>NC_081813.1:16637500-18055000 GCF_030704535.1 Vitis vinifera
TATAGTGTCATTTTTTGGGAAGTGACATCATATAAAATAAATTTTTTTAAGTATTATAACTTAATGAGCCCACTTTTAGAATTAATAATGATAGATACTATATAAAAATCCCATTGTTTCCATATCTCACCCACAATCCAAAAAATCTCAATATATAAATCCTATATATAAAATCATGATCTTCTTCAACCTTTTCTCTCACCCATCCATAGTCAACACGCTCAAAACCGACATTCTTCACTTTGTGGACTCCCAGGTAACCCAAAATCTCTTGGATCTATCATTTTTTTTTTCTTTTATTAATGCCATTATATTAATTGTTTCAACATCTTTGTATTATGGTTTTTGTGAATTGTGTTTTCTTGAGTTGTAGGGAAGAAAAATTTAGGTTTAATCTTCTAGCATGGAAGAAAAAACTATAGATTAATTGATTTTTTTAATCTAAACCAAACACATGATTAAGTCCTTAAAAAAAGGTGAAAAACAGGAAAAAATGAATGATTTTTAATATGTATTTGTGTGAGCATGACAGGTACAAATTTTTTTTTAAGATATACTATCACATAATCTTCATCCTTTCTAAAAAACGAGAGAGGAAAAAAAAAAAGAATGATTTTTCTGTTTGTATCTAAGTGGGAATGAGATATAGAATTTCGTTGAGAGTATCCAACCCCAAAAGGACCAATCCGGGAAGGCATGTGTGGTATTGACGGGAGATGATAAGATGGAAATCATAACCATAGCCATGTTCTCTCTGTGTCTTTCTAATTTCTATCCTCTTCAATTAATTCATGGGCATAGATATTTTATTTAGTTTTTATATTTAGTTTATTTATAGTTTATTTAGTTTCTAAAATCCAATTAGTTAGATATTTTATTTGATTTTGTTTTTATATTTAAGTATTTGAGTTTTGGAAAGTTTTTATATTTTGTTAATAGAAATAGAAATTTTTATATTTTTTATTATTAGGAATTTCTATTTTGTTAAATTGTAAGTATCTATCTCAATAAGAGATTATTAATATTCAAATGAAAGTGATGAAAGAGAGTAAATATTTTAATGCTCAATTATATTTTAATGTTAGTTTTTTTTTTTTTACAAAAGGGTTTATTTATGTTTTCAATTTTGAAGTTCCCTTTCCAAGTCCAGCAACAAAAGTAGTGTCCAACCTTAAAATGGGCATGTGTGGTATTGACGAGAGATGATAGGATGGAAATCATAACCATAGCCATGTTCTCTCTGTGTCTTTCTATCATCTTCAATTAATTCATGGGCATAGATATTTTATTTAGTTTATTTATAGTTTATTTAGTTTCTAAAATCCAATTAGCTAGATATTTTATTTGATTTTATTTTTATATTTAAGTAGTTGAGTTTTGGAAAGTTTTTATATTTTGTTAATAGAAATAGAAATTTTATATTTTTTATTATTAGGAATTTCTATTTTGTTAAATTGTAAGTATCTATCTCAATAAGAGATTATTAATATTCAAATGAAAGTGATGAAAGAGAGTAAATATTTTAATGCTCAATTATATTTTAATGTTATTTTTTTTTTTACATAAGGGTTTATTTATGTTTTCAATTTTGAAGTTCCCCTTCCAAGTCCAGCAACAAAAGTAGTGTCCAACCTTAAAATGGGCAAGTGTGGTATTGACGGGAAATGATAAGATGGAAATCATAACCATAGCCATGTTCTCTCTGTGTCTTTCTATCCTCTTCAATTAATTCATGGGCATAGATATTTTATTTAGTTTTTATATTTAGTTTATTTATAGTTTATTTAGTTTCTAAAATCCAATTAGCTAGATATTTTATTTGATTTTGTTTTTATATTTAAGTAGTTGAGATTTGGAAAGTTTTTATATTTTGTTAATAGAAATAGATATGAGGACTTAAAGGGTTTATATTTAGGTAGTGCTTGAGCCAAGGAAAATGATAGTCCACTATCTTGACCCTATGCATCACAAACCATGTGAGGACTTAAAGGATATCGTAAACATGTAAGTTCTTCCTATTATTTTTCATAGTATTATTTTTAAATAAAAAAAAATACATTCACCTCAAACACATTTTTTTTATATTATTTATATATATTAAAACATATAACATTTACCTATTTTAAAAATGTACCCATTGAACTTATTTACATAGGGCTCTTCAAATATCTGCAAAGAAAACATCTAAGAGGGAGCCATCTTAGCAACTAGTGCAGGTGACATCCAAAAATTTTTCTTTACACATTAGCTTATGCATTTGCACCATTTATATATGTGAGTACTAATGTTATTTTATAATTGATCGATTAGTGTCCAAGACAAGAAGGAGGGTTCGAATGTGGCTACTTTGTTATGAGATTCATTAAAGAGATAATTTTTTATCCTACAATTATTGCTTCAAAGGTATTACTTATTTAATGAATTGTACATAGTTTTAGGCTTCCAAATGTTATGCATTTTAATATTATTTTCTTATTTGATTTCAGTTTGGTAATAAAAAAACATATTTTCAAGTAGAATTCGATGAAATTAGAGGAGAATGGGCTACTTTTGTGCTACAACTAATCATGAATCATGTTGATGCATCATGATCACCATGCATGGTGAGTCCCTTAGCTACTACATGAATTTTTCCATAGGTATTGTATAGTAATGCTTATTCTTTGAATAATGTTTCTATGTGAAAAAAAAAATTAATTCTTAGATTTGTTCATTTATGATAACATAGATCCATGTTTATTTTCTTCAATAAAAATCTCTAAAACTCATTAAATTTTGAAATGCAGGTATACACTCTTGGGAGGGTGAAATGGAGAATAAAAAGAAAGAAGAAGGCAACAAGATTTTGGGTTTTTAAATGCAACTCTTATGTCATACGTTATAGGACATAAACGTTACTTTAATTGCAACTGAGAAATTTAGATTTTTAGATGGGACTTCTATGTCATTTTATGATTAGCCGGTTTTATGCTTATGAAATGGAGGTATACATGAATCTTGGGATCTTTAACATTTCTAAATCATGTTTTGGTATGTATTCACTCTTCTTTTTTAGTTTTGATGGGTTTGATATGTTGGACGTACTATCCTTTTGTGAACATTTGATATACAAATATTATTAGATGATCAATGTATTATGAGTTATTCCAGAAACATTACAGAAAAATGAGTTAAATATAATATGATTGTTATATTTATGGACAAAATATAAACAGGTTAATCTTATTAATTCATAAGCATTACAAAAATCAACAACTAAAACCAATCATATATTCCACAATAATTTACAATGATGTGATACCATAACTCAAAGGTGATGCATTTAATGTGACATCATAACTCAAAGATGATGTATTTAATGTGACACCCTATCATCACTAGAAATATATGGTGTCACTTCTGAATGAGTCACCATTTATCTACTTTGGTGTCACTTCCAAATACGTCATCAATTGGTACCCTCTATGGTGTCAGTGGAGAAGGTGACGCTATGTTGTAGTGACACCTTATGTTTATGGTGACTCGTTATAAATGTCACCATATACCTTTTTCCTTGTAGTGTATGAAATCTTGGGCTTTTTGCCATTGTTCTTTTGTTTGGAGAGAGAAATAGATCTTCCTCTCTCTGGGTGATTGCCCTGATGTTGTTGATCAGTGCTTCGGTGGTTATTCAAGCATGGAAGTCGATAGATATTTGGTTTATAATCTACGATGAGACTGATCAGTCTCCCTCTGCTTCTTCTTCCTCTTCTTTAAAAAAATTCCATGGAAGGAATGAAGAAGAAGAAGAAGAAGTAGAGTGAACCTGATCATCCTCTCCCTCATCCAAGAAGAAGAAAAAGAAGGAATAAGGAGGAGAATGATCCTGATCATCCTCATCGGTACTGGGAATTTCTTTTTTTTCTTTTTCTTTTTTATTGTTAAAAATATAAAACATCTACTTTCTTGTAACATATTTTAAAACATCTACTTTGGTTCTGACTTCTGAGGGAGAAAGAGATCCTCCTCTCTCTGGGTGTTTGTCCTGATGTTGTTGAGTGCTTCGGTTGTTATCCAAGCGTGGTTTATAATCTACGATGAGACTGATCAGGTTCCCTCTGCTTCTTCTTCTCATTCTTTAAAAAAAATTCTATGGAAGGAATGAAGAAGAAAAAGAAGTAGAGTGAACCTGATCATCCTCCCCTCATCCAAGAAGAAGAAGAAGAAGAAGAAGAAGGAATAAAGAAGAAGGAGATTGATCTGATCATTCTCATCGATACTGGGAATTTCATTTTTTCTGTTCTCCAAAACAGGTTTATCTATTAATATATATATATATATATATATATATTTCTATTGTTAAAATTAGAAAATATTTGCTTTCTTGTAACATATTTTGGTTATTTTTAATTGTTTTCGTTTGTTTTTTAAGCATTATTTTAAAAATAGATTTAAAATCTTGGGCTGTAAAATCTTGGGTTTCTTCTCGTTTTTCTTGGTTTCTGATCAGGGGGGAAGAGATACTCCGCTCTCTGGGGGATTGCCTTCAGTGCTTCGGTGGTCATTCAAGCACGGAAGTCGATGGCAGTTTGGTTTATAACCTGATTCTTGAGTACGCCAGGAGGAAGTCCGAGGAGTTTGATGGAGAGGCGCAGAGGTAAATTATCGGAATTTGAAGTTCTGCTTTACGCGAGGATGATAGTCAGGGCTCTTTGCCACACGCATGAGAGAGGAGTCATTCACTACGATCTAAAGCCGGATAATGTACTAGTTTTTCCTGGCAGAGACGGTGGGCATGTGGTTAAGATTGCCGATCTTGGAGTGGCTAGAAGAGTTGGAGAGCAGGAAGTGCAAGGGTCCGGTTCTGGGCCATCCGGCTTACATGTCTGTCGTCGAAGTCTTTGGCTTTGCATGAGCGTGAGGCACCCATGGATATTTGGTCTTTGGGATGTGCGGTAGTTGAGATAGTGAGTGGAAAATGTACTTTATTTTTACTAAACGTACCCCTACCTAAACGTACCCCTACCCCTATGGTAATGAACCTAGAGGACATTCTTAATTTATTAATTTTTACTGTTTTTATTTTATTTTATTTTTGCTCTTATTTTTATTTATCAGGTTCAGTCTTGTTCTTCATTCCTTCCATCCAGTTTACCTTCTGTAATTCCTTCACAGCTTTCAAGTGAGGTGGTGGACAGAGGCAGCAAGAAAGAAGACAAAAGGCGACATACAGAATTTCTGGGAAGAATGCATGGTTGTAGAATCATATTTGAAAAGAAGAATTGTTGCAGAACTTCTTTGATTTTTAGTTTATATGGAGATGGAAGAAGAGTACTCCAATTAAAATTTGACAATCATGCGAATTTTTTTTTATTATAATTAAATATATATTCTATTTTGGTTGAATTTCTTGTACTTAGATTTAAATTGTTGGCAACCCAATTAGAGTTTTAGACTGGCAACTCTTTTTAATTGTTCTCTATCACCTTAAAAGGTTCTCCCAATTAAGTTTTAATGATCATAAAACATGATTAAGATTATTAATGGTTCAACTCAAGTATTTCAAATTTACTTATGAAAATTCAAAGAAAGCTTAAGAAACCATGAAAGAAGATGAATATTATAAAGACTTAAATGAACTAGGGCCTTGTATAAGATGGTATTTGTTGGTGAGCTTGAGTATAAATCATTTTCATGAACTTGAAACTTTAAGTTCATCATTTTTTGAACTTAAGAAAAAAAAAATCACTTTTATAAAAAAAAAAAATTGGATGATTTCTTGTTTTGTATTAAAATCTCTGACTTAAATTCTTTCTAAATTTATCCTAAAGGTTTTAAGCAAGTTAACATAAGTTATAAGAGGTTTCAAACCTCAAACTAGTCTATTTAAGCACTTTATAGTACAACTGGTTGAGAGTGTAAGAAAGCAATTGAATCAAGACTAGGTGAGAAGTATTTTTGAACCCTCTCTCTTTTAGTAGTTGGGGTGTAGTAAGTTGAGATAGAGCCTTGATCAATTAAGAGTTAGTTGAGGGTCTAGACCTCAATGCTCATGCACAACAATTCGTGAATCGGTTGAACTGACTGCTCAAGTGGTTAAAGGATGTTTGTGGCTTTTGGGGTCTTGAGTTGGGTCTAGACCTCAATCCTTTTGTGCATTCAATTTATATATATATATAATCCATCTTAGCTTATATATATATATATATATATATATATATATATATAATTAAGAGTCTAATTTGTTGTTAGGTCTGGAGTACTTAAATTCATTCTTATCCACTTATTGTGAGAGAAGTTATTCAAGTAGGTGGAATACTTCAAGAGGGTGTAAAGGTTCATTGGAACCAATTAATCCAAGTGTAAAACTTGAAGGCTTGATTTGAAAGCTTTGATATAGTGAAACCTTCGACTTAGGGTTGAAGCTTAAGGAGAATGGATGTACATCAAATTTTACCAAACCACTATAAAATCTTGAGTTTTTATTTCTCTTTCCCTATGCTCTTAACTTTACTTGCAATCATTCTTATATTGGTTTTTATCATATTTGCTTATATTATTTCTATTAGGGTGAATTCACAATATTCCAACAAACACCAGAATTTTTCAATCATTTCTTTGTGTAAAATTAAATAGGTAATAGCAACTAGTAGCAATAAATAAATAAACTCATGCAATAGAAAAATAAATTAGATACCATAATTTTTACGTGGAAAACTCCCTAATGCAAAGGGAAAAACCACAGGACCTAGTCCAGTTCAAACTTCCACTATCAACAATAATGGGTTATACCTGTTTTCTCTAAAATAATCTCTAGAGGTTGCCAAATACATCAAGAGCACATACAGCCTTGGATCATACAATCTCTCTTGGCAAAAGAAACAAAGAAAAATTGGAAAAAGTATACTCTAAAAAATGTTGTAACTGTTCATGGGCAGTAACACCAGTTCCCAAGCTTAAAATTTGATCTCCACCATTCCGATTGTAGCTACTCAAGTTTTGAACCTCTCCTCCAAATTTCAACTCGATCGGACCACATATGAAGTGGGATTGGCTTGTTGATGAAATTTAGGCAAATGTGTTTTTTTTTTCTCTCTTCTCTTCTCTCTGTTTTTCTTTTTCTGGATTTACTTTTTTTTATATTTAAATGTAACTAACTTGGGTCCTAAGCATATGGGGCCCACTCCCTCACAATGGAGGGAGCCCAACAAATCTCCCCCTCCTGACTGTGTGAGGGGCTCTACCAAGCCCGCTTGCTTTCTATAGAATGTAGCTTTTCTGTAGGTATTGGTTTTGTCATCATATTTGATCCATTCTCATTAGTATGGATTTTCTCAAGGCAAAACAGTTTCATCTCTAGTGCATCACAAATCCAATGATATCTCACATCAATGTACTATGATCTAAAGTGAAAAGTTGGATTCTTACTGAGATGAATACCACTTTGACTATCACAGTAGAGTAGATACCTTTCTTGCTGTAGACCCAATTCTTGTAGGAAATTCTTCATCCACAGTAACTCCTTGCTAGCTTCAGTGATAACAATATACTCAACCTTTGTAGTTGACAAAGCAACACATTTCTGTAACCTTTATTGCCATGACACTGCTCCCCCTGAAAAAATGATCAAATAATCAGAAGTAGACTTTCTGAAATCAACATCCCCTACCATATCTACATCCGTGCATCCTACAAGCACAGGTTTGTCAGTCCCAAAACATAAACATGTCTTAGAAGTACCCCTTAGATATCTGAGAATCCATTTCATAGCAGCCCAGTGTTCTTTGCTAGGATTAGAAAGGAACCTGCTAACAACTCCAACAGCATGAGAAATATTAGGCCTTGTGCACACCATGGCATACATCAAGCTACCCACGGCTGATACATAAGGCACTTTTCGCATTTTTTTTTTCTCAGTTGAAGGACTTTGTTTGGAACTTAGCTTTAGATGACTTCCAAGTGGAGAACTCACTAGTTTTGCTTTGCCCATGTTGAACTTGTTTAAAACATTCTTAATATAGCTTTCTTAAGATAGCCACAATTTTCCATTCGTCCTATCTCAAGAAATCTTTATACCAAGAATTTGACTTGCAGACCCCAAGTCCTTCATTTCAAAGGACTTACTCAACTCCTTTTTCAGTTTATCAATTTTACTAGTATCACGACCAATAATTAGCATGTCATCCACATATAGTAAAAAATATAATAAATTCTCCATTAGAGAATTTCTTCACAAACACACAATATTAAAGTGGGTGAAAATAAATTAATAATATTTTTGGAGAATAAAATATAAAGTGGGTGAAAATAAATTGGAGAGATTTAGAGTGCATTTGAAAATATTTCTACTCAAAAGTGTTTTTAATAAAAGTGTTTCCTCTTGAAGTATTTTTAAGATAATCATATAATAGTGTTTTTCCATAAAACAATATCAGTAATTTTTTATTTGATGATTTAAAATAAATTTTATTAAAAAAACCTTAATAATTACTGATATTAACAACTTAAGCATAATTTAACTTAATGTCAATGGATAGTTGGTTTATAATCTATGATGAAACTGATCAAGTTCTCTCTACTTCTTCTTCTTAAAAAAAAAATCCCTGGAAGGAATGAAGAAGAAGAAGAAGACTGAACCTAATCATCCTCATTCTCATCCAAGACGAAGGAATGGAGCTTAAGAAGAATAAGAAGGAGATTGATCCTGATCATCCTCATAGGTACTGAAAATTTCCTTTTTCTATTCTCCAAAATAGGGTTAACTATTAGAAAACAAAAAAAAAAAAAAAAATAGTTTTCTTTCTTAAAAATAGAAAACATTTGCTCTCAGATAACATATTTTAGACATTTTCAATTGTTTTCACTTATTTTGTAAACATTGTTTTTAAAAATAATTATACAAATATGAAGATCGAATAATTGAAAAAAAAGTGTTGTAAATAAAAATTATTTTTAAAATTATTTAGAAACATAGATAACAAGTAAAAAATATTTCAAGTTCCTATAAAATATAAAAATTTTTAAAAAACTTATGACAAGTGTTTTTGAAATACTACCCAAACAAAGCATAAGACTATTGCTAGCAATTTAACATAAAAAACGAAAGAAAATAAAAACTAAATTTAAAATTAATAAATTATTTTTATGTTTATTTAACTTATTTTAACTATCCACTATACATATTAAATAATTTGAAGATAAAGAACTTTAATTATTTTTAATCATATTTGATTTTTCTAATATTTTTTCTTTTTTCAAAACCAAACATGACAAATAATACTATCATTAATACAAAAAATGTTATTAATTAAAGTGATCGAACTTGTTATTGATGGATTCAATTTAATTATATTAATTAATATCAACATGTTACTTTATTTATTTTTTACTTTTTCTATTCAATATAAAAAAAAATAAGCACCACCTAAGACTAAAAAAAAGAAGCTTATTTTCTAATCATTTTCACAGTTTAATGATACTAGTGATATTATAAATATATAATTTATATTTTATTAAAATTTAAAATAATTATAAAACTTTAAAATATATAAAAAGAATTAAATACCAATGATATTTATTTATTTCATCTTTCATATTAAGGCAGCGTGATCCAAACTTTTTTTTTTTCTTAATTATATTTTTAAAAAAACTACTTTTAAATTTTAATTTAATTAAATCTTTTAAAAATCTTAAAATTATTTTTTTTTTTATACTAAAAATGCATTTTAAACTACACTTGATAAGCATCTCTACTTCTATTTTTCAAAATTAGAATTTCTAACGGTAAACCCTGAGGATTTCTTCTAACAGCCCTATTTAGATAGGGATTCCCATTCTTGCATCACCACCAACATAACAAATTGTAATCTACGTAAAATCAATTACGCTTTTTTAATTTCTACAAATTCATATCTTCTGCAATATCATATATTGGTATCCAGAGTTTTCATAAGAAAATCAACCATGGAGGATGTGATAGTTAAACAATGTCTTATTGGGCAAGGAACTTATGGAAATGTCTACATGCCCGTCTACAGAGACGGTGGTCTCCTACTAATTGCGAAATCTTGGGGTTTCAGTTTCAGTTTCTGGTGATGTCGAAGTTGGGAAGTTTGTTTGTGATCATTTGTTAGAGATTGAGCCTGAAAACATAGGTAATAATGTAATTATGGTAAATTTATACTCACAAGCTGATTATGGGAGAATTGTGGAGATTTTGCACGGTAGATTGTTGAGATTTGATAGGAAGAATTGGAGGACTTCTTACAATTCCCTGAACATGCCTGAGTACCTACTGGCTCATGAACCAAAGAGTGTTGCAAATGAGTTTCAGAGTGAGAAAGATGTCAAAGGAGAAGATGTGGAAGACATTCATGTAAGCATTAATCAAGTCCAGGTTACTGATGAATCAGCTAAGTACCTTAAAAGTGGTTCTGCGGTTTTCAGTGTTTTAAGGAACCTTGGTAAGTCAGAGGAAAGAGAAGTTGTTAGAGATATTTGTGAAACCAACAATCAGATTCGAATTCAAGGTGCTGATGGATCGGAAGAATATTTTCAAAGTTGCTCTATTAGCAATATTTTTGAAATAGAGTTGGACTTACTAGCAGAAAAACCACTTTGAATGTAGGATTGAACATTAGCGATGGTATCATGCAAAGAGAGCGGCAACATGGAAATGTAAGATAAAAATATCTAACAGTTACAAGTAATAAAATGAAAATCCAAGATTGTACCTCCAGTCATGGCAATCAGATTCACATAAAATAGGGATTAGTTGGCTAGTTCTTACAAGACCTTATGTCCATGGACCGATGAAACTTACAAACTTATTCTTGTAAACTAAAGACCCTTTTTTTCACTTTTGGAATTAATACTGTATATCTATATTTTCTTTTCTCTTCTTCCCATCAAATAAGACTTAAGGTAGTTTTCAACTGTGTAATATGTCTCACGTTTGTAAACATGGGTGGTTACTCCATAAGGGATGTGACCCCACGTTTAATTTATTTTAGGGAAAATAATATTTAAATGGGCTACAATTTAAAAAAACATATTTTATTTTATTTATTAAAAATACAAAACAGTTTCCAACATTTCTCCCATTTGGCCCATAAAAATTACTTAATATGTATTAATTAAATTAATACATAACATATTTTTCCCTAAATCCTTATACTTAATCAAAAGAATTTAAAACACATGAATCATGGTGGTAAGTCCTCTAAGAACAAGTATTACCTTCCATGTATTACAATGTAACTTTCTCTTTTGAATAAGAACAATATATGTTATGAATGAGTTTTCAAAATTCTCAATCAAGGTCTACTTAACATTCATAACATGCATATTTTCATTCTCTAAACTTTATGTATACAACCAAATGAGAAGACAAGATTGTAATAATTGGAGTTTTCATATCGACCAAAAATGCGATAAAACACAAAGGTTGTCTCAATTACATGAAATTTACAAAATAGAATTGAGTCCCAAATGTTCAAAATGTTCCTTATAAGCCTTAGGTGGCAATCCTTTCGTCAAAGGATCCACAATCATCAATCCAGTACTAATATGCTCAATAGCCACCTTATTTGACTTAACATGTTTCCTAAGAGCTAAGTACTTTATGTCGATGTTTTTACTACGACTTCCACTTTTATTATTTTTGGCTAAAAATACTGTAGTAGAGTTATCGCAGCAAATCCTCAATGGCTTAGAAATTGAGTCAACAACCTGAAGCCCTAAAATAAAACTCCTCAACCAAATTGCCTGTGACATTGCTTCAAAACATGACACAAATTATGCTTCTGTGGTCGAAGTAGCAACCAATGTTTGCTTTGCACTTCTCTAGTAAATGGCCCCTCTAGCTAATAAGAAGACATATCCAAATGTCGACTTTTTAGAATCAAGGTAGCCAACAAAGTCAGAATCTGAAAATCCAACCACATCCAAATGATTAGATCGCCTGTATGTAAGCTTGTAGTCCCTAGTCCCCTTAAGGTATTGCATGACTTTCTTTGTAGCTTTCTAATGTTCCAGACCTGGATCACTTTCATATTGGCCCAACATTCCTACTACATAAGAAATGTCCAATCTCAAACTAAAAAAGCATAAGGAATGTTTTTCATCTCTTTCTTCTCCAAATCATTACTTAGGCATTGGTTCAAACTAAATCTGTCACCTTTGACAATTGGTGCAGTACCAGGTGAACAATCCTTGATGCGAAATCTCTCAAGCACTTTATTGATATAGGTTTCTTGAGACAATCCTAATATTTGTTGAGATCTGTCTCTCTTAATCTTTATGCCAATGACATAAAAATCTTCACCCATATCTTTCATATCAAATTGTTGCTAGAGAAATCGCTTCACCTCATGAAGCAAGCCCAAATCATTTGAAGCAAGCAAAATATCATCCACATAAAAGATTAAGAAAATTATTTTGCTGCCACTAACCTTATGGTATATACATTGATCCATAACATTCTCTATAAAATCAAATGAAGAAATAACATCATGGAACTTTAAATACCATTGATGGGATGCTTGTTTTAGTCCATATATAGATTTCTTAAGTTTGCAAACAATGTGATCATTTCCATTTGTGATGAACCCTTCTAGTTGTTTCATGTAAACCTTTTCCTCTAAATCTCCATTAAGGAAAGTTGTTTTCACATCCATTTGATGTAGCTCCATATCAAAATGAGCTACTAATGCCATGATTATCCGAAATGAATCATTCTTTGAAACATGAGAGAAGGTATCATGATAATAAATTCTTTCATGTTGATTGAATCCTTTAGCTACAAGTCTTGCCTTATATCTTTCAATATTGCCCGAGGAATCTCTTTTAGTCTTAAAAACCCATTTACAACCGATGACCTTTGCACCTTTGGGCAACTCAACAAGATCCCAAACTTGATTATTAACCATTGAATTCATCTCATCTTTCATGGCATTGTACCATAATGTGGATTCACTTCCACCCACGGCTTGTGAAAACGTAATGGGGTCATCTTCAACACCAACATCAATGTCATTTTCTTATAGCTACACAACATAATTAGAAGAAATTACAGGTCTCCTTTCTCTAGTAGATCTTCTTACTATTATATCAACATTCCCTTGTTAAGGATGTTGAATAACTAAATCCACTAGAATATCCTCATGATGTGGTTCATTAACAACTGGTGCTTCTTGGATTGTCAAATCTTGATGAATATCCAGGAAAATAATCAATCTACTTGAAGACTCAAGAGTGGGTTCAATATTGTGGCGTTCCTCAAACACAAAGTGTCGAGATTTATTGCTCCCACTAATCACATCATTCTCCAGAAACCTTACATTATAAGGTTCTACAATTTTCGTAGCATGAAAAGGATAATAAAATTTGTATGCCTTAGACTTTTCTGCATAGCCAATGAAATATCCACTGACTGTTCTTGAGCCTAATTTTTTCTCTTGTGGATTATAAACTCTAACCTCATCTAGGCAACCCCATACATGTAAATGCCTTAGACTGGGTTTCCAACCTTTCTATAACTCAAAAGGTGTTTTAGGAATTGCCTTGGTTGGAACCCGATTTAGTACATATGTCATCGTCTTTATGGCCTCACTCCACAAGGATAATGAGAGGTTGGAGTTACTAACCATACTCCTAACCATGTCCTTTAGGGTTCGGTTTCATCTTTCAGCCATACCATTTTGGGATGGTGAACCAGACATTGTGTATTGGGAAACAATGTCATGTTCTTGTAGAAACCTTGCAAATGGACCAAATAATTGTCCTCTCTCAGTGTACCTACCATAATATTCACCACTTTTATCTGACTTCACAATCTTAATTTGTTTACCCAATTGTTTCTCTACCTCAGCTTTATAGATTTTGAAAGCATCTAGTGTTTCACACTTATCATAAAGCAAAAAGAGATACATATATCGTGAGTAGTCATCGATAAAAGTGATAAAACATATTTGACCATTTAAGCACATATCATACGGACCACTAATGTCAGTGTGTATGATTACTAAAATATCAGAAGTCCTCCTAGCACTTTGCTTCTTAGTCATGTTGGTCTACTTTCCTTTAATGCAGTCCACACAAATATCAAAATCAGTAAAATCAACCTCAAAGACTCCATCATTTGCCTATATTTAATTCTCTCAATAAAAATATGACCTAATCTCTTGTGCCACAATATAGAAGATTTCTCATTTATAACACCACACTTAATGCTAACATTTCCAAGCATAGTTGTAGTAAGGCCATGATTAAAACTTGGATTTAAATTGAGTTTGAATAAACCATTATCTAAAATACCATCACCAACAACGACATTGTCTTTTATCAAATGAAATGAAATACCAACAAAACTAAAATCATATGGTAAAAGCCTCAAAACTAAAATAAGATTCCTAGAAAATGACAAAACAAAAAATGTTTTTTCAAGGTTCAAAACAAAGCTAGATCTAAGAACAAGTTTGTAGGTTCCAACCACTTCCACATGTGAACTTATCCGATTTTCTAAATAGATAGAGCGTTCACTTTCCGTTGATTTCCTTTGGTTTAAGAAGCCCTTCTGGTATTGGCAACATGGATTGTAGTACCAGAATCAATCCACCAAGTGTTGTAAGAAATATGAACCATATTAGATTCATAACACACTAAAGAGATGAGATTACCTTTCTTTTCAAGCCAAACCTTAAATTTGGGACAACTCTTCTTGATGTGTCCTTTCTTTTTGCAAAAGAAGCACTTAATATCGCTCTTATTAACATGATTAAGTGGTGTCTTTTGTTTTCCTTTACCTTTCTTGCCCAATACTAGACTTGATAAACATCAAACTTAAGCGATTAGATCACTCCCAACATTCATATGATGCTTTCTTAGTTTGGGTACTTGATTCTATAGGAACCAGTGGCTCATCCACACGAAGTGCTAAATCAAGGTCCATGCACCCCAATGTAAAGAGAATTTTCTCTTTCCAATCAACATAATTATCACCATTTAAGGAAGTTATATGAGATGAATCAAAATTTGGAACAGATATAGATTGAACTACAAAATAAATGATAAAGCTTACTAATATGCAAAGAAGCAAAAATTAAAATTTACTCATGTAAATTAATTCAATCAACAAAAAAATCAACACGTGATCATAAACTTTCCTGTGGGAATAGAATGCGACACATAAATGATTTTTTTTTATTACTTTATAATGGGATAGGTAATTTTAGGCCTATGGGCAACATTTTTTTTTTTTTTACCATCCCATCCTAAATAAACACAAAACATAATAATTACCTTGTGGGGTAAAATTATTATTTTTATGATTATTTACAAATATTGATGTCATTAATTTAATGTGACAAAAATGAAACTTTCTTTTGTCACTTAACATTATCATAATCAAGAATGTTGTGGCTATTACTTAATTAATCAAATGTTACTTTAGTATGACATAAAAAAAATTACCAAAATCAATGGTAAACAAATATAAGTAGTGTTTCAAATACTACTTTATAAAAATTAATTTATACAGGTTGTTCATAGTGACGGAGCCAACATTTAAGTTTAGCAGAGGCAATCTTTAACAAGTCATGGGCCTTGGGCCAATGGTTCAAGGACTATTCTAGTTAAGTGGTAACCCATGGTCACGGGTTCAAGTCATCTTAGTTGCAAGAACTTATTTATTTATTTATTTATATAACTGGATATATCAAACTAAAATAGATTGTACCTCCAGTCATGGCAATCAGATTCACACAAAATAGGGATTAGTTGGCTAATCCTTACAAGACCTTATGTCTATGCATCGATGGAACTCACACACTTATTCTTGTAGACTAGAGACCCTTTTTTCCCATTTATGGAATTAATACTGTATATCTATATTTTCTTTTCTCTTCTTCCCATATAAAAGACTTAAGGTAGTTTTCAATCAAGTAATATGTCTCACATCTGTAGACATGGGTGGTTACTCCATAAGAGATGTGACCCCACTTTTCATTTATTTTAGGGAAAATAATATTTAAATGGGCCACAATTTTTAAATTTTTTTTTAAATTTTATTAAAAATGAAAAACGGTTTCCAACAGGAAATACCTTGGAAGTTCTTGGCCTTGGTGACAAAGTGTCTGATATGTTATTTCTAATATGACATGGGCATGAACTAAGATAACTCTTATAATTGTTGCTTGTAAATGAAGTAAAAACGGGTGATTAATAAATATGATAGCGATGAGAATATTCTTCAAGTGTAAACAAAAAAAAAGAAAAATTGCTAAATAATAATAATAATGAGTTTTTATGGTTATACTTACAAGAAAGTTAAAATAATCTCTCATCTTATGTCTTCTAGAAAAAAACTTCTTTTTTCAAGTGTAATTCATTTACTCCTTTTGTTTAATTTCCTCCAATAACTTACCTTTATATATAATGCTTTTATAATTTTAATTATAAACATTTTAAATTGAAAAATGGATTGAATTAAAAATTTTTTAGCATGTTTCAAATATATGTTAATGAGAGTTTGTTGTTTTCAAATTAATTTCTTTTATTTTAAAATAAAACACTTTTCTTAAAATATCCCTTTGGAAATCTATTTTAAAAAATTCATCAAGAGTCCTTAGAATCAAAATCTCGTCTTGTTAAATAACATGCATGTTGTTCTGAGCCTTATTCATGCTTGATATGATCCTTAGGTGCTTAGATGTGTGCTTGATTTTCTATGATTAAATACATGTTATGTGCTATATTTCTAAACTAACCATTGATGTTTTATGATAGCACTTAAGAAGTAGTCCAAGTATGCACCTTAAATCTTCTTTATAATTTGTGATTGGTTTTTTTTTTTCTTGTTTGACATGCTATTTTTTAAATCACCTTGTCTACCTAGGTATCCTTGATCAACCAAATTAATTGCCATATTTCCCTCCACTTAGTTAGTAGAGACCTTTGTAGGGCTTAGAAGGGTGCTACCTCCTAAAGGTACCTTCCCAATAAGTAACCTAATCCTCGGATTGAGACTCAGGTTTTTCAAGACTTATTTTTCCAAAACTATGGAGTCGTTTTTTTAGGGTTTTTTTTCCTTTTAAAATAAAAATAAAATAAGTCGCGACTCCAACTTTTTCAAAACTAATTTTTCATCAATAAAAGCGAGTCTCGCCGATTGAGTAGGGACGCACGTGGAAAATGCGTGTCCACAAGGATATTTCTATTATAAAGGTCAACTTTCCAGAGCCTTCTCCGAGGACTCACTCTAGTCGCGATTGTGCTAGTTCATCCTAAGCTTCTCACGCTGCATCGACTTTGACTGACCTAGCTTCTAGAGAGATCATGGATTCCATGACCCATCTTCACTTGAGGATGGACTTATAGGATACTCAGCTCTATGAGATCTAGGGTTAGCTTTCTTATATTATCTCGTGGATCCACTCTTAAGACACATTGAGCTCCGCTCCTCCTCTACCTTTTCTTGATGCATAGATTTATTATCTTTGTATATATTGATTTGAATAGCTTTGTATTGTATATCTCTTGTATCCAAAATCATTTATATATATATAATGATGACGATGATGTTTTATCTTTCTCTTTCGTCTCTTGTGTGCTTTCCAGTTCATATTTTTTATCCATTTTTGTGACAAAAAGGAGGAGATCATTATCACTTGATACACTTAAAAAGGGCAAGATCATTTCATTTTTATATAGATACTTGATACACTTAAATAGAAAAAGAATATTAAATTTGAGAGCTAATTGAGAAGAGATATTTGAAATAATCTTTAGGGGGAGATATTCATTTGAATTATTAAATTCATTTTTTATACATAGATTTAATTCATTTTTATATAGATTTAATTCTCAAGGAAAGTTAATTAAAATATAAGAGAAAACTAAACCTAAGACATTAGAGAAAACCAAATCAATTGATGAAATCATGCCTTAGAAGTTTAAGAGAGATATCTAACATGGATATTTCTTGGAAAATATTTCTTTTTTATTTGTCCATCTCTCTAAAACTATTCTAAGTTATGAAGCTTTTTCTGATGCTTTTCACTGCATATATCATGTTTAGTAAAAGACTTTTGTGCTTTACTGTTGATCTACTGTGTCTTATCAAGCTTCTATTACGTTTGGTTGATTTGAATGCATCCCTATTCCTGTGGAGCTTTGCTTTGTACATTGGTGTCACAATAGGAATTTGTTCCTATTTCATGCTTTCACAATGCATCAAGCAAAATCTCTAACTATCCTGTTTTGCTTTCTTGACATTACTTTATCCCACACATTGCTTTACCTTGGGTATATTTTCTTTATGTGTGCAAGTACAGGATTGGAAGATAAGTATTACAAGATGATGCAATGCATTCCATTAAGTTATTTTTAATTGAGCGTTAATGAGTATTCTATATAAACTCCTTTATGAGAGTTCAGGTGGGTTTATGTAACTTTGTTTTGTCACAAAATTACCAAAGTGGGAAGATTGTTAGGACACTAAGTCTTGTTTGGATGTTTGCAATTTTGTTTCAATTTATGTTTAGCCATAGAAGTCTTTTTAAATAATGAATTACTCTTCATTGAAGATCAAGGGTTATTATTCGCCAAACTAGAAAGTCATAGGTACTTCTAAGAAGATTTGACTTATGACAAGTTAGGCTTCTTAGAGATATAAAGATGAACACTACATTTTTAATTAATGAAAATTGATTTTTTTATTAATGTTAAAAGAAACAGGGGACGCTCAAGGAGACAACAATGCTCAAGTGCTTAACACCACTGAAGCGCCCGAAGTGCTCACCCAAAGCACTCAAGCAGTGGTTAAGTGCACTCAAGTGTTCATGCCTTTTCTGTCGAGAGTTGGAAGATACATCTAAGAATTTCACACAAATCTTACTTGGAAACCTTATGATACCAAAACTTTTCAACATGTTTGCCTATAAATACCTCATTATAACCCTTCTTAGGTTAGAGGTTGATGAGATTTCAATAAGGCACTTTAAGAAGAGCAAGCCTAACAAGCCACACCATTCCTGATCTCTCATTCGAAGGATTCAAGCATTGAATCTTGGGTTGAAGACATTCATCCCTTTAGCAAGGTTAAAACATATTCACTAGAGCAATCAAAGGTTGCTAAGTCATGGACGTAGATCAAGCTGTAGGTGTTAGGACATTATGTCTTGTTTATATGTTGGCAATTTCATTCCTTGTATTGTTTAGTCATATAAGTCTTTTCAAATAGTGACTTGCTCTTCATTGAAGATCAAAGGTTGTTGTTTATCCAATCAAGAAGTCATTGGTATGTCTAAAGAGGTTTGACTTGTGGAAAATTAAGTTATGTTGTTGTATTAAGAGGATTGTTTTAAACTTAAAATTATTTAAAATTAGAATTTTAAATTGAGTAATATCACTCAAGCAACCTGAAGCACTCAAGCACTCAGGACCGATCAAGTGAGCCATGCCACTCAAGTGCCCGAGGCACTCAAGCAGTCAGTGCATTAGCTCTAACGTTCATGCAAATTCTGCTGAGTTTTTCACACAATTTCAACTGATAAACCTTCTAAAATCAAGACTCTTCAAGTTTTTGCCTATAAATACCTCCTTATTAAACACTTGAGGGTTAGAAATCAAGAAGAGATCGTATAGAGTTTTTGGAGATTGGGTAGAGATCTCATATTATTTTCTAGAGAGGGTTTCCTAGAAAGAAAGCCTAAAGTGTGGCACAATTCCCAATCTCTCATTCAAGGATTAGATCTTTGAATCTTGGGTTGAAGACCTTCGTCCCTTAAGAGTGGTTGAATGATCTAGTAAGGAGCAACAGGAGGTTACTATGTCACGGACGTGAATCAAGTTGTAGGTACTGGAGAGTAAGTTTTAAGGGAAAAATGGCCAAGTAAATCTATGTAACTTGATTTCGAGTAGTGGACTTAGAATATTAGATCTTAGACCTTGTGGTTTTTTATCTCCACAATTAGTGTGGGGGTTTTCCACATAAAAATCTTTCGTCTCTCTATTTATATTTGATATTATACTTGAATTGCCTATGATTGATTATCCCTAACATCTTGTAAGTTATCCTTAAGCATTAAAAATCATATTTTTATATACCTAAAGATTTTAGGTAGAACCCATTTAGTTATTTTGGGTATCCCTGATGTCACTTGGGGTAAAAGAATTGAGTATAACATATAAATATTTACTATTTTTTTTTTAAATCATCCATTTACCCCCACCCCCCTAAGTGTTCCCTATTGGACTTTAGGTGATTTTTCAGTAGGTACTGGAGAGTAAGTCTTTAAGGTAAAGAGTCTAGGTAAAACGTCTAGGCAAATCTATGTAACTTGATCTCATATAGTGGATTTAGATTAACAGTCTTAAACTTCATGGGTTTTTATCTCCATAGTGTAGAGGTTTTCCAAGTAAAAATCATTGGGCCTCATTGCGAATATTTATTATCTTGTTTGTATTGCCTATTGTGAAAAGAATTGATTATACCTAACTACTTCTAGGAAAAAATTAGGTGTAATATATAAATATTTGTTTAAAATGATTTAATTACACCTATTCATCCCCTTTATGGGTGTTACCCTACTGGACTTTGGTTTTTCACTCTATTTTTGCTACCCTTACGGGTATGTGATAACACAGAGAAATCATCCTTGTGACATGAATTGAAGAAGCTTTTGCCTATGAGACAAATTCCACAAAAGATTTTGGTACCTCAAACTTAATTTGAATTGAGCTCGAGCCAAGGTTCGAACATCACAAGCTCAACTCGAATCTGATTTGATGTTTTTATAACATGTTAATGTATATTATCTTATACAATAATATTCATTTTAATATATTTTTTAGAAAAGAATATCAAATTACATTATATCATACATTTTCATTTTTAAAAAAGATATATAAATTTATTTTTACTTTTTTTATTATTATCTCTAAATTTTGACCTATTTACTATTTAAATTTTCATATAAATATATAGAAAAAAAAAATATAGATAGATTACAAGTACCCGACCAACCTAAATCTAACCCAACCAATCCAAAATCAACCTAAGCTTTGATAAATGAGATCGGGTCAGGTTTGGGTTAAGTACCTCGCATCAGAGGTCTAGTTTGGTTGAGCTCGGGTTGATTGTTTCTTAATCTGGGTTTGGCTTGAGTTAGTCATCAACCTGATCAATCTACCCAAGTTGTATACCGACTTCCAATGCCTATAAACACTTGAAATATATAATCAATACTCCTTATAAAATCAAATATAAGGAGACAAGTCTAAGTGTGCAAGCATGTATGTATTGCTTTACTATGAACAAAATTAGGATGCTACACCTACTCTTCTAGTCAAGTGATATATTATGTGATAAAATTACGATATCACACATCTTCCTTAAAAATATTAGAAAAACCATATAGTATGAATTATAAAATACAAATCATAAAATTATGAAGATATTAAATTAGGATTACACTAGACTAGGTTGTTTAAAGACTTGCTCCAAACCTAGATTGAATAGGTTGAAAATGTAACAACCCTAGTTCAAATGAAATAAAATTTTATTTTTACATATCTTTGTATCTTAAATTTAGAATGAATAATTTTTTTTGTGCAATAATTAAATCCTTAATAAATTAAGATAATTAGGAAATTTAAATCACCTCAAAACTATACAAATAAGTTAGGAAAGAATGACATTAACTAGCCTATTAGTATAAGTGTAATTAATATGGGAATGCACTAGAAGTGTCACATGTCGTACTTAAGGGTTGCCAAATATCACAGAGATGTGAAGAATTGGTGGGAATGTACTAGAAGCACCACATGTCACATTTAGGAATTGCCAAATGTCACACATAAAGATATGAAAAATTGTTGGGAATAAACTAGAAGACACTATATGTCATGCTTAGGGGTTGCCAAATGTCACACAAAGATATGAAGAATTTGAAACTACAAGACAAGAGAGACATACTTGAAATTTTGGTGGCAGCTAAGAGTAGTTTGGTCACCTCATAGTATAGAGAAGGGTATTTACATCAACTTATATTTGAAAAGGAAATATAAAAGGGAAAATCTAAAGAAAAACCATTTCTCTTCATTTTTCCCTAGATATTTCTTCTTTTTCTTCTACTTTTCCTTGACCTTCTCCTCCTCTTTTGAAAACATATTGAGGGAAAATAATGTTAAAATGGGATTCAAACATCATGGAATAGAGATTTTTCATCTCTACTTAGAGGAATAAAGGTAAGTAATCTCATCTTATATTTTTCCTTCTTCTATTTTCTTATTCTTCTCCACCTTTTCTTTGGGCAAGTGTTGTTAGAGAGTAGGTTTTAACATGTGTGAAATTTTTTGTATATAAGAAAGTGAAGAAAAATATTATAATTTAAGTTTTATTCACATATAAATTGTTAGAAATTGATGGAAATGATATCCTATGATATTGATACTCAAAAGGAAATTGGTGATACTTTTCAACCCATAATGGATGAACTCTAATTTATTTCAACATTGGAAGAATCCAAATCAAGTTCAAACAATCTAACATAATAGATTGAGTTGGGTTTACGGACATAATTTCATGAGAAAAAAGGGTTTCCCAAGAATGAGGAATACCCTATATATATATAATTTTGGAATTTTGGTGAATTTTTGGTAAAGTATTTGTAGACCCTCCATTTTGTCCTACTAGCACATGTCCTATTACGTGTTCGTTTGATACTTTACAATAATTCCCTGGTGACCCATTAGGCACGCTTGACCCATTTAGGTACACTTGGCCCATTTAGTTATGCCTGACCCATTTAGGTACACTTAGCCCTTTTGGGGCTCGCTCCAGCACCTCTAAGTCATTCGTATGGCTTACGTGGCTTGCATGGCTTACATGGCCCGCATGACTTACGTAGTTTGCATGTTTTCTTTATAAATACGTGTTGCATACTTTTATCTAGTCATTTATTTATTTATTTGTTCATTTTCATATCTACTTATATATATATATATATAGTCATCATATATTTTTATTATTATTATTGTCATTTTATTTATTTATTTATTTATCAATATTATTATTATTATTATTATTATTATTATTATTATTATTATTATCATAATAATTATTATTTATTTACTTTGTGTTTTTATTTTATTTTTTATTTATTTATTTTATTTTGTTCTATTTTATTTTATTTTTATTTCTTATTTTTAAAAATGCTTATTTTATGTACTCATTTAAAAAAATTTGGAAAAGAAAAACAATTTGGGAACTGGTGGACTGCATGGGGAAGGAGAGAGAGGTTGGATTTTTTTTAGAAAATTAAATGAGTTTGGTGGGGCGGTGGAGGAAGGCCATTGAGAAGAAGATGAGAGCAGATTACGAGAGGAAAGGAAAAGTTTTTTTTTTTTTTTTTTTAATGGAATGGAGATATAAGAAGTCTATAAAAGATAGAGGAAGAGGGCATGAGAAGGCATAAGGATTTTTCTGGAGAGGGAAAGAAGTAAAAAGAGAGAAGGGGGATATTTCGTTTTGGGTCTTGCTAGTTTTTGGAAGAGGATACAGGTGCTTGGAGCCAAGCAATCCTTGCTCATGGGGTTATTCAGGTACAGTCACCTCATACTTTGTACTCTCCCGCTCTTGTGCCATTTTGCTTTGTTTCTTGTAGATATTTGGGTTTGTCTTTGATGATTGAGCATGGACATTAAAAAAATATGGCTACTTGAAATCATTTGCATTCATTTTCTGTTTGGTTCCTTTATTTTTATAGAAGCTAAAATCATGTTCTGTTTCTTTGGCTCTGTCCTAGTTTCTTTGTAAGATGTTTGCAACCATGTTTTTATTTATTTTTTTTAATCCTCCAGCTATTTGTATTTAAAGTCCAATTTGGTCTCCCCCACCAGTCAGCAAGCTCATTGATAACTCCTAGTGAAGCCTCGTTTGTTGATCATGTTATTTGTTTTATGTTATGCTCTACTTCCGAAGGTATTTCCTTCTTATGGTTTTCTTTTGCTCCTGTCTATCATCAAAATGTATTGTCTGTGAGAAAGGAGACCCTGATCTGTTTATGAACTTCTACAAAGCAAAAGAATGTACAATGGATATAATTGCCCAGTCTTCTTAATGGATGCAGGAAGGTATCAATGGGGTTGGAGTTGTTTGTCGAATGAGTGGTTTTCTTATCAAAATGCGTCAAATGGTATTGTTGTCAAGTTGGTAGTAAGCTTGGATGTTGATCCTAGAAGAGCCATGCAAACTGAAATCTACATGTTGAGGTTCCTCAATAGAACATGCATCCATTCTCTAGGCAAATCTCACCATTCAGAAACTGGTATTCAAGGAACTATAGGGGCACCTTTAGTTTGACATGGAAATTCATCTAATGATTCATTGGTTTTGATCTTTTTAATCATGCTCTATTTAGGTTCATATACTTCCCATAATTCTTAGTTGTGTTGTTCTATTTTTCTTTCGCTCTTGCGCCTTACTCCAAATGTTGTTTGTGAGTTGAAAGAATAGCAGGAGATGCGGAAGCTTTTCTTGCACCATGCAGCCACGACCATCTCACAGCTCACCCACCCACAACTCACCCACACAACTTCACCTCCACCATGCAGCCACAACCATTCACAAAGCCCACACAACTCACCCATGCAGTCGTACCTCCCTCTCATGCACTCACAAAGCCCACACAGCTCATCCATGGAGCCACACCTCATCACAACTCACTCACACAGCCCACACAACTCACCATGCTGCCACACCTCTCTCAAAACTCACCCCCACAGCCCACACAACTCACCATGTAGTCGTACCTCCCTCTCATGCACTCACAAAGCCAATATAGCTTACCTATATCCACCACCTATAGCCCCACTCATTTTCAAACCCATTAAACCCACTTCTCTCTCTACCTCCTCCGTTGTTCATTCTTTATGGAACTTAGCTCCCATGCAGCCCACACTCATCCCATAGACCTTTACCCCTTCACGGTCATCCCACGCCCAACCATTCAGCTCACCCATGGCCTCACACCTCCACCATGCAGTCGCACCCCACCATATGCAGCCCACATACACTACTCTCCTCCCCACAACCCATATGCAGCTCAAGGTCTTAGTCCAGCCACCCTCCAACACCCCATGCAGTGGCCAAGTTCCAATCTTTTGTTTTTTTTTTTTATTATTATTATTTTAATGTTAAAACATTATTTATTTACTTATGTTATTTGTTTTATATTTTTCTCAAATAACTCTTTAAAATCCCATTTTTTTTATAAAAAAAAATCTAATCTTCAAAACACGATTTTCAAATAGTTTTCTAAATTTTCCAAATTTAATATTTAAAATATCATTTTCAAAAAAAAAATCCAAAAATCCAAAATCCAAAATTTAATTTTTAAAATCCCATTTTCAAATAAATTTTCCAAAATTCCAAATTTTAAAATCCCATTTTCAATCAAATTTTCCAAACTTCAAAATTTTAAAATCTCATCTTCAATCAAATTTTCCAAAATTTCATTTTTTTAATTTTTTAAAATCTCATTTTCAAATAAATTTTCCAAAGTTCCGAAATCCCAAATTTAATTTTTAAAATCCCATTTTCAAATAAATTTTCCAAAATTTTAAAATCGTATTTTTTTTTTTAAATACCATTCTTAAATAGTTTTCAAAAATTCCAAGATCCCAAATTTAATTTTTAAAATCCCACTTTCAAATAAATTTTCCAAGCTTCCAAAATCTTATTTTTTTTTAAAAAAAAAATCCCATTTTCAAATAAATTTTCGAAAATTCCAAAATCCCAAATTTAATTTTTAAAATCATATTTTCAAAAAAAAAAAAAATCCAAAATTCCAAAATCCTAAATTAAAAAAAAAAATACTATTCTTAAATAGTTTTCCAAAATTCCAAGATCCCAAATTTAATTTTTAAAATCCATTTTCAAATAAATTTTCCAAAATTCCAAAATCTTCAATTTCTTTTTAAAATACCATTCTCAAATAAATTTTCAAAAATTTTGATTTCCAAATTTAATTTTTAAAATGCCACCTTCCAATAATTTTTCAAAATCCCAAATTTTGAATTTAATTTTCAAAACTACCATTTTCAAAATTTTAAATGTAAAAATGAATAAGTTTTCATAATTCCAAAATAATGGAATTTATGAGAATTAGTTCATAGTAGAAATAAATTGGGCTTTGGCGGGGGCCCAACATTCATAACTTTTCTTTCGAAAATAATTCCAGTGAATTGTGCGATCGATTTTGTTTGATTTTGACTTGGTTTTGAGTGAGATTTTTTGCATTAGTCATTATACACTAACCTTGTTTTCATGATAGCGTTTTATTACCTGCTACCAAGGTACGCTCTCACCCTCACTTTGTTTATTATTTCGTTATCATGACTTGTTTTTGAATTATGATCATTTTGGTAACCATTGATCTCCTAGTTAATTGTCATGCCTACTTCCCCTTATTTAGTAGAGAACCATTTTTAGTGGCTTAGAGAGGTGCTACGGTCTTTACTGTACCTTTCCAATAAGTAACCTGATCCCCAAACCTAGTTTTGGTTTTTCATAAACTGTCTTTTCCAAATAAGGAGTCACACTTAGGGTTTTATTTCTTATTTTGTTTTCCTTTAAAAAATAAAAAATAAAAATAAATGGCAACTCCAAGTCTTTTCTAAAAATCATATTTTTTGCCAAATAAATGAAAAACGGGTCACACCATCGAGTGGGAATGCATCAATATAAGAATGCGGGGTCCACAAATTGGCGACTCCACTAAGGATCGAACTCGAAATCTATAGTTTCATAGAAGGTCAAGATCGAACTTCAGTTAAGGCAAATATGACATTTGATTAGTCGATTGATGGATGCCTTCTCTTTGTGCTTTTCTATGATTGAGTGTTCATAGCACACTGAGAGTTTGATGTGATGATTTCCTATGCTTGACTGTCATAATCATTTGGGACATTAATGTGCTGATGACATTGATTGATTCTTTTTATTATCTTAGCATATTGATTTTGCTCTTGCCATGATTATCCTGCTCACTTTGACATGTATGTTCACTTTGTTGTATCTCTTGTTTGTATTAGTGTTGACTTTCTTGCTTGTATATTATTATGATTATCATAGAGAATGTTATCCTTGATATATATCCATCTCGATTATCATACCTCCTGTTTGGCTAATGTGTAGAATCAGATGATATATACCTGTTTTGCATGATTTCTTGGTGCCTGATTACTCTTCTTCTGTGTGACTACATGTGTTGCTTGTTTGTGTGGGTCGCACATCTATTTCCTTATCTCCAACCCTCTAGTTTTGGTCATTTCCTTCATTTCGGCTTTTACTTTTGCAAGTGTGAGGCCTTGTGTGTGCTTGTTTCTCTGACCGAGCAAGAGGTTAGGAGTAGGGTCTAGCGACGGGCTATATTGATGTTTAGGAGCATTCTAGAGGAGGCCAACACACTGATATTGATTAAAGTCCGATCTTTGAAGACCCGTATAGCCTGGAGCTAGGTTTCATGGATATTTCTGTGACTAATATGTTTCTTTTTCTATTTTAGCTTCATAGGATTTTCGATTACACCCATACCACTCACTGTACACTTTAGTTGACTACTGAGTGTTGAGAGTTGCAAGAGCTTTCACCATAGGAAAACCCCTTGGGATGTCGAGGTAGTGCATGTGTGGAGGTGATGACCACCTTGCATGGAAGTGCCTCGTCTCTTCGGATGCGTATAGAGGGTTGTGTACCATGGGAGGGTATGATCGCTTCTGCTAGGAATCCTTTAACCCACCCTGTTATTTTTAGAGCCACCTTATCCTTATAGGCTAAGCTTAGGCCCCATTAAGATTCCCTTCCTACACGTGGGGGCATCTATGGGCCTTCGGAGCCGGGTTAGTAACGATAGGTTTCATTACTTTCATAGTAGCCTCTTATATATTTTCTTAGAATTAGATATCAACTTGAATACTTCCAGGTTACCCTCCAGCATAGTTGATAGACATTCCTTGTAGAGTTTCCCTTACATCGTTTCTTATGTAGTATTTATGCTATTGTAGGAGTATCGATACGTTCGATCTGGGTTCAACTTCTTGGATCAGAGTTAAAGGTAGATTGATCAAAGTGTCAGACCAGTCAAATCAGATAGATATGGATTCGCAGGTGGTTATAGTTGATCAGTTCACTACTGCTATGGCTTCGATCCAAGAGGCTATAGCTAGTCTTGGTCAAAGGATGGATGGGCAGCAAGCCCAACAAGTTCCAGTTCAAGAGAGTGTGCAGTATGATCCCACTATTCAGCCACCTCCCCCGCCTAGTCAAACGGCTCCACAGGACACTCAGATACCACCACCTCTCCCACTTGGTCAGACAATTCCATAGCCTACACCATTTACTTTATAGAGTCAGATTGAGGTTGCCCCACCACCTGCCATGGTGGTTGTTCCGACCTCGGAGGATGCCCATGCACGCATGGATAGGCTTGAGCAGAGGATGAGATAATTGAGATTATTAGATGGAGTGATACTATGGGATGATTTTGATGGACTACTAGTGGCCAGTCTATCAGCCATAATCAGGATGCCAGAGATCGAGTGATACATAAGGATTAGATGCCCCCACATTCATTTGAGACTATATATAGTATTGTGATGAAGGCCCAAGGTTTGGATGAGGCTCAAATGATTATGCTATTCCCCATGTCCTTGAGTGGGACAGCCCAACATTGGTTTGCTTCTTTGGATGTATAACACCGTATTACATGGGATGATTTAGCCCAAGAGTTTCTATGATGGTTTGCATTTAACACTGTCATAGATGTCTCACGGAGGGAGTTGGAGGCCTTGAGGTAGAGGCCTGATGAGACAGTCACATCATTCATCTCCCGTTGGAGAGAGAAGATTGCCTAGATCATTGATAGGTCATCAGAGAGGGATCAGATTAGCATGATTATGAGGAGCTTGCAACCTCAATTTGCTAAACATTTGATGGGATTCCCACATGTGGACTTTGGATCTTTGGTGTAGGCATTATATGGTATTAAGGAGGGTATTGCTAGAAGATTATGGCATGATTCTTCCCCTTTAGACCCGAAAGAGAAGAAACCAGCTATTGGATAGAGACCAGGGGACGTCAGTGCCATCAGTGCCATCAGTGCCTTCAGACCGAGGCCCCCTAGATATTATCAGACAATTGGGTAGACTTCTAGAGTTTATTACCCGCCATCACCCCATGTGTAATATAGGCCACCTGTTTCTTTTAGACCTATGTCTCCCACATATCTACACTCAGCTCCACAACTAGTTTATGCTACTTAGGCCACACAGAGGCCACTCACTCATTATCCCCAACCTAAGGCTCCACCTGCATAGAGATCAATACAACAGTTTTCCCAGTTGGGAATGCCTTTGAGTATAGTTTTCCAAAAGCTCATAAAGAGAGGACTGCTGACTACATTAGCACCGAGACCACCACCTCAGCCTTTGCCACCTCAGTTCAAGATGAACCTTCACTGTACTTACCATCATGGTCCAAGACATGACACTGATCGCTACTCTGCTATGAGACATGCTATTCAAGACTTGATAGAATAAGGTTTGGTTAACTTGGGACAACCAAGTGTGACCACGAACCCTTTTCTTGCTCACACCACACATTCAATGCCTCCGCCTACTGGTGGTATTCATCACATGGATTTTGTTTAGGACGATGTCATACACATGCTAAGTTAGGATGATGGATTGCCTGAGATGATTGTTCCAGGCGATGGCTATGAGATTGTAGGAACTACATCAGATTTTCGATCCCTACACTATTTAGTCTAATCCCAGATAGAGCGTCGTTACAATTGATTCCTTCTACACCATCATATGTCAAGCATGGGGACACGTTTGCCCCATTTATTCTATGGACTTAGGATGTTGATGTACAAGTTATGACTTGCAGTAGGAGGATAGCTCAGGCTGCACCTCCAGTTACTAGACCATTTGGTTATACGGACTCTCGCGAGGAGGTTAGGAGGGAGGATCATGAGATCCTGAGAAAGCTATAGAGCACCTAGGCTCGGATATCCATTTGGAGTTTGTTGGCTACTTCTAGTACCCATAGAGATGCACTTATTCGAGTCTTGAGTCAGATACGTGTTGAGACCTCTACTACTCCAAAGGGATTGATTCATATGATGACAACCGATAGGGCCACTTGCATTATGTTTTCTGCTGATGATCTACCACTAGAGGGTTCTGACCATACTAACCCTCTCTATGTTACAGTTGTTTGTTCAAGCCATAGAGTCCCATCCGTCCTATTGGACAATGGCTCTACCCTGAATGTTTGTCCATTAGCCAGTGTTGTAGCCCTTGGCTTTGCACCCACATATTTTGGTCCCTCTACACAGACAATGAAAGCTTATGACGACACTTAGAGGGAGGTCATGGGCACCTTGACTATAGATTTACTGATTGGTCTGACCACATTCTCTATATTATTTCAGGTTTTGAGGATTTCTACATCATTTAACCTACTGTTATGCCGACCTTGGATTCACCAGGCTGGAGTTATCCCATCTTTCCTTCATCATAAGGTGAAGTTTATCCATAACAGGTAGGTTCTTACAGTACAGTCTACTAGAGACATGATTTCATCTTCTGAGCTAATGTTGCAAATCAATCACAATGATGATGATCTTCTTCTAATAGGATTCACATTTGATGAGGTACAGACCCTTGAGATTCAGGATTTTTGTAGAGATTTCGTGGCCATGTCATTGATCGGCATAGTAGTACCCTTGTTCTCGATATGATGAGGGACATCTCCTTTCTACCCGGTTTTGGGTTAGGACGACGCAAGCATGGATGTAGTGAGTTCATGACTACTATTTGTCATGATACTCCTTTTGAACTTGGATTCACCCCTTCAAAGGATGATGTTCATTATATGGAATGACTACGTAGGGACAGGGTGAGGACTCGATTGTCTAGCATCTCATTTGATTACCCTGTTCGCCCTTAAACTTTCAGATTTGCCGATTACTTTGTTAGGGGATCAGAGGTTCAACCTCATGTTAAGGAGATGGGTGTTGATGATAATATAGTGGATGAGCTTTAGCATATGCTCCATCAGATGCAAATGGGTGAAGAGACCCTTAGTATGTCAGCTTCTATGACAATCACTCCATCATCTCTGGATCAAGCCAGCTTATTCTCCTTGTGCTTTCCAAATGAGACTATTGATTATGGGGTAGTCATTGAGCCTATAGATATGATTGATGGAGTAGTTCCTCATGATGAGTATCGTGATGAGATGGACATGTTGGGTATTAGTTAATTTCTTGATGCATTTTAGTGCGAGCCTTTCTCTCCATTAGAGCTTTTTGGAGTATCTGTCATCGAGGTTGTTAAGGAGGATCAGATTGTTCCTGCTCCTAAGCTTTATGCTTTTGTTATTCCTACTATTGATATGTATGAGAGCATTGTTGGCCCAATTGAGGGAGCATCCGACTTTGTGGACCCACCTCTTTTAATTGACATTCTATCGGGATTTGTCACCCGCTCTGACTGTGTTTATGATGATTCAGTTATGGATTTGAACATTTACGAGTATTCATTTGTCTCATGTGATGATGTTTCGTTACTTGTACCTTATTCACCCATTTCACAGATATTTGATATAAATGATGAAATTGCACAACCCAATTTTGATAAAGACTCTTTTGATCACGACTCTGATCCTGTAGATGAGAGAGTTTCACCTGCTATAGGGGATTTTAAGACTGTTGATTTTGGCACAAATGATTAGCCTAGAGAGCTGAAGATTGGTTTACCCCTATCCACAGATGAGAGGGATAAGCTTATTCATTTACTCAAGTCATACTTGGATGTCTTTGTATGGTCATATGAGGACATGTCAAGCCTTGATCCCTCTATAGTTCAGCATCATCTGCCTATCCTGCCACAAGCCAGACTAGTTAAGCAGAAATTGAGGCAATTACACCCACGTTAGAGTCTATAGGTGAAAGAGGAGATTCAAAAACAGCTCAGTGTCGGATTTATATCAGTGATTGAGTATCTAGAGTGGTTGGCTAACGTTGTCCCTATTCCCAAAAAGGACAGCAAAGTTAGAGCTTGTCTTGACTTTAGAGACCTTAATAGAGCCAGCCCTAAAGATGACTTTCTTCTCCCACACATTGATCTGTTGATCGATAGCATCGTAGGCCATTCAATGTTGTCTTTCATGGATGGGTTTTTAGGGTATTATAAGATTTTGATGGCTCTAGAGGATATGTAGAAGACAATCTTTATTACTGAGTGGGGTACTTACTGTTACAGGGTTATGCCATTTGGGTTGAAGAACGCAAGAGCCATTTATCAGCGAGCTGCCACTACTTTATTTCATGACATGATGCATAGGGATGTTGAGGTTTATGTGGATGATATGATTGTGAAATCCCGGGGTAGATCAGATCACCTAGTGGCTCTAGAGAGGTTCTTTAAGAGGATTCAGAAATTCAGATTGAGGTTGAATCCCAAGAAGTGCACTTTTGGAGTGACTTTTGGAAAATTGTTAGGGCATATGGTTAGTGAGCAAGGCATAAAGGTTGACCCAAATAAGATCAAAGCCATACTTGGCATGCCCGTGCCGAGGACTGAGAAAGAGATTAGGGGTTTTCTAGGCAGGTTACAGTACATCAGTCGATTCATAGCCAGATTGACAGACATATGTGAACCCATTTTTCGTCTATTGAGGAAGAACCAACCTACAGTTTGGAATGATGATTGTCAGCTTGCGTTTGAGAGGATTAAGGACTACTTGCTTTCTCCTCCTATTTTAGTGTCTCCTATGCCAGGACGTCCACTTCTTTTATATCTGTCAGTTTTAGACATGGCCTTGGGATGTATGCTAGCTCAGCTTGATGACTCAGGGAAGGAGCGAGCTATTTACTATCTCAGTAAGAGGATGCTAGAGTATGAGATGAGATATGTTACGATTGAGTGCCTTTGCTTAGCACTAGTTTGGGCCACTAGGAGATTGAGGTATTACATGACAGAGTATTTAGTGCACTTGTGTAGACCCCAAAATTTGTCCCAATTTTATTTTTACATTAATTTCGAGCCCAATTTTAAATCCCAATTACATGTGTTATTTTACGCCCACTCACCCTTTAACTTTTAGTTTTCATTATTTTGTAAATTATTATTTATTATTATTATTATTATTATTATTTCAAATCTCATTTTTACTTATTAATTTTATTTGTCATTATTATTATTATTATATTATATTTTTATTTTTTTTCTCTCTCCTCTCTCTTCCTTTTTCTCCTCCACCTACCCTCACCCACTCACTTCTTCTCTCTCCTCCCATACTCTCACCACCGGCCACTCTTCAATCTTCCTTCAATTTTTTATTTTTTATTTTCCCCTCACACTCTTCTCTCTCTTCCCCAAGACTCCATTTGGCTGGGCCCCCCTCCCATTTTTCTTTTTCCCCCCATCTTTCCCCCCCCCCAATTCCCAAGACTTTTCCCCTCATCTCTCCTCTCTCCATTCACTCACACGGTCGGCACCCCACCCAAAGGGGGCGTTGGGGGGTATTTTTGGTGGTGTTTTTTTTTTTCTTCTCTCTTGGGAACGCCCAGAGAAGCGGCCCCCAGATTTTTTTTCTTTCATTTTCCATCTTCTTCCTCTTTCACGCCCGTCCACCATACCTCTCTTCCAGTAGCACGACCCCAACCCCCACTCTCGTCGGCGCCTTTTCCGACTTCCTTCCATCCCCATCTTTTTTTTTCCTCTACCATTTTATTTTAGTTTTTATTTTATTTTATTTTGCTTCCCGAAAACCCATTCACCCTCATAGTCGCCACTGGCCAGTCGCCGCCGATGAGCCATTGCCGATCGGTGACCCCCTTCCCATCCCATCCGTTTTCCCGTTGTTATTATTATTATTATTATTACTATTATTGTTATTATTATTATTATTATTATTATCATTTGTTATTGTTATTGTTATTATTATTATTGTTAATTGTCACTATTATTATTATTATTATTGTTGTTATTATTTTATTTTATTTTAATGGTAATTGTTGTTTATGAAATTTGGATTGTTGAATTAATATGAAACTTGGGGTTAATTTGTTGTTGGTAGATTAATACATAATTTGATATAATTTATTGTTAGTAAATTAATTTGAAATTTGTTAATTTGGGTTTGTGGGCATGTTGTATTTGGTGATTAATTTGAGGATATTTAGATTATATCAATTGCATATTGTTTATTTGGACTTGGGCCTATTGTTAAGTTGTTATTTGTTTGGGCTTATTGGATTGGGCTTGAAATATTATTTCTCCTGACCATGTAGTTTTTTTTATGTAGGTTTGTTAATTGATGTGGATTTTGGGACCTAGAATGTGGGTGAGATTTGTTAGATTATTTGAATATTTGATATGGGTTTAGCCAATTTGAATTGTTTAATTTGGACATGGGACAATTGTGATGTATATTGAACTAGGCTTAAATTATGGAGTATTAAATTTAGGTCTAGTATAATTTATTTTAATTTATCCAATTTTAGGTTTGGTTGATTGTGTTTGTATTTTTTGTTATTAATTTGGATGTTCTGGGTTAAGACCTATAGTAATTTGGGCTCATTTTAATTGATGAAATTTATGGGACTAATTTGAAATTGGAATTTGGGTTTGAATATTTGTTTGGGATTTTATACATCTCTGGATCTTTACATCTGTGCTATTCTTGTTTTTTGCATGGACCCACTTTGCAATCTTGTTGGCTAAGTACAAATTGATGACACGTGGAACTTATTGTAAGTTTATTTGGGTACATATTTTATTTCTCACTTTTTATTTGGTTTTATTTTTATTAGTTTGTATAAATATTCGTTCGCATGTATTTATTGAGTGTGTATAGAATTGAACATCGAACAAACTAGAAATTTTGTTTAAATGAGAGGAGAAAGTCAGTAAATATGTTTTAATAAAACAATAATTTTAAAATATTATTTTTAATAAAAGAAAGTTTTTATTTTATTTTTTTTATTTTTTATTTATAAAAATTCAAAAAAATGCATTTAGAAAAATCCAAAAGAAATGTTTTTAATGGAATTTGAAAATTTGTTTTTAAATAATATTTGTCCAAAAATTTCTTTGTTTAACAAAAATTTTCCAAATATTGTTTTGTGAATAAAGTTGTCCCAAAAATTAATTTTTAATAAAATAGTCCAAAAAATGTTTTTTTTTTAATAAATTCTTTTTACTTAATTAAAATTGGATTAAAAGTCATTTTTAGAAATAGATGATTTATTTATTTATTTATTTTTATTTTTATTTTTTTCCTTTTAATTAAAAATTCTTTTGTAAATAAAGTTATGTCATTTTAAATAATTTATAAAAATCACTCTTTTAAATGAAAATGAATCTAAATACTTTTGTAAATAAAATTGTAAAAATTCATTATTTTCTAGTAAAAGCAAGTAAAAAATAATTTTTGTGTTCAAATTGAAATTTTGTAATGAATTCTTTTAATACAATAAGTGTAAATAGCTTTTTTTTTTTAAATTGAATACAATTAAAATTGAGAAAATAAATTGTTTCTTTTTATTAGTAAATAAATGGAAATCATTAATTCAAAATCATTTTTAATAAAATCCTTTGAAATTTCTTTAAAACTTTTTTTAATATCTTTTATTTATTTAATTTAATAAATCATTTTTCATAATTCTCTTATTATTTATTTTGTGTATTCTTGTAATTAGATTTCATCATTGTTTTTGTGCATATTAATTCTCACCATGACTTGTATATTGATTATCTTTCTTGGTATCCATAATTAATTAATTAATTGCCACAATTCCCTTAATTCGTTTAGTAGAAGTCGTATGTATACGGGCTTAGAGGGGTGCTACGGCTCACCACCGTACCTTCCCAATAAGTAACCTAACCCCCTGACCTAGATTCAGTTTTTCACAGACCTGTTTTTCCTTTAGGAGTCACACTTAGGGTTTTTCCTTCTTATTTTGTTTTTCCCTTAAAAAAATAAAACAAAAATAAGTGGCGACTCCAAGTCATTTTTTTTTAATAAATAAAATCATTTTCAAATAAAAATCAAACTCACCATCGAGTGGAAAACACATGAGCCAAAATGCGAGGTCCACAACTTGATTTCCCGTTTTGATTCGTTGAGATACTTGTTTGACAGACCTGCTTTGGCTGGTAGACTAATGAGATGGCTAGTGCTTTTTACAGAATTTGATATTCGGTACGTCTCTCAAAAATCCATTAAGGGAAGTGTTGTTGTAGATCATTTAGCGTCCTTACCAATAATTGAGAGTAGACTAGTTGATGATGATTTTCTAGAGGAGTAGTTTATCGCTATGACTAGTTTATCAGGTTGGCTCATGTACTTTGATGGAGCAGCTAATCATTCGGGGTATGGGATAGGTGTTTTATTGGTATCTCCTCTAGGTGATCACATTCTGAGATCTGTTCGTTTAACATTTTCTGATTACCACCCTACCACAAATAATATTGTTGAGTATGAAACATGTATACTCGGTTTAAAGACCGCATTAAAGCTTGGCATCACATAAATGGATGTACTTGGTGATTCCAATCTAGTACTCAGACATGTTCAGGGTGACTGGAAGACCAGAGATGCGAAACTAAAGCCATACCACACCTACCTAGATTTATTGATTGAAAATTTTGAGGAGTAGAAATACATTCATCTCCCTATAGCACATAATCAGTTTACTAATGCCTTAGCTACCCAATCTTCTACAGTTGACATTCCAACTAATGTGATAGTTCGTCCCTTGCTGATTGAGACTAGATCTGCGCCCGCATATTGTCACTTGATTGATGAAATAGAGGTCCAGGATGATCTATCCTGGTTTCATAACATTAATCAGTTTCTTAGATCTAGCACATACCTTGAGGCTACGATAGACAAGGATTAGAGAGCATTAAGGCAATTAGCCACTAGATTTGTGATATGTGGGGACTTTATATAGACGATCATCCGATGGTATCCTTCTCTTATGTTTGGATTGAGCCTCTGTAGATTGAGTGATTACTACTCAAAAAGTGCTCTTTTATAGCTTGTTATAAACTCTTTTAAACACTTTTGAGTAGTATTTATTAACTTTTAACTCAATTGGCACATTAAAGACCCTTGCAAATGTTTCTAATCAGTTTTTGGCAAGTTTTAGCGTTTTTAATAGCTTTTTGATCATTAAAACGAGCCAAGAATGAGGGAAAATTTTGTATAGTCCATGGCAAAGCAAGTTGAGGCTCAAACACATGAAGAATCCAAGTTTTGGAGAGCTTCGTAGCCTTTGCCAAATCAATCAAGTATGCAAGGAAGATAATCAAAGAAGAAATCTAACATCCAGCAATTTTGCATGGCTATGCAAAATTTTCGCATAACATGCGAAATGCTAAAAGGAGTACAGACTGCAGGATAGAGAGCAAGACTGTGAAAATGAATTTTGCATCCTGTGCAAAATTTTGCAAGCCTTGCGAAGCCAAAGACTAAGGAAAATGAATTTCACACCCTATGCGAAATTTCGCAAGCCTTGCGAAAATCCTCCTGTGTAATTTTTATATATTTTTGCACCGACTCCATTAGATTTTTATCTCGAGATATTTTGTATAATTACCTATTTTCTCCTTGTAATCAGCTAAAGATATTTTTATATATTTAGGATATCTAAATGAGGGGTTAAAAATATCTCTCTATATATGTCTTAAAATATCTCTTTTGTAATATCTCGAAAGAAATTCCATATCACACTTGTGAATTCATCTCGGAAGAAATTCCAAAGAACACTTGTAAATTATTTTAGTAAGAAATACATAGAGCTTTGCTCTACCTTACCTATTCATTTTGTTTTTATTTTCTTTCTAGCCAAACAACCTCCGAGGATGTTTTCTCAGAGGATGAGTGGCTGGGTTTTTCGTTTCTTGGACTAAAGGAAGCTAGTTAAGGGATCCGGATACAAAGGTTGGAGTTTTCCTTGCTTTAAATAAGGAGAGTTGTTACCCGTTAATGGTTTTTATTTTAAGGTTTAACTTAAAATCCCTTAAAATCACCCGACCCAATACTTGGTAAGCTTTTCAGACTCCCTAGAGATCCATTAGTTATCTCTTGATTACTACTCAAAAAGTGCTATTTGATAGCCTATAATTAATCCTTTTAAACACTTTTGAGTAGTAGTTTAGGCCTTTTAACTCAATTGGCATGTTAAGGATCCTTTAAAGCAATTTTGATCACTTTGTGTAAGTTTTGGTGTTTTTGTTAGTATTTTGATCACCAAAGCAAGTCAAGAATGAGGAGAGCTATGAGGAATCTTGGGCAAAGTTTAGAATTCATTTGCCAAGAGTGAATCCGGATTGCAAGGAGAAAAAGCAAAGAGAATCTGCCATGAAGCTTATTCTTGATGACAGTCGTAGCAGCCACTTTTGGAGCACTTTCTGAAGTCCAAATGATGCATGCTATATACCATTTCAAAGCTCAGGAAGTCAACAATCCAATGCTCCAAACGGTATGCAATTCGGAGTTGAAACGAAGAAGTTGCATCCATTACAAGCCAGTCACTCCGAGCTGAAGGAAGCATTTTGCAAAGTGTTGCGAAATCACCCTTTTGTTGCGAAGTGATTTCGCAGCACTTTTGTACAGTAAAGTGTTTCTCCTTCTGACGATACACGAACCATGCCGCGAGAAGGGAGCTGGGAACCTCAAGGTGGAAGCCAACTTCGCAGCCCTGTGAAGATAGCTCGGTGTTGCGAAATAATTTCGCAGCCCTCTTGGGTGTCTGCGAAATTTCGCAGACACCATTTTTCTCCTGCGAAATGGTTCCTGAAGCCTTCCGAAGCTTGCTACCGACATTGGGAGATATTTTCCATTAGATTTTTGTTGTCTAAATCCCAAAATACTCCTTGTAAACCACCAATTACATGATTCCTTAGTTTTTAAGTTAGTAAAAAGACTAAATATCTTTGTAACAATTAGTTTTATATTATGTTGATATATATACCTCTCGGGAGCCTGTTCTCAGGGAGGAGTTCCTTCTGTAACCGTTTGGGTAAGCAAGTAAAGGTCTTTTCTTTCTACTGCCTTACCTTCTCACTTTGTATTTTCATTTTATTTCTAAGTTATGAATTCTCTGAGGAATTTTCCCCAGAGAATGAGTAACTAAACTTCTAATTCCTTGGAGCTAAGGTTGTCGGGGAAGGATCCAAGTGCAAGAATGCAAAGCTCTGTGGTTTTAGCTAGTAATGAAGAGGAAGTGAAATCCTTTAGAGATTTCAATGTTTTTAGTTAACTTAAAACACCTTGGAGTCACCTGGGCCAACACTTGGTAAGGCAAGTGATTTCCAACCATGGAAATGCACTAGTTTACCCCTTGCGAGCCTCCGGGAGGTGACTTCAAGGTAGGATTTTCTGGAATTACCAACACTTGGTAAGCTTTTGGACTCTTAGGAGACATCCATTAGTTATCTCTTGCGAGTTTGTGAAGGGAAGTCCAAGGTTAAAGATCACCTTGAATGGTAAGTGCTCGTGAGAGGCATGAACCATTGCAAGTTGTACCAGTGAGAGAATTAAAGTGAAATCTAATTGAAGGAGTCTCTGTACATCACCGGTTAGAGAATTGACTATAAGTTGAATCTCTAATGCGAGGAAATGAACCAACTGACTGGAGCTATGTCTTTTGCATGAGGAACCACCCCAGTGAACCTAATTCTCCAAGGAATGCTTTTCTTCCTAAATTATTCCAAACTTCTGTTAAGTTAGTTAGTTTAAGTCTCAACCTTTACCAATCAAAGTTTGTGTTTTATTTCTTATGTTAACCGTGAAATGAAACAAGACCAATTCACTTGGAATTGGTATCCTTGATTGCTTGTTAATCATTCCCAGTGAACGATCCTAGAGCCACTATACTATAGTAGCTTTTTATTTGCTACCCTAGTGTATGGTGTTATAGGTATAAATTTTGTTGATCACTTCCTCAATCAAGGAGCACCAGCTGAACACAAATCAGCTGAGACACCAATTGGGCACGAATCATCTCTTACGAGCCTCTAGGAGGTGGTTTAAAGATAGGATTACCTAGAATGGCCAATACTTGGTAAGCTTTTCGGACTCCCTGGAGATCCATTAGTTATCTCTTACGAGCCTTTGAAGGGTAATCTAAGGTTAGGATCACCTTGAATGGCCAATACTTGGTAAGTTTTTCGGGCTCCATGGAATCCATGGATGTCTACTAGTTATCATGTACGAGCCATTGAAAGATGATTCATAGTGAGAGGTCTTTAGTGTTTGAAACCATTAATGGGAAGCAACTACAGTTTTTCATGGACCAGTGGGATCAAATCTTGGTTGCTAAATACACACCGGTTTGGGAGATAACCATTCTTTATGTTATTATCCCCAACGCGAGGAAAAGATTCGGAATCTCCCCATTTTGTCTAAGGAACCTAAACCTAGTAACCTAAAACTCTAAGAAACATTTTCTTTGTAATTAATCTTAGTTACTATTTTTGGTTAACTTAAAACCAAACCTTTTGAACCAGAATTATGTTTTCTTTTAAAGCTAACTCATAAAAGAAAAAACACCATTTCAGTACTTTAACTAATATCACTTGTAATATGAAAACCCATCCCTGTGGACGATCCTATAACCACTATACTATGCTAGCTATGCTACCCTAGTGTATGGTGAATTAGGTTTATAAAATTTGTTGATAACTCCCGTATGAGGAGTGAATCAAATAGTACACCAATTGAGGATGAATCATCGAGTGATGAGAGAGGTTCATGCAAGAGTTTGTGGTCCGCATATGGGTGGACACATGTTAGCTTGTAAGATCATGAGGACTGGCTATTTCTGGTTGACCATGGAGGCAAATTGTTTCTAGTTTGTTCAGAGATGCTTAGAGTGTCAGATGCATGGAGATCTTATTCATGTACCACCCTCAGATTTGCTTGCTTTGACATCACCATGGCCATTCTCAGTATGGGGTATTGATATCATTGGAAAGATCTTGCCGAAATCTTCCAATGGCCATGAGGTCATCTTAGTAGCCATAGATGATTTTACTAAGTGGGTAGAGGTTGCATCATATGCAAAGTTGACATCTGCTAAAGTTGTCAATTTCATCAGGTCACATATTATCTACCATTATGGAGTTTCTCATGAGTTAATTTCAGACAGGGGAGCACACTTTAGAGCTGAAGTTGAAACTTTATTGTAGAAATATGGCATCCAACATCACAGATCATTTGTATACATGCCACAGACAAAAGGAGTGGTAGAGGCTGCAAATAAGAATATAAAGAGGATTATGAGAAAGATGGTTGAGACTTCTCGAGCCAGAGAAGCTTCTTTTTGCTTTATGGGCATACTGTACTTCTTTTTGCACTTCTACAAGAGCTACACCTTACTCCCTGGTGTACGGTATGGAGGTTGTCTTACCCAGTGAGATATAAATAGGTTCATTGAGAGTGGCCCTTGAGCACCAAATTTATGAGATAGAGTGGGCTCAAGCACGATTTGATCAGCTTAACCTTTTAGATGAGAGGAAATTGAGAGCAGCGAATCATGTTCAAACGTATCAGAGAAAAATGGCTTATGCCTTCAAGAAACGGGTTAAACCTAGACCATTACAGAAAGAGGATTTGGTTTTGAGGATGCTCAGAGGTTTGACTGGAGACCTTAGGGGGAAGTTCAGACCTAGTTGGAGTGGACCTTATGTTATTCAAGAGCTAACTCTGTAAGGGGCTGCATGGTTGACTGACCTAGATGGAAACCAATTTTTAGAGCTAACCAACGTGGATCAGTTGAAGAAGTATTACGTTTAAGATCATGGTCGAAGGATGGGTGGCCATCATTTTGTTTAGCCTTATATCTTATCACACTCATTTCACATACAACCCGTTGCTAGCCCCTTGAGCCTTAAAAGTACATTATAACCTTCCTTTCTTATAACTCTGCTTACTTTCATCACCTGGGTAGGGGTCCTTGGTTGAGTATGCATGTTTTACTTGGATAGTCTTGTGAGTTTCAACTTTTTGATCTATTTTCATTTTTCTTGTTACCATCTGTTTACTATTCCACTTCTATTATGTTTTATTATTGTTCCTTTTCCGTATATTTCCATGCTTGACTTCTCTTGCTTCGACTCATTCTCATTATTTCCTCTTATCGATGACTTTTCACATTTTTAGCGCATTAGGGTAGTCATGTCACACCCTTTATTCCACCCGTCGACTTTGATCTGGATACCTTAGCTTGAGAGGTGACCTCAAGGTTGGGGCTTTATATACATGTCAATGATTAGGGTCAACATACTTCTAAGGTTTGTGTATTATTCATATTTTCATTCTTGATTGAGGAGAGTTTATTCATTTCTATTCTTTACTCAGTGGAGTTTCGATTTTTTTATACCAGTATTCTATATAAAAAAAAAAAGTACAACGATAAGTTTGTTTATGGTAGCATATTCCATTGAGCATTCATTGATATTTGAGGATTGTTCATTGATTTATCTATTATTAAGATCGTATGTGAGCCTTTTGAGAACATCCACTCCTTATGATACTTACATTTTCAGAGTAACTACAGTTTAGTGAGAGTTTTATGAGATCCTTCGCTTCATGGGTCAGGGTTGATATACATTGGGTGTGAGGATTCAGTAACCCATCACTAGGGTCTCCGGATCACTATCTTCACTACCATTTCATCTTTGGTGATATGATTTTCTTTGGTTGCACTAATATGAGTTGGTCATCATTCTTTGCATCTTCTCATTTTTCTTATTCGTTTCCCATCATCTCTTTTCATTCTGGTCGTTCCATATTTATTCCTTTCTTACATTGATACTTGTCTTTGATTTATTAGCCTCTCCATATCCATTGGATACTGCATTAACAACCTAACCATTTTTTTTCTCTTATATTTCGTCATTGACATTTCCATTGTTTGCTATCGAGTTAGTTTGCTTACAAGATTATTCTACATGTTACATCTTATACACGAGGGTATTAGGTTTGATCATTGGGTACTTGAGCTTAGTTTCCTTTCATTTCTTTCACTCTATTACCCTAAGCCTACATTACGGTCCGTTTCGTAAGACCATCCTGAGGCCATGAGATTAGATGTTATCTTTGACAGTCTCCAGTTGGGCAGGTTTTAATAATTGGTTGAAATATGGGTGTTGTTGTGCTTTCCCTTATGGAAAATGCTTCGAGTGACATTTGGTTCCTCTTTTTCTTAGTCTAATGATGTTTGGCAGAACCTGAGTATGGAGATAGTATTCGGTTGGTGATATTAGTTCCGTCTCTTGGAAACACCATATGCCTATATTGGGGCATATTACCCTCATCATGGGTTTTTTTCCTAGTTGTCATCAGTTTGTACGACTCCCACATCCATGATTTGTAGAGATGCTTGGTTGGTAATGATAGACCTTTGTCATATGCTATGCATCTACTTTGTTACATCTTGGCCTAGTACTTTGGGTCATCATTATATGAATGTGTTATCTTTTCCTCGGGATGCTAAGGTTTGTGTGATTATTGGATGCACAAATGGATAATTGATGTTGTTCATTCCTCCTGAGATTTGCTAATCGGGTGCCATACTGGGGCATATCCCCCTCTCATTGAGGAGAACTGATTTGGGCAGTAGTGCATGGGCGGATAGTCCGTATTGATTACTTACTTCATGTGAAAATCATCTGTTACACTAGGGCATATTCTCCACTTTGATGAGATGGATAGTTTTATGCTTTGTAGTTATGATTCCCTATTCTACATAGGGGTTGATATCTCCATGATTAGTTATTGCTTTTGTAGCCAGTTTGTCTCCTGATTTGAGCACATTCTTAAGCTTTTTCATGATTTGTGATTGGCTACATATGACTTTGCTTGAGACTTAGATGGATCACATTATATTTCACCTAGAGAACATCGATGGACTCCCTAGTCAAGAGTTTATGAGACGATTTGTTTTCGCCATTGTCATTCTTTTGCCAAACTGTGATGTACATCTGTTGAGCTTTATGTTTGAGATCAGTTGAGAAGCAATTTATTTGAGATATGAAGAGATTTATTGATTACTACCAAAAAGTGCTATTTTGTAGACCTAATTATAATGATTTTAAGCACCTTTGTGTAGTAATCATATTCATTTAACCCAATTAATTCATTAAGGTCCTTAGTAATTGGTTTTAACCATTTTGTGGCAAGTTTACATGTTTATATCAGCTTATGAATCAATTCAAGCATGCCAAATGATGGAGGAACTACTTGGACAAGTTAAAGCAAGGTTTTAGCTACACCAAAGCAAGCCAACAAAAGGAGAAAAGCAAAGAGAAGCTAAAAGAAGCAAAGAGGAAAACAGAGGACAGCAGCTACAGTCTTCTTTGGCACTTTTGGAGCACTTCCCGAAGTCCATTTTCTACATGCTATATACCATTTCAAAGCTCAGAAAGTCAAGAATCCAACGGTTCAAACCATGTACGATTTGGAGCTGAATTGAGAAAGATATGGCCTTCGGAAGACAACTGCATCAAGCTGAGGGACAATTTCGCACACCACTGTTCAAGGTGCGAATTCCTCAGTCCATTGTGCGAGAATTTCGCACACCTCAAATCAACGTGCGAAATTGGAACTCCAACGTGCGAATTTTCCCCTGTTTCTGCCGACTCCACACGAGATCTTTTCTTTTAGATATTTTTGTATAAATTTCCATTCTTCTCCTTGTAATCCACGAATCATAAGATTTCTTATCTAGGAAGGATTGGAAAAACTTCTCTATATATATTCCCTTGCATCCGTTGTAATTTAATATCGATCAATATATAGAATATACAGAGCCTTGCTCTGTTTTTCTCTCTTCTCCTGTTCTTCCCCATTTCTATTTTCTTAGTAGCCAAACAGCCTCTGAGGGCTTTTCCTCAAAGGATGATTGGCTAAAACTTTTAGTTTCTCAAAGTATGGATGTTATGTGATGGCTTGGATGCAATCCCATGGAAATTTCTCGCACCTGGAAGGTAAGGTAGTCGTTTTTCATTAAAGGTTCATTAATGCAAAGTTTGGTTTTTATTTCCTTTGGACAACTTCCAACGGCCAATACTTGATAAGCTTTTGGATTTCTATCCATTAGTTATCTCCTACGAGCTATTGGAAGGTGAGGTTTTCAATTCCAAGTTTTGCATTAATCCGTTAGAACCAATTTCAATGGCCATTGAAAGGTGAGTTTATCACCTGGAATGACTTTGAGTTGCCAATATTTGGTAAGCTTTTGGCTTTAGACCATTAGTTATCTCTTACGAGCCATTCAAAGGAAGTCTAAGGTGAATAACCATTGATGAAATTCACTACCATCTGTTTTGCCATTTTAAAGGATTAAAACTTGATTTGCTAAATCCATACCGGTTCGGGAAGCAAGCATCACCATAGTTGCAACCCCAACGCGAGGAGCCTATCCTGAGATTTCCAATTTGCATAAGAGTCAGAGCATAGCTATCCTATCTTTGAGAAACTTGTTTTTACACTCTTTCATTTTAGTCTTTAATGTTAGCTTAGATTAGTTTAAATCTTTCTAAAACATTTGCATCTTCTTTTAAAGCTAACATCCATAAGAAAATCACCTATTTTCCTAATTTGAATATCACTTGTGTTTGCGAAAACCCTTCCCAGTGAACGATCCTAGAACCACTATGCTATAGTAGCTTGGCTACTTTAGTAATAGTATTTAAGGTATAAATTTTGTTGATACGCCTTTAAAGCTAAGCTACCATGAGTCGAATCATTTATGTTTATACTTCTTGAGACCTTCATTATGATGTGTTGCTTCTTTCTCATTATGATATTTGCAGCTGCTTGTTTCTTTTGACATTTTAGTAGCTTAATGTACCTTTGATATTAGGGCATATCCCTAGTGTAGAGATTATTAAATTTTTCTTCACCATCTGCATAAGAGTTCAAAGCCATCATTTGCATAGGCGTTCAGAGCCACCACATCCATAGGTGTTCAGAGCCATCACTTGCATAAGCGTTCAAAGCCACCATTTGCATAGGCGTTCAGAGCCATCATTTGCATAGCTATTCAAAGCCACCATCATTTTTAGTGGATTTTAGAGCCATCATTTTCATAGGCGTTCAAAGCCATCATTTCCATAGGCGTTCAAAGCCATTATTTCCATAGGCATTCAGAGCCATCATTTCCATAGGCGTTCAGAGCCATCATTTCCATAGGCATTCAGAGCCATCATTTGAATAGGCATTCACAACCATCATTTTCATAAGCGTTCAGAGCCATCATTTCCATAGGTGTTCAGAGCCACCATTTGCATAGGCGTTCAGAGCCACCATTTGCATAGGCGTTCAGAGCCACCATTTACATAGGCGTTCAAAACCGCCATCATTTTCATAGGTGTTCAAAGCCATCATTTGCATAGGCGTTTAAAGCCATCATTCCCACAGGCGTTTAGAGCCACCATTTGCATAGGCGTTCAAAGCCACCATTTGCATAGGCGTTCAAAGCCATCATTTCCATAGGCGTTCAGAGCCACCATTTGCATAGGCGTTCAAAGCTACCATCATTTTCATAGGCGTTCAGAGCCATCCTTTGCATAGGTTTTTAGAGTCATCATTTCCATATGCATTTAAAGCCATCATTTTCACAGTCGTTCAAAGCCATCATTTGTATAAGCGTTCAGAGCCACCATTTGCATAGGTGTTTAGAGCCACCATTTGCATAGGCATTCAGAGCCATCATTTTCATATGTGTTTAGGGGCACCATTTTCATAGGCGTTCAGAGCCATCATTTTCATAGGCGTTCAGGGCCATCATTTCCATAGGCGTTTAGAGCCATCATTTGCATAGGCGTTTAGAGCCACCACATCTATAGGAGTTCAAAGCCATCACTTGCATAGGCATTCAGAGCCATCATTCGCATAGGCATTCAAAGCCACCATCATTTTCATAGGCGTTCAGAGCCATCATTTCCATAGGCGTTCAAAGCCATCATTTTTATAGGCGTTTAGAGCCATCATTTGCATAGGCGTTCAAAGCCATCATTTCCATAGGCGTTCAGAGCCATCATTTGCATAGGCATTTAGAGCCACCATTTTCATAGGCATTTAAAAACACCACCATTTCCATAGGCGTTCAGAGCCATCATTTCCATAGGCGTTCAGAGCAATCATTTCCATAGGCGTTCAGAGCCATCATTTTCATGGGCGTTCAAAGCCATTATTTTCATAGGCGTTCAGAGCCACCATTTGCATAGGCATTCAGAGCCATCATTTTCATAGGCATTCAGAGCCACCATTTTCATAGGCGTTCAGAGTTACTTCCTATAAACCTCTTATTTAGAGTATTTCTTTCCTTGTATTTTATCTTGGAATTTATTGCATCATGTGCTAGGACAAAATTTTTGGTCTTTTCTTAGTTCTTTGATATTGTTCACTTCGTTCCACTCATTATTCGTATTTTTACTCACATTCCCAACACCCGTGATCTCTACCAAAGAGGGGAATATTTGTAAACCCTCCATTTTGTCCTACTAGCACATGTCCTATTACGTGTTCGTTTGATACTTTACAATAATTCCATGGTGACCCATTAGGCACGCTTGGCCCATTTAGGTACGCCTAGCCCATTTAGGTACGTTTAGCCCTTTTGGGGCTCACTCCAGCACTCCTAAGTCATTCGTTTAGCTTACGTGGCTTGCATGGTTTACATGGCCCGCATGGCTTACGTAGCTTGCGTGTTTTCTTTATAAATACGTGTTGCATTCTTTTATCTAGTCATTTATTTATTTGTTTGTTCATTTTCTATATATATATATAGTCATTGTATATTTTTATTATTATTATTGTCATTTTATTTATTTAATTATCATTATTTTTATTATTACTATTATTATTAACATTATATTTTATTTTTATTTTTATTTTTGATTATTTTATCATCATCATTATTATTATTTATTTACTTTATGTTTTTATTTTTTATTTTATTTATTTATTTATTTATTTTATTTTGTTCATTTTTATTTTATTTTATTTTTATTTCTTATTTTTTAAAATGCTTATTTTATATACTCGTTAAAAAAAATTTAAAAATAAATAAAAATTGGACAAGAAAAAAAATTTGGGAACCGATGGACTGCATGGGGAAGGAGAGAGACGCTGGATTTTTTTTAGAAAATTAAATGAGTTTGGTGGGGAGGTGGAGGAAGGCCATTAGGAAGGAGATGTGGATAGATTACGAGAGGAGAAGGAAAGTTTTTTTCTAAAAGGGAGATATAAGAGGAAATCTGCGGAAGATAGAGGGAGAGGACGTTGAGAAGGCGGAAGGATTTTTCTGGAGAGGAGAAGAAACAAAAAGAGAAAAGGAGGATAGTTCATTTTGGGTCTTGCTAGTTTTTGGTCTCCCTCACCAGTTAGCAAGCTCATTGATAACCCCCAATGAAGCCTCGTTTGTTGATCCTGTTATTTGTTTTTTGTTATGCTCTGCTTCCGGAGGTACTTCCTTCTTATGGTTTTCTTTTACTCCTGTCTCTCATCCAAATGTATTGTCCGTGAGAAAGGAGACCCCGATCTATTTATGAACTTCTGCAAAGCAAAAGAATGTACACCGATATAATTGCTCAGTCTTCTTAATGGATGTGGGAAGGTATCAATGGGGTTGGAGTTGTTTGTCGAATGAGTGGTTTTCTTATCAGAGTGCATCAGAGGGTATTGTGGTCAAGCTGATAGTAGGCTTAGATGTTGGTCCTAGAAGAGCCGTGCAAATTGAAATCTACATGTTGAGGTTCCTCAACAGAATATCCATTCTTTAGGCAAATCTCACCATTCAGAAACTAGTATTCAAGGAACTATAGGGGCACTTTCAATTTGAAATGGAAATTCATCTGATGATTCATTGGTTTTGATCTTTTTAATCATGCTCTGTTTGGGTTCATATACTTCCCATAATTCTTAGTTGTGTTGCTCTATTTTTATTTCGCTCTTGTGCCTTACTCCAAATGTTGTTTGTGAGTTGAAAGAATAGCAAGAGATGATGAAGCTTTTCTTGCACCATGCAGCCACGGTCATCTCACAGCTCACCCACACAACTTCACCTCCACCATGCAGCCATGGCCATCTCACAACTCACCCACACAACTTCACCTCCACCATGCAGCCACAGCCATTCACAAAGCCCACACAACTCACCCATGCAGCCGTACCTCCCTCTCATGCACTCACAAAGGCCACACAACTCATCCATGTAGCCGTTCCTCCCTCTCATGCCCTCACAAAGCCCACACAGCTCACCTGTGCAGCCACACATCATCACAACTCACTCACACAGCTCACCATGCAGCCACACCTCTCTCAAAACTCACCCACACAGGCCACACAACTTACCATGTAATCGTACCTCCCTCTCATGCACTCACAAAGCCCATACAGCTTACCTATATCCACCACCTATAGCCCCACTCATTTTCAAACCCATTAAACCCACTTCTCTCTCTACCTCCTCCGTTGTTCATTCTTAATGGAACTTAGCTCCCATGTAGCCTACACTCATCCCATGGACCCCTACTCCCTCATGGCCATCCCACACCCAACCATTCAACTCACCCATGGCCTCACACCTCCACCATGCAGCTCTGCACCCCACCACATGCAACCCACATACACCACACTCCTTCCTACAACCCATATGCAGCTCAAGGTCTCAATCTGGCCACCCTCCAGTGCCCTATGCAGTGGCCACGTTCCAATCTTTTTATTTTATTATTATTATAAGAGAGAATTGTGTTTTACACCCAATTGGGCTTGAAAATTGGCCTAAGATCCTTATATCTTTCATATTTAAGCCTAAGACCTAATGGAGGAGTGAAAATTAAGTTGAAGGACATTACTTTTCAAAATTTCTTGAAATGCCCTTGGCTGTAAAAAATGAAAAACACCAATGGGCTTCCCACTTCTCTCTTATTCTCTCTTTCCTTTTCTCTCTCTCTTTATTCGCTTTACCTCTCTCACATATTAGTTGGTGGGACCATGTAAATTAATTCCTAGTTAAGGAAGTGTCAATATTTCCACCAATTATTTTTCTCTCAAAAAAAAATATTAGAAATCAATGGTTAAAAATGATTATTACTACCTTTTTTAAGTAAATATTTTTTAAACACCTCATAAAATATTTTTTTTTTAAACTTACAAAATATATAATAAATATTTTTTAAACACCTTAAAAAATGGTATTATTCTTTTTTATCTAATATATATATATATATATATAAAAGTTATTTTTTATATAAATATCTTTAAGGTTATAGACAATTATTTGAATATTTTCTCTATTTTATGGATAATACATAGATATTGTCTTAATATATTCTTTTGTAACATGGTCATCTTTTAACTAATGGTGATAATTAATTTTTAATTGAATAATGTATTATAATTTAATAATTTGAAAAATATTAAAATGCCCTTTAAATATGGAATAGATGTGGACTTGACATGGTTTAAATTATTAAAACACGATGTCATCAAGTCAAGCAAATGTATCATAATTTTCTCTTCTTTTTTTTTTCCTCATACACGATTTCACAAAAAAGGTAATACCTAAATATTGTGATTAATTTTCCTTTATATGGGATGTAAATGTACTAAAAAAAAAATTGTTAAAACTACTCAAACAAAATATGCAATTACAAATTTTGGATGATGAAATTTAAAAATTCAAATTGTAACAATTTTTAGGTGAAGGAATGTGTGAGGGAAAAGTTTCTAATCCTTAGGTGACAAGAAAAAAAAAAGTTCAAAATTGATTAAAATCTTGCATAGAAGGTAGTCTTGTACACCCCTTGTACAGTTAGTATTTTTGTCTTATACAGTTAGTACATTTGCTTTGTATAGTGAGTATAACACCCTTGTACAGTAGTGCAAATTTCATATACAATTTGTAGGTGATAAGAAAAATAAAGAAGTGATTCAAAATCGATTAAAATCTTTCACAAATGGTAACTTTTTATACCCTTGTACACTTAGTACATTTCTCTTGTACAGTTAGTGTAACACCATTGTACAATGATGCAATATATCCCTCTTAAGTTATGTGTCCACGTAGGTATGTTAACCATATTTCTAATGGTTTGGTTGAGAAAATGGTGGGTGAATTAGGGCTAATTTTTTTTCCTCAAACATTATTACTAGGGAAAGTATCGGAATTTCCATGTGGGAGTTAAATAAAGTGCATGACATGGGTATGTAATCCGTGGGTGACAAGGAAAATGAAGAAGTGATTCAAAATTGATTAAAATCTTTAACAAATGGTAGCCTTGTACACCCTTGTACACTTAGTACATTTCCCTTGTACAATTAGTGTAATAGCATTGTACAATGACGCAATATATCCCTCATAAGTAATGTGTTCATGTACGTGTGTTAACCATATTTCTAATGGTTTAATTGAGAAAATGGTGGATGAATTAGGGTTAAATTTTTTTCCTCAAACATCATTATTGGGGAAAGTATCGGAATTTCTATATGAGAGTTTAATAAAGTGCATGATATGGGTATGCAATTCATGAGTGACAAGAAAGATAAATGAGTGGTTTAGAATCGATTAAAATCTTTTACAAATGGTAATCTTTTACACACCCTTGTACATTTAGTGCATTTCCCTTGTACAATTAGTGAATACTTTTGTACAATGATACAAATTAAATATGATTTCAGTAGTTTGATTAAGAAAAAGAACGGAAAACTTAAATCCAATTTTTTTTGTGAACATATTATATTTTTGTGAAAAAAATATACAATTGATCGATTCATTTATTTAATTGTGAACATATTATATATTTTATTTTATTAATAAAATAACTAATAGAAAAAAATAAAAAAGAATAATCAATAAATAAAATTTAATTCTTTTTATTATTTTCAAACAAAAAAAAAGTATTAAACAAGGTATTCAATTTTCATATTTAAAAATAATTTTCTTTTTTTAATTAAACATATTTTAAAAAAAGAGACAATATAGAAAATAAAAATTATTTTTAAAAATAAAAGAAGTAAAAACTAAAAGAAAAAAAATTTAAAACCAAACTCAAACATAATCTATATATATAATTTTTAACTACTATTTTCATTTAAAATTGGTAAATATACCATTCAACCCTTTTATATTAGAAAAATTCAATCTTTATTATACTATGTATTAATATAATCCATTTCTAAATACGAAAATATTTTAATTGAATATTTAAAATAAAAACTCTTCATCTTTCTTTTTTTTTTTTTTCAATAAAATTTCAATTAAGTCAAATTATTAAGAAAATTCCTTAATAAACAAATTTGCAACATTTCATATAACTTATTATCAAAAGTTTATGTTCAAAAAATTATTAAAATAAAGAAGGAAGAAGATTTTAAAAAATTAATTTTTTATATATTTTATAATAGTAAAAAAAATAAGCTTTAAAATACTTTTTTAGTATAAAAGAAAAAAATAACAAATATATTTATTTTGAATAGTGTTTTAATCATTAAATTATTTACTTCTAAAATGTAAAAGATAATTTTTATTCATTTAAATTAATTTTTTTTTTCAAAAGTATATTCCAAAATAGTTTTTGAATCATTAATGTAATTTTTGTTTAGAAAATAATGTTGATTTTTCAATTTTTTTTAAAAGAGTTTAAAAAAACAATAAAAAAAAATTAAATAATGGAGAATTTTATGGAAGTGATATATAAAGAGTGGTGGTATAAAGACAAAAATTATGGGTGTAAGTCAAAAGGGTATTTTTGTCTATTCCTATCTCATATCCTTGTAATCAATTATGGGTGTTAGAAAGACTTTTTATTAATTATCAAAGTCAAATGGGTCTAAAGCCCAATTCTCCCTTATTTTAATGTTAAAAATTTATTTATTTACTTATGTTATTTATTCTTTATTATTCTCAAATAACTCTTTAAAATCCTTTTTTTTTTTTTTTAATCTAATCTTCAAAATACGATTTTCAAATAGTTTTCTAAATTTTCCAAATTGAAACTTTAAAATACAACTTGCAAATAGTTTTTCTGAATTTTCTAAATTTAATCTTTAAAATACAATTTTCAAATAGTTTTCTAAATTTTCCAAATTTAATCTTTAAAATATCATTTTCAAAATTCCAAAATCCCAAATTTAATTTTTACAATTCCATTTTCAAATAAATTTTCCAAAATTCCAAAATTTCAATTTTTAAAATCCCATATTCAATCAAAATTTCCAAAATTCCATTTTTTTAAATATCATCTTCAATCAAATTCTCCAAAATTCCAATTTTTAATTTTTTTAAAATCCCATTTTCAAATAAAATTTCCAAAATTCCGAAATCCCAAATTTAATTTTTTAAAATCTCATTTTCAAAATATTTTTCCAAAATCCCAAATTTAATTTTTAAAATCCCATTTTCAAAAAAAAATTCCAAAATTCCAAAATCCTAAAATATTTTGAAAATGGGATTTTAAAAATTAAATTTGGGATTTTGGAATTTTGGAAAATTTATTTGAAAATGGGATTTTAAAAATTAAAAATTGGAATTTTGGAAATTTTGATTGAAGATGAGATTTAAAAAAAAAATGGAATTTTGGAAAATTTGATTGAATATGGGATTTTAAAAATTGGAATTTTGGAATTTTGGAAATTTTATTTGAAAATGGGATTTTAAAAATTAAACCAAAATTCCATTTTTTAAAATCTCATCTTCAATCAAATTTTCCAAAATTCCAATTTTTAATTTTTTAAAATCCCATTTTCAAAATATTTTTCCAAAATTCAAAAATCCTAATTTTTTTTTATAAAAAAAATACCATTCTTAAAAAATTTAATTTTTAAAATCCTATTTTTAAATAAATTTTCCAAAATTCCAAAATCTTAATTTTTTTTTAAAATACCATTCTCAAATATTTTTCCAAAATTCCAAAATTCCATTTTTTTTAATATCATTCTCAAATAAATTTTCAAAAATTTTGATTTCCAAATTTATTTTTAAAATGCCATATTCCAATAATTTTTTAAAATCCCAAAATTTGAATTTAATTTTGAAAACTCCCATTTTCAATTTTTTAAAATATAAAAATGAATAAGTTTTCATAATTCCAAAATAATGGAATTTGTGAGAATTAATTCATAGTAAAAATAAATTGGGCTTTGGTGGGGGCTCAACATTCATTACTTTTCTTTCAAAAATAATTTTAGTGAATTGTGAAATTGATTTTGTTTGATTTTGACTTGGTTTTGAGTGAGATTTTTTACATTTGTCATTATATACTAACCTTGTTTTCATGACAACGTTTTATTACCTGCTACTAAGGTACACTCTCACCCTCACTTTGTTTATTATTTCGTTATCATGACTTGTTTTTGAATTATGATCATTTTGGTAACCATTAGTAGAGACCCATTTTTAGGGGCTTCACCTTATTTAGTTAATTGTCATGTCTGCTTCACCTTATTTAGTAGAGACCCATTTTTAGGGGCTTAGAGGGGTGCTATCGTCTTTACCGTACCTTCCCAATAAGTAACCTAATCCCCGAACCCAGTTTTGGTTTTTCACATACCCTCTTTTCAAAATAAGGAGTCACACTTAAAGTTGTCTTTCTTATTTTGTTTTCCATTAAAAAAATAAAAAAAAAATAAGTGGCGATTCTAAGTCTTTTCTAAAAATCATATTTTTTGCCAAATAAATGAAAAGCGGGTCGCACCATCGAGTGGGAACGCATCGAGCTAAAAATACAAGATCCACAGTATTAAAATCCTTAATTATTTTTACCAAAGGATAAACTCGATAATGATTCTAACCATTCAAGTTTTGTTACATTTGGACTACGTTTGCCCCATGAGAAAATTTTGAACAGATTGGGAAATACAAGGGTGAGGTTCATAGGGATAGTTAGACCAATTATGCTTTTCAAAACTTTTTGGATTATTTCTATAAAATATTTTACTTCAAATTATTTTTATATAATGTAAAAGTTCTTAAGGAATCTAACATATAAATTTCACCTCATTTGGACATTGATAGCCTAATACAAAAGTTCTAAACAAATGGGTAAGAAAATAGAGTGGTCCAACTAAGACAACATTGACCCACTTAGGTTTCTTAAAGTTCTGGGATATTTTTGCTAATTATTATTATCTTAATTATTTTTATATGTTATTAGAATCAAAAGGGAAATTATAGAATCTAATTTCATGCAATTATGAATTCGTTTGAATAAGAAAATAATTAAGGAAACATTAATGGATTTTCAGCAAGGTATGCTGAGACAATTTTTATGTTGGAGAGTTTTGGTACTATTAGATTTTGTTTTAAGTTCATAAACTATTTTTTTAAAATCTTCTAGGCTCATCATATATTAGATTTGGACAGTTTCATTATTTTTGGAACTTTCTTGATTGATGAGAAAGATAAAGAAAAGGAAAAACATTGGAACATACTCTGTTTTGAGCAATCTCGAACTAATTTAAGTTGAGGCTTAATTGATTGTCTTTTGATGGATATTTAACTCAAAAATTAATTTTTAAGGTTTCTACACTCATAAACAAGCTATTTTACTCAAGTTTCACTTGAATTGGACTCCATCCTAACCTTTCATTTTTAGGAAATTTCATATTTCAATGAGAGTGTTATATGATTAAGAAAGAGAGTTAGTAGAACTTAGAATCATAGATTTCCTTTTTATAAAATTTCCAATTCTCTAAGTCTACTTAAATTTTCTTTTCCTAGGAGAGGATTTGGATTTTGTGGAGCCATCATACTATGAGTTCTATTATACTTTTGATTATGAGAATTTTTGTGAGTAGTTATGTTGTGCATGATTTTGCTAACCTTTTCATAAAATAAATATCTCTTGCATATGTTATATGTATGTCACTTGTTTGATTTCTCTAAAGGCTTGAAATATATGTTGAATTCTTATTTGGTCAAAATGCATATGATTTATGTTGAGGTTCAAAAATGAATATTACCTTACTTTCAAGAAATTATATTATGATCATGCATATGTTTATAAACAATGGCATTACATCCTCTTGTGATATAACAAATGGTTGGAATTTTTTGGACATTAATATCACATGGGCATGATAACACATACACTTATGAGGTGTTTCATGTGATTTTGGTATGGGACACCACACCGCTATGTAGCAAGGGGGAGGCCTTAAGATGGTATTGTGGGTTTTGGGCTAGGGTATAAAGCCCAAAGAGGTAGAGTATGCTCTATTATACCCCTAATGAGATGACTTAGAGATGAGCTCTTTAGTATTGTGATCAGAAGTAGTGAGACCTTGAAAACCATGTAGATGTGGAGGTTCATGGGTAGAAGGTTTTTGTATAGCCAATCAACTTACCAAAGATATGTCCAAATCTATGATTGCATGTTTTACATCTTATATATTCTTTAAATACTATTATGATTATTCTATACTAACTTGTAATTATCAAATTTATTATAGATATGTTTTAGAATTGTTTTTAATATGGATTGACCATCCTAGCACTTGCATATTGTAATTATTCATTGAACTATTTGTTTACTTCATTTAATCTATTTTTTTTCTTAGATAAGGGGTCTATAGGTTCAATTGAGGTTGAGTCAGGACTAGGGCCAATCCTCGAGAGTGAGCCTCAAGGCCCATAGCCCTTCGAAATTATTTACTTATCCTTAATTTGTGGGTTCAAGTACCCTTTCCCTTTTTAGACAAATACTACTTTTGAGTTGTATTTGACCTTAAGGCACTACTGTTACTCCTTTTATGCTTTCACATTTATATTGATTAGAATTTAGTTTTGTTTTAACATAATTCTCTTTCTCTCTATATTAGTTTACTCTTATTCCTCTATTTGAGTCAATGATTTCATTATTTGTTTTCAATCTATAATGAGATCATTGTCTCTTAATGGGCCCTTTGGGTTGGGCCTCTACAATAAAACTCAATACAAATCTCTCCTAATTACCAAAATTAATTATTCAAACCTATCCAATGGTTAGATCAACTTATGCAAATAGAAACATGTATGGAAATAATTATGAATCCTTTTTCTATTACTGGTTATCCACTAAGAAAAATAATTAGCGATGGACCTAGAATTAGACTAAAAGAAAAAAAAATAGTGATGGACCTAAAATTAGACTAAAAGTTATATTTTATAAAATTAAACGTTATTGTAAAATTTATTTATCTTTTGACTAATAAAATTTATTCTTAATAGGAATCTTATATTTTAATAAGAAAAAGTTAAGAAAATTGTCATTTTAGAATTATAAGAATGTGATATTTTATTCCCATTTTAAAGATTTTTTAGAAATGAAACTTTACTATATTATTATCTATTAAAAACATTGACAACAATTGATATTAGAATAAATAAATTTTAAAAAATATGAAAAAAATAAAAAATAAAAACATCATTTTCAATATCTCTATCAATTAGTGGAGGATATAGAAATTCTCCATAAAAATAACTTTATATTTTTATTTTATTTTTATTATGTTTAATATCCACCCATACTCCTAGAACAAAGAATGAAAGAGCATTCTATGTCTGATTTACCACCAAGCAGTCACTAGCCACCCTACTAATATCTATAATGAAAGTTTCCTTGCCATGGCCACACTTATTCCAAGTTATATGAACATTGCATAATTTCCTCCAATACTCCAATATTTATAACAAAATTTAGAATTACAATATTAAGTGAAGAGTTAATTGACCCAAAAACCACTTAATCTATTTCAAATCTAAATTACACTAATGAGTTTTATGATATTTATAACTTTAACGAGCAAAAATCTCATTTATCATGCAATATATGTGATTGTACCAAAACTTTCAATATGCAAAACAGATCATAACATTCCTATATCTTTATAACCTATATGCATGAATAAAACTTATATTAATAATAATAATAATGATCAATTTGCGATAATGAAGCTCAATTGATTTAATATGTTGGTTATATATATAAATTTTTTGTTTTGTTTTGTTTTTTTATTTTTTATTTTTTTTTATGGTTATGGAAGAAATGAGGAGGAAAAAAGAACAACTTTGAGAAATGCTGACCTCATATTTAAAAATGGGAAGAAATTTCTTTGAGATTTTTTTTTTATTTTGTATTTTTTACATTTCCACATAACATTCATACATGCAAAAAAAAAAAATTAATTTTCTTTTAAAAATTTTCTCAAAATTAAACATAATGTAATTAAAATATTATATATTGATCATAAGTAATTATTTATTTTTATTGAATAAAGAAAAGTAAAAATTTATTAATGACCATCTACTATTTTGACATCTTATTATGAGATAGCTCAATATGAATTATATAATTATATGGTAAGATACCTTGTCCATAACATACACACCTTGTCCATAACATAGGTTCTCCAATAGTCCTTTAAATTGATTTACCATTTCTATTCAATTTCTTCTGCTACTTCAATCTTTGTTCAATTAAATTAATAATGACTTCTTTACAAATGGGTTAAATTTAATTATCCAACTAACATCTCAAATATGCATCCACTCGGTTATAATTAAATTTACATTATGGGTTTAAAATCATTTTAAAAATTTTTTAAATTTGAAAATAGTCCAAAATTTTTCATACCTCAATTCTTTTAAACAATAATTTTTAAAACGATTACGATGGTAATATAAGCATTTAAGAGATCTTATATTTTATATAAAAATTACTATTATTTCCAAATTTAAAAATAGAATACTATCTCAAAAAGGACACTAAGTTGTTTGATTTTCTAATATATTTTTTACTTAAATATTAAAACAAGTTATTTTAAGATATAAATCATTTTTAAATAGTTTCCTTTTTTTAACTTATCACTTTTTCTAAAACAATTTTATTTTAATGAAAAATAACCTTCTTTTTTTTTAACTTTCTTAAATCTTAAAATATGTTACTTTAAAATTTAAGTTAAAAAACAAACGAGCACTAATATTTAATATTAGACTAAACATGAATAAAATAATAGCCTTTAATTGGTGAATTGTCCATAAAAGGGCTTTGTCTACAAGTTATAGAAATGTTGAATAAAATGACTTAAATAATAAAGAGATTCATTTTTTGTAGCCCTACTTCACCTTAATTACAAGTTATGCTTTGGAATGAAAAATAATTTTGAATTTGCTTTGTTCGCGAACAAGAAAGCTATAATTAATACAACTATGAATCTCATGAAGATTACATCCACTAGTAAGTACAAGAAACAAAAATGGACTTTCTACATATTATGCAATAAATAAGATTGAAATCAAACTTTCTCTTTTTCTAAGGAAGAAGAAAATTATTATTCCAAAAATATGAGAAAGATGAGAATATAATGCTTAACTTCATTCTCTTTGTCACAATTAATTAGTTTAGGAAATAGAAATTCTCCATACAAATAATCTTGTATTTTTATTTATTTATTTGTTTGTTTGTTTTGTAATCGATAGTGACAACAATTGACCCTAGTGTTGAAATAAAAAAAGATTCAAAGAGAAAAAGAGGGAAAAGAAAATTTAAGATTTCTTATTAAGAATTCTCTTGAAAAAAAAAAGATATAACACCATTAGGATTTAAATAAACTAAATAAAACCTAAAAAGAAAAGAATAATTCTAAATACAATAATTCTAATATAGTAACTAAATAAGAAAGAGAAATAGTAACTAAATAAAACTAGTAAATACTACTAAATAAATAACTCTAACACCGCCTATAAACTCATGATGCAATTGCAAGAAACATTGAGAGTTTGCCAACTAAAAATTGAAAATGAGGAAGTGGTTGTGACTTGGTAAATAAATCTGCAATTTATAGAGAAAAAAATGAACAAAGGGCAAAGTAAGAGTGTTATATTGAAGGTGAAGACAAGTGAGGTGACAATCAATCTCAATATGTTTGGTTCTTTCATGAAAAACGAAGTTGTGAACAATATGAAGAACACTCTTATTATCACAATACATCGGTGTGGGACAAGAAAGAGAAACTCTCATATTAACAAGTAACCAATGTAACCAAACTATCTCACTGGTGGTAGATGTCCTAACATGATACTTAGCTTCCGTAGAAGATTGAGAAACAATAGTTGTTTTTTACTCTTCCAAAGAATAAGAGAATCTCCTAAAAATATATAAAATCTAGTGGTAGACTTTTGATCTTCAAGATCATTGGCCCAGTCAGCATTAGAATAGGCACATAGCTCTAAAGAGGAAGTGGATGGAAATAAAAGACTTTGAAATATAATGCCCCAGGAATATCATAGAATACAAAGAATAGCAGCCCAATAAACTATGGTAAGAGAATCAACAAGCTGATTAACAATGTGAACAACATAAGCAATGTCTGAACATGTAATAGTAAGATAAACCAAGTTGCCAGCAATAGTAGAATATAAAGTATGGTTTAGTAAGGGATTACCATCAGAAGAAGAATACCGAACATTAACCTCTAGAGGATTATCAACAGTCTTAGTATCAGTAAGGCGAGCTCAATCGAGAATATCAATTATGTATTTAGATTGTGAGAGAAGATAACTTTTCGGAGAAGAGGCCACCTCAATACCCAAAAAGTATCGTAGAGCACCTAAATCCTTTATTTCAAAACAAGAAGCTAAATCGGATTTCAACATTGAAATCCCATCAAATTCATAACCTGTAATAATCATACCATCAACATATAGAGCAAGAAGAATAGGACCAGTAGAGGTGCACTTTAGAAAAAGTACAGGATCGTGATGACTATGGTGAAAGCCAAGAAAAGTAAGCACATCAAAGAACTCTACAAACCAAGCACGAGGTGACCATGTAGACTTCTTCTTAAAGATCACCATTCAAGAAGGCATTTTAAACATCCATCTAAGATATATGCCACTAACAAATAGAAGCAATGACAATAAGAGTACAAATAGTAGTCATCTTTGTAACCAGAGCAAAGGTCTTCTCATAATCCATAATTGAGCTTTGTACCACTCAATCAAACCATTAGAATTAGTTTTGATTGTATGGACCTAGTAAGAACCAATGGCACCTTATCAGGTATCAATCTTATGTAAACAGAAAGTTTCTCAATCATAGTTTATTGCCAAAGAGGATTAAGAACAACTTCTCTATATGATAAAAGCTCATAAAGATTGTGAATAGAAGCTGAAAATGATGTAAAAAAAATATGAATAAGAAGAATAAAAAAAATCTAATAATCAAGAAGACTTATGAAGATGCTAAGAAGAACATGAAGGAAGAGGATCCATAATCTCATAAGGGGTTAGAGTAGTCATAAGAGGAGAAGGAGCATGACGATCAGGAATCAAAGTATCAGTATCTATAGGAAAATATTTGTATTGTCTAAAAAAGAAACAATATGAACAAGTTCAAATTTGGAAACATCATGAGACTCAAAAGGAAAAGAAAGAGAGAGAGAGAGAGAGAGAGATAGAGAGAGAGAGAGAGAGAGAAGTATATGCTCAAATAAGTAAACATGATGAAAAACATATCATTTATAACTAACCAAATTAAAGCAACAATATTCCTTTTGTTCTAATATATAATTGTTGGGAACCCTAAATTACTCCATTTTCATGTCCTGGATCTTGTAAGGTGTATTCATTTATTCCTAGGGATCTCTAGATCTAATGTAACAAAAATTAATTAGCTTCAAAAACCATATTAGAATAAAGAACTAGATAAAAAGTGCTCATACTTGTGATCTTGATGTTTCCATATCAAAATCCATCATATGAAGAAGAATCCTAAAGAGTCTGAAGGTCTCATGCACCCAAAATCTTATACTCGATGACTCGAACCATGATCTTAGCACTTCAAAGTGTGGGCAATGGAAAGGAGGAAGCTTTGACTCTCTTTCTCTCTTTTTGGAGGTGGAAGATGATTAATTGAAAGTCATTAGGAAACCCTAACCTATAAGGAGGCATTTATAAGGTTCCTTATTGGGCTTAAGTGACTTGAGCCCATCAAGGCTTGGGTCACTTAATCTAGCTCAAAACAGGTCATTGATTAATTAACCACATAAGGTTATCTAATTAATTAATTAGCCCAATCCAAAGACCTTGTTTATTATCCCTTGTGCAACCTTGCATAGTTACCAAAATGCCCTTATGTACAAGAATGAACTTAGAGTCAATCCAACCTTCACAAACTGTGCAATCATGGTATGTGAACTTAGAGCAAGACCATTGGGACCCATAGGTGTACTGGCTCCATCATAATCCAATTCTAAAATTGATTCAACATTCCACTAAAGATAATCAACCACACTCCAATACCTTTTGTAAATAACAATAAGACAAAACTTTAGTCAGTGACCTACTATCCACTACATGCAAACTCTCCATGAACTGGTGTCTGTAATCTAATAAGGTATTGTTATCACCTATCAAGATTACCTCTCAAATCTTTAAGTTACAGATCCCACTTATTATGTGATCAATTGATATACTCTAACTCCAAGGAGCACATGTCAAATTCCACTAAAGGAATTATTGTGGCCACAGGTTTCGTGATCACATATTCTTTGGATCACCCAAGGAGACACACTATCTCAATCCCATGAGATATCATGGTGCCTCTATTGATAATACCTTTTTCCACCAACCTCCATCAATAGTGGCTTAATCCATAGGGATATATAACCACTTTAAGGACTCACTCAAAGGTCAAAGCCTCCTTTGATTTTGGCACAGGCTCAATATCCTCTCAAGGTTTAGAGTCTATGCAATACAGTAGCTTGGTGAATCTTGAAAATTGATATTCTTGCGTCTTGATTCATCATAGGTCCTATTTAGTGTACATTAAATACACTAGTGCACTTATCATAGGAAACCCATCCCAACGACCAAGACAAGTCATCCCTCCAATTAAAAGGTGGTGCACTATAATCTCTACTAGATTGCACAAATCCATGAGCTGATTATGGGCAACTCATCTACTTATAAAGAACCCATGACTTATATCTTCTTTACAACTCCTTATGCACCTAAGTCATACATAATGTAAGAGACATGGACTGAATGCTTAAATCAATATCAATACACTAAAAAGATAGCAATGAGATAGTTAAATCTAACTTTGTTACGTCATATCTTGTTTTTCAGGGCTTAATTCCAAAAGTAACTAAATATATTAATAACTTTTAACATCCCCCCACAAACTCACAATGCTACTGTAAAAAGCATCGAGAGTTTGTCAATTGAAAATAAAAAATGGGAAAGTGGGTGTGACCTGGTAAACAACTTTGTAATCATACTGTTGAGAAAATTCCTTAGCAATCAATCAAGCTTTGTACCACTTAATTGAAGTACCAAATACCAAGTATTAGTTTTATGCAAAGAAAAAGTTCCTTAATCATAGCCTGTTGCCAAAGAAGATCAAAAACAACTTTTAGGAGTAGCTATAGAAGGAGAGGAAATAGCATAAAAATCAAAAACCAAAGTATCAATATCTGCATGAAAACTATCTATATCATCCACAAAAGGATCAATGTGAACAAATTTAGACTTAGAGACATTATAAGACTTAATAGGAATAGAAAAAGTATATGCTCAAAGAAGAAGAAGTAGTAAAAGACATAAAACTATCAAGGAGAGAGGAAAAAAAAAACAAGAACAAGAAAAACAAGGAAAAAAAAGACACAAAACTATCAAGGAAAGATCAAAGAAGAGAGACAAAAGTAGACACAAAACCATAGAAAAATGAGAGACACATAGAATTTGGATTAATAACCAATGGATCAAAACCATAAAAGGAGAGACAAACAAAATTTAATTCATATTCAACAGATAGAGACAGACAGAATTTTGGATTCATATCTAACAAATAAATATGAATTAAATTTTTTCTTGTTTTCTTTGGTTCTCCTCTATTTTGGTCTCTATTCTTTTTCTTAAATTTTTTTGATGCACTTGATTTGGGGAAGTGGATTGATGGATTTATCAGTCAGAAAGGGATGGTCTTGGGCTTGTTCTTGGGGAATGCACTGGCTGATATGTATGCAAAGTGTGGAAAGTGTGAGGTTGTTAACACTGCATCAGTTTGCTTTCCCAAGGACACAAATGTTAGTCAAGTAGCTGGTAGATTAGGACAGGTCCCTCTCCAATCACTCTTCAGTTGCATCTCCTCAAATGGTGCCCTATGCTAGAGTCCATTCAAAAGTACCTCTGGCCAAGGCTGTGCAAGTTAGATCAATGGACACTATATGAGTTGTGTTATTAGTTGATTGCATTTGGAAAGATTCTCAAAGATGACACAACATTGGATACAACCGACATTGACAATAGTGGAACAATAGACTATGGGGAATTCTTGGTTGCTATTGAGCCCTTGAATTATAATACCTGGGTTTTTAAGGACATGTCAAATTCTTAGAGCATAAAGTCTTTCATAAAATTGTAGGTCAAATGGTCAAAAAGAGTGGTAAATATCTATGTGTTAGTATTTAATTGGGAGAGATTTTGGAAAAGTTGGTCAAAAGTCAATAGTTTGAAAATTTTGTCACATCAAATGTAAGGAATGAGAATTTTAGAAATTAAATTTAGATTTGGAAAAAATTTAACCATCAAATAATTAAGATTAGGTTTTGAAAATTTTAATATTAAGTATGTTACGGGAATTAATTTAATTATTATTATATAATTATTAGAAAATCGGAGTAAGAAAAAGTTAGGAAAAATTTATATTATATCAAATTGTTATAATGGATAATTAAAAAGAAATTGAATTTAATTTTATAACAAATTGATTTTATTCTTATAATTGGAATTAAGCTTTATAGAATTACAAAACATTAAACGGAGTTGAATTGAAATTCAATTAAATTATGATATGTAAATTTAGAAAAGATATATAAAAAAAAAAGGGTAAATAAATTAAATGTGAATTTTATGAATTTAACTTTTGAAATTTTGATGTGATTGAATAATTTGAAAAATGAAGTAAATTAAATAAAAGTTATACCAAAGGGTCGAGAATTTGATTTTTATAAATTGAATGACTAATTAATTTATGGAATTAAGTTTTAGAATATTACTTAAATTTTTGTTGATAAATAAATATTGGTAATATTAACGGGTTAAGGGTTAGTACAAATTTAAATTTCTTGGTTGCGGAAAAAAAAATTATTTTATGCTTCTAATATTTTATGGAATTTAATTTTGATAATAGTAAATTATATCATGTTTTAAATGAATTTTAAAGTAAAAAGCTTCAGATAATTAAAGTTAAATTATATTTTTCAAGAGCAGGCTTGTACTAAATTTAATTATGAGTACGGTACTATTTTTCGTGAGGCGAAAAATAATAAGTTGGGTATAATTTATAATTGTGAAGTGTGAAGTAAATAATGGTATTTTAATTTATTATTAACATAAATGACTTGTGTGGAAATTTCAAATTTATATATATATATAAGTGGATTGTTGGGCACAGGAGGCAAAAGAAGAGGAAAAGAAATAAAGAAAGGTTATATATATATATAAGTGGATTGTTGGGCAAAGGAGGCAAAAGAAGAGGAAAAGAAAGAAAGAAAGGTGGGGGATGCACATGGGAGATGCAGGGAGTCGCCATCTATGTGTCTTCGTCGATCCGACGATGAAACGACCTCTAATCGTGATGAAATTTCAGATGGTGATAGTCTTCAACGTGGTGAACACTTCTATGGAGTCGGATTTTTTATCCCACTGTTAGATTTTACGATACAGGTAGGGGTGTGTTTTTCTTAAATTTCTCTCTCGACTTTTTTTGGGCTTTTCGTTTTGCTTTTATTTACTTTCAAAAAACTCCATGGAAATGAGTGAGTTGTTGGGTTGTAGTAGATCGTCATATAGTTTTTATTTAGGTAGTTTTTGGAAACCCTAAACATATAAAATGATTTGGTTTTGCTTTGAAAATGTTAAATGGGAAGTGAATGAAAGTTTAATGCAAGATAAAAATATTAGAATTGTTAGTATTTAATTGTTGTTCCTGTGATAGGATTTACTGGATTGTTGTGGCTATGAAAATTCTTTGTATTGGAATATTGGTTAATATATTTTTATGATTGTTGTTATGTTAGAAATTATATAAATTTATTGGTGATATATTAGTGTTGAAAATGTTTAAAATTTTTTAGTATTGACATATGTTTAAAATGATTGTTTTAAAATTATTAATATTATTAGAAATAAATAAATTGATGATATAAATTGGGTTTTTGTTAATATTTGAATTATTGGAAAAAATATTTCTCAAATGTTGTGGTGGCGTAAGGGTGGAAAATTGTTGTATTGGGTGTTAATATTATTGAGATTATTGGAGATAAATAAATTATGACATAAATTGCATTTTTTGTTAATATTTGTATTAGTGGGAATTTTCTTGGATATATGTGGTTATTTAATTGAAGAAAAAAAATGGTTATATTGGTTGTTGGAAATTATTAAGCATGTTGGGAATAAATAGAATTTATGTGGTTATGGTTTAAAACTATGTTTTGATGCTATACAATTAATTGTGAATTTTCTTTGATGTTTGTGGTGATTAAAGTAAAGAAAAATCGTTGTGTGGATTATTGGAAATTATGAAACATAATGGGAGTAAATAGAATTATGTCTTGAAAAATTATGAATGTTGAAATATGATATGATTGCACTTCATATGCATCATGGTTGTAAATAAAAATAAAAATTAAAGAAATAGTTATGTGAAATGGAAATGAGAATAAAAATACCCCGAAGAGGTCAAAAATGAAAAGAAAACAAAAATAAGAAATGAAATAACCCTTGAGAGAGCAAATTAAGAAGGAAGTGAGATCCATAGGGCGAAAGACCGAAAAGTGTTCCCCTTGAAGACTCCAAATGGGGAGTGTATTTGGGTATAGACACGTATCCTTCGGTGAAAGCCCGAGAACAACAACGTATTGCGTGATTGCATGTAAACATTTGCATCATGGTTGCATTTGGAAGAATGATTTGTATTATTTATCAAGTGTATGTTTGAATCAATTATTCAAGACTAAAATGACTTGTTTATTTTGTAAATTTAGAATTGTTGATATGCTAGACATATAATTGAATAAGGAAAATGATAATTTTGATTGGTTTAAATTTGTATGGTTAGGGTTTCTTTTAATGTGTATAATGTAAATGCAATATTATATTTTGGCATATGGTTGTGTTTTATTGACCTAGAATTCCTAACCTATTTGGGTGTAAAACACCTTACTGAGCAACGTGAAAATGCTTACCCCTTTATTTTCTAAAATTTTTAGATGCAGATATAGTTTCTGAGGGACCACAAGAAGATCAGGAAGTGTTCCATAAAGCAAAAGAACCATAATAATGGTTGTTTTCAAATGTATATTACCCTTTTGACATGTACTAATTTGAGTTATATGACCTTTTGCAAGTTAAATTATATTTTGTTAGTTTGTAAAACATTTTTGGAAATATTCTTTTTGACTTAGAGATTATTGTAAATATTTGATCTTTTGGGTAGGAAGATGATTGGTAGATTTATTATACTTGTGAACAAGAGATTGTGTGATGGTTGGTTTTGGAAAAGTAAAATAATATGTTATAGTAAATCTTAGCTTAATAAATTTATTTAGGATTAGACGCTTTATTAAAAAAAAAATAGGGTATTTTGATTGATTGCCAACGTAGATAGGAGTAACCCTTAGGGTCAAACTCTTGACCTGGGGTCACAAGTTGAGTTCTGGGTTGTCTAGAATTTGGGGCTTGACATGAATAAGCTAGTGAAGGAGTTGATTCAGTGAGCTTGACTGCTGAGACTACTAATGGTGCTGCCAAGAAATTCATTTGTGATGGAAATTTTGACATAATGTCCAACGATTGCCCAGATGGTGACTTTTGTAGAAAATGATTCTGTTTCAAGAGAGGACTCGGAAACCAATTGACTGGAGAAATCCCTTTGGACCTTTTCAATTGCAAGAAGATAGCATCTCTGGATCTGAGTGCAAACAGGCTTACCGGTTGAGTTCTAGAATCTACATCACAGTTGAAACTAACTAATAATCTGGTACTATCCAATAAGTGTTTCCCCTGGTCTAATTCTTGAAGAGATCTGCTATGGGTTTCAAAAGGACAACAAGCTTACTGGTGGCATCATGAGATTTCAGATGGGGTGATCTTACCTTTGGCAATCGGGCTCTGCTTCCTTTTCTAGCACAGTTGAACTGGTGTGCAAAGCTGTATATGCCCAGGAATGCTACTTGTGCACTTTCAAATTTCTACAAGGGCAAGCTACAGCTTCCTTTTGATCAGACGAAACCTGCTTTTTTTTTTTCTTTTTTTTTTTCTGGGACAGATCGGTGAGCTGAGCAATCATTAGACATGGTTTCATCTAACAATTCTTTCTTAGATGACAAGTCAAATATCAATGGAAGTGGTGCATGATCCCTTCGCAGACCAGTTCATACAACTTCTAGTGTGAGAAGATTTGTTGGCAGGAATCAGTCCTAGACAGATGGTTAGGGCATCTCCAGGAACCCCACTGCTTGAAATTCTTGTGGTCAAAGATTCTGATGAGAAGCGCTATGAGAACTTTTCCAAAAACTTTCATGAAAGCTGCACCTGTTTCATCGAATATGCAGAAACTGATTATTGGAGGGGTGTTACAGAAAATATCAGGTTGGGTAAGTAGGCACCTATTGGTACAGGAGATTGTGCCCTGTATCTATATGATAAGATGCTTCAGCTTGCTTTAAGTCATATATGCAGAAGGAATTCAGAATTATTCATACCAGTTGGGATGTCCTCATAGGGGTCTGCACAAATGAAAGTTGATGCCAGGGAATGCTCTTCTACAGCTTTGTCGTGTCAAGCTTGAGTTCTTCCTCCACAGACCATTCCCTTCATTGGAAATATACAGAACCCCATCAGTCAGAGAAGTTGTTCTCCGGGAAGGTTGTTGAAGTAGACAAAAAAGTATCTCTTTCAAAAAGCAGCAACACAGGAAATTCAATCTGGAACTAGGCCTGATCATGTCACTTTCACTGCAGTGTTAGCGGCTTGTGCCCATTCCTGGATGGTCAACGGAGCTTGGAAGATATTTAATGAAACGTTTCTAAACTAGGGCATTCAGCTTTCTGTTGAACATTATGTTTGAATGGTAGGAGTTCTAAACCGAGTTAGAATGCTCTCTGAAGCAACAGAATTCATTTCTAAAGTGTCAATTGAACCAAATGCGTAAGTCTAGGTGCACTGCTGAATGGGGTTTCAGTTTCTGGTGATGTCAAACTTGGGAAGTTTGTTTGTGATCGTTTGTTTGAAATGGAGCCTGAAAACACAGGTAATAGTTTCATTATGGCAAATTTATACTCACAAGCTGATTATGGGAGAATTGTGGAGATTCTGCACAGCAGATAGTTGAGATTTGATCCTTGTCCCATTGAAATCGGCCTACACAAGGAGCTTTTTGGAGCTGTTTCAAAGGCCAAATCTGAAAGCTTTCATAACGGGTGGTGGTTTGACCCTTCCTCAGCAGATAACTAGGCAACACAAGGGCAGCAGTCACAACATCTGCCATCAAAGCAGCAATTGATGAAACTTCAGCCTGAATGCAGAACTCATTGCTGTTATTGTTCAGAAAGAGAGCCTGAAATGCATATTCCACTCTATCGGTTCTGATGCTCTTGATGACGCACTCCAGTGTGTTTTCAGAGGCAGGAAAGATTAAGAACATGTCTCACTGAGAGGAGGATGTTTAAGTGGACTATTTTCATGCAAAATCTAGTGCAAACTGTTAGAAGGAGCATGGATTCCCAAGCAACTCCAAAGCACGCATTTGACACAATTCTGGAAACAATGGCTGGAGAAGCTGAGAGAAGGTTCAATTCCATAATGGACGAACTCTTCACTGCCCCCAAATTGAAATCTACCTTAACCAGTTTGTCTGAAGTTGAATCATCAAGAGGCGAAAAGTGCCAGAATTCAATGTCTGCAGTAACAGTAGCCGAATCAGAATCCAGAGGCTTCCTGTACATGAACCATCTGGAAGTTGCATAATGAACAGCTGTATGAAACCAGTGATACGAAATAACAGCAATCCAGTGGTTCACCCTTTGCATAACCATGACTATTAATGAAATTATTAAGAGTCAAAATATCCCACTTTTTTTCTACCTCTTGTATTTTCACCTTGAACTAGGAGATCTTTTGATTATTGTCTCTCACTTCTCCTCACATCTATATCTTGGTGAGTCCTCTGGCTCCATCAGTGTAGTCCTCACAAGTCCATCTTTCTCAAAACTTTTTCCCTTGCTACCTAAACTATTTATAGAGATATTCCTATTACCTTTCCTTATTCTACAGTGAATATTGTGATTACAATCACGCATGAACTCAAAGAATATTTTGTACAATATTCTTTTTACAAAAAAATATAAATACACCAATTAGGAATATGAGAAACTTCCCAACAATTTTTCGATTATTTTTATACTTTTTGTCTATCTTTTGGATATATAATTGTTCTTCCTTGTTTTCTTTCTAGGCTTTATTTTCTTATGTTTATCATTTTTGTGATAAAAAGAGAGTAAAAACTTGATATTAAGAGTAATTTTTTTATCTTTTTTTATCATATTATATATTATTATTTTTTGCCACACTTTGTGTTTCACATAATTGTTTTTCAATGTGTGAGAATAATAGAAAAGTGTAACAAATGAAAATTTTAGACTATGATTCAATATTGGACTCAATGAGATTTTTACAAGAGTTTGGAACCTTGTTGTAATCTTTGTGCTTTGTTACAAAATTGCTAAATGGGGAAACTAGTTTAATTGGCAATTTTGTGTCATTATTTGTCTCAAAATAACTTTAAACTTCTGGAGATTTGGATTTGAATTGATTTGGAGTCCTCAATTTCAATGTAAGTACGTATGCTTGGTTGGTAAAGATCTTAGATTCTCTGGGTTCAATATGACATAAAAAAGGAGCTCAAAAAGCATGGAAATTAGGAGGAATGGTGTGACCATTCAAACTGTCCTCCATGCTTAGTAGTTTTCTAACTTCAGTTTGTTTATTTAAATAAAAACTAATGTTTTGTAGGTTTTAAAAATTGAAAACTCTCCTAATTGATTAATAAGATTTTTAGAATATTTTAAAATTGGAAACTATCTATAATGGGATTCTAGATTTTTAAAGTATAAAAAAATTTATTTTATTAAAAATTAGTTTGACTCCAAAAGAGGATCATTAGAGAGAAATTCCCCTCTAGAAAGTTTATACCTCCATCTTTTAAACATTTAAACATTTCAAGGTGCGTATTGAAAGTACAGTTAGACTCCACCAAAGGTTTGAGATCTTATCATAAAACTTTAATAAGAGTTTCGAAAGATTTGAGCACATAGAAGTGCTTGGTTGAGATTGAAAAGGACTGAACATAGGTGATTGCGATATAAAATCTTAGAGAGTAAGTGTATGCAATCAAGTAAAATTGTGTTCCCTTTTGCTATAGTTAATGGATTATTAGTAGTCAGTTTATGATTTTTTATACCTTGTAGGTTGCTAAGTATTTTTTCTATGTTATATCCTTGTGTTCATTTGTGCGATCAGTTTTGTTTATTTGTATATTAGATTATTTGTTCTCAATAAATAATCAATTTAATAGGACAAATTGAACTCATGATTAGCTATTCACCTACTTTACCCAGTTTCATGTATCAAGACTACAAAAAAGTTCTTTCATAAAATATAAATTGCACCTCCTGGAACTACTAATTCAAAACTTGAAATACAATATCGAGTTATTATAATTTAATAAACATTTTCTAAGTTGTGTTTCTAAACTAAATATTTTTTTATTTAACTATAGAAACAACACCTTCTCATGATATTTTCTTCCTAATTCATATTTCAAATGACATATTTTTATTTTTATTTTTCATATAAGCAATCTTTTATGTTATATCTTTAATTACATTTAAAAAGGACTTATCTTGAGTTATGTAGTGCATATAAAATTGATTTTTATTTTTAATAATATTCAAAGTTATCTTAGTTTTAATTCATAAATGGGGCACCAATATCATGACTTACAATATTGGTGCATGTTGGGTGGAGAATTAAAAAAGAATGATATTGATGGATGTGTAGGGTTCATGTTTGGTGAAAAATGAGACTTTTATTTACAATAGTTATAAAAATACAAGTGGTTATTACTAAAATTATTATAAAAAAAATTCTGAAAATTATTATAAACATGGGAGTATTGGAGTATAAAAATTGTTATAAAAATTGGATTATTAGAGGAAATTAAAGAAGATTTACTTTGGAACAAAAATCATAACAGTAATACTGTCTTGCTTGCGTTGCCTACTCTTTGCTACTATCCTATTCTTTTATGATTTGTTTTCCTTTATCAACTCTACTTATTAATTAATATTGAATATGCTTTAGGTAATAATGATTTTTTTTTATCTTTAATTGTGTTCCTCTACTCAACAAGTTGATTCTAATGGGGATTGGTTTATTATTTTGAGTACAAAAATTTGGTACAATTGGTTTTATTATTTATTATACATGTGTTATATAGTGAAAAATTAAACATAGCTTCTCTGTAAGGAGTGACCATCAAAATATTTTATACAACAAAAACTATATAGCTAATAAATAGTATTTCTAAATATGCATGAAAGTTTTAGCCTTACCTTTTTTAATCAAAACAATTGGGTTATAGGTTGGTATAAATGTTACAGTCAAGGATCAAAATTTGGGTTGTAGGTTGGTATAGTTGCTACCCTCAAGGATCAAATATTGGAAAATGCAAAAATATCAATCCAAAATTAGAGAAAACACTATTATAGCTGGCAGTAAGCCAAGTTATCATCCCCGTAACATGAAATGGCATAATCATGTTTTAAGTGTTTTGTTGCATATATTAAACTAATCTCTTGTTCTAAAACTAATATAATCATCAACAATTATGAATCTAAGATCAAAGATCAAGGGACCTTAGCTTTAAGAGAAAACTAAGTAAAAAAATGAAGAAACCACAAGTGAAGATTGCAATTTGAAGTTAAGAACCATAGAAAGGGTCTAGATAATCTCAACTATAAATCAAGTCTAAGTTGAGTCTACTCTGATCAAGTGATGAATTTTGATTCAAAAACAAGATCTAACATTTAAATTCAAATCTAAAACTCTTACAAGATTATTCTTTTTCTCTTTTGCTTGATTCAATCGTTTATGCACTAATTCATCTTTTGAAATTCCTCATTAATTTCATGCACAACCAACCAAATGAATTCTCTACTGATTAAAGGATGATCAAACATCAATGGAACCAAGTGAACATTGATTGTCTCTTTATTTAGAGAGAACCACGGGAAAGAAACTTTATACAACAAAATAGGTTATAAATCACAAGTTTAAAATGCAACGATATAATCAATCGAAGTTGCCTCTAGTGATATCTTCTTCTCCCTTATTTCTAAAAAAAAAAAAAATGAAGTATCAAGCGCCACATATCTTGGAAGATCTCTCCTCACATTGATGAGAAAATGGAATAAAATAAATTGAAAGGAAAAGTAAAAAAGGGAAATTGAAATTGAAATTCAAAATAGCATCTAGAACATTCTCTCCTTCTAAAGAAAAATAAAGCTCTTTGGAAACTCAAAGATGAGCTATCCAAAAGCTAATTAACAAATTCAAATCTACCTATTTATAGTACTAAACATGCTAAGTGGCACTCTCTAGTAATGCACATCATCGAGGGCTAAAGTATTATAAAAATCATAAATGTTCCATCCTAGATCAATTGACCCATGGTAAAAACTATAAATTATCCTCAAAACTCTCGATTTTAGTCATTCAATAAAAATAGATAATTTGCTGAATTGGAAAATGATATCAAGCAACTCAAATCAATATAGAACTGATACAAACATTGCATGAATCTTCAACCTTTCAAACAGCCATAGATTTTGCCTTTAAGGTCAGGTATTGAATTGGTATTCTTTCAATTGAGAGGACATAAAAACCCACTGACATGAGTAGATAAGAGCATATCCTTTATCAACATCTATCAACCACCCATCTTCATTTTCAACTTCTCAACCTAGCTTTTTCTAGTCCCTAGAAAATTAAGAGAATAGAATAATCAGACACTCAATCATATTCATGGAAACATAAACTAGATTGTATCTCAAATTTAAAATTCATTAGGGTCATAAAATGTTTAAAAAATCCAATTCACAACACAACAACATAGTTCCAAGTCATTCCTTTACTTTACCAATGGATACCTAAACATACTTCAATGTTTAATTTCAATCTTATTTACTCCAAAATATTTTTTTTTATATCACTTTCGTTGAAAACTCAAAAGGGATCAACTGACTACTCCCAAGTATTTCACTCAAGGTATTAGGCATTGGGGACCATTAAAGGCCAATTTCTTGGCTTTTTTTTTCCCTTAATTTCGTAAATAATAACTAATTTTTAGTTTATATAGCAAACACATTATCAATGGCTCCTAGCCACTAGGTTTTCATAATCAGGTTTTAATGACAAGAATGCTATCAACTAGTCAAAGCACTCTTATCTTTTTATTCATTTTTATTTTCTTTGGCTCGTTAGCTTTTTCATTGATAATTATATCTTTCAACCATAGAACAATTTTTCTTAAGCCAAAGGGTCACTTTCCAAGTAAGATATCATGAGTACATATTGTGTATATTGTGTGATTTGAGTCTCAAATAAGAAATAACCTCAAAAAACTAATTAATATAAAAATTTCTAGGACCTCAAACTAACAATATCAACATCGAAGGGCATAGAAAGGTAACCAAACCAATTAAACTAGATTATATCATCATGTCAACTAATTTGAAGATTGCCAAGACTTCTAACTAACAATATCAACATCCATAGACATAAAAAGGTAAACTAACAATATCAACATCCATAGATATAAAAAGGTAAACTAACAATATCAACATCCATAGACATAAAAAGGTAAACAAATTAAATTATATCATATCATTATGTCATGCCCTTAACATGCATGATCATCAATAGCCGCAATACTATCCTCTTGTTTATTGTCCCCCTCATTGTTATCAATAAAACCACATTTACATCTCTAATGGCCTATTCATTTGTAGTCCTATAATCTCAGCTTTATCAGAATCAGCTCCCCAAATTTCATCAAGAGAATCAGTCTTTACACTATCCATAGCAACATCCATATCTTTAGCTCATCCTCAGCACTATTATCATGAACATCCCTAATAGTACTATAATATACAACAATATCAACCTCCCCTAATTAATGTTAACCAAACCATGCACACATACAAATAGTAAATAAAGAAAACAGGATATTTTTAATGTGGTTTAATAATCAATGCATGTGATCCCTATATCCACGAAGTGCATCAACACTCAAGAATCTACTAATTAAAAGAAAATAAGGGTTATAATAGTAAAGCTCTCACACTCCTCTCAATTGGGGTCGCACACTCTCTAAAAAAACCTAAATCATAATAGGGTTAAATATATAATGAGGGCAACAACATTGATTCAAACATCACAATCCAACACCTAAAGTATCAACAACATCTCTATCCACAAAATCAGGAACCCTTTATCCCATTCTATATTAGTATCATGAAGAACATGCTCTAAACCTTTAAGTAAAATATAAGGACATGACAAAAATCCAGCCACAAAAGTAGAAGGGCTTGAACTGATAGTAGTCCTAGTAGAAGACTCAGGCATCTGGACATTTTGTGTCTCAAAAATATCAGGATGAATAGAAGGTCCAAGAACAAAGGGATCAACAATAAGGGCAGTAACAGTATCATAAGTACTCCTCGCTTATGCTCTTGGTGATAATGATCTTCAGCTTTCGTCTAATATCGATGGCCTTTTCATTCTTCCCTACCTCATGTAAAGAATAAGTCTAATCGTCTACATCAAATTCCCCAAGCAAGCATGAAGTCTCGACATTCTTGCAAGCTTATGAACCAATGGAATGATTGAAAAGTTTCCTCATTGTCAAAACATTCTTTAAAATAATAGTCTAAAGTCTAAATATAAAATAAAATTTTTGTGTGTATTTACTAACATTTAACCGTTCTATTATTCAACTGATAGTTGTTTCCCCATGTCAAAGGTATCTTTGATTGACATTATCTTAAAAAGCTCAGTAAGTATATATAGATTGGAGTTAAAAATTAGAGTTATTCTGGATAAAATATTAACAATTCTAACTACGGTTGTAATTTGGGTGTCTTAGGTTGAACCAAGTTCAGGCCAAACAATCAACATGTGCCCAATCTAACCAATCTTTTATATGAGGTACTCAATTTAGTCTTATTTTTCTAAGCTCGGGTTGAGTTGGAGTTAGACTAGATTTGGGTTGGTCAAATTAGGTTACGATTAATCATGTAGTATGATTAAAATTCCATTATACCAAAATTGAAATAATGATTGAGACAAAATTTTAAGATAACAAACAAGTAAAAAATAAAAATGGATTTATATATCTTTTCAAAAATGAGAATTACATGATATAATTATTATTTTTGTTTCTCCTTTCAAATCTAAAATGAAGATAAATAAAATAAATATTATTATATAAAGTAATATAAATTATAAAAATTATAAAAATGATAAATTGGGATATAGTTTGGTTTAGGTTGTTTGAGTCTTATCCTATATCCAACCAAAATTGAATTTGAGTTATAAAAAAACAACTCAAATCCAACACAAATATTAAAAATGATTGCTAAAACTCACCCAAATATCGAATATTTCTAAAGTTTCAATATCAATGGAAATTTGAATGGAAGTCTGAAACTAAGATATAAATTGCACATAGTAGCAACTACTAATTCAAAACTTGATGTATACATTATTACCTTACTATAATTTCAGATAAATTTGTTTATATTCTTTGAAACACTTTTTTTTTTTTTTTTTGCTTTTTTATATATAAAGCTATCCAAACAAGATTTGTCACCAATTTTTAAAATTTAGATTTCAAATCATTTTTTCCTTTTTTTTACAACTAGTCTTTATGTCATATCTTTAATTAATTAAAAAAAATTATCTTGAGTTTTGTCCTAGATATACAAGTGATTCTTTTTTTATAAAATAAAAAAAAAAACTAATTTATGCAATTTTATGTGGGTAGCAATATCATGACTTCCAACATATGTGCATGTTATGTGAAAAATGAGATACTGATTTATCCAACTTATAAACATGATATTATGAGTATTTAAATTTTTACAAGTTTTATTCGAGTTTTGTTCTTACTATAACGACAAAAAAATATTGTGAAAATTGTTAAAGAAAATAAAAATTGGAGTATTGGAGGAAATTAAATAATCATGACTAAGTTGGGTTCAACAACAATTCCGTATAATCAAGAACATCTACTTAGTTCAATCAGGGTGGTTTTAGGATTGTTGAAGAATTGGTGGTTTTGAGAGTATTGAAGGATTTGGTTAATATATAAAACAATATGTAATAATTATTTTCTTTTTTATATTAATTATTTTGACTTTGGTTACTCAATTAGTAAATTAATTATAAATTTGTTTAATACAAATAAGGTAAATGGCAAGATTCATGTGGTCTACCAGTCGCCCCCAGCCCCAAGTTTATTTTTATAGAGAAGCTTAGGGCTGTGAGTTTTTTTGGGATTTGTGGTCTGGTGTTCAGTATGAGCATTTGACTTGGGTTTTCTGCCAAGGTTTTGTGACGGTTTAAGACACTTGATGGATTTCATGGCTCGAGGTAATTAATGGGGTGTACCATGTCAAATGGTCAAGATGTTGCCATATAAGCTAATAGATCAGACCCCAAATGAAAGCCGCCATTTTTTCCTTTAATTGTCTCTCCATCTTTCTCTCTTCCATCCAGTGACCGTTTGCTTCTTAACTGTTGTGGTTCCGGTCTGGTAAGACCTTCTTTACTCTGCATTTGTTTTGCATTTATTGCTATTAGGGTTTTTATATCTATGTTTGTTTTAATCGTGTTGAAAAGGAAAAGGAAGAAGATGAAGTCATTAAGTTTCATAGAAGAGTTTCAAGCGGAGTTCAACATTCCTTTATCAATTGGGCTATGGTTTTTGGAAGAGAATGATGTGAGTTTAGCAAAAGTTAGCCCTATAAAGGGCGAGCTGTCTTGTCGAAGGGCTACTTCGAAGCGGGGCTAAAGTTGCCTCTCCCACTGCTATTTAAAGATCTCACTCATCATTTGCAATTGGCTCCAAATCAATTTTGTGCTAATACTGTCCGCTTAATCATGTCGATGGTGGTGTTAAACCATATAAAGGGCTTGCAGATTATGATGAAAGACGTCATCTACATTCATCATGCCAAGAAGTCTCGTATTTGTACAAATAGTATATGTCTCCCTAAAGTGGAATGAGTGGCTTCATTACTGGAGGTCCTACTATGAACAAGGAAGTGAATTGAGAAATAGTTATTGCATTTATACGTTGGGAATTTGGCGTTTCTAAACCGGAGGGCCTCCCAAGGATGTCTCGAGTACAAGGTATTTGGGGTAGGTATTTTCGTCTTACCTCTATTTTTATTGGCTATGATGTATGAAACTAACTTGCACCATTTGCAAGAGAGTTGGGAGAAAGAAAAAGAGGAGATCCAAAATAAAGTATTTAACCAATTAACAAGTGATTTCTTGGCCCGTGAAGAATAGAACCAAAACGAAGGGTTTGCGCTCGGTTGGAGTTAGGAGAGCATTTGAAGCTAGGAATTCAAACCTCTGACCCGCCTAAGTTTGGGACTAACATTGTGTCAAATAGTGCATTGGGTCAGGTTTTTGATTAGTAACATGCCATTAGGCATGGGAGATGACCTTATTAGGTGTAGACCTTCAATTTTGTCCATTTAGCACATGTCTTAGGTGTTCTATTAGTACTCTATAATAGATCCCTTGTGGTCTATTGCTACTCATACAACCCACGTTTTTTAGCCACTTTGGAGACTCTGGTTGAGGGATTTATCTAGCTTAATTGTGACACTTGGTAACCTCAAATTAGACTTAGGATTTTCCTTCCGTTTTTAAGATAGCTCATTTAGGTACACCTTTAGGATAGCATACTTAGGCATATTTAGGCACACTTTTCTAGGACACTTACATGCATCCTAAATCATTTAGGTTCACTTAGACACTTCTTAGGCACACCTAGGCACCTTCTAGCTTGCACACACTCACTCAAGGTAACCTAGGCACCTTCCAAATGACACACACTCACTTTAGGTCACTTAGGCACATTACACTTCACCTAGATTCATCTAGGCACATTACGCTTCACCTAAATTCACTTAGATACCTTTCTGATTACCTTAGGCACTTTTCAAATCACTCTAGGTCACTTATGCACTTTTTTAGGCTCACCTAGGTTCATCTTAGCCCACTTAAGTTCACCTTGGCCCACTTAGTTCAATTAGGATCACTTAGATTCGCATGGGTCCATTTAGGTTCACTTGGGCCCATTTAGGTTCACTTAGGCTCACTTAGGTTCACCTAGGCCCATTCAGGCACACATAGGCCCATTTAGGTTCACGTAGGCCCATCGAGGGACACCTAACCCATTTAGGTCCACCTTGACCCACTTATATTCACCTAGGCTCATTTAGGCACATCTAGGCCCACTTAGGTTCACTAGGTCCACTTAGGTATCCTGACCCACCTATCACATTTTAGGTAATTCCTACATGACTTACATAATTTGCATGATTTACATTTTTAATGCTTGCATGTACTTGATTTCTTACCTATTTATTTATCTATTTTATTTATTTATTGTTATTTGGTTAGTTATTTATTTTTATTTATTTATTTTATAGAATATTGCAAGAGATTGATGTTATTAATTGTGTAAATTGATGTCTTAATTTTTTTTGTGTACCTATGATAGACATAATGTTTTTAATTGCATAATTTTAATTAGTTTTAATTTTCAATTTCATGACCTTTACTGATTTTAATTCTTATTTTATTTTGGCATGAGATTTGAATGCACACATTGGAGAAGATCCTTGATGTACATGGCTACATATATGTGGGGATATTCTATACAACATGGAATAGGAGAATATAGGATTCTGGAGGAGCTGCCACGCACCATAAGATGCATCATCGAGGGCCACTTTGAGAACTCACCATCAGCATCCCCACTCCAAGAACACATCATTATCTCCATTGTGACAAAAAATCTACATCAACTCCTTTGACTTGCCAACGTGGGGGTCATTCAGAGGAACGCATCATCAATAGAGTCTAGATTGGTGCACGATTAGCAGCAGCACGACTAGAGGAGCGCATCACCATGAGCATCTAGACGGTTTTGAGGCATCACTAGCTTAATCATCTCCAAGGGTGCACCATGACTTGAGAGGTGAATCACCACTTGCATCTCCAAGGGCACAGGTGCGCATGCTGATTAGAAACTTCTCTTCACCGACATGCCATTCATTAGCATACCCATCCCATAGATGCACCATTTATTAACTGTACACGATTGGAGCTCATCATTAGCCGCTAGCCCCTTGAAGGAAAGAGACCATGCTGCCACTTTTAGGACATGACATGCACCTTGATGGAAAACCAGCTGCATCATGGAAGAGTGTGAAGGTGAGTTCCTATTTTCAGGACGCTTGATTTGGATTTTTTTTTTTTAATTAAATTTTGATCCATTAGTTTATGTATTGTTTTTATTAATTAATAATTCTTGAATGATTTTGTGTTAGTTTACTTATCTTAAAAGTCTTTAGTTTTTAATTAAATTCCATGTTTGAAAGTTTGTACTTTTAGTTTGCCTTGAGTTAAATTTGATTTATCTTGTTTAGTTAAAGTGTTTTAGATTAGTTTTGATTTATCTTGTTTAGTTCAATTCCTTTTGATTTAGTTGTCAATTCTTATATAAGCTGGAACAATTTTTTTTGCTTTCATTTTAGTTTTTTTCATTATGCATAGATTCAAGAAGTTCGGCTTTGTTTAATTTTGTTTGGTTTTCTAATATTAGATTGAAAAGTTTATTTATATATTTATTTTTTGTTTTACTTAGTTTTGATCCTTTACTATAGTTTAAAAATTTTAGAATTCTCTTTTTAATTTAGGTTTAATTCAGTATTTTTTTATTAGTTCGAAAAATCAAAATTCTGTTTAGTGTTGTCTTTGATTCATTGTATAAATTCTAAAAGTTTAAAATTTTGCTTTGTTTTAATTTAATTCATGTCAATTTGAAGTTGATAATTAGTTAGTTAGATTACTTTTTGCTAGTTGTTAAGTCAGTTATAATTTTAGTTCATGCTTATTTTAAATTGATCATCGGCTAGTTAGTTTAATACTTGTTAGTTCTTAAGTTAGGTATAATTTTAATTTTAGATTAATTTATGCTTATTTTTATTTGATAACTTGCTAGTTTGATTAATTCTTAATAGTTGTTAAGTTAGTTATAATTTTAGTCATACTCTAATTCATGCTTATTTTTTAAATTGATGATTCGTGAGTTTGATTGATCATTGCGATTATTAAGTTGTTTAGAATTTTAGTTAATTAATTTAATCAATCTTATGTTATTGTTTGCATGTTTCCAAGTTTGATTTCATCAATCTTATGTAGGTTTAAGTTAATCCCATGATTTGTTTGAATTTTAGTTAAATATTGATTTAGTTAATCTCATATTTATTGTTTCCATATTTTCAAGTTTGTTAATTTTAGTTTTTAATCCAATTCCAGTTACCTCATAGTCTTGCATCCATGCAGGCCTCTTTCTAGCACGTTGAGTATGAGAACTTGTTGCATCATCATATTCGAAAGCTGTTAGCGAGTTTTCAACAGCTGTAGAAGCTTCATTTGGTGGATTCTCAGGCACAGGAACTGCTGGAACAAGTTGTTGTAAAGGCTGCAGCCTTTTCTTTTTCATTTTCACCAGAAAACTCTGTAAGAATTTGTTATCCAACATCATTGTTGCTCCATGGCCGGAATGTTTCTTCATCAAATATGACATCCCAACTGATTATAATTTTCTTAGTGATAGGATTGTGAAACTTGTAGCCTTTTAATTGATTACTAACACACACCAAGAAAAATGCACTTCTCACCTTTGTCATCTACTTTCATTCTCTTCTGGTCTGGAATATATATGGGCAAATGCAATACTCCCAAAAATTCTGAAATGATCAACTGAAGGACTATGTCACGTTTAGGAATTGCCATCAACTTATATTGGAAAAGGAAATATTAAAGGGAAAATCTAAAGAAAAACCATTTCTCTTCATTTTTCCCTAGATATTTCTTCTTCTTCTGCTTTTCCTTCTCCTCCTCCTTCTCTTTTGAAAACTTGTTGAGGGAAAATGATGTAAAAATGGGATTCAAACATCATGGAATAGAGATTTTCATCTCTACTTAGAGGAGTAAAGGTAAGTAATCTCATCTTATATTTTTCCTTCTATTTTCTTCTTCTTCTCCACCTCTTCTTTGGGCAAGTGTTGTTAGAGAGTAGGTTTTAACATGTGTGAAATTTTTTTTATATATTTTTTTAACCAATTTCTCTTACTTTTTGGATTGTTTGGTTGTCAATAAAGTGAATAAAAATATTATAATTTAAGTTTGATTCACATATAAATTTTTAGAAATGGACGGAAATGATATCCTATGATGTTCATACTCAAGGGGAAATTGGTGATTCTTTTCAACCCATAATGGGTGAACTCTAATTTATTTCAATATTGGAAGAATCCAAATCAAGTTCAAACAATCTAACATAATAGATTGAGTTGGGTTTACAGACATAATTTCATGAGAAAAAGGGGTTTCCCAAGAATGAGGAATACCCTTTATATATATATATATATATAGATAGATAGATAGATATTCTGACCAGCTAGTAATTTTGGAATTTTTGGTAAAGTATTAAAATTCTTAATTATTTTTACCAATTGATAAAATCGATAATGAGTCTAACCATTCAAGTTTTGTTACATTTGGACTACGTTTGCCCCATGAGAAAATTTTGAACAGATTGGGAAATACAGGGGTGAGGTTCACAAGGACAGTTAGACCAATTATGCTTTTCAAAAATTTTGGGATTATTTCTATAAAATATTTTACTCTAAATTATGATTTTCAAGACTCCTTAAGGAATATAACATATAAATTTCGCCTCATTTGGACATTGATAGCCTAGTACAAAAATTCTAAACAAATGGGTAAGAAAACAGAGTGGTCCAACTAAGACAGCATTGACCCACTTATGTTTCTTAAAGTTCTCGGATATTTTTTCTAATTATCATGATTCTTAATTATTTTTATATGTTATTAGAATCAAAAGGCAAATTATAGAATCTAATTTCATGCAATTATGAATTCGTTTGAATAAGGAAATAATTAAGGAAACATTAATGGATTTTCAGCAAGGTATGTTGAGACAATTTTTATTTTTGAGAGTTTTGGTACTATTAGGTTTTGTTTTAAGTTCATAAAATATTTTTTAAAATCTTCTAGGCTCATAATATATTAGATTTGGACAGTTTCATTATTTTTGGAACTTGCTTGATTGATGAGAAAGATAAAGAAAAGGAAAAGCTTTGCAACATACTCTGTTTTGAGTAATCTAGAACTAATTTAAGTTGAGGCTTAATTGGTTATCTTTTGATGAATATTTAACTCAAAAATTAATTTTTAAGGGTTCTACACTCATAAACAAGCTATTTCACTCAAGTTTCACTTTAATTGGACTCCATTTGCCTAACCTTTAATTTTTAGGAAATTTCATATTTCAATGAGAGTGTTATATGATTAAGAAAGACAGTTAGTAGAACTTAGAATCATAGATTTCCTTTTTATAAAATTTCCAATTCTCTAAGTCCACTTATATTTTCTTTTGCTAGGAGAGGATTTGGACTTTGTGGAGCCATCATACTACGAGTTCTATTATACTTTTGATTATGAGAATTTTTGTGAGTAGTTATGATATGCATGATTTTGCTAACCTTTTCATAAAATAAATATCTCTTGCATATGTTATATGTATGTCACTTGTTTGATTTCTCTAAAGACATGAAATATATGTTGAATTATTATTTGATCAAAATGCATATGATTTATGTTGAGGTGCAAAAATGAATATTACCTTACTTTCAAGAAATTATTTATGATCATGCATTATGTTGATAAACTATGGCATTACATCCTCTTGTGATATAATGAATTGTTGGACTTTTTTGGACATTAATATCATATGAGCATGATAACACGTACACCTATGAGGTGTTGCATTAAAATCAAATGAAAAAAATAAAAAGATAAAAACATCATTTTTATTATCTCTATCAATTAGCTAGTGGAGGATATAGAAATTTTCCATAAAAATAATTTTATATTTTTATTTTATTTTTATTTTGTTTAATATCCTCCCATACTCCTTGAACAAAGGATGAAAGACCATTCTATGTCTGATTTACCAACCAAACAGTCAATAGCCAGTCTACCAATATCTATAATGAAAGTTTCCTTGCCATGGCCACACTCATTCCAAGTTACCTGAAAATTGTATAATTTCCTCCAATACTCCAATCTTTATAACAAAATTTAGAATTCCAATATTAAGTGAAGAACTAATTGACCCAAAAACCACTTAATCTATTTCAAATCTAAATTTCACTAATGAGTTTTATGATATTTATAACTTTAACAAGCAAATATCTCATTTATCATGCAATATATGTGATTGTACCAAAACTTTCAATATGCAAAACAAATCATAACATTCTTACATCTTTATAACCTATATGTATGAATAAAACTAATATTAAAAATAATAATAATGGTCAATTTGCAATAATGAAGCTCTATTGATTTAATATGTTGGTTATATATATATTTTTTCTATGGTTATGGAAGAAATGAAGAAGAAAAGGAAAAACGTTGAGAAATGCAGACCTCATATTAAAAATGGGAAAGAAAATTTTTTGAGATTGTTTTTTATTTTGCATTTTTTACATTTCCACAACATTCATAGATGCAAAAAAAATCAATTTCTTTTAATACTTTCTTTTAAATATTTTCTCAAAATTAAACATAATGTAATTAAAATTTTATATATTGATCATAAGTAATTGTTTATTTTTATTGAATAAAGAAAAGTAAAAATTTATTAATAAGCATCTACTATTTTCACATCTTATATATTATGAGATAGCTCAATATGAATTATATAATTATATGCTAAGATACCTTGTCCATAACATAGGTTCTCCAATAATCCTTTAAATTTATTTACCATTTCTATTTAATTTCTTCTGCCACTTCAATCTTTGATCAATTAAATTAATAATGACTTCTTTACAAATAGGTTAAATTGAATTATCCAATTAACATCTCAAATATGTATCGAACTTGGTTATAATTAAATTTACATTATGGGTTTAAAATCACTTTAAAATTTTTTAAATTTGAAATAGTCCAAATTTTTTCATACATCAATTCTTTTAAACAATAATTTTTAAAATGATTACAATAGTAATATAAGCATCTAAGAGATATTATATTTTATATAAAAATTACCATTAATTCCAAATTTTAAAATAGAATACATTGTCTCAAAAAGGACAGTAAGTTGTTTGATTTTCTAATATATTTTTTACTTAAATATTAAAACACGTTATTTTAAGACATAAATCATTTTTAAATAGTTTCCTTTTTTTAACTTATCACTTTTTCTAAAACTATTTTATTTGAATGAAAAATAACCTTTTTTAATTTCTTAAATCTTAAAATAAGTTACTTTAAAATTTAAGTTAAAAAACAAATGAGCACAAATATTTAATAATAAACTAAACATGAATAAAATAATAGCCTTTAATTGGTGAATTGTCCATAAATGGGCTTTGTCTACAAGTTATAGAAATGTTGAATAAAATGACTTAAATCATAAAGAGATTCATTTTTTGTAGCCTTACTTCACCTTAATTACAAGTTATGCTTTGTAATGAAAAACAATTTCGAATTCGCTTGGTCCGCGAACAAGAAAGTTATAATTAATACAACTATGAATCTCATGAAAGATTAAATCCCCTAGTAAGTACAAGAAACAAAAATGGACTTTCTACATATTATGCAATAAATAATATTGAAATCAAACTTTTTCTTTTTCTAAGGAAGAAGAAAAGTATTATTCAAAAAATACAAGAAAGATGAGAATATAATACTCAACTTCATTCTCTCTATCATAATTAATTAGTTTAGGGAATAGAAATTCTCCATACAAATAATCTTATATTTTTATTTATTTATTTGTTTTGTAATCGACAACAATAATTTACCCTAGTGTTGAAATAAAAAAGAGATTCAAAGAGAAGAAGAGGGAAAATAAAATTTAAGAATTCTTATTATGAATTCTCTTGAAAAAAAAAAAGATACAACACCATTAAGATTTAAATAAACCGAATAAAACATTAAAAAAAAAAGAATAATTCTAAATACAATAATTCTAATATAGTAACTAAATAAGAAAGAGAAATAGTAACTAAATAAAACTACTAAATACTACTAAATAAATAACTCTTAACACCACCTAAAAACTCATGATGCAATTGCAAGAAGCATTGAGAGTTTGCCAACTAAAAATAAAAAATGAGGAAGTGGGTGTGACTTGGAAAGCAAATCTACAATCTGTAGAGAAAAAAATGAACAAAGGGCAAAGTAAGAGTGTTATGTTGAAGGTGATGACAAGTGAGGTGACAATCAATCTCAATATATTTGGTTCTTTCATGAAAAGCGAAGTTGTGAACAATCTAAATAGCACTCTCGTTATCACAATACATCAGAGTGGGACAAGAAAAAGAAACTCTCATATTAACAAGTAACCAATTTGACCAAACTATCTCACTGGTGGTAGACATCATAACACAATATTTAGCTTCCATAGAAGATTGAGAAACAATAGTTTGTTTTTTGCTCTTCCAAGAAATAAGAGAATCTCCTAAAAATATATAAAATCTAGTGGTAGACTTTTGATCTTCAAGATTAGTGGCCCAGTCAACATTAGAATAGGCATATAGCTCTAAAGAGGAAGTGGATGGAAATAAAAGACTTTAAAATATAATGCCCCAAAGATATCGTAGAATACAAAGAATAGCAACCCAATAAATTGTAGTAAGAGAATTAACAAACTGACTAACAATGTGAACATCATAAGCAATGTCTGAATATCTAATAGTGAGACAAACCAAGTTGCCAACAATAGTACGATATAAAGTATGGTCTAGTAAGGGCTTACAATTAGAAGAAGAATATCGAACATTAAACTCTAGAGGATTATCAACAGTCTTAGTATCACTAAAGCGAGCTCAATTGAGAATATCAATTGTGTACTTAGATTGTGAGAGAAGATAACTTTTCTGAGAAGAGGCTACCTTAATACCAAAAAAGCATCGTAGAGCACCTAAATCCTTTATTTCAAAACAAGAAGCTAAATTGGATTTCAACATTGAAATCCCATCAACATCATAACCTATAATAATCATATCATCAACATATAAAGCAAGAAGAATACGACCAGCAGAGGTGCACTTTAGAAAAAGTGCAGGATCATGATGACTATGGTGAAAGCTAAGAAAATTAAGCACATCAAAGAACTTTACAAACCAAGCACGAGGTGACCATGTAGACTTCTTCTTAAAGATCACCATTCAAGAAGGCATTTTAAACATCCATCTAAGATGAATGCGACTAACAAATAGAAGCAACGATAATAAGAGTACAAATAGTAGTCATCTTTGTAATCGGAGCAAAGGACTTCTCATAATCTATACAATCTTATTGAGAAAAACCCTTAGCAACCAATTGAGCCTTGTACCATGATAAGCCCAGAAGATCCTGTCGGACCCCGACGCCCAACTCACGCTATATGGACTGATGTCCATGTTCAGAAGCCAAGCCTATTTTTCCTACTTCAACATCATTTCCTTTTATTGTATTTGCTGGTTTAATATTTTGCTGGTTTACTTTTGTTTTAGGGCAGTTATTAGCACGACTGCAAGTCATGGGTAGTGGGTGAATGAGTCTCCTACAGACTCGGACACCATTAGCTTCATTTCAGTTGTTTCTTTGATGTATAACTTTGGAAAGAAGAGAATGGAAAGGAGATGAGAAGTTAATGAATTTGTGGTTCATTCTCACCCAAAGAGAACACTTTCTTTGTGTTTGTTGTGCTTGTACTGATTGGGACCTATCATTGGTATCAGAGCAGGTTCATGATGACAAACAAGGAACGGATCGAGCTTCTAGAGGAGAAGCTTGGAGGAGTTCAAGAAGGAATGCAGCGAATGGAGGTGGGAATCACCGACAAGGTCCAACGACTAGAAGAAACTATTGCAAAACTATCTGAAGCATTCCTCTCAAGCAGAGGATCACCTAGCCATAATAATTATCAGCAAGAAGGATCCCACCGAACCAACCGGGATACCGGCGAAAACATCCGGCCATTTTCTTCCAAGATTGCAAAGTTGGAATTTCCAAGATTTTCTGGAGATGACCCGACGGAATGGCTCAATCGTGTGGACCAGTTCTTCGAGTTTCAAGAGATAGCCGCTGATCAAAAGGTGCGTCTAGCTTCGTTCCACCTCGAAGGCGAGGCGAATCAATGGTGGCAGTGGTTTCGATAAGCATTCGCTGAAGGACAGGGGAGTATCTCGTGGGAAGCCTTAGAAGATGAAGTAAGGGCTTGTTTTGGACCCCCTGATTCTGAAGACTTCGACGAAGCGCTATCCCGAGTGAGACAGTCGGGAACATTGCGAGACTATCAACGGGAATTTGAACGGCTTGGGAATCGAGTTCGTGGATGGACCCAAAAGGCTCTTGTGGGTACATTCATGGGAGGCTTGAAACCAGAGGTAGCTGATGGAATAAGAATGTTCAAGCCTCAATCTGTGAAAGAGGCAATTAGCTTGGCGAAAATGAGGGATGATCAGCTTGCGAGACAGAGGCGATTCGCACGGCCAAGTGCCTTACGAGATTCTGTTCCTGTAAGTAACCCCAATCCTCCTAAGGGTTCCACACAAGTGACAATCAAAAGGCTGTCATGGGATGAGATGCAGAAATGTAGAGCTTAAGGATTATGTTTCAACTGCAATGAAAGGTTCACCCCTGGACACAAGTGTCAAGCACCACAGTTGATGCTCCTACAGGGCTTTATACAGGAAGATGAAACACCAGAGGAAATGGGAGGGGTAAACACGACAAGGGAAATATCCGAGATTGAGGAAGAGGACAACGGAAAGGAGCCCGAGATCACTCTACATGCACTAACTGGATGGACTGTACCGAGAACAATGCGAATTAAGGCAATTATTGGAGTGCATGAGGTGGTTGCCTTAATCGATAGTGGATCCACTCATTATTTCATCAGTGACCGAGTAGCTGAAATGCTTCGTTTGCCCGTGAAGCCCACAACACCGTTTACTGTCCGAGTTGCCAATGGGGAAAGATTATCTTGTAAAGGGAAATATGAGAAGCTCACGGTTAATTTACAAGGTAATGAGTTCCACCTCGACTTTTTTTTTTGTGCCCCTAAATGGTTTGGATATGGTGCTAGGCATTCAGTGGTTAGAGACGTTGGGTTCAGTAGTTTGTGATTGGAAAAAGCGAACCATGGACTTCATTTGGGAGCAACAGCCTAAGAAACTCCAAGGAATTGAAATTCCACCAATCCAAGACACCACATTGCAGGGCTTCACTAAGGACTTTCGACAACGACAAGCTGTGTTTGCTTTATATGTTCAGCTCGAAGGACAGCAGAACAATGAGGAACTCTCATCAGATATGCAGGCAGTGCTGGAGGAATATTCAGATGTCTTTGCTGCGCCTACCAGCTTACCACCAGCACGCGAAATTGATCACAAAATACCACTCAAAGACGGAACCGAAGCTATTAATGTGAGGCCATATAGGTACGCATATTTCCAAAAAACTGAGATTGAAAGTCAGGTTCAAGACATGCTCAATGCAGGGTTGATTCGACCAAGCACTAGCCCCTTTTCTTCTCCAGTACTGCTAGTGAAGAAAAAAGATGGCACATGGCGATTCTGCACAGACTACCGAGTATTAAATGCTGCCACCGTAAAGGATCGTTTCCCAATTCCAACAGTAGATGATATGCTTGATGAGTTACACGGAGCTGCATTTTTTACTAAGCTGGATCTCAAGGCAGGATATCACCAAATACGAGTTAGCACCCCTGATATTCCTAAAACTGCTTTCCGCACTCACAATGGCCACTATGAGTACTTGGTTATGCCATTTGGGCTATGCAACGCACCATATACATTCCAAGCAATAATGAACTCGATTTTTCGACCGTCTTTGCGGAAGTTAATCTTGGTGTTTTTTGATGACATTTTAATTTACAGTCCGACATGGGAGCAGCACTTGGAGCATGTCCAACTTACATTAGCTGTCCTTCGACAACACCAATTCTACGTCAAGATGAGCAAATGTGCATTCGGCAAACAAGAGCTAGAGTATTTGGGCCACATAATTACACATCGTGGAGTCAAAGTTGATGAAAAGAAAATAGAAGCAATGGTTGCTTGGCCAAGACCCTCCAACATTACCGAGCTCCTTGGATTCTTAGGCCTCACCGGCTACTACCGCAAGTTTGTTCAAGGGTATGGATTAATAGCTCGACCATTAACTAACCTCCTCAAAAAAGGGAAGTTTCAATGGAATGACGAAGCGGAAGCGGCTTTCTTAGCTTTGAAACAAGCCATGACATCCACCCCCACACTAGCCATGCCAAACTTTACCGAACCTTTCACCATTGAAACGGATGCATCGGGAAACAGAATTGGCGCTATTCTAACTCAACAAAATAGACCAATTGCCTATATGAGTCGAGCCTTGGGAATCACTAAGCAAACTTGGTCAATCTATGCAAAGGAAATGCTAGCCATCGTGGAAGCAATATGATTGTGGAGACCATATTTACTTGGCCGCAAATTCTACATCAAAACCGATCAACGCAACCTCAAATTTTTCTTAGATCAGCGTGTTGCAACTCCGGAGCAGCAAAAATGGGTGGCCAAATTACTGGGGTACGATTATGAAATCATCTTTCGACCGGGTCGTGAAAACTCTGCTGCAGATGCTTTATCTAGGCGGCAAGAAAGCCCATTATTGGCTGCTCTTCATTTTTCGGAAGTGGATATTTGGAAGCAGATCCGCGAGGCCTCTAAATCAGATTCCTATGTGCAGCTTTTGGGAAAAAAAGCGGGTGATCCTCCTCATGGCAACTTGACTTGGCGTGATGGTTTGCTGTTTTACAAAGGGAAGGTTGTGGTGCCTGCTGATCACTCCTTAAGGGCTAAATTGTTGTATGAAGTTCACGATTCTAAAGTTGGAGGGCACTCGGGGATCCTTCGAACTTATAGAAGATTGCAGCAACAATTTTATTGGCCAAAGATGCATAAAGCTGTTCAAAAGTATGTCCAGAAATGTGAGGTATGTCAACGCATTAAACCAGAGACCAAGGCACCAGCGGGATTATTACAGCCCTTACCAATTCCTGCACAGGTTTGGGAGGACATCACTCTCGACTTTATTGAAGGGCTGCCCACTTCTCATGGCAAAGACACAATTCTGGTGGTCGTTGATAGGCTCAGTAAGTTTGCCCACTTTATTCCCTTAACTCACCCATTTACGACCAAAGTTGTTGCAGAAAAATTTATTGAGGGAGTTGTCAAACTCCATGGAATGCCACGTTCCATCATCAGTGATCGCGACCCAATCTTCATCAGCAAATTCTGGCAAGAATTCTTCAAACTCTCCGGCTCCAAACTCATGCTCAGTTCAGCTTACCATCCACAAATAGACGGCCAAACTGAAGTTGTTAACCGCTGTGTTGAACAATATTTGCGCTGCTTCGTTCACCAATGGCCGCGAAAATGGAGTACTTATCTCGCTTGGGCAGAGTATTGGTACAATACCACTTACCACGCCTCAACAAAAATGACACCTTACCAAGCTCTTTATGGCCGCCTTCCACCACTTATCCCAGCCTATCCGGAGGGCCTTTCCCCAGTTCATGAAGTGGATCAAACGCTCCTACATCGTGACGAGCTGCTCCACCAACTCAAGACAAATTTAGAGATTTCCATGAACCGAATGAAGCAACAAGCTGACCCCAAGCGAAGAGATATCCAGTTCGCAGTTGGTAATCAAGTCCTATTAAAGCTCTGTCCATATCGTCAGCAAACAGTCTTCAAACGAGCTCATCAAAAATTATCCAGCCGCTACTATGGACCCTATCCTATTTTGGAGAAAATCAGAGCAGTAGCATACCGCCTGCAATTGCCACCTACAGCTCGAATTCACCCCGTGTTCCATGTCTCTTTGCTTAAACCATACAATGGCAATCCAGTTGTCACTCCACTTGACTTACCTCCACTTGCAGATAATGGCGTCATAACCCTTGAACCTCAGCAGATACTGGATACACGATGGATTAAGAGGGGCGACACCTTCATGGAAGAAAGCTTGGTGCATTGGAAGCATCTACCCCATGAAGAAGCCACCTGGGAGTCCACGGATACTCTTTGCCACCAGTTTCGTCATCTGATGCTTGAGGACAAGCATCATCTTCATGGGGTGGGCAATGATAAGCCCAGAAGATCCTGTCGGACCCCGAGGCCCAACTCACGCTATATGGACTGATGTCCATGTTCAGAAGCCAAGCCCATTTTTCCTCCTTCAGCATCATTTCCTTTTATTGTATTTGCTGGTTTAATATTTTGATGGTTTACTTTTGTTTTAGGGCAGTTATTAGCACGACTGCAAGTAATGGGTAGTGGGTGAATGAGTCTCCTACAGACTCGGACACCATTAGCTTCATTTCAATTGTTTCTTTGATGTATAACTTTGGAAAGAAGAGAATGGAAAGGAGATGAGAAGTTAATGAATTTGTGGTTCATTCTCACCCAAAGAGAATACTTTCTTTGTGTTTGTTGTGCTTGTACTGATTGGGACCTATCATACCACTCAATCAAACCATTAGAATTAGTTTTGATTGTATAGACCCAGTAATAACTAATGGCACCTTACCAAGTATCAATCTTATGTAAAATAGAAAGTTCCTCAGTCATAGTTTATTGCCAAAGAGGATTAAGAACAACTTCTCTATATGATAAAAACTCATAAAGATTGTGAATAGAAACTGAAAATGATGTAAAAAAAAAAAAAAAATTTCTGAATAAGATGAATAAACAAAATCTAGTAATAAAAAAGACTTATAAAGATGCTAAGAAGAACATGGAGGAAGAGGATCCATAATCTCAAAAGGTGTTAGAGTAGTCGTAGGAAGAGAAGGAGCTTGATGATTAGGAATCAAAGTATCAGTATTTACAAGAAAATATTTTTGTTGTTTAAGAAAGAAACAATGTGAACAAGTTCAAATTTAGAAACATTATGAGACTTAAAAGAAAGAAAAAAGAGAAGTATATGCTCAAATAAGTAAACATGGTGAAAACATATCATTTATAACTAATCAGAATAAAGCAACGATATTCCTTTTGTTCTAATATATAATTGTTGGGAACTCCAGATTACTCCATTTTCATGTCTTGGATCTTGTAGGGTGCATTCATCTATTCCTAGGGATCTTTAGATCTAATGCAAAATAAATTAATTGGCTTAAAAAACCACATTAGAATAAAAAAACTAGATAAAAAGTGGTCATACTTGTGATCTGGATGTTTCTATATCAAAATCCATCATATGAAGAAGAATCTTGAAGAGTCCAAAGGTCTCGTACACACAAAATCTTCCACTCGATGACTCGAACCATAATCTTAGCACTTCAAAGTGTGGGTAATGGAAAGGAGGAAGCTTTGGCTCTCTTTCTCTATTTAGAGGTGGAAGATGACTAACTAAAAGTCATTAGAGAACCCTAACCTATAAGAAGGTATTTATAAGGTTGCCTACTGGGCTTAAGTGACTTGAGCCCATCGAGGCCTGGGTCATTTAATCTAACCCAAAATAGGTCATTGATTAACTAACCACATAGGGTGATCTCATTAATTAATAACCCAATTCAGAGACCTTGTTTATCATCCCTTGCGCAACCTTGCATAATTACCAAAATGCCCTTATGCACAAGAATGAACATAGAGTCAATCCAACTCTCACAAACTATGCCATCATGGTATGTAAACTTAAAGCAAGACCACTAGAACTCATAGGTGTACTAGCTCCCTCATAATCCAATTCTAAAGTTGATTCAACATTCCACTAAAGATAATCAACTACACTCCATTACCTTATTGATTAGAGCCAAAATATGTGCTCTAATGGCACATATTCGATATGATTTGTGCACCAAAAGACATTCAAATAACCCAACTTGACCTAAATCAATGCTAAGGCCCTAGCCATGAGTTTAATCTGTACTTTGGAGACTTATCTCAGGTTCAAGGGAAGAAAATGGTGCAAATTGAATGACTTTAGATTTTGAAAGATCAAGAAAGGGCTAAATGAAGAAATAAGTGAGTCAAGACTCATTGAACGTAAGGAAAGGCAAGACGAGGATATCATGAGTTTGGAAGATGAGAAATGACCATTATGGAGTAAGAAAGAAGGCAAGAAAGCATGGGAAATGAGGTATGAAGCAAGATTTAGCTGCATGGAAATTTAAAACTCAAAAATCTGATGGCATTATATACTCTGACTTTGAAGACAAATTTGGAGCACTTTATGGAGTTTATTATATACATACTATATATTTTTTAGAAGCTCGAGAAGTCAGGAGTCTAACGCTTCAAACGGTTTGTAAATCAAAGCTGAAACGAAGAAGTTATGGCCATTTGAAGACAACTGCACCAAGCTAAAGGGTCATTTCGAAATGATTTCGAAATTCAACTTATGATTTCGAAATTGAACTTATGAATTCAAAATCCACTTCGAAATGACACCAATTTCAAATTCACCCACTGCCACTTTGATGTTCTGCCTCCTCTACCTCGGGAATTGCATCTAAAGCACTCCATCCGCCCTAGGTGGACCTCACACGACTAGAAATCACCATTTTATTATTTTTTAATCATTTTTAGGAAATTATTTTGTAATAAGTGGCCAATGAGAGTGTGCCACATGTTAGGTAATTGAGGATATTATATAAACTCTCTCAATTATAGGTTTGAGGGATTTTGGATTTTTTTCTGGAGAGTTTGACATTGAAGGTGGAAGAAGACGAGAACTTTGGTTTGTTTTCTTTTTCTTCTTTATTGAATATATTGTTTTTAGTTTCTTTTGATTCAAATTATGGATTTTTACCGTATTATGGATTGTGAATGTGACATCACCCCCATGAGAGGCTAAAAGCCAACTTGGGGTCTGAAGCATGAAAACCTAAGGGTTAGGAAACCTATAGGGACAATGGGTAAATTATTATAACAATGAGATTAATTATTGGTTGGGTGACAATTTATCATTTTTTTTTATCCTATCCTTGTGAGTTCGTTTAGGGAATGATGTGGTAGGTTATTACTTGATACTAGTGATTCTTGGTAATTCTTGATCATTAGTTATCCTCGTCTTACCTACCGTTATTTGCCCCTAAACAAAGCTAGAAGGAGTAGGAAGGGTTAAAAAGCCAAATCTTAAATTGATAATCAATCTCATTCATTTGATGGTTTTAGGAATCTGTTTTAAAAAGGAAAAATTAGGTTTCGGATGCAATTTTGAGTTATAGAACTCAACTTGATCACGAGCGGCCCAGGATCCCAAAACCCTAAGATCATATTACTTAAAATACCCTTGTTTTCTCTAATTTCTATACCCTAGGTTGGATTATGGAAAACTCCAAACTTGAATCAATTGAATTTCAAATCAATATTCATTTTTTTCTTATTAATTTAATTTCTTTTACTTAGTTTCACATTATTCACATATTGTTTTTCACTTAAGGATTTAAACAAAAACAATTCATTTATTCTAGTATTGACAATTTTCATAAGCTAGTCCTTGAGAACGATACCCGGAATACTACAAAAGCCATAGTGACTCTTTCTTTAGTTTTTCTTGACTAGAGTTACTACGTAAAAAGGCTAAGTATTTTGGTACAATAAAGAATTTTCGGTCAAGAAATTGGTGCCGTTGCCGGGGATTGACAATCGTCATAACTAGGATATAGTGCATTACTTTGTTTTAGTTCTTTTAATTTTTATCTTTATACATATTTTTCTTCTATTTTATGCTTAGTTGGGAAAGAGATCTTTCAGGTAGACTTCAAAGAACAACTGAGGAATCTCAACCAAATATGGAGGACACTGAAGAATTCAACAGTAATAACAACAGGCCATGACCACCTGTGTAGGGCCAAAAAACGATGAGAGAGCTTCTAAATCCTCCTAGGTTGAGCACACCATCGTGTTTTATGCTACCTCCAAATCATGATCATGTTACCATTCGGCCTCAAGTGGTGTCTCAACTACCCATTTTTAGGAGGACAGAAAATGAAAATCCATACTCTCAAATCAAGGAATTTGAGGACATCGTTTCCATTTTTCGAGAAGCCAACACTCCTTTGGAGATCTTTCGCATGAAGATATTTCCCTTGTCATTGAAGGATAAAACTAAGACTTGGTTAAATAGTCTTAGACCCTATAGTATCAAAAATTGGGGTGATCTACAATTAGTGTTTTTGCAGAAATTCTTTCCAACACATAGAACCAGTGCATTGAAAAAGGAGATCTCGAATTTCAAGGCTATGGAGGATGAGAAATTTTTTGCATGCTGGGAAAGATTCAACGAGATTGTTGCAGCATGCCCCCATCACGGATTTGACAACTGGATGCTAGTTTCATATTTCTATGAAGGCATGGCACCACCAATGAAACAACTTCTCGAGACTATGTGTGGAGGAGATTTCATGAATAAAAACCCCGATGAAGCATTTCAATTCCTTGATTATGTTGCCGAGGTATCTAGAAGTTGGGATGAACCAATCATCAAGGAACCATCTAGAGATAGAACAATGAACAAGGCAAGAGCTAGTGGAGTGTATACCTTACCAGAGGGTTTAGATGTCCAAGCAAAGTTAGCAACCGTTATGAGAAGGTTGGATGATTTGGAAGCCAAGGGAGTTCAAGAGGTACAAATAGTCAATGATGGGGTAACTCAACTATGCTTGATATGTAAGTCTACGGAACATGGTGTGCAATCTTGTCCCACTCTACTTGCATTGCAAGATATGTTTACGGAGCAAGCCAATGCCTTAGGGACATACAAGCAATATTCTAGCAATTCTCCATATTCCAACACTTATAATCCGGGTTGGAGGAATCATCCAAATCTATCATGGAGGGGAGGTAACAATGGCCAGTTTCAACAGCAAGGAAACCGATTTAAGGGTAATTGGACTAATGGGCAGCAAGGTTTTCAACCACAAAGTATGCCATCTCAAAATTTTCAACAGCAACATCAAACCTCATCATCTAACTCAAGCCTGGAAGACATGATGAGAGAGTTTATACAGAAGCAAGACAAGCGTAATGAAGATCAAAATAAGATAAATGCTCAAACATCTCAAGAACTAGTAGATATTCGAACCACTTTGAGCCAACTTGCTGTATGTTTATCTCAAGAGAAAGGAAAATTCCCAACTCAACCACAGAAAAATCCGAGAGGAGTAAATGAAGTTTCTGAAGTGCAAAAGGATGATTGCAATGCAGTTATCACACTCAGAAATGGGAAAGAATATGAAGGGCCCAAGTTACTTGTAAGTGAAGATATTCCTACTGAGATGAACCAACTGTGGAGAAAAATGTTAGAAATGAGAAAGCATCTGAAAAATATGAGGAAGTCATTGTGAGCAAAAATAAAATGAGTGTTTCCAATCATTTGCCTTTCCCTTCAGCTATGCAGAGACACAAAGTGGGGGATAAGACTTTAGAGATTTTGGAAGTTTTGAAGCAAGTGAAGATCAACATTCCACTCCTTGATATGATCAAGCAAGTTCCTGCTTATGCAAAGTTCCTCAAAGACTTATGCACTGTGAAGAGAAGGATTAAATTAAGCAAGAAAGCATTCCTCACCGAGCAAGTCAGTGCCATCATTGAGAATAAGACAATGGTGAAGTACAAAGATCTAGGTTGTCCTACCATCTCAGTCCAGATTGGAGATTCATTCGTGGAAAAGGCTTTGTTAGATTTGGGAGCTAGTATGAATTTGCTTCCACATTCAATCTATAAGCAATTGGGATTGGGAGAGCTTAAGGCTACTACCATTACACTCTCTCTAGCAGACCGTTCGATTAAAGTACCCAGAGGAGTAGTCGAAGATGTTTTGGTGCAAGTTGAAAAGTTCTACTACCCAGTGGACTTTGTGGTGTTAGATACAGAACCATTGAAAAAGGGTATGAATTTTGTTCCAATTATTCTTAGGAGACCCTTCCTTGCTACAACCAATGCTCTTATTAACTGTCGAAATGGATTGATGCAATTATCTTTTGGGAACATGACAGTGGAAATGAATGTCTTCAATTTATGCAAGCAACCAATGGACCATGATGATGTGGAAAGTGAGAAAGCATGCCTTATAGAGGCCTTAGTGCAAGAACACACAGAAAATTTAATGGAAGAAAATATAGATGACTTTTTCTCTACAATCGTTAAGGAAGAATGTGTTCAAGTTGCTATAAAATGGAAAGAAAAATATACGATTCAATCTTTGAACAGTGTTGAGAATGATGAAGAAAACAAAAATGAAGAGGTTGAGATCAACAAACCAGAGTTAAAGCCCCTACCACATGGTTTAAAGAATGTTTATTTAGAAGAAAATGAAGAAAAACCTGTGGTAATTTCAACTACATTGATTGAAGAGCAAGAAATTAAACTTTTGAAGGTGCTTAAAGAGAATAAAAGAGCGATTGGTTGGTCCATTTCAGATTTGAAAGGGATAAATCCCTTGATTTCCACGCATCATATTTATTTGGAAGAGAATGCAAAACCAGTAAGGCAGCCACAAAGAAGACTAAATCCCCTTATGCAAGATGTAGTTAGAAATAAGGTATTGAAGCTTTTAGATGCAGGTATTATTTATCCTATCTCTGACAATAGTTGGGTGAGCCCCACTCAAGTAGTACCTAAGAAAAGCGAGATAACTGTGATGAAGATTGATGAAGGAGAGCTCATTCCTACAAGGTTGACTACAGGTTGGCGAGTATGCATTGATTTTAGGAAGTTGAATGCAATCACCAAGAAAGATCATTTTCCATTACCTTTCTTAGATCAGGTTTTGGAGAGGGTAGCTGGTCATGACTATTATTGCTTCTTGGGTGGCTATTCAGGCTATTTTCAAATTGCCATTGCATTGGAGGATCAGGAGAAAACCACATTCACATGCCCATTTGGCAGCTATGCTTATAGGAGCATGCCTTTTGGTCTTTGTAATGCATCGGCCACATTTCAAAGGTGTATGCTTAGTATTTTCAGTGACATGGTAGAGAGAATCATGGAAGTTTTCATGGATGGTCTGATTGTTTATGGGAAGACCTTTGATGATTGTCTCTTAAATTTGAAAAAAGTTTTGAAAAGGTGCATTGAGAAGGATTTGGTCCTAAATTGGGAGAAGTGTCACTTCATGGCAACCTCAGGGGTAGTACTTGGTCATATCATCTCTAAAGAGGGCATTCAGGTAGATCCAACAAAAATTGAGCTCATCTCAAAGCTACCTTCGCCTACTATTGTTAAAGAGGTGAGACAATTTTTGGGACATGTAAGTTTTTATAGAAGGTTCATACAAGACTTCTAAAAAATCTCTCAACCTCTTTGTGCTTTACTACTTAAGGATGTAGAATTCATATGGACTAAAACATGTCAAGAAGCTTTCAAGAGGCTAAAGTTACTCCTCACTACTGCACCAATTGTGAGACCTCCCAATTGGTCTCTCCTATTTGAGTTGATGTGTGATGCTAGTGACTATGCAGTGGGAGCCATACTAGGTCAAAGGGAGGATGGAAAACCATATGTGGTGTACTATGCTAGTAAAACCCTCAATGATGCTAAGAAGAACTACACAACTACTAAAAATGAGCTCCTTGTAGTGGTGTTCGCACTTGATAAATTCAGGAACTACCTTTTGGGAACTTCAATAGTAATTTTTACTGATCATTCGGCCTTGAAATATCTACTCAACAAAAAGGATGCCAAAGCAAGACTTATCAGATGGATCCTTCTCCTTCAAGAATTTAACATTCAAATCGAGGATAAGCAAGGGGTAGAGAATGTGGTTGCTGATCATCTTTCCCGAGTTAGAGTAGAGTCACATTTCGAGGAAGCACAAATTAATGATGAGTTTCCTGATGATGCACTTTGTGCAGTGGAGAAGTTGCCTTGGTTTGCAAATATAGTCAATTACTTGGCAACCGGAGAGCTTCCATCAGAATGGAACATGGAAACAAAGAAGTATTTTCTTTCGCGAGCAAAACACTATGCTTGGGATGATCCATATTTGTATAAGTTTTGCCCATATCAAATTATGCGGAGTTGTGTTCCAGAGAATGAACAACAAGACATATTATGAATGTGCCATGAAGGAGCTTGTGGAGGTCATTTTGCTTCAAGGAAGATGTAGACCCTCAATTTTGTCCCTTTAACACATGTCTTTAAGTTCGTTTTCAGTGCTCCACGGTAGTTCCTTGGTGGCCCAGTACTACTCACCACTTACCTTTTTCTGAGTCACCTTGGAGACTTTGGTTGAGGGATTATTTGATCCCTTATTGTGACCCTTGGCAGCCCTAACTTAGACTTAGGCTTTTCTTGTTTTTTTTTTTTTTAAGATAGCTTATAGATACACTTGGCCCATTAGGCACCACCCTAGGCCTACTTAGTCTCACCTTAGGTCCGTTTAGGCATACTAGGCCTACGAAGACTTTTATTTTATTTTATTTTATTTTATTTATTTTGTTTTTAGTTTTAATTTTATGATTATCATTCACTTTTTATTGGTTATCTTCCTCTTTATATTATTTTCCTTAACTTCTTTATTTATTTATTATTTTTACCATTTTCTAATTTATTTACTTATTTATCTATTCATGCAATTATTTAACTTCAAAAATTTCATGTTTTTGCAAGGAAACTTACCATTGGAGTTTAAGGAAGGCGGGACTCTCCTTGGAAGGTTTTGGAAGGGAATTTGAAATTGGGAAGATTGCTTTTGAATTGGAAGATTTAAAAAAGGATAAGGAGAAAAGAAGAGAGAAAATAGGGGATTTCCCCTTTTTTTAAGGAGATTCAGGTTTTAGGGAAGGGGGGATATATATACGTGAGAGAGGAAGAAAAGAAGGAGGTCTCTTTTGATGGTGGAAGGAGGTTCTTTTTGGTGAGAGGACGCATTGGAAGGAGGATGAGGCGAGGGGGCGCTAACAAGATTCTGTTATCTGCATATTCTGTGTGATCCGAAACATGGATTTACAAGCCCTGTGATTATGTCATCAAGACAGCGCAGATGGGACCGATAACCGGTGGGAAGCCAAAATTGAAGTCTTCCATTCCTGTTCTCTGTACCATCCACTTACAAAAGACTTAGAAATATCTCCACAGTCGCATGAAGGAGTCCACGCACAATTCAAATGTTCTAAGAACATGCGCACAGGTCAGATCGGGAGAGCTGCACACACAACAGGTCGGAGACATTAGGAATAAGATTTTTGAGGTAGGGGATTGGAACTCAGCTGCACTATTCTGGGAAGGAGGGGAGATCTCCATCGAAGCGGGTAAGAATTTCATCCCCTTTACGCGTGTTGACGCCTTGATTTAATGAAGAAGATTCTAGGGAGAATTGTGTTTTGGGCCCAACTGGGCCCAAAAATTAATAAAAGATCCTCGAAACACCTATAATTGATTGTAAGGATATAAGGTTGGAATAGACAAAAATACCCTTTTTTACTTACACCCATCATTTTGTCTTTATACCACCACTTTTTACATGCCCCATCCATAAAATTCTCCTTTATTTAATCATTTTTTTATTTTTTATTATTTTTTAAACTCCTTTAAAAATAATTGAAAAATCAACATTATTTTCTATTTTTAAATTATAAATAAATAAAAATTATATTAATGATTCAAAAATTATTTTGGAACATACTTTTGAAAAAAATATTAATTTAAATGAATAAAAATTATTTTTTACATTTTACAAGTAAATAATTTAATGATTAAAACACTATTTAAAATAAATATATTTACTATTTTTTTTCTTTTATACTAAAAAGTATTTTAAAGTTTATTTTTTTTATTATTATAAAATAAAAAGTTTAAAGTTTTTTTTTTTAATCTTTTTCTTTCCATAGTTTAATAATTTTTTGAACATAGACTTTTGTAATAAGTTATATGAATGTTCCAAATTTGTTTATTAAGGAATTTTTTTAATGATTTGAATTAATTGAAAATTTATTGAAATGAGAAAAAAGAAAAAGAGAGAAAGAGGATAGATGAAGAGTTTTTATTTTAAATATCCAATTAAAATGTTTTCGTATTTAGAAATGAATTATATCAATACATAGTATAGTAGAGATTGATTTTTCTCTCATACAAAAGGGTTAAATGATATGTTTACTCATTTTAAATAAAAACAAGTAGTTAAAAATTATATAGATTATGTTTGAGATTGGTTTTAAAATATTTTTTCTAGTTTTTATTATTTTTTTATTTTTTAAAATTATTTTTATTTTCTATATTGTCTCTTTTTGAAAATACATTTAATTAAAAAAATGAAAAATATTTTTAAAAATGAAAATTGAAGATCTTGTTTAATACTAAGATAATAAAAAGAATTAAATTTCATTTGTTAATTATTCTTTTTTATTTTTAAAATATAATATGTTCACAATTAAATAAAGGAATTGGTCAATTGTATATTTTTTTTCACAAAAATGTAATATGTTCATAAAAAAATTGGATTGAAGTTTTTATTCATTTTTTTAATCAAACTACTAGAATCATGTTTAATACAAATATAGGCATATATGCACTATGGGAATATGAAATTTGTGTCACTATATAAGAGTATTTACTAACTGTATAAGGGAAATGTACTAAATGTACAAGCAGTGTATAAGATTACCATTTATAAAAGATTTCAATCTATTTTGAACCACTCCTTTATTTTCCTTGTCACCCACAAATTGCATATTCATGTCATGCACTTTATTTAACTCCCATATGGAAATTCCGATACTTTCCCCAATAATGATGTTTGGGAAAAAAAAAAACTAACCCTAATTCATCCATCCTTTTATTAGTTAAACCATTAGAAATATGGTTAACATACCTACATGGACATATTACTTAGGATAGATATATTGTACAATGGTATTACACTAAGTGTACAAGGAAAATGTACTAAGTGTACAAGGGTGTACAAGACTACCATCTATAAAAAAATTTAATCGATTTTGAATCACTTTTTCATTTTCCTTGTCACCCATAGATTGCATACCTATGTCATGCAATTTATTTAACTTTCACATGGAAATTTCGATACTTTTCTTAGTAATAATGTTTGGGGAAAAAAAATTTAATCCTAATTCATCCACCATTTTGTTAGCCAAACCATTAGAAATAAGATTAATATACCTACATGGACACACAACTTAAGAGGGATATATTGCACCATTGTACAATGATGTTACACTAACTGTACAAGGGAAATGTACTAAATGTACAAGGGAAATATACTAAGTGTACAAGGGTGTACAAGGTTACCATTTGTGAAAGATTTTAGTTAATTTTGAATCATTTCTTTATTTTCTTTGTTACCCATAAATTATTTATGAAATTTGCACTATTATATAAGGGTGTTACACTAACTATAAAAGAGTATTCCAAAATTAAAGTGTTTATTACAAGTAAACCGAATAAAATATATATTTTTACTATTTTACCTGTATAAACATAATGTTAGTAGATATTAAAAAAATCATATTTAAATAGAATTAAAAAGGATAAAAAATTATCTTTGTAACATTTGTATTTTTTTTTTTATAAAAAATCATTAATTTGAATTATCAAGTTAATTTAAAATAATTTTTTTGTTGTAATTATAGTTTTGAAGATTCCACTATTTTTATATTATTACTTTTAATTTATTTTCTTTGATTTTTTATTTTAAATTTCATTTAAACTTGTTTTTTCTTACATTTATATGTTTTCTATTATATCCTTATTTAAAGTGATTTTCATCTAATTTTGTTCCATTATATTCTCTTTTCAATTTTAATGTGTTGTTATGCCTCTTTACATAACAAAAGATTTTGTTATTTTTCATCTACAAAACTTTATACAAAAGATATCATGTACGAGGAAAAAAAATAAAAAAAAGAGAAAATTATGATATAATTTACATACACATCTCTTAATATGATACATTTGCTTAACTTAATGACATCATGCTTTAATAATTTAAACCATGTCAAGTCCACATCTATTTTAGATTTAAAAGGGCATTTGAATATTTTTCAAATTATTAAGTTATAATACATTATTCAATTAAAAATTAATTATCACCATTAGTTAAAAAATGATCATGTTACAAAATAATATATTAAGATAATATCAATGTATTGTCCAAAAAATAGAGAAAATATTCAAATAATTGTCTACAACCTTAAAGATATTTATATATATATTGGATAAAAAAGAATAATAATATTTTTTAAGGTGTTTAAAAAATATTTATTATATATTTTGTAAGTTTAAAAAAAATTATGAGGTATTTAAAAAATATTTATTATATATTTTGTAAGTTTAAAAAAAAATTATGAGGTATTTAAAAAATATTTACTTTAAAAATATAGTAATAATCATTTTCAACCATTGATTTCCAATATTTAATTTATTAGGCATGGTTTTTGGGAGAAAAATAATTGATGAAAATAGTAACACTTTTCTATAAAAGAATTAATTTACATGTCCCACCAATTAATATGTGAGAGAAAAAGACAAGGTGAATGATGAAAGAGAGAGGGAAAAAAAGAATGAAAGAGAGTAGGAAATTAGTTGTTTTCTTTTTCTTTTTGACAATAAAGTCGGAAAATTGAATGTTTCATATCCTTCTTTTCAATTTGTGAACTTTCTTTAGGTGTTGGGCTTAAATATGGAACTTATGAGGATCTTTTATTAATTTTTGGGCCCAGCTGGGCCCAAAACACAATTCTCCCAAGATTCTATACACATTCAGCCGTGTTGATGCCTTGGTTAAATGGAAAGGCTTTCATTCACTTTTAGCCGTGTTAACACTTTGATTATGATGGAGAATGGGCAGCCACTTTGTGAATATTAATTACTTGATTCCAATCAGGTTTCAATGGCCTTGCATATAAAATCTCCATGGATGACTTTTATAACGGCTTAATGGAGATAATGGCCTTGAATTTATAAATCTCCATGGATGAATTTTATAATAACTTAATGGAGATAATGGCCTTGAATTTATAAATCTCCATGGATGAATTTTAAAATAGCTTAATGGAGATAATGGCCTTGAATTTATAAATTTCCATGGATGAAACACGGAATATATGGTTGCATATGGAGAATTCCTTTGAAGGTAGTTTCATGCAAAAGGAGAATTCTTGAAAACTGAATTTTGTGGTGGACACGTGAGAATTGTGGCTGTGAATGGAAGCTTTTTCATGGCTGAAAATTCACAATGAAATGTGTTGGAAATTTGATGAAAGACTCTCACTCATGGTGCATGCGATTATTCGATTAAGTTTGTTCGAATTGAGGCACTGAAGAACATATGGCAGTATGTGGTTAGGAAGATCACGCTCTAAGAGGAATTTCTCTCCATTATAGACGGTTCAATGAGATTGAAGCAGCAGCACACACTCCCATTGATAATAGGAACATGCACCAGATGGAGAAGCATCACGACAGTCGCATAAAGAAAGCACAACACGCACAATTTTATTTTTTTAGGAAAAAGGTAGCACGCATCACCAGATTTTAGAGGAACCACGGCTGCACCTTGAAACAGACAACACCGACACATCACCAGATTCTTGACCACCCACCAGAAGATGGAAGGTAAGCTTCGGGGTTTTGGGTTTTCTATTAATCATCTTGATTTTCTTCTTATTGATTATAATTTTTTGTGATCTATGCTGGTTTAAAGTTTTATTTAAGTCTTTAGTTTTTTTTATTCTTAATGATCCATGATATGATACAATTTTCTTGAAATCTTCTATCATTAGTTCTTGATTATCTATGCTAGTTTAAAGTTTTCTTGAAGTCTTTAGTTTTGATTCTTAATGATCTATGATGTTATATAATTTTCAAGAAATCATTAGTTTGTAATTTTTTATTATCTGTACTAGTTTAAAATTTTCTTGAAGTCTTTAATTTTTTATTCTTGATGATCATTTAAAAGATAGAATTTTTGTTTTTAGATGCTTATTTCTCTTAGTTCTTGGTGATAAATTGAAAGTTAGATTTGTTAAAATGTTGGTTTGCTTGATCTAAAAATCTCTGGTTGGTTGCTATAATGATTTTATCTTCAATTTTTAATTTTCAGAGGTCATTGGAAAATCATGAAGATTGGCCTCTACCCTCACCTTTATTAGTCTTGTTGATTACTGAGAAAATTTTACTTTGTAATTTTGTTTTATTTTGGGTCATCTATATTTGATCTTTGCGAATTCTTTGTTTGTGAATAATGTCTTTCCTTTTAAAATAAAATAATTTTCTCAAAATGTTCCTTAAAAACCCCTATTTCAAAAATTCATTTAGAGTCCTTAGAATCAAAAACCCCATTTTCTTAAAATAATATGCAACCATTTTTTTTTATTGGTTTGCATCTTTCTCGGTTTTTAACGAAAATTTTGGTTTGAAATCAGACACGAACCAAAGCTTGTGGTCCCAAATAAATGGGATAATTCTAAGCTAAATTCGTGTATATCGATTGGGGAATTAGTGAAACCCCTACATTAGAAAATCTTTTCAAAAATTATTTTTGTTGCCATTTTTGTCACTTGTTGAAATTATGTCTATCTTTTTTAGGAATTGTATACAAGATGTGTGTAATAATTAATGTTTTCATATACTTTGATAATTTTTGTTATGCTAATTAGATAACAAGCATGCTAGGGTTTCTTTAATTTATTATTATCTAATCCCTCATGTCTTATGGAAGCGCATTGTAAGTTATCTATGCTATCCAGGTACGCCCCCCCTATCACCTACTTTCTAAATTTTGTAAACAATCATGTCACTGTGAAGTATGCATATGTTTGATAATCCTTAGGTGTTTAGATGTACGTTTGATTCACTATGATTAAATACATGTTGTGTGTTATACTTCTATACTAACTCTGATGTTTTATGATAGTGCTTGAGAAGCGGTCCGGGTACGCATCCTAACCTTTCTTTTATGGCAATTTGATCCTATTTGGCATGTTATTTTTTTGAAATCACCTTAGCCTACTTAGGTATCCGAGATCAACCATTTAATTGCCACGCTTCCCTTAACTTAGTCAGTAGAGACCTCTTTAGGGCTTAGAGGGGTGCTACCTCCTAGCGGTACCTTCCCAATAAGTAACCTGATCCTCAGACCAAGACTTGGGTTTTCAAAGACACGCTTTTCCAAAAATTATGGAGTCATTTTTTTTAGGGTTTTATTTCTTGTTTTATTTTCCCTTCAAAAATAAAAAATAAAATAAGTGGCGACTCCAACTTTTTTTTAAAATTAATTTTTCACAATAAAAAGCGAGTCTCGCCAATCGAGTGGGGACGCACGTGAAAAATGCGGGTCCACAGAAGACTTCAGCAAAAATTCTATAGAGTGGATTCTATTGGCCAACTATGTTCAAGGATTGTAACACTCACTGCAAAAGTTGTCCACAATGTCAACAACTGGGGAAAATCAACACAAGGTATCAAATGCCTCAAAATCATATTTGTGTTGTTGAAGTCTTTGATTGTTGGGGCCTTGACTTTATGGGACCATTCCCTCTTTCTTTTGGTAATCTCTATATTTTGGTGGGAGTGGATTATGTCTCTAAATGGGTAGAAGCAGTGGCATGCAAGAGCAATGATCACAAAGTGGTGCTCAAATTTTTAAAGGAGAATATTTTCTCTAGGTTTGGCATTCTGAGAGCAATCATTAGTGATGGAGGTTCACACTTTTGTAATAAGCCCTTTTCCACTCTTTTGCAAAAATATGGAGTGAGACATAAAGTGTCTACCCCATATCACCCTCAAACGAATGGGCAAGCTGAGCTAGCAAATCGAGAAATTAAGAGAATCCTCATCAAAGTAGTCAATATTACAAGAAAAGATTGGTCTACCAAATTGAGTGATGCACTTTGGGCATATAGGACAACCTATAAGACTGTCCTTGGCATGTCATCGTACCGGATTGTTTATGGTAAAGCATGTCATTTGCCTGTAGAACTCGAACATCGTGCATATTGGGCTATAAAGAAGATGAACTTTGATTCGGATCAAGCTGGAGCTAAAAGGAAATATGATCTGAATGAACTTGAGGCATATCAAAATGAGAGTTATGAATGCTTACATAATGCAAGGGAAAAACACAAATTCTACCATGACAAGCTTATTTTACGAAGGGAGTTCAAGCAAGGTGAAAATGTGTTGTTGTATGACTCCAAGCTTCACATTTTTCCAGGAAAGCTAAAGTCAAGGTGGAATGGGCCTTATGTGGTAAAAGAAGTCTTCCCTTATGGCACCGTGACCATTCGAAATCCGAGGACAGGTAATGAATTCAAAGTTAATGGTCAGCGCTTAAAGCATTTCATTGAAAGATTTGAGACACAAGAGGAGAATCTCCATTTTCTTGATGGGGAGGTTCAAAAGGGTTGAAGCATTTTCTGAAATCCAGTAGGTAAAAATTAGATTTAGGTAAAACTTTTATTCATTTAATTTCTTTTTTATTTCATTTTATTTTATTTATTTATTTATTTTTTTAGTTTTGCATTTTCAATTAGACATTAGCGATATGGTTAGCATTTTTTATTTATTTATTTTAGTTGTTTTTAACTTACTAATGAGTTTATGAGTTGTAGCGATTTAGCATGCAAACATCTGAGTAATAAACGTAAATGAGAACTTCAAGGGAGTGAAAAGGTAAGCCTCACATGTGTTCAAGGTGACAAAGCTCTTACAGGTACGTTGATCTATATTTAAGACCATTGGTGAACTTTGAATACAAAGAATGAAATACAAAATTGAGTAGCCCTTGGGAGACAAGTCCTAAATTTTTATGATGAAGGGTTAAATTCTTTTGTCTTTAAATTTGAAATCTTAAATGGAGATGACACTTTTGGAGACTAGTAATGGGTGATTTCAATATTATGATCTTTTCGAATTCAAATTTTTTGTTTTGGAATTGCAATTTTAAATCTACAGAAAGTGAATTTGAATTGAGATTGATTTCGAAATCACTAGTAAATGGCAAAATAGGTGTTTTGAACTCACAAACAATGAGTTCGAAATACAATGAATTTTGAGATGGATTTTGAATTTCGAAATGAGCAATTTTGATGCGTTAATATGGACTTCAACACTCACAATGTGTTATTTCGAAATGAAGACAAATTCGAAATCCGACAAAGTTACTATTTCGAAATAGAAGTGGGAATCAACAGTGAGTCAATTCAAAATGGAACTATTTTCGAAATCATTAAGGAAATTTTGAAATGTTTTTTTTACACTGCATTGAGGCTATAGTTAGCAAATTCGAAATGGTGGGCTTTTCGAAATAGAAACTTTTGCTTTAGAATTGAGATTTTGTTGAATTTCAGAAGGTGACTTTGAAATTTACCTAATTTAGAAACACTTTTTATTCATTTCAAAATGAGGTGCTTGAAATGTTTTTGTTTATAGTGAGTCATTTTGAAATAAGGCAATTTTCAAATTCAATGGTAAGATTTTAAAATAGGCATTTTTTTTTACCATCAGTTAATGAATTCGAAATCAGGTTATTTTCGATTTCAATAGTTAAATTTCGAAATGGCTCTTCTTAACCAAAATTCAATTCAAAATACCTAATTTCTATTTCGAGCTCATTTCGAAATCATCCAAACGGTCATTTCCACTTCCAAACCACTTCATCTCCTCTCCCCCTGTTTCTTTTTCCCTTGTTTGTCATCCTAGCTTCCATTGAAGGCAATTTTAGGGTTTCGTCATGGGTTTGTCGCATTCTAGGTATGCATCACACTCATGCTCGTTTCTTGATTATTTTTTTCATGAACTTTTCTTGATTTTTATGGTTTCATTGTGTGGTGGTTCTCCATATAAAACGTGGTGTTACCCAACTTTCATCAACATTGTTTAAGGTTTCTATTGTTTCGGGTGGATAGATAAATCAAAAATATTAAATATAATGAAAAAAAAATCATGAGTTTTGCATATACTCTGTTTAGTTTGCTTGGAAATTTCCTTGGAAATTCAGGGTGTTAGGATTTTTGGTTTATACTTGGAGAAAATGTTTGATATTTTTTTTACATGACTCTTAGTGCTTGGTGAACATCTTAGAATACTTTGAGAGCAAAGTTCTTATTTTTCCATGAGTTTTGCATAAATTGTTGCCTAATCTATGTTTTATATGCTCTGGAACATTTTTCACTCTCTAGTAGATTTTTTCTACTTGTTCTGTACATTCTCCTCAACTAACTAATCACTTTGATTTCCTTGTCACATGATATTTGAACTTAGGTATTGTTTGGATTATATCTAAGGCTTCAAAGATTCATGTTTTCATCATTGTTGGACATCTTGAATGTTTTCTCGCATTTTAGGAATGGTCTACCACCGATTCACATGAATCCATAGATTTCATGAGCATCTATTTTTTTTTTTTTTAGATTATTTTCTTAACCCTTATGAGTTTTTTATTTTTATTTTTATTTATTTATTTCCCTTCATTAAGTTTGGTTTGTTTTTCAACATTTATTTCAGATGGCTAGAGATAAAAGGAAAGTTGTTATTCAAAGTGACAATGAGGCTAGGCATTTCCCAAGGCAAAAGCGTGCCCAACCTCTTATGCAAAGTCAAAGTGGTGTAGTGATTAGTGAGCCTACCGAGAGACATGTCACTCGTCAAGCCAAGCATGTAGAGGCCAGGACAAAGGCTCGTTTTGATCGTCTAACCACTAAGAGGACTAAAGCCAAGCATGTAGAGGCTAAGACGAAGGCCCGTTTTGATCGCTCAACCACTCCTAAGACCACTAGGCCTACTAGCACTCCTCCACATCCATGGACAACTCCTTCTACTACGAGCCCAACATGTCCTCCATCTTTAGGAGTTTATGATGATGCCCCTGGGGTGGACCTATCTTGTCGGGAGTTTGGTCAAGAGTTCTCTTATGACATACAAGCTTTTAGTACTTATGAGCCCACTGCACAATCCATGCGTCTCCTTGATCGATACTATTTTCTCGAATTGATGGATCCTCCCCCATATTTTTATGCCACTAGTGTACGAGAGTTCTTCTCTACCCTCGAGGATTGGAGAGGGGGGTATCGAGAGCTGCATTTTTCTATCAGAGGACGAGCTGATGTTATCTCTACTCACACCATTGCTACAAATTTTGGTTTACCATCATCTACTCCTCTTGAAGCACGCTTTACACCTCAGTCAAAACCAACCTTTCCAAGGATTGCACGTATACTAGCACCTCAGGGTACTCATTGTCGTTCAGCCATCACTCGCCTTGAGATGCCACAGATCTTATGGCTTGTAGATCAGGTCATTAAGACCAATATTTTTCCATTTGGACACTCTACAGAGTGCTCTGGTTCAGTCTTATGGGGGTTATATCACATGTACACAGGCAAGTGGTGGAGTCTCGCTCAACTCATCATGGATACCATCATTTATTTTTTTCAGAAGGTGAAGGAGAAACAGTTAGCTTCAGCTCAAAGCTATCTCATTCCTTTGCCTCGGTTGCTCTCATACTACTTGCTCCGTCGTGGACACCAGTTACCTGAGTCTGATCGTCATATGGCTTCTCACACTTATGTTATCGATCAGTGGGTTCGAGCGATTCATTCAGGGTCACAGTTGACTACCCATGGCATTAGACGAAAGAGAGATTTGCACGTTGTTCCACTTCCATCTACTACAGAGAGCCCGCTCCCGTCTACGCCTACTTTTGATACGAGTGTACCAGTGCTTCCTATTTCTCTTCCACCACCTCTTTCGAGTGCCCCATAGCCTACTGTTCCTATTTCTACACCAACAATACCAATCTCCAATCTTCCTAGACCTTCACAGCCTCAGGTTGCTGATGCTATCTCGAGTACCTTATCGATCATGGCTCGTCTAAACACACTTTAGGAGTTATTTGTGTCTATGGACTCCCGCATTGATGCTCGTCTAAGTAAGATGGAGACTCGAATGGATGACCTCACTTTTTATGTATAGCAGCTCACTTCCTTGGTTATTCCATCTAGACAGAGAGGATATTTTGTTACACCAGCTGATACCAGCATATAGGTTGATGGCTGCACAGAGGTGACTGGTTCTGGCTCTAACGCTAGAGCACAGACAGTAGCCCATGAGACCATGCCTATTTTACAGACCTCAGGTGCTGTAGGACAGGTTGATGGTGAGATCTTCATTCATGCTACTGACACTGGTATGGACATCATTATTCAGGATGACCCCCCTATGGTACAGGATCTTGGCGAGGTCGTTACACCTATCATGGAGATCACTGATCAGGCTACTACACCTATGTTAGAGGAGATAGATGGAGTTGTCACTCTGATTATTGACGCCTGATGATCTTTTCTATATATACCTTATTCGATCTGGTTATATACACTATGGTACTTTTGGAGCATACTGATACTGTTATACTCTCTTTTAGATTCTCACCACTTATGTTTTTCTCTATGTATACTTTTGCTACTAATCTTGTTGCTTTTGTGCAAGACTAGTTTATATGAAGTCCTCATAACAAACTTCTCATTCAATGATCTTGAGGTAATATCTTCCTTTTTCCTTTCTTTTGACCCATTATCCTACACATTGGGGACAATGTGTAATTTAGGTTGAGGGGGTAAGGTCTATTAGTCTATTAGCCCTAATTGTTTTTCAAAAGTTTGCATGTCATCTTTGGTTAGCTAATGAGATTCTAGATTTGCCTTGGTAACTCATGGTTTATTTGGCATGAGAATGCTTTAAGTAGTATTATTTCTTTAGAATTTGAGAAAAAATGCAGTTAGAGCAAGAGTATTAGTTCACTTACCTTATCTTTATATACCTTTAAGTGCAAAAATAGTTAGGTTGAATCCTTGGAATACCTTCGATTTTTCTTTGATGGTTATTTTCTATTTAAGACTCAAAGCACACACAAAGCACGTGTACCCTTATGGTATCTTGATTAAGATAATTTCTTTAGCTTAAAAAGAGTTGTTCTTAAGCAATAAAATGAGGAAATGAAAAAATAAAATAAAATTGAAAAGGACTGATTTAAGCTTGAGCAATTATCTGAGGGGGTAATGGCCTTGTGTCTTCAAACCCTGGTGCCCGAAACCAACTGGTTAGGAGTCATTGGTATCTTGCTCGTTACATAAGCTAAATTCAGTTTTGAGAGAAAAAAAAAAAAGATATTGAAAAAAAAAATGTTTGGGAAATTCGACCTTGTTCTACCTTGAGCTAGGGTGATACCTGAGGGGTAAGTGGCCTATAAAGGTCCTCAATACCTGGTACCTTGGGTGCAAACTCGGGAGTTGCCGGTGGATCCCTATTAAGCCATATAGAAGGAGATTTCCTAAACTAAGAAAGAAAAATCAAAATAAATTTTCCTCCTCTTTAACTTAAAGAATGATGAAATTTAGTTTAAGAAAAAGTCTTAAGAAAAATACTATGAGGGGACACCAAAATTAAGCACATGAGGTTTAGGTGAAAAGAACCAATCAAGGGAAAATCAAGAGACACTAAGGGGAATGCTAAACATGGATGCACATTTATGTATACGAAGATAAGGTGAGAAAACTAAGAAATTGCATATCTTGTGTCATCTTGCTCAATTCTAGGAAATTTGTCTACTTGGGTATCTTCTGTGTGAAACATGTTATGTTGAGTTAATATGGTTTCATGAATCTCATTACATATTTTTCATTCTTTTTTACTCTTTTCATCTGATAGGGACTAGCAAAGTTTAGGTTGAAGGGGATGATTGGAGCCAAAATATGTGCTCTAATGGCACATATTCGATATGATTGTGCACCAAAAGACATTCAAATCACCCAACTTGACCTAAATCAATGCTAAGGCCCTAGCCATGAGTTTAATCTGTACTTTGGAGACTTATCTCAGGTTCAAGGGAAGAAAATGGTGCAAATAGTAAATAACAATGAGACGAAACTCGGGCATAGGTGTGCATGCTGATTAGAAACTTCTCTCCACCGACATGCCATTTAGTAGCATACCCATCCAATAGACGCACTATTTGTTAACTGTACACGATTGGAGTTCATCATCAGCCGCTTGCCCCTTGAAGGAAAGAGACCACGTTGCCACTTTTAGGACATGATATGCACCTTGACTGAAAACAAGCTGCATCACGGAAGAGATTGAAAGTAGGTTCCTATTTTCAAGACGCTTGATTTGGATTTGTTTTTAATTAGATTTTGATCCATTAGTTTATGTATTGTTTTTATTAATTAATAATTCATGAATTATTTTTTGTTAGTTTACTTATCTTAAAAGTCCTTAGTTTTTAATTTAATTCATGTTTGAAAGTTCATACTTTTAGTTTTCCTTGAGTTAAATTTGATTTATCTTGTTTAGTTAAAGTGTTTTAGATTAATTTTGATTCATTAATATAATTTATCCTATATGGAAAAGTTCAATTCCTTTTGATTTAGTTGTTTATTCTTATATAAGCCAAAACAATTTGTTTTGCTTTCATTTTAGTTTTTTTTTCATTATGCATAGTTTCAAGAAGTTCGGCTTTGTTTAATTATGTTTGGTTTTTTAATATTAGATTGAAAAGTTGATTTTTATTTTATTTTATTTATTTATTTATTTGTTTTACTTAGTTTTGATCCTTTACTGTAGTTTAAAAATTTTAGAGTTCTCTTTGATTCATTGTATAAATTCTAAAAGTTTAAAATTTTGCTTTGTTTTAATTTAATTCATGTCAATTTGAAGTTGATAATTAGTTAGATTACTTTTTGCTAGTTGTTAAGTCAGTTATAATTTTAGTTCATGCTTATTTTAAATTGATCATTGGCTAGTTAGTTTAATACTTGTTAGTTATTAAGTTAGGTATAATTTTAATTTTAGATTAATTTATGCTTATTTTTATTTGATAACTTGCTAGTTTGATTATTCTCGATAGTTGTTAAGTTAGTTAGAATTTTAGTCATACTTTAATTCATGCTTATTTTTTAAATTGATGATTCGTGAGTTTGATTGATCATTGTGATTATTAAGTTGTTTAGAATTTCAATTAATTAATTTAGTCAATCTTATGTTATTGTTTGGATGTTTCCAAGTTTGTTAATTTAGGTTTTGATTTGTCACATTAATTTTGTTGTTGTTTAGAATTTTAGTTAATTAATTTAGTTAATCTTGTGTTTTTGTTTGCATGTTTCCAAGTTTGTTAATTTAGGTTTTGATTTCATCAATATTTTATTCTATACTTGGCTAGGGTTTAAGTTAATTTATTTAGTTAATCCCATGATTTTGTTTACATTTTTTTTAAGTTCGTTAATCTTAGTCTTTGGTTTGTAAATATTTATTCTGTGTGTTTACTAGAATTTTAGTTAATTGATTTAGTTAATCTCATATTTATTGTTTCCATATTTTCAAGTTTGTTAATTTTAGTTTTTAATCCATCGTGTTTTATTTTATGTGTTTTTGAGATTCTAGTGGATAGCTCTTGATCAATACCTCATTGTTTAGTTTAATAAAAAAAAAATTAGTTTATTTTTTTGGGTGTCTCTTTGTTAAAATTCAATCTTTAAAGGCCATCGAAAAATAACGAAGATTGGCCTATGTTCTCACCACTTTAGTTTGCTTGGTTGTTAAAAATTTTACTTTGTGCATTTGTGTTCTTTTGTTTTGCTTAGTATTTTGTTTCTTATGTTTTGTTGTTTCCAAATGAATTTCTTTCATTTTAAAATTTTTTTTTTCTCAAAAGATCCTTTTGAAAATCTATTTAAAAAATTCAATTAGAATCCCTAAGGTCAAAATCTTTATTTTTTAAAAATATGCAACTATAACTCATTTAGTTTGCACCCTTTTGTTTTCAATAAAAAATTGGTTTTGAGTGGAACATTAATCCAAGCTTATGGTTCCAAATAAATGGGATAATTCTAGGCTAGATTTGCATATATTAATTGGGGATTTGGTGAGACCCCTACATAAAAATCACTATTTTTTTCAAAATCTTTTATTGACAGTTTGCTTGTTAAACTGCATCCCTGAAAAGAAAATTCAATTTGACTCACTTACGATACTCCAAAAAATTTTGCTAAGATTGTCTGGTTTTTTAGACATCTTCAATATGAATTAAAAACTTTGTTTGAGGTAAAAAAACAATTCTGAAATGGAAGATATAAATGAGTCTTTTAGGGTTATCTTTTCACCCAATTCTAGACACCCAAAATGTTCTTATAAAAATAAATTATTAAATAACTTTGTAAGTTTGAGTTGATATTTTTTTTTCTTAATTCTAGACTTCCTTAAAATTATTTTAGACACATAAATATTGAAAATAATTTTCCCAATTGAAAGATATAATTTTCTCTTTCTACATTCATTGCACTGCTCTAATTTTGAATAAAGGGGATGTTTAATTCTTTTTAAAATTGATTCGTGTGCTTTCTAACCTTGTCTTTATTTTTTCCTTTAAAATAGACCTTCTAAAAAAATTGCAAGATTTTTTTTATTTTTAACGATTTTTTAGAACTTCTATGTTAATTTAAAAAATCAGTTTATACATGCTATTGAATTATGCCCTGGTCTAGACCTTTGAGATGTTTTTTTAAACTGGAATCAATTGGAGCTTTATTAAATTGTTTGGTTTTTTGGTTTATAATCTAGAAATATAGAAGAGCTTCTCTGAAAATATTTGTAATTAAATTCACATTCCAGACAATTTTTTAGGTTTTATTTTGCAAACCTTCCTAGTTTAACTACATCCTAAAGTTCCAGTACAGTGCTTGCTTTATTATTTAAACTAGTGTTGTTGGCATATCTTGACTTTGTTTTGAATTTTATTCTCTAATGTAGACATAATGAGAATGTTGTTTGATTTTTTCATGACAAAATAATGTTTGTAGATATTTTTTAGGATTTTTCAATTGAATGCAACTATTTTGCCCCTTGTTGCATGTTTTTGTTTTAGTTACTAATTTTGATACTTATAGTTATCTTAAGTATTAGTTTAAATTTAAAAATGAGCTTGTATGTATGTCCTAGGTGATAGATGATATTCCTTTGGATTCTTGCCTTTTTTTTAGCTATACATATGTCATATATATTAGTGCTTGGCATCATAATTACTTGTTATCATGAATTATTTTAATCATATTTCATTACATGTAAGCACACTATAAGTTATGCATAATATCCAAGTATGCCTCTCCCCTTTTTTATCCTTGTACTTGTCGGGCTTTGTGGAGCCTAGTTTTGTTTGATCCGGTTTGGCGACCCAACCCGAATAATATTGCATGGTTTTTTAATGGGAGATTTACTAAGGCTTAGTCCATGGAGTGAAGGCTTAGGTCAACAAGCCCAAGCCACCCGTTTAGCCCATTGGGGAACCACCTTTTGTAATTAGGGTTTTTTAGTGTGGTGTGGTTGTTGTGTTATATATAGAGAGAAAATATTGTAGCCGAAAAAAGTACTCTGTATTCTTCCTTAATAATAGTGATATCCTTGTAACTTCGTGGACATAGGCAAATTTTCGAACCACGTAAATACTGTCTTGTGCGTGTGATTGTGTTTTCTTTGGCATGTGTTTTCTCTATTTTTTTTGTTTCTCATAGGTTGGGAATTTGACTTAATTCCCTTCAATTGGTATTAGAGCCTAAGGTTAGGTTTGAGTGGGAACAATGGCAGAGGAAGTAGGAAAGATGTCTGGAATAGAAAAGTTTGATGGCATAGACTTTGCGTATTGGAGGATGTAGATTGAAGATCATCTCTATGGGAGGAAATTGCATCTGCCTCTTTTGGGGACATAACTTGAGAGTATGAAGGCTAAGGAATGGGCACTTCTTGATAGACAGGTTCTAGGAGTTATTATGTTAATTCTGTCTAGGCCTGTTGCACACAATGTTGTAAAGGAGAAGACCATAACAGATCTGATGAAGGCTTTGCTTGGTATGTATGAAAAGCCGTCTGCAAATAATAAGGTGCATCTGATGAAGAAATTGTTCAATTTGAAGATGGCAGAGAATGCATCAGTAGCATAACATCTGAATGAATTTAATACAATCACAAATCAATTGTCATCTGTAGAAATTGATGTGAAACCAAGGTTTGGTTAATCTTGATTTTGATGATAACAAAACAAGGTTTAGAACTAATGATCATATTTCAAGTGTGATTAGGCAAGACGATTTCCAAAGTGGCAATCACAAAGACAAATCAAGTCAAAGAGAAATCATGAAGAAGAAGACCACCTAAAAGAGAAGATTTTTTCAAGACCAAAGCTTCATAAGATCTCTTTGTAAGGTTGTTGGTGTACTAGGAATTTCATGCATTTCATTCTTTATTTATGCACCAAAATCATCCAAGAGTAATATTGCTTTAAATATCTTAAGAATTAGATGATTTCATGTTTTCAACTAAAACCTTGTGTTAAATGATTTTGAAACTTGTGTTAAAAGGTTTTAAGTTGAAAAAGGTTGGGTGTTGAGCTAAAAAATGGTTCAACTGGTTCAATCGGTTAACCGGTTGTGCTCGTCCGGTCGAGGACTGGTTGAGGGAGGCCAAAAAGTTTCTCTCTCTCCCAATGGCCTTCTCTTCTTGGTCAAGGTTGAACCTCAACCGGTTGAGGTCCGGTCGAGGTCCAGTTGAGGTCCGGTTGAGGTCCGGTTAAGGTCCGGTTGAGGTCCAACGGTCACCTGCCAAGCATTTAATGCTAATGGCTAGTCAATCGGTCGAACCCCAAACGGCTAGTTTGACTTTTTTCTTCTATAAAAAGGCTCCAATCTTCATTGTTTCAAGAGTTTAACCTTCCTAAATCTTTCTTGATTATATTTGAGCCTTGGAAGAGTATTTTTGAGTGCACTATTATTTCAAAACTTGCATATCTTTAGTGCACCATTTCAATCCTAGTTTTTCTTGTATCATTTGAGCATAAAGTTCTTGTGCTAGGATTTTTGAGAGATCATTCATTTGTAAATCTTTGAGAGGAAGTTTCTCAAGTGTGGGGTATCACTTGAGGGGTTGTTCAAGAGTGGGATATCTCTTAAGAAGTGTAAAGGGTGCTTAGAGCCAAAAGTCCAAGAGGGAGAATTGGAACCATAATCCAATTGTATTGCTTGAAGGCTTGGTTTGGAAGCCTTGGATTAGTGGAACCTCAAGCTCGGGATTGAAGCTAGAGGAGAGTGGATGTAGGTCGGGTTGTGCCGAACCACTATAAACTCTTGTGTTTACATTAACTCTTCCTTACTCTTTAATTTATATGCAATTGTCTATATATATATATTGATTATTATATACTTGCATATAATTGTCTCTTGCATTCACTTGTTTAAATTTGTGAAAAGAGACCATCACCCTATTCACCCCCCCCCCCCCCCCCCCCTAGGGTGATTACCATAGGTTGGATTAGCATCAAATTCCTAACAATTGATTTTGATGATGAGATTCGTGCTCTGATCATCTTGGCTTCTTTGCCAAATAGTTGGAAGGCAATGAGAATGGCAATAAGCAATTCTATGGGAAAGGAAAAGCTCAAGTACAATGATATATGAGATTTAATTCTGGTTAAGGAGATTCGCCAAAAAGATGCAGGCGAAACCTCAAGATCTGGTTATGCCCTAAACCTTGAGACAAGAGGCAGAGGTAATGACAGAAATTCAAACCGGGGTAGATCAAAATCCATAAATTCTAATCAGAACAGAAGCAAATCTAGATTAGACCAACAAGTACAATGCTGGATATGTGGGAAAACAGGTCACTTTAGCAGGCAATGCAAAAGTCTTAAGAAGAAGAATGAAGATGATTCTGATAATGCTGTAATAGAAGAGGTACATGATGTATTACTTCTTGCAGTAGACAGTCCACTTGATGATTGGGTTTTGGATTCAGGAGCTTCATTTCATACCACTCCACACCAAGAAATCATACAAAATTATGTTGTAGGTGATTTTGGTAAGGTGTATTTGGATGATGGTTCAACCTTGGATGTTGTGGGTCTAGGAGACGTCCGGATATCGTTGCCCAATGGGTCTGTTTGGTTTTTGGAGAAGGTTCGATATATTCCTGACCTGAAGAGGAATCTTATTTTTGTTGGACAACTTGATGATGAAGGACATGCAATACTATTTGTTGGTGGTATTGATAGCAGAAAGAGTACTACTGGGTTTTTTTTTACTCTAGGTGGTACAACTATATCATGGGCTTCAACTTTACAGAAGATTGTTACTTTGTCTACTACAGAAGCTGAGTATGTTGCAGCAACTAAAATTGGAAAGGAGATGATTTGGCTACATGGTTTCTTAGATGAATTGGGTAAGAAGTAGGAGATGGGCATTCTACACAGTGACAGTCAAAGTGCAATTTTTCTTGCCAAAAATTCAGCTTTTCATTCAAAGTCGAAGCATATACAAACAAAATACCACTTTATTCGCTACCTTGTTGAAGATAAATTGGCAATACTTGAGAAGATTTGTGGATCAAGAACCCGGCAGACTTGTTGACTAAGGGTGTCACTATTGAGAAGTTGAAGCTATGCACAACTTCAATTGGTCTTCTAGCTTGAGGATAGGAGGATGAGTTGCAGGGATGAGAGATTGTTTCTTGGAGGATAGCGGTTTGATGTTAGTGATTGAACTAGTCTCCAAGTGGGAGATTTGTAGGGCTTTGTGGAGCCCAGTTTTGTTTGATCTGGTTTGGTGACCCGACCCGAATAATATTGCATGGTTTTTTAATGGGAGATTAACTGAGGCTTAGTCCATGGAGCGAGGCTTAGTCCCATTGTGGAACCGTATTTTGTAATTAGGGTTTTTTAGTGTGGTGTGGTTGTTGTGTTATATATAGAGAGAAAATATTGTAGCCGACAGAAGTACTCTGTATTCTTCTCTGATAATAGTGATATCCCTGCAACTCCATGGATGTAGGCAAATTGCCAAACCACGTCAATATTGTCTTGTGCATATGATTGTTTTTCGTTGGCGTGTGTTTTCTCTATTTTTTTTTTGTTTCTCACAAGTTGGGAATTCGGCTTAATTCCCTTCAGTACTTCTGTGAATAGATATGCTTTGTGTGTAAAATACCCTCATGCTTGATTGTGTTTTGAATTGCTTTGACTAGTGTATAGTCTCCTAAATAGAATAGAATATGATGCACATTGTATGTTATATATGTTGTTGTTTGAACCAACTTTGATGTCTTGTGGTAACACTTAAGTTGTGATTCAAGTGAACATATTACAATTTCTTTATGATTGTGTTTTGAATTCTTGTTTGGAATGCTAGTGATAATAGAGTTTTCAAATCGCCTTAGCCTACTTAGGTATCCTCAATCAATTGACTAATTGTCATAATTCCCTCAACTCAGCTAGCAGAGACCTCCTTAGGGCTTAGAGGGGTGCTACCTATTTGAGGTACCTTCCCAATAGGTAACTTAATCCCCAGATCTAGACTTGGGTTTTTCAATGACTTGCCTTTCCAAAATTTAAGGAGTCATTTTTATTACGCTTTTAGTTTCTTATTTTATTTTCTCTTAAAAAATAATAAAATAAGTGGCGACTCCAGTTTTTCATAAAATACAGTTTTTCACCTTAAAAAAAGAGTCTTGTCGACGAGTAGGGACACACATGAAAAATATGGATCAACACTAGATCTGAGCTAGAGGTACCTATTAAATGTTTTACCTTATTTCATATGTGTTTTTATATATCAATTAAGATCACGTGAAATTGATTTTAATGTGTTGTTTCAAGGATTGGGTTTGGATTAACCATTTGAGGTCAGACTAGCAAATGAAGTTGAGGCTCATTCTAATGCTTTTGGTGGTAACAAGAAAGTGGCCATGGAGGTGATTGAAGTAGGTGAAACTGTGGGTACAACTTTGATAAATCCAATTGTACTACTTCAAGGTGCAAGCAAATATGTCAAAGCTAAGCATTGGTTCTTCTTTGCACGAAACAGGATCGTCCTCAGATCTCCCTGTGCTAACCTTGCTTCATCTAAGATGGCAGAGCATCCTCCCAGTTCTTAATTTCAGTTGTTTGTTTACCAAATAAGATAAGAAGTTTTTTCTTGTATGGTACTCTTAGACACTTGTGTTTGAAAAGCTATGTTGCGTATTTTTGTGTAATGACTTCTTTTAATTTTTAATGTGGCTTGATAGGGTTGTATGTTGTGTGTTGCATGTGCACAACTCTTTAGCTGTCAATGTTCTACAAACATAGAGATTGAATTGTGGTTAGGCTTTGCACATGAGAAAAAACAATTGTTGCACCAATTGTTCAAGGTGCACACCGGTTGGTTAGTGACAATTCAATTAATTATGCATTGATTCCCTTGTGGCGAGTCACCATTATGGAATTGGGGCTTATAATCAGACTCGTGCTGAAAAAGTATGGCCCAGTCATACAACCTTAAGGCTTATTGCACCATTCATTATTTTTTTAAGGCAGTTGTAACCGCTTGATGAAGCTAAAAAAGAAGTGGCCTAAGTCTACTATTCACATAGGACAAATTATATTATTCATATAAAGAATATTTTGCTAACTATATGATATGCGTAGGAACAAAAAACTCAAAAAAGGGCAAACAAGTAGTTTTAGTCAAGTGTAGTACTTTTTTAAGTACACCTGGTTCCATGGACGCGATAGCTAAGTGCCATTTGGGCAGTTGAGCTAACAGGCACCTGCGGATGCCATTTTCAAAATGGGGAATGGACCATCCCAAGTCAAGGTCGGCTTCCCTTCTCCTGGGTACTAGATCTCTTTCATTTATTAGGTGATGTCTAATCTTTCAGTTATAGTTTCGAGCCGCTCGTTGTCAATAAGTAGTATCTTGAATTGATGCCATTTCTCTTTTTTCTTCAAGGAATGTAACAAATTCAAACAAAGCCTCATGATTAATCTTGCCATGATATGCATGTACCTATAGGGAAGGTAACCCTATAGGTACAACTTCCATAAGTACAACTTCCTCTGCCCCATTAACTAAGGAGTACAGGGTCGCTGTGTGGGATGACTTGATAAGTACAAAACAACTCGAAGTACTAAATCTATTACATTTATTGAGTGATGTCTGACCTTTCAGCTATAGTTTCAAGCCACTTGTTGTCAATAAGTCGTAGCTTGAATTGTTGCCATTTCACTTTTTTCTTCAAGGAAGGTAACAATTTTAGACATAACCTTGTGATTAATCTTGCCATGATATGCTTGTACCCATAGGGAAGGTAACCCTACTTTCATGAGTACAACTTCCTCTACCCCATAAACTAAGGAGTATAGGCTCGCTATGCAGGATGACTCGATAGGCCCATAAAATGCCAGGTAGCTCCTCGACACATTTGGCTTTGGATGACTCTAGTCTTTTCTTTGGCACCATGATAATAGTTTTATTACTGGCTTCTGTTTGTCCATTCCCTTGTGGATAGGCAAGGGTAAAGAGATGATGTTTAATGTGCAGCTCTTGACACAACCCTTTAACCTCCCAAGACTCAAATTGAGTTCCATTGTCTATGGTAATCTCCTAGGGAATGCCAAATTGACAGATTATGTTTTTCTAGCGAAAATTCTGAACATTGTCCCCTTTTACTAGGGAAAAGGGTTATGTTTCTATTTCCCATTGAGTGACTAGGCAACCCAAAAAACATCCACTGGTGACCCTAAAGGTACACTTAGAGGGTTTAAGCTTAATTCAATAGTTGCACAATGCAAAGAACACTTTAACTAGGTGTTGTGTTTATTGTTGAGGAGATTTACTTTTAACCATCAGGTTGTCCACATAAACCTCCACCACTTCACCAATTTTCCTTTCAAAATGCTATCATACATTGAAAGGTTGCACTTGCATTTTTTTAACCCGAAAGGCATCACCATGTAACAATAGGTTCCATGTTTGGTGATGAAGGTAGTTTTTTCGACATCATCAAGGTGGATAGGGATTTGATTATATTCACTATAAGCATCTAAGAAAAATAATACCTCATGTCCCGATACTGAGTCTACCAAATGATCAATACAAGGAAGGGGATAGTTATCCTTTGAGCATGCCTTATTAAGGTTGGTGTAATTGACACACCTCCTCTATTTACCATTATTTTTAGGTACTACAACCATATAAGCTAGCTAGGTCAAATAATGCACCTCTTAGACAAAATTAGAAGCCAATAATTTTTCAAGTTCCTCTTTGATAATCTACGCCTTGAATGGGGCCATCTAATTCCATTTTTGTTGTACGAGATTCAAGTGCAAATATACATTAAGCTTGTGATTGAAAAACTTGGGGTCTATGCCCGACATGTCTTGGGGCTACCATGTGAACACATCGGCGTGAGTTTGCAAGCATGTGTTCCACTTGTTTCTATAAGAATTCCAAGATCAACTGTCTAAGTTGAGTGATATGCTTGTCTTGTATCCCGGTTGACATCTCTTGAGTTGGTTCTCTTATCTCTTGTTGTTGCTGAGGTGTTGGGTTTTAATTGATATTTGGTTAAAAAAAAAGGTGTTGGGTTGAACACCTCTTGCTTGCGCCTCCATGCTAAGTGTTGTTAGATGGTATCTTTAAGTTGTTAGCCGATCACCCATTATTTTAATAATTCCCTTAGGTGTCGCTATTTTGATTTTTTGGCGATAGGTAGAAGTCATAGCTACAGTTGCATGAATCTAAGGACATCTTAAAATCGCATTATACAGTGAGGCAGAACTGTTTATTAAGAACAATGCATTTATTCGTACCTCTCCAGCAGTGACCTCTAATATTAGTTGCCTTGCAGCATAGGTAGCTTTCCCATTAAACCCTACTACAAAGGTTTGAGATCACCATAGTTTCTTATCCTCATGGCTCATCAACTAAAAGCAGTAATGGAATAGGATATTAGAGGAGCTTCTGGTATCAACTAGGCTTCTCTAAACTCAATACCCTCCAATTTGTAAGGTCATCACAAGTGGGTCATTGTGAGAGAGGGATACATTGCAGAAATCTTCTAGGTGAATCTTATGACATGATTATCATTCCCAACACATCCTATCCACTTTATCTATGGGACCGATTGGAGGTGTTCCCAATGTTGGAGCAACTTTTGATGGCGATGTTGCTCTAAACAAGCCTATGCCCTACTGGAAGTTGTGTTGTCAATGACATATATTATCCGAGGAGCACCATCTTCAACTTCCAACTCCCTTTTACGTTCTTTGTCTATTGTTGAAGGGGGTTGCACTAGTCGATTCTTAACATATTGTTGCAAACCTTCTTATCGTACTAGCTCTTCCAAGTAACAACGTAAAGATTTGCATTGGTTAGTTCGATGCCCATGTAGGTGGTGATAATGGCAATACTTAGTTTTATCAAGTTGGTCAGTCAGTCGAACTGGTGGAGGCGACCACTGAAAATTAGATCCATTTTTTATTTTCATCAAGAGTTGCTCTCTGGGAGAGATGGTGAACTCAATATAAGGTACCTCATCCACTAGGTACCTTAAAGATCTCTTATCAGCCTCAACTTTCTTTCAAGACCAAGGTCCTTAAACCTGTATATGTTCTACCTATTACATTTTGGTTTGCTCTCCACCACTCCCATCTCCTCTTTTATATTAGCATAGTGATTAGCTTTACACAAGAGTGCTTCCATTGTGGTAAGTCCATTTTCAGCGAGCGATCCTTGGAAGGGGCTACCTAGCGGTAGAGCCTTCCTGAAAGCAATCACATAAGTCTTCTGGTCGTCGCTCTCAACCTACCTAGCTTTGAGTTGTTCCCAAAGATGAATTTTACTACAACTTAATTTGTTGTATTTCTGCCACTAGCCTTCCATATTTATGTTCCAGCTTTTTTTCTTTGGAGCTACAAACCATGAACGCCTTTTTGGTGCTACTTAGGCCATTTTTAGGTCTAGCGTATAACTTGTTGTACTTTCTTCCTGTACTGCCAAGCTTGTTGATGGAGTATACACCTTTCTTTCATAATCACGAAACTGGTAAGCTAGCTCATCTTGTCTAGCTAAGAGATTCTTGAGTTGTTGACGGTATTCACGATGTTGTTGATCCATTTGATGTTGCAACTGTGCTAGTCAGTTTTGCATCGAATCTTGCTCGTTTAATTCACTTTCTCAAGTTAGTCCTTCCTCAACTAATTCTCCATCCCATGTCATGACACATTATTCTGGCTGAAAAATTCTTCTTTAGCAAAGAACTTCCCATGGACACTGTCAAATCTAGAAGCTGATTTTCTTATTAGATTCATTGTGATCGTACAAAAGACTAGTCTTCCTTTTATATAGCGGTGCATATTGACTTTCCCAATTAATCTTGGTAGCCATTGCAGCTTTTTAACTAGATTCCAAATTAAGAATCAGGAGTCCTATTAGTAGCAATAAGGTGGGGATTCATTGAGGTACCTCTCTGTGCATGGTTCCTATAGTTGTCTCTTTTTAAGATAGAGGATTGGAATGAGCTGCTTCCTTCAAAGTGTACCTGATTGACAGGTACCTATTTTTGATACTACCAAAACCAATCATTCAATTCCTTTTTCAAAGTCTCTCAAGTGGTGATCAAGGCCCTCTCAAACTCTACATCATATTCCATCATCATGCGCCACCATAGTTTTGCATCATCAATTAAATACATATCGATGATGGAGACTCTTTTAGCCGTAAAGACATGAGCAACCTCGAAGAACTACTTCATATCCCATATAAAGTTCTACAACTCTTTTACATCTCCATTGCCCTTGAAGCCTTTTAGTTCAAGAACACAGACTTTGGAAGAAGATGCTTAAGAACTAGTGGGAGCCCACTATAACACTACTTTGTTGAGGATGATATTGTCTCCTTCAAAGGCCTACACCATAGCCTTGTAATCATAACCAAGACCTGTACCTCTGCCTTTAGACTAGCAACCTTATCCTCAACATATTTTTCATGAGACTTAACCAAATTTCACTATACTTGGATTTCCTCCACTATATGTTCTACCCATGAAGCCATAATGGCATCACCACTTGGTCATTCTTCTATCAATTCTTCCAACCAAGATACCATTTCTTTCAATGCTTTTGTTACACTACCACCAAGCATGTCATAGTAGGGCTTTGATACCACTTGTCACATGCACCCATTAAAACCACCACCAATTTTTTTCTAGGTGTATAGTGCTAAGACACTAATCTTAGCCAACCTTCCCAAAAAGTCACAAAACAAAATCCAGCTTAAACAAGATAACAATCAATTATGAGAACATTTCCTAACTTGTGTTTTTATTAAAATTACAAGATTACAAAATTGTTTTACAAGTGCTTTAACACTTATACAACTTCCCAAGTCAAAGAACCAACTTCATTGAGAATAACACAGTTTGCTTCTCTCTATATATTTTTTTTTTTTACAATTGGATTATTCACCCTCTCTCTGTAATGAAGAGGATTTTATAGATGATGCCAATCTATTTAAATTTTGAATTTAAACCTTTGAATTAAAAATAAGAGCCTAGAGTGGTGGTTATGCAACCACCATAACTACCCAACTAATCACACTCATTTAGCCAAATGTGTCTCCTCATGTTGCATGCAAGCACAAACCTACCTAATGTTCCCTTGAATGCTGCAAGTCATACCCTTTCAAGATGCCTCTTGCTAACAAGTCGAGTATAACTGCCTCTGCCACTCAACCAAACAAGTCATTTTCTAATTGCCTCAACCCAAAGTCATGTCCAGTTCGGTGTTACGAGCTAACCCCATGCCAGTTTGGTCTTTGAGCCCTTTTCATGTCAATCAGGCCCACATCAAACCTCTTGTGCGTGCATCACTAGCCTATGACAAGTGGTATTGAAACTAGTCAATGGCAGGACGAAACCAGTCAACATAGCGTGCAAGCTGAGCCCCTTTGATTCTTGCCCATGGGGTCGCCACACAGGTCGTGCCGCTACGTTAGAACTCTAAGCCAATGGCAAATGGTATCAAAGCAAGGCAAGATTTAGAGCATGGTGGTGTTCCCTTCTGACGATGATTTCTTGCCCAAGTGTTGTACCTTGATTTTGGTCCTTAAACAGGAGTAATCAACAAAATTTATAACCTATATCACCATGTGCTAGGATAGCCTCAGCTAGTATAGCATAGTGGCTCTAGGATCGTTCACTGGAAAGGGTTTTCAACTTACAACTGATATTAATTCAAAGCTGAATTGGTGCTTTTTCATTTCAAGGTTAGCTTCAAAAGAAAACATAAACTTTGGTTTAAAAAGGATTGGTTTTAAGCTAACCAAAACTAATAGCAACTGAAATTATTAATAAAGAAAAGCGTTTCTTGGAGTTTTAAGGTTACTGGGATCAGGCTCCTCATTCAAAAACAGAGTTTCGGTCACTTGAATCTTTTCCTCGCATTAGAGAATTAACATATAGTTAATTCTCTAACCGGTGCGGTGCAGATGCTTCCCTTTTATGGGTTCAAACACTAAATCTCTCTCACTGATTCATCTTGCAATGGCTTTTGCCTCTCACCTAGCATTTACCATTCAAGGTGATCATTAACCTTGGATTTCCTTTCTCAAGCTCGCAAGAGATAACTAATGGATGTCTCCTTAGAGTCCAAAAGCTTACCAAGTGTTGGCAATTCTAGAAAATCCTACCTTCAAGTCACCTCCCAAAGGCTCGCAAGAGGTAAACTAGTGCATCTCAATGGACAGAGATCACTTGCCTTACCAAGTGTTGGCCCAGGTGATTTAAAGGCGTTTTAAGTTAACTAAAAACATAGAAACCAATAACGGGTCACATTTTCTCTTCATTAACAGCTAAAACAACAAAACTACCAATTTTTGCACTCGGCACCTTACCCAGCTACCTTAGCTCCAAGAGACAAAAAGCCAAGCCACTCATTCTCTTAGGAAACATCCTTAAAGCTTGTTTGGCTAGTAAGAAAAATACAATCAAATTAAGTAGGTAAGGCAGAGCAAAGCTCTGTATATTACTTCCTTTAAAACTATACAAAAGTTGTCTCTGAGAACAAGCTCCTGAGATATATATGTGAAAAAAATTACAAACTATATATATGAGGTTATTCACCCTTTTTTCTTACTTATTAACTAAGAAATCCTATGATTGGTGGATTACAAGGAGAAAATAGGGATTTAAACAACAAATATCTGAAGAAAAAATCTTAAAAGTGTCAGTCGCAAATATCTGGAAGCACTCAGGAGGATTTCGCAGGCATGCAAGATGGGCTATGAAATTTTGCAAGCTGAAGGTCTCCCTTTTGCAGCCAAAGGCCCATTTCACAGCGATCACCTTGTGATTTCGCAGCCAAAGGCTGATTTCACAGTTGCGAAATTGGCCTTCAACTTGGTATGATTGTCTTCCAATGGCTATAACTTCTTCATTTCAACTCCGATTTGTGCATCGTTTGAAGCGTTGGATTTCTGACTTCCCAAGCTTCGAAACGACATATAGTATGCATGAAATGGACTCCAAAAAGTGCTCCAATGTCCAACAGTTGCTGTCCTCTTGAATTCTTCATGTTAGATTCTCTCTTTGCTTTCCTTCCTTGCATTCATGATTTGCTTTTGGCAAAGGACTATAAAGATTCAAAGCTTAGGTTCTTCATGTTAATGAGCTTCCAATTGATTTTCCATGGATTCCATAGAACTCTTCTCAATCTTGGATCGCTTTGGTGATCAAAATACTGTCGAAAACACCAAAACTTAACACAATTTGATTAGAAACGATTGCAAAGGTCCTTAATATGCTAATTGAGTTAAAAGGTAATAACTACTACTCAAAAGTGTTTAAAAGAGTTAATTACAAGGTACAAAATAACACTTTTTGAGTAGTAAGCACTCCCCCCAATCGACATATTGCTAGTCCCTTAGTAATGAAGGAGAAAAAAAGTAAAATAATCAGTAATATACTTTACAAAATCATGCTGATCACTTCAAAAAATTTTAAGTGACATGATGATCAAACTCTCACATGGAACATTAAAGAAATATAAAACTCCAATTTCAACAAGAGTTATCAAATACTTTATCTAATCACAATTCATAAAGAGAAGGCATTGTGCAAATTGAAGCTTTAAAATCATTTCCACTTCCAAAGGACCAAACCTTACTCTTCCACAAAAATCTAAGTGTTACTTGATAGCTTCCGAATATAGTATGTTGAACTAATCTCTCCCCCCAACCTAGTTCTTTTTCAATACTTAGCAAACTGAAAAAATTTAATAGGCTAAGAATGCACCCTTTTGTTTCACAATTTTTTTTTTTCATTGTAGGAGTACAAGGCTTAAAGGTATTCTTTTCTAAATTGTCCATGTAACGGGGGTCCATCGATGACTCCCAACCAATTAAGGTTTAGGGCATCAAGCTTTAAGGATCTTTCAACCACTAACTCCTCGGATTTTACCCCGGACTTTTGAAAATGAATTTTAATACCCAAGCACCTACAGTATGTTAAACTCCACCTATTCACCCTTGTAACGAGCATTGAGGTCGGTGACTCCCAACCAATGAAGGCTTAGAGCACCAAGTTTTAAAGATTTTCACCATATACCCCTCAGACCTTGCTCGGGTTTCAAGGCAAGCAAACATTTTTTTTTTCAAAGGCTCATTGGCCTTTTATAAGGTGTCCCAACACTATTAAATGAGGTCAAAGGTACCAAGTCTAAAATTTTCCTAAGTCAAGAGGGAAATAGTTTTTCATCTTATACTCGGAACCTATTGTGCACAGTGTTTGAATAGCTTAAAGTGGAAGAACTGAGGTTGAATTCAATAGAAGTTTCAACAATTCATCAACTTTAGTAAGCATAATACAAACTCTAAGTCAAGTGAAAAACAAAAATTCTATTTCTCTCATTTTATTTTGAGAATTTTTCCTTAATAACCTTGGAGAGTGGAATAAAAACTTAAAAAAAAAAAATTAAAATTAAGCAAAAAACAACTAAATTACCAAAATAACTTAGCATTAACTATAAAAACTTCCTTCCTCAACTCTCCCCCAAACCAAACTAAACATTGTCTTCAATGTGGCATGAGCGATTGAAAAACAGGGAGGAAGTGGTGCCTCCTGAGTGATATGAAGTTTGATTCGAATAGGAGAAACCGCATGTTTCAAAAACAATAAAAGATATGAGTAGAGGAATTAAAATAAAATTATGCCAAGAATACTAAAAAAATGATAGATTTGTATTACTTCAAGATAGTACACTATAGAGTAAAACAAGTAATACAACCAAACCCAATATATAAAACATCAAAAGCATGGAATTACAAGTTCTACTATAGTAAGGAAATATAGAAAGGAAACTATGCAAATGATCAGATAGTGGTGGGAGGATCATGTGAAGATGATGGCTCGGCTGTAGAGGTCAGAATGCTCGGGATGGATGCCTCTGTCTCTCCTGTAGTAGGCTCCTCAGGGTGCATAGTCTGCTCTGGTAGAGGAGGGGCCTGTGATGGATCTATGGGCTCTGATGGAATAGGAATGGCGTGCTCAGGAGTCAATAGAATACCCAGGTGGTGCTGTATCTGCCTAAGGATGGCAGTATGCTGGGTCTGGGTGGCGATAATCTGCTCCTGATAGGCATGAAGAGCTGTCATCTGCTGAGTCAGAATGCTCTGAGAAGAGGTCAATGTCTACAAAGTGTGACATAGGCCTCTGAACTTGGAAATGGATATGGCGATCCTAGACTCAGATGAAGGAGAAGGCTCTGATGTAGATGGTATAACAGGCGGAGTCCCTGGTGTGGCAGGAGAAGCAGAGGGTGCAACCTCAGGCATAGGCCCTGTAGAGAGCATTGTAGGGGCAGGTGCTCTCATATCAGCTGGTATCTCAACTGGCTATGGCTCCTCTGGATGCTCTGGATGTGGAATCTCTGGATGCTCTGGTCTAGATGGGGCTCCTAGCTCTGCATCATAGGCTATCATACTCGTCCATTTTTCGAGAGTGAATATCTCTCAGCAAATGCATCTGCGCTCGAGTTGAGGCTTAGATGGATATCCCAAGTGCTCTAGAATCTGACATAGCAACCTCGGGAATAGAAGTGGAATGGCATCCGCTCTGAGCAGCTTCTTCCTATGGACCTTCTCTTCAAAGTACAGAAGAGCGACCATAATGAGATGATGAGGGCCAAAGAAGAATCCCTCTGATATCTTGTACAATGCCTCTAGCAGAGCTCCTCTCTTCTGCACCATATGCTAAAGCGAATAGATATTATGGCGCAGGAGTGCATCTATAAAGAACATGCTGGGGAGGAGCTCCATCCTCAACATATAGGGGCGTGTGGATGCCCCTTGGACATGCTGGCTCGTAGGGAATGTGCAGGGCCTTTGCTATATGTTTGGCTCCCAGGATACAATGACGTTTGTCAATGGTGAAGTGGATGACAGTAGGATCTCAGACGTGGTGTGTAGTCATAGACTGATAAAAGTCTAATGCTACATAGGGATAGAATAAATCCTTGGGAGTCATCAGATGCTCCAAATGGTATCTCTGCAGTAGATGGAAGGAATCTCTGAGCTCTGGCTGAAGCCTGAAGGTAGCTCTGTCAAAACAAAGCTCTGAGTGGAATGGCCTAGCCCGGCAGTCCAAATTACCTTCAATGGGTGGTTGAGTGACTATGGGACGCTTGATAACCACCTCAGGAGTCATCCTAGAGGGAATATGAGACTCTATGGCAGGTGGCTGAGGTGGCTGAGGCTCTGATGGAGCCTCTAATGGCTCAAGTGGTGCTAATACCCTTGAAAGGTGGTCAACTACCACATTCTCCACTCCTTTCTTATCTCTGATTTGGAGATTGAACTCTTGTAGTAAAAGAATCTATCTAATCAACCTTGCTTTTGTGTCTTGCTTTGTCAATAAATACTTCAAGGCTGAATGGTCAGTGAAAACAATGATGAAAAACCCTACTAGATAAGCACGAAACTTGGCTAAGGCAAACACTACAGCTAACAATTCTTTCTCTGTAGTTGTGTAGTTCCTTTGAGCTTCGTTCAATGTCTTGCTTGCATAGTAGATCACATAGGGCTTTCCATCTTATCTTTTGCCAAGCACAGCTCCTATAGCAAAGTCACTGGCATCACACATTACTTCAAAAGGTAGTTGCTAGTTAGGAGCCCTCACTATTGGAGCAATTATCAAGAATTGCTTCAGTTGATCAAAACTCTTTTAAAATCTTTCATCCCATACAAACTTGGCATCCTTAGCCAAAAGTTCACATAGAGGCTTTGAAACCTTAGAGAAATCTTTTATAAACCTCCTATAGAACTCTGCATAGCCAAGGAATTGCCTTACTCCTTTTACGGTTGTTGGGGATGGCAATTTGACAATAAGTTCCATCTTTGCTTTATCAACTTCAATGCCTTTCTCGGAAATGATATGGCCAAGGACAATTCCTTGCCGTACCATAAAATGGCATTTCTCCCAGTTGAGCACCAAGTCCTTTTCAATGCATCTATTAAAAACCGCTTCCAAGTTGACTAAGCATTCTTCAAATGTACTTCCATATATGGTGATGTCATCTATGAAAACCTCCATAATTCGCTCCACCATATCACTGAAGATACTTAGCATACATCATTGGAATGTTGCAGGTGCATTGCATAAACCAAAAGGCATTCTTCTGTAGGTACATGTTCCAAATGGACATGTGAAAGTGGTCTTCTCGTGATCTTCAACATCAATTTCAATTTGAAAATACCAGGAGTAGCCGTCCAAGAAACAATAGAAAGGATGGCCAGAGACTCTCTCCAACACTTCATCGATAAATGGCAATGGAAAATGATCATTCCTTGTCACAGCATTCAATTTTCTATAGTCAATACACACCCTCCAACCTGAAGTGAGGCGTGTAGCAACTTCTTCTCCCTTTTCATTTTGAACCACAGTAATCCCTGACTTCTTTGGTACCACTTGAGTAGGACTCACCCAAGGGCTGTCGGATATGGGGTAGATAATACCTGCTTGAAGTATCTTCAAAACTTCCATTTGCACCACCTCTTGCAAATGAGGATTCAATCTTCTTTGAGGTTGACGAATTGGTTTAGCTTCTTCTTCTATGTATATATGATGTGTACAAACCAAAGGACTGATGCCTTTCAAGTCAGATATTTGCCATCCTATTGCTTTCTTACACCTCTTGAGAACTTCAAGTAGACACATCTCCTGAGGAGTAGTGAGAGATGAAGATATAACAACAGGGCACTTTTGATTTTCTTCTAGGTATGTATATTTCAACTTCGTGGGCAAAGGCTTCAGATTAAGCTTTGGGATCTCTTCTTTAGCAGCTTCTTATGCCTCCTTTTTATTGAATAAAGGTAGAATCTCTTATCTCTTCCTCCAACCTTGTAGAGTAGCAAGCACATCAGAGGGTTCAGGCAACCCTTCTTCAAGATTCCCAAGACTTTCATTCAACTTGTCTTGTAGTTTTTTATTACAGTGCTCCTCCACTAGAGTGTCAATAATGCACACCTCTTTTGGACCTTCTTCTTCTTCCGGAGTGATTAGCTTTTTGGACATATAGAAGATATTGAGCTTTAGTGTCATGTTGCCAAACGTGAGTTGCATGAGTTCATTCCTACAATTTATAATTGCATTTGATGTAGCAAGGAATGACCTTCCAAGGATGATTGGAACATAATTAGTTTCCTTGACAATTGGGTCCATGTCAAGAACAACAAAGTCTACTGGATAGTAGAAGTTATCAACTTGAACAAAGACATCTTCAATTATCCCCCTTGGAATTTTCACTGATCTATCTGCTAGAGATAGAGTGATTGATGTTGGCTTCAATTCACCAAGTCCTAATTGCTTGTAGACAGAGTATGGTAGCAAATTCACACTTGCTCCCAAGTCTAACAAAGCTTTTTCCACTACTTTTCCCCCAATCATGACTGAAATGGTAGGACATCCCGGATCTTTGTACTTTAAAGGAGACTTGCATTGTATGATAGCACTTACTTGCTCAGTCAAAAAGGCTTTCTTATCCACATTCAACCCTCTTTTGATAGTACACAAGTCCTTTAGGAATTTTGCATATGTTGGAACTTGTTTAATTATATCCAGCAATGGGATGTTAACTTTCACTTGTCTCAATACTTCAAGAATTTCTTATGCATTTCTGATCCCCTTTTTCCCATGCAAAGCTTGAGGAAAAGGTGGAGATGTGTGTTTCTTCATCACATCTCCCTTAATAAACACTTTCTCCGGATTTGCATTCACTGTTGAATCATGGTCCTCTTTCCCTTCACTGATATCTTTCTTCTTTCCTTTGATTTCCTCCCTCTTCAACATGTGGCTTGGGTGTTGGTAACTCAACCTTTTTACCACTCCTTGAGTGATCAAGGCTTTGACATCTCTCACCTGTGAGGACTCTCTCTCATGAGTTTCTGCTTCATGGATACCCTTGGAGTTTTGGTGAGGTTGAGAAGGAAATCTACCTTTCTCTTGCACTGTATTCAGGTTAGTGAGCCTTGAGATTGAGTATTGGAGATTATCTATCTTCTGAGATAAGTCATTTTGCATCCCATCCATCCTTTTATTCAATGTATTCTCTACACTGTCAATTCTTTGACTGAGTTGAGCATTGATGGATTTTTGGTCTCCAACAAAATCTCCCACAACCTTGCTTAGATTCACTATTGCTTGTTCAAGATTTGAAGCTTATTGAGATGGTTGAGCTGGTTGTGCATATTGAGGTGCTCTTGGATTCCAATAGAAATTTGGATGATTCCTCCAACTTGAGTTGTAAGAATTTCCATACGAAGCATTGTTGTTGGGCTTGAATTGTCCAATAACATTTGCTTGATCTCCAAACATTTCCCTAGCAGCTGGAATTGTAGGGCACTCCTCCACCAAGTATTCATAAGATTGACAAATAGGACATGGCTTAACTTGCACTGATGTTTCAGCAACAGCTTGTACTTCATGTATCTTTTTCAATTCTAGCTCCTCCAATCTTCTTGTCATAGTTGTAAACTTTGCCTTCATATCAACATCTTCATTGAAGGTGTACATCCTAGCCTTAGCATTAAAGGTATTCGGTTGAGACTTCATTTTCCCCACTTCTCCTTTGTTCGGTTCATCCCATCCCCTTGAAACTTCAGCCACATAACTCAAGAAATTTATAGCTTCCTCCGGATTCTTACTCATGAAATCTCCTCCACACATTGTCTCAAGGAGTTGCTTCATTGAGGAAGACATCCCATCATAAAAGTAACTCACCAATAGCCATGTATCAAAACCATGGTGAAGACAATCATTAATGGCTTCCATGTATCTTTCCCAACACTCATAGAATTTCTCATTGTCTTTAGTTGAGAAGTTTGAAATTTGCCTTTTCAAGCCATTTGTTCTGTGAGTAGGAAAAAATTTCTTGAGGAATTCAGCTTGCAAATCAGTCCAAGTATGGATACTCATTGGCCTTAAAGAATTGAGCCAAATCTTGGCCTTATCCTTTAAAGTAAAAGGATATAGCTTAAGTCTCATCAAGTCGATTGAAGCTCCTCCCTCTTGGAATGTATTACAAACATCTTCAAATTCCTTGATATGTACATAACGATTCTCACTTTCCATCCCATGGAAAGTTGGTAGAAGTGGAACAATATGCGGTCTGATCACTAGCTACTCTGTAGGGGGCACTATACATGATGGTGCACTCATACGAGGTGGATGCATGTGGTCCCTCATTGATCTGAATGCATTGGGATTGTCCTGGTGACCATGGTGACTATGCTCATCTTCAGGTGTAGCTTCCATGATGTTCAAGCTCAATTCCAACTCCTTGCTATGAGGTGTTTCATGTTTCACAAGCCTTCCTCCACTGTCTCGTATCCAATTTGGCATACACAACTAGTATCAACTGTAACAAACACAAGAATAAAAGAAAACAAAAAAAAAACAAGACTACAAAAAGACTAAGATTAACTAAAACTAATTTAAAGAATATGTTAGAATATGAACAAGTAAAAGAAACGATTAAAAGAGTTAGTAAAATGAAAAGAAAAATCATCAAACTTGTGATGAAAATCACAAGTACTCTGAAATAATATCACTGTGAACTTGGCATCTTCCCCGGCAACGACGCCATTTGATTTCATGCCCAGCTGGTGTACTGATTACCACTCAAAAAGTGCTATTTGATAGCTTGTAATTAACTCTTTTAAACACTTTTAAGTAGTAGTTATTACCTTTTGACCCAATTAACATATTAAGGACCTTTGCAATCATTTCTAATCAAATTGTGTAAGTTTTGGTGTTTTTGTTAGTAATTTGATCACCAAAGCAATCCGAGATTGAGGAGAGTTCTTTGGAATCCATGGCAAAGCAATGGAAAGCTCAGAAACATGAAGAACCAAATCTTTGAAGCTTTAAAGTCCTTTGCCATAAGCAAATCCGGAATGCAAGGAGGGAAAGCAAAGAGAAATCTAACATGAAGCATTCTAGAGGATAGTCACTGTCAGCCACTTTTGGAGCACTTTCTGGAGCTCAATTTATATATGTCGTTTCGAAGCTCGGGAAGTTAGAAATCCAATGCTTTAAATGGTGTGCAATTCGGAGTTGAAATGAAGGAGTTACAGCCATTGGAAGCCGATCACTCCAAGCTGAAGGCCAATTTCGCAGGGCTGCGAAATCAACCTTTGGCTGCGAAATGGTGTCCTTCATGCTGCGAAATTTCATAGCCCTCTTGCACGGCTATGAAATTCTCCTGAAGCTTCCCGATATTTGCGACTGACATTTTGAGATTTTTTTGCTTTAGATATTTGATGTCTAAATCCCCAAACTCTCCTTGTAATCCACCTATCATAGGATTCTTTAGTCTTTAAGCAAGAACAAAGGGTAAATAACCCCTTATATATTGTTTGTAAATTTCCATTAAAGAGGACGGGGAGCTTGTTCTCAGACAACTTTGTATAGTTTTGCAAGGAAGTAAAATGCAGAACCTTTGCTCTGCCTTACCTTCTCGTTTTGATTGTATATATTTATTTAATTTTTCTTACTAGCCAAACAAGCTCTGAGGATGTTTCCTCAGAGAATGAGTGGCTAGGATTTTAGTTCCTTGGAGCTAAGGTTGCCGGGTAAGACCCCAAATGCAAGAATTGGTAGTTTTGTTGTTTCAGCCATTAATGAAGAGAAAGTGTGACCCATTAATGATTTCTAAATTTTTAGTTAACTTAAAACACCTTCAATTCACCTGAGCCAACACTTGGTAAGGCAAGTGATCTCCGTCCATGGAGATGCACTAGTTTATCTCTTGCGAGCTTTTGGGAGGTGACTTGAAGGTAGGATTTTCTAAAATTCCCAACACTTGGTAAGCTTTTGGACTCTAATGAGACATTCATTAGTTATCTATTACGAGCTTGAGAAGAGAAGTCCAAGGTTAATGATCACCTTGAATGGCAAATGATAGGTGAGAGGCACAAGCCATTGCAAGTTGCATCAGTGAGAGGGAATTAGTGCTGAAATCCATTAAAAGGAAGCATCTGTACAACACCGGTTAGAGAATCAACTATATGTTAATTCTCTAATGCGAGGAAAAGAATCAATTGATCAGAGCTCTGTTTTTGCATGAGGAGCCTCCCCTGTGAACCTAAAACTCCAAGGAATGCTTTTCTTCATAAGTAATTTCCATTACTTTCTTTTTAGTTAGCTTAAAACAAAACCATTTTCAATCAAAGTTTATGTTTTCTTCTTAAGCTAACCTTGAAATGAAAAAACACCAATTTAACTTTGAATTAAAATCAGTTGTAAGTTGAAAACCCTTACCAGTGAAAGATCCTAGAGCCACTATGCTATATTAGCTAAAGCTATCCTAATGCATGGTGATATAGGTTATAAATTTTGTTGATGATTCCCTTCTGAGGACCACAATCAAGGGACACCAGCTGGACATGAATCAATTGAGACACCAATTGGGAAACACGAATCATGTACCTTGATTTTGGTCCTCAGACAGGAGTAATCAACAAAATTTATAACCTTTATCACCATGTGCTAGGATAGCCTCAGCTAGTATAGCATAGTGGCTCTAGGATCATTCACTGGGAAGGGTTTTCAACTTACAACTGATATTAATTCAAAGCTGAATTGGTGCTTTTTCATTTCAAGGTTAGCTTCAAAAGAAAACCTAAACTTTGGTTTAAAAATGATTGGTTTTAAGCTAACCAAAACTAATAGCAACTGAAATTATTAATAAAGAAAAACGTTTTTTGGAGTTTTAAGGTCACTGGGATCAGGCTCCTCATGCAAAAACAGAGTTCCGGTCACTTGAATCTTTTCCTCGCATTAGAGAATTAACATATAGTTAATTCTCTAACCGGTGCGGTATTGATTACTACTCAAAAAGTGCTATTTCATAGCTTGTAATTAACTCTTTTAAACACTTTTGAGTAGTAGTTATCACCTTTTAACCCAATTAACATATTAAGGACCCTTGCAATCAATTCTAATCAAATTGTGTAAGTTTTGGTGTTTTTTTGTTAGTAATTTGATCACCAAAGCAATCCAAGATTGAGGAGAGTTATTTGGAATCCATGGCAAAGTAATGGAAAGCTCAGAAACATGAAGAACCGAAGCTTTGAATTCCTTTGCTATAAGCAAAACCGGAATGCAAGGAGTATGGGACAATGATCCGGACAACATATCCGGATAGGATATGCTATCGTCCGGGTGTGATGATCGCGAGTGCCGTGTCCGGATAGGATATGCTATCATCCGGGTGTGTGATGTTCGCAAGCGTCGCGTGCCCGCTTGAGGAATCTGGATGGAGTTGATCCAGATAGCGATGCCCTCTTGGGGAATCCGGATGGAGTTGCTCCGGATAGCGATGCGCGCTCTGTGTCATCAGGGGGAGGGGTCCCTACACCATGCACACACGGACGGTCCCCCTTGCGACGTTCCATCTTCTCCGGATATCCCACATCCGGAATTCTGGCCGGGTGACGTTCCACCTTCTTCGGATATTTCACATCCGGCGCCTGACACCGGATGGGAAAGGAGGGCGTTTCAACTTCCCTGGTCAGACATATCTGGATCATCTAATAGCGCTTACCCGGAGAGTTTCGCAGCAATTTTGCATAGTGTCGCGCTGTTCTCTTGAAACTTCCCGATATTTGCGACCGACATTTTGAGATATTTTGCTTTAGATATTTGATGTCTAAATCCCCAAACTCTCCTTGTAACCCACCAATTATAGGATTCCTTAGTTACTAAGTTTGGAAAAATGATGAATAACCTTTTATATATTATTATTGTAATTTTCATATAAATATCTCTTGGGAGCCTGTTCCCGGGAGGACGCAACTTTTGTATAATTTTCAAAGGAAGAAAAATACAGAGCTTTGCTCTGCTTTTACCTTCTCATTTTGATTGTATTTTCTTACTAGCCAAACAAGCTCTGAGGATGTTTCCTCAGAGAATGAGTGGCTAGACTTTTAGTTCCTTAGAGTTAAGGTTGCCGAGAAAGGTTCCAAGTGCAAGAATTAGTAGCTTTGTGGTTTCAACCATTAATGAAGAGAAAGTGTGATCCTTTAATGATTTCTATCTTTTTAGTTAACTTAAAATGCCTTCAATTCACCTGAGCCAACACTTGGTAAGGCAAGTGATCTCCGTCCATGGAGATGCACTAGTTTATCTCTTGCGAGCTTTTGGGAGGTGGTTTGAAGGTAGGATTTTCTAGAATAACCAACACTTGGTAAGCTTTTAGACTCCACGGAGACATCCATTAGTTATCTCTTGCGAGCTTTTGACGGGTAATCCAAGGTTAAGGATCATCTTGGATGGCAAATGCTAGATGAGAGGCACGAGCCATTGCATGATGCATCAGTGAGAGGGATTTAGTGTTTGAATTCATTTAAAGGATGCATCTATACAACACCGGTTAGAGAATTGACTATATGTTAATTCTCTAATGCGAGGATATGAACCAAATAACCGGAGCTCTGTTTTTGCACGAGGAACCTCCCCTGTGAACCTAAACCTCTAAGGAATGTTTTTCTTCATAAGTAATTTCCATTACTTCCTTTGTCGTTAGCTTAAACCAAAACCTTTTTCAATCAAAGTTTGTGCTTTATTTCTTAAGCTAACCTTGAAATGAAAAAGCACCAATTCACTTTGAATTGGTATCATTTATGAATTGAAAACCCTTCCCAGTGAACGATCCTAAATCCACTATGCTATAGTAGCTTTGTCTTTGCTACCCTAGTTCATGGTGTAATAGATTATAAATTTTGTTGATTACTCCCTCAATCAAGGAACACCAGCTGGACACGAATCAACTGAGACACCAATTGGGAACGAATCAAATGGCGCCGTTGTCAGGAAAGGTGCCAACTTCATAGTGATACTATTTGAGAGTACTTGTGATTTTTATCACAAGTTTGGTAACTTTTCTTTCATTTTACTAATTTTTTTTTTATTGTATCTTTACTAGTTCATAATCTAATATATCTTTTAAATTCAGTTTAGTTCATTTTAGTTTTTTTTTTTGGTAGCCCTGTTTTCTTTTGTTTTCTTTTATTTTCATTTTAGTTACAGTTCATATTAGTTGTGTATGCCAAAGTGGATACGAGATAGTGGAGGAAGGCTCGTTAAACTTGAAACACCTCATACCAAGGAGTTGGAATTGACCTTGAATATCATGGAAAATACACCTGAGGATCAACATAGTCACCATGGTCATCAGGACAATCCTAATGAATTCATATCAATGAGGGACCGCATGCATCCACCTCGTATGAGTGCACCATCATGTATAGTGCCCCCTACAGAGCAACTAGTGATCAGACCCCATATTGTGCCACTTCTACCAACTTTCCATGGGATGGAAAGTGAGAATCCCTATGCCCATATCAAGGAATTTGAAGATGTTTGTAATACATTCCGAGAGGGAGGAGCTTCTATCGACCTGATGAGGCTTAAACTATTTTCTTTTACTTTAAAGGATAAGGCCAAGATTTGGCTTAATTCTTTAAGGCCAAGGAGTATCCGTACTTGGACTGATTTACAAGCTGAATTCCTCAAGAAGTTCTTTCCTACTCATAGAACAAATGGCTTGAAAAGGCAAATTTCAAACTTCTTAGCTAAAGAGAATGAGAAATTCTATGAGTGTTGGGAAAGATACATGGAAGCCATTAATGCTTGTCCTCACCATGGCTTTGATACATGGCTGTTGGTGAGTTATTTCTATGATGGGATATCTTCCTCAATGAAGCAACTCCTCAAAACAATGTGTGGAGGGGATTTCATGAGTAAGAATCCTGAGGAAGCTATGGATTTCTTGAGTTATGTAGCTGAAGTCTCAAGAGGATGGGATGAACCGCACAGAGGAGAAGTAGGAAAGATGAAGTCTCAACCAAATGCTCTTAATGCTAGGGCTGGGATGTATACCTTGAATGAAGATGATGATATGAAAGCAAAATTTGCGGTTGTGACAAGAAGATTGGAGGAGCTAGAACTGAAAAAGATGCATGAAGTACAAGCTGTTGCTGAAACACTAGTGCAAGGACAGCCGTGTCCTATTTGTCACTCTTATGAACACTTGGTGGAGGAGTGCCCTACAATTCCAGTTGTAAAGGAAATGTTTGGAGATCAAGCAAATGTCATTGGACAATTCAGGCCTAATAACGATGCTCCGTATGGAAATACTTACAACTCAACTTGGAGGAATCATCCAAATTTCTCATGGAAGCCAAGAACATCTCAGTACCAACAGCCGGCTCAACCATCTCAACAATCTTCAAGTCTTGAACAAGCAATAGTGAATCTCAGCAAGGTTGTGGGAGATTTTGTTGAAGACCAAAAATCCATCAACTCTCATCTCAGCAAGGTTGTGGGAGATTTTGTTGGAGACCAAAAATCCATCAACTCCTAACTCAATCAAAGAGTTGATTCATTGAACAAAAAGATGGATGTAATACAAAATGATCTATCTCAAAAGATAGATAATCTCCAATACTCAATCTCAAGGCTCACTAATTTGAACACAGTGCAAGAGAAGGGTAGATTTCCTTCTCAACCTCACCAAAACCCCAAGGGTATCCACGAAGTGGAAACTCATGAGGGAGAATCTTCACAGGTGAGAGATGTTAAAGCCTTGATCACTCTAAGGAGTGGTAAAAAGGTTGAGCCACCAACACTCAAGCCATATGTTGAAGAGAAGAAAGACGAAGAAACAAAGAAGGGGGAGGAAATGAAAGGAAAGAAGAAAGATATCAGTGAAATGAAGGAGGACCATGGTTCAACAGTGAATGCAAATCCGGAGAAAGAGCTTATTAAGGAAGAATTGATGAAGAAACGCACATCTCCACCTTTTCCTCAAGCATTGCATGAGAAAAAGGGGATTAGAAATGCATCTGAAATTCATGAAGTATTGAGATAAGTGAAAGTCAACATTCCATTGCTGGACGTGATTAAACAAGTTCCAACGTATGCAAAATTCCTAAAGAACCTATGTACTATCAAAAAAGGGTTGAATGTGAACAAGAAAGCCTTCTTGACTGAGCAAGTAAGTGCAATCATATAATGCAAGTCTCCTTTGAAGTACAAAGATCCGGGATGTCCTACCATTTCAGTCATGATTGGAGGAAAGGTAGTGGAGAAAGCTTTGTTAAACTTAGAAGCAAGTGTGAATTTGCTACCATACTCTGTCTACAAGTAATTGGGACTTGGTGAGTTGAAGCCAACATCAATCACCCTATCTTTAGCAGATAGATCAGTAAAAATTCCAAGGGGGGTAATTGAGGATGTCTTAGTTCAAGTTGATAATTTCTACTATCCGGTAGATTTTGTTGTTCTTGATACAGATCCTACTGTAAAGGAAGCTAATTCAGTTCCTATCATCCTTGGAAGGACTCAAATGCAATCATCAATCGTAGGAATGGACTCATGCAACTCACTTTTGGCAACATGACACTTGAGCTCAACATTTTTTATAAGTCTAAAAGGCAAATCACTCCGGAAGAAGAAGAAGGTCCAAAAGAGGTATGCATTATCGACACTCTAGTGGAGGAGCACTGTAATCAGAATATGCAAGACAACCTGAATGAAAGTCTTGGGGATCTTGAAGAAGGATTGTCTGAACCCCCTGATGTGCTTGCTACTCTACAAGGTTGGAGGAGGAAAGAAGAGATTCTATCTTTGTTCAATAAAGAGGAAGGAGAAGCTGCTAAAGAAGAGACCCCAAAGCTCAATTTGAAGCCTCTGCCCATGGAGCTGAAATATACATACCTTGAAGAAAATAATCAATGTCCTGTTGTTATATCTTCATCTCTTACTAGTCATCAGGAGAAGTGTTTACTTGAAGTTCTCAAGAGGTGTAAGAAAGCAATAGGATGGCAAATATTAGACTTGAAAGGCATTAGTCCTTTGGTTTGTACACATCATATATACATGGAGGAAGAAGCTAAACCAATTCGTCAACCTCAAAGAAGATTGAATCCTCATTTGCAAGAGGTGGTGCGAGCTGAAGTGTTGAAGCTACTTCAAGCAGGTATTATTTATCCCATATCTGACAGCCCTTGGGTGAGTCCTACTCAAGTGGTACCAAAGAAGTCGGGGATTACTGTGGTTCAGAATGAAAAAGGAGAAGAAATGATGAAACACATGCATCCACCTTTTCTCCAAGCTTTGTATGGGAAAATCATACAAACAAAGTCTCAAGTGAGGGATGCAGACTTCATATGGGATCCGGGCAAGCTAAATCAGGATCAAATTTTTTGATGGATTTAGTCTTTTTAAAGGCTAGCTAGTCCATAGCCTTTTGTTTTACTTATTACTTGTTTTACATATTAAATTAATATAGATAATTCCATGTTTTGATGTCTTATATTCTGGGATTGGATGTATTATTGATGATACATCATATATAGACATCAATTCTTGTTTAAAACTTGGCATTTTTCTATTTTCTCTACTCACTAACTCTTTTGTTTTTTTTGAAACATGTGGTTTCTCCTATATGACTCAGACTCCATGTCACACAGGAGGTACCACTTCCTCCCTATTTTTCAATCGTTTTTGTCACATTGAGGACAATGTTCAGCTTGGTTGCAGGGAGAGTTGAGGAAGGAATTTTTTGTTAATAATGCTAAGTTATTTTGGTAATTTAGTTGCTTTTTGCTTAATTTTAAAATTTTTAAAGTTTTTTATTCTATTCTCCATGGTTATAAGGAAAAATTTTCGAAATGAAACGGGAGAAATTGAATTTTTGTATTTTTACTTGACTTAGATTTTGTATTATGCTTACTAAAGTTGATGAATTGTTGAAACTTCTAGTGAATTCAACCTTAGTTCTTCCACTTTAAGCTATTCACACACTGTGCACAATAGGTTCCGATTATAAGATGAGAAACTATTTCCCTCTTGACTTAGGAAAATTTTAGACTTGGTACCTTTGACCTCATTTAATAGTGTTAGGACACCTTATAAAAGGCCAATGAGCCTTTGAAAAAAAATGTTTTCTTGCCTTGAAACCCGAGCAAGGTCTGAGGGGTATATGGTGAAAATCTTTAAAACCTGGTGCCCTAAGCCTTCATTGGTTGGGAGTCACCAGCCTCAATGCTTGTTTCAAGGGTGAATAGGTGTAGTTTAACATACTGTAGGTGCTTGGGTATTAAAATTCATTCTCAAAAGTCTGGGGTAAAATCCGAGGAGTTAGCGGTTGAAAGATCCTTAAATCTTGATGCCCTACACCTTAATTGGTTGGGAGTCATCGATGGACCCCCGTTACATGGACAAATTAGAAAAAAAATACCTTTAAGCCTTGCACCCCTGCAATGAAAAAAAAAAAATGAAAAATGAAAAAAAGGGGTGTGTTCTTAGCCTATTGAAGTTGGTCAGTTTGCTAAGTGTTGAAAAGAGCTAGGTTAGGGGAAGATATTAGTTTAACATACTATATTCGGAAACTATCATCTCACATTTAGACTTTTGTGGAAGAGTAAATGATTACTACTCAAAAAGTGCTATTTCATAGCTTGTAATTAATCCTTTTAAACACTTTTGAGTAGTAGTTATTGCCTTTTAACCCAATTAACATGTTAAGGACCCTTGCAATCAATTTTGATCAAATTGTGTAAGTTTTGGTGTTTTTGTTAGTAATTTGATCACCAAAACAATCCAAGAATGAGGGAGAATTGTATATAGTTCATGGCAAAGCTTTTGGAAGCTCAAATTCATGAAGAAACCAAGATTTGGAGCCTCATAGTCCTTTGCCAAATTCGTTCAAAGTATGCAAGGAGAGAAGCAAGGAGAAGAGGAAAACAGAGTGAAGAAAACAGAGGACAAGCAGCTGCAGTCTTCATGCGCACTTTTGGAGCACTTCCCGAAGTCCATTTTCTACATTCTATATACCATTTCAAATCTCAGGAAGTCAAGAATCCAATGCTTCAAACGGTGCGCGATTCGGAGTTGAAACGAAGGAGTTACAGCCATTGCAAGCAGATCACTCCAAAGTGTTGCGAAATCAGCCTTTTGTTGCGAGAATTTCGCAGCCTTTTTGTACAGTGCTATGGAATTCCTCCTGAAGCTACCCGATACATGCCGCAAGCTGGAACACTGCGAACCTCAAGGTGGAAGCCAATTTCGCAGCCCTGCGAGTTTAACTTGTTGTTGCGAAAATATTTCGCAGCCCTCTTGAGTGTCTGCGAAATCTCGCAGACACCATTTTCACCTGTGAAATGTCCTTAGTGCTTCCTGATATTTGTGCACCGACTCTTTTAGATCTTTTCTTCAGATATTTTTGTATAAATTTCCATTCTTCTCCTTGTAAGCCACCAACCACAAGATTTCTTAGCTAGGAAGGTTGGAAAAACTCCTCTATATATAAACTCTCTTGCATCCACTGTAAAAAGACGCTCGGAGGACCATATATGTAATCCGTAATATTGATCATATATAGAATATACAGAGCCTTGCTCTGTTTTTCCTTCTCTTTCATTTTTCATTTTTTTTCATTTTCTAGCCAACCAAACTCTGAGGATTTTTCCACAGAGGATGAGAGGCTAAGCTTTTTGTCTCTTGGAGTGAGGAAAGCCGGGTAAGTTTCCACATACATAATTTGGAAGTTTTGTTGTTTTAGTTTTTAATGAAGAGAAAGTGTGACCCGTTAATGGTTTCTATGTTTTTAGTTAACTTAAAACACCTTAGAGTCACCTGGGCCAACACTTGGTAAGGCAAGTGATTTCCAACCATGGAAATGCACTAGTTTACCCCTTGCGAGCCTTTGGGAGGTGACTTGAAGGTAGGATTTTCTAGAATAGCCAACACTTGGTAAGATTTTGGACTCCTAGGAGACATCCATTAGTTATCTCTTGCGAGCTTGAGAAGGGAAGTCCAAGGTTAAAGATCTCCTTGAATGGTAAGTGCTCGTGAGAGGCATGAACCATTGCAAGTTGCATCAGTGAGAGGGATTTAGTGTTTGAACCCATTAATGGGAAGCATCTGTACAACACCGGTTAGAGAATTAACTATATGTTAATTCTCTAATGCGAGGAAAAGAAACAAGTGACCGGAACTCCCTTTTTGTATGAGGAATCTGAGCCTAGTGATCTAAACTCCAAGAAACATCTTTTCTTTGTAAGTAAAATCAGTTACTATTTTTTATTAGTTTAAAACCAAACATCTTTATGTTTTCTTTTAAAGCTAACCTTGAAATGAAAAGGCACCAATTCATCTTTGAATTGATATCATTTGTGAAGTGAAAACCCATCCCAGTGAACGATCCTAGAGCCACTATACTATAGTAGCTTTTTCTTTGCTACCCTAGTATATAGTGTTATAGGTTATAAATTTTGTTGATCACTCCCTCAATCAAGGAGCACCAGCTGGACACGAATCAGCTGAGACACCAATTGGGCACGAATCAAATGGCGCCGTTGCCTGGGATCAAACCTCGAATCAAATGGTGCCATTGCCACTGCCGCTGCTAGGGACGAATCAAATGGCGCCGTTGCCGGGGATCAAACCTCGAATCAAATGGTGCCATTGCCACTGCCGCTGCTAGGGACGAATCAAATGGCGCCGTTGCCGGGGATCGAACCCCGAATCAAATGGTGCCATTGCCACTACAGCTGCTAGGGACGAATCAAATGGCGCCGTTGCCGGGGATGGTGCCACTTTACAGTGATTTCACCTTTTTGGAGTACTTGTGATCTTCATCACAAGTTTGGTGACTTTTCTTTTCCTTTAACTAACTCTTTTTATTTCTTTATTGTTCATGTTTTAGTATACCTTTTCTTTAGTTTTTAGTTTACCTTAATTTTCTTTCTTTGAATTGTTTTTCTTTTGTTTTCTTTTGTGTTCTCTGTTCTTAATTCACAAATTGCTAGTTGTGCATGCCATATTGAATACGAGATAGCAGAGGAAGCCATGAACTTCATGAGTTATGTGGCTGAAGTCTCAAGAGAATGGGGTGAACCAAATGCTAGAGATATGGGAAGAATGACGTCTCAACCTAAAGCTAAGGGTGAGATGTATATTTTGAATGATGGTATGAACATGAAGGCAGAAATTGCAGCTATGGAAAGGAGATTGGAAGAGCTAGAAATGACAAATATGCAACCAGTGCAAGCCATCTCTCAAACACCATTGCAAGCTATGCCTTGTGCCATTTGTCTATCATATGAACACTTGGTGGATGAGTGTCCTACCATTCCAGCCAAGAGGGAAATGTTTGGTGATTGCAACACCTACAATTCCAATTGGAGGGACCATCCAAATTTCTCTTGGAAACCACAGCCACCTCAGTATCAGCAACCTGCTCAAGCACCACAGCAAGCCTCAAACCTTGAACAAGCTATGGTGAATCTTTGCAAGGTCGTGGGAGATTTTGTGGGAAAGCAAGAAGCCACCAATGCTCGAGTGGATCAAAGAATGGACAGAGTGGATCAAAGAATTGATAGAATGGAGAGTACTTTGAATAAAAGGATGGATGAAATGCAAAATGATATGGCCCAAAAGTTAGATATTCTCCAAGATTCAATCTCAAGGTTAGCCAACCTCAACACAATGCAAGAGAAAGAAAACTCTCCTTCTCAACCTTATCAAAATTCCATGAGTATCCATGAAATGGAGGCTAAGGAGGGAGAACCTTCACAAAAGAAGGAAATTGAAGAAGTGATCACTCTGAGGAGTGGTAAAGAGGTTGATCTGCCCACATGCAAGCTAGAGCATAAGGTAGAAAGTGAAACAGAGAAAGAAAATAGGGAGGAAATCAAAGGAAAGAAAAAGGGGAAAAGCATAGAGAAAGATGACTATATAGATGAAGAACCACAGAGGATAGTCATCAAGAAAGAATTGATGAAGAAACACATGCTTCCACCTTTTCTCCAAGCTTTGTATGGAAAAATCATACAGAGAAAGTCTCAAGCCAGAGATGCAAACTTCATATGGGATCCGGGCAAGCTAAATCAGGATCAAATTTTTTGATGGACTTAGTCTTTTTAAAAGACTAGCTAGTCCATATCTTTTTGTTTTGTTTTTTTTTACTTGTTTTAATTTTGATTTCAATGCTTTAATTTTGATTTCAATGCTTTAATTCTAGTTTTTTTTTATGTAATATAGGTTTTTGGATGATCAAAATCAAGAGGAATTGCAAAGAAATTGAAGAAAAAAAATCGGAGCAAAATCGGAGCAAAATCGGAGTCAAACGAAGCGAAAACAGGGGAGAAACAGGGGAAAAACAGGGGTCTGCGAGATTTCGCAGCCTCTGCGAAATTGAAATTTTGCTGCAAAACCAGTTCGCAGCCCAATTGCCCTCTCTGCGAAAATTTTCGCAGCTGCGAAACCACTTTTGGCACACGAGTGCCACTTCGCAGCACAGTGGCCCCCATTTCGCAGCTGCGAAAGCGGCTGCGAACCACCAAAGCATGAAATCCTCCATTTCGCAGGGAAAGCTCCATTCCGCAGGGTATTTGGCAGCTGCGAAACCATTTTTGGCACACGAGTGCCACTTCGCAGTACAGTAGCATCCATTTCGCAGCTGCGAAACGCATTGCGAAGTGGTAAAGCCTGATTTCGCACCAAAAGTCCCATTCCGCAGGGTATTTCGCAATTGCGAAGCCGGTTTTGGCACACGAGTGCCATTTCGCAGCACAGTGACTCTCATTTCGCAGCTGCGAAACGGCTGCGAAATGGCTGCGAAGTTCCAAAACGTGAAAAATCCCAATTTCACAGCCGCACCCCCATTTCGACAATTGTTGGACACATCTCGATCACTTCCCGAAGTTCAAATTATGCATGCAATATCTCGTTGGAAATCTTGGGAAGTCAGGAGTCCATAGCTTCAAACGGTGCTCGATTTGGATTTGAAACAGAAAAGTTATGACCGTTTGAAGATGACTGTGCAAACCATGAACGGAAATGTCGCACCTCCATTTTGCTACTGTTGGACACATTTTTGAAGCACTTCCTGGAGCTCAAATTATGCATACAATATCTCGTTTCAAAGCTTGGGAAGTCAGGAGTCCAGTGCTTCAAACGGTATGCGATTTGGAGGTGAATTGAAGAAGTTATGGTCGTTTGAAGATAAGCGCGCAAAGCTGAACGAGAATTTCGCAGCCGAGACGCCATTTGGAAGGGTGTTTCGCAGCTGCGAAACCAACTTTGGCACACGAGTGCCATTTTGCAGCACAGTTCTCCTCATTTTGAAGCTGCGATACACCTGCGAAATCACTTTTGAGCTGCGAAATGAGCTGCGAAATCACTTTTGAGCTTTGAAATGGATGCGAAATGATCTCCAAGCTTCAGAATGGCTGCGAAAATGCTCCAAGCTTAAAAAATGGTCTGTGAACATGCCCATTGCCTGCGAAATGATCTCCAAACTTCGAAATGGTTACGAAATCACCTCCAAGCTTAGAAATGGCCTGCAAATTGCGAAATTGACTTGTGAAATGGAGGGTGATTTGCAAAGCCAAGAGAAGTTGCTAAAATGCCAATAGAGCCCTGCAACCATGCATATGAAGAGGAGAGCCTCACACACCTTGGGATCACACACACTAAGCCTCTCACTCCATTTCTAACCTCCTTAAACCATCAAATCCCATAGCTACCAGCTGAGAGCTCCAGTTGATGAGACTATGCCATCTAAGGAGACTACCAGAACAGAGGCCAAAGTCCTAATCCAACCCACTCAAGAGGCCACCACAGATGCATCAGCTCAACAGGACCTTACCATTACTTGATCATCTCTTTACTTTTTGTCTTCACATATTATATTAGTATACATAGCTCCTTGTTTTGATGTCTTATATTCTAGAATTGGATGTATTACTGATGATGCATCATATATAGACATCATTTTTGTTTAAACTTGGCATTTTTCTATTTCCTCTACTCACTAACTCTTATGTTTTCTTTGAAACATGTGGTTTCTCCTATACGACTCAGACTCCATGTCACTAAGGAGGTACCACTTCCTCCCTATTTTTTAATCGCTTTTGTCACATTGAGGACAATGTTCAGCTTGGTTGGGGGGAGAGTTGAGGAAGTAAGTATTGTTAATAATGCTAAGTTATTTTGGCAATTTAGTTGCTTTTTGCTTAATTTTTAAAATTTTTTGCTTTAAACTCCATGGATATTAAGGATTAACTCTCAAAATTAAATGAGAGAAGTCGAGTTTCAACTTGATTACATGAGTCTTAGAGTTTGTATTATGCTCTTCTAAAAGTTGATGAATTGTTGAAACTCCCATTGCATGCAAACTTATCTCTTCCACCTTAAGCTATTCGCACACACATACATTAGATTCCGATTATAAGATGTGAAACTATCTCACCCTCTAAGCTTGAGAAATCATAATTTGACACCTTTAACCTCTCTTTAATAGTGTTGGGACACCTCATAAAGACCAATGAGTCTTTGAAAAAATAGAAAAAAATAAAAAAAAATAAAAAAAAAAAAAAAAAAAAAAAAAAGAATAAACTTCTTTACTTACCTTGAAACCTGAGCATGGTCCGAAGGGGTGGCGAAAGCCTTTAAAGCCTGGTGCCCTAAGCCTTTATTGGTTGGGAGTCACCGATCCTCTGCTTGTTACATGGGTGAATTGGTTAAGTTTAGTAAGTGAAAAGAATTGTGAATAAGAGGTGCGTTCCTAGCCTATCAAGAGATGGTTAATTTTGCTAAGCTTAAAGAAAGACTTAGGTTGGGGGGAGATGATAGTTATCCATACTATACTCGAAAGCTAATCACATTAACACTTAGCTTTTAGTGGAAGAATTTGATTTGGATCTTTTGAGAGTGGAAATTCTTTTGATGCTTAAACTTGCATAATATCCATTCTTTGTACTCTAAGATCAAGTGAATGCTTTGACAACTCTTATTATTGGTTGAGATTCACATCTTTATTGATCCATGGATGTCCATCATGCCACTCATATCATTTTTTGGAGTGATTTGCATGATCCCTTTTATGTATATTATTATAGTTACTTAGTTTTTATCTCCTTCATTGCTAAGGGACTAGCAATATGTCGGTTGGGGGGAGTGATTACTACTCAAAAAGTGCTATTTCATAGCTTGTAATTAATCCTTTTAAACACTTTTGAGTAGTAGTTATTGCCTTTTAACCCAATTAACATGTTAAGGACCCTTGCAATCAATTTTGATCAAATTGTGTAAGTTTTGGTGTTTTTGTTAGTAATTTGATCACCAAAACAATCCAAGAATGAGGGAGAATTGTATATAGTTCATGGCAAAGCTTTTGGAAGCTCAAATTCATGAAGAAACCAAGATTTGGAGCCTCATAGTCCTTTGCCAAATTCGTTCAAAGTATGCAAGGAGAGAAGCAAGGAGAAGAGGAAAACAGAGTGAAGAAAACAGAGGACAAGCAGCTGCAGTCTTCATGCGCACTTTTGGAGCACTTCCCGAAGTCCATTTTCTACATTCTATATACCATTTCAAATCTCAGGAAGTCAAGAATCCAATGCTTCAAACGGTGCGCGATTCGGAGTTGAAACGAAGGAGTTACAGCCATTGCAAGCAGATCACTCCAAAGTGTTGCGAAATCAGCCTTTTGTTGCGAGAATTTCGCAGCCTTTTTGTACAGTGCTATGGAATTCCTCCTGAAGCTACCCGATACATGCCGCAAGCTGGAACACTGAGAACCTCAAGGTGGAAGCCAATTTCGCAGCCCTGCGAGTTTAACTTGTTGTTGCGAAAATATTTCGCAGCCCTCTTGAGTGTCTGCGAAATCTCGCAGACACCATTTTCACCTGTGAAATGTCCTTAGTGCTTCCTGATATTTGTGCACCGACTCTTTTAGATCTTTTCTTCAGATATTTTTGTATAAATTTCCATTCTTCTCCTTGTAAGCCACCAACCACAAGATTTCTTAGCTAGGAAGGTTGGAAAAACTCCTCTATATATAAACTCTCTTGCATCCACTGTAAAAAGACGCTCGGAGGACCATATATGTAATCCGTAATATTGATCATATATAGAATATACAGAGCCTTGCTCTGTTTTTCCTTCTCTTTCATTTTTCATTTTTTTTCATTTTCTAGCCAACCAAACTCTGAGGATTTTTCCACAGAGGATGAGAGGCTAAGCTTTTTGTCTCTTGGAGTGAGGAAAGCCGGGTAAGTTTCCACATACATAATTTGGAAGTTTTGTTGTTTTAGTTTTTAATGAAGAGAAAGTGTGACCCGTTAATGGTTTCTATGTTTTTAGTTAACTTAAAACACCTTAGAGTCACCTGGGCCAACACTTGGTAAGGCAAGTGATTTCCAACCATGGAAATGCACTAGTTTACCCCTTGCGAGCCTTTGGGAGGTGACTTGAAGGTAGGATTTTCTAGAATAGCCAACACTTGGTAAGCTTTTGGACTCCTAGGAGACATCCATTAGTTATCTCTTGCGAGCTTGAGAAGGGAAGTCCAAGGTTAAAGATCTCCTTGAATGGTAAGTGCTCGTGAGAGGCATGAACCATTGCAAGTTGCATCAGTGAGAGGGATTTAGTGTTTGAACCCATTAATGGGAAGCATCTGTACAACACCGGTTAGAGAATTAACTATATGTTAATTCTCTAATGCGAGGAAAAGAAACAAGTGACCGGAACTCCCTTTTTGTATGAGGAATCTGAGCCTAGTGATCTAAACTCCAAGAAACATCTTTTCTTTGTAAGTAAAATCAGTTACTATTTTTTATTAGTTTAAAACCAAACATCTTTATGTTTTCTTTTAAAGCTAACCTTGAAATGAAAAGGCACCAATTCATCTTTGAATTGATATCATTTGTGAAGTGAAAACCCATCCCAGTGAACGATCCTAGAGCCACTATACTATAGTAGCTTTTTCTTTGCTACCCTAGTATATAGTGTTATAGGTTATAAATTTTGTTGATCACTCCCTCAATCAAGGAGCACCAGCTGGACACGAATCAGCTGAGACACCAATTGGGCACGAATCAAATGGCGCCGTTGCCTGGGATCAAACCTCGAATCAAATGGTGCCATTGCCACTGCCGCTGCTAGGGACGAATCAGTAAAGTTTGATCCTATGGAAGTGGAAATGATTTTAAAGCTTAAATTTGCATAATGCCTTCTCTTTAAGAATAGTGATTAGACAAGTTATTTGATAACTCTTGTTGAAGTTTGAGTTTTATTTCTTTAATGTTCCATGTGAGAGTTAGATCATCATGCCACTTGGAAATTGTTTTTTGATCAGCATGATGTTGTAAATTATAGTACTTTTTATTTTTATTTTTCTCTCCTTTATTGCTAAGGGACTAGCAATATGTCGGTTGGGGGGAGTGATTACTACTCAAAAAGTGCTATTTCATAGCTTGTAATTAACTCTTTCAAACACTTTTGAGTAGTAGTTATCACCTTTTAACCCAATTAACATATTAAGGACCCTTGCAATCAATTCTAATCAAATTGTGTAAGTTTTGGTGTTTTTTTGTTAGTAATTTGATCACCAAAGCAATCCAAGATTGAGGAGAGTTATTTGGAATCCATGATAAAGCAATGGAAAACTCAGAAACATGAAGAACCGAAGCTTTGAATTCCTTTGCCATAAGCAAAACCGGAATGCAAGGAGTATGGGACAATGATCCGGACAACATATCCGGATAGGATATGCTATCGTCCGGGTGTGATGATCACGAGTGTCGTGTCCGGATAGGATATGCTATCGTCCAGTTGTGTGATGTTCGCAAGCGCCGCGTGCCCGCTTGAGGAATCCAGATGGAGTTGATCCAGATAGTGATGCCCTCTTGGGGAATCCAGATGGAGTTGCTCCGGATAGTGATGTGCGCTCCGTGTCGTCAGGGGGAGGGGTCCCTACACCATGCATGATTCATCCCTAGCAGCGGAAGTGGCAATGGCACCATCTGATTCGGGGTTCAATCCTCGGCAACGGCGCCATTTGATTCGGGCCCAATTGGTGTATCAGCTGATTCATGTCCAGCTGGTGCTCCTTGAATGAGGGAGTAATCAACAAAATTTATAACCTATTACACCATATACTAGGGTAGCAAAGACAAAGCTACTATAGCATAATGGCTCTAGGATCGTTCACTGGGATGGGTTTTCACTTCACAAATGATATCAATTCAAAGCTGAATTGGTGCCTTTTCATTTCAAGGTTAGCTTTAAAAGAAAACATAAAGATGTTTGAATGAAAAAGGTTGGTTTTAAGCTAACCAAAAATAGTAACTGATTTTAACTACAAAGAAAAATGTTTCTTAGAGTTTCAGATCACTAGGCTCAGATTCCTCATACAAAAAGGGAGTTCCGGTCACTTGTTTCTTTTCCTCGTATTAGAGAATTAACATATAGTTCCTTCTCCAACCGGTGTTATACACATGCTTCCCATTAATGGGTTCAAACACTAAATCCCTCTCACTGATGCAACTTGCAATGGCTCATACCTCTCACCTAGCACTTGCCATTCAAGGTGATCTTTAACCTTGGATTTCCCTTCTCAAGCTCGCAAGAGATAACTAATAGATGTCTCCTTAGAGTCCAAAAGCTTACCAAGTGTTGACAATTCTAGAAAATTCTACCTTCAAGTCACCTCCTAGAGGCTTACAAGGGGTAAACTAGTGCATCTCCATGGACGGAGATCACTTGCCTTACCAAGTGTTGGCCCAAGTGATTTAAAGGCGTTTTAAGTTAACTAAAAAGATAAAAACCATTAACGGGTCACACTTTCTCTTCATTAAAAACTAAAACAACAAAACTTCCAATTTATGCATGTGGAAACTTACCCGACTTTCCTTACTCCAAGAGACAAAAAGCTTAGCCTCTCATCCTCTTAGGAAAAATCCTCAGAGTTTGGTTGGCTAGAAAGAAAACTAACGAGAAAACAAGAATATATATGAAAAACAGAGCAAGTGCTCTGTTCGTTGATTCTATATATGATATATCTATCTATATTACATGATGATTTTACAGTGGATGCAAGGGAATATATATAGAGATGTTTTTCCAACCTTCCCAACTAAGAAATCTTATGGTTGGTGGATTACAAGGAGAAGAATGGAAATTTATACAAAAATATCTGAAGAAAAGATCTAAAAGAGTCGGTGCACAAATATCGGGAAGCATTAAGGACCATTTCGCAGGTGAAAACGAGGTCTGCGAGATTTCGCAGATGCACACAAAGGGCTGCGAAATCAATTCGCAACAACAAGCTATTCTCGTAGGGCTGCGAAGTTGGCTTCCACCTTGAGGTTCTCAGCTTCCAGCTTGCGGCATATATCGGGCAACTTCAGGAGGAAATCCACAACACTGTACAAAAAGGCTGCGAAATTCTCGCAACAAAAGGCTGATTCGGCAACACTTTGCAAAATGCTTCCTTCAGCTTGGAGTGATTGGCTTGCAATGGCTGTAACTTCTTCATTTCAACTCCAAATTGCATACCGTTTGAAGAATTGGATTCTTAACTTCCTGATATTTGAAATGGTATATAGAATGTAGAAAATGGACTTCGGGAAGTGCTCCAAAAGTGTGAAAGAAGACTGCAGCTGCTGTCCTCTGTTTTCTTCACTCTGTTTTTCCTCTCTTCGTTGTTCTTTCCTTGCATACTTTGAACGACTTTGGCAAAGGGCTATGGAGCTCCAAAGCTTGGTTCTTGATGAATTTGAGCTTCCAAAAACTTTGCCATAACTTGTCCAAGTAGCTCCTCCATCATTTGGCATGCTTGAATTGATTCATAAGCTGATAAAAACATGTAAACTTGCCACGAAATGGTTAAAACCAATTACTAAGGACCTTAATGAATTAATTGGGTTAAATGAATATGATTACTACTCAATGGTGCTTAAAACCATTATAATTAGGTCTACAAAATAGCACTTTTTGGTAGTAATCACACCCCCCAACCGACTCATTGCTAGTCCCTTAGCAATGGAGGAGATAAAAACTAAGTAAACTATAATAATATACATAAAAGGGATCATGCAAATCACTCCAAAAAATGATGAGTGGCATGATGGACATCCATGGATCAATAAAGATGTGAAACTCAACCTATAATAAGAGTTGTCAAAGCATTCACTTGATCATAGAGTACAAAGAATGGATATTATGCAAGTTTAAGCATCAAAAGAATTTCCACTCTCAAAAGATCCAAATCAAATTCTTCCACTAAAAGCTAAGTGTTAATGTGATTAGCTTCCGAGTATAGTATGGATAACTATCATCTCCCCCCAACCTAAGTCTTTCTTTAAGCTTAGCAAAATTAACCATCTCTTGATAGGCTAGGAACGCAACTCTTATTCACAATTCTTTTCACTTACTAAACTTAACCAATTCACCCATGTAACAAGCAGAGGATCGGTGACTCCCAACCAATAAAGGCTTAGGGCACCAGGCTATAAAGGCTTTCACCACCCTTTCGGACCATGCTCAAGTTTCAAGGCAAGCAAAGAAGTTTATTATATATATATATATATATATATATATATATATATATATATATATATATATATATATTTTACAAAGACTCATTGGTCTTTATGAGGTGTCCCAACACTATTAAAGAGAGGTTAAAGGTGTCAAATCATGATTTCTCAAGCTTAGAGGGTGAGATAGTTTCACATCTTATAACCGGAATCTAATGTATGTGTGTGCGAATAGCTTAAGGTGGAAGAGATAAGTTTGCATGCAATGAGAGTTTCAACAATTCATCAACTTTTAGAAGAGCATAATACAAACTCTAAGACTCATGTAATCAAGTTGAAACTCGACTTCTCTAATTTAATTTTGAGAGTTAATCCTTAATATCCATGGAGTTTAAAGCAAAAATTTTAAAATTTAAACAAAAAGTAGCTAATTTACCAAAATAACTTAGCATTAATAACAAAAACTTCCTTCCTCAACTCTCCCCCCAACCAAGCTGAACATTGTCCTCAATGTGACAAAAGCGATTGAAAAATAGGGAGAAAGTGGTACCTCCTGAGTGACATGGAGTCTGAGTCGTATAGGAGAAACCACATGTTTCAAAAGAAAACATAAGAGTTAGTGAGTAGAGGAAATAGAAAAATGTCAAGTTTATACAAAAATGATGTCTATATATGATGTATCATCAGTAATACATCCAATCCCAGAATATAAGACATCAAAACAAGGAGCTATGTATACTAATATAATATGTAAAGACCAAAAAATAAAGAGATGATCAAGTAATGGTAAGGTCCTGTGGAGCTGATGCGTCTGTGGTGGCCTCTTGAATGGGTTGGATCAGGACTTTGGCCTCTGTTCTGGTAGTCTCCTTAGGTGGCATAGTCTCCTCAACTGGAGCTCTCAGTTGGTAGCTATGGGATTTGATGGTTTAAGGAGGTAAGAAATGGAATGAGAGGCTTCATGTGTGTGATCTCAGTGTGCGCGGGGCTCTCCTCTTCATATGCATGGTCGTGGGGCTCTGTTGGCATTTTAGCAACTTCCCTTGGCTTTGCAAGGTGTTTTTGCAAACCTCCCTCCATTTTTCAAGTCAATTTCTCAATTTGAAGGCCATTTCGACGCTTGGAGGTGATTTCGTAGCCATTTCGAAGCTCGCAGACCATTTCGCAGCCCATTTCGCAGCTTCAAAATGAGTGTACGGGGCTTCCAAATGGTACTCGTGTGCCAAAAAGTGGTTTCGCAGCTTCGAAATACCCTGCGGAATGGAGCTTTGGCTGCGAAATTGGAAGTTTTTACATTCGCAGCCGTTTCGCAACTTTGAAATACCCTGTGAAATTGGGCTTTGGCTGCGAAATTGGGAGTTTTTATGCTTCGCTGCCATTTTGCAGTTGCGAAATGAGGGTCACTGTGCTGCAAAAATGGCATTCGTGTGCCAAAAGTTGGTTTTGCAGCTGCGAAATACCCTGCCAAATGGAGTTTTGGCCGCGGAATTTTTTTTTTTTTTGGATTTCGCAGCCATTTCACAACTGCGAAATGAGGTTCACTGTGTGCGAAATGGCACTTGTGTGCCAAAATCGGCTTCGCAGCTGTGAAACACCCTTCCAAATGGAGCTCTCCCTACGAAATGGAGGATTTCATGCATTGGTGGTTCGCAGCCGCTTTCGTAGCTGCGAAATGGGGGCTCCTATGCTGCGAAGTGGCAGTCGTGTGCCATTCTTGGATTCGCAGCTGCGAAAATTTTCGCAGAGAGGGGCATGTGGCTGCGAACTGGTTTAGCAGCAAAGTGCTGATTTCGCAGAGGCTGCGAAATCTTGCAGACCCCTGTTTTTCCCCTGTTTTTGCCCTGTTTTTGACCCGTTTTTGCTCCGAAAGACTTCCTTTCAATTTCTTTGCAATTCCTCCTGATTTTGATCATCCAAAAACCTATATTACATCAAAACAAACAGAATTAAAGCATTGAAATCAAAATTAAAGCATTGAAATCAAAATTAAAACAAGAAATTAAAATTAAAACAAGTAAAAAAAAAACAAAACAAAACAAAAAGATATGGACTAGCTAGTCTTTAAAAAGACTAAGTCCATCAAAAAATTTGATCCTGATTTAGCTTGCCCGGATCCCATATGAAGTTTGCATCTCTGGCTTGAGACTTGCTTTGTAAGATCTTGCCATACAAAGCTTGGGGGAAAGATGGTGGCATGTGTTTCATCATTTCTTCCTTGATGACTATCCTCTGTGGTTCTTCATCTATATCAAAATCATAATCATCTTTCTCTATGCTTTTCCCCTTTTTCTTTCCTTTGATTTCCTCCCTCTTTTCTTTCTCTGTTTCACTCTTTACCTTATGCTCTAGCTTGCATGTGGGCAGATTAACCTCTTTACCACTCCTCAGAGTGATCACTTCTTCAATTTCCTTCACCATTGAAGATTCTCCCTCTTGAGCCTCCATTTCATGGATACTCATGGAATTTTGATAAGGTTGAGAAGGAGAGTTTTCTTTCTCTTGCACTATGTTGAGGTTGGCAAACCTTGAGATTGAATCTTGGAGAATATCTAACTTCTGAGATAGATCATTTTGCAGTTCATCCATCCTTTTATTCAACATACTCTCCATTCTATCCATTCTTTGATTGACTCGAGCATTGGTGGCTTCTTGCTTTCCAACAAAATCTCCCACTACCTTACTGAGATTCACCATAGCTTGTTCAAGGCTTGAGGCTTGCAGAAGTGCTTGAACATATTGCTTGTACTGAGGTGGCTGTGGTTTCCAAGATAATTTTGGATGGTCCCTCCAATTGGAATTGTAGGTGTTGCAAGCACCAAACATTTCCCTCTCGACTGGAATAGTAGGACACTCTTCCACCAAGTGCTTATATGATCGACAAATGGCACAAGGCATAGCTTGCAATGGTGTCTGAGAGATGGCTTGCACTTCTGGCATCTGGTTCATTTCTAGCTCTTCCAATCTCCTTTCCATAGCTGCAATCTCTGCCTTCATGTTCATACCATCATTCAAAATATACATCTCACCCTTAGCTTTAGGTTGAGACATCATTCTTCCCATATCTGTAGCATTTGGTTCATCCCATCCTCTTGAGACTTCAGCCACATAACTCATGAAGTTCATGGCTTCCTCTGCTATGGTATTCAATATGGCATGCACAACTAGCAAATTGTGAATTAAAAACAGAGAACACAAAAGAAAACAAAAGAAAAACAATTCAAAAAAGAAAATTAAGGTAAACTAAAAACTAAAGAAAAGGTATACTAAAATATGAACAATAAAGAAATAAAAAGAGTTAGTAAAAGGAAAAAAAAAGTCACCAAACTTATGATGAAGATCACAAGTACTCTAAAAAGGTGATATCAATGTAAAGTGGCACCATCCCCGGCAGCGGCGCCATTTGATTCATGCCCAATTGGTGTCTCAGCTGATTCGTGTCCAGCTGGTGCTCCTTGATTGAGGGAGTAATCAACAAAATTTATAACCTATTACACCATATACTAGGGTAGCAAAGACAAAGCTACTATAGCATAGTGGCTCTAGGATCGTTCACTGGGATGGGCCTTCACTTCACAAATGATATCAATTCAAAGTTGAATTGGTGCCTTTTCATTTCAAGGTTAGCTTTAAAAAAAAACATAAAGATGTTTGAATGAAAAAGGTTGGTTTTAAGCTAACCAAAAATAGTAACTGATTTTAACTACAAAGAAAAGTGTTTCTTGGAGTTTCAGATCACTAGGCTCAGATTCCTCATACAAAAAGGGAGTTCCGGTCACTTGTTTCTTTTCCTCGCATTAGAGAATTAACATATAGTTCCTTCTCCAACCGGTGTTATACAGATGCTTCCCATTAATGGGTTCAAACACTAAATCCCTCTCACTGATGCAACTTGCAATGGCTCATACCTCTCACCTAGCACTTGCCATTCAAGGTGATCTTTAACCTTGGATTACCCGTCAAAAGCTCGCAAGAGATAACTAATGAATGTCTCCTTGGAGTCCAAAAGCTTACCAAGTGTTGGCTATTCTAGAAAATCCTACCTTCAAGTCACTTCCCAGAGGCTCGCAAGGGGTAAACTAGTGCATTTCCATGATTGGAAATCACTTGCCTTACCAAGTGTTGGCCCAGGTGACTCTAAGGTGTTTTAAGTTAACTAAAAACATAGAAATCATTAAAGGATTTCACTTCCTTTTCATTAATAGCTAAAACCACAAAGCTCTGCATTCTTGCACTTGGAACCTTCCCCGGCAACGGCGCCATTTGATTCATCCCTAGCAGCGGAAGTGGCAATGGCACCATCTGATTCGGGGTTCGATCCCCGGCAACGACGCCATTTGATTCAGGCCCAATTGGTGTATCAGCTGATTCATGTCCAGCTGGTGCTCCTTGAATGAGGGAGTAATCAACAAAATTTATAACCTATTACACCATATACTAGGGTAGCAAAGACAAAGCTACTATAGCATAGTGGCTCTAGGATCGTTCACTGGGATGGGTTTTCACTTCACAAATAATATCAATTCAAAGCTGAATTGGTGCCTTTTCATTTCAAGGTTAGCTTTAAAAGAAAACATAAAGATGTTTGAATGAAAAAGGTTGGTTTTAAGCTAACCAAAAATAGTAACTGATTTTAACTACAAAGAAAAGTGTTTCTTGGAGTTTCAGATCATTAGGCTGAGATTCCTCATACAAAAAGGGAGTTCCGGTCACTTGTTTCTTTTCCTCGCATTAGAGAATTAACATATAGTTCCTTCTCCAACCGGTGTTATACAGATGCTTCCCATTAATGGGTTCAAACACTAAATCTCTCTCACTGATGCAACTTGCAATGGCTCATACCTCTCACCTAGCACTTGCCATTCAAGGTGATCTTTAACCTTGGATTTCCCTTCTCAAGCTCGCAAGAGATAACTAATGGATGTCTCCTTAGAGTCCAAAAGCTTACCAAGTGTTGGCAATTCTAGAAAATCCTACCTTCAAGTCACCTCCCAGAGGCTCGCAAGGGGTAAACTAGTGCATCTCCATGGACGGAGATCACTTGCCTTACCAAGTGTTGGCCTAGGTGATTTAAAGGCGTTTTAAGTTAACTAAAAAAATAAAAACCATTAACGGGTCACACTTTCTCTTCATTAAAAACTAAAACAACAAAACTTCCAATTTATGCATGTGGAAACTTACCCGGCTTTCCTTACTCCTAGAGACAAAAAGCTTAGCCTCTCATCCTCTTAGGAAAAATCCTCAGAGTTTGGTTGGCTAGAAAGAAAACTAACGAGAAAACAAGAATATATATGAAAAATAGAGCAAGTGCTCTGTTCGTTGATTCTATATATGATATATCTATCTATATTACATGATGATTTTACAGTGGATGCAAGGGAATATATATAGAGATGTTTTTCCAACCTTCCCAACTAAGAAATCTTATGGTTGGTGGATTACAAGGAGAAGAATGGAAATTTATACAAAAATATCTGAAGAAAAGATCTAAAAGAGTCGGTGCACAAATATCGGGAAGCATTAAGGACCATTTCGCAGGTGAAAACGAGGTCTACGAGATTTCGCAGATGCACACAAAGGATTGCGAAATCAATTCGCAACAATAAGCTATTCTCGTAGGGCTGCGAAGTTGGCTTCCACCTTGAGGTTCTCAGCTTCCAGCTTGCGGCATATATCGGGCAACTTCAGGAGGAAATCCACAACACTGTACAAAAAGGCTGCGAAATTCTCGCAACAAAAGGCTGATTCCGCAACACTTTGCAAAATGCTTCCTTCAGCTTGGAGTGATTGGCTTGAAATGGCTTTAACGTCTTCGTTTCAATTCCAAATTGCATACCGTTTGAAGAATTGGATTCTTGACTTCCTGAGCTTTGAAATGGTATATAGAATGTAGAAAATGGACTTCGGGAAGTGCTCTAAAAGTGCGAAAGAAAACTGCAGCTGCTGTCCTCTGTTTTCTTCACTCTGTTTTTCCTCTCTTCGTTGTTCTTTCCTTGCATACTTTGAACGACTTTGGCAAAGGGCTATGGAGCTCCAAAGATTGGTTCTTGATGAATTTGAGCTTCCAAAAGCTTTGCCATAACTTGTCCAAGTAGCTCCTCCATCATTCGGCATGCTTGAATTGATTCATAAGCTGATAAAAACATGTAAACTTGCCACAAAATGGTTAAAACCAATTACTAAGGACCTTAATGAATTAATTGGGTTAAATGAATATGATTACTACTCAAAGGTGCTTAAAACCATTATAATTAGGTCTACAAAATAGCACTTTTTGGTAGTAATCAATGCACATGCGGACAGTCCCCCTTGCGACTTTCCATCTTCTCCAGATATCCCACATCCGGAATTCTAGCCAAGTGACGTTCCACCTTCTCCGGATATTTCACATCCGGTGTTTGATGCCGGATGGGAAAGGAGGGCATTTCAACTTCCCTGGTCAGACATATCTGGATCATCTGATAGCGCTTACCCGAAGAGTTTCGCAGCCATTTTGCACAGTGCCGCGGTGTTCTCCTGAAACTTCCCGATATTTGCGACCGACATTTTGAGATATTTTGCTTTAGATATTTGATGTCTAAATCCCCAAACTCTCCTTGTAACCCACCAATTATAGGATTCCTTAGTTACTAAGTTTGGAAAAATGATGAATAACCTTTTATATATTATTATTGCAATTTTCATATAAATATCTCTCAGGAGCCTGTTCCCGGGAGGACGCAACTTTTGTATAATTTTCAAAGGAAGAAAAATACAGAGCTTTGCTCTGCTTTTACCTTCTCATTTTGATTGCATTTTCTTACTAGCTAAACAAGCTCTGAGGATGTTTCCTCAGAGAATGAGTGGCTGGACTTTTAGTTCCTTAGAGTTAAGGTTGCCGAGAAAGGTTCCAAGTGCAAGAATTAGTAGTTTTGTGGTTTCAGCCATTAATGAAGAGAAAGTGTGATCCTTTAATGATTTCTATCTTTTTAGTTAACTTAAAACGCCTTCAATTCACCTAAGCCAACACTTGGTAAGGCAAGTGATTTCTGTCCAGGGAGATGCACTAGTTTATCTCTTGCGAGCTTTTGGGAGGTGGTTTGAAGGTAGGATTTTCTAGAATAGCCAACACTTGGTAAGCTTTTGGACTCCACGGAGACATCCATTAGTTATCTCTTGCGAGCTTTTGATGGGTAATCCAAGGTTAAGGATCATCTTGGATGGCAAATGCTAGGTGAGAGGCACGAGCCATTGCAGGATGCATCAGTGAGAGGGATTTAGTGTTTGAATTCATTTAAAGGATGCATCTGTACAACACTGGTTAGAGAATTGACTATATGTTAATTCTCTAATGCGAGGATATCAACCAAATGACCGGAGCTCTGTTTTTGCACGAGGAACCTCCCCTGTGAACCTAAACCTCCAAGGAATGTTTTTTTTCATAAGTAATTTCCATTACTTCCTTTGTCGTTAGCTTAAACCTAAACCTTTTTCAATCAAAGTTTGTGTTTTATTTCTTAAGCTAACCTTGAAATGAAAAAGCACCAATTCACTTTGAATTGGTATCATTTATGAATTGAAAACCCTTCCCAGTGAACGATCCTAGAGCCACTATGCTATAGTAGCTTTGTCTTTGCTACCCTAGTTCATGGTGTAATAGGTTATAAATTTTGTTGATTACTCCCTCAATCAAGGAACACCAGCTGGACACGAATCAGCTGAGACACCAATTGGGAACGAATCAGGTACAGATGCTTCTCTTTTATGGGTTCAAACACTAAATCCCTCTCACTGATTCATCTTGCAATGGCTTGTGCCTCTCACCTAGCATTTACCATTCAAGGTGATCATTAACCTTGGATTTCCTTTCTCAAGCTCGCAAGAGATAACTAATGGATGTCTCCTTAAAGTCCAAAAGCTTACCAAGTGTTGGCAATTCTAGAAAATCCTACCTTCAAGTCACCTCCCAAAGGCTCGCAAGAGGTAAACTAGTGCATCTCAATGGACAGAGATCACTTGCCTTACCAAGTGTTGGCCCAGGTGATTTAAAGGCGTTTTAAGTTAACTAAAAACATAGAAACCAATAACGGGTCACACTTTCTCTTCATTAACAGCTGAACCAACAAAACTACCAATTCTTGCACTCGACACCTTACCTAGCTACCTTAGCTCCAAGAGACAAAAAGCCTAGCCACTCATTCTCTGAGGAAACATCCTCAGAGCTTGTTTGGCTGGTAAGAAAAATACAATCAAATTGAGTAGGTAAGGCAGAGCAAAACTTTGTATATTACTTCCTTCAAAACTATACAAAAGTTGTAACTGAGAACAAGATCCCGAGATATATATGTGAAGAAAATTACAAACTATATATATGAGGTTATTCACCCTTTGTTCTTACTTATTAACTAAGGAATCCTATTATTGGTGGATTATAAGGAGAAAATGGGGATTTAAACAACAAATATCTGAAGAAAAAATCTTAAAAGTGTCGGTCGCAAATATCTGGAAGCACTTAGGAGGATTTCGCAGGCATGCAAGATGGGCTTCGAAATTTCGCAAGCTGAAGGCCTCCATTTCGTAGCGATCACCTTGTGATTTCGTAGCCAAAGGCTGATTTCGCAGCTGCGAAATTGGCCTTCAGCTTGGTGTGATTGGCTTCCAATGGCTATAACTTCTTCATTTCAACTCCAATTCACGTACCGTTTGAAGTGTTGGATTTATGACTTCCCGAGCTTCAAAACGACATATAGTATTCATGAAATGGACTCCAAGAAGTGCTTCAAAAGTGTCCAACAGTTGCTATCCTCTTGAATTCTTCATGTTAGATTCTCTCTTTGCTTTCCCTCCTTGCATTCATGATTTGATTTTTGTAAAGGACTATAAAGCTTCAAAGCTTAGGTTCTTCATGTTAATGAGCTTCCAATTGCTTTGCCATGGATTCCATAGAACTCTCCTCAATCTTGGATTGCTTTGGTGATCAAAATACTGTCAAAAACACCAAAACTTAACTCAATTTGATTAGAAACGATTGCAAAGGTCCTTAATATGCTAATTGAGTTAAAAGGTAATAAATACTACTCAAAAGTGTTTAAAAGAGTTAATTACAAGGTACAAAATAACACTTTTTGAGTAGTAATCAGACAATATATGCCCAACGCATTATCTCTCCCGATGGCAAAGCAAGTAGTCTATGAAGCCTAACATTGCAACAATGCAAGGAAGGGCACTATGGCATGAATCGAAGTTGCAATTATGAGGACCCGTGAAAGAGTATGGGTACATCTAGATCATGGGGTGTCATTGGTTGTCTAGTAGTGCATGCGGGTGTCGCTTACTAAAGGTGGAAGCTGGTGTTTGGGTGCACACTTCTGAGGTGTTACCGAGTTAACACGGCAAGTGGATGTTGCGTCTGAGCTATGGATGTCCCCTTTGGTCCAGTGGGTTTCAGCAAGGAACCTTTGGTGATTAATGGATTGTGGAGAGCAGCAGCATTCGAGGGCATCATTTGGTGAAGACATGAAGCCTTGCATGAGGGCGTACAAGAGACTGGGTGGGGAAAAGTGTCATGAACTATTTGTTTGGTGTTCTTGACCATAGCGAGAATATTGATCAAGATTAGTATGTTGGCTGGTTTGAGCTAAATGTATTGGGAATTGCTCCAGGGAAAGGGCATATATGTGATGTTGGATGCTACTTCAAAGTTTAGGCAGGCCGACTCGGTTAAGTTTGGGGATCTTGTCGCTAGTCAAGGACTTGACGATGAAGAGGAGCTTGGCCATTTCCTATACAAACTGATCGGGAGCTAGAGTTGTTCTCATGATGAGTCCATGGTAGGACGAAATCAATCAACATAGTGGTATTAAAACACATGGTGTGCAGGTTGAGCCCCTTCGATTCTTGCCCATGGGGTTGCCACACAGACCATGCTGCTACGTTGGAACTTTATGCCTGTGACATCATGCTAACTTTTTGGTACAATTTTTTATAAACTTAAAGTGATATATTATTATTTTTCATTTAGAAGCTACAAGTGATAATTTATCATCCACCATTTTGCCATATATTTTGCTTCACGGTTCAAAAAGGCAAAAAAAAAAAAAAAATATTAAGTGGAAAAATAACTTTTTAGTTTGAATCTTTTCCTGTAAAGTTTATTTTATACCCAAAAATAGTACTTCAATTTTTTGTAATCAAAATTATTAAGACTTGATGTTTTATACAGGAACTCATCATTGTGCTTTCTTTGTTAAAAAATTCTATTCCATAATCTCATGTACACAATGATCGTTGATCGCCAAATATTCAAAAATCACAAGATAAGATTTTGTTGATCATCATTTGATTTGAATTCCTCAATCAATATCATATGACCAATTTTCGGCCTTACTTTTAAATTGGCCCACTAAAGAGGAAAATTGCGATTGAAAAATTAAATGAAAATTTTAAAGAATTTTATAGTTACATGATATGTTTGAATATTTATGTGAAAGAAATTAGGATGCATTAAATAGGACTTGATTCAATAAGATTCAAATAGAATATTAGGTTATTAGTTGAAATAACAAAGTAAGATGGAAAGAGAATCTTAGATTATTAATGATTTTCTTCCATGGAATTAAAATTTTACTTTGAGAATCTTAGATTATTAATGATTTTCTTCCATGGAATTGAAATTTTACTTCTTTCATTATGTTTTATTCTTTTTAATCTTCTTTTTTTTGAATTTTAGAAATTAAATTATTTTGTTCCTTTTCATGGCTTGTTGAAAAATGTTTCTTGCTTTATTATATATGGATTACTTAATTCATGACAATTTTGTAAAAAACTATCATGCATAGTTTATGCATTTCAAGATAAGTTTAAAAATATTCAATACTTGTTTGGATTAATTTCATTCACTTTTTGAGGATTAATTAAATAAACTAAGCCAATATTAGTTTCACATTTTGTCTATTAGTATCTTGTAGATGTATTTAATATAGTTTAAAGAATAAAATTTAATTTTGGAGAATTGTTAAAGACACCACTACCAAAGCTTGGGAAGTTTGAAATTAAGAGTATATTTTTTTTCTAGGTTATTTGAACATTGAACATCATCTTTTTTAAGGTTATTTTAACGTTCTTATGACTATACACATTTTTGGGATCCACGAATTTAGGGATTTATTTGAAGTTCCTTCTTACCATAGAATAACCACATAGATTTTTTGTCACCAATTCGAGGTAAATGTGTTTCCTATGTAAATCAGATCATCTACATATAGACGTATCACAAGCAACTTTCCTCCAATTTTTGTATAAAGAGTATACCCATATGGACATTATTGAAAACCTTCCTTTACGAAATATGCATCTATACGATTATACCAAGCTCTGGATTCTTGTTTTAGTTCATATAGTCTTTTTCAATTTCATTGTTGCTCCATGGCCGGAATGTTTCTTCATCAAATACGACATCCCAACTAATTATAATTTTTTTAGTGATAGGATTGTGCAACTTATAGGCTTTTAATTGATCACTACACACTCCAAGAAAAATGCACTTCTCACCTTTGTCATCTACTTTCATTCTCTTCTAGTCTGGAATATATATGGGCAAATGCAATACTCCCAAAAATTCTGAAATGATCAACTGCAGGACTATGTCCATTGCAAGCTTCTTCAGGTGTCATATTTTGAAAAGTCTTTTTCCATATAACTCTCGTAAATTGTCTTTAGTAAGAGAATAATTTTGCAAAATCATATTTAAGAAGATTAAAAAGGTTTTTAGTAAAAAATTATTCCTAAAACACTATTTTGCAAAAAGAAATTCATGATTTTTTTTAGGTTTTATTTAAAATTAAAAATTATTTTGGAAAGTAAATATCTGTTTCCCAATTTAAGTCATAGATTTATTTTATGATGATATATAAATATATATCACGCTTTTCTTAACAAAGTTCTGACAATATTGGTATTATATCTTGTATTGTTTTTGTTTTTGAGTTTTGAAAATCTAAGAGCTTGTTTGGTGGTGGTTTTTTTTAAAAATTGTTTTTAAAATAGAGAACAAAAAATTATTTTTAAAATTTTTTTAAAAACAAGAATGTTTGGCAAGATGTTTTAAAAAAATAGTTTCTTAAAATAAAAAAAAAAACAAAAAACTTGTTTGGATGAAAGAATTTGTTTTGTTTTTAAAAACAATGCCTTGCTTTTATTTTATAAAAATTTTATAAATTAATTTATAATAATATGAAATCAAATTAAAGTTAAATCTTATTAAAAAATAAAAATTAAATTTACTATTATATATGAGTTAAAGATAAATAATTTTTTTTTGATTATGAAACAGTTTTTTTATTCTAGTGAAACAAAAATTAGTATAAAATAAAAATAATCTTAATATTCATTTTTTATACAAGTCAAATAAGTACTTTAATATATTCTTTTTTTAAAAAAAAATTTCTTGTTTGACCATGATTTCTTATGCTTATTTTTAGAAATTGTTTTTAAATTAAAGAGCCAAATATTTTTTTTAAAATGTTTTGATAAAAATAAGGATATTTGGAAAGTCGTTTTTATAAAAGGATTTTAAAAATAAAAAATAAAAAGACTTGTTAGAATAAATTGTTTTTTTTAAAGAAAATTGTTTTGTTTTTGTAAAAGAATTTTAAATTCAATTTATATAATGTTAATTAATTAAATTTAATTGAAGTTTTATCGAAAATGAAAATAATTTTATAATTATAAATAAATTTAAAAGTAAATCATTGTTTGGTAAAACATAAATAGTAGTATTATAGTAAAATCATAATTTATAGTTTTAGTAGAAAATATACTATTTTATTATTTGTTAGAAAGAAAAACGATATTAACATCTTTGCCTTTTTTTTTAATTAAAATTGAATAATACTAATTGTGGATATTATTTTATTTAAAATGAATAATGAATGAAGTTTTAGTTTTTGAACATTTAAATAATCCAATATTTTTATTATATATTAGTTTAACAATTAATAACTAAACAAATAATAACTAAACAAAGTTTAACAATTAATCACTTTGTTTTAAAAACTAGAAATAGAGAATAATAACTAAACAAAGTTTAACAATTAATTAGTAAGGTTTTGCATTTTATGTAATACTTTGATGTTACTTCTCATATTAAAGCCCTATTTAATTTTACACAATATGATACCACGGGTTAGTTATTCTATTATTGATTCGTGTTTCCCAATTGGTGTCTCAGCTGATTTATGTCTAGCTAGTGTTCCTTGATTGAGGGAGTAATCAACAAAATTTATAACCTATATCACCATGCATTGGGATAGCTTTGGTTAGTATAGCATAGTGGCTCTAGGATCGTTCACAGGGAAGGGTTTTCAACTCACAACTGATACCAATTCATAGTTAAATTGGTGTTTTTTCATTTCAAGGTTAGCTTAAGAAAGGAAACACAAACTTTAAAAAAAAAAAAAGGTTTTGTTTTAAGCTAACTAAAAAGAAAGTAATGAAAATTACTTATGAATAAAAACATTCCTTGGAGGTTTAGTTCACAGGGGAGGTTCCTTATGCAAAAACAGAGCTCCGGTCACTTGGTTCATTTCCTCGCATTAGAGAATTAACATATAGTCAATTCTCTAATCGGTGTTGTACAGTTGCTTCCCTTTAATGGATTTCAACACTAATTCTCTCTCACTAATGCAACTTGCAACGGCTCGTGCCTCTCACCTAGCATTTGCCATTCAAGGTGATCATTAACCTTGGACTTCCCTTCTCAAGCTTGCAAGAGATGACTAATGGATGTCTCTTTGGAGTCCAAAAGCTTCCCAAGTGTTGGCAATTCTAGAAAATCCTACCTTCAAGTCACCTCCCAAAAGCTCACAAGAGGTAAACTAGTGCATCTCCATGGACGGAGATCACTTGCCTTACCAAGTGTTGGCTCAAGTGAATTGAAGGTGTTTTAAGTTAACTAAAAACATAGAAATCATTAATGGGTCACACTTTCTCTTCGTTAATGGCTGAAACAACAAAACTACCAATTCTTGCAGTTGGAATCTTTCTCGGCAACCTTAGCTCCAAGGAACTAAAAGCCTAGCCACTCATTCTCTGAGGAAACTTCCTCAGAGCTTGTTTGGCTAGTAAGAAAAATTAAATAAATATATACAATCAAAACAAGTAGGCAAGGCATAGCAAAAGCTCTGAATTTTACTTCTTTCAAAACTATACAAAAATTGTCTGTTAGCAAGCTTTCGTTTCTCTTAATAGAAATTTACAAGCATTAAATATGGGGTTACTTCTCCTTTGTTCTTGCTTAAAGACTAAGGAATCCTATGATAGGTGGATTACAAGGACAATTTGGGGATTTAGACATCAAATATCTAAAGTAAAATATCTCAAAAAATGTCGGTCACAGATATCGGGAAGCTTCAGGAGAATTTCGCAGTCGTGCAAGAGGGCTGTGAAATTTCGCAGCAAAAAGGACACCATTTCGCAACCCAAGGCTGATTTCGTAGCCGTGCGAAATTTGCCTTCAGCTTGGAGTGATCGGATTCCAATGGTTGTAACTCCTTCATTTCAACTCTGAATCGCATACCATTTGAAGCATTGGATTGCTAACTTCCTGAGCTTAGAAATGACATATAGTATGCATAAATTGAACTCCACAAAGTGCTCCAAAAGTGGCTGACAATGACTATCATCTGGAATGCTTCATGACAAATTTCTCTTTGCTTCCCCTCCTTGCATTCCGGATTTGCTTATGGCAAAGGACTTTAAAGCTTCAAAGCTTTGGTTCTTAATGTTTCTGAGCTTTCCATTGCTTTTCCATGGATTCCAAAGAACTCTCCTCAATCTTGGATTGCTTTGGTGATCAAATTACTAACAAAAACACCAAAACTTACACAATTTGATTAGAAATGATTGCAAAGGTCCTTAATATGTTAATTGGGTTAAAAGGTGATAACTACTAATCAAAAGTGTTTAAAAGAGTTAATTAAAAGCTATCAAATAGCACTTTTTGAGAAATAATTGTTGGCAGGTCGGAGGGTTGGCCGCGTCCATCAACTCCCCTTGTGCTTGCACGTGGATGCTTGGGTGAATGCATTATAAGGCTAGGGTATGCGCCTTTCCTACAAGCAATTGCTTTTAGGAGAGTTGGTAGCGCCTGAGGTCCTACAAGTGGTATCAGAGCCGAGGTCACGGGTTCGAACCTTAGGGGTGTCGCTGGGAGGGAGATTGTTAGCAGATCGGAGGGTTGGCCGCGTCCATCAACTCCCCTTGTGTTCGCCCGTGGGCGCTTGGGTGAATGCACTATAAGGCTAGGGTATGCGCCTTTCCTTCAAGCAATTGCTTTTAGGAGAGTTGGTATCACCTAAGGTCCTACAGTAATCACTCCCCCCAACCGACATATTGCTAGTCCCTTAGTAATAAAGGAGAGAAAAAGTACTAAAAAGTAATATACTTTACAAGATCATGGTTATCACTTCTAAAAAAAAAAAAAATTTAAGTGGCATGATGATCAAACTCTCACATGGAACATTAAAGAAATATAAACTCAAATTTCAACAAGAGTTATCAAATACTTTGCTAAACACAATTGATAAAGAAAAGGCATTATGCAAATTGAAGCTTTAAAATCATTTCCACTTTCAAAGGACCAAACCTTACTCTTCCACAAAAATCTAAGTGTGAGTTGATAGTTTCCGAATATAGTATGCTAAACTAATTTCTCCCCCAAACCTAGTTCTTTTCAACACTTAGCAACCTGACCAAATTCAATAGGTTAAGAACGCACCCTTTTGTTTCACAACCTTTTCTTTTATTGTAGGAGTACAAGGCTTAAAGGTATTCTTTTCTAACTTGTCCATGTAAATGGGGTCCATCGATGACTCCCAACCAATTAAGGTTTAGGGCATCAAGCTTTAAGGATCTTTCAACCACTAACTCCTCGGATTTTACCCCGGACTTTTGAGAATGCATTTTAATACCCAAGCACCTATAGTATGTTAAACTCCACCTATTCACCCTTGTAACGAGCATTGAGGTCGGTGACTCCCAACTAATGAAGGCTTAGGGCACCAGGTTTTAAAGATTTTCACTATATACCCCTCAAACCTTGCTCGGGTTTCAAGGCAAGCAAACATTTTTTTTTTTCAAAGGCTCATTGGCCTTTTATAAGGTGTCCTAACACTATTAAATGAGGTCAAAGGTACCAAGTCTAAAATTTTCCTAAGCCAAGAGGGAAATAGTTTTTCATCTTATAATCGGAACCTATTGTGCACAGTGTGTGAATAGCTTAAAGTGGAAGACATAAGGTTGAATTCAATAGAAGTTTCAACGATTCATCAACTTTAGTAAGCATAATACAAAATCTAAGTCAAGTGAAATACAAAAATTCAATTTCTCCCATTTCAATTTGAAAATTTTTCCTCAGTAACCATGGAGAGTAGAATAGAAAACTTTAAAAAAATTTAAAATTAAACAAAAATCAACTAAATTACCAAAATAACTTAGCATAAATAACAAAAAACTTCATTCCTCAACTCTCCCCTCAACCAAGCTGAGCATTGTCCTCAATGTGGCATGAGCGATTGAGATTATAGGGAGGAAGTGGTACCTCCTAAGTGATATCAATTTCGAATATTGATTGTAGAAACCACATGTTTAAAAAAGAATAAAAGATATGAGTAGAGGAAATAAGAATAAAATAATGCTAAGAGTGATAAAAAAAAAGTGATAGATTTGTATTACTTTAATTCATGTGAATACAAAATGAAAAACAAGTAATACAAGTAATCCCAATATACAATATCAAAAGCATGGGATTTCATAAAGGAAGTACATAAACGAAATGCATAAAAGAAATATAAAGGAAATATGAAAATGATCAGATGGTGGCTGGAGGATGCTGTGGAGATAATGGCTAAGTTGTCTCCGCCTCTCCTGTAGGAGGCTGCTCAGGAGGCATAGGCTGATCAACGAAAGGAGGGGCCTATGATGGCTCTGGTGGGCTGGTAATGGCATGCTCAGGAGCTAATATAATGCCGAGATGATGCTGAATCTGCCTCAGAATGGCAGTGTGTTGGGCCTGAGTGGCAACAATATGCTCCTGATGAGCACGAAGGGCTGTGATCTGCTGAGTGAGGATGCTCTGAGAAGTGGCCAATGCTTGGAAAGTGTGGCATAGGCCTCTATACTCGATAATGGGTATAGCTATCCTTGGCTCAGCTGAAGGAGATGGCTTTGATGTAAGTGGAGTAACAGGGGGAGGCTGTGGTGTGGCCTGAGGAGCAGAGGGTGGAACCTCTGGTATAGGATCACTAAAGGCCACTGTAAGGGCAGGTGGCTGAGTGTCAGCAAGTATGTCAACTAGCTCCTCTGGCTACTCTAGATGCTCTGGTTCAGTTGGTGCTCCCTGGTCTGCACCACCATAAGCAGTCATACTGGTCCATTTGTCGAGAGTGAAAATCTCTCGACAAATATGTCTACGCTCATGCTGAGGCTCTGCTGGGTATCCCAGGTGCTCCAATATCTGGCATAATAGTCTGGGGAAGAGGAGTGGAATGGCATTCACTTGGAGTAGCTTTTTTCGATGCACCTTCTCTTCAAAGTATAGAAAAGCAGCCATAATGAGATGGTGAGGGCCAAAGAAGTATCCCTCGGAGATCCTATACAATGTCTCCAGAACACTCCTCTCCTCTGCACCCAATGCTGAAGTGGGAAAATGTTATGGCGGAGGAGTGCATCAATGAAGAACATGCTGGGGGGAAACTCCTTTCTCAGGATGTAATGGCGCGAGGATGCCCCTCTGGACAGAGTATGAACGATGTCACTCTATGAAAGGTGAGTCCAAGCTCGAAAATCCTCTGGACGTGCTGGCTCAAAGGAGATATGGAGTGCCTCTGCTATATGTCGAGCTCCCAAAATTCCATGTCGTCCATCTATGGTAAAATGGATGATTGTAGGATCACGGATCTGGTTTGTGGTCATGGACTGATAGAAGTCCAATGCCACACGGGGATAGAAAAAATCACTGGGAGTCAGCAAATGCTCTATATGATACCTCTGTAGCAGACGAAAGGACTCCCTGAGCTCAGGCTGAATTCTGAAATTAGCTATGTCGAAACAGAGCTCGGAGTGGAATGGCCTTGCTCTGCAATCCAAATTTCCTTCAATTGGTGGCTGTGTAACCATGGGGCGTCTGATAGCTACCTCAGGAGTCATGCCTGAGAGAATTTGAGATTCTTTTGCTGGTGTCTGAGATGGCTGAGGCTTCTTGGCAAGTAATGGAGACTTTTTGGCAGGCAATGGAGATGGCATAGGCTTTGATTCAGGCTCTGAAGATGACTCTGTCAGATGACTTTGTCAAATCAATTGGCTCAGAAACCTTTGCTTTCTTCTTTGGGGGACCGGTACCTGATTTTTGGCCTTTGGAAGAGCTCGCACCAGCAATGGTAAGTGATCTCCTTATATTATAGCGCCTGGCCAGAGGACTGGTAGGTACGTCCTTGACCGGAGGTGGGACGAGGCGAGGCCACGGCGGCTCAGAGGTGGAATCCTTGACAAGCACGTCTCTTAGGATTCTCAGGCGAGTCGATGGGGACGAAGACTTTGCTCCTCATGTTCTGGCCATGGCGGTATCAACGAAAACGGCCGAAGATGCGTGCGGCATGCTCAGGCAGAGGAGGCAGACGGGAGAGTGCTCTAGCTTGGCTCCTCTTGGCACCTTTTTGAAGTTCAAATGATGATTTAAAATAGGAAAAATGGAATTTATACCGTTTAAAAGGGACACCAAGGGTCACTGTTCCTTTTCACAACAGAGGGGAATTTTCGTAGCGAGGAGGCTTGGATTTCGCAATGGCTAAGAGATTTCGCAATGAGAGGAATTTTGACATCGATTTCACAGCTCATTTTGCAGCTGCGAAACGGGCGTACAGCGCTGCGAAGTGGCACTCATGTGCCAAAGGGTGGTTTCGCAGCTGTGAAACACCCTTCGAAATGGCGCATAGGCTGCGAAACGGTGGATCTCCAAGCGTGGAAATTTCGTAGCTGCGAAACGGGTGTACTTGGCTGCGAAATGGCACTTGTGTGCCAAGGGGCTTCTTCGCAGCTGCGAAAATTTTAGCAAAGGGCGCAAGGCGGCTACAAAATGGTTTCACAGTGGAAATCGGTTTTCGCAACGAGGAGAGGGATTTTCGTAGTGGCTCCTTAGGGCTGCGAAATTTTTTCTCAACGAGAGGGGATTTTCGCAGCGGCGTACTTTAGGTTGCGAAATTTCGCAGCCTAAGCTTTCTTCTTGTGTTTGAGCTCCTTTTGATTCTTAGCTTCCTTCTTTCAATTTCCTTGCAATTCCTCCTGATTTTGATCATTCAAAAAGATTAAGTTACATACAATTAACGCAATTTAAGACCAAAATTAAAATCAAAACAATTTACAAAGCTTATAAATTAACATATTTAAACAAAAGTATGGACTTTGGTGAAACCAAGTCCATCTAACCCTTCTCTGATCAGGCTTTTTATGGCTCAAGGAGGTTGATTTCCTCCTCTTCTTGCTTGAATGGCTCAATGAATGGCTTGAGACGATGACCATTGACCTTAAAGATGTTTGTGCCATTGGAATTCAGTAATTCCACCACTCCATTGAGATGCACTTGGTGAATAATGAAAGGACCTATCCACCTTGACTTGAGCTTCCCAGGAAAGATATAGAGCCTTGAGTCGTAGAGTAAGACTCTTTGCCCTTTCCGGAATTCTTTGTTGGAGATTAGTTGATCATGCCACCTCTTCATCTTCTGTTTAGCAACTTCGGAATTGATGTAAGCAACATTTCTTAATTTCTCCATCTCATTAAGGTCTAAGCACCTCTTTGCCCCAGCTCTGATCAAGTCCATGTTCAACCTCTTGATTGCCCACCAAGCCTTATATTCAACTTCCATAGGGAGATGGCATGCTTTGCCATAGACTAGACGATAGGGAGACATGCCAAGAATAGTCTTATAAGTTGTTTTATATGCTTATAATGAATCATGAAGCTTAATAGACCAATCTTTTCTACTTGTAATCACCACTTTCATCAATATGTTCTTGATTTCCCTATTTGCTAGCTCCACTTGCCCGGAAGTTTGAGGGTGATAAGGTGTAGCTACCTTATGCTTCACTCCATACTTGGCTAATAGGGTTTCAAACGATTTGTTGCAAAAATGAGTACCTCCATCACTGATTATGGCCTTGGGCACCCCAAATCTTGAGAAGATGTTCTCCTTAAGAAATTTGAGAACCACCCTATGATCATTGTGTTTACAGGGGATTGCCTCAACCCATTTAGAAACATAGTCCACCCCTACCAATATATAAGAATTACTAAAAGACATTGGGAAAGGTTCCATGAAGTCAATACTCCAAACATAAAAAAGATCAACTATAAGGATGGGGTTCATGGGCATTTGATTTCTTTTTGTAAGCTTTCCGAGTCTTTGGCATTTATCACAACTCCTACACATGATATGGGAATCTTTGAAAAGTAATGGCCAAGTAAACCCTGATTGCAAGACCTTCATGGTTATTTTCTGAGAGGCAAAGTGGCCTCCACATGCATTCTCATGGCAATGGCTGAGGATCCCTTGTTGCTCTTCTTTAGGAACACACTTCCTTATGATCTGATCTGCACAATACTTGAAAAGAAAAGACTCTTCCCAATAATAAGCATGAATCTTTGCAAAGAAGTGCTTCCTGTCTTGTGTTTTCCACTGACTTGGAACTTCACCAGTAACCAAATAGTTAGCAATACGAGCATACCAAGGAGCTTTCTCTAGCAACATGAGTGATTCCTCAAGAAAGTCATCATTAATAGGTAAGACATGGGAATTGTGCGCTATAGCCAACCTTGAAAGGTGGTCAACTACCACATTCTCCACTCCTTTCTTGTCTTTGATTTGGAGATCGAACTCTTGTAACAAAAAAATCCATCTAATCAACCTTGCTTTTGCATCTTGCTTTGTCAATAAATACTTCAAGGCTGAATGGTCAGTGAAAACAATGATGAAAGACCCTACCAAATAATCATGAAACTTGTCTAAGGCAAACACCACTGCTAACAATTCTTTCTCTGTAGTTGTGTAGTTCCTTTGAGCTTTGTTCAATGTTTTTCTTGCATAGTAGATCACATAGGGCTTCCCATCTTCTCTTTGGCCAAGTACAACTCCTATAGCAAAGTCACTGGCATCACACATTACTTCGAAGGGTAGTTGCCAATTAGGGGCCCTCACTATTGGAGCGGTTGTCAAAAATTACTTCAATTGATCAAAACTCTTTTGACATCTTTCATCTCATATAAACTTAGCATCCTTAGCTAAAAGTTCAGAAAGAGGCTTTGAAAGCTTAGAGAAGTCTTGTATAAATCTCCTGTAGAACCCTGCATGGCCAAGGAATTGCCTTACTCCTTTTACAGTGGTTGGGGATGGCAATTTGACAATAAGTTCCACCTTTGCTTTATCAACTTCAATGCCTTTCTCGGAGATGATATGGCCAAGGACAATTCCTTAATGTACCATAAAGTGGCATTTCTCCCAATTGAGCACCAAGTCTTTCTCAATGCATCTGTTAAGAACCGCTTCCAAATTAAGTAAGCATTATTCAAATGTACCTCCATATATGGTGATATCATCCACGAAAACCTCCATAATTCGCTCCACCATATCACTGAAGATACTAAGCATACATCTTTGGAATGTTGCGGGTGCATTGCATAAACTAAAAGACATTCTTCTCTAAGCGTATGTTCCAAATGGACATCTGAAAGTGGTCTTCTCCTGATCTTCAACATCAATTTCAATTTGGAAATACCCTGAGTATCCGTCCAAGAAACAATAGAAAGGATGACCAGAGACTCTCTCCAGCACTTGATCAATAAACGGGAGTGGAAAATGATCTTTTCTTGTCACAGCATTCAATTTCCTACAGTCAATACACACCCTCCAACTTGAAGTGAGGCGTGTAGCAATTTCTTTTCCTTTTTCATTCTGAACCACAGTAATCCCTAACTTCTTTGGTACCACTTGAGTAGGACTCACCCAAGGGCTGTCAGATATGGGATAAATAATACCTGCTTGAAGTAACTTCAGCACCTCAGCTCGCACTACTTCTTATAAATGAGGATTCAATCTTCTTTGAGGTTGACGAATTGGTTTAGCTTCTTCCTCCATATATATGTGATGTATACGAACCAAAGGACCGATTCATTTCAAGTCAGATATTTGCCATCCTATTGCTTTCTTACACCTCTTGAGAACTTCAAGTAAAGAAATCTCCTGATGAGTAGTAAGAGATGAAGATATAACAACAGGGCATTGGTTATTTTCTTCCAAGTACGTATATTTCAACTCCATGGGCAGAGGTTTCAAATTGAGCTTTAGGATCTCTTCTTTATCATCTTCTTGTGCCTCCTCTTTATTGAATAAAGGTAGAATCTCTTCCTTCCTCCTCCAACCTTGTAGAGTAGCAAGCACATCAGTGGGTTCAGCCAACCCTTCTTCCAGATCCTCAAGACTTTCATTCAACTTGTCTTGCATATTCTGATTGCAATGCTTCTCCACTAGGGTGTCAATAATGCATACCTCTTCTGGACCTTCTTCTTCTTCTGGAGTGATTAGCTTCTTAGACATATAAAAGATATTAAGCTCAAGTGTCATGTTGCCAAAAGTGAGTTGGATAAGTCCATTCCTACAATTTATGATTGCATTTGAAGTAGCAAGAAATGACCTTCCAAGGATGATAGGAACATAATTAGCTTCCTTAACAAAAGGATCAATATCAAGAACAACAAAATCTACTGGATAGTAGAAATTATCAACTTGAACTAAAACATCCTCAATTATCCCCCTTGGAATTTTCACTGATCTATCAGCTAAAGATAAAGTGATTGATGTTGGCTTCAATTCACCAAGTCCCAATTGCTTGTAGATAGCGTATGGTAGCAAATTCACACTTGCTTCCAAGTCTAACAAAGCTTTTTCCACTACCTTTCCTCCAATCATGACTGAAATGGTAGGACATCCCGGATCTTTGTACTTCAAAGGAGACTTGCATTGTATGATGGCACTTACTTGCTCAGACAAGAAGGCTTTCTTATTCACATTCAACCCTCTTTTTATAGTGCAAAGGTCCTTTAGGAATTTTGCATATGTTGGAACTTGCTTAATCATATCCAGCAATGGAATATTGACCTTCACTTACCTCAATACTCAAGGATTTCTGATGCATTTTTTATCCCCTTTTTCCCATGTAAAGCTTGAGGAAAAGGTGGAGATGTGTGTTTCTTCATCAGTTCTTTCTTAATAAGCCCTTTCTCCGGATTTGCATTCATTGTTGAATCATGGTCCTCTTTCCCTTCACTAATATCTTTCTTCTTTCCTTTCATTTCTTCCCTCTTCTTTGTCTCTTCTTCTTCTTTCTCTTGAACATGTGGCTTGGGTGTTGGTGACTCAACCTTTTTACCACTCCTTAGAGTGATCAAGGCTTTAACATCTCTCACCTGTAAAGATTCTCCCTCATGAGTTTCCACTTCATGGATACCCTTGGGGTTTTGGTGAGGTTGAGAAGGAAATCTACCCTTCTCTTGCACTGTGTTCAAATTAGTGAGCCTTGAGATTGAGTATTGGAGATTATCTATCTTCTGAGATAAGTCATTTTGCATCCCATCCATCATTTTATTCAAAGTATTCTCTACACTGTCAATTCTTTAACTGAGTTGAGCATTGATGGATTTTTGGTCTCCAACAAAATCTCCCACAACCTTGCTAAGATTCACTATTGTTTGTTCAAGACTTGAAGCTTGTTGAGATGGTTGAGCCGGCTGTTGGTACTGAGGTGCTCTTGGCTTCCATGAAAAATTTGGATGATTCCTCCAACTTGAGTTGTAAGTATTGCCATATGAAGCATTGTTGTTGGGCTTGAATTGTCCAATGACATTTGCTTGATCTCCAAACATTTCTCTAGCAACTGGAATTGTAAGGCACTCCTCCACCAAGTGTTCATACGATTGACAAATAGAACATGGCTTTACTTGCATTGGTGTTTCAGAAACAGCTTGCATTTCATGCATCTTTTTCAGTTCTAGCTCTTCCAATCTCCTTGCCATAGCTGCAAATTTTGCTTTCATATCAACATCTTCATTCAAGGTGTACATCCCAGCCTTAGCGTGAAAAGCATTTGGTTGAGACTTCATCTTTCCCACTTCTACTCTGTTCGGTTCATCCCATCCCCTTGAGACTTCAGCTACATAACTCAAGAAATCTATGGCTTCCTCAGGATTCTTACTCATGAAATCCCCTCTACACATTGTTTCGAGGAGTTGCTTCATTGAGGAAGACATCCCATCATAGAAATAACTCACCAACAGCCATGTATCAAAACCATGGTGAGGACAAGCATTAATAGCTTCCATGTATCTTTCCCAACACTCATAGAATTTCTCATTCTCTTTAGATGAGAAGTTTGAAATTTGCCTTTTCAAGCCATTTGTTCTGTGAGTAGGAAAAAACTTCTTGAGGAATTCAGCTTGTAAATCAGTCCAAGTATAGATACTCCTTGGCCTTAAAGAATTAAGCCAAATCTTGGCCTTATCCTTTAAAGTAAAAGGAAATAGCTTAAGCCTCATCAAGTCGATTGAAGCTTCTCCCTCTCGGAATGTATTACAAACATCTTCAAATTCCTTGATATGTGCATAGGAATTCTCACTTTCCATTCCATGAAAAGTTGGTAGAAGTGGAACAATATAGGGTCTGATCACTAGTTGCTTTGTAGGGGGCACTATACATGATGGTGCACTCATACGAGGTGGATGCATGTGGTCCCTCATTGATCTAAATTCATTGGGATTGTCCTGATGACCATGGTGACTATGCTGATCTTTAGGTGTAGTTTCCATGATGTTCAAGCCCAACTCCAATTCCTTGTTATGAGGTGTTTCATGTTTAACAAGCCTTCCTCCACTATCTCGTATCCAATTTGGCATACACAACTAGTATCAACTGTAACAAAGAAAAAAAAACAAAAACAGAGGAACACAAAAAAAAAAAAACAAGACTACTAAAAAAACTTAGATTAACTAAAACTAAATTAAAAGCTATGTTAGAATATGAACAAGTAAAAGAAACAATTAAAAGAGTTAGTAAAATGAAAGAAAATTCACCAAACTTGTGATGAAAACCACAAGTATGCTGAAATAATATCACTGTGAAGTTGGCACCTTCCCCGGCAGCGGCGCCATTTGATTCGTGTTTCCCAATTGGTGTCTCAGCTGATTCATGTCCAGCTAGTGTTCCTTGATTGAGGGAGTAATCAACAAAATTTATAGCCTATATCACCATGCATTGGGTTAGCTTTGGCTAGTATAGCATAGTGGCTCTAGGATCGTTCACAGGGAAGGGTTTTCAACTCACAACTGATACCAATTCATAGTTAAATTGGTGCTTTTTCATTTCAAGGTTAGCTTAAGAAAGGAAACACAAACTTTGTAAAAAAAAAAAAGGTTTTGTTTTAAGCTAACTAAAAAGAAAGTAATGAAAATTACTTATGAAGAAAAACATTCCTTGGAAGTTTAGGTTCATAGGGGAGGTTCCTTATGCAAAAACAGAGCTCCGGTCACTTGGTTCATTTTGTCGCATTAGAGAATTAACATAGAGTCAATTCTCTAACCAGTGCTGTACAGCTGCTTCCCTTTAATGGATTTCAGCACTAATTCCCTCTCACTGATGCAACTTGCAATGGCTCGTGCCTCTCACCTAGCATTTGCCATTCAAGGTGATCATTAACCTTGGACTTCCCTTCTCAAGCTCGCAAGAGATAACTAATGGATGTCTCTTTGGAGTCCAAAAGATTACCAAGTGTTGGAAATTCTAGAAAATCCTACCTTCAAGTCACCTCCCAAAAGCTCGCAAGAGGTAAACTAGTGCATCTCCATGGACTGAGATCACTTGCCTTACCAAGTGTTGGCTCAGGTGAATTGAAGGTGTTTTTAGTTAACTAAAAACATAGAAATCATTAATGGGTCACACTTTCTCTTCGTTAATGGCTGAAACAATAAAACTACCAATTCTTGCAGTTGGAACCTTTCCCGGCAACCTTAGCTCCAAGGAACTAAAAGCCTAGCCACTCATTCTCTGAGGAAACTTCCTCAGAGCTTGTTTGGCTAGTAAGAAAAATTTTAATAAATATATACAATCAAAACAAGTAGGTAAGGCAGAGCAAAAGCCCTGAATTTTACTTCTTTCAAAACTATACAAAAGTTGTCTGCGAGCAAGCTTTCGTTTCTCTTAATGGAAACTTACAAGCATTAAATATGGGATTACTTCCCCTTTGTTCTTGCTTAAAGACTAAGGAATCCTATGATAGGTGGATTACAAGGAGAATTTGGGGATTTAGACATCAAATATCTAAAGCAAAATATCTCAAAAAATGTCGGTCGTAGATATCGGGAAGCTTTAGGAGAATTTTGCAGCCGTGCAAGAGGGCTGCGAAATTTCACAGCAAAAAGGACACCATTTCGCAGCCCAAGGCTAATTTTGCAGTCGTGCGAAATTTGCCTTCAGCTTGGAGTGATTGGCTTCCAATGGCTGTAACTCCTTCATTTCAACTCCGAATCGCATACCGTTTAAAGCATTGGATTGCTAACTTCCCGAGCTTCGAAACGACATATAGTATGCATAAATCGAACTCCATAAAGTGCTCCAAAAGTGACTGACAGTGACTGTCATCTAGAATGCTTCATGGCAAATTTCTCTTTGCTTCCCCTCCTTGCATTCCGGATTTGCTTATGGCAAAGGACTTTAAAGCTTCAAAGCTTTGGTTCTTCATGTTTCTAAGCTTTCCATCGATTCCAAAGAACTCTCCTCAATCTTGGATTGCTTTGGTGATCAAATTACTAACAAAAACACCAAAACTTATACAATTTGATTAGAAATGATTGCAAAGGTCCTTAATATGTTAATTGGGTTAAAAGGTGATAACTACTACTCAAAAGTGTTTAAAAGAGTTAATTACAAGCTATCAAATAGCACTTTTTGAGTAGTAATCAATTATAAAAAATAAAAACAAATAAAAAAAGTTATGTTACCATATAACATGTTAATCTATTAAAAACACAAATAAAAAAATTATGTTACCATGCAACACTGAATTTTGAAATTGACAAAAAAAAAAAATCCCAATATGAAACTCATGCATCCATATACTTTGATAGCTAGGGATAGTGATCTGAGTGTTGTCATTTAATTTGTTTTCTTCATCTAATTTATTTAGGGTCACTCATATTTATACTATTTATTTAGGATAAACCCATGTTTCATTAGGATAAAACAATTACAAAAAACTAGTTAGTTAAAAAAAATTATAATTATTAACAAAGGCATATATGGTAATTTATAAGTAGAAATTATAAAACCAAGCCACTAATAGAATAAAAAAGCATTAACAAAATATAAGGAAAGCAAGATGATGTTACATCACCATTTGGAGTTTAAATTGATCTAGTTTAATTTCCTCCAATACTCCAAGTTTTATAATATTCTAATAATTTTCACAATAATTTTTTATAATCATAGTACTCTACCAATAGCAAAAACAAGACTCACTCTATTAAAAACTTATAGGCATTATGTTTATAACTTCTCTAAATGAATAGCTCATTTTTCTTTCACCCAACATGCATCCCACACTTCCATTACATGCACCCTACACATCATTTCTATAAAAAAAATATCTCATTTTTCACCCAATCATGATATTGTTGACCATTTATGAATTCACACATAAACTAGAATATTATTAAGAGAAAAACAATTGTATATGTAGGACAACTCAACATAAGTTTTTCTTTGCAATGTACTTAAAGACATAACAAACGAACTTTCCAAAACCTTCATAAACATCCGTTTTTACTTCAAAAGGATCAGAAGTTAGCAAACCAAAAGGCATGGTGGAGAGTTTGAACGGTCATCCACCCCTCTCCCATTTTGCATGCTTTCCATGCTATTGTTGACAATCTTATATTTATTTATTTATTTTGTTTGGTACGTGTCATGAGTAATAGATGGCCTCTGAACCGTACGTACAACCAACCATTCCTCGCTTTGATGGTCACTATGACCATTGAAGCATTTTGATGGAGAATATTCTCATGTCCAAAGAGTATATATTAACTATGATCCAAATATATATTAACTAGTATTATAGTGTTTATAACTTTACCATTTCTATTTAATTTCCTCCACTACTTCAATCTTTACTCAAATATTATATTAATAATGAACATGTTGAATTGAATTACCCAATAAACATATTAAATATGCTTCAAAAGTTATGATATTTATAACTTTGGCAATCATGTATCTCATTCTTCAAACAATATGTTAGTGAACATTTCAGTTATGTGAAAGAAATCATAACATTTTGGCCTATTTATGAATTAAGAAATGAAAGACAAGTCCCATTGTTTTTAACACACACACACACATTTGTATATAAAGAAAATTTAAATGAAAAGGAAAAAAAACCTCATAGAAAACATTTGTATGACTCATTAAAAATGTGGCATAAAAGGTTAAGAATGAAATAGAAAAAATGATTCAAAGTTCAAACAAAAATCTCATAACAAGTTTTAATGATAAATATGACATCAAATGCTAGTAATTAAAAGAAATATAATTAATTTTAAGAAAGTATGACAGAAAAGGTGACCAGTCAATAATATATTATCAGTTAAATAATTCTAATCCAATAGCAACATTTGTAGGTTAATGGTTGGTTTTTTTGGGTGAGACTTCCCTGTATGTTTCATTAGCTTCAATTATAGGAATTTCAATTTTAATTCCTTGAATTGAATCATGAACCCTAAATTTGATGGCAACACAAAATTAACATATCCCTTCATATTATATATTTTAATTTAGTCATAAACCTTAAAACTTTTAGGTGGCTAAATTTTTCTTAAATCTAAATAGATCTTAATTTAAGTTTAAATAATATTGAATAGTATTAAATATTAAGTGTCTTATTTGGACACACTTCTTGCTTTTCTTTTTTAAAATAAAAAATATTAATAAATTATATATATAAAAAGAATAAATCCACGTAAAAATTAAAATTTGATGTAGTACACATTTTTTGATATGTTCATTTTTAAAACTATTCTTTTTTTAACCTACATGGGTAAAAGTTCTTTTATCTTATATAAAAGTTATTAGTATGTGTTTCTTGATTTTAAATATAAAAAGCATGAAGTGTATCAAAATGAACACTAAATTGTTTTCTTTTCTAATATATATTTTTTTACTTAAATCTTAAAAAAGCCACTAATTTAAAATCATTTTTAAATAGTTTGTTTTTAAATTTATCACTTTCTCTAAAATAAGTTTATTTTAATGGAAAGAAGTAAAAAATGTTTTACTTTTATTTTAAATTCGAAAACAATTTTCTTTAAGAATTTAGTTGAAACAAACAAACAAGGGAATGCTTAACAAACCATCTATGCACATTGGCAATTCTTGGTAAATTTTAGTACCAAACATGCTAAGTGGCAATCTTTAATAATGCCACATCATTGAGAGATTAGGTATTATAAAAATCATAAATGCTTCATCCTTAATAGCCCCAGGGTTAAAATTACAAATTGTCCTCAAAACTCTTAGTTTTAGTCATTCAGTAAAAGCAAACAACTCAGTGTTGAATTGGAAAATGATATCAAGCAACTCAAATCAATATAAAATCCATATCAGCAGCACATGAATCTTCAACCTTTCAAACTGACATTAATAACCATCACATGGTTAAAGCTACAATAACCTCAACTGAAGTTGGTTAAGCACTTAAGGAGTTATACTAGTTATGCAACAATTAGAAGATCAGTTCCATATTGTAACAAACAGTAGATTAGTTTCATACAGTTAAAGGTTAGTTAGTCAGTTTAGTATAAGGCATATCTAAACTGAATACATTGGTTGGTTAATGAATGAAATGCATAAGAAATTCTTTCCTCTATGAAATTTCTTTTATGGTAGTAAAGCCACGACAATCTCTTGAATCTTCTGTGAGAAGATCTTAGCTCTAGAATATTTCTAGACAACTAAATACCTTCAGTCGCATTGATGGCAACCTCAACCCAATCTTCTAGCCTACAAGCTAGAGAAACACCTATAACTTCTTCATCAAATGGTTCCATTTAGCAGATGCATATGATTATATATATGTTGTTGAGGATTATAACTAAAGACCTTCATATGATTATAACACCTATACTTGTTGAGGATCCTCTGCCTTAATCTAAGGCCTTCCATATGTGCATCCATTGACCCTCAATCATAGGAGCTAAATTCATTTATTTTATAATCCATCTTTATGTGTAATTAAGCCGTTATACAATTTGTAAATGATTATATATATGAAAGACTCTCACCACTAAAAAGTGTGGTGGCTTTCAAACATTCTCATGGTATTAGAGCATACTTGGATTAACATCCTAGGATCCCCAATGGCCTCTGATTCTTTTTCCACCCTCCTTCCCTTCAACACCATGATTCACATGGTTACTATCAAAGTCTCATCCTCCAACTATCTCTTATGGAAGTGCCAACTTCTTCCCCTTCTCGAGAGCCAAGGTCTATTGGGTCATGTGGACGGTTCTCTTGAGCCGCCACCTCCATTTGATCCTCCCACCTCTCACACACTAAATACCAAACACTTGGCATGGAAAGCCACTGATCAACGCCTAATGAGTCTTCTCCTCTCATCTCTCATAGAGGAAGCCATGGCTGAAGCCGTCAGCCTCTCCACATCCCGTGAGGTCTAGATTGCTCTCGAAAACACCTTCAGCCACCGCTCTAAAGCCCACGAAATGAGCCTCAAAGATGACCTCCAATTGATGAAGCGTGGCACCCGTCCAGTCATTGCCTACGCCCGTGCTTTAAAAGTCTTATGCGATCAGCTTCTTGCCATTGGTTGCCCTATTGATGGAACAGACAAAGTCCACTGGTTTCTTCGTGGCTTAGGACCCGATTTCTCTAGTTTTTCTACTGCCTACATGGTACAGACTCACCTTCCCTGCTTCCCGGATCTTGTGTCCAAAGCTGAGAGCTTTGAACTTTTTCAAAAGTCTCTTGAAATTCCGACACCTTTAGCTACAGCATTCACTACTAGTCGTGGCTCTTCTCAATGTGGGGTGGCTCTTCTCATTCTAAACATGGTCGCAGGAATGGCTCCAGCCACGAGTCATCCAATCACAGACAGGGTCGTGCCCAACCCATTCAAGGTCGCCGACCACCACGGTGCTAGATTTGCCACTTGGACGACCACTATGCTGATTGATGCAGGCAACTCTATGATCGACCCCAATATGATCCCTCAGCACACCTTGCAGAAGCTTTCAACACTTCATGCTCTATGTCTGGAAACCAAGCCTCTGATTGGTTCTTAGACACAAGGGATTCGGCCCATATGACTTTAGCCCACTCCACTTTGGACTAGTCCGCTACTTACACAAGTAAGGATTGTGTGATTGTAGGGAATGGTGCGTCCCTACCTATTACCCACACTGGTAAACTTTCTCCTTCCCCAGATCTTTATCTATTAGATGTTTTGCTCGCTCCTCACCTCACTAAAAATATTTTGTCTATTAGTAAATTAACGCATGATTTTCCATTATCCGTTACATTTACTAATAATTTTTTCACTATTCAGAATCGTCAAACAGGAAGGGTGGTGGCAACCGGTAAAAGAGATGGAGGCTTATATGTGGTAGAGCTCGGACATTCCGCTTTTATTTCTATCCTTAAAAATAAATCTCTTCATGCTTCATATGATTTATGGCATTCTCGCCTTGGACATGTGAATCATTCTATTATCTCTTTTTTAAATAAAAAAAGACAGTTTTATCTTACCTCTTTATTGTCGTTTCCTAAATTATGTGATACATGTCAACTTGAAAAGAATCACCATTTGCCTTATTCTCATAATGAACATAGATCTTCTAGTGTTTTAGATCTTATTCATTGTGATATCGAGGGTCCTTCCCCAGTCAAATCAAATGTGGGATTTTCCTACTATGTTTTATTCATTGATGATTATTCTCGTTTCACTTGGCTTTATCCATTGAAACTGAAATCTGACTTCTATGATACTTTTATTCATTTCCAAAAATTTGTGGAAAATCAACATTCTGCTCGTATTAAATTTTTTCAAAGTGACGATGGTGCAGAATTTACTAGCAACTACTTTAAAACCCATCTTCGTACCTCTGGTATTCATTATCAACTCTCTTGTCCATATACTCCCGCCCAAAATGGTCGTGTAGAACGAAAACACTGTCATGTAACTGAGACCGGCTTGGCTCTGCTTTTCCATTCCCACACTTCCCCTCACTTCTGGGTTGATGCCTTTAGCACTGCAGCTTATATCATCAACCAATTGCCCGAACCACTTCTTGGAGGTAAGTCCCCTTTTGAGCTTCTATATGGTTCATCTCCAAATTATGAAAATTTTCATCCCTTTGGTTGTCGTGTTTATCCTTGTTTACGCGATTATATGCCTAACAAATTCCCCCCCCCCCCCCCCCCCCCCCATAGCATTCCTTGCATTTTTTTTTGTTACAGTTCCTCTTTCAAAGGGTTTCGTTGTCTTGATCCTACCACTTCTAGGCTATATATCACTCACCATGCTCAATTTGATGAGACTCACTTTCCCTTTCTCACTACCTCTCAGGCTCAACCCTTATCCTCCCTCAAATTCTCAAATTTTCTAAAACCCAGTCTTCCCCCTCCAGCCATGCTCCCATCTTCCCCTATGCCTCATTCCCGACATATTACACAATCCGGATCTACCCCGTGTGGTATTTGTACTAATCTAGTGGATGAGCCTTTACAGGTTAATGATTCTCTTACAGGTCCATCTCTACCACACTCGGATCCTAGTCCCACTTTTCTTGAGCTCACCACCGAGCTACCTACCCCTACTCCTATTGCGGCTGCTCCGATGGCTTCTCATCCCATGATTACATGAGCCAAAGGTGGTATTTTCTCAAATTTCCATTCGGCGAATCTTCCTCTCTTGGGATCCTCTGGTTTTCTCTTTGCTCTCAATGCATCCATTGAGCCCAAAGGATTCAAATCTACTACTAAGAATCCAACTTGGCTCACTGCTATGGATGAAGAAGTTCAAGCCCTACAAACTAATCGTACCTGGATTTTGGTTTCTCGCCCTGCCAATACCAACATTGTGGGTTCCAAATGGGTGTTTCAGACTAAATACTTGCCCGATGGATCAATTGAGCATCTCAAAGCTCACCTTGTTGCCAAAGGCTATACATAGGTACCTAGTCTCGACTACACTGACACTTTTAGTCCTATTATCAAGGCTACAATTGTCCGTGTTGTCCTCTCTCTTATTGTGACCAACAAATGGTCTCTTCGTCAACTTGATGTTAAGAATGCATTTCTTAATGGTCATCTTATTGAACATGTCTATATGGAATAGCCTCCTGAGTATATTGACTCCCACTTCCCTAATCATGTCTATCAGTTGAAGAAAGCTCTTTATGGCCTCAAACAGGCTCCTCGTGCCTGGTTTTAGCACTTCAGCTCTTTTTCTCATTCAACTTGGTTTTTATTGCAGTCGTGCTGACACCTCACTCTTTGTCTTTCACAAGCAGTCTGACATTATTTATTTGCTTCTTTATGTTGATGACATCATTATTACAGGCAACAACTCATCTCTTCTTGATAGCTTTACTCATAAGATTAATACTAAGTTCGCTACTAAGGATTTGGGTTCTCTCAATTACTTTCTTAGTCTAGAAGCTACATCCACTACTAATGGTCTCTTTCTTAGTCAGCTGAAATACGCTCGGGACATCCTCACGCGAGCTCAGTTACTTGGCAGCAAGCTTGTTCACACCCCTATGGTTGTTTCTCATCATCTGTCTTCTGATGGTTCTCTGTTTTCGGATCCTACTCTTTACCGATCTCTTGTTGGTGCTCTCTAGTATTTGACTACCACGCGTCCTGATATTGCTTATGTTGTAAACTCTGTAAGTCAATTTCTGCACTCTCCGACTAAAGACCACTTTTTTGCTGTCAAGCGCATTCTTCGCTATGTTAAAGGCACATTACATTTTGGCCTCACTTTCCATTCATTTGCTGCTCTTGGTGCTTTAGTTGCTTACTCTGATGCAGACTGGGTCGGATGTCCTGATACTCGTCGCTCTACCTCCGGTTATTCTATTTATCTTGGCAATAACTTGGTTTCTTGGAGTGCCAAAAAGCAACCTATTGTTTCTCGTTCTAGCTATGAGTCTGAGTATCATGCTCTTTCTCTCACTACTATTAAACTTCTTTGGCTCACACATCTTCTTCATGACCTTAGAATTTCCCTTCTACAGCAACCTCTTCTCCTATGTGACAACAAAAGTGCAATTTTTTTGAGCTCCAACCCCGTTTCTCACAAACGGGCCAAGCATGTTGAGTTAGATTACCACTTTCTTTGTGAACTTGTTGTTGCTGGCAAACTTCACACTCAGTACATACTCACTCACTTATAGGTTGCTGGTATCTTCACCAAAAGTGTATCTCGACCTCTTTTTCAATTTTTTCGCTCCAAGCTCCACGTCTATTCCAATCCGACGCTTAGCTTGTGGGGGGGTGTTGAGGATCCTCTGTCTTAATCTAAGGCCTTCCATATGTGCATCCATTGACCCTCAATCATAGGAGCTAAATTGATTTATTTTATAATCAATCTTTATGTGTAATTAAGTCGTTATACAATTTGTAAATGATTATATATATGAAAGACTCTCACTACTAAAAAGTGTGGTGGCTTTCAAACATTCTCACTACTTACTCATGATGTCATTGCTGCAAATATTGCTACTTCACAACACCAGAATTACAACAACAAGAATGGTGGCCAAAGTCACAATTAAAATAATCTCATTTCCAACAAAAATGGCTATAGACACAAACTAAGTAGAAGCTTAAGTGGTGGACCAAATCAAGGATATCAAAATAAAAATATTGAACGTCCACAATGTTAGCTATGTGGAAAGTTCAGTCACACTGTCATAAGTTGCTACCATCGGTTTGATATTGATTTTCAAGGATTCATTACCACCAATAATTCTAATACCCTTCATAAATCTGGCAACAATAACACCACCTAAATGCACCCATGCTTGCATCCCCATCCACCACAAATGATGAAGCTTGGTTCTTTGACACTGGGGTTATGTATCACCTCACTCCAAGATTTTGGTGCTCTCTTCAATGTTTGGCCATACAAGGGAAGAGATCAAGCGATTGTGAGTAATGGTAAGCAAATTTTCATCCTCAATGTTAGCACAAAATCTTTTCCTTCCACTCTCAAGGTCTTGCACTTAAAGAAGGTCTTTCATGTTCTTCGTCTTACTACTAATCTCATTAATGTTTCTAAATTTTGTACTGACAATGATACCTTCTTTGAGTTCCGTCCTAAATTTTTTCTTGTCAAGGATCAGGTTACAAAGAAGGCCCTACTTCAAGGAGTGGTGACATTAAGGGTGATTAGAGTTGGGTGTGTTGTGTTGGTATTTTGGATCATGGCAGTAATGGTTTCATTGTTAGCCATGGATGTTGAGGCTATGGTTTAGGATTCGGAGGCTCTAATGCCATATATCATATGGAGAAAGAAGGAAATATAGAAAATATGGCATAACCTTATTATTGATGATTGATAAATATTTAAATAAAGAACAAGTTTATGTCCTACTCTAATTCAAACTTTATCTTCTATTTTAATTCAAACACAAGTCTATTTCTTACTCTAATTCAAACTAATAATAAATAAATTTTCATATTTAAATTAAGGATAAATATTAGCTTTTACTTACACTTTTACGTAAAGTTTCAATTTTCCTTATATTTCAGTTCACATAAATACTACATTTTCCTTAAGATTCCTTTTGGATGAAATCTCAATTTTTTTATTTTTTTATTTTTTAAGTTTGTAAACTTAGATTTGAAATCTTTATTTTTTTTTTTTTTAACATTTTACTCTTTTATTGATACCACTATGAAAATTAATTCTAGTTTGAGATGGGTGTAAAGATATGGATAACATTAAATTCAATTAAAAGTTTAGTATACCTTTTTGAATATCAACTAGTTTTTAGATAAGATGGAAAAACAATGGCAAAGCCTTATAGTGCTCTCTTGGATCCATTTTTTTTTCTAAGATAGGGATTTGATCATTCTCTAAGGGATTAGCTTTAAATGTATAGGATTAGCTTCAAATCTGTACTTATCACTAGTGTACATAAATATTTTATCTCTTTCATTGCTTCCTATGTCTTACCCCTCTTCAATTTATTTTCTAACTTGACCTCTATAGCAAAAAAAAATGGTCACCTTGTGAAAGATCAGGAATTCAACTACGAGAATTATAAGTTAATTATTCTAATTGTTAGAAGGCTAAAACATCTTCCCTAACATCCAAATACATAAGATAAAGTTGTCAATGAAATGAATATAGTATTCTATTAAATTTAAAGAAAGCACAAGTGACCATCCTCTAAGGGTTTAGTTGTCATAGATGTAGAATTGTTAAAAGAAAGCTTATGTGCCTTTCCAAGTTGATAGTATAAGCCAAAAAAAGATTTGTCTTTGTTGCCATGAATTGTAACTTTACCAATACTAACAAAAAAGTCAACAAAGGGCGATGAGAACAACCAATGTCTATGATACATTATAATCGATTCCTACTCTTATACAAAGAATTTAAATACTATAAAATTTCAAAATTCATTATCCATATCAAAAAATTATAGTTAGACAAGTAATTTGAGTAAACTTAAATTAAACCTAATGTGAATAACCAATTTGTATGAGACATTGGAATCAATTCCAACTCTTATACAAAGCATTTAAATAATATAAAATTTCATAATTCTTTAACTATCTCAAAAAAATATAGTTAGAAAAGTAAAAAAAAAAAATATTTAATTGAGAATTTTGAATTTTTCAAGCATAGTATCAACCACTGCATAGTTGTTAAACATATAATTCAATATTTGGATTTGGACTTTATATTGAGCCCTTGTGCTAGCCCAATAAAGTGAAATTATCGTTTTAGATCATGTCACTAGTCATTCACTTTATTTTAGGCTATATACTTTTGTTCGAGCCTAAAAGCGAACAGATTTCTAGCTCAATCAGAATAGACCCAAGTAGAAGAGAACCCAAGTAACTAAACCAAATTGAACAAACTTAGGCTTTTTTTTTCCTCCAAAATTTATTCACTTAATTTGGTGTATGGGTGGAAAAGGTAAGACAACTAGAACTTGTACAAAAAAAAAAAGGTTTGGGCTAATCATAAATAGATTTGGGTCAAAATTTTATTAAACGAGTTAAACATACTTAAATAATGGGCTATGTTTTGGTCAACCCATTGACGGCATACTTCTAGCCCATAAGCAACCCTAATTTAGGTATATATATATATATATATAATAATTTTACTTTCACCCTAAGTTTTTTTCCTTAGCTCTAACCTTCTCAATTGTCGCATCTAACATTTCTCACCTTCTCAACCCTCAATTCATCTTACCTTAGTTTATCAATCTCTTCCTTTGATGTAACACCGTGGAGATGATAAGTGTTTCAACCTTAAGGTAGTAAATGATTTAGGTGGTAATCTTCTTAAGGTTCTTTCTTTTGATGTTAACCTTTGTTGAAATTTATAAGAATATAATTCTTTTTTCTTAGGGCTATCGTGCCTTTATAGATTTCATGGATTATTTTCAATTAGGTTTTGGTAAAGAATACTTTTATGCCCTATTGAGTTCATGACAGAAGGTTAGAAGTAATAAAAAATTTGAGTTTAAAAAGATTATTATTGTTTGCAAAGCATAACATATAAAATCTGAAATGAAACTTTTCTTTTTCTATTAGTTCCACATTTTTTTTTTTAAAAACAAGAGTAGTTCTTGGAAAATAGGGAATGTCACTATTTTATATCATTAGCTATGCTTGGGCTAAGAATTTAGTCAATTTGTATCACCATTGTTAGGGATGGATCTAATAATTTTAAGAGATTTGATGTTCTTTGGTGTGTGGTCGTTGACCTCTAATCCTTATCTCAATTAAGTAATTAAGCATATCTTTATCATGTTCTTTTTCCTTTACTAACATTTATATTATAAATTGAATATTATTGTGATTGTTACTTTAATAAAATTAGTCTATGCAAGCACTTTGTTATCAACATTGAAAATTCAAGCATAAAAAAAATTAATGTATACATAATTAGTTAATTTGAAATGTTGGTCATAGGAAGAACAATTATTAAAATTTGATCACTATATCCATAGCATTTACATTCCTTTAGAGCCATTTAGATGTGTGTGTGGGGAAGAAAGCAATGGGGATCCTTTAGATAGCTTTGATCATGTTACTTAGGTGTGAGTTGTTCTTTATATCTTTCTTTTGGCCTTAGTATGTCTTATATACATCCTATATTTAGTTTAGACGTTTCTTGTTAGGCACAACCTCTCTCTCTCTCTCTCTCTCTCTCTCTCTCTTTAATCACTCTTTACTCTTTTATCCATCTTCAATCAAATTATTCATATGTAAAACATTTATTCCTTATAATTACTAATTGCATTTCTCTTCTATAATGTCAATCTATGAGATGTAAAAGGCGGCTAATACTACATATTTCCAAATATATTATCAATAATTGCTCTTGAAGCTTGATTGATTTACCTTAATGAAGTCTTAAAAGTCATGATCTTTTCTAAGGGATATTCTCACACAGACCAAAGTTAACTATTCTCTTTTTCTAAAGTTAATTACTATTCTTAATAAATATAATTAATCATTACCTTTATCTATTCATTTTTTTTGTCCATATTTCACATATACATGTTATTTGACATTCTTATATTTTACCCAATTTAACCCTCCAAGTTGTAAACATGGGAGCTTAAGGTATTATGCTAGACATGTATTGAGTATAATTTAGGTGCAAATTTTACTTGAAACTAACATTATGTCATTCATTCTTTTTTTAAATTTAAAATGTGAATGATGAAAAAATTGACCAAATTTATATGATGTCATATTTGATCGTGAAATTTTGTTGATATAATTTTGCTCATAGGGGCCCAAACAGTTGGATAGTGTCATGTGCGGATATTTTGTCATGCGATACATGCGAGACATAATTACAAATAGAAGTCTCTTAACATCTCAGGTTTATCTGCCTATGTATTTTCATAAGTACATGAGAACTTATACATATATTTAATGTTTCACATTAACATATTTTCTCTTGTCATATATTTTAGTTTGAAGGAAAAAAAAACCTATTCACAAGCTAAGTTAAATGAAGTGAGATTTGAATGGGTCTCATTTTTAAGCACTCTTATCTTAGACCAAGTATAGTGGGTATGTGGATTTTATAATTTTTTAATAAAATTTCAAACATAAATTTTAATTAATGTTGCATATTTCCTCTTTGCAAGGTACAGGGTGACATTTGCAGTTGTTGCAATTTTGAAATTACAAGATCATACGTAAGATCTTATTGTCATGCATAGATGCTAAAGTTTTGGATACTTTTGGTACATACCTATATCTTTTAAAAGATACATTTGATGAAAGTACGAATTCATGTTTTTTTTTATTATTATTATTATGTATGTCTGTTGGATTCTTTTTGCATAAATTTTGGTACATGTTAATATCATTTTAGTAAAATTTCAAATATAGACTTAAAGTAATGTAGTTTTTTTATCTACTTGCAAAAGGTTGAATAACATTTACAGTAGTAGCAATTTTGAGAATACAACATCAACATAGGTTCTCGCTATCATGTATGTAAAGTTGCAATTAGTTTTTTCTTTTATTGGATATTTTTAGATACATATCTTATCTATATTTTTTCCTTAAAAGTTCATTGCTAGATTTTTTTTATTTTTTATTTTTTTATGTATTTGGGTACCTGTTTCTATCTTTTTAATTAGTACTTTTAAATATAAACATAAACTAATATTGTTTTTTTCTTATTTGCAAGAGGTTAGGTGATATTTGCAACATTTACAATTTTTAGAGTACAAGATCATGCATAAGTTTTTGTCATCATGTATAGCTATTGGATTTTTTGGTAAATATCTATGTCATTTATATATATTTGATAAGAGAACAAGATCATGTATAGTTGTTTGGTTGTTTGTGAATACATTTGGATATATTTAGGTACATGCTTATATATTTTTAAAAAAAATTTGAAACATAAACATAAAGTAATGTTGTTTTTTTTTTACTTGCAAGAAGTTGGGTGACATTTGTAGCACTTGCAATTTTTAGAGTACAAGATCATGTTTATGTTCTTGTTATCATGCATAATTATTTAATTTTTGGTTCTTTTTTAGTAAATATCTTATATATATATATTCAATAATAGTACAAGACCATGTATACTTGCTAGGTTGTTTGTGGATACATTTTGATATATTTAGGATACATATTTATATATTTTTAATGAACTTTCAAGCACAAACATAAAATAATGTTGTCTTTTTTTCATACTTGCAAGAGATTGGGTGACATGTTTAATATATATTGGACATGGATTCTTTTCCATTTAATTTTTAATAAACTTTCAAAAATAAACATAAAATAATGTTACTTTTTTCTTTCTTCCCAGAGGTTAGGTGACATTTGTAGTAGCTGCAGTTTTTAGAGGAGAAGATCACGCATAAGTTTTTGTTATCATGTACAACTACTTGATATTTGGTTATTTTATGGTAAATATCTATCCTTTTTTAAATATATTTGACAAGATAACAAAATTATATATATTTGTTAGGTTGTTTGGGAATACATATCAAGTGACCATTAATCAAGTCCAGGTTACTGATGAATCATCTGAGTACCTTAAAAGTGGTTCAATGGTTTTTAGTGTTTTAAGGAACCTTAGAATCATAAACAGTACTAAGGAAAAAGGGTAGGAAAGAATTCAAAATCTTGCTTAGTTTAAATCTATTATTTATTTATTTTTAATTTTTTTTCCATAACCTTTTCATTTATAATTCCATGTCTTCTCCAAAATTGTCTATCTCTCATTTTATTACAAATTTACAACACATTTTCAAGATTTGCTCATCCATGGTTTGTGATCCTTCATTCACCACCACCACCATTGCAAACTTGAGCAATGACAATGGCTGTTTTGATGCAAATGAGAAATATCCAGGTATTGCTAATGAAGTTGATACCAACTTTACCACCTACAAATGGCAGTTTTGATGGGAATGTGAAGCATCAAAACTATTTTTGTGAATTTTTGTGATTTCGGGAATTTTTTTTTGGTTGATAAATGGTTGCTTTTGGGTTGCTAAAATTATTGGAAAATTATGAAATTGTGGTATAATTTATAATTTATTGATATGCGTTTTTTTTAGAATTATTGGAATATTTTTGGTAATTTTATTGTGGAAAAATAATTATATTTGATTATTGAAAATTATTGGAATTGTGGAAAATTATAGAATGTTGATGTAGATTATGTTTAATTGAGATGTGAATTATTGGAAATTTATTTGGTTGTTTTTGGTAATTTTAGTGTGGAGAAAATAATTATATTTGAATATTGGAATTATTGGAATTGTTGGGAAATTTTGGAATTGTGGTATGATTGTAATTCGAATGATATTTGGACTAGTTGGAAATTTATGTGATATAGGTGATATAGGTGATACTTGTGAATGAGGGTAATTAACCTCATGGCATTCATTTGTATCATGGTTGTGTGAAGAAAGGATAAAAACTGTGAAAAGTGCATGAAATGGAAAAAGAAAGAAAAAAATAAAATAGTGATGAAAAGTAAAGGCCCATGTGAGGCGAATTAAGAAGGGAGAGAGATCCCAAGGGTGAAAGACCCAAAAGTTTACATTGAGAAGACTCTGAATGGGGAGTGTATTTGGGTAATGACGCGTATCCTTTGATGAAAGCTTGAGAACGACAATGCATTGTATGACTGTATGTCACATGTTCATATGCATTTTATTTAATTATTGAAAATTGTTATAATTATAGAGATTAAAAATGTGGGTGATCAATTTTGATGAATGTTTCTTTTGTGCTCATTTGAAACTTAGTAATCCCCATTAACCCCTTGGGTGTTAGGCACCCTACTAAGCAATGTGGAATGCTCATCCCTTCCTTTTTACATCTTTTTAGATGCAAATATCACTCTTGAGGATCCACAGGTGGGACAACGAGGACTTTAGAATGCCCTTGGAGGTTTTGGAGTGGCCTAGTGGAGTGTGGTGTATTTGTTATGCTGGTTGTATTGGAACTTGTTTTAGCAAACTGTGAACTAATTAAATTGTTCAACTGTGAACTTTTGTTTATGGACTTTTATGGTAATTATTATATCTTGTTGCTTTTGAGTAGTGATTGGTATATTGTTAGTTGGTGGGAACTCTAGTGTGATGTATGCATGTAGGAAAAAAAATTCAGAGCGTTTTGGTTTACTACCGGTGTGGATTAAAAGGAACCCTTAGGCTTAAACCTTCGACCTAGGGTCATGGGCCAAATTTTGGGTCACCCAAAATTTAGGTCATGACAAATGGTCTTAGGCTTGTTCTTGGAGAATGCACTGGTTGATATGTATGCAAAGTGTGGAAAGTGTGAGGCTATTAGCACTGCATCGGTTTTCTTTTCTAGGGACACAAACGTTGGTCGAGTAGCTGAGAGATTAGGATGGGTCCCTCTCCAACCACTACTAGAGTCGTTTCGGTTGTATCTCTTGGAACCGTGCCCTATGCTAGAGTTCATTCAAAAGTACCTCTGGCCAAGGTTGTGCAAGCTGGGTCAATGGACACTGTATGAGCTGTGTTATCGGTTGATTGCATTTGGAAAGATTCTCAAGGATGACACACCATTGGATGTAGCCGACATTAACAATAGTGGAACAATAGACTATGGGGAATTCCTAGCTGCTATTGAGCACTTGAATAAGCTAGTGAAGGAGTTGATTCGGTGAGCTTGACTACTGAGACTATTAATGGTGCTACCAAGAAATTCATTTGTGATGGAAATTTTGATATAATGTCCAACGATTGCCCAGAAGGTGCCTTTTGTAGAAAATGATCTGTTTCAAGAGAGTACTCGGAAACCAATTGATTGGAGAGTGTTGGTTTAAGGGTATGGAAACAAAGGACTAGCCCAAAAGACACAAACAAAGAATAGAATGAATAAGAAAAACTTATCGGTTAAGGTATGATAAACACTGTCCTTGAAATATATCCACTCCCCTTGAAGACAAACTCGATGCACTAGGGTACCAGTGGTCTACCTCTAGGATTCAACAACCAAATCTCGCCTTAGGTGCACTCTATAAGCGAGACGTGTACAGCTTAGGTTTTGAAAAAATTCCTCCAGATAGATTTAAGAAAGGCTCTCTAAAAAACTCTCTGAAAAATTGGTATTAAGATAGTGAAAGGTGACCTGCTTTTATAGGCCACTATCACAATCCTAATGGGACTCTACTTGTAATAAGAACAGGACTCAAAGTGGAACGGGATTCTACTTATAAGTGGAACGAGACTCCACTAGCACAATCCCAATAGGAGTCTTCCCAAAAATATAAGACTAAGTCAAACAAAATAAAATTTTAAATAAAAAATAAATAAATAAAATATTTCGAATTTTGTAAAAATTAGCCAAATTCGCTAAAACGCTTTTTCAGATTTACTCTCTTCCTACAATCCCCCATAGAGTTATTAGAATGCTCTCTGAAGCAGCAAAATTCATTTCTAAAAAGTCAATTGAACCAAATGCCTAAGTCTAGGTGCACTGCTGAATGGGGTTTCAGTTGCTGGTGATGTCAAACTTGGGAAGTTTGTTTGTGATCATTTGTCTGAAATGGAGCCTGAAAACACAAGTAACAGTGTCATTATGGCAAATTTATACTCACAAGCTGATTGTGGGAGAATTATGGAGATTCTGCACAGCAGATTGTTGAGATTTGATAGGAAGAATAGGAGGGCCTCTTACAATTCCTTAAACCTGCCTGAGTACCTGCTGACTCACGGACCAAAGAGTGTTGCAAACGAGTTTCAGAGCGAGAAAGATGTCAAAGGAGAAGATGTGGAAGACATTCATGTGACCATTAATCAAGTCCAGGTTACTGATGAATCAGCTGAGTACCTTAAAAGTGGTTCAACGGTTTTTAGTGTTTTAAGGAACCTTAGTAAGTCAGAGGAAGGAGAAGCTGTTAGAAATATTTTTGAAACCAGCAATCAGATTTGAATTCAAGGTGCTGATGGATCGGATGAATATTTTCAAAGTTGTTCTGTTAGCAATATTTTTGGAACAGGGCAGAACCCACTAGCAGAAAAGCCACTTTGAAGGTAGGATTGAACATTAGCAATGGCATCATGCAAAGAGAGTGGCAACCTGGAAATACCTTGGAAGTTCTTGGCCTTGGTAACAAAATGTCCAATACGCAAATAGGACACACTCTTGTCCCATTGAAATTGGCCTACATGGATCAGGAATCAGAAAGAAGCTTTTTGGGGCTGTTTCAAAGGCCAAATCTGAAAGCTTTCATAACGGGTGGTGGTTTGACCCTTCCTCAGCAGATAACTAGGCAACACAAGGGCAGCAGTCACAACATCTGCCATCAAAGCAGCAATTGATGAAACTTCAGCCTGAATGCAGAACTCATTGCTGTTGTTGTTCAGAAAGAGAGCCTGAAATGCATATTCCACTCTATCGGTTCTGATGCTCTTGATGACGCACTCCGGTGTGTTTTCAGAGGCAGAAAAGATTAAGAACACGTCTCACTGGGAGGAGGATGTTTAAGTGGATTGTTTTCATGCAAAATCTGGTGCAAACTGTTAGAAGGAGCATGGATTCCCAAGCCACTCCCAAGCACGCATTTGACACAATGGCTGGAGAAGCTGAGAGAAGGTTCAATTCCATAATGGACGAACTCTTCACTGCCCCCAAATTGAAATCTACCTTAACCAGTTTGTCTGAAGTTGAATCATCAAGAGGCGAAAAGTGCCAGAATTCAATGTCTGCAGTAACAGTAGCCGAATCAGAATCCAGAGGCTTCCTGTACGGATTGAACCATCTGGAAGTTGCATAATGAACAGCTGTATGAAACCAGTGATGCGAAATAACAGCAATCCAGTGGTTCACCCTTTGCATAACCATAACCATGACTATTAATGAAACTATTTAAATGTCAAAATATCCCACTTTTGATTATTTTCACCTTGAACTAGGAGATCTTTTGATTATTGTCTCTCACTTCTCCTCACATCTATATCTTGGTGAGTCCTCTGGCTCCATCAGTGTAGTCCTCACAAGTCCATCTTTCTCAAAACTTTTTCCCTTGCTACCTAAACTATTTATATTTTACAAAAAAAATATAAATACACCAATTAGGAATATGAGAAACTTCCCAACAATTTTTTGATTATTTTTCTACTTTGTGTCTATCTTTTGGATAATGTTCCTCCTTGTTTTCTTTTTAGACTTTATTTTCTTAAGTTTATCATTTTTGTTATAAAAAGAGAGTAAAAACTTGATAGTAAGAGTAATTTTTTTAATCTTTTTTTTATCATATTATATGTTATTATTTTTTGCCACATTTTGTGTTTCACATAATTGTTTTTTAAGTGTGCGAATAATAGAAAAGTGTAACAAATGAAAATTTTAGACCATGATTCAATATTGGACTCAATGAGATTTTTACAAGAGTTTGGGACCTTATTGTAATCTTTGTGCTTTGTTACAAAATTGCTAAACGGGGAAATTGTTTTTGTATTAGTTTAATTGGCAATTTTGAGTCATTTCTTATTGAAGGGATAAAACTTCCTTCCTTGAGCCTTATTTGTCTCAAAATAACTTTAAACTTCTTGAGATTTGGATTTGATTTGATTTGGAGTCCTCAATTTCAAGGTAAGTACGTATGCTTGGTTGGTAAAGATCTTAGAATAACAATTATATGCTCTGGGTTGAATATGACATGAAAAAGGAGCTCAAAAAGCATGGAAATTGGGAGGAATGGTGTGACCATTCAAACTGTTCTTCATGCTTTGTAGTTTTCTAACTTCAGTTTGTTTTTTTAAAATAAAAACTATTGTTTTGTAGGTTTTAAAAATTGAAAACTCTCCTAATTGATTGATAAGATTTTTAGAATATTTTAAAATTGGAAACTATCTATAATGGGATTTTAGATTTTTCAAGTATAAAAAAATTTATTTGATTAAAAATTAGTTTGACTCCAAAAGAGGATCATTAGAGAGAAATTCCCCTTTAGAAAGTTTATACCTCCATCTTTTAAACATTTAGACATTTGAAGATGTGTATTGAAAGTACATTTGACTCCACCAAAGGTTTGAGATCTTATCATAAAACTTTAATAAGAGTTTCGAAAGATCCGAGCACATAGGAGTGCTTGGTTGAGACTGAAAAGGAGTGAACATAGGTGCTTCCACTATAAAATCTTAGAGAGTAAGTGTATGCAATCAATTGTGAAATTGTTTACCCTTTTGCTATAGTTAATGGATTATTAGTAGTCAGTTTATGGTTTTTTATATCTTGTAGGTTGCTAAGTGTTTTTTTTATGTTATATCCTTGTGTTCATTTGTGTGATCAATTTTGTTTATTTGTATATTAGATTGTTTGTTCTCAATAAATAATCAATTGAACAGGACAAATTGAACTCATGATTAACTATTCACCCTACTTTACCCAATTTCGTGTATCAAGACTACAAAAAAAAAAAAAAAATCGTCAAATATAAATTGCACCTCTCTGAACTACGTACTAATTCAAAACTTGAAATACAATATCGAGTTATTATAATTTTAATAAATATTTTCTAAGTTGTGTTTCTAAACTAAATATTTTTATATTTAACTATAGAAACAACACTTTGTCATGATATTTTCTACCTAATTCATATTTCAAATGACATATTTTTATTTTTATTTTTCATATAAGCAATCTTTTACACTATATCTTTAATTACATTTAAAAGAGAACTTATCTTGAGTTTTGTAGTGCATATAAGATTGATTTTTATTTTTAATAATATTCAAAGTTATCTTAGTTTTAATTCATAAATGGGGCACCAATATCATGACTTACAATATTGGTGCATGTTGGGTGGAGAATTAGAAAAGAATGATATTGATGGATGTGTAGGGTTCACGTTTGGTGAAAAATGAAACTTTTATTTACAATAGTTATAAAAATACAAGTGGTTATTACTAAAATTATTTATAAAAAAATGAAAATTATTATAAACATGGAAGTATTGGAGTATAAAAAATTGTTATAAAAATTGGATTATTGGAGGAAATTAAAGAAGATTTACTTTGGAACAAAAATCAAGATAATTCTAATGGGGATTGGTTTATTATTTTGAGTACAAAAATTTGGTACAGTTGGTTTTATTATTTATTATACATGTGTTATATAGTGAAAAATTAAACATAGCTTCTATGTAAGGAGTGACTTCAAAATATTTTATACAACAAAAACTATAAAGCTAATAAATAGTATTTCTAAATATGCGTTTTAGCCTTACTTTTTTTAATCCAAACAATTGGGTTATAGGTTGGTATAGTTGCTACCATCCAGGATCAAATATTGGAAAATGCAAAAATATCAATCCAAAATTAGAGAAAAAAAATATTATAGCCGATAGTAAACCAAGTTATCATCGCCGTAATATGAAATGGCAAAATCAAGTTTTAAGTGTTTTATTGTGTATATTAAACTGATCTCTTGTTCTAAAACTAATATAATCATCAACAATTATGAATCTAAGATCAAAGATCAAGGGACCATAGCTTTAAGAGAAAACTAAGTAAAAAATGAAGAAAACACGAGAGAAGATTGCAATTTGAAGTTAAGAACAATAGAAAGGGTCTAGATAATCTCAACTATAAATCAAGGCTAAGTTGAGACTACTCCGATCAAGTGATGAATTTTGATTCAAAAACAAGATTTAACATTTAAATTCAAATCTAAAACTCTTACATGATTATTCTTTTTCTCTTATGCTCGATTCAATTGTTTATGTACAAATTCATCTTTTGAAATTCCTCATTAATTGCATGCACAACCAACCAACCAAATGAATTATCTACTAATTAAAGGATGATCAAACATCAATGGAACCAAGTAAACATTGATTGTCTCTCTATTTAGAGAGAACCACGGGAAAGAAACTTTATACAACAAAATAGGTTATAAATCAAAAGTTTAAAATGCAACGATATAATCAATCTAAGTTGCCTCTAGTGATATCTTCTTCTCCCTTACTTCTTTCTCAAAAAAAGAAGTATCAAGGGCCACAAATCTTGGAAGATCTCCCCTCATATTGATGAGAAAATGGAATAAAATAAATTGAAAGGAAAAGTAAAAAAGGGAATTTGAAATTGAAATTCAAAATAGCATCTAGAACATTCTCTCCCTCTAAAGAAGAATAAAGCTCTTTGGAAACTCAAAGATGAGCTATCCAAAAGCTAATTATTAACAAATTCAAATCTACCTATTTATAGTACTAAACATGCTAAGTGGCACTCTCTAGTAATGCACGTCATCGAGGGCTAAAGTATTATAAAAATCATAAATGTTTCATCTTAAATTCATTAGGGTCATAAAATGTTTAAAAAATCCAATTCACAGCACAACAACATAGTTCCGAGCCATCCCTTTACTTTACCAATGGATACCTAAACATACTTCAATGTTTAATTTCCATCTTATTTACTCATAAATCAATTTTTTTTATATATCATTTTCGTTGAAAACTCAAAAGGGATCAACTGACTACTCCCAAGTATTTCACTCAAGGTATTAGGCATTGGGGACCATTAAAGGCCAATTTCTCGGCTTTTTTCCCCTTAATTTCTTAAATAATAACTAATTTTTAGTTTATATAGAAAACACATTATCAATGGCTCCTAGCCACTAGGTTTTTGACATTAGGTTTTAATAACAAGAATGCCATGATCCCCTTCTGTTCAAGCTATCAACCAATCAAAGCACTCTTATCTTTTTATTCATTTTTATTTTCTTTGGCTCATTAGCTTTTTCATTGGTATTATATCTTTCAACCTTAAAACAATTTTTCTTAAGCCAAAGGGTCACTTTCCAAGTAAGATATCACAAGTACATATTGCGTATATTGTGTTATTTGAGTCTCAAATAAGAAATAACCTCAAAAAACTAATTAATATGAAAATTTCTACGACCTCAAACTAACAATATCAGCATCTAAGGGTATAGAAAGGTAACCAAACCAATTAAACTAGATTATATCATCATGTCAACTAATTTGAAGATTTCCAAGACTTCTAACTAACAATGATATCAACATCCATAGATATAAAAAGGTAAACGTAAACAAATTCAATTATATCATATCATTATGTCATGCCCTTAACATGCATGATCATCAATAGCCGCAATACTATCCTCCTGTTTATTGTCCCCCTCATTGTTATCAATAAAACCACATTTACATCTCTAATGGTCTATTCATTTGTAGTCTTGTAATCTCAACTTTATCAGAATCAGCTCCCCAAATTTCATCAAGAGAATCAATCTCTACACTATCCATAGCAACATCCATATCTTTAGCTCATCCTCAACACTATTATCATGAACATCCCTAATAGTACCATAATATACAACAATATAAACCTCCCCTAATTAATGTTAACCAAACCATGCACACATACAAATAGTAAATAAAGAAAACATGAGATTTTTAATGTGGTTTGATAATCAATGCATGTGATCCCTATATCCATGAAGTGCATCAACACTCAAGAATCTACTAATTAAAATAAAATAAGGGTTATAATAGTGAAGTTCTCACACTCCTCTCAATTGGGGCTGCACACTCTCTAAAAAAACCAAAATCATAATAAGGTTAAACATACAGTGAGAGCAACAAAATTGATTCAAACTTCACAATCCAAAACCTAAAGTATCAACATCTCTATCCACAAAACCATGAACCCCTTTATCCCATTCCATATTAGCACCATGAAGAACATACTCTAAACCTTTAAGGAAAATATAAGAACATGACAAAAATCCAGCCACAAAAGTAGAAGGGCTTAAACTGATAGTAGTCCTAGCAGAAGACTCAGGCATCTGGACTATTTGTGTGTCTCAAAAATATCAGGATGAATAGAAGGTCCAAGAACAAAGGGATCAACAATAAGGGCAGTAACAGTATCATAAGTACTCCTTCCTTATGCTCTTGGTGATAATGATCTTCAGCTTTCGTCTAATATCGATGGCCTTTTCATTCTTCCCTACCTCGTGTAAAGAACAAGTCCAATCGTCTACATCAAATTCCTCAAACAAGCATGAAGTCTTGACATTCTTGCAAGCTTATGAACCAATTGAATGATTGAAAAGTTTCCTCATCAGCAAAACATTCTTTAAAATAATAATCTAAAGTCTAAATATAAAATAAAATTTTTGTGTGTATTTACTAACATTTAACCTTTCTATTATTCAACTGATTGTTGTTTCCCAAGTCAAAGGTATCTGTGATTGACATTATCTTAAATGTGTGTGTATAGATTGGAGTTAAAATTAGAGTTATTTTGGATAAAATATTAACAATTCTAACTAGGGTTGTAATTTGGGTGTCTTAGGTTGAACCAAGTTCAGGCCAAACAATCAACATGTGCCCAATCTAACCAATCTCTTATATGAGGTACTCAATTCAGTCTTATTTTTCTAAACTTGGGTTGAATTGGAGTTAGACTAGAATTGGGTTGATCGAATTAGGTTACAATTAATCATGTAGTATGATTAAAGATCCATTATACCGAAATTGAAACAATGATTGAGACAAAATTTCAAGATAACAAACAAGTAAAAAATAAAAATGGATTTATATATCTTTTCAAAAATAAAAATTACATGATATAATTATTATTTTTGTTTTTCCTTTCAAATCTAAAATGAAGTCAAATAAAATAAATATTATTATATAAAGTAATATAAATTATAAATATTATTAAAATGTTAAATTGGGATATAGTTTGGTTTGGGTTGTTTGAGACTTATCCTATGTCCAACCAAAATTGAATTTGAGTTAAAAATAAAATAAAATAAAAATTAACTCAAATCCAACACAAATATTAAAAATGATTGCTAAAACTCAACCAAATATTGAATATTTCTAAAGTTTCAATATCAATGGAAATTCGAATGGAAGTCTGAAACTAAGATATAAACTGCACATAGTAGCAACTACTAATTCAAAACTTGATGTATACATTATTAACTTACTATAATTTCAAATACATTTGTTTATATTCTTTGAAACACTTTTTTTTTTTCTTTTTTATATATTTAGCTATCCAAACAAGACTTTGTCACCAATTTTTTAAATTTAGGTTTCAAATCATTTTTTCCTTTTTTTTGCAACTAGTCTTTATGTCATATATTTAATTAAATAAAAAAAAATTATCTTGAGTTTTGTCCTAGATATACAAGTGATTCCTTTTTTAAACAAACAGAAAGAAAAAAAGAAGAAGCTAATATTATGCAATTTTATGTGGGCAGCAATATCATGACTTCCAACACATGTGCATATTGTGTGAAAAATGAGATACTGATTTATCCAACTTATAAACATGATATTATGTGTATTTAAATGTTTACAAGTTTTTTTGTTCTTCTATTACTTTAACGACAAAACAAATATTGGGAAAATTGTTAAACAAAAAAATAAAAATAAAAATGGAGTATTGGGGGAAATTAAACTAAGTTGGGTTTAACAACAGTTCCGTGTAATCAAGAACATCTACTTAGTTCATTGAGGGTGGTTTTAGGATTGTTGAAGGATTTGATTAATATATAAAATAATATGTAATAATTATTTTTTTATATGAACTATTTTGACTTTGGTTACGCAATTAGTAAATTAATTATAATTTTGTTTAATAAAAATAAGGTAAATGGCAAGATTCATGTGGTCTACCAATCGCCCCCCAACCTTAAGTTTATTTTTACAGAGAAGCTTCGGGTTGTGAGTTTTTTCGGGATTTGTGGTGCGGTATTCAGTGTAAGCATTTGACTTGGGTTTTTTGCCAAGGTTTTGTGATAGTTTAAGACACTTGATGGATTTCATGGCTCAAGGAAATTAATGGGGTGCACCATGTCAAATGGTCAAGATGTCGCCACGTCATTTGATAGATCAGACCCCAATGAAAGCCACCATTTTTTGCTTTAATTATCTCTCCATCTTTCTCTCTTCCATCCAATGACCGCTTTCTTCTTAATCGTTGTGGTTCCGGTTTGGTAATACCCTCTTTACTCTATATTTGTTTTGCATTTATTCTATTAGGGTTCTTATATTTGTGTTTGTTTTAATCATGTCGAAAAAGAAAGGAAAGAAGATGAAGTCATCAAGTTTTGTAGAAGAGTTTCAAGCGGAGTTCAACATTCTTTTATCAATTAGGTTATGGTTTTTGGAAAAGAAGGATGTGAGTTTAGTAGAAGTTAGCCCTATAAAGGGTGAGTTGTCTTGCCGAAGGGCTACTTCGCAGCGGGGCTAAAGTTGGCTTTCCCACTGCTATTTAGAGATCTCACTCATCATTTGCAATTGGCTACAAATGAATTTTATGTTAATATTGTCCGCTTAATCATGTCGATGGTGGTGTTAGACCATATAAACTAATTAACAAGTGATCTCTTGGCCCGTGATGAATAGAACCAAAACAAAGCGTATGTGCTCGGTTGGAGTGAAGAGCATCTGAAGCTAGGAATTCAAACCTTTAACCCGCTTGAGTTTGGGAATAATAATAAGTCAAATAGTGCATCGGGTTAGGTTTTTGATTAGTTACACGCCATTAGGCATGGGAGATGATCTTACTAGGTGTAGACCCTCAATTTTGTCCATTTAGCACATCCCTAGTGGCCCATTACTACTTATACAACCCATCTTTTTTAGCCACCTTGGAGATTCTTGTTAAGGGACTTATCTAGCCCAATTGTGACTTTTAGTAGCCTCGAATCAGACTTAGGATTTTCCTTCCTTTTTTAGGATAGCTCATTTAGGTACACCTTTAAGATAGCATACTTAGGCATATTTAGGCACACTTTTTTAGGACACATACATGCATCCTAAATCATTTAGGTTCACTTAAAGACTTCTTAGGCACACCTAGGCACTTTCTAGCTTGCACACACTCACTCAAGGTAACCTAGGTACCTTCCAAATGATACACACTCACTTTAGGTCATTTAGGCACATTACACTTCACCTAGATTCACCTAGGCACATTACACTTCACCTAGATTCACTTAGATACCTTTATGATTATTTTAGCCACTTTTTAGATCACCTTAGGTCACTTATGCACTTTTCAAGCTCACCTAGGTTTATCTTAGCCCACTTAGGTTCACCTTGGCCCACTTAGGTTCAGTTAGGACCACTCAAATTTACATGGGCTCGTTTAAGTTCATCTAGACCCACTTAGGTTCACCTAAGCCTATTCAGGTGCAAATAGGCCCGTTTAGGTGCCCATTGAGGCACACTTAGCCCACTTAGGTCCACTTTGACCCACTTAGATTCACCTAGGATCATTTAGGCACATCTAGGCCCACTTAGGTTCGCTAGGTCCACTTAGGCATCCTGGCCCACCTATGTCACCTTTTAGGTAATTCCTATATGACTTACATAATTTGCATGATTTGCATTTTTAACGTTTACATGTACTTGATTTCTTATTTATTTATTTATCTATTTATTTATTATTATTTGGTTAGTTATTTATTTTATAGAATATTGCATGAAATTGATGTTATTAATTGCATAGACTGATGTCTTAATATTTTTATTTTTTTGTGTACCTATAATAGACATAATGTTTTTAATTGCTTAATTTTAATTAGTTGACCTTTACTTATTTTAATTCTTATTTCATTATGGCATGAGATTTGAATGCACACATTGGAGAAGATCCTTGATGTACACGGCTGCATATATGAGGGGATATTCTATGCAACATGGAATAGGAGAATATAGGATTCTGGAGGAGCTGCCACGCACCATAAGATGCATCATCGAGGGTCACTTTGAGAACCCACCATTAGCATCCCCACTTTAAGAACACGCCATTATCTCCATTGGGACATCAGAAATCTGCATCAACTCCTTTGACTCACCAACGTGGGTGTCATTCAGAGGGACGCATCATCAACAAAGTCTAGATTGGTGCATGATCAGCAACACCACAACTGGAGGGGCACATCACCATGAGCATCTAGACGATTTTGAGGCATCACTAGCTTAATCATCTCCAAGAGCGCACCATGACTTGAGAGGTGAATCACCACTTGCATCTCCAGGGGCACATGTGTGCATGCTAATTAGAAACTTCTCTCCACCAACATGCCATTCAGCAACATACCCATCCCATAGATGCGCTATTTGTTAACTGTACACAATTGGAGTTCATCATCAGCCGCTCGCCCCTTCAAGGAAAGAGACCACACTGCCACTTTTAGGACATGACATGCACCTTGATGGAAAACCAACTACATCACCGAAGAGATTGAAGGTGAGTTCCTATTTTCAGGACGCTTGATTTGGATTTGTTGTTTTTTTTTAATTAGATTTTGATCCATTAGTTTATCTATTGTTTTTATTAATTAATAATTCTTGAAAGATTTTGTGTTAGTTTACTTATCTTAAAAGTCTTTAGTTTTTAATTCAATTCCATGTTTGAAAGTCCATACTTTTAGTTTACCTTGAGTTAAATTTGATTTATTTTGTTTAGTTAAAGTGTTTTAGATTAGTTTTGATTCATCAATATAATTAATCCTATATGGAAAAGTTCAATTCCTTTTGTTTTAGTTGTCAATTCTTATATAAGTTGGAACAATTTGTTTTGCTTTCATTTTAGTATTTTTCACTATGCAGAGATACAAGAAGTTCGGCTTTGTTTAATTTTGTTTGGTTTTTTAATATTAGATTGAAAAGTTGATTTTTGTTATTATTATTATTTTTTTGTTTTACTTAGTTTTGATCATTTACTGTAGTTTAAAAATTTTAGAGTTCTCTTTTTAATTTAGGTTTAATTCAGTATTTTTTTTTATTTCGTTCAAAAAATCTGAATTCTATTTAGTGTTGTCTTTGATTCATTATATAAATTATAAAAGTTTAAAATTTTGCTTTGTTTTAACTTAATTCATGTCAATTTGAAGTTGACAATTTAATTCACCCTCTCCCTCTGCAATGAAGAGGTTTTTATAGATGATGCCAATCCATTTAAATTTTGAATTTAAACCTTTGAATTCAAAATAGGAGCTTGGAGTGGTGGTTATGCAACCACCATAACTACCTAACTAATCACACTCATTCAGCTAAAGGTGTCTCCTCATGTTGCATGTAACCACAAGCCTATTTGATGTTCCCTTGCATGCCTCTTGCCAGCAAGTTTAGTATAACTACCTCTACCACTCAACCAAACAATCCCTTCTCTAATTGCCTCAACCCAAGGTCATGTCCAGTTCGATGTCTCATTGTAATCTTTACATTTTATTACAAAATTTTCAATGGGAGATGGTTTGTGTATTAATTGGGAATTTTATTTCATTTCTTATTAATTAGATAGAACTTACTTTCTTGAATCTTATCTCTCTGTAGATAACTTTGGACTTCATGGATCAAGAGTCACCGATTCGAGGTAAATATGTGTTTGGTATGGTAAAGTTTTATGATAACATTTACATGTTTTGCATCAAATATAGTTTTATGATAACAGAAAAACTATATCTATATTCTTACATTTTCCATAAAAAAAAAAAAAAAAAAAAGGATTCTTTGAGAGTTTTATTGTTGAACTTTTGACACAAAAAAATCTTAGTGGAACCTTGTTGCATGAATTGAAGTACTTCAAGAATATTTCTTAGCCAAAGAGCTTGACATGCACTAAATGTTGCAGCAACAAATTCAGCTTCAATGGTTGATAACATAACCAGTTGCAGAACCCATCATAAAAACATACCTAAAAGTGCTTCTATCATCCAAATCTCCAACATGATCACTATCAGTAAAACCAAACAAATATAATTTCACACTTTTTATAGAATAAACCATATTTTGTAGTACCATACAACTACCTACGAGTCCACTTTGTAGCTAAGAGATGAATCTCCTTTCGGCTCTCCTTTTACCTACCTACAAGACTTACTGTTGGCATTATATCAGGTCATATTTCTATCAAATACATTAAGCTCCCAACAAATATATACTATAACTCTTCTTACTGCAAGATTCTTCTCAAGCTTTAATCTTTTTTTTAGCTAGTGGTGTTACTAAGTTATAGTCCTCATCCCAAACCTGTCTAAGATTTCTTGCACATATTTCTTTTGACAAACAAAGAAAAATTCCAATGGCAGATTGCACAATTTCTATACCTAGAAAATAATGCATCATTTTAAGATCAAACATATCAAACCCAAGCATAATTCTCAAGCATGGCCCTACCATTTCATATGTAAATCAGATCATCTACATATAGACGTATCATGTTAAGCTATCCAAATTCAGTTAGGAAGTTAGCTAACCTGTAACTATGGTCAGTTAGTAACTAAAGTCAGTTGGTAACCAAAGTTAAATTCCAAAAGTTTTGATATAAAAACAAATGTAAATCAATCAGATGAGTTAGTGAAAGCAAGAACACATTTCAGTTCCAAAATTTCCAATACTCTGTTTTCTCTTCGTTATACTCTGTTTTTCTACTACAGCCCTGTTCTCTTCATTTTCTCTTCAACAAAACATGGTATCAGAGCTCCATTGACACACGTCCAAAATGGTGACTGATCACATCGATTCCTCTATACCAGAGATGTCCTCACAAGGACTCCAATCTCCGGCAAGAAACTCGTCGGAAGTTTCTTCAATTCTTGCGGGACAAATTTCTTCTACGCTTCATCCGATCTCGGTGAAGCTAGAGAGGAACAATTACACAATATGGCGATCTCAGGTATTACCAGCAGCTAGAGCACATCGACTGGATCAAATTCTCATTGGTAAGCTACCAAAACCTCTAAGATTCTCTCAATCAACATCAGTTAATTCATCTCAACCTGCATCCAATCCAGAATATGATCAGTGGGTGATTTTAGATCAATTCTTGTTGAGTTGGATTCTTGCTTCCATATCTGAAGCCATGTATGGTCATGTGGTTAATTGTCAAACATCAGCCGAAGTATGGAGTGTTCTTGAAAAACTTTTTGTCTCGGATTCAAAAGCAAGAACTCTTCAACTACGGTTCATGCTACAATCATTAAAGAAAGGTGCTCTAAGCATAAATGATTATGTGCTGAAAATGAGAAACATAGCAGATATGCTCTCTGCCTCTGGAAAACCTGTACCAGATGAAGATTTAATTTTTTACATCTTAGGTGGATTAGGACTAGAATTTGAAACAATTGTTGTGAATATTACATCTAGATCTGAGGCAATATCTCTACAAGAGGTCCATTATCTACTACAAAGTCATGAAATTCGTCTTGAGCAACTTTCAGCAACATTTGTTATTGATGTTCCACCAGCAACACATATTACAGTTGGAGGTGTTCAAAACTCTAACACTAATGGTGGACAGTTCAGAGGCTCAAGCAGGAAGAATTTTCGTCCTAGAAATGTACGTAATCGACAAACTTCAAGAATTGTTTGTCAATTGTGTGGAAAAATGGGACATACTGCTATGAAGTGCTTCCACCGTTTTGATGTGTACTTCCAATCTCCACCACGTGCACAAAATCAACAGTTTTCATCTATTCATCAACCACAACAATCTCAACTTCGGCCATCTCCACTGCATCAGCCTCAATATTATTCCACAGGGCCACTGGTACCATCACGTCCAATTCAGAATTCACACCAACAACTTGATTCAACAAACACTTCTCCTCATGCCTATATTGTTGCTCAGGATCTTGATTCAAACACTTCATGGTTTGTTGACAGTGGTGCTACTCACCACATGACCACTGATTCCAATACTTTTGATGTCTTTGATCACTACTCTGGCACAGGTAATGTTGTGGTGGGCAATGGACAAACACTAGATATATCTAGTATTGGTCATACTTCTTTTCCTTCACATAAATCTTCCAAGTCATTGCATCTTGCCAATGTACTTCATGTACCTCAGATCACTAAAAATCTTATCAGTGTAGCTAAATTCACTCAAGATAATGATGTTATCCTTGAGTTTGACTCTCACTATTGTTTTGTTAAGGACAAGAAGTCCAGAGAGATATTACTCCAAGGCAACCTTAAGGAAGGCCTATATCAGCTGGATATCTCCAAGGTCTCATCTAACCGGCAGTTTGCAGGTTTCTCTGAAGATACAAATGTGTTCCTACCTCATCTAGCTACTACTCCGTCTACTATCAACAAACAATCAGTTGCTCCATCTGTTGGATATAGCCTGCAAGTAAATAAAATTGAGTCTACAAGATGTGTAGAAGACAACAACACGGGTATTGGACACTTGTGGCGTCAAAGATTGGGTCATCCATGCAACAAAATTGTGTCTCTAGTACTTGACAGATTGGGCATTAAATCCAAGCTCCAAAATGAACTCAGTTTTTGTACTGCTTGTCCTTTAGGCAAGGCAAAATAGTTTCCACTCCCTACCACTATTAATAAAACACAAGTTCCATTTGAACTAGTTTTTTCGGATGTGTAGGGACCTGCACATACAACTTCATGTGATGGGTACAAATATTACGTTGCATTTGTAGATGCTTTTAAAAACTATACTTGGATTTATCCCATGCAACAAAAGTCCCAAGCAACATCAATTGTCTTGCAGTTCATAGCATTGGTAGATCGACAATTTCCCACCAAACTTAAGTGTCTACAAACATACTGGGGTGGAGAGGTTCGTCCCCTTCAATCTCTTCTACAGAAGATAGGCATCCTCTTCCGTCATCCTTGTCCTCATGTTCATCAACAAAATGGGAAGGTGGAGCGAAAACATAGAAGCATTGTAGAAATTGGATTGACTTTGTTAGCTAAGTCTCAATTGCCATTTACTTTCTGGTGGCATGCCTTCTCTACAGCAACTTACTTTCTCAATAGACTACCAACTCCAGTTCTCCATTGTAAGACTCCCTATGAACTCTTGTTTAAATCATCACCTGATTTTTTATTCTTGAAGACCTTTGGCTGTGCTTGCTATCCTTATCTCCGACCTTACAAAAACCATAAACTAGAATATCAGTCAACTCAATGCACATTTATTGGATATAGTCTTTCCCATAAAGGATACCTATGTTTGCATCCTTCCGGGAAAGTTTACATTTCAAGAAGTGTTGTTTTTGATGAAAAAACATTTCCCTACTCATCTCTACCAATGAATGATTCCAGCCCTACTCCACACACTTCCTCCACATCTTTCTCTATACCCCTTTTACAAACCATGTCATAGACCTCTTCTCATCCTTCCATGTGTCCAATTGTATCAAGACCAATGTCCCCTTCTATACCCTCACCTCCTATTTCAGTTCCTTCCCTTCATCCCATGACTACTCGCTCAAAGGTGGGTACATTCAAACCCAAACTACTCCCAGACCACATCACATTCCTGTCTACTTTTGTTTCACCCTCAGACCAACTTCCTAACACTGTTAGTCAAGCGTTGAAAAATCCTAACTGGCACACAGCTATGGTTGAAGAATATCAAGCCTTAGTCCAGAACAATACTTGGACCTTGGTTCCCTTTCATCCATCCATGAATGTCATAGATAGAAAATGGATTTTTCGTGTCAAATATAATTCTGATGGTACCATCCAATGCTACAAGGCCAGACTAGTAGCCAAAGGATTTCAGCAATATGCAGGTGTGGAGTTTACTGATACTTTCAGTCCAGTGATCAAAGCCTCTACTATTCGAGTTATATTTACATTGGCTGTAACATATAATTGGGAGATTCGACAAATTGATTTCAACAATGCATTTCTCAATGGAGAAATTGCTGAGATTGTTTATCTTTCCCAACCAGCTGGATTTGTTAGCACATCTCATCCCCAACATGTTTGTAAGCTACAGAAAGCGTTATATGGTCTTAAACAAGCACCACGTGCCTGGTTCCACAAGCTCAAGGAAGCTCTTCATACCTGGGGCTTCATCTCCTCCACATCAGATACATCCCTATTCATCTACAAGCACAATGGCAATTTTCTTTTGTTGTTGGTCTATGTTGATGATCTACTTATTACAGGCAATAATGCTCCACTTATTCAAACTCTTATTCAGGATCTTCAGAATAGGTTTGCACTAAAAAACCTGGGTCTTGTGAAAGACTTTCTTGGATTTGAAGCTCTTCGCACAACAATTGGTCTTCATCTTACACAATCAAAATACACGACTGATCTCCTCATTAAGACCAAAATGCATTCAGCTAAACTAGTTCCTACTCCCATGAGTGCAACCCTCAAACTTCATGCAGCCTCGGGTCCTGCATTTTCTGATCCCACACTTTATAGAAGCACCATTGGTGCTCTCCAATATTTAACTTACACAAGACCGGACATAGTGTTTGCTATAAACAAACTCAGTTAATACTTACAGAAACCTACTGAGCTCCATTGGACAACATGTAAAAGAGTATTACGATATCTCAAGGGTACAGTTCATCGTGGACTACACTTCACTTCGGCTTCATCTCTACATCTTCAAGTATACACCGACGCAGATTGGGCAAGTTCAATTGATGATCGTCGCTCTATAACTGGCTACTGTGTATTTCTTGGCACCAATCTTCTCACATGGAGCTCCCGTAAACAGTCTGTGGTTGTAAGATCCTCAACCGAAGCAGAGTATCGTGCCCTCGCTCATGCATCAACTGAAGTAGCATGGCTACGTTCTCTTTTTTCAGAACTTGGAATTTCTCTTATCAACACGCTTGTCATATGGTGTGACAATCAAGGTGTTGGTGCCTTAGCTGCAAATCCGGTATTTCATTCCCGAACTAAGCATATTGAAGTAGATGTCCATTATGTTCATGAGCAAGTGCTAGATCAAAAACTAGTGGTATCTTGTGTTCCTTCTACAGAACAAGAGGCTGACTTATTCACTAAGCCCTTGTCTATTCCTAGGTTTCAATATCTGCTTACCAAGCTCAACCTTGCTGTTTCTCCAGGTTGTGCTTGAGGGGGGGTGTTAAGCTAACCAAATTCAGTTAGGAAGTTAGCTAACCTGTAACTATGGTCAGTTAGTAACTAAAGTCAGTTGGTAACCAAAGTTAAATTCCAAAAGTTTTGATATAAAAACAAATGTAAATCAATCAGATGAGTTAGTGAAAGCAAGAACACATTTCAGTTCCAAAATTTCCAATACTCTGTTTTCTCTTCGTTATACTCTATTTTTCTGCTACAACCCTGTTCTCTTCATTTTCTCTTCAACAAAACATATCACAAGCAACTTTCTTCCAATTTTTGTATAAAGAGTATCCTCATATGGACATTATTGAAAACCTTCATTTACGAAATATGCATCTATACGATTATACCAAGCTCTGGATTCTTGTTTTACTTCATAGTCTTTTTCAATTTCATTGTTACTCCATGGCCCGAATGTTTCTTCATCAAATACGACATCCCAACTGATTATAATTTTCTTAGTGATAGGATGGTGCAACTTGTAGGCTTTTAATTGATCACTAACACACACCAAGAAAAATGCACTTCTCACCTTTGTCATCTACTTTCATTCTCTTCTGGTCTGGAATATGGGCAAATGCAATCCTCCCAAAAATTTTGAAATGATCAACTGCAGGACTATGTCCATTCCAAGCTTCTTCAGGTGTCATATTTTGAAAAGTCTTTTTCCATAGAACTCTTGTAAATTGTCTTTAGTGAGAAAATAATTTTTCAAAATCATATTTAATAAGGGTAAAAAGGTTTTTCGTCAAAAATTAATCCTAAAACACTAGTTTGCAAAAAGAAATCATGATTTCTTTTTAGTCTGAAATTCTGAAATTCATGATTTTGGAATGTAAATATTTGTTTCCCAATTTAAGTCTGAGATTTATTTTATGATGATATATAAATATATATCACGCTTTTCTTAACAAAGTTTTGACAATATTGGTATTATATCTTGTATTGTTTTTGTTTTTGAGTTTTGAAAATCTAAGGGCTTGTTTGGCTGTGTTTTTAAAAAAAATTGTTTTTAAAATAGAGAACAAAAACTTATTTTTTAAAAACAAGAATGTTTGGCAAGATGTTTTTAAAAAAAAATAGTTTCTTAAAATGAAAAAATAAAAAACAAAAAACTTGTTTGGATGAAAGAATTTGTTTTGTTTTTAAAACGATGTCTTGCTTTTATTTTATAAAAATTTTATAAATTTAATTTGTAATAATAAGAAATCAAATTGAAGTTAAATCTTATTAAAAAATAAAAATTAAATTTACTATTATATATGAGTTAAAGATAAATAATTTTTTTTTATTCTAGTGAAACAAAAATAATAAAATAAAAATAATTTTAATATTTATTTTTAATACAAGTCAAATAAGTACTTTAATATTTTTTTAAAAAAAAATATTCTTGTTTGACCATGATTTCTTATGCTTATTTTTAGAAATTGTTTTTAAATTAAAGAACCAAATATTTTTTTTAAATGTTTTATAAAAATAAGGATATTTGGAAAGTCGTTTATATAAAAGGATTTTAAAAATAAAAAATAAAAAGATTTGTTAGAATAAATTGTTTTTTTTTTAAAGAAAATTGTTTTGATTTTGTAAAAGCATTTTAAATTCAATTTATATAATATTAATTATTAAATTTAATTGAAGTTTTATTGAAAATGAAAATAATTTTATAATTATAAATAAATTAAAAAGTAAATCATTTTTTTGGTAAAACATAAATAGTAGTATTATAATAAAATCATAATTTATAGTTTTAGTAGAAAATGTACTATTTTATTATTTGTTAAAAAAAAAAAAAAAGGATATTAACATCTTTGCCTTTTTTTTTTAATTAAAATTGAATAATACTAATTGTGGATATTATTTTATTTAAAATGAATAATGAATGAAGTTTTACTTTTTGAACATATAAATAATCCAATATTTTTATTATATATGTATATATTTAGTACTCAATTTTAACCATAATATTTTAGAATGTTTTGATTTAATCTACAATTAATTAGATCAATTTTTTTTTATTGTAAATTATTCTTAAAAATTAAAGAATTTATTAAAGATTTTTTAACATATAAATAAGCCAATATTTTTTTATATATGCATATATTTAATACACAATTTCAAACATAATATTTTAGAATTTTTTTATTTAATCTATAATTAATTAGATCGATTTTTTTATTGTAAATTATTCTTTAAAATTAAAGAATTTATTAAAGAATTTAAATTATTAAAATTATTGTAAATTTTTTTCCAATGAATAGATATATTTATCATCTCCAAATTATTTTTAAAAATTATTAAACTCATTAATAAATTTAATAAAAAAATATCACTTGATTTGAAGTTCATTTTTCTAGTAGAAATTTTATAAAAGTATGATTATGTGCACAAAAGAAATAATGAAGTTATTATAAACCGATTTTGTTCCATAAATTTATGGTATTAATAAGTTTATTATTTGAATTTTAAATTATTTTTAAACATTGTTAGACTTGTTAATGAATTTAACATATTAAGTCATATTTAATTTGGAGTTCATTTTCCTAATAAAAAAAATGGGAAATTATAATTTTATATAGAAGGGAAACAATAAAGTTGTTTTAAACAAATTTTTGTTCATAAATTCTGATATTAATAAGTTTATTATTTAAGTTTTAAATTATTTTTAAAAATTAATAGATTTGTTAATAAATTCAATACATTAAGTCTTGTTTAATTTGGAGTTAATTTGCCTAGTAAAAAAAATTAAAAAAATAATGATTTTATATATATATATATATATATATATAATAGAGTGCATGTGTTTTTGTATTGTTTTTAAAAACGGTTGAAAATAACTATTATTTATTTTCTAAAAGTTGTTATCTATTTCACTTTGTTTTTAAAAAAACTAGAAATAAAGAACAATAACTAAACAAAGTTTAATGATTAATTAGTAAGGTTTTGCATTTTATGAAATACTTTGATGTTACTTCTCATATTGAAGCCCTATTTAATTTTACACAATATGGTACCACCGGTTAGTTAATCTATTATAAAAAATAAAAACAAATAAAAAAGTTATGTTACCATATAACATGTTAATCTATTAAAAACACAAATAAAAAAAATTATGTTACCCTGCAACACTGAATTTTGAAATTGACAAAAAAATAATTTCCAATATGAAACTCATGCATCCATATACTTTGATAGCTAGGGATAGTGATCCGAGTCTTGTCATTTAATTTGTTTTCTTCATCTAATTTATTTAGGGTCACTCATATTTCTACTATTTATTTGGGATAAACCCATGTTTCATTGGGATAAAACAATTACAAAAAACTAGTTAGTTAAAAAAAATTATAATTATTAACGAAGGCATATATGGTAATTTATAAGTAGAAATTATAAAACCAAGCCACTAATAGAATAAAAAAGCATTAACAAAATATAAGGAAAGCAAGATGATGTTGCATCACCATTTGGAGTTTAAATTGATCTAGTTTAATTTCCTCCAATACTCCAAGTTTTATAATATTCTAATAATTTTCACAATAATTTTTTATAATCATAGTACTCTACCAATAGTAAAGACAAGACTCACTCTATTAAAAATTTATAGGCCTTATGTTTATAAATTCTCTAAATAAATATCTCATTTTTCTTTCACCCAACATGCATCCCACACTTCCATTACATGCACCCTACACATCATTTCTATAAAAAACAATATCTCATTTTTCACCCAATCATGATATTGTTGCCCATTTATGAATTCACACTATGATAAACAATTGTATATGTAGGACAACTCAAGATAAGTTTTTCTTTGCAATGTAATTAAAGATATAACAAACCAACTTTCAAAACCTTCATAAACATCCGTTTTTACTTAAAAAGGAAGTTAGCAAACCAAAAGGCATGGTGGAGAGTTTGACCGGTCATCCACCCCTCTCCCATTTTGCATGCCTTCCATGCTCGTTGACAATCTTATATTTATTTATTTTGTTTGGTACGTGTCATGAGTAATAGATGGCCTCCGAACCGTTCGTACAACCAACCATTCCTCGCTTTGATGGTCACTATGACCATTGAAGCATTTTGATGGAGAATATTCTCATGTCCAAAGAGTATTGGATAGTCAACGTTTCTGGAGTAGCAGAACCAGTTGGTGGTGTCGTAGTGACAGAGAGGTTGATGCAAACTTAAATGAAATGCGACATAAGAAGAAGAAGAGAGGCGGATGGAGAGAGAATAGGCAATCTTATTGATGACAATATGAAAGATAACAGAGCAGAGAGGAGATGAGCAATTCACACAATTCCCACAACATCCCTGACCCTTCATCTCTCTCACACTCATATACTATCTCTATAACAAATTGCAACAACTTCTCTAACAAACTCCCGAGAATATCGCTAAGCCGCTTCTCACAGGAATAACAGAAATGAAGAAAGGAAAAGATAAGGAAATGACAGAAAGAAATGAAATAAGTGCTAGCTGGCGTGCCTATCCATTCCTTTCGCATAAAACGCACCGCATCACTAACATGGTTCTCCTCACGGTGTCGTTTACCAGCTGTTCGCATCAATACTCCCTTCTAAGAAACTTCCTTGTCCTCAAGGAAGAAAGCAGGAAACCTCCTCTTCAGATCATCTGCAAATTCCCAAGACGCATCAACTGGTGATTTATCAACCCAATGTATCAGTAATTGAACAGCTGGGACATTGTGTCTTTTGACTAAACGACGGTCCAGAATAGCTTGTGGGAGCAAGGTGGTGCTGGTATTAGAGATAGGTAAAGATGAGCAAGCTTGAATTGATGCATGAGCTGGCTTGAGAAGGGACACGTGGAATACGTTGTGTATTTGAGCATCAGGAGGCAACTGGAGCTGATAAGCCACTGTTCCAATTCTGTCTATCACCTTAAACGGGCCATAATAGCGGGGTTGGAGTTTGGGACCTCCTGAATGCATACTGACTTGCTTATAAGCCTGGAGTTTTAGTAACACCATATCTCCAATGTTGAATTCTCTGTCAAACCTGTTCTTATCGGCTTGAATTTTCATCCTCTGCTGTGCCTTGGAGAGATGGTGTTTAAGCAGTTGCAGCCAACTCTCTCTTTCATTTAACACTCTATCAACAGCTTCAACATTTGAGTCCTTTGGAAAATAGGGAATTTTTAGCGGAGGGGCATAACCATACAAAGCTTCAAACGGTGACATCTTTAAAGAGGAATGGTATGAAGTATTATACCAAAACTCTGCTAATGAGATCCAGTTTGCCCATTGGCCTGGGTTATCGCCTGCCATGCACCGAAGATAGGTTTCAATACACCTATTCACCACTTCTGTCTGACCGTCTGTTTGAGGGTGGTACGCAGTAGATAGCTGCAATGAGACGCCCCGTAATTTGAAAAATTCCTGCCAAAAAACACTGGTGAAAATAGGGTCTCTGTCACATGTGATGGAGTGAGGAAGACCATGAAGTTTATATACACTGTCAAGGAACACTTGGGCAACCATCTTGGCTGTATATGGGTGTGGTAGCAGCATAAAGTGACCATACTTGGTAAGCCTGTCCACAACAACAAAAATTGTCGTTTTACCATTAGATTTGGGGAGGCCTTCGATGAAGTCCATTGTGATGTCTGTGAAGACTCCCTCTGGAACAGGCAATGGTTGCAGTAAGCCAGAATAAGGTTTATTTTCTGGTTTGAAGCGCTGACATACAGAGCAATTTCTCACATATTCTCGGACAAACTTCCTCAAACCCTTCCAATAAACTACTGCAGATATTCGCTTTGTAGTCACATACAAGCCAGAATGGCCTCCAGTTGGCGAATCATGAAAGCTGTTTAAGATCTCTCGTCGCAGTTGTTCATTGACTCCAACTACCAATTTCCCCTTTCTCTGAAGTTCCTCTCCTCGCCAAGAATATTTAGGATAAGCAGAGGGGTCTGCTTCCTTAGCCTTAATGATCTTCTGTAATTCAAGATCTACACCCCAAGATTCTTTGATCAAGTCATACAACTGAGTGTTTAAAATTGTTGTAGATAGAACAAACAACTCTGCTGGTTGGATTCTAGACAAAGCATCCGCAGCAACATTCTCTTTTCCTTGCTTATAGCGAATTTCGTAATCGTATTGCATAAGCTTGGCAACCCAAGCTTGCTGAGTAGGTGTAGTTACTCGCTGTTCAAGAAGATATTTCAGACTCTGGTGGTCTGTTTTGATTACAAAATGGCGATCTACCAGATATGACTCCCACTTTTTGATGGCCATAAGAATAGCCAACATCTCTTTTTCATAAGTGGATAAGGTTTGAAACCTATCAGATAAGGCCTTGCTGATGTATGCAATGGGATGTCCTTCTTGCATTAGGACTGCTCCAATACCCTGACCAGAAGCATCTGTTTCTATTATGAACTCCTTTGAAAAATTTGGCAGGGCAAGCACTGGTGCGGTTATCATCACCTGTTTCAAAGCCATGAAAGCTTGATTACTTCCCTCTGTCCAGTGAAAAGCGTCCTTTTTAAGCAGATCTGTCAGTGGCTTTGCAATTTTTCCATAATCCTTTACAAATCGCCTATAGTACCCCGTGAGGCCGAGAAAGCCACGAAGTTGCTTAAGTGTAATGGGAGTTGGCCAGTCTCTAACAGCAGCAACTTTTTGAGGATCAGTATAAACTCCCCCGCTGGAAATCACATGGCCCAGATACTCAATACTAGAGTGGCCAAAGAAACATTTTTTGCTCTTGGCATAAAGCAAATTCTCCCGTAAGACCTGCAAGGCAATACTTAAATGATGTATGTGGTCAAAGAAGCTTCTGCTGTATATTAAAATGTCATCAAAAAACACTAGAATGAACTTCCGAAGATAGGGTTGGAAGATATTGTTCATAAGGCTCTGGAAGGTGGATGGAGCATTCGTGAGGCCAAAAGGCATCACCAAAAATTCGTAGTGGCCCTCATGTGTCTTGAAGGCAGTTTTTGGCACATCAGGTTCATGCATTCTGATTTGCCAATAGCCAGAGCGTAGGTCAATTTTGGAGAAAATTGTTGAACCTCCCAATTCTTCAAGAAGTTCTTCAATAACAGGTATTGGAAATTTGTCCTTGACAGTAACTTGGTTCAAAGCTCTGTAATCAACACATAATCTCCACGATCCATCCTTCTTTTTTACTAGAACCACCAGACTTGCGTAAGGGCTCCTGCTTTGTCTAATTACTCCTGCATGTAACATTTCACCAATCAGTTTCTCAATAGCATCTTTCTGCACTGCAGCATACTTGTAAGGTCTGCAATTAATTGGTCCCGCTTCATCCTTTAAATCAATCTGGTGATCATAATCCCGGACCGGGGGCAATCCTGTGGGCTCTTCAAAGACGTCCGCAAAAGCCTGCAACATTTTTTGCAACTCCTCCTACTGTTGCGGGGTGAGAGTTTCCTCTAAATGAGTGTTTTCAGCCACCTGAATAGCCCAGAGAGTGGCATCTGAAAGGTCCTGTATTGCAAACAAGCCAGGCTGTTCTACCAAGCCTTTTAGCTTATCTGCCCAAGGTGACATCCTTTCCTGAAGCTTATTTTTGCCCTGCAAGAGATATGGTTTGCCATTTAATTCAAAACCCATCTGCAATGTATTAAAGTTCCACGAGATATCTCCCAGAGTGGCAAGCCATTGAGTTCCCAAGATAAGATCATAAGTCTCCAGAGGCAGAACATAAACCTCCGCAATAAATTCTTGCCCTTGCATTCTCCACCTGAAGTCTGAACATAAAGCTGTACAGTGAAGTTCGTGCCCATTTGCTACGGTCACCCTTATCCCTCTAGCCTTCTGCCAACAACAGTCAACCCTTTTTGCCACCTTAGAACTCAGGAAATTATGAGAGCTTCCTGAGTCTATTAGCACAAATAAGGAGCGCCCCTTGTAATTTCCATTCAAGGTCATAGTTTGAGAGTCTTCATTCCTCATAAGAGTATTAAGAGACAGCTGAATCTGTTCATCCTCCTCACCCAAGCCTTCCATTTGTAAATTCCCTTCAGGCCCCTCACCATCTGTCTCCACCTGAATCTGCATAACATACAGTTGTTTCCTTTTGCATTTATGGCCAGGAGTAAATTTCTCATCACACCAGAAACATAAACCCTTAGCCCGACGCTCGTCTAGGTCTCTGTTAGAGAAATTTCGATGGTTTCTAGTGGTGATTCCAGGATTGGTTTTAGGTATATTGGTTGATGGTGGTAAGGGTAGCAGTCCGGCATTTGTAGTTTTCGGGAAAGTGGTGTTACTGAGGTTGGTAGCATTTTGGGAAATAGAGGTGATTGGCGTGGCTTTGTGGTAATGGTTAGTGGTGGGTGAGTATAGGCTAGGTCCTTTGGAGACTGGTTTTGGTTTGTTCTGCAAAGCGGCTACTGCTATTTCTTGTAATCTGGCCAGAGAGTAAGCATCAGCAAGTGTTTGTGGTTTGAACATTCGAACGGGCATCTGGAGTTCATCAATCAAACTAGACAAGAAAAAACTTAAGGCATGGGATTCTTTGATATCAGCTCTAGGATACAATTCATCAAATTCATCCATATAGCTCTGCAGTGAACCTGTTTGCCTTAAATTGCGCAGATCCGCAATCGGATCATCAAAAACATGTTGCCCAAATCTAACATTCAAAGCAATGACATATTCAGACCAATCAAGGTAGGCTTCATTACCTCTAGTCTTAATATAACCCTGATGCCACTGGATCGCTTTTCCCTCTAAGTGAAGAGCTGCCAGGCGCACTCTAGCTTCCGGAGGAGTCCGATCGACTTCGAAGAAATACTCCACCCGAAGTAACCAACCATCTAATCCACCTCCATTAAACTTTGGAAAGTCCACCTTGGTCGAATGACCGAGTTGATTCTCCCACCTACGTTCTTCTCCCCTATTGGTCATCACCTCCTGGTTCTGAAGGCTCAAGCCTCCGATCAAACTTTTGAGATCAGCAAAAGATTTGACAGCTTTTTCTTCTGATTCGCGACGCCACAACTCCTGTTTCCTTTCGAACTCTTTCATCATCTCAAGCATTTCGCGTCTGACTTCCTGTGAACGAGTTGCTTCTGCCATCATTCCTTCCACAGGCGAAGAAACGTCGGCTCTGATACCAACTGATGCAAACTTAAATGAAATGCGACATAAGAAGAAGAAGAGAGGCGGATGGAGAGAGAATAGGCAATCTTATTGATGACAATATGAAAGATAACAGAGCAGAGAGGAGATGAGCAATTCACACAATTCCCACAACATCCCTGACCCTTCATCTCTCTCACACTCATATACTATCTCTATAACAAATTGCAACAACTTCTCTAACAAACTCCCGAGAATATCGCTAAGCCGCTTCTCACAGGAATAACAGAAATAAAGAAAGGAAAAGATAAGGAAATGACAGAAAGAAATGAAATAAGTGCTAGCTGGCGTGCCTATCCATTCCTTTCGCATAAAACGCACCGCATCACTAACATGGTTCTCCTCACGGTGTCGTTTACCAGCTGTTCGCATCAGAGGTAGAAAGCTGAATTAGTAGCATTGACAGATCAATCTTGAAGACAGTTCTTTGCAAAGATGCCTCCAAGCATATCCGGGATTCAATGAGAAGGAAGTATCAGAGGAACGCGAGGTCAAAATGGGTACAACTTCAAGCACTTCGTGAGGAGTTCGCTGCTTTGCACATGAAGTTGGGAGAATCAATTGATGATTTCTTCTCAAGGATCAGACAATGGCAATTGTCAATCAGATGCAGATTCATGAGGACAAGGAGGATGTTTTGGTCGTTGAAAAGATTCTTGAGTCGTTGATGACAAAAAAACACATAATTGATCAATTTCTTTCTTTAATTGTAAACATACTATTTTTTTATTTTTTTATTAAAATAACTAATGGAAAAAAAATAAAAATGGATAATCAATGAATGAAATTTAATTCTTTTTATTAATTCATATAAAAAATAGTACTAAACAAGGTTTTCAATTTTTTTTAAAAAATAGTTTTCATTTTTTAATTAAATGTTTTTTTCAAAAAGAAAATATAAAAAACATAAATCATATTACCATTTCTTTAGAAATTATTTTTTAAAATAGTTTTTTAATATAATTTTTCTTTATTTATAATTTTGAAATAGAAAATAATGCTGATTTTCAATTATTTATAAATTTTTTTTTAAAGCAATGAAAAATCCAAATTGTTCAAATAGAATTATTATGGTTGCATAAATAGTGGTGCAATAAAGACAAAAAAAAAAAGCTTATGTGAAAGGTCATCGGGTATTTTAGTCCATCACTATTTTATATTCTTAAAAGGTAATATATAGAAATTTGAAGGATATATTGGTCTTTTAACATCTTATATCATTTTTTTCGGCTTAGTTGGGCTCAAAACACAATTCTCCTGATAATTAATGGGGTGTACCATGTCAAATGGTCAAGATGTTGCCACGTCATCTGATAGATCAGGCCCCAATGAAAGCCGCCATTTTTTGCTTTAATTATCTCTCCATCTTTCTCTCTTCCATCTAGTGACCGTTTGCTTCTTAACCGTTGTGGTTCCGGTCTGGTAAGACCTTCTTTACTCTACATTTGTTTTACATTTATAGTTATTAGGGTTCTTATATCTATGTTTGTTTTAATCATGTCGAAAAGAAAAAGGGAAGAAGATGAAGTCATCAAGTTTTGTAGAAGAGTTTCAAGCAGAGTTCAACATTCCTTTATCAATTGGGCTATGGTTTTTGGAAGAGAAGGATGTGAGTTTAGTAGAAGTTAGCCCTATAAAGGGTGGGCTATCTTGCTGAAGGGCTACTTCAAAGCCGGATAGTGAGGTTACTCATATTTCCACTATTTATTTAGGATAAACCCATGTTTCACTGGAATAAAACAATTACAAAAACTAGTTAGTTAAAAAAAATTTATAATTATTAGCTAAGGCATATATGATAATTTATAAGTAGAAATTATAAAACAAAGTGAATGATATAATAAAAAAGTATTAACAAAAAAAAAAAAGGAAAGCAAGATGATGTTATAAGTTGTTTTAAACTAATTTTTGTTCATAAATTTATGGTATTAATGAGTTTATTATTTAAGTTTTAAATTATTTTTAAAAATTAATAGATTTGTTAATAAATCTAATGCATTAAATTTTGTTTAATTTAGAATTAACTTGCCTAGTGAAAAAAATAATGATTATATATATATATATATATATATATATATATATATATATAAAGAAAAAAAAGAAAAAAAATAATAGACTCATGTGTTTTTGTATTGTTTTTAAAAATGATTGAAAATAATTGATATTTATTTTCTAAAAGTTGTTATCTATTTTACTTTGTTTTTAAAACTAGAAACAGAGAACAATAACTAAACAAAGTTTAATGATTAATTAGTAAGGTTTTGCATTTTATGAAATACTTTAATGTTAATTCTCATATTGAAGCCCTATTTAATTTTACACAATATGATACCACGGGTTAGTTGTGTTATGTTATGTTACGATATAACATGTTAATATATTAAAAACACAAATAAAAAAATTATGTTACCATGCAACATTGAATTTTGAAATTGACAAAAAAAAAAAAATTCTATATGAAACTTATGCATCCATATACTTTGATAGGGATAGTGATCTGAGTCTTGTCATTTAATTTGTTTTCTTCATCTAATTAATTTATTTAGGGTAACTCATATTTCTACTATTTATTTAGGATAAACCCATGCTTCACTGCGATAAAACAATTACAAAAAGTAGTTAGTTAAAAAAAATTATAATTATAAACTAAGGCATATATGGTAATTTATAAGTAGAAATTATAAAACCATAAACTAAGGCATATATGGTAATTTATAAGTAGAAATTATAAAACCATAAACTAAGGCATATATGGTAATTTATAAGTAGAAATTATAAAACCAAGCCACTAATAGAATAAAAAAGCATTAACAAAATATAAGGAAAGCAAGATGATGTTATATCACCATTTGGAGTTTAAATTGATCTAGTTTAATTTCCTCCAATACTCCAAGTTTTATAATATTCTAATAATTTTCACAATAATTTTTTATAATCATAGTACTACTAAAGATAACTCACTCTATTAAAAACTTACAGGCATTATGTTTATAACTTCTCTAAATAAATTTCTCATTTTTCATTCACCCAACATGCATCCCACACATCCATTGCATGCACCCTACACATCCATCAATATCATTATGTTTCTATAAATAAATATGTCATTTTTCACCCATCCCACACATCCATTGCATGCACCCTACACATCCATCAATTTCATTATGTATCTATAAATAAATATGTCATTTTTCACCCAATCATGATATTGTTTCCCATTTATGAATTCACACTATGATAAACTAGAATATTATTAAAAGAAAAACAATTGTATATATAGGACAACTCAGACAAGTTTTTCTTTGCAATGTAATTAAAGATATAACAAACCAACTTTCAAAACCTTCATAAACATCCGTTTTTACTTAAAAAGGAAGTTAGCAAACCAAAAGGCATGGTGGAGAGTTTGACCGGTCATCCACCCCTCTCCCATTTTGCATGCCTTTCATGCTATCGTTGACAATCTTATATTTATTTATTTTGTTTGGTACGTGTCATGAGTAATAGATGGCCTCCGAACCGTTCGTACAACCAACCATTCCTCGCTTTGATGGTCACTATGACCATTGAAGCATTTTGATGGAGAATATTCTCATGTCCAAAGAGTATTGGATAGTCAACGTTTCTGGAGTAGCAGAACCAGTTGGTGGTGCCGTAGTGACAGAGAGGTAGAAAGCTGAATTAGTAGCATTGAAGTTGAAGGATACCTCCAAGCTATTGACAGATCAATCTTGAAGACAATTCTTTGCAAAGATGCCTCCAAACATATCCGGGATTCAATGAGAAGGAAGTATCAAAGGAACGCGAGGTCAAAATGGGTACAACTTCAAGCACTTCGGGAGGAGTTCGCTGCTTTACACATGAAGTTGGGAGAATCAATTGATGATTTCTTCTCAAGGATCAGACAATGACAATTGTCAATTAGATGCAGATTCATGAGGACAAGGAGGATGTTTTGGTCGCTGAAAAGATTCTTCGGTCGTTGATGACAATTAATTATGTTGTTTGTTCAATTGAGGAGTCCATGAACGAAAACTTATCAAGGAAGATCAAGAACAACAAGAAGCTCTAAGCAACAACACTCTCAACAATCAAACAAGGAAGATCAAGGAAAAGCTGGTGGCAAAGGAAACAAAGATGGTGGACAGCCACACTTTCAAGGATGAAGAAGTATCTCTTCTGATGGTGTGTCATGCAAAGGAGGAAACCCACCAAAATATGTGGTATTTGAATACAGGCTGTACCAATCACATGAGTGGAGACAATTCAACATTCTCTTATTTGGATTAATCTTATCATGATACAGTGAAGTATAGAGATAATTCCACAGTCTCTGTTAAAGGAAAAAGAAGAGTCACCATCGAAACCAAAGGAAGTACTAGTTGAGAAAGAAGTAGGAAGTTTAAAACAAGCACTTCACACCGATGATGGAGAAGAATATAACTCACACGATTTTGTACAATTCTGTGAGAATCATGGTATCAAACATCAGTTTACAAAATTAAAACAAGAAGTAGGAACTATCTCTAATGTGCTTAATATTCTAGAATTAAAGATTAATTTACTTGGTGTGGGTTAGCTACAAGAAAAGGGATATAATTTTTTTCATCAAAGATGGAGTCTGTCCAATACAAGATGAAAAATTGGGCTTGATTGCTCAAGTCAATATGACAATGAATCGAATGTTCCCGCTTTATCTCCACAATACTACTCGTACATGCTTCTTAACAAAATTGAAAAAGGAGGCATGGCTTTGGCTTTGGCTTTGGCTTTGGTGGTTTGAAAACTCTACTACAAAAGAAGATGGTGGATGTCCCTCGTGTGTGTGGAGAGTGTGTTGTTAGCAAACAACAACGTGATCCTTTTCCTAACAGAAAATCATGGAGAGCAAAGAAGGCGTTGGAGATAGTCCATTCAGATATTTGTGGGCCAATAACTCCTACATCTAATGGCGGTAAATGATAATTTATTACCTTCATTGACATTTATTGCTGAAGAACATGGGTATATTTTTTTATAGAAGAAATCTGAAGATTTTATGACTTTCAAAAACTTTAAAGTACTAGTTGAGAAAGAAGTAGGAAGTTTAAAACAAGCACTTCGCACCGATGATGGAGAAGAATATAACTCACACGATTTTGCACAATTCTGTGAGAATCATGGTATCAAACATCAGCTAACAAACATCCTATACACTTCAACAAAATGGTGTTTGTGAGAGGAAGAATCGCATAATTCTAAACATGGTGTGAAGTTTTTTGGCAAGGAGTGGAGTTCCAAAAAGTATTTGGCCACAAGCTATCGACTGGAGCATTCATATTTTGAATAGAGCATCCATTTTCAAATCAATTATTACTATATTTTTTAAGGCAATAAAATTGGTTTTAATGTAATCTGAAGTATTAACATTCTTTTTGAACTCTATATGAAATTATATATATATATGAAAAAGGAGAGTAAATAATCTAACTCTTTTCTTTTACATATTTTGTATACTTTTTATTTTCTAAAAGGTGAAGGCATCCAAAGGTATTTTTATATATATTTGTATACATTTTACTCTCCAAAAGATGAAGGCAAGAAATCAAATTTGATTAAAAGGTATTCAAAAATCCAAATTTAGAAATCTAACATTTTATTTTTTCTTCATAAAAATATTCTTATTTATTTATTTTATTTTATTTTTATAAAAATAATATCAATTGATGTGTTAAGAATTCAGTTTATGCAAAAATTCTCCACCTCTTCCTCCTGGTCCTCTATGTGCCCTTTCCCAACCTCCCACTTTGTCTTGGGTAAAGTGGTTGTACTGCAAAACCTTCACTTCCTGTAACTCTTCCTTATAGTCCTTTGATAGGTATTGAGCAAACGCTTCTGCCCAGCTAGTGTTTCCTCCATGATCATCACCTCCTTTTATATCCACTGATGAACATGAATCAACTATGATAAGGAGTGGAGTTTCTTCCTGGTGTCCCAAAACATCAATTAAAATTATAGTTTTAATAAAAACAAGCTAAAGATGTTCAATAATACTAAAATTAACAACATAATTAATGCTACTAAATTGTAATTAACTTACAACAATTATTATAATTAATTTGAGATGGATAATGATTATTTATACTCTTAGTTTCCTACCATACTTGAACTTAGATAATAAATGTTTCCACCTAATCCACCTAAAAATTTGGTTAAATAAAAATCTCACTATGTTCCAAATATATATTAACTAGTATTATAGTGTTTATAATTTTACCATTTCTATTTAATTTCCTCCACTACTTCAATCCTTACTCAAATATTATATTAATAATGAACATGTTGAATTGAATTACCCAATAAACATATCAAATATGCTTCAAAACTTGTGATATTTATAACTTTGGCAATCATGTATCTCATTCTTCAAACAATATGTTTGTGAACATTTCAGTTATGTGAAAGAAATCATAACATTTTGACCTATTTATGAATTAAGAGATGAAAGACAAGTCCCATTTGTTTTTAACACACACATACACACACACACACACATATATATATAATTTAAATGAAAAGGAAAAAAAAAAAACCTCATAGAAAACATTTGTATGACTCATTAAAAATGTGGCATAAAAGGTTAAGAATGAAATAGAAAAAATGATTCAAAGTTCAAACAAAAATTTCATAACAAGTTTTAATGATAAATATGACATCAAATGCTAGTAATTAAAAGAAATATAATTAATTTTGAGAATGTATGACAGAAAAGGTGACAAGTCAATAATATATTTTCAGTTAAATAATTCTGATCCAATAGCAACATTTGTAGGTTAATGGTTGGTTTTTTTGGGTGAGACTTCCCTGTATGTTTCATTAGCTTCAATTATAGGAATTTCAATTATAATTCCTTGAATTGAATCATGAACCCTAAATTTGATGGCAACACAAAATTAACATATCCCTTGATATTATATATTTTAATTTAGTCATAAACCTTCAAACTTTTAGGTGGCTAAATTTTTCTTAAATCTAAATAGATCTTAATTTAAGTTTAAATAATATTGAATAGTATTAAATATTAAGTGTCTTATTTGGACACACTTCTTGCTTTTCTTTTTTAAAATAGAAAATATTAATAAATTATATATATAAAAAGAATAAATCCACGGAAAAATTTAAATTTGATGTAGTACACATTTTTTGATATGTCCATTTTTAAAACTATTACTTTTTTAACCTACATGGGTAAAAGTTCTTTTATCTTATATAAAAGTTATTAGTATGCGTTTCTTGATTTTAAATATAAAAAGCATGAAGTGTATCAAAATGAACACTAAATTGTTTTCTTTTCTAATTTTTTTTTTACTTAAATCTTAGAAAAGCCACTAATTTAAAATCATTTTTAAATAGTTTATTTATAATTTATCACTTTCTCTAAAACAATTTTATTTTAATGGAAAGAAGTAAAAATGTTTTACTTTTATCTTAAATTCGAAAACAATTTTCTTTAAGGATTCAGTTGAAACAAACAAACAAGGGAATGCTTAACAAACCATCTATGCACGTTGCCAATTCTAGGTAAAAAATTTCATTGTGCTAATATATGTATGTATGTATAGCAAAAAAAAAGGGACAATATGTATGTATAACATAACAGAGGACAATATATTTGAAATTTCGCCAAATCATTGTATGTTTGAAATAGTCCCCTCAACATAGTAAAAGTGATTTAATTAGTTTAAGGTAAGAAAGAATTAATTAGAAGCCAATTTGATTACAGTGTTTTAAAGAATTATTTGATGGAAACTTTATTTATTTATGTATTTATATTATTAATTTATTGATTTCAAGTTTGATTCCATTTCTTTAGAGATTCCAAGAGAAAGTAATATCTTACGTACATTAGAGGATCACTAGTGTTGATCATCCAGTTGACATATTGACAAAGATAATTTTTTTAGTCAAATTTAACCATTTTTTTTGGACTTGATCCAATTAAAAAGATTTAAATAATTACAATTCTTGTGGTTTCGAGATTCTTAAAGATTGATTGACTAACTTTAAATCATAGTAAAGTGTAGATTTAACCCCTTCATGGTCGATTTTGGGCCTCATTGTTCTTAACAAAAAAAAATGGGTTATAATTTAGTAGAGTTGCTACCATCAAGGATCAAGATATTGAAAAATGTAGAAATATGAGTGGTTAGATTTTATTAAAATAAGTAGATATTGTACCCAAATTTAGAAAAAATATTAGTGTGATGAAAATTGATAAAAAAATATATATAGAAACATTGGAAAAGGCTAAAATAAATGATTAAAAAATTAGTATTATTGACTCATCCATTACGCTCTTAAATTTAATAAAATCAATATTTTATTTCATAAATGTGCCTTGAGTGTTTTATTGTTTATATTAAATCAATCTCTTGTTCTAGAAGGTTACAAAAACCAATCTAATCATCAACAATTATGAATTTAAAATCAACAAGCAAAGGACTTTAGCTTTAAGAGAAAACTAAGTAAAAAATGAAGAAAACTCTAATTGCAGTTTCAAGCTAAGAACTATAGAACCGACCTAGACATCAAATCTCAACTCTAGATTAGGGCCAAGTTAAAATTAGTCTAATCAAGTGATAGATTTCAATTCACAAACCATGTTTAACATTAAAATTTAAGTATAAAACTCTTACTAAATTATTCTATTTTTGTGTTGCTCGATTTAATCATTTGTGCACTAATTCATCTCTTGAGATTCCACATTAATTGCATGCATAACCAATTAAACTAATCATCAACTGATCACGGGATGACAAATCATTAATGGAACCAAGTAACCATTGATTATCTTTCTATTTAGAGAGAACTACTAGATAGAATCTTAATTAAAAAAAAAAAGCTTATAAATAAGAGTTTAAAATGCATTGATGTCACCAATCTATGCAACCTCTAAAAATATCTTCTTCTTCCTTGCTTTTTTCTCTATTAAAACAAAGCATTAGGCTTGTCTCAAAAGATCTCTCCTCAAAAGCATGTTTTGTTGATGAGAAAATGAAAGAAAATAAATTTGAGATAAAAGTAAAAAGGGAAATGTACATTCAAATTAACAATCTAGAAATTCCTTCCCTCTTAAAAAGAGTGGAGCTCTTTATAAACATGAAGGTGAGCTATTCAAAAGCTAACTAACAAATTCAAATCTACCTATTTATAGTATCATGCTAAGTGGCAGTCTTTAATAATGCCACATCATTAAGAGATTAAGTATTATAAAAATCATAAATGCTTCATCCTTAATAGCCCTAGGATTAAAATTACAAATTGTCCTCAAAACTCTTAGTTTTAGTCATTCAGTAAAAGCAAACAATTCAGTGTTGAATTGGAAGATGATATCAAGCAACTCAAATCAGTATAAAATCCTTATCAGCAACACATGAATCTTCAACCTTTCAAACCAACATTGATAACCATCACATGGCTAAAGCTGCAAGAACCTCATCTGAAGTTGGTTAAGCACTTAAGGAGTTATACTAGTTGTGCAACAGTTAGAAGATCAGTTCCATATTGTAACAAATAGCATATTAGTTTCATATAGTTAGCTAGAGGTTAGTTAGTCAGGTTAGTATAAGGCATATGTAAATTGAATACATTGGCTGGTTAATGAATGAAATGCATAAGAAATTCTTTCATCTATGAAATTTCTTTTATGGTAGTAAAGCCACGACAATCTCTTGAATCTTCTATGAGAAAATCTTAGCTCCAGAATATTTCTTAACAGCTAAATACCTTCAGTTGCATTGATGGCAACCTCAACCCAATCTTCTAGCCTACAAGCCAGAGAAACACCTATAACTTCATCAAATGGTTCCATTTAGCAGATACAAGTATAACAATGAGAGAAACAGAGGAATAGAGGAAAGGGAATATGCCACACACAGCTTCTCATTAAAATAGCAGATATAAATGCAAAAGATTGTAACAGATTGGAAACGTATCCCTAAAGATAAGTGTACAACTTTAACTTAAAATACAAATTAAAAAATCAAACAAACTAAAGTAGTTACAACAATTTATGAGAAGGAATCGGGAGACATCTCTAATATGCCCCCTCAAGATTGGGGTCGTGTGACGAGACCAAACTTGGATTTAAGTGAAAGAAACCAAGACTTGGGAAGAGGTTTGGTAAGGGCATCAACAAGCTGATCATCACTTGAAACATAAGAAACATGTAAAGTGCCATTTTGAACTTGCTCACGAATAAAATGAAAATCAATGGCAACATGCTTCATCCTGGAGTGAAAAACTGGGTTTGAGCACAAGTTGGTTGCCCCAATATTGTCACAATAAATCACAAGGGATTGAGGAAGAACAACACCCAGTTCTGTCAAGAGAGAACTGACCCAGTTAAACTCTGCAGCTGTGGCAGCTACCGACCGATATTCAGCCTCTCGGAGGATCTAGCAACTGTTCTTTGCTTCTTGGAACTCCATGAGATAGGATTACGGCCAATGTAAACAACATAGGCACTAGTAGATGTGAGATCATCCTTGTTTCCAGCCTAGGCAGGATCAAAAAAGGCATGTAGAGAGAGGGGGGAGTCATGGTAAAGTTGAATGCCATCACTAAAGGAACCACATAGATAGCGCAGGAGACGTTTCACAAGGATCCAATGTTCTGTAGTTGGCTGATGCATGCATTGAGAAAGCTTGTTAACAACAAAGCCAATGTTTGGTCGTGTGATCCGTAAGTATTGGAAGCTGCCAACAATTGTTCTATACTCTGTGGGATCCTTGAGGGGAGAACCTAAGTGCAATGTAATGGGAGGACTAGTAGGTAATGGAGTATGTACCGGTTTAGCATCCATCATTTTTGTGCGAGTAAGAAGATCAACAATGTAACTTCATTGAGAGAGGAGTATTCCATAATCATTTGGAATAACTTCCACACCAAGAAAATATGATAAGTGCCTCAGATATTTTAGAGAAAATTGGTGAGCAAGCAGCTACATAAACTTGTGAACCATAGTATCATCATTACTGGTAAGAATGATATCATCCACATAAACCAGAAGATAGAGAAGGTTACCACCAATGTTTAGAACAAAAAGAGATGTATTGGCATGAAAATTGTGAAAACCCGAAGCAATAAGGAATTTGCGAAGCTCATGGTACCATGCTTGTGGAGCTTGTTTAAGCCCATAAATTGCTTTTCGAAGCTTGCAAACATGAGTTGGATTATCTAAATAAAAAAAAAACCTGGAGGTTGAGACATATAAACATCTTTAGAGAGATGACCTTGCAAAAAGGCATTGTTTACATCCAATTGTCGTAGAGACCAACCACGACTCACTACAAGGCTAAGAACTAAACGGACTGTAGTAGGCTTCACCACAGGACTGAAAGTGTCATGATAATCAATTCCTGGTCGCTGATGAAAGCTTTTCGCAACCAAGCGTGCTTTGTGCCTATCAACAAAACCATCAGAGTGACGTTTAGCTCAAAAAATCCACTTACATCCAACTATATTGTGAATAGAATCTGATGGGACAAGCTCCCGTGTCCCATTTCGAACAAGAGCATCATATTCTTCAGACATGGCCCAATGCCATTTTGGATCTTTGAGAGCTTGGGTCACAGTGGTTGGTTCTACATCATAAGGGTGAGAGAGTTGTGTGGAGAGATTAAGTTTCTGGATTGGTTTTCGAATGTTATTTTTGGCTCTAGTGGTCATTGAATGTATGGGTGGTGGCTTTGAAGTTGTGTTATGGACAGGGATAGATGTGTTTGGTTGGGTGTTGGGTGAAAGCATGAAGGTGGTTGGTTGGATTTCAGGTGAAGGTAGAGAGATGGTTGGTTGAATAGTAGACTCATGTGATATGTGTGGGGTTGTGTTGGTAGTAGGGAACAAAACATCACATGCGAGTTGTCCTTGAGGTTGAATTGTAGATGGTGTGTTGAATGTCCCGATAGAAGCCTAGTTGGTAGGAACTGTGATGATGGGAGGAATCCATGTGGAGATAGTGTCGGGTTGTGGACAGGCAGATGGCATGGATAAAGTAAGAGAGGGGAAGACAGACTCAACAAATTTGACATGACGAGAGACATACATTCTAGATGTGGGAGGATGATAGCACAGATAAGCACTTTGAGTAAGAGAATAGCCAAGAAAAATACAAGGCTTGGAACGAGACTCAAGTTTGTGAGATGAATAAGGGCGTAACCATGGGTAGCACAAATAACCAAAAATCCTAAGTTTAGAGTAGTTTGGGGGAGAGCCAAAAATGTTTTCATAGGAAGATGATAGATTTAGTGTGGGAGTGGGCATACGATTTATTAGGTAAACAGCAGTGGCAAAAGCATGAGTCCAAAACATTAAAGGAAGTGATGCATGAGAGAGGAGAGTGAAACCTGTTTTGACAATGTGATGATGATGTATTTCAGAGTACCCATTGTGTTTAGGAGTGTGTGGTGGAGTAGTAAAATGAGTGATCCCATGGGTAATAAGAAAAGTTCAAAGAGCCAAGTATTTACCACCACTATCGGAATAAAGTGAATGAATTTTCTTTTGAAAGTGTATTTCCACAATGACTTTAAATTTGATAAACACGTCTTTAACTTCAGATTTCTATTGAATGGGATAAAACCAAATGTATTTAGTGAAGTGATCAACAAATATGACATAATATTTATAACCGTTATGGGAGATAACAGGGGAAGTCCACACATTAGAGAAAATAATTTCAAGTGGTTAAGAGGAGACAACAGTAGATGTAGAGAAAGGTAATTTATGGCTTTTATTGTAGTGATAAGCATTACCCAAAAATCAGAGATAAGAGAAGAAGACAAGTCTAACTGATAATGCGAAACAATGTGTTTTAAAATGGGAAAAGCAGGATGGCCTAATCTATGATGCCACTCAGAGGAAGAAGTTTTGACACTAGAAAAGGCTACTAATGGAGCTATTGGGGAAGAGGAAACCGGCCAGTCATACACCCCATCCTTCGTGTGACCCTTCAAAAGGATTGCCCCCGTGCGAAGTTCTTTCACATGAAAAGAGGATGGTAAGAATTCAACAGAGACATTGTTAGATGTACAAAATTGAGAAATGGAAATTAGATTCTTTCTCATGCTAGGGACACACAAAACATTGTTTGATTTAAATGGTAAAAGATGTAGAACCAGTGTGAGTTATAGGAAGACTTGATCCATCACCAATCATAATGTCATCGGAACTAGTGTAAGGTGTATGGAGAGATAGATTACTCAAGTCGGCAGTGACATGATGAGAAGTACCACTGTCCAGTAGCCATGGCGGAGTGGTGGGAGTAGTGTTGGCTGCAAAATGAGCTTGAGGTTGCCATGGTGTCAGAGTGTTGTTCACTGGTGCAATTGGAGTTGCATTGGGTTGATTTGGCACCAAGCGAAAAGAGGGACATTTCTTGGCAGTGTGCCCCTGTATTCCACATATCTGGCAATAACCAAGATGAGGTTGAGAATGAGGTCGTTAGCTACGAGAAGAGTTTTTTCCAGCGTTAGGAAATGCGGGGGAGCGATTGTTGGTATTAGGTGAGGGACACCAATCTGTTTTGTTGTTACCAGAGTGTGTTGATGGACACCAATTATTGCTGGTATTACCAGAGTTGAAAGATGGACGCCAACTTGTAGTGTTATGATTTGCAGGATTTGGCGAGGCTGGAAAATGAGAGGGTTCAGATTTTGCACCTTGAAGAGGCTCTTCAAAATTTAGAAGCTTTTCGTGGAGCTCATCGAACATGATCATGGTATCGCGGGCTTGAACTGCACGTATAAGCTCTTTATAGTCATCCCCAAGACCATCAAGAATTTTTTCGATGAGGTCATCTTCATTCATTGGTGCCCCAAGAATAGCAAGTTCATCAGCCCAACACTTCACCAATTGAAGAAACTCTGTAACAGTTTGAGACCCCTTGGTTAGATTTTTAATTTGATTCTTTACCTGCTTGATGTGTCCTCGAGATGGCTTGGCATATATGTTTGCCAGGATCAACCAAGCTTCTGCTGATGTTTTGGCTCTAGCAATGAACGAGATAATTGTGGGAGAAAGAGATCCAACTAAAGCATTAAAGATTAGTTGGTCTTGTCTAATCCAAGTATTGTGAGTAGGATTTGGTACAATGGTGTTGTTTTGAGTGATAGTAGAGGATGGACAAGGTTTGGATCCATCTATATATCCTAAGAGGTCATAGCCGACAAAGAGAGTGTGGAATTGAAGTTTCCAGGAGATTTAATTGGTTGTGGTGAGTTTGAGTGGGGTTTGGGCAGAGATATTGATGGATATGAGAGATGTGTTTGGTTCATTTGTGTTTTGAATAACAGGTGGAGAGTTGGAATTATTAGTTGTTATCATGGTACTGGTGGCTGGAGAAGAGAGCAGCAACAATTAAATGCTCTGATACCATATAACAATGAGAGAAACAGAGGAACAAAGGAAAGGGAATATGCCACACACAGCTTCTCATTAAAATAGCAGATATAAATACAAAAGATTGTAATAGATTGAAAACGTATCCCTAAAGATAAGTGTACAGCTATAACTTAAAATACAAATTCAAAAATTAAACAAACTAAAGCAGTTACAACAATTTATGAGAAGGAATCGGGAAACATCTCTACTAGCAAGTACTAAATCATGCACTTCCAATTAAACTAGACTAAAAAAACTATATTCTCTAGGCACTCACATGGAAAAATATGGTGTTTGCTAATGGATTTGAAGATTATATTGAAGGATTAAAAGTTTGTCCTCTAAAGATAACAAATTCTAGTGATTCAAATCCAGAATTCATTTTTTGATGAGGATTTGATCATATGATCTTGAGTTTGATCTACTCCTCACCCACTCCCAAAATTATGGGACATATCATTGGTTATCAAACTTCTCATGCAACTTGGTTTGCATTAAAGAAGATTGTTTCAACCTTATCCAAGGCTCAAATTATGTAACTAAGAATAGAATTTCAAACAACAAGAAAAAGGTTCACTCTCAATGATAAAATATATCTAAAAGCAAAGAATGTTATTGTTAACCTAGTGACTATTTGTGAACCTGTAACAAAAGGCATCAAATTCTTCAACTTCTTGGAGGTCTTGGAGCCGACTACAACTCCATAGTAGCCTTACTTACAGCTTGTGGAGATGCTATCTCTCTCCACTTGGTACATAGTATTCTACTTACTCATGATGTCATTGCTGCAAATATTGCTACTTCACAACACTAGAATTACAACAACAAGAATGGTGGACCAAATCAAGGATATCAAAATAAAAATATTGAACATCCACAATGTTAGTTATGTGGAAAGTTCAGTCACACTATCATAAGTTGCGACCATCAGTTTGATATTGATTTTCAAGGATTCATTACCACCAATAATTCTAATACCCTCCATAAATCTGGCAACAACAACACCACATAAATGCAAGCCATGCTTGCATCCCCTTCCACCACAAATGATGAAGCCTGGTTCCTTGACACTAGGGTTATGTATCACCTCACTCCCAGATTTTGGTGCTTTCTTAAATGTTTGGCCATACAAAGGAAGAGATCAAGCAATTGTGAGTAATGGTAAGCAAATTTTCATCCTCAATGTTGGCACAATATCTTTTTCTTCCACTCTCAAGGTCTTGTACTTAAAAAAGGTCTTTCATGTTCTTCGTCTTACTACTAATCTCATTAATGTTTCCAAATTTTGTATTGACAATGTTACCTTCTTTGAGTTTCATCCTAAATTTTTTCTTGTCAAGGATCAGGTTACAAAGAAGTCCCTACTTCAAGGTCATCTTAAATATGGCCTATATGAATTTTCTCCATAATTTATTTCTCCACTTATTGCATTCTTCACTTCGAGCTCAATCCACATATCTAAGCCTTCACATCACATGGCTGAAATTTGGCATTCCCATCTTGGTTATCCTATTGATGTTGTTTTAAAAATAATTCTTACTATTTGTAATCCAAAATGTTTGTTGTGCTTATCAATATGCAAAAAGTCATAGAGTACCTTTGTTTTGTCTTAATCTAGATCCTCTCACCCTTTGCCTTGATACATATGGATTTATGGGGCATGCTCCTATTCTATCCACAACTGGTGCAAGATATTTCTTATTATTAATTGATGATTTCTCTTGGTTTTCTTTGCTACATCCTTTACATAATAAAGATCAAGCATTACCTACTTTCATTAAGTTCAAAGCACTTGTTGAAAATCAATTCAATTCTCTTAGTTTATGCTTGCTATATGATAATAGTGGTGAATTTAGAGCCTTCACTTCCTATCTTGCCAACCATGGAATTCAACATAGTTGTTCTTGTCCAAAAACACCTTAACAAAATGGGTAGGCTAAATGCAAGATAAAACGTGTGATTGAAACTAGTCTTATCTATTAGCTAATGCATCCTTACCTTTAAAATTTTTGACACTTGCATTCCATACAATAATCTTTTGTTAGAATATGAGATCTAAGCATCAAAAGCAATACTAATTTTTCAAAACATTGATCTTTAGGGTTAAAGTACTAAACTTTAGGTTGGGATGTTCCCAAACCTTAAATACAAGTGTTGAAGACTCAAATCAATGTTGTCGAAAGTCTTGTAGACCCAAGATCTTCCATTTGATAGCTCTTTCTTAATCTTGGCACACTTTCAGTGGGAGGGGAAAAAAGAGTGGAGGTAGTGTCTATTCTTTTTCTTTGACGGTGGAAGAAAACTTTATAGAAACCTAACCCCTAAAGGAGGTATTTATAGGGTTCCCCATTAGGTTTAAGTGACTTGAGCCCACTAAGGGCTTAGGTCACTTAATCTAGCCCAAAATAATTCATAATTGATTAATTAACCCAACATGGTTTACTAATTAATCAATTAGCTCAATTTAGAGGCCTTGTTCACTTACCCTTGTATAGCTCTATATAATTACCAAAATGTCCTTATGTCCAAAAGGGAACCTAAAGTCAATCCAACCCTCATAAATTGTGCCAACAAGATACATGAGCGCGAGCGAAAACCACTAGGACCCATAGGATAACACTAGTTCCCTCATAATCCAATTCTAAACTTAATTTAACATTCCACTACATATAATCAACTACACTCTAATACCTTATGTAAATAACAATGAGACACTAAGTGCTCAAGTTTGTGCCTCGCTCTCCATTGCGTTCAGTCTCCCTATGAATTGGAGTTTGTAATCTAACAAGGTGAAACTATTAACCTTTCAAGACTATCTCTATTATCCTTGAGCTATAGATCCTCCTATTATGTGTTTAACTGACATATCTGAGATCTCTAAGAGCTTATGTCAAGTTCTATTGAAGAAACTACTATAGCCATAGTTTATATGAACACATCTCTTTAGGATCGCTCAAGGGGATACTCAGTCTCAATCCCATGATATATCATGGTGCCATTATTAAAAATATATAACTATTGGTACCAGCTTCAATCAATAATGACCTAATTCATAGGGAATATATAGTCAACTCACAATCCCACCCGTAGGTCAAAGTTATTGCTAACTTTAGCACAAGCTTGGTATTCTCTCAAGGTTGAGAGACAATACAATGAAGTAGTTTGGTGAAGTTATGATTACTTGATAGTCATATGTTATGACTTACCGTAAGTCCTATCTAATATGTAACTACACACACTAATGCACTCATCATGAGAAACCCTTCTTGATGGCTAAGACTTGTCATTCCTCCAATTAGGAGGTAGTGTACTATAGCCTCAAAAGGATTGCTTAAGTCCATAGTTCAATTGTGAACAAATCATATACTTATAAGGAACCCAAGACTTAGATCTTTCATGCATCCAAGTCGTGTACAATGCAAAAGATGCTAGGAGAGAATGCTTATAATGTACAATGCATGGAATAAGGATAAATAAAGCGAAACTAAAATATCATTAAATAAATAATGAATTTTAAATATGTTACATCATGTCATACTTTTAAGGGCTCTATCCTAACATTTTTTTCATCAACCGTTTACCTATTAAAGTCCTTTAGTTTCTATCACCATTCCAAATCCTTTATGAAATGATTTTGAACTATCATCACTTAAAAATATTTGGTTGTCTTTACTATCCATACATTGTCCCTACAATAAACATAAACTCCTTTATCGCTCAACTTAATGCATATTCCTTGGATATAGTCCCCTTCATAATAGTCTTTATTTTTACTACGACATAAATCAAATGTATATTACTCCACATATTGTATTCTATGAAACAATATTTCCTTTTTATTCTTCTAATAATATATTTTCATCTTTTACTTCTTCTCATTCCATTCCATACCCCTTTACCCCAACCCTTTTACCTATGTCTTCCAATATGTCTTCACTAGAACCCAAGTCTGCCTTCTAGCTTACTTCACCTACTCATATAGAAGATTCTAGTTCTTCTCCCCTTCCTCTCACTATAAGCACCCCATATCATATTCCTTCCTTTAAAGCCGCCATACTCAACATTATTCAGGTTCTATTTGCTAATTCTTACTTCCAACATTGAAAATGGTTCTTGTCATCCACCCCTCAATCACCATCCAATGATCACCCGTGCCAAAGTTGGAATTTTCCAAGAAGAAACAATTGCTCATGGTTCATAAAATTATTGAACCCACTACTTTCACACAAGTGTCCAAAGATCAGCATTGGGTTTCTTACCATGGAGAATGAATACACTACTCTTTTGAAGAATAATACTTGACAACTTGTCCCATCTCCTACTCATGCTAATATCATTGGATGTAAATGGGTGTATAAACTTAAATACAAACCCAATGGCTCCATTGATAGATATAAAGCTTGTTTGGCAGCTCAAGGTTTCACCCACACTCCAAGACTTGATTATTTTGACACCTTTAGTTTGGAAGTTAAAGTTTCAACAATTAGAATTGTTCTTGCCATTTCACTCTTCTATCAATGGCCACTTCGATAATTGGATGTTTAGAATGCTTTCCTTAATGGCGATTTAAATGAATAGGTTTTTATACATCAACCACCTGGTTTCATAAATCCAAATTGTCCCTCTCATGTTTGCTAACTCAAAAAAGCCTTATATAGCCTTAAACATGCTCCCCAAGCATGGTTCACAAAGCTCAGCACTATCCTTATCAAATGAACATTTTAGTCCTTTCGAGTTGACAATTCCTTGTTTTTTCATCATTTTGTAAATAACATTATACTTCTCATCTATGTTGATGATATCATAGTCATCGAAAATAACTCGTCTTAGGTTTTTCCTTTTATCTCCTATCTGAATTCATTATTTTGTATCCATTATCTTAGTCGTCTAAACTAATTTCTTGGAGTAAAAGTTGTTCAAGGCACTACATTGCATCTCAACCAGTACAAGTACATTCACAATCTCTTAATTTGAATTGATATGATGGACTCTAAACCAGTTCTCACACCTAGAACGCTAGTTAAAACTCTTTCTCAACATGATATGTTATCTTAACACACCTTGATATCTCATTCGCTATAAACAGAGTCTATTAGTTTATGGCTACACCTAATCTCCATTAGTTTACTGTTAAAAGGATACTACATTACTTGAAGAGTGCCTTATCCTTTAGCTTACACATGCACCAATCTTACTTTCTTAATATTCAAGGCTATACAAATGGGGATTAGGCCTTTTGCTTGGATGATCGCAAAAGCACAAGTGGGCATTACGTTTTTCTTGATCCAAATTTAATTTTGTGGTCATCTACAAAATAACAGGTTGTCTCTCATAGTAGCATTGAATCTTAATGCCATGGTTAGAATCTCTTATAGTAGAAATAACCTAGGTGCAATCCCTTTTGAAAGAACCGTGCCTCACTTTTAATGCTCCTCATTTTGTCTGGTGTGACAATCAACATGCAATTTTCTTTATAGGAGCCCTATTCTTCCCTTCTCGTTCAAAACATATTGAACTTAATCTTCATTTCATCTATGACAAGGTTCTCAATAGCTAACTTAACATTCATTATATTCCCTCATCTGATCAAGTCATTAATATCTTCACGAAATATCTCTTAAGCTCTCAATTCTTCAGCTTCTAAACTAGACTATCCATTGTTTCCCAACTTGTGAGCTTGCAAGGCGATGATAACCATCACATATATACATGAAGTTGCAAGAACCTCAATTGAAGTTAGTTAAGAAGCACTTAAGGAGTTATACTAGCTATTTAACAATTAGAAGATCAGTTCCATATTGTGACAAACAATAGATTAGTTTCATATAGTTAGAGGTTAGTATAAAGCATATGTAAATTGAATACATTGGTTGGTTAATGAATGAAATGCATAAAAAATTCTTTCATCTATGAAAGCTCTATTACACAAATTGTTGTCATTGGGAATGGTGTAACCTTTTATCCGTTCCCTTAATTTATCAATTTACATCAATAATGTATTCTTATTGAATTTGAAAGCATCTTTTAGCGTTCTCTTATACATTGCCTTTTGTAATTTAGGCATCAAATTGGTGTTCTTCCCATTGATAAGATACAAAACCCTATTGACCTGATTAGATAAGGTCATCCTTTATTAACATATATATCAACTCATCTTTATTTCAACCTTTCAATCTAACTTTTGCTAGTCCCTTACAAATTAAAAGAATAGAATTATGAAACATCTAAATTATATTCATGGAAACATCAACTACATTGTATTTCAAATTTAAAATTCAATTGAATTGTAAAATGTTAGTGAAAGTCAGTTCATAGCACAACAGCACAATTCCAAGTCATCCCTCTCCTTTAGCAATGCATACTTGAACATGCTTCAATGTTTAATTTCAATCTTTTTTCCTCCTAAATTACCTTTTTAAATTATTTTCATTGAGGACTCAAATGAAATTTCCATAGCATCTCCAAATGGAAACTATTTCAAGAATTTTTTTCCCTCTCAATCTAGGATAGACTTAGCTTTTGGTTTATACAAAAGAATATATTTCTTTATTTATCAGTAATTTTTTTCTTTTATATATTTTTATTCACTCTTTGTAGGTTTTTTTTCCTTTTTTTTAGTGAAGAAATATCCTTCTTTGTGGCTCAAAAGGAATCAACTGATCGCTCCCAAACATTTCACTCAAGGTACTAAGAATTAGGAACCATTGAAGGCCAATTTCTAGGTGTTTTTTTTTCCCTTAATTTATGAAGTAATAACTAATTTTTAGCTTATATAGCAAACACGTTATTGATGGCTCCTAGCCACTTGGTTTTGCATTATGTTATAAAGACAAGAATGCTATGATCCCCTTAGGATAAATGTTCAATTAAGTTGTCAACTAGTCATTGCATTCTTATCTTCTTATTCATTTCCATTTTCTTTGGCTCATTGGATTTTTCTCTAGTAACTCTATCTTTACAACCTCAAAACATTTTTTCTTAATCTAAATGGTCAATTCTCAAGCAAGATACCACAATTAGAGTCTCACATAAAAATAACCTCAAAACTAATATGAAAAATTCTCAGTCTTCAAACTAACAATATCAACATCCAAGGGTATAGAAAGGTAAAGTAAACAAATTAAAGTAGATGATATCGTCATGTCATTCCTTTGACTCAGAAAAACCTCAACAACTACTTTGAAGATTTCTAAGACTACAAACTAATAATATCAACATCCAAAGGTATAAAAAAGTAAACTAAACAAATTAAATTAGATTATATCATCATATCATACCCTAAAAAATTATTCCTTTAATAAACTAAGAATTAAGCTAAACAATCCACGAATTTAATATATACCCTTTCATTCTTTAAAATCCAACAAGGCGTGCACTAACAATGATAACTCAAAATTAAAAAATTTGGCAAATTAATCTTTCCCAACCTAAGATCCACATTGTTCTTAAGGTGCAATGAAAGACACATACAAAGGTGGGAAGAGTCACCTCAATATCAACACAACATGCTTGCTTAACAACAAACCAATAAACAACACACAAAACCAAAATTAGATAAGGATATGAAATCTAAATATAATACCAAAATGATCTTAGCAAGTGTCGGTTCAACGACTCAAAAATAAGTGAAAATGTATTAGAATAAGAGCACTTGCATTGTGTAAAAGCTTTTCCTTAAGCCTGAACATTCATTTTTTTCTTCTTTTTTTCTTTTTCTTTTCTTTTTATTTTTTAAAGTTTTTCACATGTATAGGGTTATCTTAGTATACAAGATTAAAATCTACTAACTTTTACCAAATTCTTTTTCTATGCAAAAAATATATAAATCAAGTGCAATTAGATTCTTCTATTTCATTTTCAAATTTACTAACATATTAAAGATCCTTAGGTGAAATATTCCGCAATCTTTAAAAAACATTAGTCATTTATAATTTTCTTAGTTGAATCTCCCTATTTTTCATCAATTTATCAAAAATTTTGTAATAGGTTATAATGTTCCAAACATGTAGTAAAACATTGATGGTAAGCTCTTCTGTTATTTAATAAAAGTAATTAAGAGTCATAATTGCCTTTTTCAAAAAAATAAAATAAAATAATAATAATGTCAAAAATCCAAAACTGGTTACTTCCATCAACCATTCTCAAATCTATTGTATTAGAGATGATTGAGCTTTGAGTTTTCTAAAGGACATAATAATAATTATACTCTTCTTCTACATTAAGTTTCATTCAAAATATGTTTTTTGATCTTATTTTCTCTCAAGTTTTTACCATATTGTCCTTAATAATTTAATAAAGTCCTTATTTTTTAAAGTTATTTGTAACTTCCATGTGTAAAATTATATCAAGGATTTCTATGTTAATGCTACAAATTTTTGTGATATATTGGGTGCAATAGATTATTTAGCTTTGAAAATGTTGGAACAACTTAACATGGGGAATAATTATACTTAAATCTCTTATTCAACTTCCAGATAATAAAAATCAGAGTTCATCATGACCAAGTCAAGGCCCACCCTTAGGCCCAAAATTTCATCAAGTCCCCACAATACCAGTTAAATTGCTCATGCATAAAAATTCTGGATGAACGAATTCTGCTTTGTGTATTTTTTCTTTTAAGGTAATGATTGAGGTTGAAAACTTTGGGACTGCTGTAGCTACTAGCTAGCTAGCTGCTACCATGATTATGGATGACAATGGAACGGGTTATTTCAAGCACCCACCCCTAATGGGACGGTTTGAAATTTAAATAAGCGGGGTTAGGAACGGGTTTGAATTCTTTTTTTTTTTTTCTAAAACCCTATACGAGTTTGAGTAGTATCTTGTCCCACTCCAATTATACATAAATTAATTTTAAAAATTAATTTAATTTATTTTTTTATTTTAATATATAATAATAACAATAAACTACTTTGCAATAAAATAAATTATAATATTTTAATTATTTATAAAATATATTTATTTTAATGTAATAAAAAATTTTAAAGATAACTTTTTAAAAAAAAATCAATTTTTTTTTTTTTAAAAAAAAGTTAAACTAGGCAAGGACCCAACCTATTTGATTGTTTTAATGGGATGGAGATGAGAAGAATTATTTTGAATAAACTACTGAATAGTATTAGGATAGGGTTCATCCTGAACCTGTCCCATTGTCATCCCTACTCAGTGATAACTTAAAATGCATTACTAGTTAACTTAGTAATTTTATTAATAAAATAAGACGAGAAAAATTATTTTACATAATAAAATATTTTTATTTGATATCATCAAAATAAAATATTAAATCAACCATTTCATTAAAGAGAATAAAATAGTAATTAAGCTAAAAATAATAATTTAAATGTTTCATCTAATTTCAAAAACAAAATTAATTTAATCTGAGATATTTCATCTCATTCCAAAAACAAAAACAAAATAAAACAAAGGAAAAGATCCTTTAAACATCCTTATCTAATTTTTTCCAATGATTACACCATCAAATAACTAAACTAACCCAATATCACCATCTTATATTGGATCAACCTTATTTATCTTATATCATCTCTATTAGCTTTGAATTTCTTAACTGATAATGGATGAATTTTTATTTTTATAATCAGAAAAAAAAGTCTAAGAACTCTCATCTATCCTATGCATGCTTTTAGAAATTGAAAAAAAAAATTGGAGTTGTTATTTAATTTCCTCCAATAAATCACATTTTTTTAATTCTTCTTATAATTTTAAAAATAAACATTTCAAAATGGACAATTTATTAAATCAAAAAACTTTTAGCCTGTTTCAAATATATGTTAATTAGAGTATAATATTTATAACTATAATGAAAAACATTTCATTTCTAACTAGACATGCATCTAATGTACTAACATAACACATAATTCTTATTTGTAAATGAACCAAAAAGGCATGATTGACAAATGTGATATTAATGAAAATATTTTTTGAAAGCAAAAACCTAATGCTCTCAATACAAGATCATGTATGACAAGTTGTTAGCCAAAATGGCATAATAAATGCCAGTTAAAAAAATAAAATAATTAAAAAAAACACCTAATGTCACTAGTGATCCTAGTGGTCAAAGTGAGGACCACTAGGACCCATAGAAGTACTAACTCCCTTAAATCCAATTTTGAAGTTGATTCAACATTCCACTACCGAGAATCAACCAAACTCCAGTATCCTATATAAATAACAACAAGAAACTATGTGTACGAGTTTGTCTATCCATTGTGTCTAGTCTCCCCATTAACTGGTGTCCATAGTCTAACAAGACAAAAGCTATCAGCCTTTCAAGACTACCTCTACCATATTTGAGTTACATATCCTCCAATTGTGTATTCAATTGACATGTCTTAGCCCTCAAAGAGCTTATGTCAAGTTTCACTTAAGGAACTACTATGGTCATAGTTTCCATGTACACAACTCCTTAGGATCACCCAAAAGGGCACTCTATCTCAATACCATGTGATATCATGGTGCTTCTATTGAGAATGCCTATTAATATCGACTTCTATCAATAGTGACCCAATCCAAATGAAATATATGATCAGCTTACGACCTTACCCATAGGTCAAAACCACTAGTTACTTTACATAAGCTTAATATTCTCTCAAGGTTGAAAGACAACACAATGAAATAGCTTGGTGAGGTCATGACTACTTAATAGTCTTAAGTCATGACTCACCGTAAGTCTTATCCAATGTGTAACTATGCACACTAGTACACTCACCATGGGAAACCCATCCTGATAACTAAGACCAACCATCCCTCCAATTAGGAGGTGGTTCACTACAGCCTCTAATGGGTTGCCTAAACCCACAAACTGGTCATGAACAAGTCATCTATTTGTAAGGAAGCCATGACTTGGATCTTCCATGCAACTCCTAATGCACCCAAGTTACATACAATGCAAAAGATGTAGGCAAGAATGCTCATAAACCGTAATGTATGGAATAAGGATAAATAAAAGTGAAACTAAAATATCTTTAAATAATGAATTCCAAATTTTGTTACATCATATCATGCTTTAAGGGTTTTATCTTAATAGTGCTAGCCCATGGGGTTTTTACTGGTAGTGGGAAGACACCACCTTGTAATATTTTGGTTGATCGGATTTGTAGAGAAGCCTCAAAAGTAAATAATTTTTCATGTAGTTTCGTAAATGTGATCGTAGTTTCGTAGGCTTGCAAACCTTGAATAAGTTTTTTGTATTCATCATTGAGACCATCAGGAATTTTCTTAGTGAAATCTTCATCATCCTTTTACACTCCAAGAATAGCAAGTTCATCAGCACTAGACTTAACATGCTAAAGAAATTCAGCAACACTTTGAGAACCCTTAGTAGGGTTTTTGAAATGAATTTTCACTTGTTTAATGTGGGGCCCATGCCTCATGAGAGGTGGTGGCCCCAACAATAAGCGATATAATAGTAAAAGAAAGAAAATCAAGGATAGCATTGAGAACTAACTGATCTTTGATGAATCTAGATTGGAAATGTTAGGTTTGATGAGGTGACACCATTGGCAATGATGGTAGTAGGTAGGTAAGCCTTGGTGTCATTAATATAACCAAATAGATTATTGCCAATGAAGAGATATTGGAATTATAGTATCCATGTGAGATCATGGATGTGAGTTTGAGGGAAAGTTGAGCGGTGACATTAATGGTGATTAGAGTTGGGTGTGTTGTGTTGGTATTTTGGATCATGGAGGTAATGGTTTCATTGTTAGGCATGGATGTTGAGGCTATGGTTTAGGATTCGGAGGCTCTAATACCATATATCGTATGGAGAAAGAAGGAAATATAGAAAATGTGGCATGGCCTTATTATTGATGATTGATAAATATGTAAATAAAGAACAAGTTTATCTCCTACTCTAATTCAAACTTTATCTTCTATTTTAATTCAAACACAAGTCTGTTTCTTACTCTAACTCAAACTAATAATAAATACATTTTAATATTTAAATTAATGATAAATATTAGCTTTTACTAACACTTTTACTTAAAGCTTCAATTTTCCTTATATTTCAGTTCACATAAATACTACATTTTCCTTAAGATTCCTTTTGGATGAAATCTCAATTTTTTATTTTTTATTTATTTATTTTTAAGTTTGTAAACTTAGATTTGAAATCTTTAATATATATTTTTTTAAAATTTTACTCTTTTATTGATACCACTATGAAAATTAATTCTAGTTTGAGATGAGTGTAAAGATATGGATAACATTAAATTCAATTAAAAGTTTAGTATACCTCTTTGAATATCAACTAGTTTTTAGATAAGATGGAAAAACAATGGCAAAGCCTTATAGTGCTCTCTTGGATCAAAATTTTTTTTTCTAAGATAGGGATTTGATCATTCTTTAAGGGATTAGCTTTAAATGTATAAGATTCGCTTCAAATTTGTACTTATCACTAGTGTACATAAATATTTTATCTCTTTCATTGCTTCCTATGTCTCACCCATCTTCAATTTATTTTCTAACTTGACCTCTATAGCAAAAAAAAGTGGTCACCTTGTGAAAGATCAGGAATTTGACTACGAGAATTATAAGTTAATTATTCTAATTGTTAGAAGGCTAAAACATCTTCCCTATCATCCAAATACATAAGATAAAGTTGTCAATGAAATGAATATAGTATTTTATACCATTTAAAGAAAGCACAAGTGACCATCCTCTAAGGGTTTAGTTGTCATAGATGTAGAATTGTTAAAAGGAAGCTTATGTGCCTTTCCAAGTTGATATGATTAGCCAAAAAAAGATTTTTCTTTGTTGCCATGAATTGTAACTTTACCAATACTAACAAAAAAGTCAAAAAAGGGCGATGAGAACAACCAATGTCTATGATACATTATAATCGATTCCTACTCTTATACAAAGAATTTAAATACTATAAAATTTCAAAATTCATTATCTATACCAAAAAATTATAGTTAGAAAAGTAATAAAAAGAAAAATAATTTATGTAATTTGAGTAAACTTAAGTTAAACCTAATGTGAATAACCAATTTGTACGAGACATTGGAATCAATTCCAACTCTTATACAAAGCATTTAAATAATATAAAATTTCATAATTCTTTGTCTATCTCAAAAAATATATAGTTAGAAAAGTAAAAAAAAAATATATCATTTAATTGAGAATTTTGAATTTTTCAAGCATATTATCAACCAATGCATAGTTGTTAAACATATAATTCAATATTTGGATTTGGACTTTATATTGAGCCCTTGTGCTAGCCCAATAATAGTGAAATTATCGTCTTAGATCATGTGACTAGTCATTCACTTTATTTTAGGCTATATATACTTGTTCGAGCCTAAAAGCAAACAAATTTCTAGCTCAATCAGAATAGACCCAAGTAGAAGAGAACCCAAGTAACTAAACCAAATTGAGCAAACTTAGTCTTTTTTTTTCTCCAAAACTTATTCACTTAATTTGGTGTATGGGTGGAAAAGGTAAGACAATTAGAACTTGTAAAAAAAAAAGGGTTTGGGCTAATCATAAATAGATTTGGGTCAAAATTTTATTAAACGAGTTAAACATACTTAAATAATGGGCTATCTTTTGGTCAACACACCGACGACATACTTGTAGCCCATAAACAACCCTAATTTATATATATATATATATATAATACTTTTACTTTCACCCTAAATTTTTTTCCTTAGCTCTAACCTTCTCAATTGTCGCATCTAACATTTCTCATCTTCTCAACCCTCAATTCATCTTACCTTAGTTTATCAATCTCTTCCTTTGATGTAACACCGTGGAGCTGGTAAGTGTTTCAACCTTAAGGTTGTAAATGATTTAGGTGGTAATCTTCTTAAGGTTCTTTCTTTTGATGTTAACCTTTGTTGAAATTTATAAGAATATAATTCTTTTTTCTTAGGGCTATCATGCCTTTATAGTGCAATTAATGTTTAAATTTGAGTGTTCATAATCCTTTATAGATTTCATGGATTATTTTCAATTAGGTTTTGGTAAAGAATACTTTTGTGCCCTATTTAGTTCGTGATAGAAGGTTAGAAGTAATAAAAAATTTGAGTTTAAAAAGATTATTTTGTTTGCAAAGCATAACATATAAAATCTGAAATGAAACTTTTCTTTTTCTATTAGTTCCACATTTTTTAAAAAAAAACAAGAGTAGTTCTTGGAAAATAGGGAATGCCACTATTTTATATCATTAGCTATGCTTGGGTTAAGAATTTAGTCAATCTGTATCACCATTGTTGGGGATAGATCTAATAATTTTAAGAGATTTGATGTTCTTTGGTGTGTGGTCAGTTGATCTCTAATCCTTATCTCATTTACGTAATTAAGCATATCTTTATCATGTTCTTCCATTTAGTCATTTTAGCCTTTTTTAAAAATTATTTTTCTAGTTATTTGAGGTGAATAATTATTGATTTTTAGTCATTTGTACTTTGTGTTCTTGCTATTATTGTGGCCATTTAGTGAGTAGGCCTTGTTGGGATAGAGATCGATGTGGTAAACATGTTAGAGTTGTGATAATTTAATGTGAAAATCAACTATTTATCATTATGGAAAAATTTAATCTTATAGATCTACCGCATGAAAAGAATGAAATGAATGACCATTTAAATTATTTTCCTTTACTAACCTTTATATTATAAATTGAATATTATTGTGATTGTTACTTTAATAAAATTAGTCTATGCAAGCACTTTGTTATCAACATTGAATCACCTATTTTTGTTGCTGATTTGTTTTTTTTTTTTTTTTTTAGATTGAATATTGTTTGAAAGGTTATAGAATATGAGAGACAAATTGGTAGGAAAGTTCCCATTGATAGAGACATCCATCTCATTACCAAGTAGAATTGTCAAAATGGCCTGCTTAGTTAAACATATTTATATGTATCATGAGTTGTAATTTTATTAAGAATAATACAAGCTAAATTATTTTTAATTTAAGACAGAAATCACTTGAGTTTAGATATTAAGTAGTATTTGGAGAAGTGATAAATAGGTATAAGAGAAGTTTTTATACTCAATTATGAACAAATATTTATAAAAAATATTCAAAATAAAACAAAAAGAAAAGCCTTTGAAAAAAGAAAAAAGGTTTGCAAGTTTGTATTCTTGTTTGAGAGTAAAGCAATTTATCCTTTTCAATTGACAACTAGGCTTTGCCTTGTTTAGACTTTGGAAGATTGGAGATATTCATGAGTTTATATCCTTAATTATGTGCCTATGCCTCCCCTGCCTCTGTTGCTCCACCTATATCATTTTATTTTCTATGTACAAAAAGAAAGTACTAATATACAAATCAAATTAAAATTATTGTACACAAATCTATTTTTTTCCACAACTTGTTAGGTTATGGATCTTATTAATTATTCAGTAATAAAATTTATGACAGATGAAAGTAAATGGAATCATGAGCTCTATTTTAATGTAAGAAAAATCTCTTAGACTAAAAGAAATATTTTCATCTTGCCTTAGGTAAGTGCAAATAGAAGTATCACCTATTACTATTGTAGTAATAAATTTTCAAAACTTCATCATTAACATAAGTTCTCTTTTCATCTTGGACATTACTTTCTATATTGCTCAAGTTTAATTAGGGTTTCTATTCCTCTAATCATCCTAAGCTTTGGTTCACTATCAATATTTACTTTTTATTGCATATAAAAAAATGGTAACAAAGGACAATTGCCACAATAGTAGTTACTACTAATCACTCAAAGATGATATAGCATAAGAATAAATAAAAATAAATCCATAGGTAGTTTTAGTTAATGTTGCTATTGAATAAAAAAAAGTTGTTTAAGGTATGAAGATTAAGGAAAGGTTAGATCTAAGTTGTAAAAAGGAAGAACATTTAATGAGTCTTTGTATACATTAGAAATTTAAAGTTTCTTTGAAGAATAGGAGCAATAAGTTTTTTTTTTTTTTTTTTTTTTGTTCTTTTAATACTCATCATTAGAGGCTAAATTGTTTTTCTTACTAGCTTAGAAATCAGGTTATGGTTTCCTTTTTAGGCTTTTAATAACCCAATTTATAATATTTTTTATACTTTAGTTTTTTATTTGATGGTTTGTTTTGTTGAGAGTAAAGAATAAGACAAAAGAATCTATTGATATTTAAGATTTTTTTTCTTTGCTCATGACATTCATATCAATATCAATAATAGTTTAAATTTGGTTGTTACCATTTGTAATCATATAGTGTTGATAATTCTGGCTATTGATAAGAAGTTTTGTTATTAGAAAATTTACTAGAAATTAAAGTACTCATTATTATTGTGATCAATCTTTAGACAATTCTACAATTCTTTCCATTCATTCATTGACAATATATAAATCAAGGTTCTATGTAAAAATTTTATTACTTCAAAACTTGAACTAGGAATCATGCAATGCTACACTATGTATGTTTGAATTGTTGCCATGAAGTTGATAATAGTTTAACTTCTCTCTTATTTACCCAGATTATGTTTCTTTCAAAAAATTTAAGCATGTGTGAATGTGTGTGTGAATATTTTATGCTCATAATTAAGCTTAACATTTTCTTTCTTTTAATTTCTACAAAATGATAAAGATTCCTTACTATTTTTTAATTTATATCATATATTAAATTTTGATTTTTTATTTATTTTTTATTTTATTTGTTCTTAATGTAGGATTATCTCTGAAGGTTGTAAGTACAATGGCATGAGTGGAGTTGGAATAGGTATGTGTTTGAAAGTTTGGGTTTTATTAATATTTAGTTATTTATATGTAGCTTGTGAAACTAAACTATTAAATCATCTAAAGATCTTTTTATTTTGTTTTGTTTAAATTTTTATATTTTTTTGATGAAAATAATATTTTTTTTATATAGTTTATATCTTATTTGTGATGAAATAAATTGATATATGTTAATAATTTCAAGTGTTACATGTAGTGTTTTTGGATTTTATAGAAAATGATTGCATATGCATGCTATTAAATTAGCTTTGGTTTAAGTAATTTTGCACTTGACATGTTTGACAATAATAGCTAGGGAACCATTGAACATGACATGAATCCATGACTACAACTTGGATTTATTAATTCCTAATAACTATCCCAAAAATCATGTAATTAATGACATGTGTTCTTATTCTTTTTTAAAAGCTTAAAGTATTTTTCTAAGAGTAGATTTACATTTAAAGGGAAAGTACCATTTTAAGAACTCCATTTGATTCTCAAGGCATATTCTAATAAAATAAGGCTTGAGACACATTAAGCCACAACCTTTCCTTGTCTTTCATTGCTAAAGGAAAACATTTTAGGTGATTGATGACATATATACCAATTTAGCTCTTAGAATCTTCCACATACTTGTTCAAATTCCTTAAGGTATTTATGAAAATTTTACCTTCTATAACTTGGAATTGTAAGACAAGTTGGATCACATTTGGCTAAATGAGGAAGGGTTTGTCATTGTAAGCTATTATGGTGCAAAAGGGTGCATTAGCCATGGGTGGTTCTAAAAAGTCTCTGAAGTGTTCAAATTTGGGGTGGGTGGTTCTCCTTATTCGCTTTGTGGTGCTACCACTTTGACCATTTTCAATGGATTAGTAAGAGTTTGCATGGATACAACCGAAGGTCCAATATAATCCCTACTGTAGTTGGGCCTATCGAAATTTATCCCATACAAGTTATTTCTCAACAAGCAAAAATAAAAATCTAACCTTAACAAATAAGAAACTTGAACAAATGTAAGAAAATGGATTTTAGGGGTGAAAGGATGATTATGTGAATAAAAATTAATAAAAGAGTGGAAAGAATTTATTAGTTTGTCATGAATATCACAACCACGCAAACTTCTAGATACATAATTTTTTTCTTGAAATTTTGTCAATATACACTTTAATTTCCAAATTTTGCAAACCACAATGTCCCCAAATATAAAGAGTGACTTGACTAATGAATAACCCAACCTCTATTTTTTTCATTCTTTTAAAAAAAAAGTTACCTTCTTATTGAAGTCATATCATACTAAAATGTTAATCTAAAAAGTTTCTTCTTAGTATATCCAAGTTAAAAGGAATGGGTTTGGGTTGAAGATTCAAAAGGTGTAGGTGAGGTTCTAAGGACTAATTTAATTATAAATCTTTGCTCTGGCCGGTGAATTGCTAAGCATCCTTTATCTTATTTATGTTGAATTTTCCTTGCTCGAATTGCTATATATGATGAATTTTTTTTTCTTCTTTTAGGAAAAAAAAAAGATGATAAGAAGACGGGAAGGAAGAGCATAAATAAGAACTAAAATAGAATATACATGAATAAAATAGAAGAAGAAATATATAATAAATATAGAAAGCAAAGTACCTATGTTCTAAACTAAACTTCAGTAAATATCATCTTAATTTTATGCTCAACATTGGTTTATTAATATTTATAATAAAATGATGAATAAAATTCCCAGTACATCTAGAATTTCATATATTTTTTTGTAACAAAATATTAAAGCTTTTATATATGTTAATGAAATGAATATAGATATAAAAATATCTCTATGTCAAGGTTGAGGATCATGTGGATCATGTGTTAGGCTAGTGTTGATAATTTAGGAACATAAATAAAGATAAAAGAATTTATACTTTTTTCAACAACATCATTAAAATAATATATATATATATATATATATATATATAATTTTCTTGTAATATATATGAAGTATCTTTTTATGGACTCATTACAATTTATTTCCTTGTTACTTTTACTTCATTATAGGCTAAAGAAACATTCTACATTTCCAAATGAGGGTAACTATAAGTTAGAACTTTTTCTTTGTTCAATTTATATATTTGCTATAAACTTGATGAAAATTAGGTCAGAAACAATGTTGAAAATGCACTGTAACCTTTCTTTTTTGGTTTTTCTTTTAAGTGATATTGACATTCACAACAGGGACATGTGACTATTGGTTTTATCAATATTCTAATTTGAGAAGATAAATCCTCTTAGTTTTTGAATGTCATCTCTTCAGAGAGATGGACCTACATAAGTTGGTTTCTATGGAACATGACTTGTTATAAGATGTGAAGTGAGGGACTATGCTTGATAATTATAGTGATGGAGTGTTGTTAGAAAACCAATCATTGCATTGGATTTTTTATTTTAGCAGTAGTTGTATTAGGGTATCATGCTCGGTAATTATAGTGAAAGGGTTTGGTTAGAAAACCAATCATTGTATATTTGTTTTTATAGAAACTGCTCACTAGTTACATAAAGGGTTGCATAATCTTTTCTATTTTTGTGTCTCTGAGGTAATCATGATATTGTTTGAATTACAATTTCCCAATAATTCTATAATAGATATTAATCTTTTTTATTTCAGATGTCCAGGTCAACGCATCCTAATTTGAGGCCTATGATTGACACTAGAGTTCACTGGTGCTATGTGAATCATGTGTGCAACTAAAAGAGTCTTGAGCTAGTCGTCCTAAGATAGTTGAAAAAAATGTATATTATAATTATGAAGCCTTTATGGTTTTTGAAGCATAATTAACATGGTCTATTTCCCTTTTTTTCTTCTCATTTTATTTAAATGTTACTTTCTTATTGAAGTTTTATCATAATAAAATATTAATCTAAAAATTTTCATCATAGTATATGCAAGTTACAACCAATGGGATTGGGTTTAAGATTCAAAAGGCTTAGATGAGGCCCTATGGACTACTTTGATTAGTGAGTCTTTGCTTTGGGAAATTTCCAAGGGTCCTTTATTTTATTTATTTTTAAATTTTCTTTGGTGGAATTGTTATATATGATGAAAAAAACTCTTTTTCTTTCTTCTTTTATTAAATATTGAAAAAACAAATCAACCATGAGAGAAGACAAGAAAGAATAGCATAAATAAGAATTAAAACAATAAGAGCCATAAGATTTTTGTTTTTTCATAAAAAATGGCTAAACTTTTTTTTTAACTATTTTAAAATCAAGTCGTGATCTTATATTTTGCCCCTTTAATGACTCAATATATACCATATCCTAGGAAGAATATGATTGCAAAAGATAGGAAGGAACAATGTGAAGGAAGTGGATTTGTTCAAAGGTATTATAAAAGTGAACATCTAAATTGGAAAAGTAAAGCAAATAATTGAATGTTTTCATGATAGATAAAGGATTATTAGTAAAAAAAAGCAAACAATTTTTTTCTCTCTAGCATTGATGTCATACATTTTGTTTAAGTGCAACTTGATAATTTGTGAATTTTTTTTATGTTAGTAATAGCTTGTATGTTTTAGAGTTGAAATTTTAGTGCATCTTGCGCACTTTTGGAATTTATTAATGATAATAGGATAATTTTAGTGTTCCCAAAGTTTCTATGCAATTTTATTTTTACTTTTTGGCTCAATATTTTTGGTGTTTTCTCAATGACTTGTTATGAGGAATTAGATGTACTATTTGTTTAGTGTTTGTGGCAAAGTAATATTTGAATATATTGTTCATGGTTAATATTGGGACATGTGTGATGTTTTTTGTATTTAGTTTTTTGATGTAATGGTTTGTTTTGTTGAGAGTAAAGAATAAGACAAATGAATTAATCAAAAGGTTTTCAATTTTAATATTGTTACTACATGGAACATTTGAAAAGTAAAACTTTTATTTTCCATTTACTTGAATGGCGATGCTTCAAATTTTAACTATTATTTCTAAGATGGGTGTCCATTTCTTCAACACTATTCTTTAAGATCCTAACTTTTGAATGCAAAGTAAAAATTATTTTTATAGTTGTTCAATTCTGATGTGATATGTTGACCAACTTTTGTAGTCATTCACGTATGCATTTTGTTCCAACTAGTGTGAACTTGTTCTATTATATTAGTGTTTTATATTTAAACATAGGTGGATTAAGAGTTCTAGAAAATTATTTCAAGTCATTTAATCCTAATTCAAGCGTATCATACTTCCTCTTAATGATGATACAATTGTTTATTTTTTCTTCCTCCACTGTAGAAGTATAAAGAGTGTAATTTACTATACCTTGAGTTAACATGTTAGAACACTCAATTTCAAGAGGTTGCCAAGTTCCCTCTAGGTTTTATTCATGTATTATCCTAATATTGAAGCATTATAAAGAGTTTATATATCATTTTGATATTCTTTTCTTCTTAATTCTCATATCATCATGATTTTTTTTAACCTTGTTTTTGGAATTTTTATTTTCTTTTAAAAAAATTCCAAATATTTTTTAGGAAACATAGAAATTTCATCAATATATGGTATAGACTGATTAATATCTTTGCACTCAAGTATTCATAATGTACCTCGAAATGTTTTGAAATGCCAGAAACTAGTTCTGGTAATAAAGAGTGGTTTGTTTAGTCTAAAAGAGACCAAATGATTCATCAAGCATTAATATCTCAACACTTGTACTCATTTCCATAGCAAGATCTTTAGTGGTAACAATTTTTTCCATTGTTGTATTTTTACTATAAAACTTGAATTAAGAATTATGAACTGCTACACTATGCGTGTTTGAAATGCTGCCACAAAGTTGACAATAGTTTAATCTCTCTCTTATTTATCCAAATTATGTTTCTTTCAAGAGGTTGAGGATGTGTGGATGTGTGTGTGTGAGAATATTTTATGCTCATGATTAAGCTTAAATTTTTCTTTCGTTTTATTTCTTCAAAATGAATTTTTTTTTTACTGGTTTTAAATCCATATCATATATAAAATTTTCAACTTTCTCAAATAGGAAATTCATTTTTTTTCTTCTTAATGTTGGATTACTTCTTATACTTGTAAGTACGATGGCATGAATGGAGTTGGAACATGATTGTGTTTTAATTTTTTTATTTTATTAATAATTTTTTACATATTTGATTTGATTTATATATATTTCATGATTTGTTGTAATGGTCTTAAGTTATAATATGGGAGATTAGTTTGTTAAACTAAACTATTAAATCATTAAGTATTCTTTTTATTTTGTTTTGTTTGAGTATTATAAGTTGTTTCACAAAAAATATATATATATTTTTTATAGTTTATATCTTCTTCTTGATTAAATAAATTGATATCTATAAAAAAAAAAAACTAAATGTTTATATGTAGAGTTTTGAAATTTACAATAAATAATTAGTATGGTATAATATTAGCTTTGGTTTAAGTCTGAAATGTGATTAGAAAAAAATTATTTGAGGAAAGCCATGGATATGGCCCATATCAGAAAATTAATGCTTAGGCTGCATAAAAGATTAAGTTAGTAGATCCTTACAGAATTAGGTTAGCCTCTTAAAATTATTTTGAAATTTGTTGGCTGCTCACTTAGTAATCAACTGTTTGCAGGGTGAATAAGAAGGGAACTTGCTACTCCTAAGAAGAAGATTTGTAGATTTTAGCTAATTTGAGTTAGTTTATAGTAGTAAATCTTTATGCTAACTCAATTTTTAAACAATTGCACTTGTTACAAGATGTTGATAGATGTAAGTAGGAGAGAAATACATATTCAAGGATGTTCCAATAAAGCTTTCAATCAACAGGTATGTGGAGTACTCTTAACATCTATATCATTATATTAATTACTATTATTAATGACTTTCAATAATTGGTTTTTGAATGTAGGTTTTTCATACCTAAGTGAAACAAATGCATCAGATTCCATGTGCTAGTTCTTTTGTATATAATACCTTGGTTGTTTTTTTTTTTTTTTTTTGGTTTTCATGTTACATGGACTTATTAATTGTGTAAATAGTAGGAAAATTTTAATTTATATCTCTTTCATATATTCTTATTAAAAAGGAAAAAATGATCCCTATTCTTTCTCTAATAGACAAATTATTAGAGAAAGATTCTCGTTTGGTGGAAAAAGATTTTATAATGATAATTTATGGTGTAGTAATTAACAAATCTAACAAAATATTTAATGTTATTGTGTTATAGTATTGGAGAGATCCAAACATAAAAAAAATATAATTTCCAAAGGTTGAGAGAAAGTAAAAGAAAATGTAGAAAACAGTGATTTGTGATTTTTATTGCATCGACAAGCATTACAAATAAAGTTAGAAAGATTTAGAAGATGATAATTCTAAATTGCTACTAGAGATTATTAGTGTCACTAAAATTGGTCCATGCCTCATGAGAGGTGGTAGCCCTAGCAATAAACAATATATTAGTCAAAGAGTGATAACTAAGAATGGCGCCATTAAGAATTAATTGATCTTGACATATCTAGAAAAAATATCGGGTTTAATGAGGTGACACCATCGGTAGTGATGGTGGCAAGTGGGTAAGATTGGGTGCCATCAATATAACTAAATAGATTACAGCCAATGAAGAGATATTAGAATTATAGTATCCATTTGAGATAATTCATGGATGTGAGTTTGAGAGGAAGTTAATGATGATAAGAGTAGGGTGAGGTGTGTTGGTATTTGGATGATTGTAGTAATGGTTTCATTGTTAGCTATGGATGTTGATGTTATGGTTTAGGATTCAACGGCTCTAATACCATTCGACTTTCTTATATCTCAAATTCTAAAGGATACCAAATTCAAGATCAATCTTGCTCTAAGGGTCCAAGCTTCTTATGCCCAAGCTTCTTATGCCTTTATTTATGGGAGCTTCTAAGTGAAGCACTATAGTCATGTGTATGGTCCTATGGCACTCCTTCCTCCTCATGGCCCTTAGAATGTCGCATCAGCTCAATAGGCAGCTCAGGGGGCTTTTTCAAAGGAAGATGAGATCCAAGTGATGGAGTAGGATGCTTTTATTTTAAAGGTCGACTTTCCAGAGCTTGATCTAAGGACTCACTCCAGTCGCGATTGTGCTAATTCATCCTAAGCTTCTCACGCTGCATCAACTTTGACCGACCTGGTTTCCAAAGAGATCATGGATTCCATGACCCATCTTCCCTTGAGGATGGAGTTAATAGGATACTCAGCTCTATGAGATCTAGGGTTAGCTTTCTTATATTATCTCGTGGATCCACTCTTAAGACACCTTGAGCTCTGCTCCTCCTCCACCTTCTCTTGATGCTTAATAAGTAACTAATGTAACCAAACTATCTCACTAGTGGTAGACGTCATAACGCGATACTTAGCTTTCATAGAAGATTGAGAAACAATAGTTTGTTTTTTGCTCTTCCAAGAAATAAGAGAATCTCCTAAAAATATATAAAATCTAGTGGTAGACTTTTGATCTTCAGGATCATTGGCCCAGTCAGCATCAGAATAAGCATATAGCTCTAAAGAGGAATGGGGTGGAAATAAAAGACTTTGAAATATAATGCCCCAAAGATATCATAGAATATGAAGAATAGCAACCCAATAAACTATAGTAAGAGAATCAACAAACTGACTAATAATGTGAACATCATAATCAATGTCCGAATATGTAATAGTGAGATAGACCAAGTTGCCAACAATAATACGATATAAAGTACGATCTAGTAAGGGCTTACCATCAGAAGAAGAATACTGAACATTAACCTCTAAAGGATTATCAATGGTCTTACTATTAGTAAGGCGAGCTCAATTGAGAATATCAATTGTGTACTTAGATTGTGAGAGAAGATAACTTTTTGGAGAAGAGGCTACCTTAATACCAAAAAAGTATTGTAGAGCACCTAAATCCTTTATTTCAAAACAAGAAGCTAAATTGGATCTCATCATTGAAATCCCATCAACATCATAACCTATAATAATCATATCATCAACATATAAAGCAAGAAGAATATGACCAGTAGAGGTGCACTTTAGAAAAAGTGAAGGATCGTGATGACTATGGTGAAAGCTAAGAAAAGTACATCAAAGAACTCTGCAAACCAAGCACGAGGTGACCATGTATACTTCTTCTTAAAGATCACCATTCAAGAAGGCATTTTAAACATCCATCTAAGATGTATACCGCTAACGAAGAGAAACAACGACAATAAGAGTACAAATAGTAGTCATCTTTGTAATCGGAGCAAAGGTCTTCTCATAATCTATATAATCTTATTGAGAAAACCCCTTAGCAACCAATTTAGCCTTATACCACTCAATCAAACCATTAGACTTAGTTTTGATTGTATAAACCCAGTAAGAACCAATGGCACCTTACCAAGTATCAATCTTATGTAAAATATAAAGTTCCTTAGTCATAGTTTATTGCCAAAAAGGATTAAGAACAACTTCTCTATATGATAAAAACTTATAAAGATTGTGAATAGAAACTAAAAATGATGTAAGAAAAAAAAAATCTGAATAAGAAGAATAAACAAAATCCAGTAATCAAGAAGACTTATAAAGATGCTAAGAAGAACATGGAGGAAGAGGATCCATAATCTCAAAAGGTGTTAAAGTAGTCGTAGGAGGAGAAGGAGCATGACGATCAGGAATCAAAGTATTAGTATCTACAGGAAAATATTTGTGTTGTTTAAGAAAGAAACAATGTGAACAAGTTCAAATTTAGAAACATTATGAGACTTAAAAGAAACAAAAAAGAGAAGCATATGCTCAAATAAGTAAACATGATGAAAACATATCCTTTATAACTAATAAGAATAAAGCAACGGTATTCCTTTTGTTCTAATATATAATTGTTGGGAACTCCAGATTACTCCATTTTCATGTCTTGGATCTTGTAGGGTGCATTCATCTATTCCTAGGGATCTTTAGATCTAATGTGGCATAAATTAATTGGCTTAAAAAACCACATTAGAATAAAGAACTAGATAAAAAGTGCTCATACTTGTGATCTAGATGTTTCCATATCAAAATCCATCATATGAAAAAGAATCTTGAAGAGTTTGAAGGTCTCATACACCCAAAATCTTTCACTTGATGACTCGAACCATAATCTTAGCACTTCAAAGTGTGGGCAATGGAAGGGAGGAAACTTTGGCTCTCTTTCTCTATTTGGAGGTGGAAGATGACTAACTAAAAGTTATTAGGAAACCCTAACCTATAAGAAGGTATTTATAAGGTTGCCTATTGGACTTAAGTGACTTGAGCCCATCGAGGCTTGGGTTATTTAATCTAACCCAAAACAAATCATTGATTAATTAACCACATAGGGTGATGATTCAACATTCCACTAAAGATAATCAACTGCACTCCATTACCTTATGTAAATAACAACGAGACAAAACTCGCGTTAGTGACCTACTATCCATTACATGCAAACTCTCCATGAATTGGTGTCTATAATCTAATAAGGTAGTGTTATCACCTATCAAGATTACCTCTCAAATCCTTGAGTTACAGATCTCACTTATTTTATGATCAACTGATATACTCTAGCTCCAAAGAGCATAAGTCAAATTCCACTAAAGAAATTACTATGGCCATAGATTTCATGATCACATATTCTTTGGATCACCTAAGGGGACACACTATCTTAATCCCATGAGATATCACGGTGCCTCTATTGATAATACCTTTTTCCACCAACCTCCATCAATAGTGGCTTAATCCATAGGGATATATAACCACTTTAGGGTCTTACTCAAGGGTCAAAGCCTCCTATGATTTTGGCACAGGCTCAATATCCTCTCAAGGTTGAGAGTCCATGCAGTATAGTAGCTTGGTGAATTATGACAATTGATATTCTTACGTCTTGATTCATCATAGTTCTTATCTAGTGTACATCACATACACTAGTGCACTTACCATAGGAAACCCATCTCGACGGCCAAGACAAGTCATCCCTCCAATTAGGAGGTTGTGCACTACAATCTCTACTAGATTACCCAAATCCATGAACTAACTATGGGCAACTCATCTACTTATAAGGAACTCATGACTTATATCTTCTTTACAACTCTTAATGCACCTAAGTCATGTATAATGTAAGAAACATGGATTGAATGCTTAAATCAATATCAATACACTAAAAGGATAGCAAGGGGAAAGTTAAATCTAACTTTGTTACACCATATCTTGCTTTTTGGGGCTTAATTCCAAAAGTAACTAAATATATTAATAGCTTCTAACATCCCCCCACAAACTCACAATGCTACTGTAAGAAGCATCGAGAGTTTGTCAATTGAAAATAAAAAATGGGAAAGTGGGTGTGACTTGGTAAACAACTTTGTAATAAACTGTTGAGAAAATTGCTTAGCAACCAATTGAGCTTTGTACCACTTAATTGAAGTACCAAATACCAAGTATTAGTTTTATGCAAAGCAAAGGTTCCTTAATCATAACCTACGGCCAAAGAGGATCAAAAACAACTTTTAGGAGTAGCTATAGGAGGAGATGAAAGAACATAAAAATCAAAAACCAAAGTATCAATATCTTCATGAAAACTATCTATATCATCCACAGAAGGATCAATGTGAACAAATTTAGACATAGAGACATTATAAGCCTTAGTAAGAATAGAAAAAGTATATGCGCAAAGAAAAAGAAGTAATAGAAGGCTAAAACTATCAAGGAGAGAGAAAAAAAGAAAAAAAAACAAGAACAAGAAAAAAAAAAGACACAAAACTAATAAGGAAAGATCAAAGAAGAGAGACAAAAGTGAACACAAAACCATAGACTAAGGAGAGACACACAGAATTTGGATTCATATCCAATAGATCAAAACCATAGAAGGAGAGACAAACAAAATTTAATTCATATTCAACAGATAGAGATAGACAGAATTTCGGATTCACATCTAATAAATAAATATGAATTAAATTTTTTCTTGTTTTCTCCGGTTCTCCTCTGTTCTAGTCTTTGTTCTTGTTCTTTAATTTTTTTGATGTACTTGATTTGGGGAAGTGGATTGATGGATTTACCAGTCAGAGAGGGATGGTCTTAGGCTTGTTCTTAGGGAATGCACTGGCTGATATGTATGCAAAGTGTCGAAAGTGTGAGGCTGTTAACACTGCATCAGTCTGCTTTTCCAGGGACACAAATGTTGGTCGAGTAGCTGAGAGATTAGGATGGGTCCCTCTCTAACCACTACTAAAGTCGCTTCAGTTGTATCTCCTGGAACTGTGCCCTATGGTAGAGTCCATTCAAAACTACCTCTGGCCAAGGCTATGCAAGCTGGATCAGTGGATACTGTATGAGCTGTATTATCAGTTGATTGCATTTGGAAAGATTCTCAAGGATGACACAACATTGGATGCAGCCGACATTGACAATAGTGGAACAATAGACTATGAGGAATTCCTGGCTGCTATTGAGCACTTGAATAAGCTAGTGAAGGAGTTGATTCAGTGAGCTTGACTGCTAAGACTACTAATGGTGCTACCAAGAAATTCATTTGTGATGGAAATTTTTACACAATGTCCAACGATTGCCCAGATGGTGACTTTTGTAGAAAATGATTCTGTTTCAAGAGAGGACTTGGAAACCAATTGACTAGAGAGATCCCTTTAGACCTTTTCAATTGCAAGAAGACAACATCTTTGGATCTAAGTGCAAACAGGCTTACCGGTTCAGTTCCAGAATCTACATCACAGTTGAAACTAACTAATAATATGGTACTATCCAACAAGTGTTTCCCCTGGTCTAATTCTTGAAGAGATCTGTTCTGGGTTTCAAAAGGACAACAAGCTTACTGGTGACATCATGAGATTTCAGATGTGGTGATCATATCTCTGACAATGGGGTTCTGCTTCCTTTTCTAGCACAGTTGAATTGGCGTGTAAAGCTGCATATGCCCAGGAATGCTACTTGTGTAGTTTCAAATTTCTACAAGGGCAAGCTACAGCTTCCTTTTGATCAGATGAAACCTGTTTTTTTTTTTTTTCTGGGATAGATCAGTGAGCAATCATTAGACATGGTTTCATCTAACGATTCTTTCTTAGATGACAAGTCAAATATCAATGGAAGTGGTGCATGATCCCTTCGCAGATCAGTTCATACAACCTCTGGTGTGGGAAGATTTGTTGGTAGGAATCAGTCCTAGACAGATGGTTAGGCCATCTCCAGGAACCCTACTACTTGAAATTCTTGTGGTAAAATATTCTGATGAGAAGTACCATGGGAACTTTTCCAAAAACTTTCATGAAAGCTGCACCTGTTTCATCAAATAAGCAGAAACTGATTATTTGAAGGGTGTTACAGAAAATATCAGGTTGGGCAAGGAGGCACCTATTGGTACAGGAGATTGTGCCCTGTATCTATATGATATGATGCTTCAGCTTGCTTTAAGTCATCAATTTTCATCAGATATGCAGAAGGAATTCAAAATTATTCATACTAGTTGGGATGTCCTCATAAGGGTCTGCACAAATGAAAGTTGATGCCAGGGAATGCTCTTCTACAGCTTTGTCGTGTCAAGCTTGAGTTCTTCCTCCACAGACCATTCCCTTCATTGGATATATACAGAACCCCATCAGTTAGAGAAGTTGTTCTCCAGGGAGGTTGTTGAAGTAGAGAAAAAAGTATCTCTTTCAAAAAGCAGCAACACAGGAAATTCAATCTGGAACTAAGCCTGATCATGTCACTTTCACTGCAACGTTAGCGGCTTGTGCCCATTCCTGGATGGTCAACGGAGCTTGGAAGATATCTAATGAGATGTTTCTAAACCAAGGCATTCAGCTCTCTATTGAACATTATGTTTGAATGGTAGGAGTTCTAAACCGAGTTAGAATGCTCTCTGAAGCAACAGAATTCATTTCTAAAATGTCAATTGAACCAAATGCCTAAGTCTAGGTGCACTCCTGAATGGGGTATCAGTTTCTGGTGATGTCAAACTTGGGAAGTTTGTTTGTGATCATTTGTTTTAAATGGAGCCTGAAAACACAAGTAATAGTGTCATTATGGCAAATTTATACTCACAAGCTGATTATGGGAGAATTGTGGAGATTCTGCACAGCAGATTGTTGAGATTTGATAGGAAGAATAGGAGAGCCTCTTACAATTCCCTGAACCTGCCTGAGTACCTGCTGGCTCATGGACCAAAGAGTGTTGCAAACGAGTTTCAGAGCGAGAAAGATGTCAAAGGAGAAGATGTGGAAGACATTCATGTGACCATTAATCAAGTCCAGGTTACTGATGAATCAGCTGAGTACCTTAAAAGCGGTTCAGTGGTTTTTAGTGTTTTAAGGAACCTTGGTAAGTCAGAGGAAGGAGAAGCTGTTAGAAATATTTTTGAAACCAACAATCAGATTCGAATTCAAGGTGCTGATGGATCGGATGAATATTTTCAAAGTTGTTCTGTTAGCAATATTTTTGGAACAGGGCAGAACCCACTAGCAGAAAAGCCACTTTGAAGGTAGGATTGAACATTAGTGATGGCATCATGCAAAGAGAGCGGCAACCTGGAAATACCTTGGAAGTTCTTGGCCTTGGTGACAAAATGTCCGATACGCAAATAGAACACACTCTTGTCCCATTGAAATAGGCTTACACAGATTAGGAATCAGAAAGAAGCTTTTTGGAGCTGTTTCAAAGGCCAAATCTGAAAGCTTTCATAACTGGTGGTGGTTCGTGATGGGATAAATGCAAACAATGCACAACCAAATTTTATCCCCTCTTGTGAGAACCTAATAGGAATCAATTTAATAGAGTAACAACAATTCACCAAATGCAACAAGAATATGAACACCAACAATTTTTAGCGTGGAAAACCTTCCCAAATGTGAGAAGTAAAAACCACGGGACCCTTAGGCCAACTAAACCCTCCACTAATATAATCAATGGGTTACACAATTCTCTCTAGATGAAACTAGAGGTTTACATCAGCCATATCTCAAGACAATTAGTCTTGGCAAATACAAAACAACTTGCATAAAACAATGGAGAGATCTCACCAAAACAGAGTCACTGTTCCCGGATACAAATCACATCTGTTCCAAACTCCAAATCCAATTTCCACCATTCAAAATGAAGATCAATGAGTTAAGAACGTGCTAACCAAAAATCATCTCGATCAGACCACGGATTAATCTCGATCAAAGCTGAAGATCCGAACTGCCCGGGTGAGAAAAAATTCAACAACAAAGACGCACTGTTTACGGACTGAAACAACAACCTTCCGGAACTCCAAATCCGATCTTCACCGTTAAGATTAGAGATCAATGAGTTGAAAATCTCTCCTTCAAATTTCAGGTCGATCGGACCACACACGAAGCGGGATCGGCTGTTTGATGAAATTTGGATAGTAAAGAGAAGAAAAGAAATCAGCGTTTTTCTTCTCTCTAACTTCAAAATTTCAGTGGCTCTTTTTCTTTTTCTCTAACTTTCTCTTCCTTTTTCTTCTTACTCTCCTCCTAGGGCTGTAAAGATGAAGAAGAACAAGAGAAAACGGTTTCTTCTTCCCTTTTATACATTAAGGCCTAAGAAGCCTTAAATGTTTGGGCTTTGGGCTTTCCTCCACAAGAAGGAAATAACCCAACCCAACAGTTCGACCCTTCCTCAGCAGATAACTAGGCAACACAAGGGCAGCAGTCACAACATCTGCCATCACAGCAGCAATTGATGAAACTTCAGCCTGAATGCAGAACTCATTGCTGTTGTTGTTCAGAAAGAGAGGCCGAAATGCATATTCCTAACTTCTGTTAACAATCTAGATGGATCTCCACTCTATCGGTTCTGATGCTCTTGATGACGCACTCCAGTGTGTTTTCAGAGGCAGAAAAGATTAAGAACATGTCTCACTGGGAGGAGGATGTTTAAGTGGATTGTTTTCATGCAAAATCTGGTGCAAACTGTTAGAAGGAGCATGGATTCCCAAGCCACTCCCAAGCACGCATTTGACACAATTCTGGAAACAATGGCTGGAGAAGCTGAGAGAAGGTTCAATTCCATAATGGACGAACTCTTCACTGCCCCCAAATTGAAATCTACCTTAACCAGTTTGTCTGAAGTTGAATCATCAAGAGGCGAAAAGTGCCAGAATTCAATGTCTGCAGTAACAGTAGCCGAATCAGAATCCAGAGGCTTCCTGTACGGATTGAACCATCTGGAAGTTGCATAATGAACAGCTGTATGAAACCAGTGATGCGAAATAACAGCAATCCAGTGGTTCACCCTTTGCATAACCATGACTATTAATGAAACTATTAAGTGTCAAAATATCCCACTTTTTTTCTACCTTTTGTATTTTCACCTTGAACTAGGAGATCTTTTGATTATTATCTCTCACTTCGTGAGTCCTCTTGCTCCATCAATGTAGTCCTCACAAGTCCATCTTTCTCAAAACTTTTTCCCTTGCTACCTAAACTATTTATAGAGATATTCCTATTACCTTTCCTTATTCTACAATGAATATTATGATTACAATCACGTAAGAACTCAAAGAATATTTTGTATAATAGTCTTTTTACAAAAAAATATAAATACACCAATTAGGAATATGAGAAACTTCCCAACAATTTTTTGATTATTTTTATACTTTTTGTCTATCTTTTGGATAATTGTTCCTCCTTGTTTTCTTTTTAGACATTATTTTCTTAAGTTTATCATTTTTGTGATAAAAAGAGAGTAAAAACTTGATAGTAAGAGTAATTTTTTTTATCTTTTTTTTATCATATTATATGTTATTATTTTTTGCCACATTTTCTGTTTCACATAATTGTTTTTTAAGTGTGTGCGAATAATAGAAAAGTGTAACAAATGAAAATTTTAAACCATGATTCAATATTGGACTCAATGAGATTTTTACAAGAGTTTGGGACCTTATTGTAATCTTTGTGCTTTGTTACAAAATTGCTAAATGGGGAAATTGTTTTTGTATTAGTTTAATTGGCAATTTTGAGTCATTTCTTATTGAATGGATAAAACTTCCTTCCTTGAGCCTTATTTGTCTCAAAATAACTTTAAACTTCTTGAGATTTGGATTTGATTTGATTTGGAGTCCTCAATTTCAAGGTAAGTACGTATTCTTGGTTGGTAAAGATCTTAGAATAACAATTATATGCTCTGGGTTGAATATGACATGAAAAAGGAGCTCAAAAAGCATGGAAATTGGGAGGAATGGTGTGACCATTCAAACTGTTCTTCATGCTTTGTAGTTTTCTAACTTCAGTTTGTTTTTTTTTAAATAAAAACTATTGTTTTGTAGGTTTTAAAAATTGAAAACTCTCCTAATTGATTGATAAGATTTTTAGAATATTTTAAAATTGGAAACTATCTATAATGGGATTTTAGATTTTTCAAGTATAAAAAAATTTATTTGATTAAGAATTAGTTTGACTCCAAAAGAGGATCATTAGAGAGAAATTCCCCTCCATCTTTTAAACATTTAGATATTTGAAGATGTGTATTGAAAGTACATTTGACTCCACCAAAGGTTTGAGATCTTATCATAAAACTTTAATAAGAGTTTCGAAAGATCCGAGCACATAGGAGTGCTTGGTTGAGACTGAAAAGGAGTGAACATAGGTGCTTCCACTATAAAATCTTAGAGAGTAAGTGTATGCAATCAATTGTAAAATTGTTTACCCTTTTGCTATAGTTAATGGATTATTAGTAGTCAGTTTATGGTTTTTTATATCTTGTAGGTTGCTAAGTGTTTTTTCTATGTTATATCCTTGTGTTCATTTGTGTAATCAATTTTGTTTATTTGTATATTAGATTGTTTGTTCTCAATAAATAATCAATTTAACAGGACAAATTGAACTCATGATTAACTATTCACCCTACTTTACCCAGTTTCATGTATCAAGACTACAAAAAAAAAATAAAAATTCATAAAATATAAATTGCACCTCTCATAACTACGTACTAATTCAAAACTTGAAATACAATATCGAGTTATTATAATTTTAATAAACATTTTCTAAGTTGTGTTTCTAAACTAAATATTTTTATATTTAACTATAGAAACAACACTTTGTCATGATATTTTCTACCTAATTCATATTTCAAATGACATTTTTATTTTTATTTTTCATATAAGCAATCTTTTACACTATATCTTTAATTACATTTAAAAGAGAACTTATCTTGAGTTTTGTAGTGCATATAAGATTGATTTTTATTTTTAATAATATTCAAAGTTATCTTAGTTTTAATTCATAAATGGGGCATCAATATCATGACTTACAATATTGGTGCATGTTGGGTGGAGAATTAGAAAAGAATGATATTGATGGATGTGTAGGGTTCACGTTTGGTGAAAAATGAAACTTTTATTTACAATAGTTATAAAAGTACAAGTGGTTATTACTAAAATTATTTATAAAAAAATGAAAATTATTATAAACATGGAAGTATTGGAGTATAAAAAATTGTTATAAAAATTGGATTATTGGAGGAAATTAAAGAAGATTTACTTTGGAACAAAAATCAAGATAATTCTAATGGGGATTGGTTTATTATTTTGAGTACAAAAATTTGGTACAGTTGGTTTTATTATTTATTATACATGTGTTATATAGTGAAAAATTAAACATAGCTTCTATGTAAGGAGTGACTTCAAAATATTTTATACAACAAAAACTATAAAGCTAATAAATAGTATTTCTAAATATGCGTTTTAGCCTTACTTTTTTTAATCCAAACAATTGGGTTATAGGTTGGTATAGTTGCTACCATCCAGGATCAAATATTGGAAAATGCAAAAATATCAATCCAAAATTAGAGAAAAAAAATATTATAGCCGATAGTAAACCAAGTTATCATCGCCGTAATATGAAATGGCAAAATCAAGTTTTAAGTGTTTTATTGTGTATATTAAACTGATCTCTTGTTCTAAAACTAATATAATCATCAACAATTATGAATCTAAGATCAAAGATCAAGGGACCATAGCTTTAAGAGAAAACTAAGTAAAAAATGAAGAAAACACGAGAGAAGATTGCAATTTGAAGTTAAGAACAATAGAAAGGGTCTAGATAATCTCAACTATAAATCAAGGCTAAGTTGAGACTACTCCGATCAAGTGATGAATTTTGATTCAAAAACAAGATTTAACATTTAAATTCAAATCTAAAACTCTTACATGATTATTCTTTTTCTCTTATGCTCGATTCAATTGTTTATGTACAAATTCATCTTTTGAAATTCCTCATTAATTGCATGCACAACCAACCAACCAAATGAATTATCTACTAATTAAAGGATGATCAAACATCAATGGAACCAAGTAAACATTGATTGTCTCTCTATTTAGAGAGAACCACGGGAAAGAAACTTTATACAACAAAATAGGTTATAAATCAAAAGTTTAAAATGCAACGATATAATCAATCTAAGTTGCCTCTAGTGATATCTTCTTCTCCCTTACTTCTTTCTCAAAAAAAGAAGTATCAAGGGCCACAAATCTTGGAAGATCTCCCCTCATATTGATGAGAAAATGGAATAAAATAAATTGAAAGGAAAAGTAAAAAAGGGAATTTGAAATTGAAATTCAAAATAGCATCTAGAACATTCTCTCCCTCTAAAGAAGAATAAAGCTCTTTGGAAACTCAAAGATGAGCTATCCAAAAGCTAATTATTAACAAATTCAAATCTACCTATTTATAGTACTAAACATGCTAAGTGGCACTCTCTAGTAATGCACGTCATCGAGGGCTAAAGTATTATAAAAATCATAAATGTTTCATCTTAAATTCATTAGGGTCATAAAATGTTTAAAAAATCCAATTCACAGCACAACAACATAGTTCCGAGCCATCCCTTTACTTTACCAATGGATACCTAAACATACTTCAATGTTTAATTTCCATCTTATTTACTCATAAATCAATTTTTTTTTATATCATTTTCATTGAAAACTCAAAAGGGATCAACTGACTACTCCCAAGTATTTCACTCAAGGTATTAGGCATTGGGGACCATTAAAGGCCAATTTCTCGGCTTTTTTTCCCTTAATTTCTTAAATAATAACTAATTTTTAGTTTATATAGCAAACACATTATCAATGGTTATATAGCAAACACATTATCAATGGCTCCATGGAGGAAAATATCGATAAATAAGCTATTTCTCGCGATATATCGTGTGGTCAACGCGGGTCAGACCCGCTACAGTGCTCCATTTCTTGGAGCTGAGAGGATTTGAACCCCAAACCAACAGGTTTGGGGTTCATCCGCTTACCACCTGGGCTAAGTTGCCCTTTGATACATAACATGCAACAACTATATATATACTTAAATTCATTATATAAAGAAAATATAAGAATATTTTAAATAGCAAATTAATTATAATTATTTTATAATTAAATGCAAAGTCTTTTAATTAATTACCAAAAATATAAAAATTATATAATTTTCTTCATAATGTTTTTAATATCATTAATAATTAATTAAATATTAAAAAATTATATATATATCATTATTTATTTTATATTGTTTAATTAGTATGTTTGTAATATGGATGATTTAATGTTATTTTTACATTCAATTGTAATTAATTTTTATATTTTTATTGAATTAACTTAGGTTAATTTGATTATTTAATTATAAATTGATATGTTTATTTTAGATGATTATTTGTGATTTATTTTCACATTTAGAATTAAATTAAACTAGTTAACTTAGCTAAATTATTTAATTAATTTAATTAACATGCTAAATTATTTAATTAATTTAATTAACATGAAATAGTATATTTTGAATATGAAATATGTTTATTTAATGAATTTAATGTGTACAAATTATTGATATTTAATGAAATGAAATATTTTATGTGACTGAGAACAATTACAAAATTAATATTTCTTATAGATCGACATGATGTAATTACATCTATTATCGCAAATTATAATATATATATATATATATCAAATTTTTCAATAAAACAACATTAAAATGTCAATTATACTTCTAATTATATTATTATGAGGTTTTTCTTGCATTTTCATAAGTTTTTAACAATTTTAAGTCTACTGATATTTTTTTCCAGAATATCCGCCGATATATCTCCGATATATCCGATATATCCGTAAAATCGAAGTACCGATATATCCGTGATTACCGATATTTTCTTCCATGAATGGCTCCTAGCCACTAGGTTTTTGACATTAGGTTTTAATAACAAGAATGATATGATCCCCTTCTGTTCAAGCTATCAACCAATCAAAGCACTCTTATCTTTTTATTCATTTTTATTTTCTTTGGCTCATTAGCTTTTTCATTGGTATTATATCTTTCAACCTTAAAACAATTTTTCTTAAGCCAAAGGGTCACTTTCCAAGTAAGATATCACAAGTACATATTGCGTATATTGTGTTATTTGAGTCTCAAATAAGAAATAACCTCAAAAAACTAATTAATATGAAAATTTCTACGACCTCAAACTAACAATATCAGCATCTAAGGGTATAGAAAGGTAACCAAACCAATTAAACTAGATTATATCATCATGTCAACTAATTTGAAGATTTCCAAGACTTCTAACTAACAATGATATCAACATCCATAGACATAAAAAGGTAAACGTAAACAAATTCAATTATATCATATCATTATGTCATGCCCTTAACATGCATGATCATCAATAGCCGCAATACTATCCTCCCGTTTATTATCCCCCTCATTGTTATCAATAAAACCACATTTACATCTCTAATGGTCTATTCATTTGTAGTCCTGTAATCTCAACTTTATCAGAATCAGATCCCCAAATTTCATCAAGAGAATCAATCTCTACACTATCCATAGCAACATCCATATCTTTAGCTCATCCTCAACACTATTATCATGAACATCCCTAATAGTACCATAATATACAACAATATAAACCTCCCCTAATTAATGTTAACCAAACCATGCACACATACAAATAGTAAATAAAGAAAACATGAGATTTTTAATGTGGTTTGATAATCAATGCATGTGATCCCTATATCCATGAAGTGCATCAACACTCAAGAATCTACTAATTAAAATAAAATAAGGGTTATAATAGTGAAGTTCTCACACTCCTCTCAATTGGGGCTGCACACTCTCTAAAAAAACCAAAATCATAATAGGGTTAAACATACAGTGAGAGCAACAAAATTGATTCAAACTTCACAATCCAAAACCTAAAGTATCAACATCTCTATCCACAAAATCAGGAACCCCTTTATCCCATTCCATATTAGCACCATGAAGAACATACTCTAAATCTTTAAGGAAAATATAAGAACATGACAAAAATCCAGCCACAAAAGTAGAAGGGCTTAAACTGATAGTAGTCCTAGCAGAAGACTCAGGCATCTAGACTATTTGTGTGTCTCAAAAATATCAGGATGAATAGAAGGTCCAAGAACAAAGGGATCAACAATAAGGGCAGTAACAGTATCATAAGTACTCCTTCCTTATGCTCTTGGTGATAATGATCTTCAGCTTTCGTCTAATATCGATGGCCTTTTCATTCTTCCCTACCTCATGTAAAGAACAAGTCCAATCGTCTACATCAAATTCCTCAAACAAGCATGAAGTCTTGACATTCTTGCAAGCTTATGAACCAATTGAATGATTGAAAAGTTTCCTCATCATCAAAACATTCTTTAAAATAATAATCTAAAGTCTAAATATAAAATAAAATTTTTGTGTGTATTTACTAACATTTAACCTTTCTATTATTCAACTGATTGTTGTTTCCCAAGTCAAAGGTATCTGTGATTGACATTATCTTAAATGTGTGTGTATAGATTGGAGTTAAAATTAGAGTTATTTTGGATAAAATATTAACAATTCTAACTAGGGTTGTAATTTGGGTGTCTTAGGTTGAACCAAGTTCAGGCCAAACAATCAACATGTGCCCAATCTAACCAATCTCTTATATGAGGTACTCAATTCAGTCTTATTTTTCTAAACTCGGGTTGAATTGGAGTTAGACTAGATTTGGCTTGATCGAATTAGGTTACAATTAATCATGTAGTATGATTAAAGATCCATTATACCGAAATTGAAACAATGATTGAGACAAAATTTCAAGATAACAAACAAGTAAAAAATAAAAATGGATTTATATATCTTTTCAAAAATGAAAATTACATGATATAATTATTATTTTTGTTTTTCCTTTCAAATCTAAAATGAAGTTAAATAAAATAAATATTATTATATAAAGTAATATAAATTATAAATATTATTAAAATGTTAAATTGGGATATAGTTTGGTTTGGGTTGTTTGAGACTTATCCTATGTCCAACCAAAATTGAATTTGAGTTAAAAATAAAATAAAATGAAAATTAACTCAAATCCAACACAAATATTAAAAATGATTGCTAAAACTCAACCAAATATTGAATATTTCTAAAGTTTCAATATCAATGGAAATTCGAATGGAAGTCTGAAACTAAGATATAAACTGCACATAGTAGCAACTACTAATTCAAAACTTGATGTATACATTATTAACTTACTATAATTTCAAATACATTTGTTTATATTCTTTGAAACACTTTTTTTTTTCTTTTTTATATATTTAGCTATCCAAACAAGACTTTGTCACCAATTTTTTAAATTTAGGTTTCAAATCATTTTTTCCTTTTTTTGCAACTAGTCTTTATGTCATATATTTAATTAAATAAAAAAAATTATCTTGAGTTTTGTCCTAGATATACAAGTGATTCCTTTTTTAAACAAACAGAAAGAAAAAAAGAAGAAGCTAATATTATGCAATTTTATGTGGGCAGCAATATCATGACTTCCAACACATGTGCATATTGTGTGAAAAATGAGATACTGATTTATCCAACTTATAAACATGATATTATGTGTATTTAAATGTTTACAAGTTTTTTTGTTCTTCTATTACTTTAACGACAAAACAAATATTGGGAAAATTGTTAAACAAAAAAATAAAAATAAAAATGGAGTATTGGGGGAAATTAAACTAAGTTGGGTTTAACAACAGTTCCGTGTAATCAAGAACATCTACTTAGTTCATTGAGGGTGGTTTTAGGATTGTTGAAGGATTTGATTAATATATAAAATAATATGTAATAATTATTTTTTTATATGAACTATTTTGACTTTGGTTACGCAATTAGTAAATTAATTATAATTTTGTTTAATAAAAATAAGGTAAATGGCAAGATTCATGTGGTCTACCAATCGCCCCCCAACCTTAAGTTTATTTTTACAGAGAAGCTTCGGGCTGTGAGTTTTTTCGGGATTTGTGGTGCGGTATTCAGTCTAAGCATTTGACTTGGGTTTTTTGCCAAGGTTTTGTGATAGTTTAAGACACTTGATGGATTTCATGGCTCAAGGCAATTAATGGGGTGTACCATGTCAAATGGTCAAGATGTCGCCACGTCATTTGATAGATCAGACCCCAATGAAAGCCACCATTTTTTGCTTTAATTATCTCTCCATCTTTCTCTCTTCCATCCAATGACCGCTTTCTTCTTAATCGTTGTGGTTCCGGTTTGGTAATACCCTCTTTACTCTATATTTGTTTTGCATTTATTCTATTAGGGTTCTTATATCTGTGTTTGTTTTAATCATGTCGAAAAAGAAAGGAAAGAAGATGAAGTCATCAAGTTTTGTAGAAGAGTTTCAAGCGGAGTTCAACATTCTTTTATCAATTAGGTTATGGTTTTTGGAAAAGAAGGATGTGAGTTTAGTAGAAGTTAGCCCTATAAAGGGTGAGTTGTCTTGCCGAAGGGCTACTTCGAAGCGGGGCTAAAGTTGGCTTTCCCACTGCTATTTAGAGATCTCACTCATCATTTGCAATTGGCTACAAATGAATTTTATGTTAATACTATCCGCTTAATCATGTCGATGGTGGTGTTAGACCATATAAAGGGCTTGCAGATTACCACAAAAGATGTCATCTCCATTCATCATGCCAAGAGGTCCCGTATCCCGTACGAATATTATTTGTCTCCCCGAAGTGGAATGTGTGGCTTCACTACTGGAGGTCCTATTATGAACAAGGAAGTGAACTGAGAAATAGTTGTTGAATCTGGACGTTGGGAATTTGGCATTTCTAAATCGGAGGGCCTCCCAAGGGTGTCTCGAGTACATGGTATTTCGGGTAGGTATTTTCATCTTACCTTTGTTTTTCTTGGCTATGATGTACGAAACTAACTTGCACCGTTTGCAAGAGAGTTGGGAGAAAGAGAAAGAGGAGATCCATAATAAAGTATTTAACTAATTAACAAGTGATCTCTTGGCCCGTGATGAATAGAACCAAAACAAAGCGTATGTGCTCGGTTGGAGTGAAGAGCATCTGAAGCTAGGAATTCAAACCTTTAACCCGCTTGAGTTTGGGAATAATAATAAGTCAAATAGTGCATCGGGTTAGGTTTTTGATTAGTTACACGCCATTAGGCATGGGAGATGACCTTACTAGGTGTAGACCCTCAATTTTGTCCATTTAGCACATCCCTAGTGGCCCATTACTACTTATACAACCCATCTTTTTTAGCCACCTTGGAGATTCTTGTTAAGGGACTTATCTAGCCCAATTGTGACTTTTAGTAGCCTCGAATCAGACTTAGGATTTTCCTTCCTTTTTTAGGATAGCTCATTTAGGTACACCTTTAAGATAGCATACTTAGGCATATTTAGGCACACTTTTTTAGGACACATACATGCATCCTAAATCATTTAGGTTCACTTAAAGACTTCTTAGGCACACCTAGGCACTTTCTAGCTTGCACACACTCACTCAAGGTAACCTAGGTACCTTCCAAATGATACACACTCACTTTAGGTCATTTAGGCACATTACACTTCACCTAGATTCACTTAGGCACATTACACTTCACCTAGATTCACTTAGATACCTTTATGATTATTTTAGCCACTTTTTAGATCACCTTAGGTCACTTATGCACTTTTCAAGCTCACCTAGGTTTATCTTAGCCCACTTAGGTTCACCTTGGCCCACTTAGGTTCAGTTAGGACCACTCAAATTTACATGGGCTCGTTTAAGTTCATCTAGACCCACTTAGGTTCACCTAGGCCTATTCAGGTGCAAATAGGCCCGTTTAGGTGCCCATTGAGGCACACTTAGCCCACTTAGGTCCACTTTGACCCACTTAGATTCACCTAGGCTCATTTAGGCACATCTAGGCCCACTTAGGTTCGCTAGGTCCATTTAGGCATCCTGGCCCACCTATGTCACCTTTTAGGTAATTCCTATATGACTTACATAATTTGCATGATTTGCATTTTTAACGTTTACATGTACTTGATTTCTTATTTATTTATTTATCTATTTATTTATTATTATTTGGTTAGTTATTTATTTTATAGAATATTGCATGAAATTGATGTTATTAATTGCATAGACTGATGTCTTAATATTTTTATTTTTTTGTGTACCTATAATAGACATAATGTTTTTAATTGCTTAATTTTAATTAGTTGACCTTTACTTATTTTAATTCTTATTTTATTATGGCATGAGATTTGAATGCACACATTGGAGAAGATCCTTGATGTACACGGCTGCATATATGAGGGGATATTCTATGCAACATGGAATAGGAGAATATAGGATTCTGGAGGAGCTGCCACGCACCATAAGATGCATCATCGAGGGTCACTTTGAGAACCCACCATTAGCATCCCCACTCTAAGAACACGCCATTATCTCCATTGGGACATCAGAAATCTGCATCAACTCCTTTGACTCGCCAACGTGGGTGTCATTCAGAGGGACGCATCATCAACAAAGTCTAGATTGGTGCATGATCAGCAACACCACAACTGGAGGGGCACATCACCATGAGCATCTAGACGATTTTGAGGCATCACTAGCTTAATCATCTCCAAGAGCGCACCATGACTTGAGAGGTGAATCACCACTTGCATCTCCAGGGGCACATGTGTGCATGCTAATTAGAAACTTCTCTCCACCAACATGCCATTCAGCAACATACCCATCCCATAGATGCGCTATTTGTTAACTGTACACAATTGGAGTTCATCATCAGCCGCTTGCCCCTTCAAGGAAAGAGACCACACTGCCACTTTTAGGACATGACATGCACCTTGATGGAAAACCAACTACATCACCGAAGAGATTGAAGGTGAGTTCCTATTTTCAGGACGCTTGATTTGGATTTGTTGTTTTTTTTTAATTAGATTTTGATCCATTAGTTTATGTATTGTTTTTATTAATTAATAATTCTTAAAAGATTTTGTGTTAGTTTACTTATCTTAAAAGTCTTTAGTTTTTAATTCAATTACATGTTTGAAAGTCCATACTTTTAGTTTGCCTTGAGTTAAATTTGATTTATTTTGTTTAGTTAAAGTGTTTTAGATTAGTTTTGATTCATCAATATAATTAATCCTATATGGAAAAGTTCAATTCCTTTTGTTTTAGTTGTCAATTCTTATATAAGTTGGAACAATTTGTTTTGCTTTCATTTTAGTATTTTTCACTATGCAGAGATACAAGAAGTTCGGCTTTGTTTAATTTTGTTTGGTTTTTTAATATTAGATTGAAAAGTTGATTTTTGTTATTATTATTTTTTTTTGTTTTACTTAGTTTTGATCCTTTACTGTAGTTTAAAATTTTTAGAGTTCTCTTTTTAATTTAGGTTTAATTCAGTAATTTTTTTATTTAGTTCAAAAAATCTGAATTCTGTTTAGTGTTGTCTTTGATTCATTATATAAATTATAAAAGTTTAAAATTTTGCTTTGTTTTAACTTAATTCATGTCAATTTGAAGTTGACAATTTAATTCACCCTCTCCCTCTGCAATGAAGAGGTTTTTATAGATGATGCCAATCCATTTAAATTTTGAATTTAAACCTTTGAATTCAAAATAGGAGCTTGGAGTGGTGGTTATGCAACCACCATAACTACCTAACTAATCACACTCATTCAGCCAAAGGTGTCTCCTCATGTTGCATGTAACCACAAGCCTATCTGATGTTCCCTTGCATGCCTCTTGCCAACAAGTCTAGTATAACTACCTTTACCACTCAACCAAACAAGCCCTTCTCTAATTGCCTCAACCCAAGGTCATGTCCAGTTCGATGTCTCATTGTAATCTTTACATTTTATTACAAAATTTTCAATGGGAGATGGTTTGTGTATTAATTGGGAATTTTATTTCATTTCTTATTAATTAGATAGAACTTACTTTCTTGAATCTTATCTCTCTGTAGATAACTTTGGACTTCATTGATCAAGAGTCACCGATTCGAGGTAAATATGTGTTTGGTATGGTAAAGTTTTATGATAACATTTACATGTTTTGCATCAAATATAGTTTTATGATAACAGAAAAACTATATCTATATTCTTACATTTTCCATTAAAAAAAAAAAAAAGGATTCTTTGAGAGTTTTATTGTTGAACTTTTGACACAAAAAATCTGAGTGGAACCTTGTTGCATGAATTGAAGTACTTCAAGAATATTTCTTAGCCAAAGAGCTTGACATGCACTAAATGTTGCAGCAACAAATTCAGCTTCAATGGTTGATAACATAACCAGTTGCAGAACCCATCATAAAAACATACCTAAAAGTGCTTCTATCATCCAAATCTCCAACATGATCACTATCAGTAAAACCAAACAAATATAATTTCACACTTTTTATAGAATAAACCATATTTTGTAGTACCATACAACTACCTAAGAGTCCACTTTGTAGCTAAGAGATGAATCTCCTTTCGGCTCTCCTTTTACCTACCTATAAGACTTACTGTTTGCATTATATCAGGTCATATTTCTATCAAATACATTAAGCTCCCAACAATTTATTTGTAATATATACTATAACTCTTCTTACTGCAAGATTCTTCTCAAGCTTTAATCTTTTTTTTAGCTAGTGGTGTTACTAAGTTATAGTCCTCATCCCAAACCTGTCTAAGATTTCTTGCACATATTTCTTTTGACAAACAAAGAAAAATTCCAATGGCAGATTGCACAATTTCTATACCTAGAAAATAATGCATCATTTTAAGATCAAACATATCAAACCCAAGCATAATTCTCAAGCATGGCCCTACCATTTCATATGTAAATCAGATCATCTACATATAGACGTATCATGTTAAGCTAACCAAATTCAGTTAGGAAGTTAGCTAACCTGTAACTATGGTCAGTTAGTAACTAAAGTCAGTTGGTAACCAAAGTTAAATTCCAAAAGTTTTGATATAAAAACAAATGTAAATCAATCAGATGAGTTAGTGAAAGGAAGAACACATTTCAGTTCCAGAGTTTCCAATACTCTGTTTTCTCTTCGTTATACTCTGTTTTTCTGCTATAGCCCTGTTCTCTTCATTTTCTCTTCAACAAAACATGGTATCAGAGTTCCATTGACACACGTCCAAAATGGTGACTGATCACATCGATTCCTCTGCACCAGAGATGTCCTCACAAGGACTCCAATCTCCAGCAAGAAACTCGTCGGAAGTTTCTTCAATTCTTGCGGGACAAATTTCTTCTACGCTTCATCCGATCTCGGTGAAGCTAGAGAGGAACAATTACACAATATGGCGATCTCAGGTATTACCAGCAGCTAGAGCACATCGACTGGATCAAAATCTCATTGGTAAGCTACCAAAACCTCTAAGATTCTCTCAATCAACATCAGTTAATTCATCTCAACCTGCATCCAATCCAGAATATGATCAGTGGGTGATTTTAGATCAATTCTTGTTGAGTTGGATTCTTGCTTCCATATCTGAACCCATGTATGGTCATGTGGTTAATTGTCAAACATCAGCCGAAGTATGGAGTGTTCTTGAAAAACTTTCTGTCTCGGATTCAAAAGCAAGAACTCTTCAACTACGGTTCATGCTACAATCATTAAAGAAAGGTGCTCTAAGCATAAATGATTATGTGCTGAAAATGAGAAACATAGCAGATATGCTCTCTGCCTCTGGAAAACCTGTACCAGATGAAGATTTAATTCTTTACATCTTAGGTGGATTAGGACTAGAATTTGAAACAACTGTTGTGAATATTACATCTAGATCTGAGGCAATATCTCTACAAGAGGTCCATTATCTGCTACAAAGTCATGAAATTCGTCTTGAGCAACTTTCAGCAACATTTGTTATTGATGTTCCACCAGCAGCACATATTACAGTTGGAGGTGTTCAAAACTCTAACACTAATGGTGGACAGTTCAGAGGCTCAAGCAGGAAGAATTTTCGTCCTAGAAATGTACGTAATCCACAAACTTCAAGAATTGTTTGTCAATTGTGTGGAAAAAAGGGACATACTGCTATGAAGTGCTTCCACCGTTTTGATGTGTACTTCCAATCTCCACCACGTGCACAAAATCAACAGTTTTCATCTATTCATCAACCACAACAATCTCAACTTCGGCCACTTCCACTGCATCAGCCTCAATATTATTCCACAGGGCCACTGGTACCATCACGTCCAATTCAGAATTCACACCAACAACTTGATTCAACAAACACTTCTCCTCATGCCTATATTGTTGCTCAGGATCTTGATTCAAACACTTCATGGTTTGTTGACAGTGGTGCTACTCACCACATGACCACTGATTCCAATACTTTTGATGTCTCTGATCACTACTCTGGCACAGGTAATGTTGTGGTGGGCAATGGACAAACACTAGATATATCTAGTATTGGTCATACTTCTTTTCCTTCACATAAATCTTCCAAGTCATTGCATCTTGCCAATGTACTTCATGTACCTCAGATGACTAAAAATCTTATCAGTGTAGCTAAATTCACTCAAGATAATGATGTTATCCTTGAGTTTGACTCTCATTGCTGTTTTGTTAAGGACAAGAAGTCCAGAGAGATATTACTCCAAGGCAACCTTAAGGAAGGCCTATATCAGCTCGATATCTCCAAGGTCTCATCTAACCGGCAGTTTGCAGGTTTCTCTGAAGATACAAATGTGTTCCTACCTCATCTAGCTACTACTCTGTCTACTATCAACAAACAATCAGCTGCTCCATCTGTTGGATATAGCCTGCAAGTAAATAAAATTGAGTCTACAAGATGTGTAGAAGACAACAACACGGGTATTGGACACTTGTGGCATCAAAGATTGGGTCATCCATGCAACAAAATTGTGTCTCTAGTACTTGACAGATTGGGCATTAAATCCAAGCTCCAAAATGAACTCAGTTTTTGTACTGCTTGTCCTTTAGGCAAGGCAAAATAGTTTCCACTCCCTACCACTATTAATAAAACACAAGTTCCATTTGAACTAGTTTTTTCGGATGTGTAGGGACCTGCACATACAACTTCATGTGATGGGTACAAATATTACATTGAATTTGTAGATGCTTTTACAAACTATACTTGGATTTATCCCATGCAACAAAAGTCCCAAGCAACATCAATTGTCTTGCAATTCATAGCATTGGTAGATCGACAATTTCCCTACACTACAAGGCCATCCATGAATGTCATAGATAGAAAATGGATTTTTCGTGTCAAATATAATTCTGATGGTACCATCCAACGCTACAAGGCCAGACTAGTAGCCAAAGGATTTCAGCAATATGCAGGTGTGGAGTTTACTGATACTTTCAATCCAGTGATCAAAGCCTCTACTATTCGAGTTATATTTACATTGGTTGTAACATATAATTGGGAGATTCGACAAATTGATTTCAACAATGCATTTCTCAATGGAGAAATTGCAGAGATTGTTTATCTTTCCCAACCAGCTGGATTTGTTAGCACATCTCATCCCCAACATGTTTGTAAGCTACAGAAAGCGTTATATGGTCTTAAACAAGCACCACGTGCCTGGTTCCACAAGCTCAAGGAAGCTCTTCGTACCTGGGGCTTCATCTCCTCCACATCAGATACATCCCTATACAAGCACAATGACAATTTTCTTTTGTTGTTGGTCTATGTTGATGATCTACTTATTACAGGCAACAATGCTCCACTTATTCAAACTCTTATTCAGGATCTTCAGAATAGGTTTGCACTAAAAGACCTGGGTCTTGTGAAAGACTTTCTTGGATTTGAAGCTCTTCGCACAACAATTGGTCTTCATCTTACACAGTCAAAATACACGACTGATCTCCTCATTAAGACCAAAATGCATTCAGCTAAACCAGTTCCTACTCCCATGAGTGCAACCCTCAAACTTCATGTAGCCTCGGGTCCTGCATTTTCTGATCCCACACTTTATAGAAGCACCATTGGTGCTCTCCAATATTTAACTTACACAAGACCGGACATAGCGTTTGCTATAAACAAACTCAGTCAATACTTACAGAAACCTACTGAGCTCCATTGGACAACATGTAAAAGAATATTACGATATCTCAAGGGTACAGTTCATCGTGGACTACACTTCACTTCGGCTTCATCTCTACATCTTCAAGTATACACCGACGCAGATTGGGCAAGTTCAATTGATGATCGTCGCTCTATAACTGGCTACTGTGTGTTTCTTGGCACCAATCTTCTCACATGGAGCTCCCGTAAACAGTCTGTGGTTGTAAGATCCTCAACCAAAGCAGAGTATCGTGCCCTCGCTCATGCATCAACTGAAGTAGCATGGCTACGTTCTCTTTTTTCAGAACTTGGAATTTCTCTTATCAACACGCCTGTCATATGGTGTGACAATCAAGGTGTTGGTGCCTTAGCTGCAAATCCGGTATTTCATTCCCGAACAAAGCATATTGAAGTAGATGTCCATTATGTTCATGAGCAAGTGCTAGATCAAAAACTAGTGGTATCTTGTGTTCCTTCTACAGAACAAGTGGCTGACTTATTCACTAAGCCCTTGTCTATTCCTAGGTTTCAATATCTGCTTACCAAGCTCAACCTTGCTGTTTCTCCAGGTTGTGCTTGAGGGGGGGTGTTAAGCTAACCAAATTCAGTTAGGAAGTTAGCTAACCTGTAACTATGGTCAGTTAGTAACTAAAGTCAGTTGGTAACCAAAGTTAAATTCCAGAAGTTTTGATATAAAAACAAATGTAAATCAATCAGATGAGTTAGTGAAAGCAAGAACACATTTCAGTTCCAGAGTTTCCAATACTCTGTTTTCTCTTCGTTATACTCTGTTTTTCTGCTACAGCCCTGTTCTCTTCATTTTCTCTTCAACAAAACATATCACAAGCAACTTTCTTCCAATTTTTGTATAAAGAGTATCCTCATATGGACATTATTGAAAACCTTCCTTTACAAAATATGCATCTATACGATTATACCAAGCTCTGGATTCTTGTTTTACTTCATAGTCTTTTTCAATTTCATTGTTACTCCATGGCCTGAATGTTTCTTCATCAAATACGACATCCCAACTGATTATAATTTTCTTAGTGATAGGATGGTGCAACTTGTAGGCTTTTAATTGATCACTAACACACACCAAGAAAAATGCACTTCTCACCTTTGTCATCTACTTTCATTCTCTTCTGGTCTGGAATATGGGCAAATGCAATACTCCCAAAAATTTTGAAATGATCAACTGCAGGACTATGTCCATTCCAAGCTTCTTCAGGTGTCATATTTTGAAAAGTCTTTTTCCATAGAACTCTTGTAAATTGTCTTTAGTGAGAAAATAATTTTTCAAAATCATATTTAATAAGGGTAAAAAGGTTTTTCGTCAAAAATTAATCCTAAAACACTATTTTGCAAAAAGAAATCATGATTTCTTTTTAGTCTGAAATTCTGAAATTCATGATTTTGGAATGTAAATATTTGTTTCCCAATTTAAGTCTAAGATTTATTTTATGATGATATATAAATATTTATCACGCTTTTCTTAACAAAGTTTTGACAATATTGGTATTATATCTTGTATTGTTTTTGTTTTTGAGTTTTGAAAATCTAAGGGCTTGTTTGGCTGTGTTTTTTAAAAAATTTGTTTTTAAAATAGAGAACAAAAACTTATTTTTTTAAAACAAGAATGTTTGGCAAGATGTTTTAAAAAAAAATAGTTTCTTAAAATAAAAAAATAAAAAACAAAAAACTTGTTTGGATGAAAGAATTTGTATTGTTTTTAAAACGATGTCTTGCTTTTATTTTATAAAATTTTTATAAATTTAATTTATAATAATAAGAAATCAAATTGAAGTTAAATCTTATTAAAAAATAAAAATTAAATTTACTATTATATATGAGTTAAAGATAAATAATTTTTTTTTATTCTAGTGAAACAAAAATAATAAAATAAAAATAATTTTAATATTTATTTTTAATACAAGTCAAATAAGTACTTTAATATTTTTTTTAAAAAAAATATTCTTGTTTGACCATGATTTCTTATGCTTATTTTTAGAAATTGTTTTTAAATTAAAGAACCAAATATTTTTTTTAAATGTTTTATAAAAATAAGGATATTTGGAAAGTCGTTTTTATAAAAGGATTTTAAAAATAAAAAATAAAAAGATTTGTTAGAATAATTTTTTTTTTTTTAAAGAAAATTGTTTTGATTTTGTAAAAGCATTTTAAATTCAATTTATATAATATTAATTATTAAATTTAATTGAAGTTTTATTGAAAATGAAAATAATTTTATAATTATAAATAAATTAAAAAGTAAATCATTTTTTTGGTAAAACATAAATAGTAGTATTATAATAAAATCATAATTTATAGTTTTAGTAGAAAATGTACTATTTTATTATTTGTTAAAAAAAAAAAGGATATTAACATCTTTGCCTTTTTTTTTTAATTAAAATTGAATAATACTAATTGTGGATATTATTTTATTTAAAATGAATAATGAATGAAGTTTTACTTTTTGAACATATAAATAATCCAATATTTTTATTATATATGTATATATTTAGTACTCAATTTTAACCATAATATTTTAAAATGTTTTGATTTAATCTACAATTAATTAGATCAATTTTTTTTATTGTAAATTATTCTTAAAAATTAAAGAATTTATTAAAGATTTTTTAACATATAAATAAGCCAATATTTTTTTATATATGCATATATTTAATACACAATTTCAAACATAATATTTTAGAATTTTTTTTATTTAATCTATAATTAATTAGATCGATTTTTTTATTGTAAATTATTCTTTAAAATTAAAGAATTTATTAAAGAATTTAAATTATTAAAATTATTGTAAATTTTTTTCCAATGAATAGATATATTTATCATCTCCAAATTATTTTTAAAAATTATTAAACTCATTAATAAATTTAATAAAAAAATATCACTTGATTTGAAGTTCATTTTTCTAGTAGAAATTTTATAAAAGTATGATTATGTGCACAAAAGAAATAATGAAGTTATTATAAACCGATTTTGTTCCATAAATTTATGGTATTAATAAGTTTATTATTTGAGTTTTAAATTATTTTTAAACATTGTTAGACTTGTTAATGAATTTAACATATTAAGTCATATTTAATTTAGAGTTCATTTTCCTAATAAAAAAAATGGGAAATTATAATTTTATATAGAAGGGAAACAATAAAGTTGTTTTAAACAAATTTTTGTTCATAAATTCTGATATTAATAAGTTTATTATTTAAGTTTTAAATTATTTTTAAAAATTAATAGATTTGTTAATAAATTCAATGCATTAAGTCTTGTTTAATTTGGAGTTAATTTGCCTAGTAAAAAAAATTAAAAAAATAATGATTTTATATATATATATATATATAAATAATAGAGTGCATGTGTTTTTGTATTGTTTTTAAAAACGGTTGAAAATAACTATTATTTATTTTCTAAAAGTTGTTCTCTATTTCACTTTGTTTTTTAAAAAACTAGAAATAGAGAACAATAACTAAACAAAGTTTAATGATTAATTAGTAAGGTTTTGCATTTTATGAAATACTTTGATGTTACTTCTCATATTGAAGCCCTATTTAATTTTACACAATATGATACCACCAGTTAGTTAATCTATTATAAAAACTAAAAACAAATAAAAAAGTTATGTTACCATATAACATGTTAATCTATTAAAAACACAAATAAAAAAAATTATGTTACCCTGCAACACTGAATTTTGAAATTGACAAAAAAATAATTTCCAATATGAAACTCATGCATCCATATACTTTGATAGCTAGGGATAGTGATCCGAGTCTTGTCATTTAATTTGTTTTCTTCATCTAATTTATTTAGGGTCACTCATATTTCTACTATTTATTTAGGATAAACCCATGTTTCATTGGGATAAAACAATTACAAAAAACTAGTTAGTTAAAAAAAATTATAATTATTAACGAAGGCATATATGGTAATTTATAAGTAGAAATTATAAAACCAAGCCACTAATAGAATAAAAAAGCATTAACAAAATATAAGGAAAGCAAGATGATGTTGCATCACCATTTGGAGTTTAAATTGATCTAGTTTAATTTCCTCCAATACTCCAAGTTTTATAATATTCTAATAATTTTCACAATAATTTTTTATAATCATAGTACTACTAAAGATAACTCACTCTATTAAAAACTTACAGGCATTATGTTTATAACTTCTCTAAATAAATTTCTCATTTTTCATTCACCCAACATGCATCCCACACATCCATTGCATGCACCCTACACATCCATCAATATCATTATGTTTCTATAAATAAATATGTCATTTTTCACCCATCCCACACATCCATTGCATGCACCCTACACATCCATCAATTTCATTATGTATCTATAAATAAATATGTCATTTTTCACCCAATCATGATATTGTTTCCCATTTATGAATTCACACTATGATAAACTAGAATATTATTAAAAGAAAAACAATTGTATATATAGGACAACTCAAGACAAGTTTTTCTTTGCAATGTAATTAAAGATATAACAAACCAACTTTCAAAACCTTCATAAACATCCGTTTTTACTTAAAAAGGAAGTTAGCAAACCAAAAGGCATGGTGGAGAGTTTGACCGGTCATCCACCCCTCTCCCATTTTGCATGCCTTTCATGCTATCGTTGACAATCTTATATTTATTTATTTTGTTTGGTACGTGTCATGAGTAATAGATGGCCTCCGAACCGTTCGTACAACCAACCATTCCTCGCTTTGATGGTCACTATGACCATTGAAGCATTTTGATGGAGAATATTCTCATGTCCAAAGAGTATTGGATAGTCAACGTTTCTGGAGTAGCAGAACCAGTTGGTGGTGCCGTAGTGACAGAGAGGTAGAAAGCTGAATTAGTAGCATTGAAGTTGAAGGATACCTCCAAGCTATTGACAGATCAATCTTGAAGACAATTCTTTGCAAAGATGCCTCCAAGCATATCCGGGATTCAATGAGAAGGAAGTATCAAAGGAACGCGAGGTCAAAATGGGTACAACTTCAAGCACTTCGGGAGGAGTTCGCTGCTTTACACATGAAGTTGGGAGAATCAATTGATGATTTCTTCTCAAGGATCAGACAATGACAATTGTCAATTAGATGCAGATTCATGAGGACAAGGAGGATGTTTTGGTCGTTGAAAAGATTCTTCGGTCGTTGATGACAATTAATTATGTTGTTTGTTCAATTGAGGAGTCCATGAACGAAAACTTATCAAGGAAGATCAAGAACAACAAGAAGCTCTAAGCAACAACACTCTCAACAATCAAACAAGGAAGATCAAGGAAAAGCTGGTGGCAAAGGAAACAAAGATGGTGGACAGCCACACTTTCAAGGATGAAGAAGTATCTCTTCTGATGGTGTGTCATGCAAAGGAGGAAACCCACCAAAATATGTGGTATTTGAATACAGGCTGTACCAATCACATGAGTGGAGACAATTCAACATTCTCTTATTTGGATTAATCTTATCATGATACAGTGAAGTATAGAGATAATTCCACAGTCTCTGTTAAAGGAAAAAGAAGAGTCACCATCGAAACCAAAGGAAGTACTAGTTGAGAAAGAAGTAGGAAGTTTAAAACAAGCACTTCACACTGATGATGGAGAAGAATATAACTCACACGATTTTGTACAATTCTGTGAGAATCATGGTATCAAACATCAGTTTACAAAATTAAAACAAGAAGTAGGAACTATCTCTAATGTGCTTAATATTCTAGAATTAAAGATTAATTTACTTGGTGTGGGTTAGCTACAAGAAAAGGGATATAATTTTTTTCATCAAAGATGGAGTCTGTCCAATACAAGATGAAAAATTGGGCTTGATTGCTCAAGTCAATATGACAATGAATCGAATGTTCCCGCTTTATCTCCACAATACTACTCGTACATGCTTCTTAACAAAATTGAAAAAGGAGGCATGGCTTTGGCTTTGGTGGTTTGAAAACTCTACTACAAAAGAAGATGGTGGATGTCCCTCGTGTGTGTGGAGAGTGTGTTGTTAGCAAACAACAACGTGATCCTTTTCCTAACAGAAAATCATGGAGAGCAAAGAAGGCGTTGGAGATATTTGTGGGCCAATAGCTCCTACATCTAATGGAGGTAAATGATAATTTATTACCTTCATTGACATTTATTGCTGAAGAACATGGGTATATTTTTTTATAGAAGAAATCTGAAGATTTTATGACTTTCAAAAACTTTAAAGTACTAGTTGAGAAAGAAGTAGGAAGTTTAAAACAAGCACTTCGCACCGATGATGGAGAAGAATATAACTCACACGATTTTGCACAATTCTGTGAGAATCATGGTATCAAACATCAGTTAACAAACATCCTATACACTTCAACAAAATGGTGTATGTGAGAGGAAGAATCGCATAATTCTAAACATGGTGTGAAGTTTTTTGGCAAGGAGTGGAGTTCCAAAAAGTATTTGGCCAGAAGCTATCGACTGGAGCATTCATATTTTGAATAGAGCATCCATTTTCAAATCAATTATTACTATATTTTTTAAGGCAATAAAATTGGTTTTAATGTAATTTGAAGTATTAACACTCTTTTTGAACTCTATATGAAATTATATATATATATATATATGAAAAAGGAGAGTAAATAATCTAACTCTTTTCTTTTACATATTTTATATACTTTTTATTTTCTAAAAGGTGAAGGCATCCAAAGGTATTTTTATATATATTTGTATACATTTTACTTCTCCAAAAGATGAAGGCAAGAAATCAAATTTGATTAAAAGGTATTCAAAAATCCAAATTTAGAAATCTAACATTTTATTTTTTCTTCATAAAAATATTCTTATTTATTTATTTTATTTTATTTTTATAAAAATAATATCAATTGATGTGTTAAGAATTCAGTTTATGCAAAAATTCTCCACCTCTTCCTCCTGGTCCTCTATGTGCCCTTTCCCAACCTCCCACTTTGTCTTGGGTAAAGTGGTTGTACTGCAAAACCTTCACTTCCTGTAACTCTTCCTTATAGTCCTTTGATAGGTATTGAGCAAACGCTTCTGCCCAGCTAGTGTTTCCTCCATGATCATCACCTCCTTTTATATCCACTGATGAACATGAATCAACTATGATAAGGAGTGGAGTTTCTTCCTGGTGTCCCAAAACATCAATTAAAATTATAGTTTTAATAAAAACAAGCTAAAGATGTTCAATAATACTAAAATTAACAACATAATTAATGCTACTAAATTGTAATTAACTTACAACAATTATTATAATTAATTTGAGATGGATAATGATTATTTATACTCTTAGTTTCCTACCATACTTGAACTTAGATAATAAATGTTTCCATCTAATCCACCTAAAAATTTGGTTAAATAAAAATCTCACTATGTTCCAAATATATATTAACTAGTATTATAGTGTTTATAATTTTACCATTTCTATTTAATTTCCTCCACTACTTCAATCCTTACTCAAATATTATATTAATAATGAACATGTTGAATTGAATTACCCAATAAACATATCAAATATGCTTCAAAACTTGTGATATTTATAACTTTGGCAATCATGTATCTCATTCTTCAAACAATATGTTTGTGAACATTTCAGTTATGTGAAAGAAATCATAACATTTTGACCTATTTATGAATTAAGAGATGAAAGACAAGTCCCATTTGTTTTTAACACACACATACACACACACACACACACACACACATATATATATATATATATATATATATATATATATATATATATAATTTAAATGAAAAGGAAAAAAAAAAACCTCATAGAAAACATTTGTATGACTCATTAAAAATGTGGCATAAAAGGTTAAGAATGAAATAGAAAAAATGATTCAAAGTTCAAACAAAAATTTCATAACAAGTTTTAATGATAAATATGACATCAAATGCTAGTAATTAAAAGAAATATAATTAATTTTGAGAATGTATGACAGAAAAGGTGACAAGTCAATAATATATTTTCAGTTAAATAATTCTGATCCAATAGCAACATTTGTAGGTTAATGGTTGGTTTTTTTGGGTGAGACTTCCTTGTATGTTTCATTAGCTTCAATTATAGGAATTTCAATTATAATTCCTTGAATTGAATCATGAACCCTAAATTTGATGGCAACACAAAATTAACATATCCCTTGATATTATATATTTTAATTTAGTCATAAACCTTCAAACTTTTAGGTGGCTAAATTTTTCTTAAATCTAAATAGATCTTAATTTAAGTTTAAATAATATTGAATAGTATTAAATATTAAGTGTCTTATTTGGACACACTTCTTGCTTTTCTTTTTTAAAATAGAAAATATTAATAAATTATATATATAAAAAGAATAAATCCACGGAAAAATTTAAATTTGATGTAGTACACATTTTTTGATATGTCCATTTTTAAAACTATTACTTTTTTAACCTACATGGGTAAAAGTTCTTTTATCTTATATAAAAGTTATTAGTATGCGTTTCTTGATTTTAAATATAAAAAGCATGAAGTGTATCAAAATGAACACTAAATTGTTTTCTTTTCTAATTTTTTTTTTACTTAAATCTTAGAAAAGCCACTAATTTAAAATCATTTTTAAATAGTTTATTTATAATTTATCACTTTCTCTAAAACAATTTTATTTTAATGGAAAGAAGTAAAAATGTTTTACTTTTATCTTAAATTCGAAAACAATTTTCTTTAAGGATTCAGTTGAAACAAACAAACAAGGGAATGCTTAACAAACCATCTATGCGCGTTGCCAATTCTAGGTAAAAATTTTCATTGTGCTAATATATGTATGTATGTATAGCAAAAAAAAGGGACAATATGTATGTATAACATAACAGAGGACAATATATTTGAAATTTCGCCAAATCATTGTATGTTTGAAATAGTCCCCTCAACATAGTAAAAGTGATTTAATTAGTTTAAGGTAAGAAAGAATTAATTAGAAGCCAATTTGATTACAGTGTTTTAAAGAATTATTTGATGGAAACTTTATTTATTTATGTATTTATATTATTAATTTATTGATTTCAAGTTTGATTCCATTTCTTTAGAGATTCCAAGAGAAAGTAATATCTTACGTACATTAGAGGATCACTAGTGTTGATCATCCAGTTGACATATTGACAAAGATAATTTTTTTAGTCAAATTTAACCATTTTTTTTGGACTTGATCCAATTAAAAAGATTTAAATAATTACAATTCTTGTGGTTTCGAGATTCTTAAAGATTGATTGACTAACTTTAAATCATAGTAAAGTGTAGATTTAACCCCTTCATGGTCGATTTTGGGCCTCATTGTTCTTAACAAAAAAAAATGGGTTATAATTTAGTAGAGTTGCTACCATCAAGGATCAAGATATTGAAAAATGTAGAAATATGAGTGGTTAGATTTTATTAAAATAAGTAGATATTGTACCCAAATTTAGAAAAAATATTAGTGTGATGAAAATTGATAAAAAAATATATATAGAAACATTGGAAAAGGCTAAAATAAATGATTAAAAAATTAGTATTATTGACTCATCCATTACGCTCTTAAATTTAATAAAATCAATATTTTATTTCATAAATGTGCCTTGAGTGTTTTATTGTTTATATTAAATCAATCTCTTGTTCTAGAAGGTTACAAAAACCAATCTAATCATCAACAATTATGAATTTAAAATCAACAAGCAAAGGACTTTAGCTTTAAGAGAAAACTAAGTAAAAAATGAAGAAAACTCTAATTGCAGTTTCAAGCTAAGAACTATAGAACCGACCTAGACATCAAATCTCAACTCTAGATTAGGGCCAAGTTAAAATTAGTCTAATCAAGTGATAGATTTCAATTCACAAACCATGTTTAACATTAAAATTTAAGTATAAAACTCTTACTAAATTATTCTATTTTTGTGTTGCTCGATTTAATCATTTGTGCACTAATTCATCTCTTGAGATTCCACATTAATTGCATGCATAACCAATTAAACTAATCATCAACTGATCACGGGATGACAAATCATTAATGGAACCAAGTAACCATTGATTTTCTTTCTATTTAGAGAGAACTACTAGATAGAATCTTAATTAAAAAAAAAAGCTTATAAATAAGAGTTTAAAATGCATTGATGTCACCAATCTATGCAACCTCTAAAAATATCTTCTTCTTCCTTGCTTTTTTCTCTATTAAAACAAAGCATTAGGCTTGTCTCAAAAGATCTCTCCTCAAAAGCATGTTTTGTTGATGAGAAAATGAAAGAAAATAAATTTGAGATAAAAGTAAAAAGGGAAATGTACATTCAAATTAACAATCTAGAAATTCCTTCCCTCTTAAAAAGAGTGGAGCTCTTTATAAACATGAAGGTGAGCTATTCAAAAGCTAACTAACAAATTCAAATCTACCTATTTATAGTATCATGCTAAGTGGCAGTCTTTAATAATGCCACATCATTAAGAGATTAAGTATTATAACAATCATAAATGCTTCATCCTTAATAGCCCTAGGATTAAAATTACAAATTGTCCTCAAAACTCTTAGTTTTAGTCATTCAGTAAAAGCAAACAATTCAGTGTTGAATTGGAAGATGATATCAAGCAACTCAAATCAGTATAAAATCCTTATCAGCAACACATGAATCTTCAACCTTTCAAACCAACATTGATAACCATCACATGGCTAAAGCTGCAAGAACCTCATCTGAAGTTGGTTAAGCACTTAAGGAGTTATACTAGTTGTGCAACAGTTAGAAGATCAGTTCCATATTGTAACAAATAGCAGATTAGTTTCATATAGTTAGCTAGAGGTTAGTTAGTCAGGTTAGTATAAGGCATATGTAAATTGAATACATTGGCTGGTTAATGAATGAAATGCATAAGAAATTCTTTCATCTATGAAATTTCTTTTATGGTAGTAAAGCCACGACAATCTCTTGAATCTTCTATGAGAAAATCTTAGCTCCAGAATATTTCTTAACAGCTAAATACCTTCAGTTGCATTGATGGCAACCTCAACCCAATCTTCTAGCCTACAAGCCAGAGAAACACCTATAACTTCATCAAATGGTTCCATTTAGCAGATACAAGTATAATAATGAGAGAAACAGAGGAATAGAGGAAAGGGAATATGCCACACACAGCTTCTCATTAAAATAGCAGATATAAATGCAAAAGATTGTAACAGATTGGAAACGTATCCCTAAAGATAAGTGTACAACTTTAACTTAAAATACAAATTAAAAAATCAAACAAACTAAAGTAGTTACAACAATTTATGAGAAGGAATCGGGAGACATCTCTAATATGCCCCCTCAAGATTGGGGTCGTGTGACGAGACCAAACTTGGATTTAAGTGAAAGAAACCAAGGCTTGGGAAGAGGTTTGGTAAGGGCATCAACAAGCTGATCATCACTTGAAACATAAGAAACATGTAAAGTGCCATTTTGAACTTGCTCACGAATAAAATGAAAATCAATGGCAACATGCTTCATCCTGGAGTGAAAAACTGGGTTTGAGCACAAGTTGGTTGCCCCAATATTGTCACAATAAATCACAAGGGATTGAGGAAGAACAACACCCAGTTCTGTCAAGAGAGAACTGACCCAGTTAAACTCTGCAGCTGTGGCAGCTACCGACCGATATTCAGCCTCTCGGAGGATCTAGCAACTGTTCTTTGCTTCTTGGAACTCCATGAGATAGGATTACGGCCAATGTAAACAACATAGGCACTAGTAGATGTGAGATCATCCTTGTTTCCAGCCTAGGCAGGATCAAAAAAGGCATGTAGAGAGAGGGGGGAGTCATGGTAAAGTTGAATGCCATCACTAAAGGAACCACATAGATAGCGCAGGAGACGTTTCACAAGGATCCAATGTTCTGTAGTTGGCTGATGCATGCATTGAGAAAGCTTGTTAACAACAAAGCCAATGTTTGGTCGTGTGATCCGTAAGTATTGGAAGCTGCCAACAATTGTTCTATACTCTGTGGGATCCTTGAGGGGAGAACCTAAGTGCAATGTAATGGGAGGACTAGTAGGTAATGGAGTACGTACCGGTTTAGCATCCATCATTTTTGTGCGAGTAAGAAGATCAACAATGTAACTTCATTGAGAGAGGAGTATTCCATAATCATTTGGAATAACTTCCACACCAAGAAAATATGATAAGTGCCTCAGATATTTTAGAGAAAATTGGTGAGCAAGCAGCTACATAAACTTGTGAACCATAGTATCATCATTACTGGTAAGAATGATATCATCCACATAAACCAGAAGATAGAGAAGGTTACCACCAATGTTTAGAACAAAAAGAGATGTATTGGCATGAGAATTGTGAAAACCCGAAGCAATAAGGAATTTGCGAAGCTCATGGTACCATGCTTGTGGAGCTTGTTTAAGCCCATAAATTGCTTTTCGAAGCTTGCAAACATGAGTTGGATTATCTAAATAAAAAAAACCTGGAGGTTGAGACATATAAACATCTTTAGAGAGATGACCTTGCAAAAAGGCATTGTTTACATCCAATTGTCGTAGAGACCAACCACGACTCACTACAAGGCTAAGAACTAAACGGACTGTAGTAGGCTTCACCACAGGACTGAAAGTGTCATGATAATCAATTCCTGGTCGCTGATGAAAGCTTTTCGCAACCAAGCGTGCTTTGTGCCTATCAACAAAACCATCAGAGTGACGTTTAGCTCAAAAAATCCACTTACATCCAACTATATTGTGAATAGAATCTGATGGGACAAGCTCCCGTGTCCCATTTCGAACAAGAGCATCATGTTCTTCAGACATGGCCCAATGCCATTTTGGATCTTTGAGAGCTTGGGTCACAGTGGTTGGTTCTACATCATAAGGGTGAGAGAGTTGTGTGGAGAGATTAAGTTTCTGGATTGGTTTTCGAATGTTATTTTTGGCTCTAGTGGTCATTGAATGTATGGGTGGTGGCTTTGAAGTTGTGTTATGGACAGGGATAGATGTGTTTGGTTGGGTGTTGGGTGAAAGCATGAAGGTGGTTGGTTGGATTTCAGGTGAAGGTAGAGAGATGGTTGGTTGAATAGTAGACTCATGTGATATGTGTGGGGTTGTGTTGGTAGTAGGGAACAAAACATCACATGCGAGTTGTCCTTGAGGTTGAATTGCAGATGGTGTGTTGAATGTCCCGATAGAAGCCTAGTTGGTAGGAACTGTGATGATGGGAGGAATCCATGTGGAGATAGTGTCGGGTTGTGGACAGGCAGATGGCATGGATAAAGTAAGAGAGGGGAAGACAGACTCAACAAATTTGACATGACGAGAGACATACATTCTAGATGTGGGAGGATGATAGCACAGATAAGCACTTTGAGTAAGAGAATAGCCGAGAAAAATACAAGGCTTGGAACGAGACTCAAGTTTGTGAGATGAATAAGGGCGTAACCATGGGTAGCACAAATAACCAAAAATCCTAAGTTTAGAGTAGTTTGGGGGAGAGCCAAAAATGTTTTCATAGGAAGATGATAGATTTAGTGTGGGAGTGGGCATTCGATTTATTAGGTAAACAGCAGTGGCAAAAGCATGAGTCCAAAACATTAAAGGAAGTGATGCATGAGAGAGGAGAGTGAAACCTGTTTTGACAATGTGATGATGATGTATTTCAGAGTACCCATTGTGTTCAGGAGTGTGTGGTGGAGTAGTAAGGTGAGTGATCCCATGGGTAATAAGAAAAGTTCAAAGAGCCAAGTATTTACCACCACTATCGGAATAAAGTGAATGAATTTTCTTTTGAAAGTGTATTTCCACAATGACTTTAAATTTGATAAACACGTCTTTAACTTCAGATTTCTATTGAATGGGATAAAACCAAATGTATTTAGTGAAGTGATCAACAAATATGACATAATATTTATAACCATTATGGGAGATAACAGGGGAAGTCCACACATTAGAGAAAATAATTTCAAGTGGTTAAGAGGAGACAACAGTAGATGTAGAGAAAGGTAATTTATGGCTTTTATTGTAGTGATAAGCATTACCCAAAAATCAGAGATAAGAGAAGAAGACAAGTCTAACTGATAATGCGAAACAATGTGTTTTAAAATGGGAAAAGCAGGATGGCCTAATCTATGATGCCACTCAGAGGAAGAAGTTTTGACACTAGAAAAGGCTACTAATGGAGCTATTGGGGAAGAGGAAACCGGCCAGTCATACACCCCATCCTTCGTGTGACCCTTCAAAAGGATTGCCCCCGTGCGAAGTTCCTTCACATGAAAAGAGGATGGTAAGAATTCAACAGAGACATTGTTAGATGTACAAAATTGAGAAATGGAAATTAGATTCTTTCTCATGCTAGGGACACACAAAACATTGTCTGGTTTAAATGGTAAAAGATGTAGAACCAGTGTGAGTTATAGGAAGACTTGATCCATCGCCAATCATAATGTCATCGGAACTAGTGTAAGGTGTATGGAGAGATAGATTACTCAAGTCGGCAGTGACATGATGAGAAGTACCACTGTCCAGTAGCCATGGCGGAGTGGTGGGAGTAGTGTTGGCTGCAAAATGAGCTTGAGGTTGCCATGGTGTCAGAGTGTTGTTCACTGGTGCAATTGGAGTTGCATTGGGTTGATTTGGCACCAAGCGAAAAGAGGGACATTTTTTGGCAGTGTGCCCCTGTATTCCACATATCTGGCAATAACCAAGATGAGGTTGAGAATGAGGTCGTTAGCTACGAGAAGAGTTTTTTCCAGCGTTAGGAAATGCGGGGGAGCGATTGTTGGTATTAGGTGAGGGACACCAATCTGTTTTGTTGTTACCAGAGTGTGTTGATGGACACCAATTATTGCTGGTATTACCAGAGTTGAAAGATGGACGCCAACTTGTAGTGTTATGATTTGCAGGATTTGGCGAGGCTGGAAAATGAGAGGGTTCAGATTTTGCACCTTGAAGAGGCTCTTCAAAATTTAGAAGCTTTTCGTGGAGCTCATCGAACATGATCATGGTATTGCGGGCTTGAACTGCACGTATAAGCTCTTTATAGTCATCCCCAAGACCATCAAGAATTTTTTCGATGAGGTCATCTTCATTCATTGGTGCCCCAAGAATAGCAAGTTCATCAGCCCAACACTTCACCAATTGAAGAAACTCTGTAACAGTTTGAGACCCCTTGGTTAGATTTTTAATTTGATTCTTTACCTGCTTGATGTGTCCTCGAGATGGCTTGGCATATATGTTTGCCAGGATCAACCAAGCTTCTGCTGATGTTTTGGCTCTAGCAATGAACGAGATAATTGTGGGAGAAAGAGATCCAACTAAAGCATTAAAGATTAGTTGGTCTTGTCTAATCCAAGTATTGTGAGTAGGATTTGGTACAATGGTGTTGTTTTGAGTGATAGTAGAGGATGGACAAGGTTTGGATCCATCTATATATCCTAAGAGGTCATAGCCGACAAAGAGAGTGTGGAATTGAAGTTTCCAGGAGATTTAATTGGTTGTGGTGAGTTTGAGTGGGGTTTGGGCAGAGATATTGATGGATATGAGAGATGTGTTTGGTTCATTTGTGTTTTGAATAACAGGTGGAGAGTTGGAATTATTAGTTGTTATCATGGTACTGGTGGCTGGAGAAGAGAGCAGCAACAATTAAATGCTCTGATACCATATAACAATGAGAGAAACAGAGGAACAAAGGAAAGGGAATATGCCACACACAGCTTCTCATTAAAATAGCAGATATAAATACAAAAGATTGTAATAGATTGAAAACGTATCCCTAAAGATAAGTGTACAGCTATAACTTAAAATACAAATTCAAAAATTAAACAAACTAAAGCAGTTACAACAATTTATGAGAAGGAATCGGGAAACATCTCTACTAGCAAGTACTAAATCATGCACTTCCAATTAAACTAGACTAAAAAAACTATATTCTCTAGGCACTCACATGGAAAAATATGGTGTTTGCTAATGGATTTGAAGATTATATTGAAGGATTAAAAGTTTGTCCTCTAAAGATAACAAATTCTAGTGATTCAAATTGGTTATCAAACTTCTCATGCAACTTGGTTTGCATTAAAGAAGATTGTTTCAACCTTATCCAAGGCTCAAATTATGTAACTAAGAATAGAATTTCAAACAACAAGAAAAAGGTTCACTCTCAATGATAAAATATATCTAAAAGCAAAGAATGTTATTGTTAACCTAGTGACTATTTGTGAACCTGTAACAAAAGGCATCAAATTCTTCAACTTCTTGGAGGTCTTGGAGCCGACTACAACTCCATAGTAGCCTTACTTACAGCTTGTGGAGATGCTATCTCTCTCCACTTGGTACATAGTATTCTACTTACTCATGATGTCATTGCTGCAAATATTGCTACTTCACAACACTAGAATTACAACAACAAGAATGGTGGACCAAATCAAGGATATCAAAATAAAAATATTGAACATCCACAATGTTAGCTATGTGGAAAGTTCAGTCACACTATCATAAGTTGCGACCATCAGTTTGATATTGATTTTCAAGGATTCATTACCACCAATAATTCTAATACCCTCCATAAATCTGGCAACAACAACACCACATAAATGCAAGCCATGCTTGCATCCCCTTCCACCACAAATGATGAAGCCTGGTTCCTTGACACTAGGGTTATGTATCACCTCACTCCAAGATTTTGGTGCTTTCTTAAATGTTTGGCCATACAAAGGAAGAGATCAAGCAATTGTGAGTAATGGTAAGCAAATTTTCATCCTCAATGTTGGCACAATATCTTTTTCTTCCACTCTCAAGGTCTTGTACTTAAAAAAGGTCTTTCATGTTCTTCGTCTTACTACTAATCTCATTAATGTTTCCAAATTTTGTATTGACAATGTTACCTTCTTTGAGTTTCATCCTAAATTTTTTCTTGTCAAGGATCAGGTTACAAAGAAGTCCCTACTTCAAGGTCATCTTAAATATGGCCTATATGAATTTTCTCCATAATTTATTTCTCCACTTATTGCATTCTTCACTTCGAGCTCAATCCACATATCTAAGCCTTCACATCACATGGCTGAAATTTGGCATTCCCATCTTGGTTATCCTATTGATGTTGTTTTAAAAATAATTCTTACTATTTGTAATCCAAAATGTTTGTTGTGCTTATCAATATGCAAAAAGTCATAGAGTACCTTTGTTTTGTCTTAATCTAGATCCTCTCACCCTTTGCCTTGATACATATGGATTTATGGGGCATGCTCCTATTCTATCCACAACTGGTGCAAGATATTTCTTATTATTAATTGATGATTTCTCTTGGTTTTCTTTGCTACATCCTTTACATAATAAAGATCAAGCATTACCTACTTTCATTAAGTTCAAAGCACTTGTTGAAAATCAATTCAATTCTCTTAGTTTATGCTTGCTATATGATAATAGTGGTGAATTTAGAGCCTTCACTTCCTATCTTACCAACCATGGAATTCAACATAGTTGTTCTTGTCCAAAAACACCTTAACAAAATGGGTAGGCTAAATGCAAGATAAAACGTGTGATTGAAACTAGTCTTATCTATTAGCTAATGCATCCTTACCTTTAAAATTTTTGACACTTGCATTCCATACAATAATCTTTTGTTAGAATATGAGATCTAAGCATCAAAAGCAATACTAATTTTTCAAAACATTGATCTTTAGGGTTAAAGTACTAAACTTTAGGTTGGGATGTTCCCAAACCTTAAATACAAGTGTTGAAGACTCAAATCAATGTTGTCGAAAGTCTTGTAGACCCAAGATCTTCCATTTGATAGCTCTTTCTTGATCTTGGCACACTTTCAGTGGGAGGGGAAAAAAGAGTGGAGGTAGTGTCTATTCTTTTTCTTTGACGGTGGAAGAAAACTTTATAGAAACCTAACCCCTAAAGGAGGTATTTATAGGGTTCCCCATTAGGTTTAAGTGACTTGAGCCCACTAAGGGCTTAGGTCACTTAATCTAGCCCAAAATAATTCATAATTGATTAATTAACCCAACATGGTTTACTAATTAATCAATTAGCTCAATTTAGAGGCCTTGTTCACTTACCCTTGTATAGCTCTATATAATTACCAAAATGTCCTTATGTCCAAAAGGGAACCTAAAGTCAATCCAACCCTCATAAATTGTGCCAACAAGATACATGAGCGCGAGCGAAAACCACTAGGACCCATAGGATAACACTAGTTCCCTCATAATCCAATTCTAAACTTAATTTAACATTCCACTACATATAATCAACTACACTCTAATACCTTATGTAAATAACAATGAGACACTAAGTGCTCAAGTTTGTGCCTCGCTCTCCATTGCGTTCAGTCTCCCTATGAATTGGAGTTTGTAATCTAACAAGGTGAAACTATTAACCTTTCAAGACTATCTCTATTATCCTTGAGCTATAGATCCTCCTATTATGTGTTTAACTGACATATCTGAGATCTCTAAGAGCTTATGTCAAGTTCTATTGAAGAAACTACTATAGCCATAGTTTATATGAACACATCTCTTTAGGATCGCTCAAGGGGATACTCAGTCTCAATCCCATGATATATCATGGTGCCATTATTAAAAATATATAACTATTGGTACCAGCTTCAATCAATAATGACCTAATTCATAGGGAATATATAGCCAACTCACAATCCCACCCGTAGGTCAAAGTTATTGCTAACTTTAGCACAAGCTTGGTATTCTCTCAAGGTTGAGAGACAATACAATGAAGTAGTTTGGTGAAGTTATGATTACTTGATAGTCATATGTTATGACTTACCGTAAGTCCTATCTAATATGTAACTACACACACTAATGCACTCATCATGAGAAACCCTTCTTGATGGCTAAGACTTGTCATTCCTCCAATTAGGAGGTAGTGTACTATAGCCTCAAAAGGATTGCTTAAGTCCATAGTTCAATTGTGAACAAATCATATACTTATAAGGAACCCAAGACTTAGATCTTTCATGCATCCAAGTCGTGTACAATGCAAAAGATGCTAGGAGAGAATGCTTATAATGTACAATGCATGGAATAAGGATAAATAAAGCGAAACTAAAATATCATTAAATAAATAATGAATTTTAAATATGTTACATCATGTCATACTTTTAAGGGCTCTATCCTAACATTTTTTTCATCAACCGTTTACCTATTAAAGTCCTTTAGTTTCTATCACCATTCCAAATCCTTTATGAAATGATTTTGAACTATCATCACTTAAAAATATTTGGTTGTCTTTACTATCCATACATTTTCCCTACAATAAACATAAACTCCTTTATCGCTCAACTTAATGCATATTCCTTGGATATAGTCCCCTTCATAATAGTCTTTATTTTTACTACGACATAAATCAAATGTATATTACTCCACATATTGTATTCTATGAAACAATATTTCCTTTTTATTCTTCTAATAATATATTTTCATCTTTTACTTCTTCTCATTCCATTCCATACCCCTTTGCCCCAACCCTTTTACCTATGTCTTCCAATATGTCTTCACTAGAACCCAAGTCTGCCTTCTAGCTTACTTCACCTACTCATATAGAAGATTCTAGTTCTTCTCCCCTTCCTCTCACTATAAGCACCCCATATCATATTCCTTCCTTTAAAGCCGCCATACTCAACATTATTCAGGTTCTATTTGCTAATTCTTACTTCCAACATTGAAAATGGTTCTTGTCATCCACCCCTCAATCACCATCCAATGATCACCCGTGCCAAAGTTGGAATTTTCCAAGAAGAAACAATTGCTCATGGTTCATAAAATTATTGAACCCACTACTTTCACACAAGTGTCCAAAGATCAGCATTGGGTTTCTTACCATGGAGAATGAATACACTACTCTTTTGAAGAATAATACTTGACAACTTGTCCCATCTCCTACTCATGCTAATATCATTGGATGTAAATGGGTGTATAAACTTAAATACAAACCCAATGGCTCCATTGATAGATATAAAGCTTGTTTGGCAGCTCAAGGTTTCACCCACACTCCAAGACTTGATTATTTTGACACCTTTAGTTTGGAAGTTAAAGTTTCAACAATTAGAATTGTTCTTGCCATTTCACTCTTCTATCAATGGCCACTTCGATAATTGGATGTTTAGAATGCTTTCCTTAATGGCGATTTAAATGAATAGGTTTTTATACATCAACCACCTGGTTTCATAAATCCAAATTGTCCCTCTCATGTTTGCTAACTCAAAAAAGCCTTATATAGCCTTAAACATGCTCCCCAAGCATGGTTCACAAAGCTCAGCACTATCCTTATCAAATGAACATTTTAGTCCTTTCGAGTTGACAATTCCTTGTTTTTTCATCATTTTGTAAATAACATTATACTTCTCATCTATGTTGATGATATCATAGTCATCGAAAATAACTCGTCTTAGGTTTTTCCTTTTATCTCCTATCTGAATTCATTATTTTGTATCCATTATCTTAGTCGTCTAAACTAATTTCTTGGAGTAAAAGTTGTTCAAGGCACTACATTGCATCTCAACCAGTACAAGTACATTCACAATCTCTTAATTTGAATTGATATGATGGACTCTAAACCAGTTCTCACACCTAGAACGCTAGTTAAAACTCTTTCTCAACATGATATGTTATCTTAACACACCTTGATATCTCATTCGCTATAAACAGAGTCTATTAGTTTATGGCTACACCTAATCTCCATTAGTTTACTGTTAAAAGGATACTACATTACTTGAAGAGTGCCTTATCCTTTAGCTTACACATGCACCAATCTTACTTTCTTAATATTCAAGGCTATACAAATGGGGATTAGGCCTTTTGCTTGGATGATCGCAAAAGCACAAGTGGGCATTACGTTTTTCTTGATCCAAATTTAATTTTGTGGTCATCTACAAAATAACAGGTTGTCTCTCATAGTAGCATTGAATCTTAATGCCATGGTTAGAATCTCTTATAGTAGAAATAACCTAGGTGCAATCCCTTTTGAAAGAACCTTGCCTCACTTTTAATGCTCCTCATTTTGTCTGGTGTGACAATCAACATGCAATTTTCTTTATAGGAGCCCTATTCTTCCCTTCTCGTTCAAAACATATTGAACTTAATCTTCATTTCATCTATGACAAGGTTCTCAATAGCTAACTTAACATTCATTATATTCCCTCATCTGATCAAGTCATTAATATCTTCACGAAATATCTCTTAAGCTCTCAATTCTTCAGCTTCTAAACTAGACTATCCATTGTTTCCCAACTTGTGAGCTTGCAAGGCGATGATAACCATCACATATATACATGAAGTTGCAAGAACCTCAATTGAAGTTAGTTAAGAAGCACTTAAGGAGTTATACTAGCTATTTAACAATTAGAAGATCAGTTCCATATTGTGACAAACAATAGATTAGTTTCATATAGTTAGAGGTTAGTATAAAGCATATGTAAATTGAATACATTGGTTGGTTAATGAATGAAATGCATAAAAAATTCTTTCATCTATGAAAGCTCTATTACACAAATTGTTGTCATTGGGAATGGTGTAACCTTTTATCCGTTCCCTTAATTTATCAATTTACATCAATAATGTATTCTTATTGAATTTGAAAGCATCTTTTAGCGTTCTCTTATACATTGCCTTTTGTAATTTAGGCATCAAATTGGTGTTCTTCCCATTGATAAGATACAAAACCCTATTGACCTGATTAGATAAGGTCATCCTTTATTAACATATATATCAACTCATCTTTATTTCAACCTTTCAATCTAACTTTTGCTAGTCCCTTACAAATTAAAAGAATAGAATTATGAAACATCTAAATTATATTCATGGAAACATCAACTACATTGTATTTCAAATTTAAAATTCAATTGAATTGTAAAATGTTAGTGAAAGTCAGTTCATAGCACAACAGCACAATTCCAAGTCATCCCTCTCCTTTAGCAATGCATACTTGAACATGCTTCAATGTTTAATTTCAATCTTTTTTCCTCCTAAATTACCTTTTTAAATTATTTTCATTGAGGACTCAAATGAAATTTCCATAGCATCTCCAAATGGAAACTATTTCAAGAATTTTTTTCCCTCTCAATCTAGGATAGACTTAGCTTTTGGTTTATACAAAAGAATATATTTCTTTATTTATCAGTAATTTTTTTCTTTTATATATTTTTATTCACTCTTTGTAGGTTTTTTTTCCTTTTTTTTAGTGAAGAAATATCCTTCTTTGTGGCTCAAAAGGAATCAACTGATCGCTCCCAAACATTTCACTCAAGGTACTAAGAATTAGGAACCATTGAAGGCCAATTTCTAGGTGTTTTTTTTCCCTTAATTTATGAAGTAATAACTAATTTTTAGCTTATATAGCAAACACGTTATTGATGGCTCCTAGCCACTTGGTTTTGCATTATGTTATAAAGACAAGAATGCTATGATCCCCTTAGGATAAATGTTCAATTAAGTTGTCAACTAGTCATTGCATTCTTATCTTCTTATTCATTTCCATTTTCTTTGGCTCATTGGATTTTTCTCTAGTAACTCTATCTTTACAACCTCAAAACATTTTTTCTTAATCTAAATGGTCAATTCTCAAGCAAGATACCACAATTAGAGTCTCACATAAAAATAACCTCAAAACTAATATGAAAAATTCTCAGTCTTCAAACTAACAATATCAACATCCAAGGGTATAGAAAGGTAAAGTAAACAAATTAAAGTAGATGATATCGTCATGTCATTCCTTTGACTCAGAAAAACCTCAACAACTACTTTGAAGATTTCTAAGACTACAAACTAATAATATCAACATCCAAAGGTATAAAAAAGTAAACTAAACAAATTAAATTAGATTATATCATCATATCATACCCTAAAAAATTATTCCTTTAATAAACTAAGAATTAAGCTAAACAATCCACGAATTTAATATATACCCTTTCATTCTTTAAAATCCAACAAGGCGTGCACAAACAATGATAACTCAAAATTAAAAAATTTGGCAAATTAATCTTTCCCAACCTAAGATCCACATTGTTCTTAAGGTGCAATGAAAGACACATACAAAGGTGGGAAGAGTCACCTCAATATCAACACAACATGCTTGCTTAACAACAAACCAATAAACAACACACAAAACCAAAATTAGATAAGGATATGAAATCTAAATATAATACCAAAATGATCTTAGCAAGTGTCGGTTCAACGACTCAAAAATAAGTGAAAATGTATTAGAATAAGAGCACTTGCATTGTGTAAAAGCTTTTCCTTAAGCCTGAACATTCATTTTTTTCTTCTTTTTTTCTTTTTCTTTTCTTTTTATTTTTTAAAGTTTTTCACATGTATAGGGTTATCTTAGTATACAAGATTAAAATCTACTAACTTTTACCAAATTCTTTTTCTATGCAAAAAATATATAAATCAAGTGCAATTAGATTCTTCTATTTCATTTTCAAATTTACTAACATATTAAAGATCCTTAGGTGAAATATTCCGCAATCTTTAAAAAACATTAGTCATTTATAATTTTCTTAGTTGAATCTCCCTATTTTTCATCAATTTATCAAAAATTTTGTAATAGGTTATAATGTTCCAAACATGTAGTAAAACATTGATGGTAAGCTCTTCTGTTATTTAATAAAAGTAATTAAGAGTCATAATTGCCTTTTTCAAAAAAATAAAATAAAATAATAATAATCTCAAAAATCCAAAACTGGTTACTTCCATCAACCATTCTCAAATCTATTGTATTAGAGATGATTGAGCTTTGAGTTTTCTAAAGGACATAATAATAATTATACTCTTCTTCTACATTAAGTTTCATTCAAAATATGTTTTTTGATCTTATTTTCTCTCAAGTTTTTACCATATTGTCCTTAATAATTTAATAAAGTCCTTATTTTTTAAAGTTATTTGTAACTTCCATGTGTAAAATTATATCAAGGATTTCTATGTTAATGCTACAAATTTTTGTGATATATTGGGTGCAATAGATTATTTAGCTTTGAAAATGTTGGAACAACTTAACATGGGGAATAATTATACTTAAATCTCTTATTCAACTTCCAGATAATAAAAATCAGAGTTCATCATGACCAAGTCAAGGCCCACCCTTAGGCCCAAAATTTCATCAAGTCCCCACAATACCAGTTAAATTGCTCATGCATAAAAATTCTGGATGAACGAATTCTGCTTTGTGTATTTTTTCTTTTAAGGTAATGATTGAGGTTGAAAACTTTGGGACTGCTGTAGCTACTAGCTAGCTAGCTGCTACCATGATTATGGATGACAATGGAACGGGTTATTTCAAGCACCCACCCCTAATGGGACGGTTTGAAATTTAAATAAGCGGGGTTAGGAACGGGTTTGAATTCTTTTTTTTTTTTTCTAAAACCCTATACGAGTTTGAGTAGTATCTTGTCCCACTCCAATTATACATAAATTAATTTTAAAAATTAATTTAATTTATTTTTTTATTTTAATATATAATAATAACAATAAACTACTTTGCAATAAAATAAATTATAATATTTTAATTATTTATAAAATATATTTATTTTAATGTAATAAAAAATTTTAAAGATAACTTTTTAAAAAAAAATCAATTTTTTTTTTTTTAAAAAAAAGTTAAACTAGGCAAGGACCCAACCTATTTGATTGTTTTAATGGGATGGAGATGAGAAGAATTATTTTGAATAAACTACTGAATAGTATTAGGATAGGGTTCATCCTGAACCTGTCCCATTGTCATCCCTACTCGTGATAACTTAAAATGCATTACTAGTTAACTTAGTAATTTTATTAATAAAATAAGACGAGAAAAATTATTTTACATAATAAAATATTTTTATTTGATATCATCAAAATAAAATATTAAATCAACCATTTCATTAAAGAGAATAAAATAGTAATTAAGCTAAAAATAATAATTTAAATGTTTCATCTAATTTCAAAAACAAAATTAATTTAATCTGAGATATTTCATCTCATTCCAAAAACAAAAACAAAATAAAACAAAGGAAAAGATCCTTTAAACATCCTTATCTAATTTTTTCCAATGATTACACCATCAAATAACTAAACTAACCCAATATCACCATCTTATATTGGATCAACCTTATTTATCTTATATCATCTCTATTAGCTTTGAATTTCTTAACTGATAATGGATGAATTTTTATTTTTATAATCAGAAAAAAAAGTCTAAGAACTCTCATCTATCCTATGCATGCTTTTAGAAATTGAAAAAAAAAATTGGAGTTGTTATTTAATTTCCTCCAATAAATCACATTTTTTTAATTCTTCTTATAATTTTAAAAATAAACATTTCAAAATGGACAATTTATTAAATCAAAAAACTTTTAGCCTGTTTCAAATATATGTTAATTAGAGTATAATATTTATAACTATAATGAAAAACATTTCATTTCTAACTAGACATGCATCTAATGTACTAACATAACACATAATTCTTATTTGTAAATGAACCAAAAAGGCATGATTGACAAATGTGATATTAATGAAAATATTTTTTGAAAGCAAAAACCTAATGCTCTCAATACAAGATCATGTATGACAAGTTGTTAGCCAAAATGGCATAATAAATGCCAGTTAAAAAAATAAAATAATTAAAAAAAACACCTAATGTCACTAGTGATCCTAGTGGTCAAAGTGAGGACCACTAGGACCCATAGAAGTACTAACTCCCTTAAATCCAATTTTGAAGTTGATTCAACATTCCACTACCGAGAATCAACCAAACTCCAGTATCCTATATAAATAACAACAAGAAACTATGTGTACGAGTTTGTCTATCCATTGTGTCTAGTCTTCCCATTAACTGGTGTCCATAGTCTAACAAGACAAAAGCTATCAGCCTTTCAAGACTACCTCTACCATATTTGAGTTACATATCCTCCAATTGTGTATTCAATTGACATGTCTTAGCCCTCAAAGAGCTTATGTCAAGTTTCACTTAAGGAACTACTATGGTCATAGTTTCCATGTACACAACTCCTTAGGATCACCCAAAAGGGCACTCTATCTCAATACCATGTGATATCATGGTGCTTCTATTGAGAATGCCTATTAATATCGACTTCTATCAATAGTGACCCAATCCAAATGAAATATATGATCAGCTTACGACCTTACCCATAGGTCAAAACCACTAGTTACTTTACATAAGCTTAATATTCTCTCAAGGTTGAAAGACAACACAATGAAATAGCTTGGTGAGGTCATGACTACTTAATAGTCTTAAGTCATGACTCACCGTAAGTCTTATCCAATGTGTAACTATGCACACTAGTACACTCACCATGGGAAACCCATCCTGATAACTAAGACCAACCATCCCTCCAATTAGGAGGTGGTTCACTACAGCCTCTAATGGGTTGCCTAAACCCACAAACTGGTCATGAACAAGTCATCTATTTGTAAGGAAGCCATGACTTGGATCTTCCATGCAACTCCTAATGCACCCAAGTTACATACAATGCAAAAGATGTAGGCAAGAATGCTCATAAACCGTAATGTATGGAATAAGGATAAATAAAAGTGAAACTAAAATATCTTTAAATAATGAATTCCAAATTTTGTTACATCATATCATGCTTTAAGGGTTTTATCTTAATAGTGCTAGCCCATGGGGTTTTTACTGGTAGTGGGAAGACACCACCTTGTAATATTTTGGTTGATCGGATTTGTAGAGAAGCCTCAAAAGTAAATAATTTTTCATGTAGTTTCGTAAATGTGATCGTAGTTTCGTAGGCTTGCAAACCTTGAATAAGTTTTTTGTATTCATCATTGAGACCATCAGGAATTTTCTTAGTGAAATCTTCATCATCCTTTTACACTCCAAGAATAGCAAGTTCATCAGCACTAGACTTAACATGCTAAAGAAATTCAGCAACACTTTGAGAACCCTTAGTAGGGTTTTTGAAATGAATTTTCACTTGTTTAATGTGGGGCCCATGCCTCATGAGAGGTGGTGGCCCCAACAATAAGCGATATAATAGTAAAAGAAAGAAAACCAAGGATAGCATTGAGAACTAACTGATCTTTGATGAATCTAGATTGGAAATGTTAGGTTTGATGAGGTGACACCATTGGCAATGATGGTAGTAGGTAGGTAAGCCTTGGTGTCATTAATATAACCAAATAGATTATTGCCAATGAAGAGATATTGGAATTATAGTATCCATGTGAGATCATGGATGTGAGTTTGAGGGAAAGTTGAGCGGTGACATTAATGGTGATTAGAGTTGGGTGTGTTGTGTTGGTATTTTGGATCATGGAGGTAATGGTTTCATTGTTAGGCATGGATGTTGAGGCTATGGTTTAGGATTCGGAGGCTCTAATACCATATATCGTATGGAGAAAGAAGGAAATATAGAAAATGTGGCATGGCCTTATTATTGATGATTGATAAATATGTAAATAAAGAACAAGTTTATCTCCTACTCTAATTCAAACTTTATCTTCTATTTTAATTCAAACACAAGTCTGTTTCTTACTCTAACTCAAACTAATAATAAATACATTTTAATATTTAAATTAATGATAAATATTAGCTTTTACTAACACTTTTACTTAAAGCTTCAATTTTCCTTATATTTCAGTTCACATAAATACTACAATTTCCTTAAGATTCCTTTTGGATGAAATCTCAATTTTTTATTTTTTATTTATTTATTTTTAAGTTTGTAAACTTAGATTTGAAATCTTTAATATATATTTTTTTAAAATTTTACTCTTTTATTGATACCACTATGAAAATTAATTCTAGTTTGAGATGAGTGTAAAGATATGGATAACATTAAATTCAATTAAAAGTTTAGTATACCTCTTTGAATATCAACTAGTTTTTAGATAAGATGGAAAAACAATGGCAAAGCCTTATAGTGCTCTCTTGGATCAAAATTTTTTTTTCTAAGATAGGGATTTGATCATTCTTTAAGGGATTAGCTTTAAATGTATAAGATTCGCTTCAAATTTGTACTTATCACTAGTGTACATAAATATTTTATCTCTTTCATTGCTTCCTATGTCTCACCCATCTTCAATTTATTTTCTAACTTGACCTCTATAGCAAAAAAAAGTGGTCACCTTGTGAAAGATCAGGAATTTGACTACGAGAATTATAAGTTAATTATTCTAATTGTTAGAAGGCTAAAACATCTTCCCTATCATCCAAATACATAAGATAAAGTTGTCAATGAAATGAATATAGTATTTTATACCATTTAAAGAAAGCACAAGTGACCATCCTCTAAGGGTTTAGTTGTCATAGATGTAGAATTGTTAAAAGGAAGCTTATGTGCCTTTCCAAGTTGATATGATTAGCCAAAAAAAGATTTTTCTTTGTTGCCATGAATTGTAACTTTACCAATACTAACAAAAAAGTCAAAAAAGGGCGATGAGAACAACCAATGTCTATGATACATTATAATCGATTCCTACTCTTATACAAAGAATTTAAATACTATAAAATTTCAAAATTCATTATCTATATCAAAAAATTATAGTTAGAAAAGTAATAAAAAGAAAAATAATTTATGTAATTTGAGTAAACTTAAGTTAAACCTAATGTGAATAACCAATTTGTACGAGACATTGGAATCAATTCCAACTCTTATACAAAGCATTTAAATAATATAAAATTTCATAATTCTTTGTCTATCTCAAAAAATATATAGTTAGAAAAGTAAAAAAAAATATATCATTTAATTGAGAATTTTGAATTTTTCAAGCATATTATCAACCAATGCATAGTTGTTAAACATATAATTCAATATTTGGATTTGGACTTTATATTGAGCCCTTGTGCTAGCCCAATAATAGTGAAATTATCGTCTTAGATCATGTGACTAGTCATTCACTTTATTTTAGGCTATATATACTTGTTCGAGCCTAAAAGCAAACAAATTTCTAGCTCAATCAGAATAGACCCAAGTAGAAGAGAACCCAAGTAACTAAACCAAATTGAGCAAACTTAGTCTTTTTTTTTCTCCAAAACTTATTCACTTAATTTGGTGTATGGGTGGAAAAGGTAAGACAATTAGAACTTGTAAAAAAAAAAGGGTTTGGGCTAATCATAAATAGATTTGGGTCAAAATTTTATTAAACGAGTTAAACATACTTAAATAATGGGCTATCTTTTGGTCAACACACCGACGACATACTTGTAGCCCATAAACAACCCTAATTTATATATATATATATATAATACTTTTACTTTCACCCTAAATTTTTTTCCTTAGCTCTAACCTTCTCAATTGTCGCATCTAACATTTCTCATCTTCTCAACCCTCAATTCATCTTACCTTAGTTTATCAATCTCTTCCTTTGATGTAACACCGTGGAGCTGGTAAGTGTTTCAACCTTAAGGTTGTAAATGATTTAGGTGGTAATCTTCTTAAGGTTCTTTCTTTTGATGTTAACCTTTGTTGAAATTTATAAGAATATAATTCTTTTTTCTTAGGGCTATCATGCCTTTATAGTGCAATTAATGTTTAAATTTGAGTGTTCATAATCCTTTATAGATTTCATGGATTATTTTCAATTAGGTTTTGGTAAAGAATACTTTTGTGCCCTATTTAGTTCGTGATAGAAGGTTAGAAGTAATAAAAAATTTGAGTTTAAAAAGATTATTTTGTTTGCAAAGCATAACATATAAAATCTGAAATGAAACTTTTCTTTTTCTATTAGTTCCACATTTTTTAAAAAAAAACAAGAGTAGTTCTTGGAAAATAGGGAATGCCACTATTTTATATCATTAGCTATGCTTGGGTTAAGAATTTAGTCAATCTGTATCACCATTGTTGGGGATAGATCTAATAATTTTAAGAGATTTGATGTTCTTTGGTGTGTGGTCAGTTGATCTCTAATCCTTATCTCATTTACGTAATTAAGCATATCTTTATCATGTTCTTCCATTTAGTCATTTTAGCCTTTTTTAAAAATTATTTTTCTAGTTATTTGAGGTGAATAATTATTGATTTTTAGTCATTTGTACTTTGTGTTCTTGCTATTATTGTGGCCATTTAGTGAGTAGGCCTTGTTGGGATAGAGATCGATGTGGTAAACATGTTAGAGTTGTGATAATTTAATGTGAAAATCAACTATTTATCATTATGGAAAAATTTAATCTTATAGATCTACCGCATGAAAAGAATGAAATGAATGACCATTTAAATTATTTTCCTTTACTAACCTTTATATTATAAATTGAATATTATTGTGATTGTTACTTTAATAAAATTAGTCTATGCAAGCACTTTGTTATCAACATTGAATCACCTATTTTTGTTGCTGATTTGTTTTTTTTTTTTTTTTTTAGATTGAATATTGTTTGAAAGGTTATAGAATATGAGAGACAAATTGGTAGGAAAGTTCCCATTGATAGAGACATCCATCTCATTACCAAGTAGAATTGTCAAAATGGCCTGCTTAGTTAAACATATTTATATGTATCATGAGTTGTAATTTTATTAAGAATAATACAAGCTAAATTATTTTTAATTTAAGACAGAAATCACTTGAGTTTAGATATTAAGTAGTATTTGGAGAAGTGATAAATAGGTATAAGAGAAGTTTTTATACTCAATTATGAACAAATATTTATAAAAAATATTCAAAATAAAACAAAAAGAAAAGCCTTTGAAAAAAGAAAAAAGGTTTGCAAGTTTGTATTCTTGTTTGAGAGTAAAGCAATTTATCCTTTTCAATTGACAACTAGGCTTTGCCTTGTTTAGACTTTGGAAGATTGGAGATATTCATGAGTTTATATCCTTAATTATGTGCCTATGCCTCCCCTGCCTCTGTTGCTCCACCTATATCATTTTATTTTCTATGTACAAAAAGAAAGTACTAATATACAAATCAAATTAAAATTATTGTACACAAATCTATTTTTTTCCACAACTTGTTAGGTTATGGATCTTATTAATTATTCAGTAATAAAATTTATGACAGATGAAAGTAAATGGAATCATGAGCTCTATTTTAATGTAAGAAAAATCTCTTAGACTAAAAGAAATATTTTCATCTTGCCTTAGGTAAGTGCAAATAGAAGTATCACCTATTACTATTGTAGTAATAAATTTTCAAAACTTCATCATTAACATAAGTTCTCTTTTCATCTTGGACATTACTTTCTATATTGCTCAAGTTTAATTAGGGTTTCTATTCCTCTAATCATCCTAAGCTTTGGTTCACTATCAATATTTACTTTTTATTGCATATAAAAAAATGGTAACAAAGGACAATTGCCACAATAGTAGTTACTACTAATCACTCAAAGATGATATAGCATAAGAATAAATAAAAATAAATCCATAGGTAGTTTTAGTTAATGTTGCTATTGAATAAAAAAAAGTTGTTTAAGGTATGAAGATTAAGGAAAGGTTAGATCTAAGTTGTAAAAAGGAAGAACATTTAATGAGTCTTTGTATACATTAGAAATTTAAAGTTTCTTTGAAGAATAGGAGCTATAAGTTTTTTTTTTTTTTTTTTTTGTTCTTTTAATACTCATCATTAGAGGCTAAATTGTTTTTCTTACTAGCTTAGAAATCAGGTTATGGTTTCCTTTTTAGGCTTTTAATAACCCAATTTATAATATTTTTTATACTTTAGTTTTTTATTTGATGGTTTGTTTTGTTGAGAGTAAAGAATAAGACAAAAGAATCTATTGATATTTAAGATTTTTTTTCTTTGCTCATGACATTCATATCAATATCAATAATAGTTTAAATTTGGTTGTTACCATTTGTAATCATATAGTGTTGATAATTCTGGCTATTGATAAGAAGTTTTGTTATTAGAAAATTTACTAGAAATTAAAGTACTCATTATTATTGTGATCAATCTTTAGACAATTCTACAATTCTTTCCATTCATTCATTGACAATATATAAATCAAGGTTCTATGTAAAAATTTTATTACTTCAAAACTTGAACTAGGAATCATGCAATGCTACACTATGTATGTTTGAATTGTTGCCATGAAGTTGATAATAGTTTAACTTCTCTCTTATTTACCCAGATTATGTTTCTTTCAAAAAATTTAAGCATGTGTGAATGTGTGTGTGAATATTTTATGCTCATAATTAAGCTTAACATTTTCTTTCTTTTAATTTCTACAAAATGATAAAGATTCCTTACTATTTTTTAATTTATATCATATATTAAATTTTGATTTTTTATTTATTTTTTATTTTATTTGTTCTTAATGTAGGATTATCTCTGAAGGTTGTAAGTACAATGGCATGAGTGGAGTTGGAATAGGTATGTGTTTGAAAGTTTGGGTTTTATTAATATTTAGTTATTTATATGTAGCTTGTGAAACTAAACTATTAAATCATCTAAAGATCTTTTTATTTTGTTTTGTTTAAATTTTTATATTTTTTTGATGAAAATAATATTTTTTTTATATAGTTTATATCTTATTTGTGATGAAATAAATTGATATATGTTAATAATTTCAAGTGTTACATGTAGTGTTTTTGGATTTTATAGAAAATGATTGCATATGCATGCTATTAAATTAGCTTTGGTTTAAGTAATTTTGCACTTGACATGTTTGACAATAATAGCTAGGGAACCATTGAACATGACATGAATCCATGACTACAACTTGGATTTATTAATTCCTAATAACTATCCCAAAAATCATGTAATTAATGACATGTGTTCTTATTCTTTTTTAAAAGCTTAAAGTATTTTTCTAAGAGTAGATTTACATTTAAAGGGAAAGTACCATTTTAAGAACTCCATTTGATTCTCAAGGCATATTCTAATAAAATAAGGCTTGAGACACATTAAGCCACAACCTTTCCTTGTCTTTCATTGCTAAAGGAAAACATTTTAGGTGATTGATGACATATATACCAATTTAGCTCTTAGAATCTTCCACATACTTGTTCAAATTCCTTAAGGTATTTATGAAAATTTTACCTTCTATAACTTGGAATTGTAAGACAAGTTGGATCACATTTGGCTAAATGAGGAAGGGTTTGTCATTGTAAGCTATTATGGTGCAAAAGGGTGCATTAGCCATGGGTGGTTCTAAAAAGTCTCTGAAGTGTTCAAATTTGGGGTGGGTGGTTCTCCTTATTCGCTTTGTGGTGCTACCACTTTGACCATTTTCAATGGATTAGTAAGAGTTTGCATGGATACAACCGAAGGTCCAATATAATCCCTACTGTAGTTGGGCCTATCGAAATTTATCCCATACAAGTTATTTCTCAACAAGCAAAAATAAAAATCTAACCTTAACAAATAAGAAACTTGAACAAATGTAAGAAAATGGATTTTAGGGGTGAAAGGATGATTATGTGAATAAAAATTAATAAAAGAGTGGAAAGAATTTATTAGTTTGTCATGAATATCACAACCACGCAAACTTCTAGATACATAATTTTTTTCTTGAAATTTTGTCAATATACACTTTAATTTCCAAATTTTGCAAACCACAATGTCCCCAAATATAAAGAGTGACTTGACTAATGAATAACCCAACCTCTATTTTTTTCATTCTTTTAAAAAAAAAGTTACCTTCTTATTGAAGTCATATCATACTAAAATGTTAATCTAAAAAGTTTCTTCTTAGTATATCCAAGTTAAAAGGAATGGGTTTGGGTTGAAGATTCAAAAGGTGTAGGTGAGGTTCTAAGGACTAATTTAATTATAAATCTTTGGTCTGGCCGGTGAATTGCTAAGCATCCTTTATCTTATTTATGTTGAATTTTCCTTGCTCGAATTGCTATATATGATGAATTTTTTTTTCTTCTTTTAGGAAAAAAAAAAGATGATAAGAAGACGGGAAGGAAGAGCATAAATAAGAACTAAAATAGAATATACATGAATAAAATAGAAGAAGAAATATATAATAAATATAGAAAGCAAAGTACCTATGTTCTAAACTAAACTTCAGTAAATATCATCTTAATTTTATGCTCAACATTGGTTTATTAATATTTATAATAAAATGATGAATAAAATTCCCAGTACATCTAGAATTTCATATATTTTTTTGTAACAAAATATTAAAGCTTTTATATATGTTAATGAAATGAATATAGATATAAAAATATCTCTATGTCAAGGTTGAGGATCATGTGGATCATGTGTTAGGCTAGTGTTGATAATTTAGGAACATAAATAAAGATAAAAGAATTTATACTTTTTTCAACAACATCATTAAAATAATATATATATATATATATATATATATATATATATATATATATATATATATATATATATATAATTTTCTTGTAATATATATGAAGTATCTTTTTATGGACTCATTACAATTTATTTCCTTGTTACTTTTACTTCATTATAGGCTAAAGAAACATTCTACATTTCCAAATGAGGGTAACTATAAGTTAGAACTTTTTCTTTGTTCAATTTATATATTTGCTATAAACTTGATGAAAATTAGGTCAGAAACAATGTTGAAAATGCACTGTAACCTTTCTTTTTTGGTTTTTCTTTTAAGTGATATTGACATTCACAACAGGGACATGTGACTATTGGTTTTATCAATATTCTAATTTGAGAAGATAAATCCTCTTAGTTTTTGAATGTCATCTCTTCAGAGAGATGGACCTACATAAGTTGGTTTCTATGGAACATGACTTGTTATAAGATGTGAAGTGAGGGACTATGCTTGATAATTATAGTGATGGAGTGTTGTTAGAAAACCAATCATTGCATTGGATTTTTTATTTTAGCAGTAGTTGTATTAGGGTATCATGCTCGGTAATTATAGTGAAAGGGTTTGGTTAGAAAACCAATCATTGTATATTTGTTTTTATAGAAACTGCTCACTAGTTACATAAAGGGTTGCATAATCTTTTCTATTTTTGTGTCTCTGAGGTAATCATGATATTGTTTGAATTACAATTTCCCAATAATTCTATAATAGATATTAATCTTTTTTATTTCAGATGTCCAGGTCAACGCATCCTAATTTGAGGCCTATGATTGACACTAGAGTTCACTGGTGCTATGTGAATCATGTGTGCAACTAAAAGAGTCTTGAGCTAGTCGTCCTAAGATAGTTGAAAAAAATGTATATTATAATTATGAAGCCTTTATGGTTTTTGAAGCATAATTAACATGGTCTATTTCCCTTTTTTTCTTCTCATTTTATTTAAATGTTACTTTCTTATTGAAGTTTTATCATAATAAAATATTAATCTAAAAATTTTCATCATAGTATATGCAAGTTACAACCAATGGGATTGGGTTTAAGATTCAAAAGGCTTAGATGAGGCCCTATGGACTACTTTGATTAGTGAGTCTTTGCTTTGGGAAATTTCCAAGGGTCCTTTATTTTATTTATTTTTAAATTTTCTTTGGTGGAATTGTTATATATGATGAAAAAAACTCTTTTTCTTTCTTCTTTTATTAAATATTGAAAAAACAAATCAACCATGAGAGAAGACAAGAAAGAATAGCATAAATAAGAATTAAAACAATAAGAGCCATAAGATTTTTGTTTTTTCATAAAAAATGGCTAAACTTTTTTTTTAACTATTTTAAAATCAAGTCGTGATCTTATATTTTGCCCCTTTAATGACTCAATATATACCATATCCTAGGAAGAATATGATTGCAAAAGATAGGAAGGAACAATGTGAAGGAAGTGGATTTGTTCAAAGGTATTATAAAAGTGAACATCTAAATTGGAAAAGTAAAGCAAATAATTGAATGTTTTCATGATAGATAAAGGATTATTAGTAAAAAAAAGCAAACAATTTTTTTCTCTCTAGCATTGATGTCATACATTTTGTTTAAGTGCAACTTGATAATTTGTGAATTTTTTTTATGTTAGTAATAGCTTGTATGTTTTAGAGTTGAAATTTTAGTGCATCTTGCGCACTTTTGGAATTTATTAATGATAATAGGATAATTTTAGTGTTCCCAAAGTTTCTATGCAATTTTATTTTTACTTTTTGGCTCAATATTTTTGGTGTTTTCTCAATGACTTGTTATGAGGAATTAGATGTACTATTTGTTTAGTGTTTGTGGCAAAGTAATATTTGAATATATTGTTCATGGTTAATATTGGGACATGTGTGATGTTTTTTGTATTTAGTTTTTTGATGTAATGGTTTGTTTTGTTGAGAGTAAAGAATAAGACAAATGAATTAATCAAAAGGTTTTCAATTTTAATATTGTTACTACATGGAACATTTGAAAAGTAAAACTTTTATTTTCCATTTACTTGAATGGCGATGCTTCAAATTTTAACTATTATTTCTAAGATGGGTGTCCATTTCTTCAACACTATTCTTTAAGATCCTAACTTTTGAATGCAAAGTAAAAATTATTTTTATAGTTGTTCAATTCTGATGTGATATGTTGACCAACTTTTGTAGTCATTCACGTATGCATTTTGTTCCAACTAGTGTGAACTTGTTCTATTATATTAGTGTTTTATATTTAAACATAGGTGGATTAAGAGTTCTAGAAAATTATTTCAAGTCATTTAATCCTAATTCAAGCGTATCATACTTCCTCTTAATGATGATACAATTGTTTATTTTTTCTTCCTCCACTGTAGAAGTATAAAGAGTGTAATTTACTATACCTTGAGTTAACATGTTAGAACACTCAATTTCAAGAGGTTGCCAAGTTCCCTCTAGGTTTTATTCATGTATTATCCTAATATTGAAGCATTATAAAGAGTTTATATATCATTTTGATATTCTTTTCTTCTTAATTCTCATATCATCATGATTTTTTTTAACCTTGTTTTTGGAATTTTTATTTTCTTTTAAAAAAATTCCAAATATTTTTTAGGAAACATAGAAATTTCATCAATATATGGTATAGACTGATTAATATCTTTGCACTCAAGTATTCATAATGTACCTCGAAATGTTTTGAAATGCCAGAAACTAGTTCTGGTAATAAAGAGTGGTTTGTTTAGTCTAAAAGAGACCAAATGATTCATCAAGCATTAATATCTCAACACTTGTACTCATTTCCATAGCAAGATCTTTAGTGGTAACAATTTTTTCCATTGTTGTATTTTTACTATAAAACTTGAATTAAGAATTATGAACTGCTACACTATGCGTGTTTGAAATGCTGCCACAAAGTTGACAATAGTTTAATCTCTCTCTTATTTATCCAAATTATGTTTCTTTCAAGAGGTTGAGGATGTGTGGATGTGTGTGTGTGAGAATATTTTATGCTCATGATTAAGCTTAAATTTTTCTTTCGTTTTATTTCTTCAAAATGAATTTTTTTTTTACTGGTTTTAAATCCATATCATATATAAAATTTTCAACTTTCTCAAATAGGAAATTCATTTTTTTTCTTCTTAATGTTGGATTACTTCTTATACTTGTAAGTACGATGGCATGAATGGAGTTGGAACATGATTGTGTTTTAATTTTTTTATTTTATTAATAATTTTTTACATATTTGATTTGATTTATATATATTTCATGATTTGTTGTAATGGTCTTAAGTTATAATATGGGAGATTAGTTTGTTAAACTAAACTATTAAATCATTAAGTATTCTTTTTATTTTGTTTTGTTTGAGTATTATAAGTTGTTTCACAAAAAATATATATATATTTTTTATAGTTTATATCTTCTTCTTGATTAAATAAATTGATATCTATAAAAAAAAAAAACTAAATGTTTATATGTAGAGTTTTGAAATTTACAATAAATAATTAGTATGGTATAATATTAGCTTTGGTTTAAGTCTGAAATGTGATTAGAAAAAAATTATTTGAGGAAAGCCATGGATATGGCCCATATCAGAAAATTAATGCTTAGGCTGCATAAAAGATTAAGTTAGTAGATCCTTACAGAATTAGGTTAGCCTCTTAAAATTATTTTGAAATTTGTTGGCTGCTCACTTAGTAATCAACTGTTTGCAGGGTGAATAAGAAGGGGACTTGCTACTCCTAAGAAGAAGTTTTGTAGATTTTAGCTAATTTGAGTTAGTTTATAGTAGTAAATCTTTATGCTAACTCAATTTTTAAACAATTGCACTTGTTACAAGATGTTGATAGATGTAAGTAGGAGAGAAAGACATATTCAAGGATGTTCCAATAAAGCTTTCAATCAACAGGTATGTGGAGTACTCTTAACATCTATATCATTATATTAATTACTATTATTAATGACTTTCAATAATTGGTTTTTGAATGTAGGTTTTTCATACCTAAGTGAAACAAATGCATCAGATTCCATGTGCTAGTTCTTTTGTATATAATACCTTGGTTGTTTTTTTTTTTTTGGTTTTCATGTTACATGGACTTATTAATTGTGTAAATAGTAGGAAATTTTTAATTTATATCTCTTTCATATATTCTTATTAAAAAGGAAAAAATGATCCCTATTCTTTCTCTAATAGACAAATTATTAGAGAAAGATTCTCGTTTGGTGGAAAAAGATTTTATAATGATAATTTATGGTGTAGTAATTAACAAATCTAACAAAATATTTAATGTTATTGTGTTATAGTATCGGAGAGGTCCAAACATAAAAAAATATAATTTCCAAAGGTTGAGAGAAAGTAAAAGAAAATGTAGAAAACAGTGATTTGTGATTTTTATTGCATCGACAAGCATTACAAATAAAGTTAAAAAGATTTAGAAGATGATAATTCTAAATTGCAACTAGAGATTATTAGTGTCACTAAAATTGGTCCATGCCTCATGAGAGGTGGTAGCCCTAGCAATAAACAATATATTAGTCAAAGAGTGATAACTAAGAATGGTGCCATTAAGAATTAATTGATCTTGACATATCTAGAAAGAATATCGGGTTTAATGAGGTGACACCATCGGTAGTGATGGTGGCAAGTGGGTAAGATTGGGTGCCATCAATATAACTAAATAGATTACAACCAATGAAGAGATATTAGAATTATAGTATCCAACAATAGTACGATATAAAGTACGATCTAGTAAGGGCTTACCATCAGAAGAAGAATACCGAACATTAACCTCTAAAGGATTATCAATGGTCTTACTATTAGTAAGGCGAGCTCAATTGAGAATATCAATTACGTACTTAGATTGTGAGAGAAGATAACTTTTTGGAAAAGAGGCTACCTTAATACCAAAAAAGTATTATAGAGCACCTAAATCCTTTATTTCAAAACAGGAAGCTAAATTGGATTTCAACATTGAAATCCCATCAACATCATAACCTGTAATAATCATATCATCAACATATAAAGCAAGAAGAATATGACCAGTAGAGGTGCACTTTAGAAAAAGTGAAGGATCGTGATGACTATGGTGAAAGCTAAGAAAAGTACATCAAAGAACTCTGCAAACCAAGCACGAGGTGACCATGTATACTTCTTCTTAAAGATCACCATTCAAGAAGGCATTTTAAACATCCATCTAAGATATATACAACTGACGAATAGAAGCAACGACAATAAGAGTACAAATAGTAGTCATCTTTGTAATCGGAGCAAAGGTCTTCTCATAATCTATATAATCTTATTGAGAAAACCCCTTAGCAACCAATTTAGCCTTATACCACTCAATCAAACCATTAGAATTAGTTTTGATTGTATAGACCCAGTAAGAACCAATGGAACCTTACCAAGTATCAATCTTATGCAAATTATAAAGTTCCTTAGTCATAGTTTATTGCCAAAAAGGATTAAGAACAACTTCTCTATATGATAAAAACTCATAAAGATTGTGAATAGAAACTAAAAATGATGTAAGAAAAAAAAATCTGAATAAGAAGAATAAACAAAATCCAGTAATCAAGAAGACTTATAAAGATGCTAAGAAGAACATGGAGGAAGAGGATCCATAATCTCAAAAGGTGTTAAAGTAGTTGTAGGAGGAGAAGGAGCATGACGATCAGGAATCAAAGTATTAGTATCTACAGGAAAATATTTGTGTTGTTTAAGAAAGAAACAATGTGAACAAGTTCAAATTTAGAAACATTATGAGACTTAAAAGAAACAAAAAAAGAGAAGTATATGCTCAAATAAGTAAACATGATGAAAACATATCCTTTATAACTAATAAGAATAAAGCAACGATATTCCTTTTGTTCTAATATATAATTGTTGGGAACTCCAGATTACTCCATTTTCATGTCTTGGATCTTGTAGGGTGCATTCATCTGTTCCTAGGGATCTTTAGATCTAACGCGGCATGAATTAATTGGCTTAAAAAACCACATTAGAATAAAGAACTAGATAAAAAGTGCTCATACTTGTGATCTAGATGTTTCCATATCAAAATCCATCATATGAAAAAGAATCTTGAAGAGTTCGAAGGTCTCATACACCCAAAATCTTCCACTTGATGACTCGAACCATAATCTTAGCACTTCAAAGTGTGGGCAATGGAAGGGAGGAAACTTTGGCTCTCTTTCTCTATTTGGAGGTGGAAGATGACTAACTAAAAGTTATTAGGAAACCCTAACCTATAAGAAGGTATTTATAAGGTTGCCTATTGGGCTTAAGTGACTTGAGCCCATTGAGGCTTGGGTTATTTAATCTAACCCAAAACAAGTCATTGATTAATTAACCACATAGGGTGATGATTCAACATTCCACTAAAGATAATCAACTGCACTCCATTACTTTATGTAAATAACAACAAGACAAAACTCGCGTTAGTGACCTACTATCCATTACATGCAAACTCTCCATGAATTGGTGTCTTTAATCTGATAAGGTAGTGTTATCACCTATCAAGATTACCTCTCAAATCCTTGAGTTACAAATCTCACTTATTTTATGATCAACTGATATACTCTAGCTCCAAAGAGCATAAGTCAAATTCCACTAAAGAAATTACTATGGCCACAGATTTCATGATCACATATTCTTTGGATCACCTAAGGGGACACACTATCTTAATCCCATGAGATATCACGGTGCCTCTATTGATAATACCTTTTTCCACCAACCTCCATCATTAGTGGCTTAATCCATAGGGATATATAACCACTTTAGGGTCTTACTCAAGGGTCAAAGCCTCCTATGATTTGGCATAGGCTCAATATCCTCTCAAGGTTGAGAGTCCATGCAGTATAGTAGCTTGGTGAATTATGACAATTGATATTCTTACGTCTTGATTCATCATAGGTCTTATCTAGTGTACATCACATACACTAGTGCACTTATCATAGGAAACCCATCTCGACGGGCAAGACAAGTCATCTCTCGAATTAGGAGGTTGTGCACTACAATCTCTACTAGATTACCCAAATCCATGAACTAACTATGGGCAACTCATCTACTTATAAGGAACTCATGACTTATATCTTCTTTACAACTCTTAATGCACCTAAGTCATGTATAATGTAAGAAACATGGATTGAATGCTTAAATCAATATCAATACACTAAAAGGATAGCAAGGGGAAAGTTAAATCTAACTTTGTTACACCATATCTTGCTTTTTGGGGCTTAATTCCAAAAGTAACTAAATATATTAATAACTTCTAACATCTCCCCACAAACTCACAATGCTACTATAAGAAGCATCGAGAGTTTGTCAATTGAAAATAAAAAATGGGAAAGTGGGTGTGACTTGGTAAACAACTTTGTAATAAACTGTTGAGAAAATTCCTTAGCAACCAATTGAGCTTTGTACCACTTAATTGAAGTACCAAATACCAAGTATTAGTTTTATGCAAAGCAAAAGTTCCTTAATCATAACCTACTGCCAAAGAGGATTAAAAACAACTTTTAGGAGTAGCTATAGGAGGAGATGAAAGAGCATAAAAATCAAAAACCAAAGTATCAATATCTTCATGAAAACTATCTATATCATCCACAAAAGGATCAATGCGAACAAATTTAGACTTAGAGACATTACAAGCCTTAGTAAGAATAGAAAAAGTATATGCTTAAAGAAAAAGAAGTAATAGAAGGCTAAAACTATCAAGGAGAGAGAAAAAAAGAAAAAAAAAACAAGAACAAGAAAAAAAAAAGACACAAAACTAATAAGGAAAGATCAAAGAAGAGAGACAAAAGTGAACACAAAACCATAGACTAAGGAGAGACACACAGAATTTGGATTCATATCCAATAGATCAAAACCATAGAAGGAGAGACAAACAAAATTTAATTCATATTCAACAGATAGAGATAGACAGAATTTTGGGTTCACATCTAATAAATAAATATGAATTAAATTTTTTCTTGTTTTCTTCGGTTCTCCTCTGTTCTAGTCTCTGTTCTTGTTCTTTAATTTTTTTGATGTACTTGATTTGGGGAAGTGGATTGATGGATTTACCAGTCAGAGAGGGATGGTCTTGGGCTTGTTCTTAGGGAATGCACTGGCTGATATGTATGCAAAGTGTCGAAAGTGTGAGGCTGTTAACACTGCATCAGTCTGCTTTTCCAGGGACACAAATGTTGGTCGAGTAGCTGAGAGATTAGGATGGGTCCCTCTCTAACCACTACTAAAGTCGCTTCTGTTGTATCTCCTGGAACTGTGCCCTATGGTAGAGTCCATTCAAAACTACCTCTGGCCAAGGCTGTGCAAGCTGGATCAGTGGATACTGTATGAGCTGTATTATCAGTTGATTGCATTTGGAAAGATTCTCAAGGATGACACAACATTGGATGCAGCCGACATTGACAATAGTGGAACAATAGACTATGAGGAATTCCTGGCTGCTATTGAGCACTTGAATAAGCTAGTGAAGGAGTTGATTCAGTGAGCTTGACTGCTGAGACTACTAATGGTGCTACCAAGAAATTCATTTGTGATGGAAATTTTGACACAATGTCCAACGATTGCCCAGATGGTGACTTTTGTAGAAAATGATTCTGTTTCAAGAGAGGACTTGGAAACCAATTGACTAGAGAGATCCATTTAAACCTTTTCAATTGCAAGAAGACAGCATCTCTGGATCTAAGTGCAAACAGGCTTACCGGTTCAGTTCCAGAATCTACATCACAGTTGAAATTAACTAATAATATGGTACTATCCAACAAGTGTTTCCCCTGGTCTAATTCTTGAAGAGATCTGTTATGGGTTTCAAAAGGACAACAAGCTTACTGGTGGCATCATGAGATTTCAGATGCGGTGATCTTATCTCTGACAATGGGGCTCTGCTTCCTTTTCTAGCACAGTTGAACTGGCATGTAAAGCTGTATATGCCCAGGAATGCTACTTGTGCAGTTTCAAATTTCTACAAGGGCAAGCTACAGCTTCCTTTTGATCAGATGAAACCTCTTTTTTTTTTTTTTTTTGGGATAAATCAGTGAGCAATCATTAGACATGGTTTCATCTAACGATTCTTTCTTAGATGACAAGTCAAATATCAATGGAAGTGGTGCATGATCCCTTCGCAGATCAGTTCATACAACCTCTGGTGTGGAAAGATTTGTTGGTAGGAATCAGTCCTAGATAGATGGTTAGGCCATCTCCAGGAACCCTACTACTTGAAATTCTTGTGGTAAAATATTCTGATGAGAAGCACCATGGGAACTTTTCCAAAAACTTTCATGAAAGCTGCACCTGTTTCATCAAATAAGCAGAAACTAATTATTTGAAGGGTGTTACAGAAAATATCAGGTTGGGCAAGGAGGCACCTATTGGTACAGGAGATTGTGCCCTGTATCTATATGATATGATGCTTCAGCTTGCTTTAAGTCATCAATTTTCATCAGATATGCAGAAGGAATTCAGAATTATTCATACCAGTTGGGATGTCCTCATAGGGGTCTGCACAAATGAAAGTTGATGCCAGGGAATGCTCTTCTACGGCTTTGTCGTGTCAAGCTTGAGTTCTTCCTCCACAGACCATTCCCTTCTTTGGATATATACAGAACCCCATCAGTTAGAGAAGTTGTTCTCCAGGGAGGTCGTTGAAGTAGACAAAAAAGTATCTCTTTCAAAAAGCAGCAACACAGGAAATTCAATCTGGAACTAGACCTGATCATGTCACTTTCACTGCAACGTTAGCGGCTTGTGCCCATTCCTGGATGGTCAACGGAGCTTGGAAGATATCTAATGAGATGTTTCTAAACTAAGGCATTCAGCTCTCTGTTGAACATTATGTTTGAATGGGAGGAGTTCTAAACCGAGTTAGAATGCTCTCTGAAGCAACAGAATTCATTTCTAAAATGTCAATCGAACCAAATGCCTAAGTCTAGGTGCACTGCTGAATGGGGTATCAGTTTCTAGTGATGTCAAACTTGGGAAGTTTGTTTGTGATCATTTGTTTGAAATGGAGCTTGAAAACACAAGTAATAGTGTCATTATGGCAAATTTATACTCACAAGCTGATTATGGGAGAATTGTGGAGATTCTGCACAGCAGATTGTTGAGATTTGATAGGAAGAATAGGAGAGCCTCTTACAATTCCCTGAACTTGCCTGAGTACCAACTGGCTCATGGACCAAAGAGTGTTGCAAACGAGTTTTAGAGCGAGAAAGATGACAAAGGAGAAAATGTGGAAGACATTCATGTGACCATTAATCAAGTCCAGGTTACTGATGAATCAGCTGAGTACCTTAAAAGCGGTTCAGCCGTTTTTAGTGTTTTAAGGAACCTTGGTAAGTCAGAGGAAGGAGAAACTATTAGAAATATTTTTGAAACCAACAATCAGATTCGAATTCAGGGTGCTGATGGATCGGATGAATATTTTCAAAGTTGTTCTGTTAGCAATATTTTTGGAACAGGGCATAACCCACTAGCAGAAAAGCCACTTTGAAGGTAGGATTGAACATTAGTGATGGCATCATGCAAAGAGAGCGGCAACCTGGAAATACCTCGGAAGTTCTTGGCCTTGGTGACAAAATGTCCGATACGCAAATAGAACACACTCTTGTCCCATTGAAATAGGCCTACACAGATCAGGAATCAGAAAGAAGCTTTTTGGAGCTGTTTCAAAGGCTAAATCTGAAAGCTTTCATAATTGGTGGTGGTTCGTGATGGGATAAACGCAAACAATGGACAACCAGATTTTATCCCCTCTTGTGAGAACCTAATAGGAATCAATTTAATAGAGTAACAACAATTCACCAAATGCAACAAGAATATGAACACCAACAATTTTTAGCGTGGAAAACCTTCCCAAATGTGAGAAGTAAAAACCACGGGACCCTTAGGCCACTTAAACCCTCCACTAATATAATCAATGGGTTACACAATTCTCTCTAGATGAAACTATAGGTTTACATCAGCCATATCTCAAGACAATTAGTCTTGGCAAATACAAAACAACTTGCATAAAACAATGGAGAGATCTCACCAAAACAGAGTCACTGTTCCCGGACACAAATCACCACTGTTCCAAATTCCAAATCCAATCTCCACCGTTCAAAATGAAGATCAATGAGTTAAGAACGTGCTAACCAAAAATCATCTCGATCAGACCACGGATTAATCTCGATCAAAGCTGAAGATCAGAACTGCCCGGGTGAGAAGAAATTCAACAACAAAGACGCATTGTTCACGGACTGAAACAACAACCTTACAGAACTCCAAATCAGATCTCCACCGTTCAGATTAGAGATCAGTGAGCTAAAAATCTCTCCTTCAAATTTCAGGTCGATCGGACCACACACGAAGCGGGATCGGCCGTTTGATGAAATTTGGACAGTAAAGAGAAAAAAAGAAATCAACGTTTTTCTTCTCTCTAACTTCAAAAATTCAGTGGCTCTTTTTCTTTTTCTCTCTAACTTTCTCTTCCTTTTTCTTCTTACTCTCCTCCTAGGGCTGCAAAGATGAAGAAGAAGAAGAGAAAATGGTTTCTTCTTCCCTTTTATACATTAAGGCCTAAGAAGCCTTAAATGTTTGGGCTTTGGGCTTTCCTCCACAAGAAGGAAATAACCCAACCCAACAAATCTCCCCCTTTCCGACTATGTGGAGGGACTCACCATCCTAGCGATGGAACAACAAACTCCAAGCTTCTCCCTTGGTAGTGTCTTTGTCAACATATCCGAGCCATTGTTATCTATATGTATCTTCTCAATTTCAAACAAGTTGTCATTGAGAGCATCTCTCATCCAATGATACCTCACATCAATGTGTTTTGATCTTGCATGATATGTAGAATTCTTACTGAGGTGAATAGCACTTTGGTTATCACAGTATACCACATAGCGTTGTTGTTTAAACCCGAGCTCTTACATGAAACACTTCATCCACAACAACTCTTTACATGCTTCTGCTACTGCAATGTACTCTGCCTTTGTTGTAGAAAGTGCAACACATTTCTGTAGTCTCGATTGCCAAGACACAGCACCTCCTAAGAATGTTATCAAATAGCCTGAAGTAAACCTTCTATTATCCACATCCCCTACCATGTCTGAATCAGTGTATCCAACAAGTATTGGTTTCCTACCCCCAAAAGTGAGTTTCAACTTGGAAGTGCCTCGTAAATATCTCATAATCCACTTGACTGCTTCCCAATGATGTCTTCCTGGATTCGATAAAAAATGGCTAACAACACCAACTGCATAAGCTATGTCTGGTCTAGTACATACCATGGCATACATCAAACTTCCTACTGCTGAGGCATACGGAACTCTTCTCATGTCTTCCTTCTCCTTATCTGTAGAAGGGCTATGTCTACTGCTTAGCTTAAAGTGACTAGCTAGAGGAGAACTAACCACTTTGGCTTTGCTCATGTTAAACCTTGCAAGCACCTTTTCAATATATTGCTCTTGTAACATACATAGCTTCTTGGATGCTCTATCCCGCTCAATTTTGATGCCAAGAATTCTCTTTACTGGCCCTAAATCCTTCATGGCAAAGGATTTGCTTAACTGCTTCTTCAAGTTATCAATTCTTGAAACATTCCTGCCAACAATCAAGATATCATCAACATAGAGCAACAATATAACAAAATCATCATCAGAGAATTTATGCATAAATACATAATGGTCAGAAGTAGTTTTTCGGTAGCCTTGCTCCCCCATAATTGACTCAAACTTCTTATACCACTGCCTCGGTGCTTGCTTCAAGCCATAAAGACTTTTCTTCAGCTTACACACATAATCCTCTTTCCCTTTTAGTACGAAACCCTCTGGTTGTTCCATATAAATTTCTTTGTCTAAATCACCATGGAGAAATGTAGTCTTAACATCCATCTACTGAATCTCCAAATTAAGACTAGCTGCCAAGCCTAAAACCACATGAATAGATGACATCTTAACAACAGGAGAAAAAATCTCATCAAAATCAATACCTTTCTTTTGTTTGAACCCTTTGACGACCAATCTAGCTTTGTAACGAGGTTGTGAAGTGTGTTCTTCTTGCTTCACTCTGTAAACCCACATGTTCTTCAAAGCTCTTTTTCCCTTTAGCAACTTGATAAGCTCAAAAGAATGGTTCTCATGCAATGACTCCATCTCATCTTGCATAGCATCAACCCACTTCATCTTATTTTCATCTTCCATGGCTTCCACATAACTTTTAGGTTCTCCCCCGTCAGTTAGTAATACATAGTCATCAACAGAATACCATGTGGAAGGATGTCGGTCTCTGGTAGACCTTCTAAGTGGAATATCTGATGGAGCCTCTACTGCTGGTGACTGCTCATGAACATCATCATCCATTTCAACTTGTGTGGGTGTTTCAACATCACCCATGTCATGTTGGTCATCATGTGCTTCATCTTCAACCTGTGTGGGTGTTTCAACATCACCCATGTCATGTTGGTTATTATGTGCTTCATCTTCAACCTGTGTAGGAAGATTTGTCAGAGGGGCTGGATCTAAATCAATCAAATCACCACTATGCTGAGACTCCATTGGATTTGTCTTCTCAATATCTTGTATAGTATGGTCTTCCATAAACATAACATCTCGGCTTCATACAAGTTTTTTCTGCACCGGATCATAAAACTTGTAACCAAGCTCATCCTGACCATAGCCAATAAATACACAAGGTCTTGTCTTAGCATCAAGCTTAGATCTCTCATCTTTGGGAATATGCACAAAAGCCTTGCATCCAAAGACACGCAAGTGATCATAAGAGATTTCATTATTTAACCAAATTCTATCCAGAACATCAAATTCTAAAGGAACACATGGTGTAAGATTGAGAACATGTACAACAGTATTCAAAGCCTCACCTCAAAAAGATCTTGCCAACTGTGACTGCAAAAGTAAGCATCTTACTCTTTCAACCAGTGTCCTATTCATTCTCTCAGCCAACCCATTCAACTGAGGAGTCTTAGGAGGTGTCTTTTGATGTCGAATACCATGTTGTCTACAATACTCATCAAAAGGACCAGAATACTCACCCCCATTATCAGTCCGGATACATTTCAACTTTTCACCAGATTGTCTTTCAACAAGCGCATGAAACTGCTTAAACACGTCTAACACTTGGTCTTTTGTTTTCAAGGTATAAACCCAAATCTTTCTCGAATGATCATCTATAAAAGTCACAAAATATAGAGATCCACCAAGTGCTTTTGTTTTCAGAGGGCCACACACATCAGAATACACTAAATCAAGCATATTTGGCTTCCTTGTATGGTGAAGTGTTTTGAATGCAACTTTGGTCTGCTTTCCTGCTAAGCAATAAGCACTCCTCTTTAAAGATCCCTTCTTCATACCAGAAAGAAGATTCTTCTTAGCCAAAATCATCAAGCCCTTCTCACTCATGTGACCAAGCCTATTGTGCCAAAGCTCAAATGTACTATCATCATCCACTGCATTGATACTGGAATCAATTACCCTTGCCTGCATCAAATACAATGAGGAACTCTTATTTCCTTTTGCTATCACCATAAAACCTCTAGTGAGCTTCCACTGACTATCACGGAAGGTGTTGCAGAACCCTTCATCATCAAGCTTTCCTGTGGAGATTAAATTCATGCGAATATCCGGAATGTGTTTAACATTCTTCAAAGTCAACATAGTACCATTACTAGTCTCCAAACGTACATCTCCCATACCAATGGCTTTAGCTGAGCCATCATTACCCATCTTAACACTTCCAAAATCACCGGATGTGTAGGATGTAAAGAAATCCTTCCAAGGTGTAGCATGGATGGAGGCACCACTGTCAATCACCCAACTGGTTTCCTGGCAAGCAAAATTAACAACATCACTATCATAAACAATAAGGAAATCTGAAGTGGTAGCGGTAACTTGATCATCTTCACCACCATTGTCATTCTTCTTTTCCTTCACTTTCCCTTGTTTCATATCTCTCTTCAATTAGCGACAATATTTTTTATATGCCCTTTCAAATGGCAGTAGTGACACTCAACATTGGCAAACTTGTCAGTCTTGCTTTTGCTTCTATCTCTGTTCTTCGGACCTCTACTCTTACTCCTCCCCCTCTTCTCAGTAACTAGGACATTTGACTGTGAAGAAGAGCCCTGTGACTTTTTTCTCATTTCTTCATTTAGAACACAACTCTTAACTAAGTCCATATTCATAATACCATCTGGGGTGAGTTAGACAAAGAAGTTCTAAACGTCTCCCACGAGTCCAGCAATGTACCAAGAAGCCACAACCTTTGCAGCTCTTCCTCAAACTTGATATTCATTCCAGCCAACTGATTAATAATACCTTGGAATGTATTCAAATGATCTGTCATAGGAGTTCCATCTTGCTACTTCAAACTCATCATCTTCTTGATTAGAAACAATTTATTATTGCCAGTCTTTCGAGCATATAACTATTTGAGCTTATTCCATAGACTCCTTGCATATTTCTCTTCATTAACATGATTGAGAACATTATCATCTACCCACTGTCTGATATAACCGCAAACCTGTCGATGAAGTAAATTCCATTCTGCATCAGTTTTATTTTCTGGCCTTTCAGAAGCAAACACAGGCAAATAATAATCCTTCACATACAATAAGTCTTCCATTTTTCCTTTCCAAACATGATAATTGGAACCATTCAGAGTGATCATTCTAATTGTATTGCTTTCCATTGTTCTACACAAGGCACAAATTATCTTGAACCAATGCTCTGATACCACTTTGATGGGATAAACGCAAACAATGTACAACCAGATTTTATCCCCTCTTGTGAGAACCTAATAGGAATCAATTTAATAGGGTAACAACAATTCACCAAATGCAACAAGAATATGAACACCAACAATTTTTAACGTGGAAAACCTTCCCAAATGTGAGAAGTAAAAACCATGGGACCCTTAGGCCACTTAAACCCTCCACTAATATAATCAATGGGTTACACAATTCTCTCTAGATGAAACTAGAGGTTTACATAAGCCATATCTCAAGACAATTAGTCTTGGCAAATACAAAACAACTTGCATAAAACAATGGAGAGATCTCACCAAAACAGAGTCATTGTTCCCGAACACAAATCACCACTGTTCCAAATTCCAAATCCAATCTCCACCGTTCAAAATGAAGATCAATGAGTTAAGAACGTGCTAACCAAAAATCATCTCGATCAGACCACGGATTAATCTCGATCAAAGCTGAAGATCAGAACTGCCCGGGTGAGAAGAAATTCAACAACAAAGACGCATTGTTCACGGACTGAAACAACAACCTTCCGGAACTCCAAATCAGATCTCCACCGTTCAGATTAGAGATCAATGAGTTGAAAATCTCTCCTTCAAATTTCAGGTCGATCGGACCACACACGAAGCGATATCGGCCGTTTGATGAAATCTGGACAATAAAGAGAAGAAAAGAAATCAGCGTTTTTCTTCTCTCTAACTTCAAAAATTCAGTGGCTCTTTTTCTTTTTCTCTCTTTCTCTTCCTTTTTCTTCTTACTCTCCTCCTAGGGCTGCAAAGATGAAGAAGAAGAGAAAACGGTTTCTTCTTCCCTTTATACATTAAGGCCTAAGAAGCCTTAAATGTTTGGGCTTTGGGCTTTCCTCCACAAGAAGGAAATAACCCAACCCAACAGTTTGACCCTTTCTCAGCAGATAACTAGGCAACACAAGGGCAGCAGTCACAACATCTGCCATCACAGCAGCAATTGATGAAACTTCAGCCTGAATGCAGAACTCATTGCTGTTGTTGTTCAGAAAGAGAGGCCGAAATGCATATTCCTAACTTCTGTTAACAATCTAGATGGATCTCCACTCTATCGGTTCTGATGCTCTTGATGACGCACTCCAGTGTGTTTTCAGAGGCAGAAAAGATTAAGAACATGTCTCACTGGGAGGAGGATGTTTAAGTGGATTGTTTTCATGCAAAATCTGGTGCAAACTGTTAGAAGGAGCATGGATTCCCAAGCCACTCCCAAGCACGCATTTGACACAATGGCTGGAGAAGCTGAGAGAAGGTTCAATTCCATAATGGACGAACTCTTCACTGCCCCCAAATTGAAATCTACCTTAACCAGTTTGTCTGAAGTTGAATCATCAAGAGGCGAAAAGTGCCAGAATTCAATGTCTGCAGTAACAGTAGCCGAATCAGAATCCAGAGGCTTCCTGTACGGATTGAACCATCTGGAAGTTGCATAATGAACAGCTGTATGAAACCAGTGATACGAAATAACAGCAATCCAATGGTTCACCCTTTGCATAACCATGACTATTAATGAAATTATTAAGAGTCAAAATATCCCACTTTTTTTCTACCTTTTGTATTTTCACCTTGAACTAGGAGATCTTTTGATTATTGTCTCACTTCTCCTCACATCTATATCTTGGTGAGTCCTCTGGCTCCATCAGTGTAGTCCTCATAAGTCCATCTTTCTCAAAACTTTTTCCCTTGCTACCTAAACTATTTATAGAGATATTCCTATTACCTTTCCTTATTCTACAATGAATATTGTGATTACAATCACGTAAGAACTCAAAGAATATTTTGTATAATAGTCTTTTTACAAAAAAAATATAAATACACCAATTAGGAATATGAGAAACTTCCCAACAATTTTTCGATTATTTTTATACTTTTTTGTCTATCTTTTGGATATATAATTGTTCTTCCTTGTTTTCTTTTTAGGCTTTATTTCTTATGTTGATCATTTTTGTGATAAAAAGAGAGTAAAAACTTGATATTAAGAGTAATTTTTTTATCTTTTTTTATCATATTATATATTATTATTTTTTTGCCACACTTTGTGTTTCACATAATTGTTTTTTAAATGTGTGACAATAATAGAAAAGTGTAACAAATGAAAATTTTAGACTATGATTCAATATTGGACTCAATGAGATTTTTTCAAGAGTTTGGAACCTTGTTGTAATCTTTGTGCTTTGTTACAAAATTGCTAAATGGGGAAATTATTGTTGTACTAGTTTAATTGGCAATTTTGTGTCATTATTTGTCTCAAAATAACTTCAAACTTCTTGAGATTTGGATTTGAATTGATTTGGAGTCCTCAATTTCAATGTAAGTACGTATGCTTGGTTGGTAAAGATCTTAGATTCTCTGGGTTCAATATGACATAAAAAAGGAGCTCAAAAAGCATGGAAATTAGGAGGAATGGTGTGACCATTCAAACTGTCCTCCATGCTTAGTAGTTTTCTAACTTCAGTTTGTTTATTTAAATAAAAACTAATGTTTTGTAGGTTTTAAAAATTGAAAACTCTCCTAATTGATTAATAAGATTTTTAGAATATTTTAAAATTGGAAACTATCTATAATGGGATTCTAGATTTTTAAAGTATAAAAAAATTTATTTTATTAAAAATTAGTTTGACTCCAAAAGAGGATCATTAGAGAGAAATTCCCCTCTAGAAAGTTTATACCTCCATCTTTTAAACATTTAAACATTTCAAGATGCGTATTGAAAGTACAGTTAGACTCCACCAAAGGTTTGAGATCTTATCACAAAACTTTAATAAGAGTTTCAAAAGATTTGAGCACATAGAAGTGCTTGGTTGAGATTGAAAAGGACTGAACATAGGTGATTGCGATATAAAATCTTAGAGAGTAAGTGTATGCAATCAAGTAAAATTGTGTGCCCTTTTGCTATAGTTAATGGATTATTAGTAGTCAGTTTATGATTTTTTATACCTTGTAGGTTGCTAAGTATTTTTTTCTATGTTATATCCTTGTGTTCATTTGTGCGATCAATTTTGTTTATTTGTATATTAGATTATTTGTTCTCAATAAATAATCAATTTAACAGGACAAATTGAACTCATGATTAGCTATTCACCTACTTTACCCAGTTTCATGTATCAAGACTACAAAAAAGTTCTTTCATAAAATATAAATTGCACCTCCGGGAACTACTAATTCAAAACTTGAAATACAATATCGAGTTATTATAATTTTAATAAACATTTTCTAAGTTGTGTTTCTAAACTAAATATTTTTATATTTAACTATAGAAACAACACCTTCTCATGATATTTTCTTCCTAATTCATATTTCAAATGACATATTTTTATTTTTATTTTTCATATAAGCAATCTTTTATGTTATATCTTTAATTACATTTAAAAAGGACTTATCTTGAGTTCTATAGTGCATATAAAATTGATTTTTATTTTTAATAATATTCAAAGTTATCTTAGTTTTAATTCATAAATGGGGCACCAATATCATGACTTACAATATTGGTGCATGTTGGGTGGAGAATTAAAAAAGAATGATATTGATGGATGTGTAGGGTTCATGTTTGGTGAAAAATGAGACTTTTATTTACAATAGTTATAAAAATACAAGTGGTTATTACTAAAATTATTATTAAAAAAAATTATGAAAATTATTATAAACATGGGAGTATTGGAGTATAAAAATTGTTATAAAAATTGGATTATTAGAGGAAATTAAAGAAGATTTACTTTGGAACAAAAATCATAACAGTAATACTGTCTTGCTTGCGTTGCCTACTCTTTGCTACTATCCTATTCTTTTATGATTTGTTTTCCTTTATCAACTCTACTTATTAATTAATATTGAATATGCTTTAGGTAATAATGATTTTTTTTATCTTTAATTGTGTTCCTCTACTCAACAAGTTGATTCTAATGGGGATTGGTTTATTATTTTGAGTACAAAAATTTGGTGCAATTGGTTTTATTATTTATTATACATGTGTTATATAGTGAAAAATTAAACATAGCTTCTATGTAAGGAGTGACCATCAAAATATTTTATACAACAAAAACTATATAGCTAATAAATAGTATTTCTAAATATGCATGAAAGTTTTAGTCTTACTTTTTTTAATCAAAACAATTGGGTTATAGGTTGGTATAAATGTTACAGTCAAGGATCAAAATTTGGGTTGTAGGTTGGTATAGTTGCTACCCTCAAGGATCAAATATTGGAAAATGCAAAAATATCAATCCAAAATTAGAGAAAACACTATTATAGCCGACAGTAAGCCAAGTTCTCATCCCCGTAACATGAAATGGCATAATCATGTTTTAAGTGTTTTGTTGCATATATTAAACTAATCTCTTGTTCTAAAACTAATATAATCATCAACAATTATGAATCTAAGATCAAAGATCAAGGGACCTTATCTTTAAGAGAAAACTAATTAAGTAAAAAAATGAAGAAACCACAAGTGAAGATTGGAATTTGAAGTTAAGAACTATAGAAAGGGTCTAGATAATCTCAACTATAAATCAAGTCTAAGTTGAGTCTACTCTGATCAAGTGATGAATTTTGATTCAAAAACAAGATCTAACATTTAAATTCAAATCTAAAACTCTTACAAGATTATTCTTTTTCTCTTTTGCTTGATTCAATCGTTTATGCACTAATTCATCTTTTGAAATTCCTCATTAATTTCATGCACAACCAACCAAATGAATTCTCTACTGATTAAAGGATGATCAAACTGTTGGGAATTGTCCCAAATTCCTAATTAGTAAATATTCCTTTTTGTAAATAATATTGTATAGAATATTTCTAAGTTGATATATTATTGTAATATTAGACTTCCTTATAGAATAAGGAAGGTTTTTAGAAATATCTCTATAAATATTCTAGGTCATGAGGGGAAAAAGTCATGAGATGGAGATGGGCCTATAGAGACTATACGAGGTGGATAGAGATGTGAGGAAGAACGGGAGGTACCTGGTGGAGCGAGAAGGCTCGTAGTAAGGTATGGATACAAGGAGTGGGGAAACATGGGATGTTTCGGGAACCCAATAGTTGTATCTAGTCCTATCCTCTGTAATATTTTCTATTGTATAGTGGAATTATTCTCTCTCATCCGTGGACGTAGGCATGGTTGGCCGAACCACGTTAAAACCTCGTGTACCGTATGTGTGATTGTTTTATCTTTGTGTTCTTGAACTAACATCGTTGGCATCAAAGCTTTCGCTGGCACAACACAAACATCAATGGAACCAAGTAAACATTGATTGTCTCTTTATTTAGAGAGAACCACGGGAAAGAAACTTTATACAACAAAATAGGGTATAAATCACAAGTTTAAAATGCAACGATATAATCAATCGAAGTTGCCTCTAGTGATATCTTATTCTCCCTTATTTCTAAAAAAAAAAAAAAATGAAGTATCAAGCGCCACATATCTTGGAAGATCTCTCCTCACATTGATGAGAAAATGGAATAAAATAAATTGAAAGGAAAAGTAAAAAAGGGAAATTGAAATTGAAATTCAAAATAGCATCTAGAACATTCTCTCCTTCTAAAGAAAAATAAAGCTCTTTGGAAACTCAAAGATGAGCTATCCAAAAGCTAATTAACAAATTCAAATCTACCTATTTATAGTACTAAACATGCTAAGTGGCACTCTCTAGTAATGCACATCATCGAGGGCTAAAGTATTATAAAAATCATAAATGTTCCATCCTAGATCAATTGACCCATGGTAAAAACTATAAATTATCCTCAAAACTCTCGATTTTAGTCATTCAATAAAAATAGATAATTTGTTGAATTGGAAAATGATATCAAGCAACTCAAATCAATATAGAAATGATACAAACATTGCATGAATCTTCAATCTTTCAAACAGCCATAGATTTTGCCTCTAAGGTCAGGTATTGAATTGGTATTCTTTCAATTGAGAGGAAATAAAAACCCACTGACATGAGTAGATAAGAGCATATCCTTTATCAACATCTATCAACCACCCATCTTCATTTTCAACTTCTCAACCTAGCTTTTTCTAGTCCCTAGAAAATTAAGAGAATAGAATAATCAGACACTCAATCATATTCATGGAAACATAAACTAGATTGTATCTCAAATTTAAAATTCATTAGGGTCATAAAATGTTTAAAAAATCCAATTCACAACACAACAACATAGTTCCAAGTCATTCCTTTACTTTACCAATGGATACCTAAACATACTTCAATGTTTAATTTCAATCTTATTTACTCCTAAATAATTTTTTTTATATCATTTTCGTTGAAAACTCAAAAGGGATCAACTGACTACTCCCAAGTATTTCACTCAAGGTATTAGGCATTGGGGACCATTAAAGGCCAATTTCTTGGCTTTTTTTTCCCTTAATTTCGTAAATAATAACTAATTTTTAGTTTTATAGCAAACACATTATCAATGGCTCCTAGCCACTAGGTTTTCATAATCAGGTTTTAATGACAAGAATGCTATCAACTAGTCAAAGCACTCTTATCTTTTTATTCATTTTTATTTTCTTTGGCTCATTAGCTTTTTCATGATAATTGTATCTTTCAACCATAGAACAATTTTTCTTAAGCCAAAGGGTCACTTTCCAAGTAAGATATCATGAGTACATATTGTGTATATTGTGTGATTTGAGTCTCAAATAAGAAATAACCTCAAAAAACTAATTAATATAAAAATTTCTAGGACCTCAAACTAACAATATCAACATCGAAGGGCATAGAAAGGTAACCAAACCAATTAAACTAGATTATATCATCATGTCAACTAATTTGAAGATTGCCAAGACTTCTAACTAACAATATCAACATCCATAGACATAAAAAGGTAAACAAATTAAATTATATCATATCATTATGTCATGCCCTTAACATGCATGATCATCAATAGCCGCAATACTATCCTCTTGTTTATTGTCCCCCTCATTGTTATCAATAAAACCACATTTACATCTCTAATTAATGGTCTATTCATTTGTAGTCCTATAATCTCAGCTTTATCAGAACCAGGTCCCCAAATTTCATCAAGAGAATCAGTCTTTACACTATCCATAGCAACATCCATATCTTTAGCTCATCCTCAGCACTATTATCATGAAGATCCCTAATAGTACTATAATATACAACAATATCAACCTCCCCTAATTAATGTTAACCAAACCATGCACACATACAAATAGTAAATAAAGAAAACAGGATATTTTTAATGTGGTTTAATAATCAATGCATGTGATCCCTATATCCACGAAGTGCATCAACACTCAAGAATCTACTAATTAAAAGAAAATAAGGGTTATAATAGTAAAGTTCTCACACTCCTCTCAATTGGGGCCGCACACTCTCTAAAAAAACCTAAATCATAATAGGGTTAAATATATAATGAGGGCAACAAAATTGATTCAAACATCACAATCCAACACCTAAAGTATCAACAACATCTCTATCCACAAAATCAGGAACCCTTCATCCCATTCTATATTAGTACCATGAAGAACATGCTCTAAACCTTTAAGTAAAATATAAGGACATGACAAAAATCCAGCCACAAAAGTAGAAGGGCTTGAACTGATAGTAGTCCTAGTAGAAGACTGAGGCATCTGGACATTTTGTGTGTCTCAAAAATATCAGGATGAATAGAAGGTCCAAGAACAAAGGGATCAACAATAAGGGCAGTAACAGTATCATAAGTACTCCTCGCTTATGCTCTTGGTGATAATGATCTTCAGCTTTCGTCTAATATCGATGGCCTTTTCATTCTTCCCTACCTCATGTAAAGAATAAGTCTAATCGTCTACATCAAATTCCCCAAGCAAGCATGAAGTCTCGACATTCTTGCAAGCTTATGAACTAATTGAATGATTGAAAAGTTTCCTCATTGTCAAAACATTCTTTAAAATAATAGTCTAAAGTCTAAATATAAAATAAAATTTTTGTGTGTATTTACTAACATTTAACCGTTCTATTATTCAACTGATAGTTGTTTCCCCATGTCAAAGGTATCTTTGATTGACATTATCTTAAAAAGCTCAGTAAGTATATATATATTGGAGTTAAAAATTAGAGATATTCTGGATAAAATATTAACAATTCTAACTACGGTTGTAATTTGGGTGTCTTAGGTTGAACCAAGTTCAGGCCAAACAATCAACATGTGCCCAATCTAACCAATCTTTTATATGAGGTACTCAATTTAGTCTTATTTTTGTAAGCTCGGGTTGAGTTGGAGTTAGACTAGATTTGGGTTGGTCAAATTAGGTTACGATTAATCATGTAGTATGATTAAAAATCCATTATACCAAAATTGAAATAATGATTGAGACAAAATTTTAAGATAACAAACAAGTAAAAAATAAAAATGGATTTATATATCTTTTCAAAAATGAAAATTACATGATATAATTATTATTTTTGTTTCTCCTTTCAAATCTAAAATGAAGATAAATAAAATAAATATTATTATATAAAGTAATATAAATTATAAAAATGATAAAAATGATAAATTGGGATATAGTTTGGTTTAGGTTGTTTGAGTCTTATCCTTTATCCAACCAAAATTGAATTTGAGTTATAAAAAAACAACTCAAATCCAACACAAATATTAAAAATGATTGCTAAAACTCACCCAAATATCAAATATTTCTAAAGTTTCAATATCAATGGAAATTTGAATCGAAGTCTGAAACTAAGATATAAATTGCACATAGTAGCAACTACTAATTCAAAACTTGATGTATACATTGTTACCTTACTATAATTTCAGATAAATTTGTTTATATTCTTTGAAACACTTTTTTTTTTTTGCTTTTTTATATATAAAGCTATCCAAACAAGATTTGTCACCAATTTTTTAAATTTAGATTTCAAATCATTTTTTCCTTTTTTTTACAACTAGTCTTTATGTCATATCTTTAATTAATTAAAAAAAATTATCTTGAGTTTTGTCCTAGATATACAAGTGATTCTTTTTTTTATAAAAAAAAAAAGAAAAAAACTAATTTATGCAATTTTATGTGGGTAGCAATATCATGACTTCCAACACATGTGCATGTTGTGTGAAAAATGAGATACTGATTTATCCAACTTATAAACATGATATTATGAGTATTTAAATTTTTACAAGTTTTATTCGAGTTTTGTTCTTACTATAGCGACAAAAAAATATTGTGAAAATTGTTAAAGAAAATAAAAATTGGAGTATTGGAGGAAATTAAATAATCATGACTAAGTTGGGTTCAACAACAGTTCCGTATAATCAAGAACATCTACTTAGTTCAATCAGGGTGGTTTTAGGATTGTTGAAGAATGGGTGGTTTTGAGAGTATTGAAGGATTTGGTTAATATATAAAACAATATGTAATAATTATTTTCTTTTTTATATTAATTATTTTGACTTTGGTTACTCAATTGGTAAATTAATTATAAATTTGTTTAATACAAATAAGGTATATGGCAAGATTCATGTGGTCTACCAGTCGCCCCCAGCCCCAAGTTTATTTTTATAGAGAAGCTTAGGGCTGTGAATTTTTTTGGGATTTGTGGTCTGGTGTTCAGTATGAGCATTTGACTTGGGTTTTCTGTCAAGGTTTTGTGACGGTTTAAGACACTTGATGGATTTCATGGCTCGAGGTAATTAATGGGGTGTACCATGTCAAATGGTCAAGATGTTGCCAGATAAGCTAATAGATCAGACCCCAAATGAAAGCCGCCATTTTTTCCTTTAATTGTCTCTCCATCTTTCTCTCTTCCATCCAGTGACCGTTTGCTTCTTAACTGTTGTGGTTCCGGTCTGGTAAGACCTTCTTTACTCTGCATTTGTTTTGCATTTATTGCTATTAGGGTTTTTATATCTATGTTTGTTTTAATCGTGTTGAAAAGGAAAAGGAAGAAGATGAAGTCATTAAGTTTCATAAAAGAGTTTCAAGCGGAGTTCAACATTCCTTTATCAATTGGGCTATGGTTTTTGGAAGAGAATGATGTGAGTTTAGCAAAAGTTAGCCCTATAAAGGTGAGCTGTCTTGTCGAAGGGCTACTTCTAAGCGGGGCTAAAGTTGCCTCTCCCACTGCTATTTAAAGATCTCACTCATCATTTGCAATTGGCTCCAAATCAATTTTGTGTTAATACTGTCCGCTTAATCATGTCGATGGTGGTGTTAAACCATATAAAGGGCTTGCAGATTATGATGAAAGACGTCATCTACATTCATCATGCCAAGAAGTCTCGTATTTGTACGAATAGTATATGTCTCCCTAAAGTGGAATGAGTGGCTTCATTACTGGAGGTCCTACTATGAACAAGGAAGTGAATTGAGAAATAGTTATTGCATTTATACGTTGGGAATTTGGCGTTTCTAAACCGGAGGGCCTCCCAAGGATGTCTCGAGTACAAGGTATTTGGGGTAGGTATTTTCGTCTTACCTCTATTTTTATTGGCTATGATGTATGAAACTAACTTGCACCATTTGCAAGAGAGTTGGGAGAAAGAAAAAGAGGAGATCCAAAATAAAGTATTTAACCAATTAACAAGTGATTTCTTGGCCCGTGAAGAATAGAACCAAAACGAAGGGTATGCGCTCGGTTGGAGTTAGGAGAGCATTTGAAGCTGGGAATTCAAACCTCTGACCCGCCTAAGTTTGGGACTAACAGTGTATCAAATAGTGCATTGGGTCAGGTTTTTGATTAGTAACATGCCATTAGGCATGGGAGATGACCTTATTAGGTGTAGACCCTCAATTTTATCCATTTAGCACATGTCTTAGGTGTTCTTTTAGTACTCTATAATAGATCCCTTGTGGTCTATTGCTACTCATACAACCCACGTTTTTTAGCCATCTTGGAGACTCTGGTTGAGGGATTTATCTAGCTTAATTGTGACACTTGGTAACCTCAAATTAGACTTAGGATTTTCCTTCCGTTTTTAAGATAGCTCATTTAGGTACACCTTTAGGATAGCATACTTAGGCATATTTAGGCACACTTTTTTAGGACACTTACATGCATCCTAAATCATTTAGGTTCACTTAGACACTTCTTAGGCACACCTAGGCACCTTCTAGCTTGCACACAGTCACTCAAGGTAACCTAGGCACCTTCCAAATGACACACACTCACTTTAGGTCACTTAGGCACATTACACTTCACCTAGATTCATCTAGGCACATTACGCTTCACCTAAATTCACTTAGATACCTTTCTGATTACCTTAGGCACTTTTCAAATCACTCTAGGTCACTTATGCACTTTTTCAGGCTCACCTAGGTTCATCTTAGCCCACTTAAGTTCACCTTGGCCCACTTAGTTCAATTAGGACCACTTAGATTCACATGGGTCCATTTAGGTTCACTTGGGCCCATTTAGGTTCACTTAGGCTCACTTAGGCTCACTTAGGCCCATTCAGGCGCACATAGGCCCATTTAGGTTCACCTAGGCCCATCGAGGGACACCTAGCCCACTTAGGTCCACCTTGACCCACTTATATTCACCTAGGCTCATTTAGGCACATCTAGGCCCACTTAGGTTCACTAGGTCCACTTAGGTATCCTGACCCACCTATCACATTTTAGGTAATTCCTACATGACTTACATAATTTGCATGATTTACATTTTTAATGCTTGCATGTACTTGATTTCTTACCTATTTATCTATTTTATTTATTTATTTATTTATTATTATTTGGTTAGTTATTTATTTTTATTTATTTATTTTATAGAATATTGCAAGAGATTGATGTTATTAATTGTGTAAATTGATGTCTTAATTTTTTTTTGTGTACCTATGATAGACATAATGTTTTTAATTGCATAATTTTAATTAGTTTTAATTTTCAATTTCATGACCTTTACTGATTTTAATTCTTATTTTATTTTGGCATAAGATTTGAATGCACACATTGGAGAAGATCCTTGATGTACATGGCTACATATATGTAGGGATATTCTATACAACATGGAATAGGAGAATATAGGATTCTGGAGGAGCTGCCACGCACCATAAGATGCATCATCGAGGGCCACTTTGAGAACTCACCATCAGCATCCCCACTCCAAGAACACACCATTATCTCCACTGTGACATAAAAAATCTACGTCAACTCCTTTGACTTGCCAACGTGGGTGTCATTCAGAGGGACGCATCATCAATAGAGTCTAGATTGGTGCACGATTAGCAGCAGCACGACTAGAGGAGCGCATCACCATGAGCATCTAGACGGTTTTGAGGCATCACTAGCTTAATCATCTCCAAGGGTGCACCATGACTTGAGAGGTGAATCACCACTTGCATCTCTGAGGGCACAGGTGCGCATGCTGATTAGAAACTTCTCTTCACCGACATGCCATTCATTAGCATACCCATCCCATAGATGCACCATTTATTAACTGTACACGATTGGAGCTCATCATTAGCCGCTAGCCCCTTGAAGGAAAGAGACCATGCTGCCACTTTTAGGACATGACATGCACCTTGATGGAAAACCAGCTGCATCACGGAAGAGTGTGAAGGTGAGTTCCTATTTTCAGGACGCTTGATTTGGATTATTTTTTTTTAATTAAACTTTGATCCATTAGTTTATGTATTTTTTTTTATTAATTAATAATTGTTGAATGATTTTGTGTTAGTTTACTTATCTTAAAAGTCTTTAGTTTTTAATTAAATTCCATGTTTGAAAGTTCGTACTTTTAGTTTGCCTTGAGTTAAATTTGATTTATCTTGTTTAGTTAAAGTGTTTTAGATTAGTTTTGATTTATCTTGTTTAGTTCAATTCCTTTTGATTTAGTTGTCAATTCTTATATAAGCTGGAACAATTTTTTTTGCTTTCATTTTAGTTTTTTTCATTATGCATAGATTCAAGAAGTTCGGCTTTGTTTAATTTTGTTTGGTTTTCTAATATTAGATTGAAAAGTTTATTTATATATTTATTTTTTGTTTTACTTAGTTTTGATCCTTTACTATAGTTTAAAAATTTTAGAATTCTCTTTTTAATTTAGGTTTAATTCAGTATTTTTTTATTAGTTCGAAAAATCAAAATTCTGTTTAGTGTTGTCTTTGATTCATTGTATAAATTCTAAAAGTTTGAAATTTTGCTTTGTTTTAATTTAATTCATGTCAATTTGAAGTTGATAATTAGTTAGTTAGATTACTTTTTGCTAGTTGTTAAGTCAGTTATAATTTTAGTTCATGCTTATTTTAAATTGATCATCGGCTAGTTAGTTTAATACTTGTTAGTTCTTAAGTTAGGTATAATTTTAATTTTAGATTAATTTATGCTTATTTTTATTTGATAACTTGCTAGTTTGATTAATTCTTAATAGTTGTTAAGTTAGTTATAATTTTAGTCATACTCTAATTCATGCTTATTTTTTAAATTGATGATTCGTGAGTTTGATTGATCATTGCGATTATTAAGTTGTTTAGAATTTTAGTTAATTAATTTAATCAATCTTATGTTATTGTTTGCATGTTTCCAAGTTTGATTTCATCAATCTTATGTAGGTTTAAGTTTGAAATTTTTTTTATATATTTTTTTAACCATTTTCTCTTACTTTTTGGATTGTTTGGTTGTCAATAAAGTGAATAAAAATATTATAATTTAAGTTTGATTCACATATAAATTTTTAGAAATGGACGGAAATGATATCCTATGATGTTCATACTCAAGGGGAAATTGGTGATTCTTTTCAACCCATAATGGGTGAACTCTAATTTATTTCAATATTGGAAGAATCCAAATCAAGTTCAAACAATCTAACATAATAGATTGAGTTGGGTTTACAGACATAATTTCATGAGAAAAAGGGGTTTCCCAAGAATGAGGAATACCCTTTATATATATATATATATATAGATAGATAGATAGATATTCTGACCAGCTAGTAATTTTGGAATTTTTGGTAAAGTATTAAAATTCTTAATTATTTTTACCAATTGATAAACTCGATAATGAGTCTAACCATTCAAGTTTTGTTACATTTGGACTACGTTTGCCCCATGAGAAAATTTCGAACAGATTGGGAAATACAGGGGTGAGGTTCACAAGGACAGTTAGACCAATTATGCTTTTCAAAAATTTTGGGATTATTTCTATAAAATATTTTACTCTAAATTATGATTTTCAAGACTCCTTAAGGAATATAACATATAAATTTCGCCTCATTTGGACATTGATAGCCTAGTACAAAAATTCTAAACAAATGGGTAAGAAAACAGAGTGGTCCAACTAAGACAGCATTGACCCACTTATGTTTCTTAAAGTTCTCGGATATTTTTTCTAATTATCATGATTCTTAATTATTTTTATATGTTATTAGAATCAAAAGGCAAATTATAGAATCTAATTTCATGCAATTATGAATTCGTTTGAATAAGGAAATAATTAAGGAAACATTAATGGATTTTCAGCAAGGTATGTTGAGACAATTTCTATTTTTGAGAGTTTTGGTACTATTAGGTTTTGTTTTAAGTTCATAAAATATTTTTTAAAATCTTCTAGGCTCATAATATATTAGATTTGGACAGTTTCATTATTTTTGGAACTTTCTTAATTGATGAGAAAGATAAAGAAAAGGAAAAGCATTGCAACATACTCTGTTTTGAGCAATCTAGAACTAATTTAAGTTGAGGCTTAATCGGTTATCTTTTGATGAATATTTAACTCAAAAATTAATTTTTAAGGGTTCTACACTCATAAACAAGCTATTTTACTCAAGTTTCACTTTAATTGGACTCCATTTGCCTAACCTTTAATTTTTAGGAAATTTCATATTTCAATGAGAGTGTTATATGATAAAGAAAGAGAGTTAGTAGAACTTAGAATCATAGATTTCCTTTTTATAAAATTTCCAATTCTCTATGTCCACTTATATTTTCTTTTTCTAGGAGAGGATTTGGACTTTGTGGAGCCATCATACTACGAGTTCTATTATACTTTTGATTATGAGAATTTTTGTGAGTAGTTATGATATGCATGATTTTGCTAACCTTTTCATAAAATAAATATCTCTTGCATATGTTATATGTATGTCACTTGTTTGATTTCTCTAAAGACATGCATGAAATATATGTTGAATTATTATTTGATCAAAATGCATATGATTTATGTTGAGGTGCAAAAATGAATATTACCTTACTTTCAAGAAATTATTTATGATCATGCATTATGTTTATAAACTATGGCATTACATCCTCTTGTGATATAATGAATTGTTGGACTTTTTTGGACATTAATATCATATGAGCATGATAACACGTACACCTATGAGGTGTTGCATTAAAATCAAATGAAAAAAATAAAAAGATAAAAACATCATTTTTATTATCTCTATCAATTAGCTAGTGGAGGATATAGAAATTTTCCATAAAAATAATTTTATATTTTTATTTTATTTTTATTTTGTTTAATATCCTCCCATACTCCTTGAACAAAGGATGCAAGACCATTCTATGTCTGATTTACCAACCAAACAGTCAATAGCCAGTCTACCAATATCTATAATGAAAGTTTCCTTGCCATGGCCACACTTATTCCAAGTTACCTGAAAATTGTATAATTTCCTCCAATACTCCAATCTTTATAACAAAATTTAGAATTCCAATATTAAGTGAAGAACTAATTGACCCAAAAACCACTTAATCTATTTCAAATCTAAATTTCACTAATGAGTTTTATGATATTTATAACTTTAACAAGCAAATATCTCATTTATCATGCAATATATGTGATTGTACCAAAACTTTCAATATGCAAAACAAATCATAACATTCTTACATCTTTATAACCTATATGTATGAATAAAACTAATATTAAAAATAATAATAATGGTCAATTTGCAATAATGAAGCTCTATTGATTTAATATGTTGGTTATATATGTAAGGTTATAAAATAAATTTATAACACATATAGCGGAAAATTGATCTATTTTGCATTCAAAATATATACAGCAGCTATCAAAAACTTTAAAAAAATAACCTGGATATCAGTTCTTCAAGCATAAAATTTTCTCCAATTGTATGAAGACTCTACGTGTATCCACACCGAAATTAATCTTTGCTATCAACCCTTTGATACGCGGAACTTAATAAAAAATAGAACAACACCTTTTATTTCTTTGGCGTAAAAACAAGGAGGATAAAGATAGATCGATCCTTATTCAGATTGTGTATGTATGCTATATAGCATATCCGATACAACTTTTGTTTTAAGTGATAAGATAACTCAACTAATTTGATTTTTTTGATTTTATCACTTAATCTATCTCTATCGTGTCCTCCTTCTTTTTTGGGCTACTAAGAGATTCTATTGGTCCATTTGTTTTTCTTTTGCTATTTTCAATAGCATTTGAAAAACACTTTGACCAAGTCTTGTAAGTTAAAAACAAAACCCACATCCCTCCTGTAAGTTGCTGCATGTACCCATATGTTTGCAAATGTTTAGCAAACATTCTCGTGGACTAACTTCCACATCCAAAGAAAAATATTTTATTTTATTTTTATCTATATATTAATTATATTCTTGGTGCTAGCAAAGAATATAATAATATTCCACATAGAACATATTTATTTATTTGATTAAAATTAAATTCTCTAATTTAATTATCAAATAATAATAAATAGCTCTTTGCAAAGATTAAAACACTCGCTTGTGTGTGACCCCGTAGGTTCATTACTAAGCTGGTAGTAAATTAATCAAATCAATTTACTAATTAAGGTAGGCGTCTAGCAACACTCCTTAACGTCCAGATAGTATGAAGTAATATCTTTTACTTTCAAGAACCGGTAGAAGAATAATGTAATATTTCCTTCCATCATTTACAGCTCTGGGCTAACTCTAGAGTATGGTATTACTGTCAAACTCTAATAAGTCAACACATTATTTATTTAGTGAATGACTTAAGAAACTCATTTCTTCATTCATTCAATTGCCCTTGGCCAAGGTCTTATTTTTATCATAGAGCTCAAACTCATTACCACGAGTTGATGGATTCCTTCTTGATTAATCATTAATTCTACAAGTATTTAATTATATTCAATATCCATTCAACTAGTGCCCTAAGGCATTAGGTGTCCGGGATTAAAATATAATAAATAACTTGTTAATTACTTTGATAATCTCAGGTCAAAGAAAACTATTATATTTCTTCTTGAGAAATTCCTATTGACAATTTAAGGTAAAGATAACCATTAGAAATTCTCAGTTGAGTCAGTTCAATGATCACATCTACATGTGCATCATCTATATATGTAATTTAACAAATGAGATATATCAATCTTTATCCAATAAAGACCATCACATATATATTGATCTATCTGGATTATTGATGTCCTGTTGACAATAATCCTATGATCAAGAACAGTTTAGATTAAAATTATTAAAAGAATTGCTTCTCATTATCATAATCTCTATCATGATAACAATTTTCAAATTTTAATCAAGGACCTTATCATATAAACTATTTTAAACAGATATGATAATGAAATAAAGAATTAATACCTTATTAAAACTAAAGTTGATTACATGATAGATTGGATCTTGGGCATACATTTATCCCCAACAATATATATATTTTTTCTATGGTTATGGAAGAAATGAAGAAGAAAAGGAAAAACGTTGAGAAATGCAGACCTCATATTAAAAATGGGAAAGAAAATTTTTTGAGATTTTTTTTTATTTTGCCTTTTTTACATTTCCACATAACATTCATAGATGCAAAAAAAATCAATTTCTTTTAAATATTTTCTCAAAATTAAACATAATGTAATTAAAAATTTATATATTGATCATAAGTAATTGTTTATTTTTATTGAATAAAGAAAAAGTAAAAATTTATTAATAAGCATATACTATTTTGACATCTTATTATGAGATAGCTCAATATGAATTATATAATTATATGCTAAGATACCTTGTCCATAACATAGGTTCTCCAATAATCCTTTAAATTTATTTACCATTTTATTTAATTTCTTCTGCCACTTCAATTTTTGATCAATTAAATTAATAATGACTTCTTTACAAATAGGTTAAATTGAATTATCCAATTAACATCTCAAATATGTATCGAACTTGGTTATAATTAAATTTACATTATGGGTTTAAAATCACTTTAAAATTTTTTAAATTTGAAATAGTCCAAATTTTTTCATACATCAATTCTTTTAAACAATAAGTTTTAAAATGATTACAATAGTAATATAAGCATCTAAGAGATATTATATTTTATATAAAAATTACCATTAATCCCAAATTTTAAAAATTACCATTACATTGTCTCAAAAAGGACAGTAAGTTGTTTGATTTTCTAATATATTTTTTACTTAAATATTAAAACACGTTATTTTAAGACATAAATCATTTTTATATAGTTCCCTTTTTTTAACTTATCACTTTTTCTAAAACTATTTTATTTTAATGAAAAATAACCTTTTTTTAATTTCTTAAATCTTAAAATAAGTTACTTTAAAATTTAAGTTAAAAAACAAATGAGCACTAATATTTAATAATAAACTAAACATGAATAAAATAATAGCCTTTAATTGGTGAATTGTCCATAAATGGGCTTTGTCTACAAGTTATAGAAATGTTGAATAAAATGACTTAAATCATAAAGAGATTCATTTTTTGTAGCCTTACTTCACCTTAATTACAAGTTATGCTTTGTAATGAAAAACAATTTCGAATTCGCTTGGTCCGCGAACAAGAAAGTTACAATTAATACAACTATGAATCTCATGAAATATTAAATCCCCTAGTAAGTACAAGAAACAAAAATGGACTTTCTACATATTATGCAATAAATAATATTGAAATCAAACTTTTTCTTTTTCTAAGGAAGAAGAAAAGTATTATTCCAAAAATACAAGAAAGATGAGAATATAATACTCAACTTCATTCTCTCTATCATAATTAATTAGTTTAGGAAATAGAAATTCTCCATACAAATAATCTTATATTTTTATTTATTTATTTATTTATTTATTTTGCAATCGACAACAATAATTTACCCTAGTGTTGAAATAAAAAAGAGATTCAAAGAGAAAAAGAGGGAAAATTAAATTTAAGAATTCTTATTATGAATTCTCTTGAAAAAAAAAAAAGATACAACACCATTAAGATTTAAATAAACTGAATAAAACATAAAAAAAAAAAAGAATAATTCTAAATACAATAATTCTAATATAGTAACTAAATAAGAAAGAGAAATAGTAACTAAATAAAACTACTAAATACTACTAAATAAATAACTCTTAACACCACCTATAAACTCATGATGCAATTGCAAGAAGCATTGAGAGTTTGCCAACTAAAAATAAAAAATGAGGAAGTGGGTGTGACTTGGAAAGCAAATCTACAATCTGTAGAGAAAAAAATGAACAAAGGGCAAAGTAAGAGTGTTATGTTGAAGGTGATGACAAGTGAGGTGACAATCAATCTCAATATATTTGGTCCTTTCATGAAAAGCGAAGTTGTGAACAATCTAAATAGCACTCTTGTTATCACAATACATCAGAGTGGGACAAGAAAGAGAAACTCTCATATTAACAAGTAACCAATGTGACCAAACTATCTCACTGGTGGTAGACATCATAACACGATACTTAGCTCCCATAGAAGATTGGGAAACAATAGTTTGTTTTTTGCTCTTCCAATAAATAAGAGAATCTCCTAAAAATATATAAAATCTAGTGGTAGACTTTTGATCTTCAGGATCACTGGCCCAGTCAGCATTAGAATAGGCATATAGCTTCAAAGAGGAATTGGATGGAAATAAAAGACTTTAAAATATAATGCCCCAAAGATATCGTAGAATACAAAGAATAGCAACCCAATAAACTATAGTAAGAGAATCAACAAACTAACTAACAATGTGAACATCATAAGCAATGTTTGAATATCTAATAGTGAGATAGACCAAGTTGCCAACAATAGTACGATGTAAAGCACGGTCTAGTAAGGGCTTACCATCAGAAGAAGAATATCGAACATTCACCTCTAGAGGATTATCAACAATCTTAGTATCAGTAAGGCGAGCTCAATTGAGAATATCAATTGTGTACTTAGATTGTGAGAGAAGATAACTTTTCTGAGAAGAGGCTACCTTAATACCAAAAAAGTATCGTAGAGCACCTAAATCCTTTATTTCAAAACAAGAAGCTAAATTGGATTTCAACATTGAAATCCCATCAACATCATAATATGTAATAATCATATCATCAACATATAAAGCAAGAAGAATACGACCAGAAGAGCTGCACTTTAGAAAAAGTGCAGGATCGTGATGACTATGGTGAAAGCCAAGAAAAGTAAGCACATAAAAAAACTCTACAAACCAAGCACAAGGTGACTATGTAGACTTCTTCTTAAAGATCACCATTCAAGAAGGCATTTTAAACATCCATCTAAGATGTATGCCACTGAACGACAATAAGAGTACAAATAGTAGTCATCTTTGTAATCGGAGCAAAGGTCTTCTCATAATCTATACAATCTTATTGAGAAAACCCCTTAGCAACCAATTAAGCTTTGTACCACTCAATCAAACCATTAGACTTAGTTTTGATTGTATAGAACCAGTAAGAACTAATGGCACCTTACCAAGTATCAATCTTATGTAAAATAGAAAGTTCCCCAATCATAGTTTATTGCCAAAGAGTATTAAGAACAACTTCTCTATATGATAAAAACTCATAAAGATTGTGAATAGAAACTGAAAATGATGTAAAAAAAAAAAAAATTATGAATAAGATGAATAAACAAAATCTAGTAATAAAAAAGACTTATAAAGATGCTAAGAAGAACATGAAGGAAGAGGATCCATAATCTCAAAAGGTGTTAGAGTAGTCGTAGGAGGAGAAGGAGCTTGACGATTAGGAATCAAAGTATTAGTATTTAAAAGAAAATATTTTTGTTGTTTAAGAAAGAAACAATGTGAACAAGTTCAAATTTAGAAACATTATGAGACTTAAAAGAAACAAAAAAGAGAAGTATATGCTCAAATAAGTAAACATGGTGAAAACATATCATTTATAACTAATCAGAATAAAGCAACGATATTCCTTTTGTTCTAATATATAATTGTTGGGAACTCTAGATTACTCCATTTTCATGTCTTGGATCTTGTAGGGTGCATTCATATATTCGTAGGGATCTTTAGATCTAACGCAGCACAAATTAATTGGCTTAAAAAACCACATTAGAATAAAGAACTAGATAAAAAGTGCTCATACTTGTGATCTAGATGTTTCCATATCAAAATCCATCATATGAAGAAGAATCTTGAAGAGTCCGAAGGTCTCGTACACAAAATCTTCCACTTGATGACTCAAACCATAATCTTAGCACTTCAAAGTGTGGGCAATGGAAGAGAGGAAGCTTTGGCTCTATTTCTCTATCTGGAGGTGGAAGATGACTAACTAAAATTCATTAGAGAACCCTAACCTATAAGAAGGTATTTATAAGGTTGCCTACTAGGCTTAAGTGACTTGAGCCCATCGAGGCTCAGGTCATTTAATCTAACTCAAAATAGGTCATTGATTAACTAACCACATAGGGTGATCTAGTTAATTAATAGCCCAATCCAGAGACCTTGTTTATCATCCCTTGCGCAACCTTGCATAATTACCAAAATGCCCTTATGCACAAGAATGAACATAGAGTCAATCCAACTCTCACAAACTGTGCCATCATGGTATGTAAACTTAAAGCAATATCACTAAGACTCATAGGTGTACTAGCTCCCTCATAATCCAATTCTAAGTTGATTCAACATTCCACTAAAGATAATCAACTGCACTCCATTACCTTATGTAAATAACAACGAGATAAAACTCGGGCATAGGTGTGCATGCTGATTAGAAACTTCTCTCCACCGACATGCCATTTAGCAGCATACCCATCCAATAGATGGACTATTTGTTAACTGTACACGATTGGAGTTCATCATTAGCCACTCGCCCCTTGAAGGAAAGAGACCACGTTGCCACTTGTAGGACATGACATGCACCTTGAGTGAAAACAAGTTGCATCACGGAAGAGATTGAAGGTAAGTTCCTATTTTCAGGACGCTTGATTTGGATTTTTATTTTTATTTTTTAATTAGATTTTGATCCATTAGTTTATGTATTGTTTTTATTAATTAATAATTCTTGAATGATTTTTTGTTAGTTTACTTATCTTAAAAGTCCTTAGTTTTTAATTTAATTCATGTTTGAAAGTTCATACTTTTAGTTTGCCTTGAGTTAAATTTGATTTATCTTGTTTAGTTAAAGTGTTTTAGATTAGTTTTGATTCATTAATATAATTAATCCTATATGGAAAAGTTCAATTCCTTTTGATTTAGTTGTCAATTCTTATATAAGCTGGAACAATTTGTTTTGCTTTCATTTTAGTTTTTTTCATTATGCATAGATTCAAGAAGTTCGGCTTTGTTTAATTATGTTTGGTTTTTTAATATTAGATTAAAAAGTTGATTTTTTATTTTATTTATTTATTTGTTTTACTTAGTTTTGATCCTTTACTATAGTTTAAAATTTTTAGGGTTCTCTTTGATTCATTGTATAAATTCTAAAAGTTTAAAATTTTGCTTTTTTTTAATTTAATTCATGTCAATTTGAAGTTGATAATTAGTTAGTTAGATTACTTTTTGCTAGTTGTTAAGTCAGTTATAATTTTAGTTCATGCTTATTTTAAATTGATCATTGGCTAGTTAGTTTAATACTTGTTAGTTATTAAGTTAGGTATAATTTTAATTTTAGATTAATTTATGCTTATCTTTATTTGATAACTTGCTAGTTTGATTAATTCTTGATAGTTGTTAAGTTAGTTATAATTTTAGTCATACTTTAATTCATGCTTATTTTTTAAATTGATGATTCGTGAGTTTGATTGATCATTGTGATTATTAAGTTGTTTAGAATTTTAGTTAATTAATTTAGTCAATCTTATGTTATTGTTTGGATGTTTCCAAGTTTGTTAATTTAGGTTTTGATTTGTCACATTAATTTTGTTGTTGCTTAGAATTTTAGTTAATTAATTTAGTTAATCTTGTGTTTTTGTTTGCATGTTTCCAAGTTCGTTAATTTAGGTTTTGATTTCATCAATATTTTATTTTGTACTTGGCTAGGGTTTAAGTTAATTAATTTAGTTAATCCCATGATTTTGTTTGCATTTTTTTAAGCTCGTTAATCTTAGTCTTTGGTTTGTAAATATTTATTCTATGTGTTTACTAGAATTTTAGTTAATTGATTTAGTTAATCTCATATTTATTGTTTCCATATTTCCAAGTTTGTTAATTTTAGTTTTTAATCCATCATGTTTTATTTTATGTGTTTTTGAGATTCTAGTGGATAGCTCTTGATCAATACCTCATTGTTTAGTTTGATAAAAAAAATTTAGTTTATTTTTTGGGTGTCTCTTTGTTAAAATTCAATCTTTAAAGGCCATAAAAAAATAACGAAGATTGGCATATGTTCTCACCACTTTAGTTTGCTTGGTTGTTAAAAATTTTACTTTGTGCATTTGTGTTCTTTTGTTTTGCTTAGTATTTTGTTTCTTATGTTTTGTTGTTTCCAAATGAATTTCTTTCATTTTAAAATAATTTTTTTTCCTCAAAAGATCCTTTTGAAAATCTATTTAAAAAATTCAATTAGAATCCCTAAGGTCAAAATCTTTATTTTTAAAAAATATGCAACTATAACTCATTTAGTTTGCACCCTTTTGTTTTCAATAAAAAATTGGTTTTGAGTGGAACATTAATCCAAGCTTGTGCTTCCAAATAAATGGGATAATTCTAGGCTAGATTTGCATATATTAATTGGGGATTTGGTGAGACCCCTACATAAAAATCACTTTTTTTTTTCAAAATCTTTTATTGACAGCTTGCTCGTTTTACTGCATCCCTGAAAAGAAAATTCAATTTGACTCACTTACGATACTTTAAAATTTTTTCCTAAGATTGTATGGTTTTTTAGACATCTTGAATATGAATTTAGAACTTTGTTTGAGGTAAAAAACAATTCTGAAATGGAAGATATAAATGAGTCTTTTAGGGTTTTGTTTTCACCCAGTTCTAGACACCCAAAATGTTCTTATAAAAATAAATTATTAAATAATTTTGTAAGTTTGATTTGATATTTTTTTTCTTAATTCTAGACTTCCTTAAAATTATTTTAGACACATAAATATTGAAAATAATTTTCCCAATTGAAAGATATAATTTTCCCTTTCTACATTCATTGCACTAATTTTGAATAAAGGGATGTTTAATTGTTTTTAAAATTGATTCGTGTGTCTTCTAACCTTGTTTTTATTTTTCCTTTAAATAGACCTTCTAAAAAAATTGCAATATTTTTATTTATTTATTTATGATTTTTTAGAACTTCTATGTTAGTTTAAAAAAATCAGTTTATGCGTGCTATTGAATTATGCCCTGGTTTAGACCTTTAGAGACATTTTTTTTTTAAAAAATTGGAATCAATTGGAGCTTTATTAAATTGTTTGGTCTTCTTACAATCTAGAAATATAGAAGAGCTTCTCTGAAAATATTTGTAATTAAATTCACATTCCAGACAATTTTTTAGGTTTTATTTTGCAAACCTTCCTATTATAACTACATCCTAAAGTTCCAGTACAGTGCTTGCTTTATTATTTAAACTAGTGTTGTTGGCATATCTTGAATTTGTTATGAATTTTATTCTCTAATGTAGACATAATGAGAATGTTGTCTGATTTTTTCATGACAAAATAATGTTTGTAGATATTTTTTTAGGATTTTTCAAGTGAATGCAACTATTTTGCCCCTTGTTGCATGTTTTTGTTTTAGTTACTAATTTTGATACTTATAGTTATCTTAAGTATTAGTTTAAATTTAACAATGACCTTGTATGTATGTCCTAGGTGATAGATGATATTCCTTTAGATTCTTGCCTTTTTTTAGCTATACATATGTCATATATATTAGTTCTTTGCATCATAATTACTTGTTATCATGAATTGTTTTAATCCTATTTCATTACATGTAAACAAGGGTCTCCAAAAAGCCCGCGGCCCGCTTTAGGCCCGACCCAAGCCCGCCGAGCCCGAGCCCGGCCCGAGCCTGTTTCTGGGCAGGCCGGGCCGCGGGCCTAATTTTAAGCCCTACAGGCCAGCCCCGACCCGTAGGCCCGCCCCTTTAAAAAAAACTACAAAAATAAAAAGTATTAAAAAAAATATTCATTTCAAAATTTTATTCATTGAATGTATAATTACATTTGAAAATGTGGGAAAAGTTTACATCACTACAAAATAAATACATCCCAACTAGGTTGGCACCTATTTATTTGTCAATCATCTGTATTTTTCAACCACAAAAAATTTAAAATAAAAATATAATATACATTTAGTCATTATTTTCTGGCGGTGATGGCGAACTATAATGCATCCATGAAGATCTTGATAATTTTAAAGATTCCATATCGGCAAGCATCTCTGTTTCTCGAATGGAATCGTACATCATTTTATCTGCTATTTTCCAATCTTTCACACATATCCCTGCTTCAATAACATCTGGCGCTAAGTTGCATTGTTTTTTACTAACTACTCTTCCACCTGCACTAAAAGCAGCTTCTAATGCAACTGTACTCACAAGAACTGTTAGTACATCACGAGCAATTATAGAAAGCACAGGATATTTGTGTTGATGTGATTTCCACCATATTAAAATATCAAAATCTTCTTGATCTTCAAATGAAATTATATCAGTATGAAGATATTTATCTAAATCAGATGTATTATTTGGAGAACTATTTGTTGTCTTTTTTCGACTTTTCAACATTTCTAGAGCTCCTTTATAAAAAGATGAGGAGTTTGTAGATGTAGGTGGTAATTTAATAGTATTAATATCATTACCATATTTTTCTTTATAATAGTTATATAAATTATATAATAATGAATTTATTTCATTTTTAATTTCTTCAATTTTTATTTGGTCATTAAAATAAATAATTGTTAACCATTCATCCAAAGCTTCAAATTTCAATCTAGGGTCCACAATTAAAGCAATATAAAAAATTAAAGGTATTTCTCCCCAATATTTTCTAAATTTTTCTATCATTGCAAATATTGTATCATTAAATATTTCAGAACTTAAATATTTTTGAAGTACAATAAAAATATTAGTTATTTGCATAATAACTCGATTTGAAGTTGGATAATATACACCACAAAAAATGTTTGTTGAAGTATAAAAAATTTCAAAAAGATCTCTTAAAAGATCCGCAATATGCTAATCATAATCATTTAATGCATAAATATCTGCTTCACAATCATTGTTAATTACTTGTATTTCATATAATTCGACTACTTTTCTATATTTTGTAATATTTTGTAAAAGTTTATATGTGGAATTCCATCTAATGGCCATATCCAAATTTATATTTTTTCTTTTCATATTTAACATTTTGCAACAATCAAAAAATAATTCATGTTTTGCTTGAGAACTATTAATACTATATGCAATGCCTCTAATTTTTTCCAATGTACTATCAACATTTTTTAATCCATCCTTTACAATTAAATTTAAAATATGTGCACAACAACGCACATGAAATATTTTAGCATGATCTTCTTTTACTTGCCAATATTGTTTTAGTCTATGTATTGCTGCATCATTATTAGCAGCATTATCTAATGTTATTGTCAATATTTTATCACGAATGCTTAAATCTATAATTTCATCATTTATTAAAGATACTATATTTTTACCACTATGTGGAGCATTTATTAATTTAAATGAAATTATTCTTTTATTTAATTTCCATTCATTATCAATGTAGTGAGCAGTTATACATAAAAAAACCAGTGTGAGTTAAAGATGTCCAAATATCAGATGTTAAACAAATATTTCCTTCAAAATTTGCAATTTTTTTTTTTTTAAAATTTCTTTTTGTGTATAAATTTTTTTCATAATATCTCTTTTAACTGTATTTCCAGACCAACCTTTAAATTGAGGATTAATACCTCGTTGAATTGTTCCTGCAAAATCATGAGTTTACATCATGTTGAAAGGTTGTTCTACTCTTATTATATAATCAATCATTTCTTCACGACAGTTAGATTCATCATAAGAAAATGTTTTTAAATTTCCACTTTCATTTTTACCTAATTGCATATAATTTATAATATCTACATTATTTTTAGTTTTACAATTTTCATGATGTCTTTTTAAATGACTTGTGCCTGCATTTGAGCCACCAGTAAGAAATTTATTACAAATTTTACATTTTGCTTTTATTTCTTTTTTATTATTTTCTAAAATTATTTCTATTCTATAAAAAAAATTCCATATATTTGAAGTAAATTTTTTGTTTGATGATATTTCATCACATGGACTAGATGAAGAAGCACTTGCCATATTATAATTATTGATAAAATATTATGCCAAAAATAATAAATTAATAAATATAAAAAAAAATGTAACAAAAAAATAAAGTAGTAGGGGTGAAGTATGTTACTCAATTAGAGAACTGATGCAGAAATTCCTAGCAAATTTGAACTCTTGGAGCCACCAATGCTTGTTTTGCATCACCAACAATATTGTATAATTTGAGGGAAAAATAAAAGAATTTGAAATATTGTAGAATGTGAGAGAAATAGAGAGAATTTGATGAAAAAATGAAAAGGAAGAAAATGTATTTATAGGAAGGTTAAAAAAAAAAATTCAAAATTCAAAATAATTGGCCATGTGACCATTGGAAGCTTAGCTCCAACGGTCACATGGGCTGGAGCTAGGCTCCAACGATCACATGACTATTGGAGCCTTTAATTTTTTTTTAAAAATAATATACTTTATTTTTTTATATATATAATTAACTCAATTAATAAACATAAAAAGAATGTAGTTTAGCTGGTTAGAAGCTTAAAGTTTAAACATGAGGGGAGGGGTTCGAATCCCCTCCTCTCCCTTCCCTTGGCTTTTTTGAAAGCCATTTTGGCTTAATTCAAAAAGTCCGTCGGCCCGGCCTGCCTGCCACTATCCCGCGGGCTCATAGGCCGGGTCGCGGGCCTAGCATTTTAGCATGGCCCGGCCCGTTGACCAGTCAACGAGCCCATAGGCCCGACCCGAGTTGGGCCGCGGGCCTCCTATTTACAGCTCGGCCCGCCCGTTGGAGACCCCTACATGTAAACACACTGTAAGTTATGCATAATATCCAAGTATGCCTCTCTTCTTTTTTTATCATTGTACTTCTGTGAATAGATATGCTTTGTGTGTAAAATACCCTCATGCTTGATTGTGTTTTGAATTGCTTTGACTAATGTATAGTCTCCTAAATAGAACAAAATATGATGCATATTGTATGTTATATATCTTCTTGTTTGAACCAACTTTGATGTCTTGTGGTAACACTTAAGCTGTAATTCAAGTGAACATATTACAATTTCTTTATGATTGTGTTTTGAATTCTTGTTTGGAATGCTAGCGATAATAGAGTTTTCAAATCACTTTAGCCTACTTATGTATCCTCAATCAATTGACTAATTGTCATAATTCCCTCAACTCAGCTAGTAGAGACCTCTTTAGGGCTTAAAGGGGTGCTACCTCTTTGAGGTACCTTCCCAATAGGTAACCTAATCTCCAGATCTAGACTTGGGTTTTTCAAAGACTTGTCTTTCCAAAATTTAAGGAATCATTTTTCTTAGGGTTTTAGTTTCTTATTTTATTTTCTCTTAAAAAATAATAAAATAAGTGGCGACTCCAGTTTTTCATAAAATACAGTTTTTCACCTTAAAAAGAGAGTCTTGTCAATGAGTGGGGACACATATAAAAAATACGAGTCAACACTAGGTTTGAGTTAGAGGTATCTATTAAATGTTTTACCTTATTTCATATGTGTTTGTGTATATCAATTAAGATAACTTGATATTGATTTTAATGTGTTGTTTCAAGGATTGAGTTTGGATTAACCATTTGAGGCCAGGCTAGCAAATGAAGTCGAGGCTCACTCCAATGCTTTTGATGGTAACAAGAAAGTGACCATGGAGGTGCTTGAAGTAGGTGAAACCGTGGGTACAACTTTGATAAATCCAATTGTACTGCTTCAAGGTGCAAGCAATATGTCAAAGCTAAGCATTGGTTCTTCTTTGCACAAAACATGATCGTCCTCAGATCTCCCTGTGCTAGCCTTGCTTCATCTAAGATGGCATAGCATCCTCCCAGTTCTTAATCTCAGTTGTTTGTTTACTAAATAAGATAGAGAGTTTTTTCTTGTATGGTACTCTTAGACACTTGTGTTTGAAATGCTATGTTGCGTTTTTTTGTGTAATGACTTCTTTCAATTTTTTAATGTGGCTTGATAGGGTTGTATGTTGTGTGTTGCATGTGTACAACTCTTTAGTTGTCAATGATCTGCAAACATAGAGATTGAATTGTGGTTAGGCTTTGCACATGAGAAAAAACAATTGTTGCACCAGTTGGTTAGCCACAATTCAATTAATTATGCATTGGTTCCCTTGTGGCGAGTCACCATTATGGAACAGGGGCTTATAATCAGACTCATGCTGAAAAAGTATGGCCCAGTCATACAACCTTAAGGCTTATTACACCATTCATTATTTTTTTAAGGTAGTTGTAACGGCTTGATGAAGCTCAAAAAGATGTGGCCTAAGTCTACTATTCACATAGGACATATTATATTATTCATATAAAGAATATTTTCCTAACTATATGATATGCGTAGGAACAAAAAACTCAAAAAGGGCAAACAAGTAGTTTTAGTCAAGTGTAGTACTTTTTTAAGCATACCTGGTTCCATGGACGCGGTAGCTAAGTGCCATTCGGGTAGGTGAGCTAACAGGCACCTACGGATGCCATTTTCAAAATGGGGAATGGGCCATCCCAAGTCAAGGTCGGCTTCCCTTCTCCTGGGTACCTATTTGAATTTAAAACAACTCAAAATACTAGATCTCTTTCATTTATTAGGTGATGTCTAACCTTTCAGTTATAGTTTCGAGCCGCTCGTTGTCAATAAGTAGTAGCTTGAATTGCTGCCATTTCTCTTTTTTCTTCAAGGAAGGTAACAAATTCAAACAAAGCCTCATGATTAATCTTGCCATGATATGCATGTACCTATAGGGAAGGTAACCCTACTTCCACAAGTACAACTTCCTCTGCCCCATAAACTAAGGAGTACAGGGTCGCTGTGTGGGATGACCTGATAAGTACAAAACAACTCGAAGTACTAAATCTCTTTCATTTATTGAGTGATGTCTGACCTTTTAGTTATAGTCTCAAGCCACTCGTTGTCAATAAGTCATAGCTTGAATTGTTGCCATTTCACTTTTTTCGTTAAGGAAGGTAACAATTTTAGACATAACCTTGTGATTGATCTTGCCATGATATGTTTGTACCCATAGGGAAGGTAACCCTACTTTCATGAGTACAACTTCCTCTACCCCATAGACTAAGGAGTATAGGCTCGCTATGCGGGAGGACTCGATAGGCCCATAAAATGCTAGGTAGCTTCTCGACACATTTGGCTTTGGATGACTCTAGTCTTTTCCTTGGCACCATGATAATAGTTTTATTACTGGCTTCTGTTTGTCCATTCCCTTGTGGATAGGCAAAGGTAAAGAAATGATGTTCAATGTGCAGCTCTTGACACAACCCTTTAACCTCCCAAGACTCAAATTGAGTTCCATTGTCTATGGTAATCTCCTAGGGAATGCCAAATTGACATATTATGTTTTTCTAGCAAAAATTCCGAACATTTTCCCCTTTTACTTGGAAGAGGGGTTATGTTTCTATTTCCCGTTGAGTGACTAGGCAACCCAAAAAACGTCCACTGGTGACCCCAAAGGTACACATAGAGGGTTTAAGCTTAATTCAATAGTTGCACAATGCAAAGAACACTTTAACTAGGTGTTGTGTTTATTGTTGAGTAGATTTGCTTTTAACCATCAGGTTGTCCACATAAACTTCCACCACTTCACCAACTTTCCTTTCAAAATGCCATCATACATTGAAAGGTTGCACTTGCATTTTTTTAACCCGAAGGGCATCATCATGTAACAATAGGTTCCATGTTCGGTGACGAAGGTAGTTTTTTCGACATCATCAAGGTGGATGGGAATTTGATTATATCCATTATAAGCATCTAAGAAAAATAATACCTCATGCCCCGATATTGAGTCTACCAACTGATCAATACAAGGAAGGGGATAGTTATCCTTTGAGCATGCCTTATTAAGGTTGGTGTAATTGACACACCTCCTCCATTTACCATTATTTTTAGGTACTACAACCACATTAGCTAGCTAGGTCAACTAACGCACCTCTTAAACAAAATTAGAAGCCAATAATTTATTAAGTTCCTCTTTGATAATCTATGCCTTGAATGGGGCCATCTGATGCCATTTTTGTTGTATGAGAGTCAAGTACAAATATACATTAACCTTGTGATTGAAAAACTTGGGGTTTATGCCCGACATGTCTTGGGGCTACCATGTGAACACATCGGCGTGAGTTTGCAAGCATGTGTTTCACTCGTTTCTATAAGAATTCCAAGATCAACCGTCTAAGTTGAGTGATATGCTTGTCTTGTATCCCAGTTGACATCTCTTGAGTTGGTTCTCCTATCTCTTGTTGTTGCTGAGGTGTTGGGTTTTAATTGATATTTGGTTAAAAAAAGGTGTTGGGTTGAACACCTCCTGCTTGCGCCTCCATGCTGAGTGTTATTAGATGGTATCTTTAAGTTGATTTTTTGGCGATAGGTAGAAGTCATAGTTACAGTTGCATGAATCTAAGGACGTCTTAAAATCGCATTATACAGTGAGGCAGAACTGTTTATTAAGAACAATCGCATTATACAATGATTTTTTGTCTGCCGTTGAAGGGGGTTGCACCAGTCGATTCTTGACATATTGTTGCAAACCTTCTTGTCATACCAGCTCTTCCAAGTAACAATGTAAATATTTGCATTGGTTAGTTCGATGCCCATGTAGGTGGTGATAATGGCAATACTTAGTTTTATCAAGGTGGTTAGTCAATCGAACCGGTGAAGGCGACCACTGAAAATTAGATCCATTTTTTATTTTCATCAAGAGTTGCTCTCTAGGAGAGATGGTGAACTCAATATGATCTAATGGGTACCTTAAAGTCTTATCAGCCTTAACTTTCTTTCAAGCCCAAGGTCCTTAAACCTGTATATGTTTGATTCGACTCATGGTAGCTTAGCTTTAAAGGCGTATCAAAAAAATTTATACCTTAAATACTATTACTAAAGTAGCCAAGCTACTATAGCATAGTGGTTCTAGGATCGTTCACTGGGAAGAGTTTTCGCAAACACAAGTGATATTCAAATTAGGAAAATAGGTGATTTTAATATGGATGTTAGCTTTAAAAGAAGATGTAAATGTTTTAGAAAGATTTAAACTAATCTAAGCTAACATTAAAGACTAAAATGAAAGGATGTAAAAACAAGTTTCTCAAAGATAGGATAACTATGCTCTGGCTCTTATGCAAATTGGAAATCTCAGGATAGGCTCCTCGTGTTGGGGTTGAAACTATGGTGATGCTTGCTTCCCGAACCGGTATGGATTTAGCAAATCAAGTTTTAATCCTTTAAAATGGCAAAACAGATGGTCGTGAATTTCATCAATGGTTATTCACCTTAGACTTCCTTTGAATGGCTCGTAAGAGATAACTAATGGTCTAAAGCCAAAAGCTTACCAAATATTGGCAACTCAAAGTCATTCTAGGTGATAAACTCACCTTTCAATGACCATTGAAATTGGTTCTAATGGATTAATGCAAACTTGGAATTGAAAACCTCACCTTCCAATAGCTCGTAGGAGATAACTAATGGATAGAAATCCAAAATCTTATCAAGTATTGGCCGTTGGAAGTTGTCCAAAGGAAATAAAAACCAAACTTTGCATTAATGAACCTTTAATGAAAAACGACTACCTTACCTTCCAGGTGCGAGAAATTTCCATGGGATTGCATCCAAGTCATCACATAACATCCATACTTTGAGAAACTAAAAGTTTTAGCCAATCATCCTCTGAGGAAAAGCCCTCAGAGGCTGTTTGGCTACTAAGAAAATAGAAATGGGGAAGAACAGGAGAAGAGAGAAAAAATAGAGCAAGGCTCTGCATAGTCTATATATTTATATATTTATATCTCCATCCGTCTCTCTATATTTTACAATGGATGCACGGGAATATATATAGAGAAGTTTTTCAAACCTTCCTAGCTAAGAAATCTTATGATTGGTGGATTACAAGGAGAAGAATGGAAATTTATACAAAAATATCTAAAAGAAAAGATCTAAAGTGGAGTCAGCGGAATAGAGGAAAATTCACACCACGCATGGGCTGTGCGAATTTTGAAGGTGTTGTGCGAGTTTCGCACAAGCCTGGAGCAGTTGTCTTCCGAAGGCCATATCTTCCTCATTTCAGCTCCAAATCGTAAACGGTTTGAAGCGTTGGATTCTTGACTTCCTGAGCTTTGAAATGGTATATAGCATGTAGAAAATGGACTTAGGGAAGTTCTCCAAAAGTGTGAAGTAAGACTGCAGCTGCTGTCCTCTGTTTTCTTCATTCTGTTTGTTTTTCCTCTTTGCTTCCCTCCTTTACTTGGCTTGTCTTAATGATCCAAAAAGCTGTCAAAATACTAAAACTAGCCACAAATATGATTAGAAGTCATTTCTAGGTCCTTAACATGCCAATTGGGATAAAGATGGAGAACTACTACACAAAAGTGCTTAAAACATAATGAATTAAAGGCGCAAAATGACACTTTTTGGGTAGTAATCACTCCCCCCAACTAACACATTGCTAGTCCCTGATTAATGAAGGAGAGAAAAATAAAGAATAATAGATAATATAATAATTTACAAAACCATGCTGATCACTCCAAAAAAATAATTAAGTGGCATGATTGGATCAAACTCTCACATGGAACATGAAAGAAATAAAACTCAAACTTCAATAGGAGCTATCAAATAATTTGCCTAGTCACAATTCATAAAGAGTAGGCATTATTCAATTTTGAGTATCAAAATAATTTCCACTTCCAAAGGACCAACTCTTAATCTTCCACAAAAATCTATGTGTTATTTATTAGTTTCCGGATATAGTATGTCAAACTAATTTCTCCCCTCAACCTAGTTCTTTTCAAAGCTTAGCAAACTAATCAACCTCCAATAGGCTAAGAACGCACCTCTTTTCTTTCACAATTTTTTTTCTTGTAGGAGTGCAAAGCTTAAAGGCATTCTTTTCTAAATTGTCCATGTAACGGGGGTCCATCGATGACTCCCAACCAATTAAGGTATAGGGCATCAAGCTTTAAGGATCTTTCAACCACTAACTCCTCAGATTTTACCCCGGACTTTTGAGAATGAATTTTAATACCCAAGCACCTACAGTATGTTAAACTCTACCTATTCACCCACGTAACGAGCATTGAGGTCGGTGACTCCCAACCAATTAAAGCTTAGGGTATCAGGTTTTAAAGATTTTCACCATATACCCCTCAGACCTTGCTCGGGTTTCAAGGCAAGTAAAACATTTTTCTTTTTCTTTCTTTTTCCAAAGACTCATTGGCCTTTTACAAGGTGTCCCAACACTATTAAATGAGGTCAAAGGCACCAAGTCTAAAATTTTCCTAAGTCAAGAGGGAAAATGGTTTTTCATCTTATAAATGGAACCTATTGTGCATAGTGTGTGAATAGCTTAAAGTGGAAGAACTAAGGTGGAATTCAATAGAAGTTTCAACAATTCATCAACTTTAGTAAGCATAATACAAACTCTAAGTCAAGTAAAAAGATAAAAATTCAATTTCTCCCATTTCATTTTGAAAATTTTTCCTTAATAACCATGGAGAGTAGAATAAAAAACTTAAAAAAATTTAAAATTAAGCAAAAAGCAACTAAATTACCAAAATAACTTAGCATTAATAAAAAAACTTACTTCTTCAACTCTCCCCCCAACCAAGCTGAACATTGTCCTCAATGTGACAAAGCGATTAAAAAATAGGGAGGAAGTGGTACCTCCTGAGTGATATAGAGTCTGAGTCATGTAGGAGAAACCACATGTTTCAAAAAAAACAAAAGAGTTTGTGAGTAGAGAAAATAGAAAAATGTCAAGTTTTAAACAAGAATTGATGCCTATATATGATGCATCATCAGTAATACATCCAATCCCAGAATATAAGGCATCAAAACATGGAATTATGTATACTAATATAATATGTAAAGACAAAAAGTAAAGAGATGATCAAATAATGGTAAGGTCCTACGGAGCTGATGCATCTGTGGTGGCCTTCTGAGTGGGTTGGATCAGAACTTTGGCCTCTGTTCTGGTATTCTCCTTGGATGGCATAGTCTCCTCAACTGGAGCTCTCAGCTGGTGCTATGGGCTTTGATGGTTTAAGGAGGTCAAAAATGGAGTGAGAGGCTTCATGTGTGTGATCCCAGGGTGCGCGGGACTCTCTGACTGCTCTGAAGTCTTGGCCTTCTTTGTAGGAGGACTCCTAGGTGGAATTTGAGTAGGGGCCACAGGCGTGGCAGCTGCTCTCCTCGTATGGTATCTGCGCTGAGGGCAGAATCAGGTAAATGTGGAGGTGCATCTAGTGGGGCCCACACAGGGGCAGCTCTCTAACTGCTCTGGGGAGCTGAGGCATAGCCTCCTCGGATCTTAGGCATAATGGAGCAAAGAAATAAGGCTCAGAGGCTTGGGATTGGGGAGGGTAGGGATGAAGAAGGGGGGTGTTGTGCAAGTGTTGTGCGAGTGTTGTGCGAGTTTCGCACAACACAATATGTTGTGCGAAAATTTCGCATTCCTGTGGTTCTCCAAGATAGAGAGAGTGGTTTTGAAATTTTGTCACAAAAACGAATTCGCACAAGGTTCGCATTCCTGTGAAATTCGCACTGAGATTTTGGGAAGGGACCGAGAGCATGCATTTTTGAAAATTGGCACAAAAGCAAATTCACACAAGGGATGTGTTGTGCGAAAATTGCTGAGTCTTGGTTTTTCTCCCCTGTTTTCCCTTGTTTTCACCATAACTTCGATTTTTGCAAGCATCATACCTGCATGAACACTTCAAAACTCATCTTAAAAACATATTAAAACTAAATTAAAGCTAAGAATTCAAACTAAAACATGCATAAATTTAAAGAAAGCATAGAATTTAAATGAAGCTGATAGCATGTACCCCAAAAAGAAGATGAACTATTTAGCTCATCCTCACTCACACACCCACTTCATGTTGAATTCCCCCTGGATCCCAAAAAAAATTAGCATCCTTCCCATTTGGTCCAAGGGAATTTGTTTCTCTTCTCTTCCCTGGAGAAGTGGATGCTTTAAAGGGTTCAGGTAACCCTTTATCATCTTGAACCTTACGATTTTCAATGGAAGGTTGGTCCATAGAGTTGTCATAGCAATCCCCCACCAAAGTGTCGATCTTCAACACTTTCCTTGATCTTTTTGCATTGGTTCCTTGAAGGTTATGGTGGGGTTGAGGAGGAAGCTTCCTTTTTCCCCTTGCTATGTCGAGATTGGTGAGCTTCTCAATGGAGTCTTGAACTTTTTCTATCCTTAGTGATAGATCATTATAAACCCCCTCCATTCTTACATTTATTGAACTCTCCAAATTATCAATCTTTTCATTAAGATGAGAGTTGATCTTTTTTTGTTCACCTACAAAGTCCTCCATGACTTTGCTTATCTTCAAAATGGCTTGCTCCAATGAAGATGTACTCATTGATGGTTGAGGTTGAGGTTGGGTTGTAAGGTTGGGATGGTTATTCCAACTTGAGGTGTAGGAGCTTTGGTAACCATACATGTCTCTCACAGTTGGAATGGTAGGGCACTCCCCTACTGTATGCTCATATGAATCATCTCCATTCAAAGGATACTTACTACCCCATTGGCTTTGTTGAACTTGCCTTTTCCCTAATTCAATCCGATCCCTCATGGATAGGTATGCAAATTTGTCCTTCTCATGATCATAATGAGAGCTTTGATCTTCATGTGGAATTTCCATTTCTAAAAAAAATGATATTCAACTAAGGCTATTTTCTTCAACTTGTACCAGGGTTCCCTCTTGGTCTCGAATCCAACAAGGAATGCACAAATTGAAATTAAAACAAAAATAAAAGAAAAGAGAATAAAAAATTTAACTAAATAACAACTAAACTAAAAAAAAAAAATTATAAGAAAACTCACTAAACTTGTGATGAAGATCACAAGTTACCCTTAATGGTTGCTTCACTGTGCTTGTGGCACCTTCCCCGGCAACGACGCCATTTGATTCGACTTATGGTAGCTTAGCTTTAAAGGCGTATCAACAAAATTTATACCTTAAATACTATTACTAAAGTAGCTAAGCTACTATAGCATAGTGGTTCTAGGATCGTTCACTGGGAAGGGTTTTCGCAAACACAAGTGATATTCAAATTAGGAAAATAGGTGATTTTAATATGGATGTTAGCTTTAAAAGAAGATGTAAATGTTTTAGAAAGATTTAAACTAATCTAAGCTAACATTAAAGACTAAAATGAAAGGGTGTAAAAACAAGTTTCTCAAATATAGGATAGCTATGCTTTGGCTCTTATGCAAATTGGAAATCTCAGGATAGGCTCCTCGTGTTGGGGTTGCAACTATGGTGATGCTTGCTTCCCGAACCGATATGGATTTAGCAAATCAAGTTTTAATCCTTTAAAATGGCAAAACAGATGGTAGTGAATTTCATCAATGGTTATTCACCTTAGACTTCCTTTGAATGGCTCGTAAGAGATAACTAATGGTCTAAAGCCAAAAGCTTACCAAATATTGGCAACTCAAAGTCATTCCAGGTGATAAACTCACCTTTCAATGGCCATTGAAATTGGTTCTAACGGATTAATGCAAACCTTGGAATTGAAAACCTCACCTTCCAATAGCTCGTAGGAGATAACTAATGGATAGAAATCCAAAAGCTTATCAAGTATTGGCCGTTGGAAGTTGTCCAAAGGAAATAAAAACCAAACTTTGCATTAATGAACCTTTAATGAAAAACGACTACCTTGCCTTCCAGGTGCGAGAAATTTCCATGGGATTGCATCCAAGTCATCACATAACATCCATACTTTGAGAAACTAAAAGTTTTAGCCAATCATCCTCTGAGGAAAAGCCCTCAGAGGCTGTTTGGCTACTAAGAAAATAGAAATGGGGAAGAACAGGAGAAGAGAGAAAAAACAGAGCAAGGCTCTGTATAGTCTATATATTTATATATTTATATCTCCATCTGTCTCTCTATATTTTACAATGGATGCACGAGAATATATATAGACAAGTTTTTCCAACCTTCCTAGCTAAGAAATCTTATGATTGGTGGATTACAAGAAGAAGAATGGAAATTTATACAAAAATATCTAAAAGAAAAGATCTAAAGTGGAGTCAGTGGAACAGAGGAAAATTCATATCATGCATGGGCCATGCGTGTGCGAATTTTGAAGGTGTTGTGCGAGTTTCGCACAAGCTTCGCACAAGCTGAAGGTGTTGTGTGAGTTTCACACAAGCCTGGAGCAGTTGTCTTCCGAAGGCCATATCTTCCTCATTTCAGTTCCAAATCATAAACGGTTTGAAGAGTTGGATTCTTGACTTCCTGAGCTTTGAAATGGTATATAGAATGTAGGAAATGGACTTGGGAAAGTGCTCCAAAAGTGTGAAGGAAGACTGCAGCTGCTGTCCTCTATTTTCTTCATTCTGTTTGTTTTTCCTCTTTGCTTCCCTCCTTTACTTGACTTGCCTTAATGATCCAAAAAGCTGTCAAAATACTAAAACTAGCCACAAATATGATTAGAAGTCATTGCTAGGTCCTTAACATGCCAATTGGGATAAAGATGGAGAACTACTACACAAAAGTGCTTAAAACATAATGAATTAAAGACGCAAAATGACACTTTTTGGGTAGTAATCAATGTTCTACCTGTTACATTTGGGTTTGCTCTCCACCACTCCCATCTCCTCTTTTATGTTAGCATAGTGATTAGCTTTACACAAGAGTGCTTCCATTGTGGTAAGTCCACTTTTAGCGAGCGATCCTTGGAAGGGGCTACCTAGCGGTAGAGCCTTCCTGAAAGCAATCACAATAGTCTTCAGGTCGTCGCTCTCGACCTACTTAGCTTTGAGTTGTTCCCAAAGATGAATTTTCTTGCAACTTAATTTGTTGTATTTCTGCAACTAGCCTTCCATATTTATGTTCCAGCTTTTTTTACTTTGGAGCTACAAACCATGAACGCCTTTTTGGTGCTACTTAGGCCATTTTAAGGTCTAGCGTATAACTTGTTGTACTTTCTTCCTGTACTACCAGGCTTGTTGATGGAGTATACACCTTTCTTTCATAATCACGAAACTGGTAAGCTAGCTCATCTTGTCTAGCTAAGAGATTCTCGAGTCGTTGGCGATATTTACGATGTTGTTGATCCTTTTGATGTTGCAATTGTGCTAGTCAGTTTTTCATCGAATCTTGCTCGTTTAATTCACTTTCTCTAGTTAGTCCTTCCTTAACTAATTCTCCATCCCGTGTCATGACACATTATTATGGCTGAAAAATTCTTCTTTAGCAAAGAACTTCCCACGGATAGTGTCAAATCTGGAAACGGATTTTCTTATTAGATTCATTGTGATCGTACAATAGACTAGTCTTCCTTTTATATAGCAGTGCATATTGACTTTCCCAATTAAGAATCAGGAGTCTTATTAGTAGCAATAAGGTGGGGATTCACTGAGGTACCTCTCTGTGCATGGTACCTATGGTTGTCTCTTTTTAAGATAGAGGATTGGAATGAGCTGCTTCCTTCAAAGGGTACCTGATTGGCAGGTACCTATTTTTGATACTACCAAAACCAATCATTCAATTCCTTTTTCAAAGTCTCTCAAGTGGTGATCTAAGGCCTCCCATACTCTACATCATATTCCATCATCGTGCGCCACCATGGTTTTGCATCATCAATTAAATACATATCGATGATGGAGACTCTTTTTTCCGTAAAGACATGAGCAACCTCGAAGAACTAATTCATATCCCATATAAAGTTCTCCAACTCTTTTGCATCTCCATTGCCCTTGAAGCCTTTTAGTTCAAGAACATAGACTTTAGAAGAAGATGCTTAAGAAACAGTGGGAGCCCACTACAACATTACTTTGTTGAGGATGATGTTGTCTCCTTCAAAGGCCTACACCATAGGCTTGCGATCATCAACCAAGGCCTGTACCTTTGCCTTTAGACTAGCAACCTTATCCTCAACATATTTTTCATGAGACTTAACCAAATTTCACTATAGTTGCATTTCCTCCACTATATGTTCTACCACGAAACCATAATGGCATCATCACTTGGTCTTTCTTCTATCAATGCTTCCAACCAAGATACCATTTCTTTCAATTCTTCTGTTACACTACCACCAATCATGTCATAGCAAGGCTTTGATACCACTTGTCACATGCACCCATTAAAACCACCACCAAATTTTTTCAAAGTGTATAGTGCTAAGACACTAATCTTAGCCAACCTTCCCAAAAAGTCACAAAACAAAATCCAACTTAAACAAGATAACAATCCATTATGAGAGCTTTTCCTAACTTGTGTTTTTATTAAAATTACAAGGTTACAAAATTGTTTTACAAGTGCTTTAACACTTATACAACTTCCCAAGTCAAAGAACCAACCTCATTGAGAATAACACAGTTTGCTTCTCTATTTTTTTTTTACAATTGGATTATTTACCCTCTCTCTGTAATGAAGAGGATTTTATAGATGATGCCAATCTATTTAAATTTTGAATTTAAACCTTTGAATTCAAAATAGGAGCCTGGAGTGGTGGTTATGCAACCACCATAACTACCCAACTAATCACACTCATTTAGCCAAAGGTGTCTCCTCATGTTGCATGCAAGCATAAGCCTACCTGATGTTCCCTTGAATTCCTCAAGTCATACCCTTTCAAGATGCCTCTTGTTAACAAGTCGAGTATAACTGCCTCTGCCACTCAACCAAACAAGTCATTTTCTAATTGCCTCAACCCAAGGTCATGTCCAGTTCGGTGTTACAAGCTAACCCCATGCCAGTTTGGTCTTTAGGCCCTTTACATGTCAATCAGGCCCACATTAAACCTCTTGTGTGTGTATCACTAGCCTATGACAAGTGGTATTGAAACCAGTCAATGGCAAGATGAAACCAGTCAACATAGTAGTATTGAAATTCATGGCGTGCAAGCTGAGCCCCTTTGATTCTTGCCCATGGGGTCGCCGCACAGGCCGTGCCGTTGCGTTAGAACTCTAAGCCTATGGCAAATGGTATCAAAGTAAGGCAAGAGGTAGAGCATGGTGGTGTTCCCTTTTGATGATATATTGCCAACACATTATCTCTCTCGATGGCAAAGCAAGTAGTCTATGAAGCCTAACATTGCAACAGTGCAAGGAAGGGCACTATGGCATGAATTGAAGTTGCACTTATGAGGACCCGTGAAAGAGTATGGGTACATCTAGATCATGGGGTGTCATTGGTTGTTTAGTAGTGTGCGCGGGTGTCGCTTACTAAAGGTGGAAGTTGGTGTTTGGCTGCACACTTCTGGGGTGTTACCGGGTTAACACGGCAAGTGGATGTTGTGTCTGAGCTATGGATGTCCCCTTTGGTCCAGTGAGTTTCAGTAGGGAGCCTTTGGTGATTAATGGATTATGGAGAGCAGCAGCATTTGAGGGCATCATTTGGTGAAGACATGAAGCCTTGCATGAGGGTGTACAAGAGATTGGGTGGGGAAAAGTGTCATGAACTATTTGTTTGGTGTTCTTGACCATAGTGAGAATATTGATCAAGATTAGTATGTTGGCTGGTTTAAGTTGAATGTAATGGGAATTTCTCTAGGGAAAGGGCGTATATGTGATGTTGGATGCTTCTTCAAAGTTTAGGCAGGCCAACTCGGTTAAGTTTGGGGAGCTTGTCGCTAGTCAGGGACTTGACGATGAAGAGGAGCTTGGCCATTTCCTACACAAACTGCTCGGGAGCTGGAGTTGTTCCCATGATGAGTCCTTGGTAGGACGAAATCAGTGAACATAGTGGTATTGAAACACATCGTGTGCAGGTTGAGCCCCTTTGATTCTTGCCCATGGGGTTGCCACACAAGCCATGCCGCTATGTTGGAACTTTATGCCCGTGATATCATGCTAACTTTTTGCACAATTTTATATAAACTTAAAGTGATGTATTATTATTTTTCATTTAGAAGCTACAAGTGATAATTTATCATCCATCATTTTGCCACAAATTTTGCTTCATGGTTCAAAAGGGCAAAAAAAAAAAAAAAAAAAAATTATTTGGAAAACTAACTTTTTAGTTTGAATCTTTTCCTATAAAGTTTATTTTGTACCCAAAAATAGTACTTCAATTTTTTATAATCAAATTTATTAAGTCTTGATGTTTTATGAAAGAACTCATCATTGAGCTTTCTTAATAACTATACAGTTTTTTTGTTAAAAAATTCTATGCCATAATCTCATGTACACAATGATCATTGATCGCCAAATATTCAAAAATCATAAGATAAGATTTTGTTGATCATCATTTGATTTGAATTCCTCAATCAATATTATATGACCAATTTTCGGCCTTACTTTTAAATTGTCACAGTAAAGAGGAAAATTGCAATTGAAAAATTAAATGAAAATTTTAAAGAATTTTATAGTTACATGATATGTTTGAATATTTATGTGAAAGAAATTAGGTTGCATTAAATAGGACTTGATTCAATAAGATTCAAATAGAATATTAGTTTATTAGTTGAAACAACAAAGTAAGATGGAAATAGAATCTTAGATTATTAATGATTTTCTTCCATGGAATTGAAATTTTACTTCTTTTATTATGTTTTATTCTTTTTAATCTTTATTTTTTTTTTTGAATTTTAGAAATTGAATTATTTTGTTCCTTTTCATGGCTTGTTGAAAAATGTTTCTTGCTTTATTATATATGGATTAATTTCATTCACTTTTTGAGGATTAATTAAATAAACTAAGCCAACATTAGTTTCACATTTTGTCTATTAGTATCTTGTAGATGTATTTAATATATTTTAAAGAATAAAATTTAATTTTCGAGAATTGTTAAAGACACCACTACCAAAGCTTGGGAAGTTTGAAATTAAGAGTATCTTTTTTTTTTAGGTTATTTGAACATCATCTTTTTTAAGGTTATTTTAACGTTCTTATGACTATACAAATTTTTGGGTTCCAAGAATTTAGGGATTTATTTGAAGTTCCTTCTTACCAGAGAATAACCAAATAGATTTTTTGTCCTATCATAGATCTCTAGATTTTTATGTATTAGGTTGAGTGAGAAAATATTTTGATATATTTGATTACTTTTGTTATTTCTCTCTACTTATTTTGATTATGACTATGTTTTGGCCATGTTTTGGATTATTCTTCCTCGTTTTCTTTTCATGCTCTATTTTCTTATGTTTAAAAAATTTTGTGACAAAGAGAGAGTAGAAAAGCTGATATTGAGAACACTTTTTATTCTTTTATTTTTCACTTTATGTTTTATGGATTTGTTGTTTAATTGTGTGCAGATTATAAATAATTGTTAACAATGAATGATTTAGACTAGGATATGATATTGGGTTCAATGGGGTTTTTATGATAGTTGGGTGTCTCATTGTAATCTTTACATTTGATTAGAGAATTTTCAATGGGAGATAGTTTGTGTATTAATTGGGAATTTCATTTCATTTCTTATTAATTAGATAGAACTTACTTTCTTGAATCTTATCTCTCTGTAGATAACTTTGGACTTCACTGATCTAGAGTCACCAATTCGAGGTAAATATGTGTTTGCAGCAACAAATTCAGCTTCAATGGTTGATAACGTAACCAGTGGCTGCTTCTTTGAACACCACATAACAGTTGCAGAAACCATCATAAAAACATACCCAAAAGTGCTTCTATCATCCAAATCTCCAACATAATCACTATCAGTAAAACCAAACAAATATAAATTTTCACACTTTTATAGAATATACCATATTTTTTAGTACCATAAAACTACCTAAGAATCCTCTTTGTAGCTAAGAGATGAATCTCCTTTGGACTCTCCTTTTACCTGCCTACAAGACTTACTGCTTGCATTATATCAGGTCATATTGCTGTCAAATACATTAAACTTCCAACAATTTATTTGTAATATATACTATAACTCTTCTTCCTGCAAGATTCCTCATCCCAAACATGTCTAAGATTCCTTGCACATATTTCTTTTGACAAACAAAGAAAAATTCCAATGGCAGACTACACAATTTCTATACATAGAAAAATAATGCATCATTATAAGATCAAACATATCAAACTCAAGCATCATAGATTGTTTAAAATTCTTAAGCATGGCCCTACCATTTCCTATGTATAGACATATCACAAAAAATATGCATCTATACCAATATACCAAGCTCTGGATTCTTGTTTTAGTTCATATAATCTTTTTCGATTTGTAAACTACCCTAAGAGTCCACTTTGTAGCTAAGAGATGAATCTCCTTTGGGCTCTCCTTTTACCTACCTACAAGACTTATTGTTTGCATTATATCAGGTCATATTTCTGTCAAATACATTAAGCTCCCAACAATTTATTTGCAATATATACTATAACTCTTCTTACTGCAAGATTCTTCTCAAGATTTAATCTTTTTTTTAGTTGGTGGTGTTACTAAGTTGTAGTTCCTCATCCCAAACCTGTCTAAAATTTCTTGCACATATTTCTTTTGACAAACAAAGAAAAATTCCAATGGCAGACTGCACAATTTCTATACCTAGAAAATAATGCATCATTCTAAGATCAAACATATCAAACTCAAGCATCATAGATTGTTTAAAATTCTTAAGCATGGCCCTACCATTTCCTATGTAAATCAGATCATCTACTTATAGACATATCACAAGCAACTTTCCTCCAATTTTTGTATAAAGAGTATACTCATATAGAGATTATTGAAAATCTTCCTTTAAGAAATATGCATCTATACTATTATACCAACCTCTGGATTTTGTTTTAGTTCATATAGTCTTTTTCCATTTTTAAACTTCATATTCATTGCCCAATTTCATAGAACCAAGGGGTTGATCGATAAATACCTCCTCTTGTAAGTCTCCATGTAAGAATGTAGATTTTACGGCCAATTGGAAGATAGACCATTAATTTTGAGCTGCTGATGCAACCACTAGTCTTATCGTGTCATGTCTTACAACTAGAGCAAATACTTCTTTGTAGTCCACACCAAACTTTTAGCCACTAAACAGTCTTGTATTTGTCAATTTCACCATTTCCTTCAACTTCGTCTTGTAAACCCACTTAACACCGATTGTCTTCTATCATTTTGGAATTCTATTTACTCCCAAGTGTTATTCCTCTCAATGGCTACAATCTCCACATCCATAACCTACTGCCATTTTTGTTCTTTGATAGCAACTTCAAAGTTTGTGGGATCACAATCTGAAAATGGTGCAAAATGAAAGGGTGGGTCTTTAGAATCACCAATTCCAGTTACCTCATAGTCTTGCATCCATGCAGGCCTCTTTCTAGCACGTTGAGTATGAGAACTTGTTGCATCATCATATTCGAAAGCTGTTAGCGAGTTTTCAACAGCTGTAGAAGCTTCATTTGGTGGATTCTTAGGTACAGGAAATTCTAGAACAAGTTGTTGTAAAGGTTGCAGCCTTTTCTCTTTCATTTTCACCAAAAAAATCTGTAAGAATTTGTTATCCAACATCATTATTGCTTCTTGGCCGGAATGTTTCTTCATCAAATACGACATCCCAACTGATTATAATTTTCTTAGTGATAGGATTATTCAACTTGTAGGCTTTTAATTGATTACTAACACACACCAAGAAAAATGCACTTCTCACCTTTGTCATCTACTTTCATTCTCTTCTGGTCTGGAATATGGGCAAATGCAATACTCCCAAAAATTCTGAAATGATCAACTGCAGGACTATGTTATCAACTTATATTTGAAAAGGAAATATTAAAGGGAAAATCTAAAGAAAACCCATTTCTCTTCATTTTTCCCTAGACATTTCTTCTTCTTCTGCTTTTCCTTCTCCTCCTCATTCTCTTCTTTTGAAAACTTGTTGAGGGAAAATGATGTAAAAATGGGATTCAAACATAATGGAATAGAGATTTTCATCTCTACTTAGAGGAGTAAAGATAAGTAATCTCATCTTATATTTTTCCTTCTATTTTCTTCTTCTTCTCCACCTTTTCTTTGGGCAATTGTTGTTAGAGAGTAGGTTTTAACATGTGTGAAAATTTTTTTATATATTTTTTTAACCAATTTCTCTTACTTTTTGGATTGTTTGGTTGTCAATAAAGTGAAGAAAAATATTATAATTTAAGTTTGATTCACATATAAATTTTTAGAAATGGATGGAAATGATATCCTATGATGTTCATACTCAAAGGGAAATTGGTGATTCTTTTCAACCCATAATGGGTGAACTCTAATTTATTTCAACATTGGAAGAATCCAAATCAAGTTCAAACGATCTAATATAATAGATTGAGTTGGGTTTACATACATAATTTCATTTCCACATAGATTGAGTCCAAATCAAGTTCAAACATTGGAAGAAAGCAAAAATGAAGAGGTTGAGATCAGCAAACCAGAGTTAAAGCCCCTACCACATGGTTTAAAGTATGTTTATTTAGAAGAAAATGAAGAAAAACTTGTGGTAATTTCAGCTACATTGACTGAAGAGCAAGAAATTAAACTTTTGAAGGCGCTTAAAGAGAATAAAAGAACGATTGGTTGGTCCATTTCAGATTTGAAAGGGATAAATCCCTTGATTTGCACGCATCATATTTATTTGGAAGAGAATGCAAAACCAGTAAGGCAGCCACAAAGAAGGCTAAATCCCCTTATGCAAGATGTAGTCAGAAAAGAGGTATTGAAGCTTTTAGATGCAGGTATTATTTATCCTATCTCTGACAGTAGTTGGGTGAGCCCCACTCAAGTAGTATCTAAGAAAAGCGGGATAACTGTGATGAAGACTGATGAAGGAGAGCTCATTCCTACAAGGTTGACTACAGGTTGGTGAGTATGCATTGATTTTAGGAAGTTGAATGCAGTCACCAAGAAAGATCATTTTCCATTACCTTTCTTAGATCAAGTTTTGGAGAGGGTAGCTGGTCATGACTATTATTGCTTCTTGGGTGGCTATTCAGGCTATTTTCAAATTGCCATTGCATTGGAGGATTAGGAGAAAACCACATTCACATGCCCATTTGGCACCTATGCTTATAGGATCATGCCTTTTGGTCTTTGTAATGCACCGACCACATTTCAAAGGTGTATGCTTAGTATTTTCAATGACATGGTAGAGAGAATCATGGAAGTTTTCATGGACGGTCTGATTGTTTATGGGAAGACCTTTGGTCCTAAATTGGGAGAAGTGTCACTTCGGCAACCTTAAGGGTAGTACTTGGTCATGTCATCTTTAAAGAGGGCATTCAGGTAGATCCAGCAAAAATTGAGCTCATCTCAAAGCTACCTTCGCCTACTACTGTTAAAGAGGTGAGACAATTTTTGGGACATGCAGGTTTTTATAGAAGGTTCATACAGGACTTCTAAAAAATCTCTCAACCTCTTTGTGCTTTAATACTTAAGGATGCAGAATTCATATGGACTAAAGCATGCCAAGAAGCTTTCAAGGGGCTAAAGTTACTCCTCACTACTGCACCAATTGTGAGACCTTCCAATTGGTCTCTCCCATTTGAGTTGATGTGTGATGCTAGTGACTATGTAGTGGGAGCCATACTAGGTCAAAGGGAGGATGGAAAACCATATGTGGTGTACTATGCTAGTAAAACCCTCAATGATGCTCAGAAGAACTACACAACTACTGAAAAGGAGCTCCTTGCAATGGTGTTTGCACTTGATAAATTCAGGAACTACCTTTTGGAAACTTCAATAGTAATTTTTACTGATCATTCGGCCTTGAAATATCTACTCAAGAAAAAGGATGCCAAAGTAAGACTTATCAGATGGATCCTTCTCCTTCAAGAATTTAATATTCAAATCGAGGATAAGCAAGGGGTAGAGAATGTGGTTGCTGATCATCTTTCCCGAGTTAGAGTAGAGTCACATTTCGAGGAAGCACAAATTAATGATGAGTTTCCTGATGATGCACTTTGTGCAGTGGAGAAGTTGCCTTGGTTTGCAAATATAGTCAATTACTTGGCAACTGGAGAGCTTCCATCAGAATGGAACATGGAAACAAAGAAGTATTTTCTTTCGCGAGCAAAACACTATGCTTAGGATGATCCATATTTGTATAAGTTTTGCCCATATCAAATTATGCGGAGATGTGTTCCAGAGAATGAACAACAAGACATATTACGAATGTGCCATGAAGGAGCTTGTGGAGGTCATTTTGCTTCAAGGAAGACTTCAGCAAAAATTCTACAGAGTGGATTCTATTGGCCAACTATGTTCAAGGATTGTAACACTCACTGCAAAAGTTGTCCACAATGTCAACAACTGGGGAAAATCAACACAAGGTATCAAATGCCTCAAAATCATATTTGTGTTGTTGAAGTCTTTGATTGTTGGGGCCTTGACTTTATAGGACCATTTTTTCCTTCTTTTGGTAATCTCTATATTTTGGTGGGAGTGGATTATGTCTCTAAATGGGTAGAAGCAGTGGCATGCAAGAGCAATGATCACAAAGTGGTGCTCAAATTTTTAAAGGAGAATATTTTCTCTAGGTTTGACATTCTGAGAGCAATCATTAGTGACGGAGGTTCACACTTTTGTAATAAGCCCTTTTCCACTCTTTTGCAAAAATATGGAGTGAGACATAAAGTGTCTACCCCATATCACCCTCAAACGAATGGGCAAGCTAAGCTAGCAAATCGAGAAATTAAGAGAATCCTCACCAAAGTAGTCAATATTACAAGAAAAGATTGGTCTACCAAATTGAGTGATGCACTTTAGGCATATAGGACAACCTATAAGACTGTCCTTGGCATGTCACCGTACCGGATTGTTTATGGTAAAGCATGTCATTTGCCTGTAGAACTCGAACATCGTGCATATTGGGCTATAAAGAAGATGAACTTTGATTCGGATCAAGCTGGAGCTAAAAGGAAATATGATCTGAATGAACTTGAGGCATATCAAAATGAGAGTTATGAATGCTTACATAATGCAAGGGAAAAACACAAATTCTACCATGACAAGCTTATTTTACGAAGGGAGTTCAAGCAAGGTGAAAATGTGTTGTTCTACGACTCCAAGCTTCACATTTTTCTAGGAAAGCTAAAGTCAAGGTGGAATGGGCCTTATATGGTAAAAGAAGTTTTCCCTTATGGCATTGTGACCATTCGAAATCTGAGGACAGGTAATGAATTCAAAGTTAATGGCCAACGCTTAAAGCATTTCATTGAAAGATTTGAGACACAAGAGGAGAATCTCCATTTTCTTGATGGGGAGGTTCAAAAGGGTTGAAACATTTTCTGAAAATCCAGTAGGTAAAAATTAGATTTAGGTAAAACTTTTATTCATTTAATTTCTTTTTTATTTTTTTTTATTTTATTTATTTATTTATTTTTTAGTTTTGCATTTTCAATTAGTCATTAGCGATATGGTTAGCATTTTTTATTTATTTATTTTAGTTGTTTTTAACTTACTAATGAGTTTATGAGTTGTAGCGATTTAGCTTGCAAACATCTAAGTGATAAACGTAAATGAGAACTTTAAGGGAGTGAAAAGGTAAGCCTCATATGTGTTCAAGGTGACAAAGCTCTTACAGGTACGTTGATCTATATTTAAGACCATTGGTGAACTTTGAATACAAAGAATGAAATACAAAATTGAGTAGCCCTTGGGAGAGAAGTCCTAAATTTTTATGATGAAGGGTTAAATTCTTTTGTCTTTAAATTTGAAATCTTAAATGGAAATGACACTTTTGGAGACTAGTAATGGGTGATTTCAATATTATGATCTTTTCGAATTCAAATTTTTTGTTTTGGAATTGCAATTTTAAATCTACAGAAAGTGAATTCGAATTGAGATTGATTTCGAAATCACTAGTAAATGGCAAAATAGGTGTTTTGAACTCACAAACAGTGAGTTTGAAATACAATGAATTTTGAGATGGATTTTGAATTTCGAAATGAGCAATTTTGATGCGTTAATATGGACTTCAACACTCACAGTGTGTTATTTCAAAATGAAGACAAATTCGAAATCCAACAAAGTTGCTATTTCGAAATAGAAGTGGGAATCAACAGTGAGTCAATTCGAAATGGAACTATTTTCGAAATCATTAAGGAAATTTTGAAATGTTTTTTTTACACTACATTGAGGCTACAGTTAGCAAATTCGAAATGGTGGGCTTTTCGAAATAAAAACTTTTGCTTTAGAATTGAGATTTTGTTGAATTTCAGAAGGTGACTTCGAAATTTACCTAATTTAGAAACGATTTTTATTCATTTCGAAATGAGGTGTTTGAAATGTTTTTTTTTTTTATAGTGAGTCATTTTGAAATAAGGTAGTTTTCGAATTCAATGGTAAGATTTTAAAATAGGCATTTTTTTTTTTTTACCATCAGTTAATGAATTTGAAATCAGTCTATTTTCGATTTCAATAGTTAAATTTCGAAATGGCTCTTCTTAACCAAAATCCTATTCAAAATACCTAATTTCTATTTCGAGCTCATTCTGAAATCATCCAAACGGTCATTTCCACTTCCAAACCACTTCATCTCCTTTCCCCCTGTTTCCTTTTCCCTTGTTCATCGTCCTAGCTTCCATTGAAGGCAATTTTAGGGTTTCGTCATGGGTTTGTCGCATTCTAGGTACGCATCACACTCATGCTCGTTTCTTGATTATTTTTTTCATGGATTTTTCTTGATTTTTATGGTTTCATTGTGTGGTGGTTCTCCATATAAAACGCGGTGTTACCCAACTTTCATCAACATTGTTTAGGGTTTCTATTGTTTCAGGTGGATAGATAAATAAAAAATATTAAATATAATGAAAAAAAAATTCGTGAGTTTTGCATACAGTCCGTTTAGTTTGCTTGGAAATTTCCTTGGAAATTCAGGGTGTTAGGATTTTTGGTTTATACTTGGAGAAAATGTTTGATATTTTTTTTACATGACTCTTAGTGCTTGGTGAACATCTTAGAATAGTTTGAGAGCAAAGTTCTTATTTTTCCATGAGTTTTGCATAAATTGTTGCCTAATCTATGTTTTATATGCTCTGGAACATTTTTCACTCTCTAGTAGATTTTTTCTACTTGTTCTGCACATTCTCCTCAACTAACTAATCACTTTGATTTCCTTGTCACATGATATTTGAACTTAGGTATTGTTTGGATTATATCTAAGGCTTCAAATATTCATGTTTTCATCATTGTTAGACATCTTGAATGTTTTCCCGCATTTTAGGAATGGTCTACCACCGATTCACATGAATCCATAGATTTCATGAGCATCTATTTATTTATTTTTTTAGATTGTTTTCTTAACCCTTATGAGTTTTTTATTTTTATTTTTATTTATTTATTTCCCTTCATTAAGTTTGGTTTGTTTTTCAACATTTATTTCAGATGGCTAGAGATAAAAGGAAAGTTGTTATTCAAAGTGACAATGAGGCTAGGCATTTCCCAAGGCAAAAGCGTGCCCAACCTCTTATGCAAAGTCAAAGTGGTGTAGTGATTAGTGAGCCTACCGAGAGGCATGTCACTCGTCAAGCCAAGCATGTAGAGGCCAGGACAAAGGCTCGTTTTGATCGTCCAACCACTAAGAGGACTGAAGCCAAGCATGTAGAGGCTAGGACGAAGGCCCGTTTTGATCGCTCAACCACTCCTAAGACAACTAAGCCTACTAGCACTCCTCCACATCCACGAAAAACTCCTCCTACTACGAGCCCAACATGTCCTCCATCTTTAGGAGTTTGTGATGATGCCCCTAGGGTGGACCTATCTCATCGGGAGTTTGGTCAAGAGTTCTCTTATGACATACAGGCTTTTAGTACTTATGAGCCCACTACACAATCCATGCATCTCCTTGATTGATACTATTTTCTCGCATTGATGGATCCTCCCCTATATTTTTATGCCACTAGTGTACGAGAGTTCTTCTTTACCCTCGAGGATTGGAGAAGGGGGTATCGAGAGCTGCATTTTTCTATCAGAGGACGAGCTGATGTTATCTCCACTCACACCATTGCTACAGCTTTTGGTTTACCATCATCTGCTCCTCCTGAAGCCCGCTTTGCACCTTAGTCAAGACCAACCTTTCCAAGGATTGCACGTATACTAGCACCTCAGGGTACTCGTTGTCGTTCAGCCATCACTCACCTTGAGATGCCACAGATCTTATGGTTTGTAGATCAGGTCATTAAGACCAATATTTTTCCATTTGGACACTCTACAGAGCGCTCTGGTTCAGTCTTATGGGGGTTATATCACATGTACACAGGCGAGTGGTGGAGTCTCGCTCAACTCATCATGGATACCATCATTTATTTTTTTCAGAAGGTGAAGGAGAAACAGTTAGCTTCAGCTTAAAGCTATCTCATTCCTTTGCCTTGGTTGCTCTCATACTACTTGCTCCATCGTGGACACTAGTTACCCGAGTCTGATCGTCATATGGCTTCTCACACTTATGTTATCGATCAGTGGGTTCGAGCGATTCATTCAGGGTCACAGTTGACTACCCATGGCATTAGTGAAAGAGAGATTTGCACGTTGTTCCACTTCCATCTACTACAAAGAGCCCGCTCTCGTCTACGCCTACTTTTGATACGAGCGTACCAGTGCTTCCTATTTCTCTTCCACCACCTCTTTCGAGTGCCCCAGAGCCTGCTGTTCCTATTTCTACACCAGCAGTACCAATCTCCGATCTTCCTAGACCTTCACAACCTCAGGTTGCTGATGCTACCTCGAGTACCTTATCGATCATGGCTCGTCTAGACACACTTCAGGAGTTATTTGTGTCTATGGACTCCCGCATTGATGCTCGCCTAAGTAAGATGGAGACTCGGATGGATAACCTCACTTTTTCTGTACAACAGCTCACTTCCTTGGTTATTCCATTTAGACAGAGAGGAGATTTTGTTACACCAGCTAATACCAGCCTAGAGGTTGATGGCTGCACAGAGGTAATTAGTTCTGGCTCTAACACTAGAGCACCGATAGTAGCCCATGAGACCATGCCTATTTTACAGACCTCAGGTGCTGCAGGATAGGTTGATGGTGAGAAGTTCATTCATGCTACTGACACTGGTATGGACATCATTATTCAAGATGACTCCCCTATGGTACAGGATCTTGGCGAGGCCGTTACACCTATCGTGAAGATCACTGATTAGGCTACTACACCTATGTTAGAGGAGATAGATGGAGTTGTCACTCCGATCATTGGCGCCTGATGATCTTTTCTATATATACCTTATTCGATCTGGTTGTATACACTATGGTATTTTTGGAGCATACTGATACTCTTATACTCTCTTTTAGATTCTCACCACTTATGTTTTTCTCTATGTATACTTTTGCTACTAATCTTGTTGCTTTTGTGCAAGACTAGTTTATATGAAGTCCTCATAACAAACTTCTCATTCGATGATCTTGAGGTAATATCTTCCTTTTTCCTTTCTTTTGACCCATTATCGTACACATTGGGGACAATGTGTAATTTAGGTTAAGGGGGGAAGGTCTATTAACCTATTAGCCCTAATTGTTTTTCAAAAGTTTGCATGTCATCTTTGGTTAGCTAATGAGATTCTTGATTTGCCTTGGTAACTCATGGTTTATTTGGCATGAGAATGCTTTAAGTAGTATTATTTCTTTAGAATTTGAGAAAAAATGCAGTTAGAGCAAGAGTATTAGTTCACTTACCTTATCTTTATATACCTTTAATTGCAAAAATAGTTAGGTTGAATCCTTGGAATACCTTCAATTTTTCTTTGATGGTTATTTTCTATTTAAGACTCAAAGCACACACAAAGCACGTGTACCCTTATGGTATCTTAATTAAGATAATTTCTTTAGCTTAAAAAGAGTTGTTCTTAAGCAATAAAATGAGGAAATGAAAAAATAAAATAAAATTGAAAAGGACTGATTTAAGCTTGAGCAATTATCTGAGGGGGTAATGGCCTTGTGTCTTCAAACCCTGGTGCCTGAAACCAACTGGTTAGGAGTCATCGGTATCTTGCTCGTTACATAAGCTAAACTCAGTTTTGAGAAAAAAAAAAAAAAGATATTGAAAAAAAAAATGTTTGGGAAATTCGACCTTATTCTACCTTGAGCTAGGGTGATACCTGAGGGGTAAGTGGCCTATAAAGGTCCTCAATACTTGGTACCTTGGGTGAAAACTCGGGAGTTGCCGGTGGATCCCTATTAAGCCATATAGAAGGAGATTTCCTAAACTAAGAAAGAAAAATCAAAATAAATTTTCCTCCTCTTTAACTTAAAGAATGATGAAATTTAGTTTAAGAAGAAGTCTTAAGAAAAATACTATGAGGGGACACCAAAATTAAGCACGTGAGGTTTATGTGGAAATAACCAATCAAGGGAAAATCAAGAGACACTAAGGGGAATGCTAAACATGGATGCACATTTATGTATATGAAGATAAGGTGAGAAAACTAAGAAATTGCATATCTTGTGTCATCTTGCTCAATTCTAGGAAATTTGTCTACTTGGGTATCTTCTATGTGAAACATGTTATGTTGAGTTAATATGGTTTCATGAATCTCATTACATATTTTTTGTTCTTTTTTACTCTTTTCATTTGCTAGGGACTAGCAAAGTTTAGGTTGAGGGGGATGATTGGAGCCAAAATATGTGCTCTAATGGCACATATTCAATATGATTTGTGCACCAAAAGACATTCAAATCACCCAACTTGACCTAAATCAATGCTAAGGCCCTAGCCATGAGTTTAATCTGTACTTTGGAGACTTATCTCAGGTTCAAGGGAAGAAAATGGTGCAAATAGTAAATAACAACGAGACGAAACTCGGGCATAGGTGTGCATGCTGATTAGAAACTTCTCTCCACCGACATGCCATTTAGTAGCATACCCATCCAATAGATGCACTATTTTTTAACTGTACACGATAGGAGTTCATCATCAGCCGCTCGCCCCTTGAAGGAAAGAGACCACGTTGCCACTTTTAGGACATGATATGCACCTTGAGTGAAAACAAGCTGCATCACGGAAGAGATTGAAAGTAGGTTTCTATTTTCAAGACGCTTGATTTGGATTTGTTTTTATGTTTTTAATTAGATTTTGATCCATTAGTTTATGTATTGTTTTTATTAATTAATAATTCATGAATGATTTTTTGTTAGTTTACTTATCTTAAAAGTCCTTAGTTTTTAATTTAATTAATGTTTGAAAGTTCATACTTTTAGTTTTCCTTGAGTTAAATTTGATTTATCTTGTTTAGTTAAAGTGTTTTAGATTAATTTTGATTCATTAATATAATTTATCCTATATGGAAAAGTTCAATTCCTTTTGATTTAGTTGTTTATTCTTACATAAGCCAAAACAATTTGTTTTGCTTTCATTTTAGTTTTTTTTTCATTATGCATAGTTTCAAGAAGTTCAGCTTTGTTTAATTAAGTTTGGTTTTTTAATATTAGATTGAAAAGTTGATTTTTATTTTATTTTATTTTATTTATTTTTTTGTTTTACTTAGTTTTGATCCTTTACTGTAGTTTAAAAATTTTAGAGTTCTCTTTGATTCATTGTATAAATTCTAAAAGTTTAAAATTTTGCTTTGTTTTAATTTAATTCATGTCAATTTGAAGTTGATAATTAGTTAGATTACTTTTTGCTAGTTGTTAAATCAGTTATAATTTTAGTTCATGCTTATTTTAAATTGACCATTGGCTAGTTAGTTTAATACTTGTTAGTTATTAAGTTAGGTATAATTTTAATTTTAGATTAATTTATGCTTATTTTTATTTGATAACTTGCTAGTTTGATTAATTCTTGATAGTTGTTAAGTTAGTTAGAATTTTAGTAATACTTTAATTCATGCTTATTTTTTAAATTGATGATTCGTGAGTTTGATTGATCATTGTGATTATTAAGTTGTTTAGAATTTCAATTAATTAATTTAGTCAATCTTATGTTATTGTTTGGATGTTTCCAAGTTTGTTAATTTAGGTTTTGATTTGTCACATTAATTTTGTTGTTGTTTAGAAATTTAGTTAATTAATTTAGTTAATCTTGTGTTTTTGTTTGCATGTTTCCAAGTTTGTTAATTTAGGTTTTGATTTCATCAATATTTTATTCTGTACTTGGCTAGGGTTTAAGTTAATCAATTTAGTTAATCCCATAATTTTTTTTGCATTTTTTTTAAGCTCGTTAATCTTAGTCTTTGGTTTGTAAATATTTATTCTGTGTGTTTACTAGAATTTTAGTTAATTGATTTAGTTAATCTCATATTTATTGTTTCCATATTTTCAAGTTTGTTAATTTTAGTTTTTAATCCATCGTGTTTTATTTTATGTGTTTTTGAGATTCTAGTGGATAGCTCTTGATCAATACCTCATTGTTTAGTTTAATAAATAAAAAAATAGTTTATTTTTTTGGGTGTCTCTTTGTTAAAATTCAATCTTTAAAGGCCATCGAAAAATAACGAAGATTGACCTATGTTCTCACCACTTTAGTTTGCTTGGTTGTTAAAAATTTTACTTTGTGCATTTGTGTTCTTTTGTTTTGCTTAGTATTTTGTTTCTTATGTTTTGTTGTTTCCAAATGAATTTATTTCATTTTAAAATAATTTTTTTTTCTCAAAAGATCCTTTTGAAAATCTATTTAAAAAATTCAATTAGAATCCCTAAGGTCAAAATCTTTATTTTTTAAAAATATGCAACTATGACTTATTTAGTTTGCACCCTTTTGTTTTCAATAAAAAATTGATTTTGAGTGGAACATTAATCCAAGCTTATGGTTCCAAATAAATGGGATAATTCTAGGCTAGATTTGCATATATTAATTGAGGATTTGGTGAGACCCCTACATAAAAATCACTATTTTTTCAAAATCTTTTATTGACAGTTTGCTTGTTTTACTGCATCCTTGAAAAGAAAATTCAATTTGACTCACTTACGATACTCCAAAAAATTTTGCTAAGATTGTCTGGTTTTTTAGACATCTTCAATATGAATTAAAAACCTTGTTTGAGGTAAAAAAACAATTCTGAAATGGAAGATATAAATGAGTCTTTTAGGGTTATCTTTTCACCCAATTATAGACACCCAAAAAGGTTCTTATAAAAATAAATTATTAAATAACTTTGTAAGTTTGAGTTGATATTTTTTTTTTCTTAATTCTAGACTTCCTTAAAATTATTTTAGACACACAAATATTGAAAATAATTTTCCCAATTGAAAGATATAATTTTCTCTTTCTACATTCATTGCACTGCTCTAATTTTGAATAAAGGGGATGTTTAATTCTTTTTAAAATTGATTCGTGTGCCTTCTAACCTTGTCTTTATTTTTCCTTTAAAATAGATCTTCTAAAAAAATTGCAAGATTTTTTTTTTTTTTAATGATTTTTTAGAACTTCTATGTTAGTTTAAAAAATCAGTTTATACATGCTATTGAATTATGCCCTGGGCTAGACCTTTGAGATGTTTTTTTAAACTGGAATCAATTGGAGCTTTATTAAATTGTTTGGTCTTTTGGTTTATAATCTAGAAATATAGAAGAGCTTCTATGAAAATATTTGTAATTAAATTCACATTCCAGACAATTTTTTAGGTTTTATTTTGTAAACCTTCCTAGTATAACTACATCCTAAAGTTCCAGTACAGTGCTTGCTTTATTATTTAAACTAGTGTTGTTGGCATATCTTGACTTTGTTTTGAATTTTATTCTCTAATGTAGACATAATGAGAATGTTGTTTGATTTTTTCATGACAAAATAATGTTTGTAGATATTTTTTTAGGATTTTTCAATTGAATGCAACTATTCTGCCCCTTGTTGCATGTTTTTGTTTTAGTTACTAATTTTGATACTTATAGTTATCTTAAGTATTAGTTTAAATTTAAAAATGAGCTTGTATGTATGTCTTAGGTGATAGATGATATTCCTTTGGATTCTTGCCTTTTTTTTAGCTATACATATGTCATATATATTAGTGCTTTGCATCATAATTACTTGTTATCATGAATTATTTTAATCATATTTCATTACATGTAAGCACACTATAAGTTATGCATAATATCCAAGTATGCCTCTCCCTTTTTTTATCCTTGTACTTGTCGGGGTTTGTGGAGCCTAGTTTTGTTTGATCCGGTTTGGCGACCCGATCCGAATAATATTGCATGGTTTTTTAATGGGAGATTTACTGAGGCTTAGTCCATGGAGCGAAGGCTTAGGTTGACAAGCCCAAGCCACCCGTTTAGCTCATTGGGGAACCACCTTTTGTAATTAGGGTTTTTTGGTGTGGTATGGTTGTTGTGTTATATATAGAGAGAAAATATTGTAGCCGAAAAAAGTACTCTGTATTCTTCCTTAATAATAGTGATATCCTTGTAACTCCGTGGACATAGGTAAATTTCCGAACCACGTAAATACTGTCTTGTGCGTGTGATTGTTTTTTTTTGACTTGTGTTTTCTCTATTTTTTTTGTTTCTCATAGGTTGGGAATTTGACTTAATTCCCTTCAACTGGTATTAGAGCCTAAGGTTAGGTTTGAGTGGGAACAATGGCAGAGGAAGCAGGAAAGACGTCTGGAATAGAAAAGTTTGATGGCATAGACTTTGCGTATTGGAGGATGTAGATTGAAGATCATCTCTATGGGAGGAAATTGCATCTGCCTCTTTTGGGGACATAACTTGAGAGTATGAAGGCTAAGGAATGGGCACTTCTTGATAGACAGGTTCTAGGAGTTATTATGTTAATTCTGTCTAGGTCTGTTGCACACAATGTTGTAAAGGAGAAGACCACAGCAGATTTGATGACGGCTTTGCTTGGTATATATGAAAAGCCGTCTACAAACAATAAGGTGCAGCTGATGAAGAAATTGTTCAATTTGAAGATGGTAGAGAATGCATCAATAGCACAACATCTGAATGAATTTAATACAATCACAAATCAATTGTCATCTGTAGAAATTGATGTAAAACCAAGGTGATTACAACTCAAAAAGTGCTATTTTGTAGCTTGTAATTAACTCTTTTAAACACTCTTGAGTAGTAATTATTACCTTTTAACTCAATTGACATGTTAAGGACCCTTGCAATCGTTTCTAATCAAATTGTGTTAAGTTTTGGTGTTTTTTTATACCTTTTAGCTACACCAAAGCAATCCAAGAATGAGGGAGAGCTGTATATAGTTCATGGCAAAGCTTTTAGAAGCTCAAATTCATGAAGAACCAAGCTTTGGAGCTCCATAGCCCTTTTCCAAAGTCGTTCAAAGTATGCAAGGAAAGAACAACGGAGAGAGGAAAAATAGAGTGAAGAAAATAGAGGACAGCTACTGCAGTCTTCTTTCATACTTTTGGAGTACTTCCCGAACTCTATTTTCTACATGCTATATACCATTTCAAATCTCAGGAAGTCAAGAATCCAACGCTTTAAACGGGGTAAAAATTGGAGCTGAAATGAGGAAGATATGGCCTTCGCAAGACAACTGCATCCAGCTGAAGGACAAATTCGCATCTTGCGAATTTGGAACTCCAACGTGCTAAATTAAAGCCTACCTTGCGAAATAGAAATGGAATACAGCCGTACAGTCACAGAGAAGCCCAACTTACGAAAGTGATTTTGAAACTTGTGAACTTGGAGCTCAAAGTGCGAAAATGGATTCCAAGTTGCGAAATCAACTTGCGAGATTTTCGCAAGTCACTATGCAACGTGCGAAATCTACATGCGAACTGGGATATTTGTGCACTGACTCTTTTAGATCTTTTCTTCAGATATTTTTGTATAAATTTTCATTCTTCTCCTTGTAATCCACCAACCATAAGATTTCTTAGCTAGGAAGGTTGGAAAAACTTTTATATATATATATTCCCTTGCATCCATTGTAAAATATATAGATATATAAATATATAGAATATACAGAGCCTTGCTCTGTTTTTTTCTTCTCTTTCATTTTCATTTTCTTGCTAGCCAAACATTCTCTGAGGATTTTTCCTCAGAGGATGAGAGGCTAGGCTTTTTGTCTCTTAGAGTGAGGAAAGCCGGGTAAGTTTCCGCATGCATAAATTGGAACTTTTGTTGTTTTAGTTTTTAATGAAGAGAAAGTGTGACCCGTTAATGGTTTTTATCTTTTTAGTTAACTTAAAACGCCTTCAATTCACCTGAGCCAACACTTGGTAAGGCAAGTGATCTCCGTCCATGGAGATGCACTAGTTTATCTCTTGCGAGCTTTTGGTAGGTGGTTTGAAGGTAGGATTTTCTAGAATAGCCAATATTTGGTAAGCTTTTGGATTCCATGGATTCTTATTGCTTGCAATCTTGCTCCATGGAGGTTTAATTGTTATCTCTTGTTCGCTTTTGACGGGTAATCCAAGGTTAAAGATCACCTTGAATGGCAAGTGCTAGGTGAGAGGTATGAGCCATTACAAGGTGCATCAGTGAGAGGGATTTAGTGTTTGAACCCATTAATGGGAAACATCTATATCACACCGGTTAGAGAATTAACTATATGTTAATTCTCTAATGCGAGGAAAAGAAGGAAGTGATCGGAACTCCCTTTTTGTATGAGGAATCTGAGCCTAGTGATTTGAAACTCCAAGAAACACTTTTCTTTGTAAGTAAAATCAGTTACTTTATGTTAGGTTAGCTTAATACCATCCGTTTTCATTCAAACTTTTGTCTTCTTTTAAAGCTAACAAAGAAAAGAAAAAGCACCAATTCAGTTTTTGAACTAATATCAATTGCGAAGTGAAAACCCATCTATGTGGACGATCCTAGAGCCACTATACTATGCTAGCTAAATGCTACCTCAGTATATGGTGAAATAGGTTTATAAATTTTGTTGATTACTCTCGTCTAAGGATTGAGATCAAAGCACATCAATTGAGTTGAATCAATTGGAACACCAATCGGGCATGAATTACAAGGTTTGGTTAATCTTGATTTTGATGATAACAAAACAAGGTTTAGAACTAATGATCATATTTCAAGTGTGATTAGGCAAGACGATTTCCAAAGTGGCAATCACAAAGACAAATCAAGTCAAGGAGAAATCATGAAGAAGAAGACCACCTCAAAGAGAAGAGTTTTTCAAGACCAAAGCTTCATAAGATCTCTTTGTAAGGTTGTTGGTGCACTAGGACTTTCATGCATTTCATTCTTTATTTATGCACCAAAATCATCCAAGAGTAATATTGCTTTAAATATCTTAAGAATTAGATGATTTCATGTTTTCAACTAAAAACTTGTGTTAAATGATTTTCAAACTTGTGTTAAAAGGTTTTAAGTTGAAAAAGGTTGGGTGTTGAGCCAGAAAATGGCTCAACTGGTTCAACTGGTCGACTGATTGTGCTCGTCCGGTCGAGGACTGGTTAAGGGAGGCTAAAAAGTTTCTCTCTCTCCCAGTGGCCTTCTCTTCCCGGTCAAGGTTGAACCTCAACCGGTTGAGGTCCGATCGAGGTCCAGTTGAGGTCCGGTTGAGGTCCAACGATCACCTGCCAAGCATTTAATGCTAATGGCTAGTCAACCGGTCGATCCCTAGCTTGACTGGTCGAACCCTAAATGGCTAGTTTGACTTTTTTCTTCTATAAAAAGGCTCCAATCTTCATTGTTTCAAGAGTTTAACCTTCCCAAATCTTTCTTGATTATATTTGAGCCTTGGAAGAGTATTTTTTAGTGCACCATTATTTCAAAACTTGCATATCTTTAGTGCACCATTTCAATCCTAGTTTTTGTGCTAGGATTTTTAAGAGATCATTCATTTGTAAATCTTTGAGAGAAAGTTTCTCAAGTGTGGGGTATCACTTGAGGGGTTGTTCAAGAGTGGGATATCTCTTGAGAAGTGTAAAGGGTGCTTGGAGCCAAAAGTCCAAGAGGGTGAATTGGAACCATAATCCAATTGTATTGCTTGAAGGCTTGGTTTAGAAGCCTTGGATTAGTAGAACCTCAAGCTCAGGATTGAAACTAGAGGAGAGTGGATGTAGGCCGGGCTGTGCTGAACCACTATAAACTCTTGTGTTTGCATTCTCTCTTCCTTACTCTTTAATTTATATGCAATTGTCTATATATATATTGATTATTATATACTTGCATATAATTGTCTCTTGCATTCACTTGTTTAAATTTGTAAAAAGAGACCATCACCCTATTCACCCCCCCCTAGGGTGATTACCATAGGTTGGATTAGCATCAAATTCCTAACAATTGATTTTGATGATGAGATTCGTGCTCTGATCATCTTGGCTTCTTTGCCAAACAGTTGGGAGGCAATGAGGATGGCAGTAAGCAATTCTATGGGAAAGGAAAAGCTCAAGTACAATGATATACGAGATTTAATTCTGGTTAAGGAGATTCGTCGAAAAGATGCAGGCGAAACCTTAAGATCTGGTTATGCCCTTAACCTTGAGACAAGTGGCAGAGGTAATGACAGAAATTCAAATCAGGGTAGATCAAAATCCATAAATTCTAATCAGAACAGAAGCAAATCTAGATCAAACCAACAAGTACAATGCTGGAACTGTGGGAAAATAGGTCACTTTAGAAGGCAATGCAAAAATCCTAAGAAAAAGAATGAAGATGATTCTGTTAATGCTGTAACAGAAGAGGTACATGATGTATTACTTCTTGCAGTAGACAGTCCACTTGATGATTGGGTTTTGGATTCATGAGCTTCATTTCATACCACTCCACACCAAGAAATCACACATAATTATGTTGTAGGTGATTTTGGTAAGGTGTATTTGGCTGATGGTTCAACCTTGGATGTTGTGGGTCTAGGAGACGTCCGGATATCGTTGGCCAATGGGTCTGTTTGGTTTTTGGAGAAGGTTCGATATATTCCTAACCTGAAGAGGAATCTGATTTTTGTTGGACAACTTGATGATGAAGGACATGCAATACTATTTGTTGGTGGTATTGATAGTAGAAAGAGTACTATTGGGTTTGTTTTTACTCTAGGTGGTACAACTATATCATGGGCTTCAAATCTACAAAAGATTGTTACTTTGTCTACTACAGAAGCTGAGTATGTTGCAGCAACTGAAGTTGGAAAGGAGATGATTTGGCTACATGGTTTCTTAGATGAATTGGGTAAGAAGCAGGAAATGGGCATTCTACACAGTGACAGTCAAAGTGTTTACCTTAAAAAAAGAGTCTTGTCGACGAGTAGGGACACACATGAAAAATATGGATCAACACTAGGTCTGAGCTAGAGGTACATATTAAATGTTTTACCTTATTTCATAAGTGTTTTTATATATCAATTAAGATCACGTGATATTGATTTTAATGTGTTGTTTCAAGGATTGGGTTTGGATTAACCATTTGAGGTCAGGCTAGCAAATGAAGTTGAGGCTCATTCTGATGCTTTTGGTGGTAACAAGAAAGTGGCCATGGAGGTGATTGAAGTAGGTGAAACTGTGGGTACAACTTTGATAAATCCAATTGTACTACTTCAAGGTGCAAGCAAATATGTCAAAGCTAAGCATTGGTTCTTCTTTGCACGAAACAAGATCGTCCTCAAATCTCCCTGTGCTAGCCTTGCTTCATCTAAGATGGTAGAGCATCCTCCCAGTTCTTAATTTCAGTTGTTTGTTTACCAAATAAGATAAGAAGTTTTTTCTTGTATGGTACTCTTAGACACTTGTGTTTGAAAAGCTATGTTGCGTACTTTTGTGTAATGACTTCTTTTAATTTTTAATGTGGCTTGATAGGGTTGTATGTTGTGTGTTGCATGTGCACAACTCTTTAGTTGTCAATGTTTTATAAACATAGAGATTGAATTGTGGTTAGGCTTTGCACATGAGAAAAAACAATTGTTGCACCAATTGTTCAAGGTGCACACCGGTTGGTTAGCCACAATTCAATTAATTATGCATTGATTCCCTTGTGGCGAGTCACCATTATGGAACTGGGGCTTATAATCAGACTCGTGTTGAAAAAGTATGGCCCAGTCATACAACCTTAAGGCTTATTGCACCATTCATTATTTTTTTAAGGCAGTCGTAACAGCTTGATGAAGCTAAAAAAGAACTGGCCTAAGTCTACTATTCACATAGGACAAATTATATTATTCATATAAAGAATATTTTGCTAACTATATGATATGCGTAGGAATAAAAAACTCAAAAAAGGGCAAACAAGTAGTTTTAGTCAAGTGTAGTACTTTTTTAAGTACACTTGGTTCCATGGACGCGATAGCTAAGTGCCATTTGGGCAGTTGAGCTAACAGGCACTTGTGGATGCCATTTTCAAAATGGGGAATGGACCATCCCAAGTCAGGGTCGGCTTCCCTTCTCCTGTGTACTAGATCTCTTTCATTTATTAGGTGATGTCTAATCTTTCAGTTATAGTTTCGAGCCACTCGTTGTCAATAAGTAGTATCTTGAATTGCTGCCATTTCTCTTTTTTCTTCAAGGAATGTAACAAATTCAAACAAATCCTCATGATTAATCTTGCCATGATATGCATGTACCTATAGGGAAGGTAACCTTATAGGTACAGCTTCCATAAGTACAACTTCCTCTGCCCCATAAACTAAGGAGTACAGTGTCGCTGTGTGAGATGACTTGATAAGTACAAAACAACTCGAAGTACTAAATCTATTACATTTATTAAGTGATTATAGACCCTCGATTTTGTCCCTTTAGCACATGTCTTTAAGTTCGTTTTCAGTGCTTCAAAATAGTTCCCTTATGGCCCATTACTACTCATACGACTTACCTTTTTCTGAGTCACCTCACAGACTTTGGTTGAGGGATTATCTGACCCCTTATTGTGACCCTTGGCAGCCCTATTTTAGACTTAGTTTTTCATTCATTTTTAGGATAGCTTTTAGGGTAGTTTACTTAGGCCCACTTAGACACCCTTGGCCCATTTAGTTAGGCCCACCTAGCCTCACCTTAGGCCCATTTAGGCACACTTGGCTCATTAGGCACTTTTAGACTCACTTTTTGTATGACTTACACGGTTGCATGACTCGTGAGGCCCAATTTTTGTTAATTTATTTATTTTTATTTCTTAGTTTTAGTTTTATGATTATCGATCACTCTTATTTTTATTTGTTTTCTTCCTCTTTATATTATTTTTCTTAACTTGATTATTCATTATATTTTTTTATTGTCCTCTAGTTTGTTTACTTATTTAGTTACTCATTCAATTATTTACTTTCAAAAATTTCATGCTTTTGCAAGGAAACTTACCATTGGAGTTTAAAGAAAGTGGGACTCTCCTTGGAAGGTTTTGGAGGGGAATTCAAAATTGGGAAGATTGCTTTTGAAGGAGAAGGCTTAAAAAAAAAGGAAACAAAATATTCTGCAAGAAGGGGCTGCCATATTAAAAAAAAAAGAGGTGGGAGAATTAAGGGTGAGAAAAACACGCATTGGAGGGGGGAGAGGAAGGAAGGACAAGAAAAAGAGGATTTTATTTTTCGGGGAATGGGTTTCAGACGGAAGAAAAAAAGATAGCCGGGTGCCAAGCCATTGTAGCCAAGTCTGCCCAGGTGCGTTTTCAACTATTTCCTATGCTTCATCCTATTCTATTCTTGATGATTCATTGATGGTTTTGAGCATTTATTTTGCTGATTGGGCATGAATATTGGATATACAGACATTGCTTGTTGCTTGTTGCTTGTTGCTATTTAAGTTATTGATAGACTAGATTTTACCTTGTTCACATACTGCATCTTTGGTCTTCCTTGAGATTTATCTTCAATATGATCCATCTTCATTGCGTAATGTGTGAGAATCATGTGTTTGCCCCCTACCTCTTTCACCTGCTTTTGGCCCCTTGATTAAAACATGAAAAGGGACCTCATCCAGCAGTCTGTTTGCCTGTTTGGCTCCTCTTGGGTCATGCCTGTTCTCTGTTCGTGGGAGCCATGGGGTCAGAATTTAAAATCCATTGGGTTTGGGGGAAATTCTTGGTTTGTCTTGAGGAGAGGCACAGAGGAGGGAATCGGGTAGAAAAGTGAAAATCAGAAGAATATTTTTTGGACGTCCATCTTGCTACTCTTGTATCCGTTTTCCTGGTGAGGACCTTGATGCATTGGTTTCTGTGTCTTATGATGGGGATCTGCACATGTTCTAGCTTCTTAATTTGATGATCAGTTTTATGGTGATATTATGAAGAACCTAATTGAAATAGTGGAGGATCTTGTCAGATGGGGGATTTATATAGGGAGTTTTGGACATCACAACAACTGGGGTTGCAGATTATGTAGTTGGAAGTGTCATGGCCTGTGACGGTTCTATTTTAACGCCATGATAGAGAAAAAGATCCCTTTAGTTGTGAATGTGGGAGCATTGGATATGGTGAATTATGAAGCCAAGATTACCATACTTTCTCATTTACTGAACATAAATATTCATGTACACGATGAGCAAGTATCTCTTATTCGAACTACGGTGGATGAAAATTGGAAATTCGTTAACTTTATAGCCAATAAATTAAACGAAGCATCATCAAAGGGTTGTGTATACTTTCCACAAAAAGGTATCCCTGCCTTGGATGTACTAAGGGAGATCCTTGAGAAACCAGGCCTGAAACATTCATTGAGGGTTGGGGAGACAGGTTTTAAAGAGGTGGAAGCTTACCTTTCTGACTATGATCATTCTTCCAGTGTGTCATCTACTACCTTTGTAAAGATTACACGCTCAATTTTCAATACCAATGGTAGAGGGAATGGTAATGTGAGTCAAAATGAGAAGCAGGTCAGCAAGATTGCTTCATTGCAGTAGTTCATCCTGCATGATTTTGATGTTGTGGATCATGACACTTCTAATTTCACTGTTTCTGCTATATATAGGATTGGAACTTTAGAAATTTGGGTTTCAGAGCATAGAAACCTATCTTCATAACTTTTAGCGCAGCTGGCCACAAGATGAGAATGTCTCCAGGATATTGTTATGCTTCTAGTGATATTATTCAAGAATCCAATATGAGACTCAATTGGAAATGGAACAAAGGCCTATGTTACTCAATCTCCTTAGATACAGAATGGCAAATAGAAGAGAACATCTTGTTTAATAAGAAGATGGACAGAGAAAGGTATGAAAGGGTTCTTGATGCATATTCCTTGAAAAAGAATCTGGAGGTTCTCTCATTTGGTGATCAGACAGTTATAGTGATGTGGATGCTCGCGCAGGAACCAATTTCTTTAAGGAATATTTGCTGTGTCTCTTGGGTTCGAAGGTAGCGATTTATGTTACACATCAAGTAGAGTTCTTACCTGTTGCTGATTTCATACTGGTCATAAAAGATGTAATCTTTTGTTCAGAGTAAGAACCCATGTTATCCTTTGCTTCAGAATTAATAGATCATGTGGGCTTCCAAGAGAACGAAATTGTGCCAGAGGCAATACCACAACTGCAGAAATGGTTACATAGAGAACCTTGGAACCATAATGCACGTTACTTGTTGATACTTCATTTTCTACAAAAGGCACGTGAAGAGAGATTTCCAAGACATTTTTGTATGGTAATTGAACAGCTAAATTTTGTGGTTATTCCCAATCCCTTATATTTAAAGAAGGATACATGTTGCCAATATCGAAAATTCCAGCTGCTACTTTGTGCCTCGGAAATTAGCTTGCAAGGTGGTGATTATCATAGTTGTGTCAACCATGCTAAAAATGCTTACTAGCACAAATACCGAGGACATCCCACCAAACTAATTTGATCAATTCAATGTAGAGATGAATGAGAAACATAATGTGAATTTTCTGAAGCTTGATGGTCTAGTGCAGGGAAGAAAGTTGTTTCTTGCCAGCTTGTAGCTTATCAAACGAATCCTTCTCAAGTACTTTTGACTGTTTCCTCCTAAGACCGAGGTTCCAGATGTGCCCTGTTCGTGAAGTTACTTCTCAAGCATTCAGTCTCATATTGGTTTAAAGGAGAAATAATTGTCATATTCTTGGTATGCATTTTATCGTGTTTCTGAAATAGACTTGCTGAATATAAAGGGTTACCATATACTCCTTAAAGGAATTTGGGAAAATATCGGGTGGAGGTTCTCACTCTGATGCAGGGAATTCTTGTAATCATTCACAAAGAATCAGTGGTCAAATTATGAGTGACTCATATGAAGAAGTTGACTCCTGATGATTCTGAGAAATTGGATTTTGATAACCAGCTTCAGAAACCATAAAATATATATGATGTTGGGTCAAGTGTTGACAAAGAAACTTCCATTAGATTCAATATCCTCAAAATAGAGAGAATAGAGAGCTTTTGGGCATAGGATGTCATCACTGTGGCCATTACAAGAGCCACATTCTACAGACGGGCTGAGACATTCAGGCATCAGTACATTTATTTAAGATCATTCAGAAGGGTACCCTATTGTCAGTAGGTTGTCAGCAAGTGCAAATTCTTCTCTGGCCAGGACAGGTTTTAGACCACTGATGGGGACATCTCATGCTAGAGCATCAGATTTTAGGCTTTTGACAAACGCTAGTTCAGGGTCTACCACTGGTACTGTTGGACAACAATGGCTTCATTCTATAGGAGCTACATCACTATCTAAACAGTCACCAATGCACCAGCCAGAACATCTACAAGTTCATTCTTTGCTGCTCCCGATATAAAAGCCTTTCAATATATTCAAGACAGTTCAACATAAGGTCTCATAAGCAATTTACTCTTGACGCTTTGCCTAAACTAATTCAGAATGTGCAACTAGGTGACTTGCAAAAATGGCTTCACCATAATTCGCAGAGTTTATCTCCTGCAGTGCCATCTGTTCCAATAAGGCACCATGCTCCCTTTTCACCACAACTGCAGCCTCCCACAACTAAGCAAGAGCTGGAATTGTCACTTCCTGTTAGTTTCCACTGCCACCCATGATTAAATAGAGCCCTCAAGCTCTCTTCCAACAATGTCTTTGATATCAAATGCCCACCAGAATCCCCATTCAGTAACTGCTTCAATGTGAGCTCAGGGATCCAAGGAGGACATGGATAGGGAAAACTAATTACGCAAGAATCCGTATTTCAAGAGCAACTCAAGTTTACTAGAACTGCATCTTGTTTGGTGTTGAAGCTGCTGCCTAATTTTTACGTGTGATGAAGTGCTACCTAAAGTCATTCTGCTCAAGATTGAGATATCATACAATCAGTACAATCAAACAATGACAGGGTTTCATTACTTCTCAAAGATAGCTTTATTGGTTCCTTTCCCAATAGAGACAAACCATTTATCAAGCTATTTGTAGACACATAACTATCAAATTATCGTCTGTTATGCTTCGAGAACGAGCATGCCTAAACTGTAACAAATACATCAGTTCACAACTTAAAGATGCAAGCCTAGAAATTCAATGGAGAAAGCAGTAATGGAAAACAGAGTGCAAATTGGACCCTTGATGAAGGATAACTTCGACATGAATGGCGATAGCTCTGTCTAGTTTCTTTGTCGCTGCACATGCTGCTAATAAGGTTCAAGCCATCATTATGGCTCTTTGGGAGGAGCATGAGGATGACAATTTATACAAATGCTCTATTTCAGTAGATTCACTGATTGAAAACAGTGGGAGTGAAGATTCAACAGATGATGAAAATGCATTCTATGCATGGTGATGTTTTTATGATGCTTCAAATTAGAATCCCAAAACATCATAGTTAAAGGGATTGGCCTGAAGGAATCTTAACAACCGCTGACTTCTTGAAGCCCAGTTTGACCGCGCCCAGTCTGTACAAGAAGTCTGACTTGTCTCATTTGGTTGGTTCATCCGGAGATTGAATTTTGAACAACCTTGGGATGATGTTGCGTTTCCAGAGAACCCGTATGCAGGTCAGAATTTGGTTAATGATGTTTTACATAATAAGCAACAGGGGAATGGTTTGGACAAAAGCAATTTTCTTCTTAAGAGTCCAGTTGCTACTTCACAAAACAATTTGCAAGCACTGGCAAGCACATGTCCTGTTACCTACATACCAAGGTTCTGATCCTTGCTTGCCAACTCCTACAGATAGATCCTGCAAATCCCATGATGCTGTGAAGATAGCTAGATTAACTTCAAAGGCTCCTTCAGTTGTTGAAACCTCAGAAGACCTGCAGCCTTTATCAAAACACATGAGAACAGAGTGACCTTCCAAATCTTTCTTGCTGAAAATGAGAGCTTTGCAGTATTGGTTCCTGTAATCATTGAATCTTATGTTCCACAGGATGTACAACGCCAAGAATATCGACATGGTGATGATTCAGTATGTCAAATAAATATGAGTTTATGGAAGTGAGGTGGAAGTTCTTGTGAATCATGGGCAGAGAAATCCTCGAGTTAGTGAACTAAAGGAGGATAATTTGGATGACATATGCAACTTATATATGATGAGTTTGCTGGTCTTGATAAGAAAGAAAATGTGAAACTTGAGAAACAGAAGTGATGAAACCTTGGCAGTGAGAACATAATTTGGAATACAAAAGCCTGTCAGTGCATAAAATTGGGAATTATAGACCTTCTGTTCAGTATCTAACTGATTACTACCAAAAAGTGCTATTTTGTAGACCTAATTATAATGGTTTTAAGCACCTTTGAGTAGTAATCATATTCATTTAACCCAATTAATTCATTAAGGTCCTTAGTAATTGGTTTTAACCATTTTGTGGCAAGTTTACATGTTTTTATCAGCTTATGAATCAAATCAAGCATGCCAAATGATGGAGGAGCTACTTGGACAAGTTATGGCAAAGCTTTTGGAAGCTCAAATTCATGAAGAACCAAGCTTTGGAGCTCCATAGCCCTTTGCCAAAGTCGTTCAAAGTATGCAAGGAAAGAACAATGGAAAAGAGGAAAAGCAAGCAAAGTGAAGAGAAGCAAAGAGGACAGCAGCTGCAGTCTTCTTTTGCACTTTTGGAGCACTTTCCGAAGTCCATTTTTTACATGATATATACCATTTCAAAGCTCTGGAAGTCAAGAATCCAACGCTTCAAACCGTGTACGATTTGGAGCTGAAATGAGGAAGATATGGCCTTCGGAAGCCAACTGCTCCAGGTTGTGCGAAATTTTCGCACGACACAAGGTGTTATGCGAAATTCGCATAACACCTTCAAAATTCGCATAACCCATGCGTGGTGCGAATTTTCCTCTGTTTTTGCCGACTCCACTTTAGATATTTTCCTTTGTATTTTTTGATGTAATTTCCTTTCTTATCCTTGTAACTAACCAATCACAAGCTTTTGCTTTTATAAAGACTATATAAGGGGTGGAAATCACCTCTTGGAATATATATAGAACATGCGTGTTATGTTTTACATTTAGTGATATACAGAGCTCTCTCATCTCTCTTTTCTCTTTACTATTTTATTTTCTTGGAAGCCAAACAGCCTCTGAGGGCTTTTCCTCAGAGGATGATTGGCTAAAACTTTTAGTTTCTCAAAGTATGGATGTTATGTGATGGCTTGGATGCAATCCCATGGAAATTTCTCGCACCTGAAAGGTAAGGTAGTCGTTTTTCATTAAAGGTTCATTAATGCAAAGTTTGGTTTTTATTTCCTTTGGACAACTTCCAAAGGCCAATACTTGATAAGCTTTTGGATTTCTATCCATTAGTTATCTCCTACGAGCTATTGGAAGGTGAGGTTTTCAATTCCAAGTTTTGTATTAATCCGTTAGAACCAATTTCAATGGCCATTGAAAGGTGAGTTTATCACTTGGAATGACTTTGAGTTGCCAATATTTGGTAAGCTTTTGGCTTTAGACCATTAGTTATCTCTTATGAGCCATTCAAAGGAAGTCTAAGGTGAATAACCATTGATGAAATTCACTACCATCTATTTTGCCATTTTAAAGGATTAAAACTTGATTTGCTAAATCCATACCGGTTCGAGAAGCAAGCATCACCATAGTTGCAACCCCAACGCGAGGAGCCTATCCTAAGATTTCCAATTTGCATAAGAGCCAGAGCATAGCTATCCTATCTTTGAGAAACTTGTTTTTACACCCTTTCATTTTAGTCTTTAATGTTAGCTTAGATTAGTTTAAATCTTTCTAAAACATTTACATCTTCTTTTAAAGCTAACATCCATAAGAAAATCACCTATTTTCCTAATTTGAATATCACTTGTGTTTGCGAAAACCCTTCTCAGTGAACGATCCTAGAACCACTATGCTATAGTAGCTTGGCTACTTTAGTAATAGTATTTAAGGTATAAATTTTGTTGATACGCCTTTAAAGCTAAGCTACCATGAGTCGAATCACTAACCACTGTTGGGAAAATCCAGTTGAGTTTACAAAACAAGTTGCCTTTTTGATTGAAGCATTTGACAACTGAACACCTTCATAGTGAATTGGCTTCTTCTATCCATAATTCCCAAGCTCTACTCCCTTTTGGCCACCTTGCCACACATCATACTCCCAATGATTATTCTTCTTCTTCTTTTTTGTGATCTTATACATTTTAAATTTGGATTTCAAAATCTTTTTCATTAAAACAAATTGAGTTTTCTTCAAATTCCATCCTTAGGGATTTCTAGGCATAAAATTTAGATTTCAATGATATTTTTTTGCCACTTTCCTTCAGGTATGCATTTTCATTATTTTCTTTTATTTTCAACTATTTTCATGGTTTTCCTCGATTTTCAATAAGCATGAACAAACTTCATGATTCCAAACAATGGAATTCATATAATCAACTCATGCAAAATTAATTAGGGCTTTGGTGGGGGCCCGACATTCATGATACTCACTTCAATACTGTTTGCTTGATATGTTGATTTTTTATTCTTCTTGATGAAATACTTGAATTCACTTTATATTTATTGTTGAGATATCCTTGCTTCCCATAGACGTGTGGATGCTCGCTAATCAGGTACACACTTCCTACCCTACAACTCTGAAATTCTATGAATATGTATGTTATCATGAGCCATGACCATGTTTGATGCCATATTTGATTGTCCTAATGCTTGCTTGATCATCTTTGATAAAATACATGTAATGTGTCATATTCCCAAACTAATCTCTTATGTTTTATGATATCGCTTGAGGAGTCGTTCAGGTACGCACTTCAACTCTCTCTTATGGTTGGTTTTCTTATTAGGCATGCAATATTTGAAACCACCTAGCCTACTTAGGTGTCCATAATCCACCAATTAATTGCCACACTTCCCTTAATTTAGTCAGTAAAGACCTTCATACGGCTTAGAGGGGTGCTACCTCTTAGAGCTACCTTCCCAATAAGTAACCTGATCCCCGGACTTAGACTCAGGTTTCCCAAAGACATGCTTTTTTTCCAAAACTATGGAGTCACTTTTTAGGGTTTTTCTTTCTTGTTTTATTTTCCCTTCAAAATAAAAATAAAATAGGCGGCAACTCCAACTTTTCTAAATTTAATTTTTCACAAATAAAAAGCGAGTCTCGCCGATCGAGTGGGGGAGCACGTGAAAAAGGTGGGTCCACAGTGATCTCTGACCTTTCAGCTATAGTTTCAAGCCACTTGTTGTCAATAAGTCGTAGCTTGAATTGTTGCCATTTCACTTTTTTCTTCAAGGAAGGTAACAATTTTAGACATAACCTTGTGATTGATCTTGCCATGATATGCTTGTACCCATAGGGAAGGTAACCCTACTTTCATGAGTACAACTTCCTCTACCTCATAAACTAAGGAGTATTGGCTCACTATGCGGGATGACTCGATAGGCCCATAAAATGCCAGGTAGCTCCTCGACACATTTGGCTTTGGATGACTCTAGTCTTTTCTTTGGCACCATGATAATAGTTTTATTACTGGCTTCTGTTTGTCCATTCCCTTGTGGATAGACAAGGGTAAAGAAATGATGTTCGATGTGCAGCTCTTGACACAACCCTTTAACCTCCCAAGACTCAAATTGAGTTCCATTGTCTATGGTAATCTCCTAGGGGATGCCAAATTGACAGATTATGTTTTTCTAGAGAAAATTCTGAACATTTTCCCTTTTTACTAGGGAAAGGGGTTATGTTTCTATTTCCCATTGAGTGACTAGACAACCCAAAAAAACATCCACTAGTGACCCTAAAGGTACACTTAGAGGGTTTAAGCTTAATTCAATAGTTGCACAATGCAAAGAACACTTTAACTAGGTGTTGTGTTTATTGTTGAGTATATTTACTTTTAACCATCAGGTTGTCCACATAAACCTCCACCACTTCACCAATTTTCCTTTCAAAATGCCATCATACATTGAAAGGTTGCACTTGCATTTTTTTAACCCAAAAGGCATCACCATGTAACAATAGGTTCCATGTTTGGTGATGAAGGTAGTTTTTTCGACATCATCAAGGTGGATGGGGATTTGCTTATATTCACTATAAGCATCTAACAAAAATAATACCTCATGTCCCGATACTGAGTCTACCAAATGATCAATACAAGGAAGGGGATAGTTATCCTTTGAGCATGCCTTATTAAGGTTGGTGTAATTGACACACCTCCTCTATTTACCATTATTTTTAGGTACTACAACCGTATTAGCTAGCTAGGTCAAATAATGCACCTCTTAGACAAAATTAGAAGCCAATAATTTTTCAAGTTCCTCTTTGATAATCTACGCCTTGAATGGGGCCATCTAATTCCATTTTTGTTGTACGAGAGTCAAGTGCAAATATAGATTAAGCTTGTGATTGAAAAACTTGGGGTCTATGCCCGACATGTCTTGGGGCTACCATGTGAACACATCGGCGTGAGTTTGCAAGCATGTGTTCCACTTGTTTCTATAACAATTCCAAGATCAACCGTCTAAGTTGAGTGATATGCTTGTCTTGTATCCCGGTTGACATCTCTTAAGTTGGTTCTCCTATCTCTTGTTGTTGCTGAGGTGTTGGGTTTTAATTGATATTTGGTTAAAAAAAGGTGTTGGGTTGAACACCTCCTGCTTGCGCCTCCATGCTAAGTGTTGTTAGATGGTATCTTTAAGTTGTTAGCCGATCACCCATTATTTTAATAATTCCCTTAGGTGTCGCTATTTTGATTTTTTGACGATAGGTAGAAGTCATAGCTACAGTTGCATGAATCTAAGGACATCTTAAAATCGCATTATACAGTGAGGCAGAACTGTTTATTAAGAACAATGCATTTATTCGTACCTCTCCAGTAGTAACCTCTAATATTAGTTGCCTTACAGCATGGGTAGCTTTCCCATTAAACCTTACTAAAAAGGTTTGCGATCACCATAGTTTCTTATGATCATGGCTCATCAACTAAAAGCAGTAATGGAATAGGATATCAGAGGAGCTTCCGGTATCAACTAGGCTTCTCTAAACTCGATACCCTCCAATTTGTAAGGTCATCACAAGTGGGTCATCGTGAGAGAGGGATACATTGCAGAAATCTTCTAGGTGAATCTTATGACATGATTATCATTCCCAACACATCCTATCCACTTTATCTATGGGACCGATTGGAGGTGTTCCCAATGTTGGAGCAACTTTTGATGGCAACATTGCTCCAAACAAGCCTATGCCTTACTGGAAGTTGTGTTGTCGATGACATATATTATCGGAGGAGCACCATCTTCAACTTCCAACTCCCTTTTACGTTCTTTGTCTGTCGTTGAAGGGGGTTGCACCAGTCGATTCTTGACATATTGTTGCAAACCTTCTTGTCGTACTAGCTCTTCCAAGTAACAACGTAAAGATTTGCATTGGTTAGTTCGATGCCCATGTAGGTGGTGATAATGGCAATACTTAGTTTTATCAAGGTGGTCAGTCAATCGAACTGGTGGAGGCGACCACTGAAAATTAGATCCATTTTTTATTTTCATCAAGAGTTGCTCTCTGGGAGAGATGGTGAACTCAATATGAGGTACCTCATCCACTGGGTACCTTAAAGATCTCTTATCAGCCTCAACTTTCTTTCAAGCCCAAGGTCCTTAAACCTGTATATGTTCTACCTATTACATTTTGGTTTGCTCTCCACCACTCCCATCTCCTCTTTTATATTAGCATAGTGATTAGCTTTACACAAGAGTGCTTCCATTGTGGTAAGTCCATTTTCAGCGAGCGATCCTTGGAAGGGGCTACCTAGCGGTAGAGCCTTCCTAAAAGCAATCACATAAGTCTTCTGGTCGTCGCTCTCGACCTACCTAGCTTTGAGTTATTCCCAAAGACGAATTTTCCTGCAACTTAATTTGTTGTATTTCTGCCACTAGCCTTCCATATTTATATTCCAGCTTTTTTTCTTTGGAGCTACAAACCATGAACGCCTTTTTGGTGCTACTTAGGCCATTTTTAGGTCTAGCGTATAACTTGTTGTACTTTCTTCCTGTACTGCCAAGCTTGTTGATGGAGTATACACCTTTCTTTCATAATCACAAAACTGGTAAGCTAGCTCATCTTGTCTAGCTAAGAGATTCTTGAGTTGTTGACGGTAGTCACGATGTTGTTGATCCATTTGATGTTGCAACTGTGCTAGTCAGTTTTGCATCAAATCTTGCTAGTTTAATTCACTTTCTCAAGTTAGTCCTTCCTCAACTAATTCTCCATCCCATGTCATGACACATTATTCTGGCTGAAAAATTCTTCTTTAGCAAAGAACTTCCCATGGACAGTGTCAAATCTAGAAGCAGATTTTCTTATTAGATTCATTGTGATCGTACAACAGACTAGTCTTCCTTTTATATAGCGGTGCATATTGACTTTCCCAATTAATCTTGGTAGCCATTGCAGCTTTTTAACTAGATTCCAAATTAAGAATCAGGAGTCCTATTAGTAGCAATAAGGTGGGGATTCACTGAGGTACCTCTCTGTGCATAGTACCTATGGTTGTCTCTTTTTAAGATAGAGGATTGGAATGAGCTACTTCCTTCAAAGGGTACCTGATTGGCAGGTACCTATTTTTGATACTACCAAAACCAATCATTCAATTCCTTTTTCAAAGTTTCTCAAGTGGTGATCAAGGCCCTCCCAAACTCTACATCATATTCCATCATCATGCGCCACCATAGTTTTGCATCATCAATTAAATACATATCGATGATGAAGACTCTTTTTGCCGTAAAGACATGAGCAACCTCGAAGAACTACTTCATATCCCATATAAAGTTCTCCAACTCTTTTACATCTCCATTGCCCTTGAAGCCTTTTAGTTCAAGAACACAGACTTTGGAAGAAGATGCTTAAGAACCAGTGGGAGCCCACTATAACACTACTTTGTTGAGGATGATGTTGTCTCCTTCAAAGGCCTACACCATAGCCTTGCAATCATCAACCAAGACCTGTACCTCTGCCTTTAGACTAGCAACCTTATCCTCAACATATTTTTCATGAGACTTAACCAAATTTCACTATACTTGGATTTCCTCCACTATATGTTCTACCCATGAAGCCATAATGGCATCATCACTTGGTCATTCTTCTATCAATGCTTCCAACCAAGATACCATTTCTTTCAATGCTTTTGTTACACGACCACCAAGCATGTCATAGTAGGGCTCTGATACCACTTGTCACATGCACCCATTAAAACCACCACCAATTTTTTTCTAGGTGTATAGTGCTAAGACACTAATCTTAGCCAACCTTCCCAAAAAGTCACAAAACAAAATCCAACTTAAACAAGATAACAATCAATTATGAGAACATTTCCTAACTTGTGTTTTTATTAAAATTACAAGATTACAAAATTGTTTTACAAGTGTTTTAGCACTTATACAACTTCCCAAGTCAAAGAACCAACCTCATTGAGAATAACACAGTTAGCTTCTCTCTAATTTTTTTTTTTTTTTACAATTGGATTATTCACCCTCAATCTGTAATGAAGATGATTTTATAGATGATGCCAATCTATTTAAATTTTGAATTTAAACCTTTGAATTAAAAATAAGAGCCTAGAGTGGTGGTTATGCAACCACCATAACTACCCAACTAATCACACTCATTCAACCAAATGTGTCTCCTCATGTTGCATGCAAGCACAAACCTACCTGATGTTCCCTTGAATGCCGCAAGTCATACCCTTTCAAGATGCCTCTTGCTAACAAGTCGAGTATAACTGCCTCTACCACTTAACCAAACAAGTCATTTTCTAATTGCCTCAACCCAAGGTCATGTCTAGTTCGGTGTTACAAGCTAACCCCATGCCAGTTTGGTCTTTGGGCCATTTTCATGTCAATCAGGCTCACATCAAACCTCTTGTGCGTGTATCACTAACCTATGACAAGTGGTATTGAAACCAGTCAATGGCAGAACGAAACTAGTCAACATAGCGTGCAAGCTGAGCCCCTTTGATTCTTGCCCATGGGGTCGCCACACAGGTCGTGCCGCTACATTAGAACTCTAAGCCAATGGCAAATGGTATTAAAGCAAGGCAAGATGTAGAGCATGGTGGTGTTCCCTTTTGACGATGATTTCATGCCCAGCTGGTGTACCTTTATTTTGGTCCTTAGACAGGAGTAATCAACAAAATTTATAACCTATATCACCATGTGCTAGGATAGCCTCAGCTAGTATAACATAGTGGCTCTAGGATCGTTCACTGGGAAGGGTTTTCAACTTACAACTGATATTAATTCAAAGCTGAATTGGTGCTTTTTCATTTCAAGGTTAGCTTCAAAAGAAAACATAAACTTTGGTTTAAAAAGGATTGGTTTTAAGCTAACCAAAGCTAATAGCAACTAAAATTACTAATAAAGAAAAACGTTTCTTAGAGTTTTAAGGTTACTGGGATCAGGCTCCTCATCCAAAAACAGAGTTTCGGTCACTTGAATCTTTTTCTCGCATTAGAGAATTAACATATAGTTAATTCTCTAACCGGTGCGGTGCCGATGCTTCCCTTTTTATAGGTTCAAACACTAAATCTCTCTCACTGATTCATCTTGCAATGGCTCATGCCTTTCACCTAGCATTTACCATTTAAGGTGATCATTAACCTTGGATTTCCTTTCTCAAGCTCGCAAGAGATAACTAATGGATGTCTCCTTAGAGTCCAAAAGCTTACCAAGTGTTGGCAATTCTAGAAAATCCTACCTTCAAGTCACCTCTCAAAGGCTCGCAAGAGGTAAACTAGTGCATCTCAATGGACATGGATCACTTGCCTTACCAAGTGTTGGCCCAGGTGATTTAAAGGCGTTTTAAGTTAACTAAAAACATAGAAACCAATAATGGGTCATAGTTTCTCTTCATTAACAGCTGAAACAACAAAACTACCAATTCTTGCACTCGGCACCTTACCCAGCTACCTTAGCTCCAAGAGACAAAAAGCCAAGCCACTCATTCTCTGAGGAAACATCCTCAAAGCTTGTTTGACTAGTAAGAAAAATGCAATCAAATTGAGTAGGTAAGGCAGAGCAAAGCTCTGTATATTACTTCCTTGAAAACTATACAAAAGTTGTCTCTAAGAACAAGCTCCCGAGATATATATGTGAAGAAAATTACAAACTATATATATGAGGTAATTCACCCTTTGTTCTTACTTATTAACTAAGGAATCCTATGATTGGTGGATTACAAGGAGAAAATGGGGATTTAAACAACAAATATCTGAAGAAAAAATCTTAAAAGTGTCGGTTGCAAATATCTGGAAGCACTCAGGAGGATTTTGCAGGCATGCAAGATGGGCTATGAAATTTTGCAAGCTGAAGGTCTCCCTTTCGCAGCCAAAGGCCCATTTCGCAGCGATCACCTTGTGATTTCGCAGCCAAAGGCTAATTTCGCAATTGCGAAATTGGCCTTCAGCTTGGTGTGATTAGCTTCCAATGGCTATAACTTCTTCATTTCAACTCCGATTCGTGCATCGTTTGAAGTGTTGGATTTCTGACTTCCCGAACTTCGAAACGGCATATAGTATGCATGAAATGGACTCCAAAAAGTGCTCCAATGTCCAACAATTTCTGTCCTCTTGAATTCTTCATGTTAGATTCTCTCTTTGCTTTCCTTCCTTGCATTCATGATTTGCTTTTGGCAAAGGACTATAAAGATTTAAAGCTTAGGTTCTTCATGTTAATGAGATTCCAATTGATTTTCCATGGATTGCATAGAACTCTTCTCAATCTTGGATCGCTTTGGTGATCGAAATACTGTCAAAAACACCAAAACTTAACACAATTTGATTAGAAACGATTGCAAAGGTCCTTAATATGCTAATTGAGTTAAAAAGTAATAACTACTACTCAAAAGTGTTTAAAAGAGTTAATTACAAGGTACAAAATAACACTTTTTGAGTAGTAAGCACTCCTCCCAACCGACATATTGCTAGTCCCTTAGTAATGAAGGAGAGAAAAAGTAAAATAATCAGTAATATACTTTACAAAATCATGTTGATCACTTCAAAAAATTTTAAGTGACATGATTGATTCGTGCCCAATTGGTGTCTCAACTGATTCATGTCCAGCTGGTGCTCCTTGATTGAGGGAGTAATCAACAAAATTTATAACCTATTACACCATGAACTAGGGTAGCAAAGACAAAGCTACTATAGCATAGTGGCTCTAGGATCGTTCACTGTGATGGGTTTTCACTTTGCAAATGATATTAATTCAAAACTGAATTGGTGCCTTTTCATTTCAAGGTTAGCTTTAAAAGAAATGATAAAGATGTTTGAATGAAAAAGGTTTGGTTTTAAACTAATCAAAAATAGTAACTGATTTTACTTACAAAGAAAAGTGTTTCTTGGAGTTCAGATCACTAAGCTCAGGTTCCTCATACAAAAAGGAGAGTTCTGGTCACTTGTTTCTTTTCCTCGCATTAGAGAATTAACATATAGTTAATTCTCTAACTGGTGTTGTACAGATGCTTCCCATTAATGGGTTCAAACACTAAATCCCTCTCACTGATGCACCTTGCAATAGCTCATACCTCTCACCTAGCACTTGCCATTCAAGGTGATCTTTAACCTTGGATTACCCGTCAAAAGCTCGCAAGAGATAACTAATGGATGTCTCCTTGGAGTCTAAAAGCTTACTAAGTGTTGGTTATTCTAGAAAATCCTACCTTCAAACCATCTCCCAAAAGCTCGCAAGAGGTAAACTAATGCATCTCCATGGACGGAGATCACTTGCCTTACCAAGTGTTGGCCCAGGTGATTTAAAGGTGTTTTAAGTTAACTAAAAAGATAAAAACCATTAACGGGTCACACTTTCTTTTCATTAAAAACTAAAACAACAAAACTTCCAAATTATGCATGTGGAAACTTACTCGGCTTTCCTCACTCCAAGAGACAAAGAGCCTAGCCGCTCATCCTCTGAGGAAAAATCCTCAGAGTTTGATTGGCTAGAAATAAAAAGTAAATAATATACAATACAATCAAAACGAGAAGGTAAGGCAGAGCAAATGCTCTGTATTTTACTTCCTTGCAAAAATGTACAAAGGATACGTCGTCCTCCTCTTCTCGAGAACAGGCTCCCGAGAGCTATATATAAAGAAAATTACAAAACAAAATAACTGAGGTTATTCACCCCTTTTCCAAACTTAATAACTAAGGAATCCTATAATTGGTGGGTTACAAGGAGAAAATGGGGATTTAGACATCAAAAATCTGAAGCAAAATATCTAAAAGTGTCAATTGCAAATATCGAGAAACTTCAGGAGAAATTTCGTTGCACTGTGCAAAATGGCTGCGAAATCATTTCGCAGCAAAAGGGTGATTTCGCAGCCGTGCAAAATTCTTCCTTCAGCTTGGAGTGATCGGCTTCCAATGGTTGTAACTCCTTCATTTCAACTCCGAATTGCACACCATTTGAAGCATTGGATTGTTAACTTCCTAATCTTCGAAACGACATATAGCATACATAAATTGGACTCCAGGAAGTACTCCAAAAGTGGCTAACATGACTATCATCAAGAATGCTTCATGGCAGATTTCTCTTTGCTTCCCCTCCTTGCATTCCGGATTTGCTTATGGCAAAGGACTTCAAACCTTTGGTTCTTCATGTTTCTGGGCTTTCCATTTCTTTGCCATGGATTCCAAAGAACTCTCCTCAATCTTGGATTGCTTTGGTGATCAAAAAGCTATCAAAACACTAAAACTTAACATAATTTGATTAGAATTGATTGCAAGGGTCCTTAACATGCCAATTGAGTTAAAAGGTAATAGTTACTACTCAAAAGTGTTTAAAAGAGTTAATTACAAGCTATCAAATAGAACTTTTTGAGTAGCAATCAATGATGATCAAACTCTCACATGGAACATTAAAGAAATATAAAACTCAAATTTCAACAAGAGTTATCAAATACTTTATCTAATCACAATTCATAAAGAGAAGGCATTATGCAAATTGAAGCTTTAAAATCATTTCCACTTCCAAAGGACCAAACCTTACTCTTCCACAAAAATCTAAGTGTTACTTGATAGCTTCCAAATATAGTATGTTGAACTAATCTTTCCCTCCAACCTAGTTCTTTTTCAATACTTAGCAAACTGACAAAATTTAATAGGCTAAGAACGCACCCTTTTGTTTCACAATTTTTTTTTCATTGTAGGAGTACAAGGCTTAAAAGTATTCTTTTCTAAATTGTCCATGTAACGAGGGTCCATCAATGACTCCCAACCAATTAAGGTTTAGGGCATCAAGCTTTAAGGATCTTTCAACCACTAACTCCTCGGATTTTACCCCGGACTTTTGAAAATGAATTTTAATACCCAAGCACCTACAGTATGTTAAACTCCACCTATTCACCCTTGTAACGAGCATTGAGGTCGGTGACTCCCAACCAATGAAGGCTTAGGGCACCAGGTTTTAAAGATTTTCACCATATACCCCTCAGACCTTGCTCGGGTTTCAAGGCAAGCAAACATTTTTTTTTTCAAAGGCTCATTGGCCTTTTATAAGGTGTCCCAACACTATTAAATGAGGTCAAAGGTACCAAGTCTAAAATTTTCCTAAGTCAAGAGGGAAATAGTTTTCATCTTATACTCGGAACCTATTGTGCACAGTGTTTGAATAGCTTAAAGTGGAAGAACTAAGGTTGAATTCAATAGAAGTTTCAGCAATTCATCAACTTTAGTAAGCATAGTACAAACTCTAAGTCAAGTGAAAAAAAAAAATTGGATTTCTCTCATTTTATTTTGAGAATTTTTCCTTAATAACCCTGGAGAGTGGAATAAAAACTTTTTAAAAAAATTTAAAATTAAGCAAAAAGCAACTAAATTACCAAAATAACCTAGCATTAACTAGAAAAACTTCCTTCCTCAACTCTCCCCCAAACCAAACTGAACATTGTCCTCAATGTAGCATGAGTGATTGAAAAATAGGGAGAAAGTGGTGTCTCCTGAGTGATATGAAGTTTGATTCGAATAGGAGAAACCGCATGTTTCAAAAACAATAAAAGATATGAGTAGAGGAATTAAAATTAAATTATGCCAAGAATACTAAAAAAATGATAGATTTATATTACTTCAAGATAGTACACTATAAAGTAAAACAAGTAATACAACCAATCCCAATATATAAAACATCAAAAGCATGGGATTACAAGTTCTACTATAGTAAGGAAATACAGAAAGGAAACTATGCAAATGATCAGATAGTGGTGGGAGGATCATGTGAAGATGATGGCTAGGTTGTAGAGGTCAAAATGCTCGGGATGGATGCCTTTGTCTCTCCTGTAGTCGGCTCCTCAGGGTGCATAGTCTGCTCTGGTAGAGGAGGGGCCTGTGATGGATCTATGGGCTCTGATGGAATAGGAATGGCGTGCTCAGGAGTCGATAGAATACCCAGGTGGTGTTGTATCTGCCTAAGGATGGCAGTATGCTAGGTCTGGGTGGCGATAATCTGCTCCTGATGGGCACGAAGAGTTATCATCTGCTGAGTCAGGATGCTCTGAGAAGAGGTCAATGTCTACAAAGTGTGACATAGGCCTCTGAACTCGGAAATGGATATGGCGATCCTAGACTCAGATGGAGGAGGAGGCTCTAATGTAGATGGTATAACAGGTTGAGTCCCTGGTGTGGCAGGAGGAGCAGAGGGTGCAATCTCAGGCATAGGCCCTGTAGAGGGCACTACAGGGGCAGGTGCTCTCATATTAGCTAGTATCTCAACCGGCTTTGGCTCCTCTAGATGCTCTGGATGTGGAATCTCTGGATGCTCTGGTCCAGATGGGGCTCCTAGCTCTGCATCATAGGCTATCATACTCGTCCATTTGTCGAGAGTGAATATCTCTCGGCAAATGCATCTGCGCTCGAGCTGAGGCTCAGATGGATATCCCAAGTGCTCCAGAATCTGACATAGCAACCTCGGGAATAGAAGTGGAATGGCATCCGCTCTGAGCAGCTTCTTCCTATGGACCTTCTCTTCAGAGTACAGAAGAGCGACTATAATGAGATGATGAGGGCCAAAGAAGAATCCCTCTGATATCTTGTACAATGCCTCTAGCAGAGTTCCTCTCCTCTGCACCATATGCTAAAGCAGATAGATATTATGGCGCAGGAGTGCATCTATAAAGAACATGCTGGGGGGGAGCTCCTTCCTTAATAGATAGGGGCGTGTGGATGCCCCTCTGGACCTGCTGGCTCGTAGGGAATGCGCAGGGCCTCTGCTATATGTCTGGCTCCCAGGATACAATGGCGTCCATCAATGGTGAAGTGGATGACAATAGGATCCCGGACGTGGTGTGTAGTCATAGACTGATAAAAGTCTAATGCTACATGGGGATAGAAGAAATCCTTGGGAGTCATCAGATGCTCCAAATGGTATCTTTGCAGTAGATGGAAGGAATCTCTGAGCTCTGGCTGAAGCCTGAAGGTAGCTCTATCAAAACAAAGCTCTGAGTGGAATGGCCTAGCCCGGCAGTCCAAATTACCCTCAATGGGTGGTTGAGTGACTATAGGACGCTTGATAACCACCTCAGGAGTCATCCTAGAGGGAATATGAGACTCTATGGCAGGTGGCTGAGGCGGCTGAGGCTCTGATGGAGCCTCTAATGGCTCAAGTGGTGCTAATACCCTTGCTTTCTTCTTAGGGGGACGACTACCTGACTTTTTGGCACGAGAAGAGCTTGCCCCGGGTGTGGTAGGTGGTCTCCTCATCTCATATCGCCTCGAATGAGAACTCAAGGGCGCGCCCTGATTCATGTTTTCCCAGCTGGTGTACCTTGATTTTGGTCCCCTGATGGGAGTAATCAACAAAATTTATAACCCATATTATCACCATGCACTAGGATAGCATAAGCTAGTATAGCATAGTGGCTCTAGGATCGTTCACTGGGAAGGGTTTTCAACTTACAACTGATACCAATTCAAAGTTGAATTGGTGCCTTTTCATTTCAAGGTTAGTTTCAAAAGAAAACATAAACTTTGGTTGAAAAAGGTTTGGTTTCAAGCTAACTAAAAAGAAAGTAATGGGAATTACTTTATAAAGAAAAACATTCCTTGGAGGTTTAGGTTCACAGGGGAGGTTCCTCATGCAAAAACAGAGCTTCGGTCACTTGGTTCATTTCCTCGCATTAGAGAATTAACATATAGTCAATTCTCTAATCGGTGTTGTATAGATGCATCCCTTAAATGGATTTCAGCTTTAATTCCCTCTCACTGATGCAACTTGCAATGGCTCGTGCCTCTCACCTAGCATTTTCCATTCAAGGTGATCATTAACTTTGGACTTCCCTTCTCAAGCTCGCAAGAGATAACTAATGGATGCCTCCTTAGAGTCCGAAAGCTTACCAAGTGTTGGCAATTCTAGAAAATCCTACCTTCAGGTCACCTCCAAAAAGCTCGCAAGAGTTAAACTAGTGCATCTCCATGGACGGAGATCGGTTGCCTTACCAAGTGTTGGCTCAGGTGAATTGAAGGCGTTTTAAGTTAACTAAAAACATAGAAATCATAAACGGGTTACATTTTTTCTTCATTAACAGCAGAAACAACAAAACTACCAATTCTTGCATTCAGCCCTTTCCCCGGCTACCTTAGCTCCAAGAAACAAAAAGCCTATCCACCCATCCTCTGAAGAAACATCCTCAGAGCTTGTTTGGCTAGTGAATGAAAAATACAATCAAAGTGAGAAGGTAAGGCAGAGCAAAGCTCTGTATTTTACTTCCTTTCAAACTATACAAAAAGTTGATTCTCTGAGAACAAGCTCCCGAGATTGATAAAAAATGAAAATTACAAAACAATATATATGAGGTTCTTTACCCTTGTGTTCTTGCTTAACAACTAAGGAATCCTATAATTGGTGGATTACAAGGAGAGAATTGGGATTTAGACATCAAATATCTGAAGCAAAATATCAAAAAATGTCGGTCGCAAATATCTGGAAGCACTCAGGAGAATTTCGCAAGCGCACAAAATGGCTGCGAAATTTCGCAGACGAACAAGATGGCTGCGAAATCATTTCGCAGCCAAAGGCTGATTTCGCAGTCCTGCGAAATTGGCCTTCAGCTTGGAGTGATCTGCTTCCAATGGCTTTAACTTCTTCATTTCAACTCCAATTCACAAACCATTTGGAGCGTTGGATTTTTGACTTCCTGATCTTCGAAACGACATATAGCATGTATAAATTGGACTTCAGGAAGTGCTCCAAAAGTGGCTGAAATGACTGTCATCAAGAATGCTTCATGGCAGATTTTCTCTTTACTTCCCCTCCTTGCATTCCGGATTTTGCTTATGGCAAAGAACTTTAAAGCTTCAAAGCTTTGGCTCTTTATGTTTCTGAGCTTTCCATTGCTTTGCCATGGATTCCAAATAACTCTCCTCAATCTTGGATTGCTTTGGTGATCAAATTACTAACAAAAACACCAAAACTTACACAAAGTGATTAGAAGTGATTGCAAAGGTTCTTAATATGTTAATTGGGTTAAAAGGTAATAACTACTACTCAAAAGTGTTTAAAAGAGTTAATTACAAGCTATCAAATAGCCCTTTTTGAGTAGTAATCACTCCCCCCAACCGACATATTGCTAGTCTTTTAGCAATGAGGGAGAGAAAAATAAAAATAAAATGTACTATAATTTAAAACATCATGCTGATCACTTCAAAAAATTTTAAGTGGCATGATGATCAAACTCTCACATGGGACATTAAAGATATAAAACTCAAATTTCAGCAAGAGTTATCAAATACTTTACCTAATCATAATTCATAAAGAGAAGGTATTATGCAAATTGAAGCTTTAAAATCATTTCCACTTCCAAAGGACCCAAACTTACTCTTCCACAAAAAACTAAGTGTTACTTGATAGGTTCCGAATATAGTATGTTAAACTAATCTCTCCCCCCAACCTAGTTCTTTTTCAACACTTAGCAAACTGACCAAATTCAATAGGCTAAGAACGCACCTTTTTATTTTACAATTCTTTTCACTGTAGGAGTACAAGGCTTAAGGGTATTCTTTCCTAAATTGTCCATGTAATGGGGGTCCATCGATGACTCCCAACCAATTAAGGTTTAGGGCATCAAGTTTTACGGATCTTTCAACCACTAACTCCTCGAATTTTACCCCGGACTTTTGAGAATGAATTTTAATACCCAAGCACCTATAATATGTTAAACTCCACCTATCCACCCTTGTAACGAGCATTGAGGTCGGCGACTCCCAACCAATTAAGGCTTAGGGCACCAGGCTTTAAATATTTTCACCGTATACCCCTCAGACCTTGCTCGGGTTTCAAGGCAAGCAAACATTTTCTTTCTTTCTCTTTTTTTTTTCAAAGGCTCATTGGCCTTTTATAAGGTGTCCCAACACTATAACTTGAGGTCATTTTCCTAAGTCAAGAGGGAAATAGTTTCTCATCTTATAATCGGAACCTATTGTGCACAGTGTGTGAATAACTTAAGTGGAAGAACTACGGTTGAATTCAATAGAAGTTTCAATAATTCATCAACTTTAGTAAGCATAAAACAAACTCTAAGTCAAGTAAAAACAAAGATTCGATTTATCTTATTTTAATTTGCGAATTTTTCCTTAATAACCATGGAGAAAAATTTTAAAATTAAACAAAAATAAACTAAATTACCAAAATACTTAGTATTAACAATAAAAACTTCCTTCCTCAACTGCCCCCCCAACCAAGCTGAGCATTGTCCTCAATGTGGTATGAGCGATTGAAATTACAGGGAGGAAGTGGTGCCTCTTGAGTGATATGAAGTTCGAGTAGATTAGGCGAAACCACATGTTTCAAAAACAATAACGGATATGAGTAGAGGAATAAAAATAAAATAATGCCAAAAGTACGCAAAAATGATAGATTTGTATTACTTCATGAAAGTACATTATAGAGGAAAACAAGTAATACAGCCAATCCCAATATAACATATCAAAAGCATGGTTATTACAAGTGCTACTATAATACGAAAATGCATAAAGAAAATACATAAAGTAAACTATGGAAATGATCAGATGGATGGAGGATGATAATGTGAAGATAATGGCTCAGGTGGATGTCTCTATGTCTCCTGCAGTCAGCTCTATGGGCTCTAAGGGGGTAGGCATCTGGTGCTCAGGAGCTAATGGAATACCCAGATGGTGCTGAATCTGCCTCAGGATGGCAGTATGCTGAGTCTGAGTGGCAATAATCTGCTCCTGATGAGCATGAAGAGCTGTCATCTCCTGAGTAAGGATGCTCTGAGAAGTAGTCAATGCCTGCAAAGTGTGACATAGAGCTCTATACTCGGAAATGGATATGGTAGTCCTAGGCTCAAATGAAGAAGAGGGCTCTGATGTAGCTGGAATAACAGGGGGAAGCTGTGGTGTGGTAGGAGAAGCAGAGGGTGCAACCTCAGGTATAGGCTTTGTAGAGGGCACTACAGGGGCAGGTGCTCTCTTGTCAGTTGGTGTCTCTATGGGTTGTGGCTCCTCTGGCTGCTCTGAATGTGGAATCTCTGGATGCTCTACTCCAGCTGGGGCTCCCGGCTCTGCACTATAGGCTATCATATTCTTCCATTTGTCGAGAGTGAATATCTCTCTGCAAATGCGTTTGCGCTCAAGTTGAGGCTCAGATGGATACCCCAAGTGCTCCAGAATCTGACATAAAAATCTGGGGAAAAGAAGTGGAATAGCATCGGCTCTGAGCAGCTTCTTCTTATGGACCTTCTCTTCAAAGTACAGAAGAACGACCATAACGAGATGATGAGGGCCAAAGAAGAATCCCTCAGATATCCTGAATAATGCCTCTAGCAAAACTCCTCTCCTCTGCACCTAGTGCTGAAGTGGAAAGATGTTATGGCGCAGTCGTGCATCTATGAAAAACATGCTAGGAGGGAGCTCCTTCCTCAACAGATGCTGGTGTGTGGATGCCCTTCTGGACAGAATACGAACTATGTCGCTTTGGGAAGGCTGAGTCCAGACCCGATAATCCTCTAGACTGGCTGGCTCGTAGGGAATACGCAATGCCTCTGCTATATGTCTGGCTCCCAGAATACCATGACGTTCGTCTATGGTGAAGTGGATGACAGTAGGATCTCGGACATGGTGTGTGGTCATGGATTGATAAAAATCCATTGCTACACGGGGATAGAAAAAATCCCTGGGAGTCAGCAAATGCTCCATATGATACCTCTAGAGTAGATGGAAGGAGTCCCTGAGCTCGGGCTAAAGTCTGAAAGTGGCTGTGTCAAAACAGAGCTCGGAGTGGAATGGCCTAGCCCTACAGTCCAAATTACCCTCAATGGGCGGCTGAGTGAGCATGAGACGCCTGATAAGCACCTCAGGAGTCATGCCGGAGGGAATCTGAGAATCTGTAGGCGATGGCTGAGACAGTTGAGGCTTTGAGGATGGCTCCTCTGGCTCTGATAAATCAATTAACGCTAGTTCAGATACCTTGGCTTTTTTCTTGGGGGGCTGGCTACTTGCCCTTGTCTGATAGCGCCTCACCGGAGGACTCATCGGTGCGTCCTCAACTGGAGGTGGGACGCGTAGTGGTCACGGAGGCTCGGATGTGGAGCCTTGAATAGGGGTCTTTGGTGCAGCTCTCTTGTGGCTTGACGGAGAGGAGGACTTAGCTCCTCGTGTTCTTGCCATGGCGGGTCGGAGGAGATGGGCGGAGGTGCAAACAATTGAGGTTCAGATGAGAGGGAGAAGATGGAAGGTTGCTCCGATTTGGGTCTTCTCTAGCACTTGTTTGAAGTTCAAATGACCGGTTTTATTAGAAATTTGGAATTTATACCGTTAAAAATTGGATGCCAAAGGTCGTTTTAATTTTCGTAGAGGAGGGTGGATTTCGCAACGAAGGGGCATTTTCACAGAGGAGGCTTTTTTTCGCAGCCCATTTCGCAGCTGCGAAATAGGGCTACTGTGCTGCGAAATGGCACTCGTGTGCCAAAAGGGTGTTTCGCAACTGCGAAACACCCTGCGAAATGGGGCTATGGTTGCAAAAATTGGAGATTTCACGCTTTGGGGATTTCGCAACCATTTCGCAGCTGCGAAATGGAGTTACTGTGATGCGAAATGGCACTCGTGTGCCAAGAGAGGGTTTCGCAGCTGCGAAAATTTTTGCAGAGGGGTGTGTTGGGCTATGAAATTATTTCGCAGCGGAGGGCTATTTTCGCAGCCAACCCTTGATTTCGCAGAGGGCACCTTAGGGCTGCGAAATCATTTCGCAATAGATGGCCATTTTTGCAGGGGCCTATTTTGGGCTGCGAAATTTCGCAGACCACTGAAATTTCTTGGTTCTGAGCTCCTTTTGGCTCCCTAAGACCTTTCTTCATTTTATTTGTAATTCCTCCTACAAAAGATCATTCAAAAAGATGAAGTTACATATAATTAACAAAACTTTAGACCAAAATTAAAATCAAAAGAATTAATAAACCTTTCAAATTAATAAACTTAAACAAAAATATGGACTTTGGTGAAACCAAGCCCATCTAACCCTTTTCTGATTAGGCTTTCTATGGCTCAAGGAGGTTGATTTCCTCCTTCTCTTGCTTAAATGGCTCTATGAATGGCTTGAGATGATGACCATTGACCTTGAAAGTGTCAATACTGTTGGAATTCAGTAATTCCACCACTCCACTGGGATGCACTTGGTGAATAATGAAAGGACCTATCCACCTTGACTTGAGCTTCCCAAGAAAGATATGGAGCCTTGAATCATAGAGTAAGACTCTTTGTCCTTTCCGGAATTCTTTGTTAGAGATTGATTGATCATGCCACCTCTTCATCCTCTGTTTTGCAACTTTGGAATTGATGTATGCATCATTTCTTAATTCCTCCATCTCATTAAGGTCTAAGCACCTCTTTGCTCCGGCTCTAATCAAGTCCATGTTTAATTTCTTGATTGCCCACCAAGCCTTATATTCAACTTCCACAGGGAGATGGCATGCTTTGCCATAAACAAGGCGATATGGAGACATGCCAAGAATAGTCTTGTAAGCTGTTCTATATGCCCATAGTGAATCATGAAGCTTAATAGACCAATCTCTTCTGCTCGTGATCCCCACCTTCATCAATATATTCTTAATTTCCCTATTTGCTAGCTCAACTTGCCTGAAAGTCTGAGGGTGATAAGGTGTAGCTACCTTATGCTTCACTCCATACTTGGCTAATAGGGTTTCAAAAGGTCTGTTGCAAAAATGAGTACCTCCATCACTGATTATGGCTTTGGGCACCCCAAATCTTGAGAAGATGTTCTCTTTAAGAAACTTGAGAACCACCTTGTGATCATTGTGTTTACAGGGGATTGCCTCAACCCATTTAGAAACATAATCCACCCCCACCAAGATATAAGAGTTACCAAAAGACATTGGGAAAGGTCCCATGAAGTCAATGCCCCAAACATCAAAGAGATCAACTATTAGAATGGGGTTCATAGGCATTTGATTCCTTCTTGTTAGCTTCCCAAGCCTTTGGCATCGATCACAACTCCTACACATGATGTGGGCATCTTTGAAAAGTGATGGCCAAGTAAACCCTGATTGCAACACCTTCATGGCTGTTTTCTGAGAGGCAAAGTGGCCTCCACATGCACTTTCATGGCAATGGCTGAGGATTCCTTGTTGCTCTTCTTCAGGGACACACTTCCTTATTATTTGATCTACACAATACTTGAAAAGGAAAGGTTCTTCCCAATAATAAGCATGAATTTTTGCAAAGAAGTGCTTCCTGTCTTGTGCTTTCCACTCACTTGGAACTTCACCAGTAACTAGATAGTTAGCAATATGAGCATACCAAGGAGTTTTTGTTAGCAACATAAGTGATTCCTCAGGAAAATCATCATTAATAGGTGGGACATGGGAATTGTGTGCTATAACTAACCTTGAAAGGTGGTCAGCCACCACATTCTCCACTCCTTTCTTATCCCTGATTTGGAGATCAAACTCTTGTAATAAGAGAATCCATCTAATCAACCTTGCTTTTGCATCTTGTTTTGTCAATAAATACTTCAAGGCTGAATGGTTAGTGAAAACAATGATGAACGACCCTACCAGATAAGGACGAAACTTGTCTAAGGCAAACACTACAGCTAACAATTCTTTCTCTGTAGTTGTGTAGTTCCTTTGAGCTTCGTTCAATGTCTTACTTGCATAGTAGATCACATAGGGCTTTCCATCTTCTCTTTGGCCAAGCACAGCTCCTATAGCAAAGTCACTGGCATAACACATTACTTCAAAAGGTAATTGCCAATTAAGAGCCCTAACTATTGGAGTGGTTGTCAAAAATTGCTTCAATTGATCAAAACTCTTCTAACATCTTTCATCCCAAATAAACTTAGCATCCTTAGCCAAAAGTTCGCAAAGAGGTTTTGAGAGATTAGAGAAATGTTTTATAAATCTCCTATAGAACCCTGCATGGCCAAGGAATTGCCTTACTCCTTTCACAGTTGTTGGAGACGGCAATTTGACAATAAGTTCCACCTTTGCTTTATCAACTTCAATGCCTTTCTCGGAGATGATATGGCCAAGGACAATTCCTTAATGTACCATAAAGTGGCATTTCTCCCAGTTGAGCACCAAGTCTTTCTTAATGCATCTGTTAAGAACCGCTTCCAAATTGAGTAAGCATTCTTCAAATGTACCTCCATATATGGTGATATCATCCATGAAAACCTCCATAATTCGCTCCACCATATCACTGAAGATACTAAGCATACATCTTTGGAATGTTGCGGGTGCATTGCATAAACCAAAAGGCATTCTTTTGTAAGCGTATGTTCCAAATGGACATGTGACAGTGGTCTTCTCCTGATCTTCAACATCAATTTCAATTTGGAAATACCCTGAGTACCCGACCAAGAAACAATAGAAAGGATGACCAAAGACTCTCTCCAGCACTTGATCAATAAACGGGAGTGGAAAATGATCTTTCTTTGTCATAGCATTCAATTTCCTATAGTCAATACACACCTTCCAACCTGAAGTGAGGCGTGTAGCAATTTCTTTTCCTTTTTCATTATGAACCACAGTAATCCCTGACTTCTTTGGTACCACTTGAGTAGGACTCACCCAAGGGCTGTCAGATATGGGATAAATAATACCTGCTTGAAGTAACTTCAGTACCTCAGCTCGCACTACTTCTTGTAAATGAGGATTCAATCTTCTTTGAGGTTGACGAATTGGTTTAGCTTCTTCCTTCATATAAATGTGATGTATACAAACCAAAGGACTGATTCCTTTCAAGTCAGATATTTTCCATCCTATTGCTTTCTTACACCTCTTGAGAACTTCAAGTAAAGAAATCTCCTGATGAGTAGTAAGAGATGAAGATATAATAACAGGGCATTGATTATTTTCTTCCTGGTACGTATCTTTCAACTCCATGGGCAGAGGTTTCAAATTGAGCTTTAGGATCTCTTCTTTATCATCTTCTTGTGCCTCCTCTTTATTGAATAAAGGTAGAATCTCTTCCTTCCTCCTCCAACGTTGTAGAGTAGCAAGCACATCAGCGGGTTCAGGCAACCCTTCTTCCAGATCCTCAAGACTTTCATTCAACTTGTCTTGCATATTCTGATTACAATGCTCTTCCACTAGGGTGTCAATAATGCATACCTCTTCTGCACCTTCTTCTTCTTCTGGAGTGATTAGCTTCTTAGACATATAAAAGATATTAAGCTCAAGTGTCATGTTGCCAAAAGTGAGTTGCATAAGTCCATTCCTACAATTTATGATTGCATTTAAAGTAGCAAGAAATGGACTTCCAAGGATGATAGGAACATAATTAGCTTCCTTAACAAAAGGATCAGTATCAAGAACAACAAAATCTACTGGATAGTATAAATTATCAACTTGAACTAAAACATCCTCAATTATCCCCCTTGGAATTTTCACTGATCTATCAGCTAAAGATAAAGTGATTGATGTTGGCTTCAATTCACCAAGTCCTAATTGCTTGTAGACAGAGTATGGTAGCAAATTCACACTTGCTCCCAAGTCTAACAAAGCTTTTTCCACTACCTTTCCTCCAATCATGACTGAAATGGTAGGACATCCCGGATCTTTGTACTTCAAAGGAGACTTGCATTGTATGATGGCACTTACTTGCTCAGTCAAGAAGGCTTTCTTATTCACATTCAAACCTCTTTTGATAGTGCACAGGTCCTTTAGGAATTTTGCATATGTTGGAACTTGCTTAATCATATCCAGCAATGGAATATTGACCTTCACTTACCTCAATACTTCAAGGATTTCTGATGCATTTTTTATCCCCTTTTTCCCATGCAAAGCTTGAGGAAAAGGTGGAGATGTGTGTTTCTTCATCAGTTCTTCCTTAATAAGCCCTTTCTCTGGATTTGCATTCACTGTTGAATCATGGTCCTCTTTCCCTTCACTGATATCTTTCTTCTTTCCTTTCATTTCCTCCCTCTTCTTTGTCTCTTCTTCTTCTTTCTCTTTAACATGTGGCTTGGGTGTTGGTGACTCAACCTTTTTACTACTCCTTAGAGTGATGAAGGCTTTAACATCTCTCACCTGTGAAGATTCTCCCTCATGAGTTTCCACTTCATGGATACCCTTGGGGTTTTGATGAGGTTGAGAAGGAAATCTACCCTTCTCTTGCACTGTGTTCAAATTAGTGAGCCTTAAGATTGAGTATTGGAGATTATTTATCTTCTGAGATAAGTCATTTTGCATCCCATCCATCATTTTATTCAAAGTATTCTCTACACTATCAATTCTTTGACTGAGTTGAGCATTGATGGATTTTTTGTCTCCAACAAAATCTCCCACAACCTTGCTAAGAGTCACTATTGTTTGTTCAAGACTTGAAGCTTGTTGAGATGGTTGAGCCGGCTGTTGGTACTGAGGTGCTCTTGGCTTCCATGAAAAATTTGGATGATTCCTCCAACTTGAGTTGTAAGTATTGCCATATGAAGCATTGCTATTAGGCTTGAATTGTCCAATGACATTTGCTTGATCTCCAAACATTTCTCTAGCAACTGGAATTGTAGGGCACTACTCCACCAAGTGTTCATAAGATTGACAAATAGAACATGGCTTTACTTGCACTAGTGTTTTAGCAACAACTTGCACTTCATGCATCTTTTTCAGTTCTAGCTCCTCCAATCTCCTTGCCATAGCTGCAAATTTTGATTTCATATCAACATCTTCATTCAAGGTGTACATCCCAGCCTTAGCGTGAAAAGCATTTGGTTGAGACTTCATCTTTCCCACTTCTCCTCTGTTCGGTTCATTCCATCCCCTTGAGACTTTAGCTACATAACTCAAGAAATCCATGGCTTCCTCAGGATTCTTACTCATGAAATCCCCTCCACACATTGTTTCGAGGAGTTGCTTCATTAAGGAAGACATCCCATCATAGAAATAAATCACCAACAGCCATGTATCAAAACCATGGTGAGGATAAGCATTAATAGCTTCCATGTATCTTTCCCAACACTCATAGAATTTCTCATTCTCTTTAGCTAAGAAGTTTGAAATTTGCCTTTTCAAGCCATTTGTTCTGTGAGTAGGAAAAAACTTTTTGAGGAATTCAGCTTGTAAATCAGTCCAAGTATAGATACTTCTTAGCCTTAAAGAATTAAGCCAAATCTTGGCCTTATCTTTTAAAGTAAAATGAAATAGCTTAAGCCTCATCAAGTCGATTGAAGCTCCTCCCTCTCGGAATGTATTACAAACATCTTCAAATTCCTTGATATGTGCATAGGGATTCTCACTTTCCATTCCACGAAAAGTTGGTAGAAGTGGAACAATATGGGCTCTGATCACTAGTTGCTCTGTAGGGGGCACTATACATGATGGTGCACTCATACGAGGTGGATGCATGCGGTCCCTCATTGATCTAAATTCATTAGGATTGTCCTGATGACCATGGTGACTATACTGATCTTCAGGTGTAGTTTCCATGATGTTCAAGCCCAACTCCAATTGCTTGTTATGAGGTGTTTCACGTTTAACAAGCCTTCCTCCACTATCTCGTATCCAATTTGGCATACACAACTAGTATCAACTATAACAAAGAAAAAAAAACAAAAACAGAGGAACACAAAAAAAAAAAAAAACAAGACTACTAAAAAGACTTAGATTAACTAAAACTAAATTAAAAGCTATGTTAGAATATGAACAAGTAAAAGAAACAATTAAAAGAGTTAGTAAAATGAAAGAAAATTCACCAAACTTGTGATGAAAACCACAAGTACGCTGAAATAATATCACTGTGAAGTTGGCACCTTCCCCGGCAGCAGCGCCATTTGATTCGTGTTTCCCAATTGGTCTCTCAGCTGATTCATGTCCAGCTAGTGTTCCTTGATTGAGGGAGTAATGAACAAAATTTATAACCTATATCACCATGCATTGGGATAGCTTTGGCTAGTATAACATAGTGGCTCTAGGATCGTCCACAGGGAAGGGTTTCCAACTCACAACTGATACCAATTCATAGTTAAATTGGTGCTTTTTCATTTCAAGGTTAGCTTAAGAAAGGAAACACAAACTTTGTAAAAAAAAAAAAAAGGTTTTGTTTTAAGCTAACTAAAAAGAAAGTAATGAAAATTACTTATGAAGAAAAACATTCCTTCGAGGTTTAGGTTCACAGGGGAGGTTCCTTATGCAAAAACAGAGCTCTGGTCACTTGGTTCATTTCCTCGCATTAGAGAATTAACATATAGTCGATTCTCTAACCGGTGTTGTACAGCTGCTTCCCTTTAATGGATTTTAACACTAATTCCCTCTCACTGATGCAACTTGTAATGGCTCGTGCCTCTCACCTAGCATTTTTCATTCAAGGTGATCATTAACCTTGGACTTCCCTTCTCAAGCTCGCAAGAGATAACTAATGGATGTCTCTTTGGAGTCCAAAAGCTTACCAAGTGTTGGCAATTATAGAAAATCCTACCTTCAAGTCACCTCCCAAAAGCTCACAAGAGGTAAACTAGTGCATCTCCATGGACGGAGATCACTTGCCTTACCAAGTGTTAGCTCAAGTGAATTGAAGGTGTTTTTAGTTAACTAAAAACATAGAAATCATTAATGGGTCACACTTTCTCTTCGTTAATGGCTGAAACAACAAAACTACCAATTCTTGCAGTTGGAACCTTTCCCGGCAACCTTAGCTCCAAGGAACTAAAAGCCTAGCCACTCATTCTCTGAGGAAACTTCCTCAGAGCTTGTTTGGCTAGTAAGAAAAATTAAATAAATATATACAATCAAAACAAGTAGGTAAGGTAGAGCAAAAGCCCTGAATTTTACTTCTTTCAAAATTATACAAAAGTTGTCTGTGAGCAAGCTTTCGTTTCTCTTAATGGAAACTTACAAGCATTAAATATGGGGTTCCTTCCCCTTTGTTCTTGCTTAAAGACTAAGGAATCCTATGATAGGTGGATTACAAGGAGAATTTGGGGATTTAGACATCAAATATCTAAAGCAAAATATCCCAAAAAATGTCGGTCGTAGATATCAAGAAGCTTCAGGAGAATTTCGCAGCCGTGCAAGAGGGCTGCGAAATTTCGTGGCAAAAAGGACACCATTTCGCAGCCCAAGGCTGATTTCGTAGCCGTGCGAAATTTGCCTTCAGCTTGGAGTGATTGGCTTCCAATGGCTGTAACTCCTTCATTTCAACTCCGAATCGCATACCGTTTAAAGCATTGGATTGATAACTTCCCAAGCTTCGAAACGAAATATATTATGCATAAATTGAACTCCACAAAGTGCTCCAAAAGTGGCTGATAGTGGCTGTCATCTAGAATGCTTCATGGCAGATTTCTCTTTGCTTCCCCTCCTTGCATTCCGGATTTGCTTATGGCAAAGGACTTTAAAGCTTCAAAGCTTTGGTTCCTCATGTTGTTAAGCTTTCCATTGCTTTTCCATGGATTCCAAAGAACTCTCCTCAATCTTGGATTGCTTTGGTGATCAAATTACTAACAAAAACACCAAAACTTACACAATTTGATTAGAAATGATTGCAAAGGTCCTTAATATGTTAATTGGGTTAAAAGGTGATAACTACTACTCAAAAGTGTTTAAAAGAGTTAATTACAAGCTATCAAATAGCACTTTTTGAGTAGTAATCAATTATAAAAAATAAAAACAAATAAAAAAAGTTATGTTACCATATAACATGTTAATCTATTAAAAACACAAATAAAAAAATTATGTTACCATGCAACACTGAATTTTGAAATTGACAAAAAAAAAATTTCCAATATGAAACTCATGCATCCATATACTTTGATAGCTAGGGATAGTGATCTGAGTGTTGTCATTTAATTTGTTTTCTTCATCTAATTTATTTAGGGTCACTCATATTTCTACTATTTATTTAGGATAAACCCATGTTTCATTGGGATAAAACAATTACAAAAAACTAGTTAGTTAAAAAAAATTATAATTATTAACGAAGGCATATATGGTAATTTATAAGTAGAAATTATAAAACCAAGCCACTAATAGAATAAAAAAGCATTAACAAAATATAAGGAAAGCAAGATGATGTTACATCACCATTTGGAGTTTAAATTGATCTAGTTTAATTTCCTCCAATACTCCAAGTTTTATAATATTCTAATAATTTTCACAATAATTTTTTATAATCATAGTACTCTACCAATAGTAAAAACAAGACTCACTCTATTAAAAACTTATAGGCATTATGTTTATAACTTCTCTAAATGAATAGCTCATTTTTCTTTTACCCAACTGTGGACCCGCATTTTTCACGTGCGTCCCCACTCGATCGGCGAGACTCGCTTTTTATTTGTGAAAAATTAATTTTTAGAAAAAGTTGGAGTCGCCACTTATTTTATTTTTATTTTTGAAGGGAAAATAAAACAAGAAATAAAACCCTAAAAATGACTCCATAATTTTTTTTGGAAAAGCGTGTCTTTGAAAAACCCGAGTCTAAGTCCGGGGATCAGGTTACTTATTGGGAAGGTACCTTTAAAAGGTAGCACCCCTCTAAGCCCTATAAAGGTCTCTACTAATTAAGTTAAGGGGAATATGGCAATTAATCGGTTAATTATGGATACCTAAGTAGGCTAGGTGATTTCAAAAAATAACATGCCAAATAGGATCAAATTTCCATAAAAGAAAGGTTAGGATGCGTACCCGGACCGCTCCTCAAGCGCTATCATAAAACATCAGAGTTAGTATAGAAGTATAACACACAACATGTATTTAATCATAGTGAATCAAGCATACATCTAAGCACCTAAGGATTATCAAACATATGCATACTTCACAGCGACATGATTGTTTACAAAATTTAGAAAGTATGTGATAGGGGGGCGTACCTGGATAGCATAGATAACTTACAATGCGCTTCCATAAGACATGAGGGATTAGATAATAATAAAATAAAGAAACCCTAGCATGCTTATTATCTAATTAGCATAACAAAAATTATCAAAGTATATGAAAATATTAATTATCACACACATCTTATATACAATTCCTAAAAAAGATAGACATAATTTCAACAAGTGACAAAGGTGGCAACAAAAATAATTTTTGAAAAGATTTTCTTATGTAGGGGTTTCACCAATCCCCAAATTAATATACACAAATTTAGCCCAGAATTATCCCATTATTTGGGACCACAAGCTTTGATTCGTGTTTTTGTTCAAAACCAAAATTTTTGTTGAAAACCGAGAAGGATGCAAACCGAACAAGATATGGTTGCATATTATTTTTAAATAATAAAAAAAGGAAATTTTGATCCTGAGGACTCTAATGAGTTTTTGAAATAGGTTTTTAAAATGATTTTTTTGAGAAAAGTATTTTATTTTAAAATAAAAGGAATTAATTTGGGAAAAAATAAAATATAAGAAATAAAATTAGCAAACAAAACAAAAATGAAACCTCAAAGTAAACTTTTTTAGTAATTAACAAAAATGATAATGGTGATGGTAGAGGCCAATCTTCATGATTTTCCAATGGCCTCTAAAAATCAAATTTAATAAATATTCACCAAAGCAACAAACCAAACGACTTTAGATCAAATAAAACTAATGAAATATTAATCGCGAATTTATAAGGATCAATCAAACACATAAATTGAGATAAACAATCTAGAACTGATTTAAAATCAACCAAACACCTAAACATGTAATTATAATAATGTGAATATAGTAACATAAGCACATAGAATTCTAAAACATATTAACTAATCAACAACTAGACATTAATAACTTCCAAAACAAAAACAAAACTAAGTAACAAGGGATTAAGCAAAATGATAACCAAAATTTTAAAAAAAAAGGACACATCAACTAAGTAAAAAAAGCTAAATTTAACTATTTTTAATACATGAGTATAATAACATGGGATAAAACTAATTAACTAAAATTTTGAAAAACTATAAACTAGGACAAGATCAGTCAAAAATCAAAATTAACAAACTTTTTTAAAACATGAGCATCGATTAAACTAATTAACTAAAACTCTAAAAAAACACACGTACTAAAATTAGGTCAATCAAGAATTAAAATTAACAAACTTACAACATGAGAAAAGTAACTTTTAAATTAACTATCTAAAACTCTAAAAAACACACAAAATAAAATTGGATCAATCGAGAATTAAAACGAACAAGCTCAAAACGTGGATATAATGACATGAGAAAGTAATAGACTCATCAACTAAAAATCTAAAACACATAAACTAAATAGGGTCAATCAAAGACTAAAGTTAACAATTTTAAACATGGAATTAATCACATGGGTTCAATAGGAATAATAAACTAAAATTCTAAAAACACATAAGCTAGATAAGATCAATCAAAACTAAAGTTAAAAAATTAAAACGTGGATTTAATCAAGTGGTTCAATAGGAATAATAAACTATAATTCTAAAAACACATAAGCTAGATAAGATCAATCAAAACTAAAGTTAAAAAATTAAAACGTGGATTTAATCAAGTGGTTCAATAGGAATAATAAACTATAATCCTAAAAACATAAGCTAGATAAGATCAATCAAAACTAAAGTTAAAAAATTAAAACATGGATTTAATCGAGTGGTTCAATAGGAATAATAAACTATAATCCTAAAAACATAACAACCTAGAAAAATCAAAACTTGGAATCAAGACAATGAATCAAAATCAAACTAACTACATTCTAACCTTTTCATCCCATTAAAAAAATCAAAATTAATACATAAAAACTCTAACTTTCAATCCAATAAAAAATTAAAACTAAAATCCTTAGAAATTCTAACTTACCTTCTCTAGGATTCCTCTATGGTGGTGCGGCTGCTCTTCTCTTCCTTCCTCGGCCTCTCTTTGTTCCCTCAAAATAATATATCTCCGTCTTTCTCCTCCTCAAGCCAAAAATCCTCTCTTTTGTTCCCCCTAAAAAATAATATCTCTCCGTGGATCCTCTAAAAAAAATCCCTGTGTTGATCTCTCGAAAAAAATAATCTCCCCCCCTCTGTGGATCTCTCTGCCCCTGTTTTATATGGTAGCACTTTCCTTTTTTTTTTAATATTCTATTTCTTTTTTTAATGCACGTGGATGGCCTCCTTTCTTATATGGCAGCCTCACTCTCCATATTTCCTTTCCTTTCCGAAGATGCACGTGATATCGGAAGGTGCATACATGTGGTTCACATTGAAGATTCCCAAGGATGCAGCCCGCGTCTCATTTGGTAAGTAAATCAGATCCTCAGCGGCCCCAAAGTGGTAAGTTCCTTCAGATCCCGTGTTGCTATTCTGCATCTCTTTTGGTTTATAATGAGGGTTTTCTTTCAGGCTTTGCTCAACTGAATTTGCGACCCACTGTACTGAAGCTTGTTGATGACCGAGATGTGTAATCCCACCACAGGTATGTGATTCATGGATAGTCTTGATTGTGAAGATGGGAACACCTAGAAGCTTTTCACAATGAATTCGCCCAGGGCATCCACATATGTATCAACTGACCGGAGAACAATAGATGTCGAAGCAACCTTAAGAAGATCACGAACCATCTTAGGTTTGACTTCGCGAACTGTAACTCCCACAGCCTGGATTTCAGTTAGCAACTCCCATGGTACTGAAAAAACTGGATAATGCTCCTTCACAAATAATTCAGCTTCTATCTCTTGTTTGATTTTCAATATATCCTCAGGGACATCAACAACCTCCCTAAGTTGCAACAGTTTGTCTCGGGTGAACCGCACATGCTCACGACCCTCAAACCGATTATCCCCAGCCGAGGACCAAGGAATCTGCTTCCTCGATTGGCACTTTCTAAATCAGTCTCGGTCTTTTGGTAATCCTCGCCCTCCATTCTCATGAAAGGGTCGGTAAGATCATTGGAGGCTGCGGGTTAGCTACTTCATGCCCATGCGTTGCTTCGCTCATCATGTAGAATAGTATCTCACTGGTGCTTCTATTGGGGTCGGGATTCACGCAGCTAACAACACATGTCTGAGTGTGGGGTTTGCCCACAAGCTTTCTTCACTTAGGATTTGTCGTCTGCATGGAAGCCATCTTGAGTTGCAAGCATCCAATTTCATGCTTTGGCATCTCTCTGTCAACTTTTCTCTCACAGGAACCACTTATTTGGGAATATGCAATTCATCCCCTCATGCAAGACAAAATAGAATAATATTAAAATTAAAAGAAAATAAAATAAACTAACGAAAATTATGAAATTCGTAATAAAATAAAATATGATTTAAAAGAAAAAAAGAAAAAAAAGAGAAAAGAAAGAGAAACCAGGTTATATAATTCCACCTTTCAATCAAGGGTTATTTGCACATTTTGTAATCTAAACAATTCAAGCAATTTCCTATTACATAAGTGAATAAAAAAAATAAAAATAAATAAAAAAAATAGAAGATAGTAATAATAATAATAATGACAATGATAATAATAAACAAATAAAGAGTAAAAGAAAACTAAAAATGAATAAACAAAATAAATGTAATTATTGAATGCATGCAATAATAATAATAATAATAATAATAATAATAATAATAAGAGTTATATATATAAAAAAGTTAAGCCTGATGAAGTGTTTAAACGGGCCTAAGTGGGTGCCTAATGAACTAAGTGTCCTAAAGTGATCGGGACATTGTCTAAATGGCCTAACCATGCATAAGAAATATCCTAGAAAAATAAAGAGAAGCCTAAGTCTAAATCAAGACTGCCAAGGATCACAATAAAGGGTCAGATAATCCCTCAACCAAAGTCTCCGAGGTGACTCAGAAAAAGGTAAGTTGTACGAGTAGTAATGGGCCACCAAGGAACTATTTTGAAGCACTGAAAACGAATTTTAAAGACATGTGCTAAAGGGACAAAATTAAGGGTCTACAAATATGCCCCTCTTCGGTATAGATCACGAGTGTAGAGAATGTGAGTAGAAATACGAGTAATGAGCAGAATGAAGTGAACTATACCGAAGAATTAAAGAAGGACCAGAGATTTTGTCCTAGCACATGAAGAGGTAAGATCTAAACACGGGGACGCAATCACAAAAAGGGAATAACTTCAGGTCGTGAGCTCAAAGCTTTGCACAGAAAGAATGATTCTAGGTCATAAGTGAAAAATCGACACTGGGTCAAGAGCTCTAGGCTCTAAATGGAACAGAAATGACTCTGGGTCATAAATGAAAAACGACTCTAGGTCGAGAGCTCTGGGCTCTAAATGGAAAATCGACTCTGGGTCGAATGCTATGGGCTCTAAATGGAAAATCGACTCTGGGTCGAGAGCTCTGGGCTCTAAATGGAAAATCGACTCTAGGTCGAGAGATCTGGGCTCTAAATGGAAAAGAAATGACTCTGGGTCAAGAGCTCTGGGCTCTAAATGGAAAATCGACTTTGGGTCAAGAGCTTTGGGCTCGAAATGGAAAATCGATTCTGGGTCGAGAGCTTTGGGCTCGAAATGGAAAATCGACTCTGGGTTGAGAGCTCTGGGCTCTAAATGGAAAACCGACTCTGGGTCGAGAGCTCTGGGCTCTAAATGGAAAATCGACTCTGGGTCGAGAGCTCTGGGCTCTAAATGGAAAAAACCGACTCTGGGTCGAGAGCTCTAGGCTCTAAATGGAAAATCGACTCTAGGTCGAGAGCTTTGGGCTTTAAATGGAAAACCGACTCTGGGTCGAGAGCTCTGGGCACTAAATGGAAAATCGACTCTGGGTCAAGAGCTCTGGGCTCGAAATGGAAAATCGACTCTGGGTCGAGAGCTCTGGGCTCGAAATGGAAAACCGACTTTGGGCTCTAAATGGAAAATCGACTCTGGGTCGAGAGCTCTGGGCTCTAAATGGAAAATCGACTCTGGGTCAAAATGGAAAGTGACTCTGGGTCGAGAGCTCCGGGCTCTAAAATAGGAAATAATGACTCTGGGTCAAAATGGAAAGTGACTCTGGGTCGAGAGCTCCGGGCTCTAAAATAAGAAATAATGACTTTGGGTCGAGAGCTCCGAGCTCTAAATAGATAGCCGATCAGGATACTTTCCGACTCAAGGTGTCGGGTCGAGGCCACTCACAAGTGGCTAGAATGATGTAAATGACTCCGGGTCATGAGCTCAGGGCTCGGGGTGCTATAAATGACTCTGGGTCAAGAATGACTCCGGGTCATGAGCTCAGGGCTCGGGGTGCTATAAATGACTCTGGGTCAAGATGGAAAATGACTCTGGGTCGAGAGCTCTGGGCTCTAACTAGGAAAGAATGACTCTGGGTCAAGATGGGAAATGACTCTGGGTCGATGAATAGCTCAGGGCTATGAGCTCCGGGCTCTATGACTGATCGGCTAGAAGGAGAATGCGATACGCAAACTCCAGGTCAAACCACTCATGGGCGACCAAGTGATGAAAGCTCAGCTAAGAGCTGGAAAGACTCTGGGTCTATAGGAAATGATAGCTCAGGGCTGGCGGGCTCAGGGCCTAAGGAAAAAAAGATAGCTCAGGGCTATAAGACTCAGGGTCTAAAAGGAATGGGTAACTCATGGCTACGAGGCTCAGGGCCTAAAAAAAAGGATAGCTCAGGGCTAGCGGGCTCAGGGCCTAAGGGAAAAAGGATGCTCAAGGCTATAAGACTCGGGGTCTAGAAGAAATGAATAACTCAAAGCTATAAGGCTTAGGGCCTAGAAGAGAATAATAGAGAAGACCAACTCGAAAGTGGACATGGAATAAATTGGCTCAAAGCCACATACTCAAAATGTCAAGGGTTGGACTACTAAAACCAAGAAGGGAAATATGCCCCAGTATCCATGGTGCTCACACTGCCGAAACAACCAATAAATCAATCATCCGCTGAAATCAATAGGTCAGAAACTGATGCATCGTGACAAACCTCTGAAAACTCTAAACTGAAGGAACCCTCTATGTCTGAAAAGCTGCTCTGTCGATGAATCTCAAAAGGTAAATCTCAAAGAGTGTATATCATGGCTCATCTAAAAGTAAACCTCAAAGTGCGTAAAATGCTGCTCATCTAGATAATCCAATCTGCAAGGTAGCAATGACGAAAACAAATCTGTCTCATGAACATCTGGCTAAAGGATCCACCCACACTCCTCGGGTGAAACCTGATGCGATTCATCTCTATCTCAACAAATCCATGTAGGGAGGCCCTGATACAGTCGATCGTCGGAAGCTCTGGGCTAGTACTCAATCTAAAACCAAGCTGGTCACTGTCTCAATCTCAAGGATACTCAAAAAGTAAGGAAATATGCCCCAGTATGAGGCCTGATGTCAAAGTCATAAGCTAAACAATCGTCACCAATCATCTATCCTCATATTACTGCCCAAATAAATCTCGTAATGGAGAGGGGAATATGCCCCAGTATGATATATGATGTCGAAGTCGTGAGATAAACAACCAACAATGATCATCCATCTATATACCGCTGCCCGAACATAATCTCATCATGGAGAGGGGAATATGCCCCAGTATGGATATCTGATGTGCAATAAAGAATCCGTCAAAAACAATTAAACATCTCTATAACCATGGATAGGAATAGTCATATCATCTAACAACAACTAGAAACCTCAGGGAAAATGGGAAATATGCCCCAGTGTGGATATCTGACGCATAATCAAAAGGATGAATCCAAAATCATCAATCAACTGTCTTCAGCTCAACAATAATCTGCTAAGAAGTCAGAGTGAAGTATCGACCAATGCCTCAAGGGGGATACTCTAAATCTAATCTCAAATGAATAGCCAAAATAATGAGGGATGTGGTAATCTCAAAATGGGGAAATATGCCCCAGTATGCCTGATCTACACACTGCACTGAAAACTGCCTCCAACTCAGTAATAATCCACTAGTCTATCTCAGAAATACTCCGCGAATGGAACCGCTAGGGGCTCAACGATGCTCCACTAGAACTGATATAATCCCAACATACTCCACTAGGGATCTCTGATCGGTGAAAATGCCCAGGCTCAAAGAAAGTGCTCCACTAAGGGCTCATCTCAACCAAATGAAAGGGGAATATGCCCCAGTATGGATATCTGATGTGTAGTAGAATGAGAAGCCAAACAACATCAAATATCATCCATAAAAATGAAGCAATCGTCTACATCCAACACTAGATCACCTCCAAGCATCAAAGAAGCATCTCCTAGAAGAAGAAACAGAACGACGTCTATATATCAACCAAATCCCAAACACCAGCCTAAGTAGAGGCTGTCAAAGATAACATCTGATCTCATGGCCTTAGGGTGGTCTTAAGACACGGGACGTAACGTAGGCCAGGGTGATAGGGTGAAAGAAATGAAGGGAAACTATGCTCAAATACCTAATGATCAAACCCATACCCTCATGTATAAGATGTAATGCATAGAAAAAAAAATCTCATGAGCCATGGACTTAAAGGTAGCCAAAGGAAATGTCGATGGCGAAATGAGAGAAAGATGAGTAGTCAAACCATCAATGAAATATGTGAATGATGTGAAGAAGGTATCAAAACGAAAATGTGTATCAATATGTAGGAAATGGATAAAAAGTGGAACAAAGATCTGGAATGCGGTAATGGGATACAAAAGAAAGCAATGAGAAAGTGGAATGAGTGATGATCAACCCATGTTAGTACAATAAAGGAAAGTCATATCACCAATGATGGAATGGTGGGTAAGACAATGATCCGGAGACCCTAGTAAAAAGATCACTCATCTCTCATACCTAATATATATCAATCATGATCCAAGCAGTATAGGATCTCATAGAACTCTCACATGAACCCTCGACACTCCAAATGCGTAACAAGAGTGGCTCAAGGAGTGAAAACTCATATAAACATCTCACAAGAACCCACAATGTCAAATATACCCAGTAAACAGACCTCAAAAGGTGATATAAGTACCCAATGGAGCAAGATGCCATATACAAACAAATCATTGCGCTTTTTCTTTCTTTCTTTTTTTCTCTTTTTTTTTGTTTCTTTTTTGTTTTTTTTTTTTTCTTGTCTTTTTTTTTTTTTTTTTTCAGCGCATGCTCTGATCATCAATAAGTCAAACTCCAATGGGAAAGATACAAGAAATGAACAAACTCTCTCTGACCACTGATGAATACATGAACCCCAACCCATGAGACAACCTCTCAAACTAAGATCTCCGAATCAATGTCAAATGATGATGAATGGAGTGATATGACTGCCCTCTTTGCACTAAGATGTGAAGAATCATCAACCCAAGGAAGAGAATAGATAAGATGAAGCGAATAATGATAAAGACAAGAAAGAGAATGAATAAATTCATAGAAAGTTATTACATGCTGGAGTCAATCCATCTGTCAGGAATATCTACAGCCAATAAATCTTTACATGAGATTCTGGAATTTAAATTCAGAAATATGGAGAATGCAGATTTTGAAAGAGGAAGCAGGGCCCTTTTTTTTTTGAAAAGAAGCATGACCAGATTTTTAAGGGGGGCAACACAGCTTTTTGAAGATGAGCTTCACCAGATTTTTGAGAGGACTCACGGCGGATTTTCAAAGCATCATGGCTGTAGATAAATCAGAGAGTACTATGGCTGCATTTTGAAAGAGATAAAGTGACTGCCAAATGGTGTTTTAGTTTAGATGAAGATGCCTTTCTATTGCATTTAAAGGACGGTCTCTCCCCTGAAACAAAGGTTATTTATGTGGGGTCTCTCAAGGTTGAAATAGATGCAAGTGAACAGGAAGAAGTTGCACAGAAACTGCTGGAGGATTTCAATTGTGTACCAATATTTTTACCTCATGACCTGCATGAAGGTTTTATCATGGGTTCTCTAAACATCGGCTATGACCTCTTTTTCATTACATGTTGCTCATGTGCCCCGACCATGGCGATCATTTTGACAACAAGTGAGCACGTGCTTTGAAATGACTATGGCCAGCTCTTCTCCAGACATGCCAGCAATGTACAGAGGCCTCTTCATACAACTTCTCCCCTACTTGCTTCTTTGATTGAGAATTTACCGTTTTAAATTAAATTTTAAAACCATTGCTCAACTAAACATTCTCGGCTTTGAAAAATTCATCTTTAGAATACCTTGAGGCATAAAACCCAATTTTAACATGCTATTTGCTGCCACTCTCCTTCGGGTATGCACTTTCAATGTTTTATTTGATTTTTAACTATTTTTGTGTTTTTCTTGATTTTCAATAAGCATGAATAAACTTCATGATTCCGAACAATGGAATTCATAGAATCAACTCATGCAAAATTAATTAGGGCTTTGGTGGGGGCCCGACATTCATGATATTCTCATCAATATTGTTTGCTTGATATGTTGATTTTTTATTCTTCTTGATGAAATATTTGAATTCACTTAATATTTATTGTTGAGATACCCTTGTTCCCATAAGACGTGTGGATATTCGCAAATCAGGTATGCTCTTCTCACCTTACAACTCTAAAATTCTATGATGTGTACATTATCATGAGTTATGATCCTGTTTGATGGCATGATTGATTGCCTTGATGCTTGTTTGATCATCTTTGACAAAACACATATTATGTGTCATATTTCCAAACTAATCTCCTATGTTTCATGATAGCACTTGAGAAGCCGTTCAGGTACTCACTTCGACTCTCTTTTGTGATTTGATCTTGTTTAGCATGCAAATCTTTTGAAATCACCTAGCCTATTTAGGTATCCATAATTAACCGATTAATTGCCATACTTCCCTTAACTTTGTCAGTAGAGACCTTTAGAGGGCTTAGAGGGGTGCTACCTTTTAAAGGTACCTTCCTAATAGGTAATCTGATCCCCGGACCTAGACTCGGGTTTTTCAAAGACACGCTTTTCCAAAAATTGTGGAGTCATTTTTTTAGGGTTTTATTTCTTGTTTTATTTTCCCTTCAAAAATAAAAATAAAATAAGTGGCGACTCCAACTTTTTTAAAATTAATTTTTCACAATAAAAAGCGAGTCTCGCCGATCGAGTGGGGACGCACGTGAAAAATGCGGGTCCACACCAACATGCATCCCACACTCCCATTACATGCACCCTACACATCATTTCTATAAAAAAAATATCTCATTTTTCACCCAATCATGATATTGTTGCCCATTTATGAATTCACACATAAACTAGAATATTATTAAGAGAAAAACAATTGTATATGTAAGACAACTCAACATAAGTTTTTCTTTGCAATGTAATTAAAGACATAACAAACGAACTTTCAAAACCTTCATAAACATCCGTTTTTACTTAAAAAGGATCAAAAGTTAGCAAACCAAAAGGCATGGTGGAGAGATTGAACGGTCATCCACCCCTCTCCCATTTTGCATGCTTTCCATGCTATTGTTGACAATCTTATATTTATTTATTTATTTTGTTTGGTATGTGTCATGAGTAATAGATGGCCTCTGAACCGTTCGTACAACCAACCATTCCTCGCTTTGATGGTCACTGTGACCATTGAAGCATTTTGATGGAGAATATTCTCATGTCCAAAGAGTATATATTAACTATGTTCCAAATATATATTAACTAGTATTATAGTGTTTATAACTTTACCATTTCTATTTAATTTCCTCCACTACTTCAATCCTTACTCAAATATTATATTAATAATGAACATGTTGAATTGAATTACCCAATAAACATATTAAATATGCTTCAAAAGTTATGATATTTATAACTTTGGCAATCATGTATCTCATTCTTCAAACAATATGTTTGTGAACATTTCAGTTATGTGAAAGAAATCATAACATTTTGGCCTATTTATGAATTAAGAGATGAAAGACAAGTCCCATTGTTTTTAACACACACACACACACACACACACACACACACACACATATATATATATATATATATATATATATATATATATATATGTAAAGAAAATTTAAATGAAAAGGAAAAAAAACCTCATAGAAAACATTTGTATGACTCATTAAAAATGTGGCATAAAAGGTTAAGAATGAAATAGAAAAAATGATTCAAAGTTCAAACAAAAATCTCATAACAAGTTTTAATGATAAATATGACATCAAATGCTAGTAATGAAAAGAAATATAATTAATTTTAAGAAAGTATGACAGAAAAGGTGACCAGTCAATAATATATTATCAGTTAAATAATTCTAATCCAATAGCAACATTTGTAGGTTAATGGTTGGTTTTTTTGGGTGAGACTTCCCTGTATGTTTCATTAGCTTCAATTATAGGAATTTCAATTTTAATTCCTTGAATTGAATCATGAACCCTAAATTTGATGGCAACACAAAATTAACATATCCCTTGATATTATATATTTTAATTTAGTCATAAACCTTAAAACTTTTAGGTGGCTAAATTTTTCTTAAATCTAAATATATCTTAATTTAAGTTTAAATAATATTGAATAGTATTAAATATTAAGTGTCTTATTTGGACACACTTCTTGCTTTTCTTTTTTAAAATAGAAAATATTAATAAATTATATATATAAAAAGAATAAATCCACGTAAAAATTAAAATTTGATGTAGTACACATTTTTTGATATGTCCATTTTTAAAACTATTCTTTTTTTAACCTACATGGGTAAAAGTTCTTTTATCTTATATAAAAGTTATTAGTATGTGTTTCTTGATTTTAAATATAAAAACCATGAAGTGTATCAAAATGAACACTAAATTGTTTTATTTTCTAATATATATTTTTTTACTTAAATCTTAAAAAAGCCACTAATTTAAAATCATTTTTAAATAGTTTGTTTTTAAATTTATCACTTTCTCTAAAACAATTTTATTTTAATGGAAAGAAGTAAAAAATGTTTTACTTTTATTTTAAATTCGAAAACAATTTTCTTTAAGAATTTAGTTGAAACAAACAAACAAGGAAATGCTTAACAAACCATCTATGCACATTGGCAATTCTTGGTAAATTTTAGTACCAAACATGCTAAGTGGCAATCCTTAATAATTCCACATCATTGAGAGATTAGGTATTATAAAAATCATAAATGCTTCATCCTTAATAGCCCCAGGGTTAAAATTACAAATTGTCCTCAAAACTCTTAGTTTTAGTCATTTAGTAAAAGCAAACAATTCAGTGTTGAATTGGAAAATGATATCAAGCAACTCAAATCAATATAAAATCCATATCAGCAGCGCATGAATCTTCAGCCTTTCAAACTAACATTAATAACCATCACATGGTTAAAGCTGCAATAACCTCAACTGAAGTTGGTTAAACACTTAAGAAGTTATACTAGTTGTGCAACAATTAGAAGATCAGTTCCATATTGTAACAAACAGTAGATTAGTTTCATATAGTTAGAGGTTAGTTAGTCAGTTTAGTATAAGGCATATGTAAACTGAATACATTGGTTGGTTAATGAATGAAATGCATAAGAAATTCTTTCATCTATGAAATTTCTTTTATGGTAGTAAAGCCACGACAATCTCTTGAATCTTTTGTGAGAAAATATTAGCTCTAGAATATTTCTTGACATCTAAATACCTTTAGTCGCATTGACGGCAACCTCAACCCAATCTTCTAGCCTACAAGCTAGAGAAACACCTATAACTTCTTCATCAAATGGTTCCATTTAGTAGATGCATATGATTATATATATGTTGTTAAGGATTATAACTAAATACCTTCATATGATTATAACACCTATACTTGTTGAGGATCCTCTGCCTTAATCTAAGGCCTTCCATATGTGCATCCATTGACCCTTAATCATAGGAGCTAAATTCATTTATTTTATAATCCATCTTTATGTGTAATTAAGTCATTATACAATTTGTAAACGATTATATATATGAAAGACTCTCACCACTAAAAAGTGTGGTGGCTTTCAAACATTCTCATGGTATTAGAGCATACTTGGATTAACATCCCAGGATCCCCAATGGCCTCTGATTCTTCTTCCACCCTCCTTCCCTTCAACACCATGATTCACATGGTTACTATCAAACTCTCATTCTCCAACTATCTCTTATGGAAGTGCCAACTTCTTCCCCTTCTCAAGAGCCAAAGTCTGTGGGTCATGTGGACGGTTCTCTTGAGCCGCCATCTCCATTTGATCCTCCCACCTCTCAGACACTAAATACCAAACACTTGGCATAGAAAGCCACTGATCAGCGCCTACTGAGTCTTCTCTTCTCATCTCTCACAGAGGAAGCCATGGCTGAAGCCGTCGGCCTCTCCACATCCCGTGAGTTCTGGACTGCTCACGAAAACACCTTCAACCACTGCTCTAAAGCCCACGAAATGAGCCTCAAAGATGACCTCCAATTGATGAAGTGTGGCACCCGTCCAGTCACTGCCTACGCCCGTGCTTTCAAAGTCTTATGCGATCAACTTCATGCCATTGGTTGCCCTATTGATGGAACCGACAAAGTCCACTGGTTTCTTCGTGGCTTAGGACCCAATTTCTCTAGTTTTTCTACTGCCTAAATGGTACAGACTCACCTCCCCTGCTTCCCGGATCTTGTGTCCAAAGCTGAGAGCTTTGAACTTTTTCAAAAGTCTCTTGAAAGTCCGACACCTTCAGCTGCAGCATTCACTACTAGTCGTGGCTCTTCTCAATGTGGGGTGGCTCTTCTCGTTTCAGACATGGCCGCGAGAATGGCTCCAGCCACGAGTCATCCAGTCACGGACAGGGTCGTGCCCAACCCATTCAAGGTCGCCGACCACCACGGTGCCAGATTTGCCATTTGGATGACCACTATGCTGATTGGTGCAGGCAACTCTATGATCGACCCCAATATGATCCCTCAGCGCACCTTGCAGAAGCTTTCAACACTTCATGCTCTATGTCTGGAAATCAAGCCTCTGATTGGTTCTTAGACACAAGGGATTCAGCCCATATGACTCTAGCCCACTCCACTTTGGACTAGTCCACTACTTACACAAGTAAGGATTGTGTGATTGTAGGGAATGATGTGTCCCTACCTTTTACCCACACTGGTAAACTTTCTCCTGCCCCAGATCTTTATCTATTAGATGTTTTGGTCGCTCCTCACCTCACTAAAAATCTTTTGTCTATTAGTAAATTAACGCATGATTTTTCATTATCCGTTACATTTACTAATAATTTTTTCACTATTCAGAATCATCAAACAGGAAGGGTGGTGGCAACCGATAAAAGAGATGGAGGCTTATATGTGGTAGAGCTCGAACATTCCGCTTTTATTTCTATCCTTAAAAATAAATCTCTTCATGCTTCATATGATTTATGGCATTCTCGCCTTGGACATGTGAATCATTCTATTATCTCTTTTTTAAATAAAAAAAGATAGCTTTATCTTACCTCTTTATTGTCGTTTCCTAAATTATGTGATACATGTCAACTTGAGAAGAATCATCGTTTGCCTTATTCTCATAATGAACATAGATCTTCTAGTGTTTTAGATCTTATTCATTGTGATATCAAGGGTCCTTCCCCAGTCAAATCAAATTTGGGATTTGTCTACTATGTTTTATTCATTGATGATTATTCTCGTTTCACTTGGCTTTATCCATTGAAACTGAAATCTGACTTCTATGATACTTTTATTCATTTCCAAAAATTTGTGGAAAATCAACATTCTGCTCATATCAAAAATTTTCAAAGTGACAATGGTGCAGAATTTACTAACAACTGCTTTAAAACCCATCTTCGTACCTCTGGTATTCATTATCAACTCTCTTGTCCATATACTCCCGCCCAAAATGGTCGTGCAGAACGAAAACATCGTCATGTGACTGAGACCGGCTTGGCTCTGCTTTTCCATTCCCATACTTCCCCTCACTTCTGGGTTGATGCCTTTAGCACTGCAGCTTATATCATCAACCGATTGCCCAAACCACTTCTTGGAGGTAAGTCCCCTTTTGAGCTTCTATATGGTTCATCTCCAAATTATGAAAATTTTCATCCCTTGGTTGTCGTGTTTATCCTTGTTTACGCGATTATATGCCTAACAAATTCCCCCCCCCCCCCCCCCCCCCTAAGCATTCCTTGCATTTTTTTGGGTTACAGCTCCTCTTTCAAAGGGTTTCGTTGTCTTGATCCTACCACTTTTAGGCTATATATCACTCGCCATGCTCAATTTGATGAGACTCACTTTCCCTTTCTCACTACCTCTCAGGCTCAATCCTTATCCTCCCTCAAATTCTCAAATTTTCTAGAACCCAGTATTCCCCCTCCATCCATGCTCCCATCTTCCCCTATGCCTCATTCCCGGCATATTACACAATCTGGATCTACCCCATGTGGTATTTGTACTAATCCAATGGATGAGCCTTTGCAGGTCAATGATTCTCTTACAGGTCCATCTCTACCACACTCGGATCCTAGTCCCACTTCTCTTGAGCTCACCACCGAGCTACCTACCCCTACTCTTATTGCGGCTGCTCCGATGGCTTCTCATCCCATGATTACACGAGCCAAAGATGGTATTTTCTCAAATTTCCATTCGGCGAATCTTGCTTTCTTGGGATCCTCTGGTCTTCTCTATGCTCTCAATGCATCCATTGAGCCCAAAGGATTCAAATCTACTACTAAGAATCCTGCTTAGCTCACTGCTATGGATGAAGAAGTTCAAGCCCTACAAACTAATCGTACCTGGATTTTCGTTCCTCGCCCTGCCAACACCAACATTGTGGGTTCCAAATGGGTGTTTTAGACCAAATACTTGCCCGATGGATCAATTGAGCATCTCAAACCTCGCCTTGTTGCCAAAGGCTATACATAGGTACCTGGTCTTGACTACACTGACACTTTTAGTCCTATTATCAAGGCTACAATTTTCCGTGTTGTCCTCTCTCTTATCGTGACCAACAAATGGTCTCTTCGTCAACTTGATGTTAAGAATGCATTTCTTAATGGTCATCTTATTGAACATGTCTATATGGAATAGCCTCCTGAGTATATTGACTCCCACTTCCCTAATCATGTCTATCAATTGAAGAAAGCTCTTTATGGCCTCAAACAGGCTCCTCGTGCTTGGTTTTAGCACTTCAGCTCTTTTCTCATTCAACTTGGTTTTTATTGTAGTCGTGTTGACACCTCACTCTTTGTCTTTCACAAGCAGTCTGACATTATTTATTTGCTTCTTTATGTTGATGACATCATTATTACAGGCAACAACTCATCTCTTCTTGATAGCTTTACTCATAAGCTTAATACTGAGTTCGCTACTAAGGATTTGGGTTCTCTCAATTACTTTCTTAGTCTAGAAGTTGCATCCACTACTAATGGTCTCTTTCTTAGTCAGCTGAAATATGCTCGGGACATCCTCACGTGAGCTCAGTTACTTGGCAGCAAGCTTGTTCACACCCCTATGGTTGTTTCTCATCATCTGTCTTCTAATGGTCCTCTATTTTTGGATCCTACTCTTTACCGATCTCTTGTTGGTGCTCTCCAGTATTTGACTATCATGCGTCCTGATATTGCTCATGTTGTAAACTCTGTAAGTCAATTTCTGCACTCTCCGACTAAAGACCACTTTCTTGCTGTCAAGCGCATTCTTCGCTATGTTAAAGGCACATTACATTTTGGCCTCACTTTCCATTCATCTGTTGCTCTTGGTGCTTTAGTTGCTTACTCTGATGCAGACTGGGTCGGATGTCCTGATACTCGTCGCTCTACCTTCGGTTATTCTATTTACCTTGGCAATAACTTGGTTTCTTGGAGTGCCAAAAAGCAACCTATTGTTTCTCGTTCTAGCTGTGAGTCTGAGTATCGTGCTCTTTCTCTCACTACTGTTGAACTTCTTTGGCTCACACATCTTCTTCATGACCTTAGAATTTCCCTTCTACAACAACCTCTTCTCCTATGTGACAACAAAAGTGCAATTTTTTTGAGCTCCAACCCCGTTTCTCACAAACGAGCCAAGCATGTTGAGTTAGATTACCACTTTCTTTGTGAACTTGTTGTTGCTGGCAAACTTTGCACTCAATACATACTCTCTCACTTATAGGTTGCTGGTATCTTCACCAAAAGTGTACCTCGACCTCTTTTTCAATTTTTTCGCTTCAAGCTCCACGTCTATTCCAATCCAACGCTTAGCTTGTGAGGGGGGGTGTTGAGGATCCTCTGTCTTAATCTAAGGCCTTCCATATGTGCATCCATTGACCCTCAATCATAGGAGCTAAATTGATTTATTTTATAATCAATCTTTATGTGTAATTAAGTCGTTATACAATTTGTAAATGATTATATATATGAAAAACTCTCACTACTAAAAAGTGTGGTGGCTTTCAAACATTCTCACTAATTACTCATGATGTCATTGCTGCAAATATTGCTACTTCACAACACCAGAATTACAACAACAAGAATGGTGGCCAAAGTCACAATTAAAATAATCTCATTTCCAACAAAAATGGCTATAGACACAAACTAAGTAGAAGCTTAAATGGTGGACCAAATCAAGGATATCAAAATAAAAATATTGAACGTCTACAATGTTAGCTATGTGGAAAGTTCAGTCAGACTGTCATAAGTTGCTACCATCGGTTTGATATTGATTTTCAAGGATTCATTACCACCAATAATTCTAATACCCTTCATAAATCTGGCAATAATAACACCACCTAAATGCAAGCCATGCTTGCATCCCCATCCACCACAAATGATGAAGCTTGGTTCTTTGACACTGGGGTTATGTATCACCTCACTCCAAGATTTTGGTGCTTTCTTCAATGTTTGGCCATACAAGGGAAGAGATCAAGCGATTGTGAGTAATGGTAAGCAAATTTTCATCCTCAATGTTAGCACAAAATCTTTTCCTTCCACTCTTAGGGTCTTGCACTTAAAGAAGGTCTTTCATGTTCTTCGTCTTACTACTAATCTCATTAATGTTTCTAAATTTTGTACTGACAATGATACCTTCTTTGAGTTTCGTCCTAAATTTTTTCTTGTCAAGGATCAGGTTACAAAGAAGGCCCTACTTCAAGGAGTGGTGACATTAAGGGTGATTAGAGTTGGGTGTGTTGTGTTGGTATTTTGGATCATGGCGGTAATGGTTTCATTGTTAGCCATGGATGTTGAGGCTATGGTTTAGGATTCGGAGGCTCTAATGCCATATATCATATGGAGAAAGAAGGAAATATAGAAAATATGGCATAGCCTTATTATTGATAATTGATAAATATTTAAATAAAGAACAAGTTTATGTCCTACTCTAATTCAAACTTTATCTTCTATTTTAATTCAAACACAAGTCTATTTCTTACTCTAATTCAAACTAATAATAAATAAATTTTCATATTTAAATTAAGGATAAATATTAGCTTTTACTTACACTTTTACGTAAAGTTTAATTTTCCTTATATTTTAGTTCACATAAATACTACATTTTCCTTAAGATTCCTTTTGGATGAAATCTCAATTTTTTAATTTTTTAAGTTTGTAAACCTAGATTTGAAATCTTTAATTTTTTTTTTTAACATTTTTCTCTTTTATTGATACCACTATGAAAATTAATTCTAGTTTGAGATGGGTGTAAAGATATGGATAACATAAAATTCAATTAAAAGTTTAGTATACCTCTTTGAATATCAACTAGTTTTTAGATAAGATGGAAAAACAATGGCAAAGCCTTATAGTGCTCTCTTGGATCCAATTTTTTTTTCTAAGATAGGGATTTGATCATTCTCTAAGGGATTAGCTTTAAATGTATAGTATTAGCTTCAAATTTGTACTTATCACTAGTGTACATAAATATTTTCTCTTTCATTGCTTCCTATGTCTTACCCCTCTTCAATTTATTTTCGAACTTGACCTCTATAGCAAAAAAAAGTGGTCACCTTGTGAAAGATCAGGAATTCAACTACGAGAATTATAAGTTAATTATTCTAATTGTTAGAAGGCTAAAACATCTTCCCTATTATCCAAATACATAAGATAAAGTTGTCAATGAAATGAATATAGTATTCTATTAAATTTAAAGAAAGCACAAGTGACCATCCTCTAAGGGTTTAGTTGTCATAGATGTAGAATTGTTAAAAGAAAGCATATGTGCCTTTCCAAGTTGATAGTATAAGCCAAAAAAAGATTTGTCTTTGTTGCCATGAATTGTAACTTTACCAATACTAACAAAAAAGTCAACAAAGGGCGATGAAAACAACCAATGTCTATGATACATTATAATCGATTCCTACTCTTATACAAAGAATTTAAATACTATAAAATTTCAAAATTCATTATCCATATCAAAAAATTATAGTTAGACAAGTAATTTGAGTAAACTTAAATTAAACCTAATGTGAATAACCAATTTGTACGAAACATTGGAATCAATTCCATCTCTTATACAAAGCATTTAAATAATATAAAATTTCATAATTCTTTAACTATCTAAAAAAAAATATAGTTAGAAAAGTAAAAAAAAAAATTATTTAATTGAGAATTTTGAATTTTTCAAGCATATTATCAACTACTGCACAGTTGTTAAACATATAATTCAATATTTGGATTTGGACTTTATATTGAGCCCTTGTGCTAGCTCAATAATAGCGAAATTATCGTTTTAGATCATGTGACTAGTCATTCACTTTATTTTAGGCTATATACTTTTGTTCGAGCCTAAAAGCGAACAGATTTCTAGCTCAATCAGAATAGACCCAAGTAGAAGAGAACCCAAGTAACTAAACCAAATTGAACAAACTTAGGCTTTTTTTTTCCTCCAAAATTTATTCACTTAATTTGGTGTATAGGTGGAAAAGGTAAGACAACTAGAACTTGTACAAAAAAAAAAGGGTTTGGGCTAATCATAAATAGATTTGGGTCAAAATTTTATTAAACGAGTTAAACATACTTAAATAATGGGCTATGTTTTGGTCAACCCACCGACAGCATACTTCTAGCCCATAAGCAACCCTAATTTAGATATATATATATATATATATATATAATAATTTTACTTTCACCCTAAGTTTTTTTTCCTTAGCTCTAACCTTCTCAATTGCCGCATCTAACATTTCTCACCTTCTCAACCCTCAATTCATCTTACCTTAGTTTATCAATCTCTTCCTTTGATGTAATACCGTGGACATGGTAAGTGTTTCAACCTTAAGGTAGTCAATGATTTAGGTGGTAATCTTCTTAAGGTTCTTTCTTTTGATGTTAACCTTTGTTGAAATTTATAAGAATATAATTTTTTTTCTTAAGGCTATCGTGCCTTTATATATTTCATGGATTATTTTCAATTAGGTTTTGGTAAAGAATACTTTTGTGCCCTATTGAGTTCATGATAGAAGGTTAGAAGTAATAAAAAATTTGAGTTTAAAAAGATTATTATTGTTTGCAAAGCATAACATATAAAATCTGAAATGAAACTTTTCTTTTTCTATTAGTTCCACATTTTTTTAAAAAAACAAGAGTAGTTCTTGGAAAATAGGGAATGTCACTATTTTATATCATTAGCTATGCTTGGGCTAAGAATTTAGTCAATTTGTATCACCATTGTTGGGGATGGATCTAATAATTTTAAGAGATTTGATGTTCTTTGGTGTGTGGTCAGTTGACCTCTAATCCTTATCTCAATTAAGTAATTAAGCATATCTTTATCATGTTCTTTTTCCTTTACTAACATTTATATTATAAATTGAATATTATTGTGATTGTTACTTTAATAAAATTAGTCTATGCAAGCACTTTGTTATCAACATTGAAAATTCAAGCATAAAAAAAATTAATGTATACATAATTAGTTAATTTGAAATGTTGGTCATAGGAAGAACAATTATTAAAATTTGATCACTATATCCATAGCATTTACATTCCTTTAGAACCATTTAGATGTGTGTGTGGGTAAGAAAGCAATGGGGATCGTTTAGATAGCTTTGATCATGTTACTTAGGTGTGAGTTGTTTTTTATATCTTTCTTTTGGCCTTAGTATGTCTTATATACATCCTATATTTAGTTTAGATGTTTCTTGTTAGGCACAACCTCTCTCTCTCTCTCTCTCTCTTTAATCTAAACTCTTTACTCTTTTATCCATCTTCAATCAAATTATTCATATGTAAAACATTTATTCCTTATAATTACTAATTGCATTTCTCTTCTATAATGTCAATCTATGAGATGTAAAAGGCAGCTAATACTACATATTTCCAAATATATTATCAATAATTGCTCTTGAAGCTTGATTGATTTACCTTAATGAAGTCTTAAAAGTCATGATCTTTTCTAACGGATATTCTCACACAGACCAAAGTTAACTATTCTCTTTTTCTAAAGTTAATTACTATTCTTAATAAATATAATTAATCATTACCTTTATCTATTCATTTTTTTTGTCCATATTTCACATATACATGTTATTTGACATTCTTATATTTTACCCAATTTAACCCTCCAAGTTATAAACATGGGAGCCTAGGGTATTATACTAGACATGTATTGACTTAATTTAGATGCAAATTTTACTTGAAACTAACATTATGTCATTCATTGTTTTTATAAATTTAAAATGTGAAGGATGAAAAAATTGACCAAATTTATATGATGTCATATTTGATCATGAAATTTTGTTGATATAATTTTGCTCATAGGGGCCCAAACAGTTAGATGGTGTCATGTGCGGATATTTTTTTCATGCAATTCATGCAAGACATAATTGCAAATAGAAGTCTCCTAACATCTTAGGTTTTATTTACTTATGTATTTTCATAAGTACATGAGAACTTATACATATATTTAATGTTTCACATTAACATATTTTCTCTTGTCATATATTTTAGTTTGAAGGAAAAAAAAACTATTCACAAGCTAAGTTAAATGAAGTGAGATCTAAATGGGTCTCATTTTTTAGCACTCTTATCTTAGACCAAGTATAGTGGGTATGTGGATTTTATAATTTTTTAATAAAATTTCAAACATAAATTTTAATTAATGTTGCATCTTTCCTCTTTGCAAGGTATAGGGTGACATTTGCAGTTGTTGCAATTTTGAAATTACAAGATCATACGTAAGATCTTATTGTCATGCATAGATGCTGAAGTTTTGGATACTTTTGGTACATACCTATATCTTTTAAAAGATACATTTGATGAAAGTACGAATTCATGTTTTTATTATTATTATTATTATGTATGTCTGTTGGATTCTTTTTGCATAAATTTTGGTACATGTTAATATCATTTTAGTAAAATTTCAAATATAGACTTAAAGTAATGTAGTTTTTTTATCTACTTGCAAAAGGTTGAATAACATTTACAGTAGTAGCAATTTTGAGAATACAACATCAACATAGGTTCTTGCTATCATGTATGTAAAGTTGCAATTAGTTTTTTCTTTTATTGGATATTTTTAGGTACATATCTTATCTATATTTTTTCCTTAAAAGTTCATTGCTAAATTTTTTTTATTTTTTATTTTTTATGTATTTGGGTACCTATTTCTATCTTTTTAATTAGTACTTTTAAATATAAACATAAACTAATATTGCTTTTTTCTTATTTGCAAGAGGTTAGGTGATATTTGCAACATTTACAATTTTTAGAGTACAAGATCATGCATAAGTTTTTGTCATCATGTATAGCTATTGGATTTTTTGGTAAATATGTATGTCATTTATATATATTTGATAAGAGAACAAGATCATGTATAGTTGTTTGGTTGTTTGTGAATACATTTGGATATATTTAGGTACATGCTTATATCTTTTTTAAAAAAATTTGAAACATAAACATAAAGTAATGTTGTTGTTTTTTTACTTGCAAGAAGTTGGGTGACATTTGTAGCACTTGCAATTTTTAGAGTACAAGATCATGTTTATGTTCTTGTTATCATGCATAATTATTGAATTTTTGGTTCTTTTTTAGTAAATATCTTATATATATATATTTGATAATAGTACAAGATCATGTATACTTGCTAGGTTGTTTGTGGATACATTTCGATATATTTAGGATACATATTTATATATTTTTAATGAACTTTCAAGCACAAACATAAAATAATGTTGTCTTTTTTTCATACTTGCAAGAGATTGGGTGACATGTTTAATATACATTGGACATGGATTCTTTTCCATTTAATTTTTAATAAACTTTCAAAAATAAACATAAAATAATGTTACTTTTTTCTTTCTTCCCAGAGGTTAGGTGACATTTGTAGGAGTTGCAGTTTTTAGAGGAGAAGATCACGCATAAGTTTTTGTTATCATGTACAGCTACTTGATATTTGGTTATTTTATGGTAAATATCTATCCTTTTTTAAATATATTTGACAAGATAACAAAATTATATATATTTGTTAGCTTGTTTGGGAATACATATCAAGTGACCATTAATCAAGTCCAGGTTACTGATGAATCACCTGAGTACCTTAAAAGTGGTTCAATGGTTTTTAGTGTTTTAAGGAACCTTAGAATCATAAACAATACTAAGGAAAAAGGGTAGGAAAGAATTCAAAATCTTGCTTAGTTTAAATCTATTATTTATTTATTTTTAATTTTCTTTTCCATAACCTTTTCATTTATAATTCCATGTCTACTCCAAAATTGTCTATCTCTCATTTTTTTTACAAATTTACAACACATTTTTAGGATTTGTTCATCCATGGTTTGTGATCCTTCATTCACCACCACCACCATTGCAAACTTGAGCAATGACAAAGGCTATTTTGATGCAAATGAGAAATATCCAGGTATTGCTGATGAAGTTGATACCAACTTTACCACCTACAAATGGTAGTTTTGATGGGAATGTGAAGCATCAAAACTATTTTTGTGAATTTTTGTGATTTCGGGAAATTTTTTTTGGTTGATAAATGGTTACTTTTGGGTTGTTAAAATTATTGGAAAATTATGAAATTATGGTATAATTTATAATTTATTGATATGCGTTTTTTTTAGAATTATTGGAATATTTTTGGTAATTTTATTGTGGAAAAATAATTATATTTGATTATTGAAAATTATTGGAATTGTGGAAAATTATAGAATGTTGATATAGATTATGTTTAATTGAGATGTGAATTATTGAAAATTTATTTGGTTGTTTTTGGTAATTTTAGTGTGGAGAAAATAATTATATTTGAATATTGGAATTATTGGAATTGTTGGGAAATTTTGGAATTATGGTATGATTGTAATTCGAATGATATTTGGACTAGTTGGAAAATTATGTGATATAGGTGATATAGGTGATACTTGTGAATGAGGGTAATTAACCTCATGGCATTCATTTGCATCATGGTTGTGTGAAGAAAGGATAAAAACTGTGAAAAGTGCATGAAATGGAAAAAGAAAGAAAAAAATAAAATAGTGATGAAAAGTAAAGGCCCGTGTGAGGTGAATTAAGAAGGGAGAGAGATCCCAAGGGTGAAAGACCCAAAAGTTTACATTGAGAAGACTCTGAATGGGGAGTGTATTTGGGTAATGACGCATATCCTTTGATGAAAGCTTGAGAACGACAGTGCATTGTATGACTGTATGTCACATGTTCATATGCATTTTATTTAATTATTGAAAATTGTGGAATTGTTATAATTATAGAGATTAAAAATGTGGGTGATCAATTTTGATGAATGTTTCTTTTGTGCTCATTTGAAACTTAGTAATCCCCATTAACCCCTTGGGTGTTAGGCACCCTACTAAGCAATGTGGAATGCTCATCCCTTCCTTTTTACATCTTTTTAGATGCAAATATCACTCTTGAGGATCCACAGGTGGGACAGCGAGGACTTTAGAATGCCCTTTGAGGTTTTGGAGTGGCCTAGTGGAGTATGGTGTATTTGTTATGTTGGTTGTATTGGAACTTGTTTTAGCAAACTGTGAACTGATTAAATTGTTCAACAGTGAACTTTTGTTTATGGACTTTTATGATAATTATTATATCTTATTGCTTTTGAGTAGTGATTGGTATATTGTTAGTTGGTGGGAACTCTAGTGTGATGTATGCATATAGGAAAAAAAATTCAGAGCGTTTTGGTTGACTGCCAGTGTGGATTAAAAGGAACCCTTAGGCTTAAACCTTTGACCTGGGGTCATGGGCCAAATTTTGGGTCACCCAAAATTTAGGTCATGACAAATGATCTTGGGCTTGTTCTCGGAGAATGCACTGGCTGATATGTATGCAAAGTGTGGAAAGTGTGAGACTGTTAGCACTGCATCGGTTTTCTTTTCTAGGGACACAAATGTTGGTCAAGTAGCTGAGAGATTAGGATGGGTCCCTCTCCAACCACTACTAGAGTCGTTTCAGTTGTATCTCTTGGAACCATGCCCTATGCTAGAGTTCATTCAAAAGTACCTCTGGCCAAGGTTGTGCAAGCTGGGTCAGTGGACACTGTATGAGCTGTGTTATCGGTTGATTGCATTTGGAAAGATTCTCAAGGATGACACACCATTGGATGTAGCCGGCATTGACAATAGTGGAACAATACACTATGGGGAATTCCTGGCTGCTATTGAGCACTTGAATAAGCTAGTGAAAGAATTGATTCAGTGAGCTTGACTACTGAGACTATTAATGGTGCTACCAAGAAATTCATTTGTGATGGAAATCTTGATATAATGTCCAACGATTGCCCAGATGGTGCCTTTTGTAGAAAATGATCTGTTTCAAGAGAGTACCTAGAAACCAATTGATTGGAGAGTGTTGGTTTAAGGGTATGGAAACAAAGGACTAGCCCAAAAGACACAAACAAAGAATAGAATGAATAAGAAAAACTTATCGGTTAAGGTATGACAAACACTATCCTTGAAATATATCCACTCTCCTTGAAGACAAACTCGATGCACTAGGGTACCAGTGGTCTACCTCTAGGATTCAACAATCAAATCTCGCCTTAGGTGCACTCTATTAGCGAGACGTGTACAGCTTGGGTTTTGAAAAAATTCCTCCAGATAGATTTAAGAAAGGCTCTCTAAAAAACTCTCTGAAAAATTGGTATTAAGATAGTGAAAGGTGACCTGCTTTTATAGGCCACTAACACAATCCTAATGGGACTCTACTTGTAATAAGAACAGGACTCAAAGTGGAACGGGATTCTACTTATAAGTGGAACGAGACTCCACTAGCACAATCCCAATAGGAGTCTTCCCAAAAATATAAGACTAAGTCAAACAAAATAAAATTTTAAATAAAAAATAAATAAATAAAATATTTCGAATTTTGTAAAAATTAGCCAAATTCGCTAAAACACTTTTTCAGATTTACACTCTTCCTACAATCCCCCATAGAGTTATTAGAATGCTCTTTGAAGCAGCAAAATTCATTTCTAAAAAGTCAATTGAACCAAATGCCTAAGTCTAGGTGCACAGCTGAATGGGGTTTCAGTTGCTGGTGATGTCAAACTTGGGAAGTTTGTTTGTGATCATTTGTTTGAAATGGAGCCTGAAAACACAAGTAACAGTGTCATTATGGCAAATTTATACTCACAAGCTGATTATGGGAGAATTATGGAGATTCTGCACAGCAGATTGTTGAGATTTGATAGGAAGAATAGGTGGGCCTCTTACAATTCCTTAAACCTGCCTGAGTACCTACTGACTCACGGACCAAAGAGTGTTGCAAACGAGTTTCAGAGCGAGAAAGATGTCAAAGGAGAAGATGTGGAAGACATTCATGTGACCATTAATCAAGTCCAGGTTACTGATGAATCAGATGAGTACCTTAAAAGTGGTTCAACGGTTTTTAGTGTTTTAAGGAACCTTAGTAAGTCAGAGGAAGGAGAAGCTGTTAGAAATATTTTTGAAACCAGCAATCAGATTTGAATTCAAGGTGCTGATGGATCGGATGAATATTTTCAAAGTTGTTCTGTTAGCAATATTTTTGGAACAGGGCAGAACCCACTAGCAGAAAAGCCACTTTGAAGGTAGGATTGAACATTAGCAATGGCATCATGCAAAGAGAGTGGAAACCTGGAAATACCTTGGAAGTTCTTGGCCTTGGTAACAAAATGTCCAATACGCAAATAGGACACACTTTTGTCCCATTGAAATTGGCCTACATGGATCAGGAATCAGAAAGAAGCTTTTTGGGGCTGTTTCAAAGGCCAAATCTGAAAGCTTTCATAACGGGTGGTTGTTTGACCCTTCCTCAGCAGATAATTAGGCAACACAAGGGCAGCAGTCACAACATCTGCCATCAAAGCAGCAATTGATGAAACTTCAGCCTGAATGCAGAACTCAATGCTGTTGTTGTTCAGAAAGAGAGCCTGAAATGCATATTCCACTCTATCGGTTCTGATGCTCTTGATGACGCACTCCAGTGTGTTTTCAGAGGCAGAAAAGATTAAGAACATGTCTCACTGGGAGGAGGATGTTTAAGTGGATTGTTTTCATGCAAAATCTGGTGCAAACTGTTAGAAGGAGCATGGATTCCCAAGCCACTCCCAAGCACGCATTTGACACAATTCTGGAAACAATGGCTGGAGAAGCTGAGAGAAGGTTCAATTCCATAATGGACGAACTCTTCACTGCCCCCAAATTGAAATCTACCTTAACCAGTTTGTCTGAAGTTGAATCATCAAGAGGCGAAAAGTGCCAGAATTCAATGTCTGCAGTAACAGTAGCCGAATCAGAATCCAGAGGCTTCCTGTACGGATTGAACCATCTGGAAGTTGCATAATGAACAGCTGTATGAAACCAGTGATGCGAAATAACAGCAATCCAGTGGTTCACCCTTTGCATAACCATGACTATTAATGAAACTATTAAGTCTCAAAATATCCCACTTTTTTTCTACCTTTTGTATTTTCACCTTGAACTAGGAGATTTTTTTATTATTATCTCTCACTTCGTGAGTCCTCTTGCTCCATCAATGTAGTCCTCACAAGTCCATCTTTCTCAAAACTTTTTCCCTTGCTACCTAAACTATTTATAGAGATATTCCTATTACCTTTCCTTATTCTACAATGAATATTGTGATTACAATCACGTAAGAACTCAAAGAATATTTTGTATAATAGTCTTTTTACAAAAAAAATATAAATACACCAATTAGGAATATGAGAAACTTCCCAACAATTTTTTGATTATTTTTATACTTTTTGTCTATCTTTTGGATAATTGTTCCTCCTTGTTTTCTTTTTAGACTTTATTTTCTTAAGTTTATCATTTTTGTGATAAAAAGAGAGTAAAAACTTGATAGTAAGAGTAATTTTTTTTATCATATTATATGTTATTATTTTTTGCCAAATTTTGTGTTTCACATAATTGTTTTTTAAGTGTGTGTGAATAATAGAAAAGTGTAACAAATGAAAATTTTAGACCATGATTCAATATTGGACTCAATGAGATTTTTACAAGAGTTTGGGACCTTATTGTAATCTTTGTGCTTTGTTACAAAATTGCTAAACGGGGAAATTGTTTTTGTATTAGTTTAATTGGCAATTTTGAGTCATTTCTTATTGAATGGATAAAACTTCCTTCCTTGAGCCTTATTTGTCTCAAAATAACTTTAAACTTCTTGAGATTTGGATTTGATTTGATTTGGAGTCCTCAATTTCAAGGTAAGTACGTATGCTTGGTTGGTAAAGATCTTAGAATAACAATTATATGCTCTGGGTTGAATATGACATGAAAAAGGAGCTCAAAAGGCATGGAAATTGGGAGGAATGGTGTGACCATTCAAACTGTTCTTCATGCTTTGTAGTTTTCTAACTTCAGTTTGTTTTTTTTTAAATAAAAACTATTGTTTTGTAGGTTTTAAAAATTGAAAACTCTCCTAATTGATTGATAAGATTTTTAGAATATTTTAAAATTGGAAACTATCTATAATGGGATTTTAGATTTTTCAAGTATAAAAAAATTTATTTGATTAAAAATTAGTTTGACTCCAAAAGAGGATCATTAGAGAGAAATTCTCCTTTAGAAAGCTTATACCTCCATCTTTTAAACATTTAGACATTTGAAGATGTGTATTGAAAGTACATTTGACTCCACCAAAGGTTTGAGATCTTATCATAAAACTTTAATAAGAGTTTCGAAAGATCCGAGCACATAGGAGTGCTTGGTTGAGACTGAAAAGGAGTGAACATAGGTGCTTCCACTATAAAATCTTAGAGAGTAAGTGTATGCAATCAATTGTAAAATTGTTTACCCTTTTGCTATAGTTAATGGATTATTAGTAGTCAGTTTATGATTTTTTATATCTTGTAGGTTGCTAAGTGTTTTTTCTATGTTATATCCTTGTGTTCATTTGTGTGATCAATTTTGTTTATTTGTATATTAGATTGTTTGTTCTCAATAAATAATCAATTTAACAGGACAAATTGAACTCATGATTAACTATTCACCCTACTTTACCCAGTTTCATGTATCAAGACTACAAAAAAAAAAAAAAATTCATAAAATAAAAATTGCACCTCTCAGAACTACATACTAATTCAAAACTTGAAATACAATATCGAGTTATTATAATTTTAATAAACATTTTCTAAGTTGTGTTTCTAAACTAAATATTTTTATATTTAACTATACACTACTACAAAAATAGTTTATGGTGTCACTATTTACGGTGTCACTTTTAAAATAATGACACCATAGGATTTATAATTAATAAAGGTGGCACATCATATAAAAAATCTTCAATTGAGGTAGTTAGATGATATTAATTTTATATTTATAGTGTCATTTTTTGGGAAGTGACATCATATAAAATAATTTTTTTTAGGTATTATAACTTAATGAGCCCATTTTTAGAATTAATAATGATGGATACTATATAAAAATCTCATTGTTTCCATATCTCACCCACAATCCAAAAAATCTCAATATATAAATCCTATATATAAAATCATGATCTTCTTTAACCTTTTCTCTCACCCATCCATAGTCAACACGCTCATAACGGACATTCTTCACTTTGTGGACTCCCAGGTAACCCAAAATCTCTTGGATCTATCATTTTTTTTCTTTTATTAATGTCATTATATTAATTGTTTCAACATCTTTGTATTATGGTTTTTGTGAATTGTGTTTTCTTGAGTTGTTGGGAAGAAAAAGTTTAGGTTTAATCTTCTAGCATAGAAGAAAAAACTGTAGATCAATTGATTTTTTAATCTAAACGAAACACATGATCAAGTCCTTAAAAAAAAAGTGAAAAACAAGAAAAAATGAATGATTTTTAATATGTATTTGTGTGAGAATGACAGGTACATAATTTTTTTGAGATTTATTAGCACATAATCTTCATCCTTTCTAGAAAACGAGAGAGGAAAAAAAGAAGAATGATTTTTCTGTTTGTATCTAAGTGGGAATGAGATATAGAATTTCGTTGAGAGTATCCAACCCCAAAAGGACCAATCTGGGAAGGCATGTGTGGTATTGACGGGAGATGATAAGATGGAAATCATAACCATAGCCATGTTCTCTCCGTGTCTTTCTATCCTCTTCAATTAATTCATGGGCATAGATATTTTATTTAGTTTTTACATTTAATTTATTTATAGTTTATTTAGTTTCTAAAATCCAATTAGCTAGATATTTTATTTGATTTTGTTTTTATATTTAAGTAGTTGAGTTTTGGAAAGTTTTTATATTTTGTTAATAGAAATAGAAATTTTTATATTTTTTATTATTAGGAATTTCTATTTTGTTTAATTGTAAGTATCTATCTCAATAAGAGATTATTAATATTCAAATGAAAGTGATGAAAGAGAGTAAATATTTTAATGCTCAATTATATTTTAATGTTATTTTTTTTTTACATAAGGGTTTATTTATGTTTTCAATTTTGAAGTTCCCTTTCCAAGTCTAGCAACAAAAGTAGTGTCCAACCTTAAAATGGGCATGTGTGGTATTGACAGGAGATGATAAGATGGAAATCATAACCATAGTCATGTTCTCTCCATGTCTTTCTATCCTCTTCAATTAATTCATGGGCATAGATATTTTATTTAGTTTTTATATTTAATTTATTTATAGTTTATTTAGTTTCTAAAATCCAATTAGCTAGATATTTTATTTGATTTTGTTTTTATATTTAAGTAGTTGAGTTTTGGAAAGTTTTTATATTTTGTTAATAGAAATAGAAATTTTTATATTTTTTATTATTAGGAATTTCTATTTTGTTAAATTGTAAGTATCTATCTCAATAAGAGATTATTAATATTCAAATGAAAGTGATGAAAGAGAGTAAATATTTTAATGCTCAATTATATTTTAATGTTATTTTTTTTTACATAAGGGTTTATTTATGTTTTCAATTTTGAAGTTCCCTTTCCAAGTCTAGCAACAAAAGTAGTGTACAACCTTAAAATGGGCATGTGTGGTATTGACGGGAGATGATAAGATGGAAATCATAACCATAGTCATGTTCTCTCCATGTCTTTCTATCCTCTTCAATTAATTCATGGGCATAGATATTTTATTTAGTTTTTATATTTAATTTATTTATAGTTTATTTAGTTTCTAAAATCCAATTAGCTAGATATTTTATTTGATTTTGTTTTTATATTTAAGTAGTTGAGTTTTGGAAAGTTTTTATATTTTGTTAATAGAAATAAATTTTTTTATATTTTTTATTATTAGGAATTTCTATTTTGTTAAATTGTAAGTATCTATCTCAATAAGAGATTATTAATATTCAAATGAAAGTGATGAAAGAGAGTAAATATTTTAATGCTCAATTATATTTTAATGTTATTTTTTTTTTACATAAGGGTTTATTTATGTTTTCAATTTTGAAGTTCCCTTTCCAAGTCTAGCAACCTTAAAATGGGCATGTGTGGTATTGACGGGAGATGATAAGATGGAAATCATAACCATAGCCATGTTCTCTCCATGTCTTTCTATCCTCTTCAATTAATTCATGGGCATAGATATTTTATTTAGTTTTTATATTTAATTTATTTATAGTTTATTTAGTTTCTAAAATCCAATTAGCTAGATATTTTATTTGATTTTGTTTTTATATTTAAGTAGTTGAGTTTTGGAAAGTTTTTATATTTTGTTAATAGAAATAGATATGAGGACTTAAAGGGTTTATATTTAGGTAGTGCTTGAGCCAAGGAAAATAATAGTCCACTATCTTGACCCTATGCATCACAAACCATGTGAGGACTTAAATGACATCGTAAACATGTAAGTTCTTCCTATTATTTTTCATAGTATTATTTTTAAATAAAAAAATACATTCACCTCAAACACATTTTTTTTATTATTTATATATATTAAAACATATAACATTTACCTATTTTAAAAATGTACCCATTGAACTTATTTACATAGGGCTCTTCGAATATTTGCAAAGAAAACATCTAAGAGGGAGCCATCTTAGCAACTAGTGCAGGTGACATCCAAAAAGTTTTCTTTACACATTAGCTTATGCATTTGCACCATTTATATATGTGAGTACTAATGTTATTTTATAATTGATCGACTAGTGTCCAAGACAAGAAGGAGGGTTCGAATGTGGCTACTTTGTTATGAGATTCATTAAAGAGATAATTTTTTATCCTACAATTATTGCTTCAAAGGTATTACTTATTTAATGAATTGTACATAGTTTTAGGCCTCCAAATGTTATGCATTTTAATGTTATTTTCTTATTTGATTTCAGTTTGGTGATAAAAAAAAAAAAACATATTCTCAAGTAGAATTCGATGAAATTAGAGGAGAATGGGCTACTTTTGTGCTACAACTAATCATGAATCATGTTGATGCATCATGATCACCATGCATGGTGAGTCCCTTAGCTACTACATGAATTTTTCCATAGGTATTGTATAGTAATGCTTATTCTTTGAATAATGTTTCTATTTGAAAAAAAAATAGTTCTTAGATTTGTTCATTTATGATAACATCGATCCATGTTTATTTTCTTCAATAAAAATCTCTAAAACTCATTAAATTTTGAAATGCAGGTATACACTCTTGGGAGGGTGAAATGGAGAATAAAAAAAAAAAAAGAAGGCAACAAGATTTTGGGTTTTTAAATGCAACTCTTATGTCATACGTTATAGGACATAAACGTTACTTTAATTGCAACTGAGAAATTTAGATTTTTATATGGGACTTTTTATGTCATTTTATGGTTAGCCGGTTTTATGCTTATGAAATGGAGGTATACATGAATCTTGGGATCTTTAACATTTCTGAATCATGTTTTAGTATGTATTCACTCTTCTTTTTTAGTTTTGATGGGTTTGATATGTTGGACGTACTATCCTTTTGTGAACATTTGATATATAAATATTATTAGATGATTAATGTATTATGAGTTATTTCAGAAACATTATAGAAAAATGAGTTAAATATAATATGATTGTTATATTTATGGACAAAATATAAACAGGTTAATCTTATTAATTCATAAGCATTACAAAAATCAACAACTAAAACCAATCATATCTTCCACAATAATTTACAATGATGTGATACCATAACTCAAAGGTGATGCATTTAATGTGACATCATAACTCAAAGATGATGTATTTAATGTGACACCCTATCATCACTAGAAATATATGGTGTCACTTCCGAATGGGTCATCATTTATCTACTTTGGTGTCACTTCCAAATACGTCACCAATTGGTACCCTCTATGGTGTCAGTGGAGAAGGTGACGTTATGTTGTAGTGACACCCTATGTTTATGGTGACTCGTTATAAATGTCACCATATACCTTTTTCCTTGTAGTGATAGAAACAACACTTTGTCATGATATTTTCTACCTAATTCATATTTCAAATGACATATTTTTATTTTTATTTTTCATATAAGCAATCTTTTATACTATATCTTTAATTACATTTAAAAGAGAACTTATCTTGAGTTTTGTAGTGCATATAAGATTGATTTTTATTTTTAATAATATTCAAAGCTATCTTAGTTTTAATTCATAAATGGGGCACCAATATCATGACTTACAATATTGGTGCATGTTGGGTGGAGAATTAGAAAAGAATGATATTGATGGATGTGTAGGGTTCACGTTTGGTGAAAAATGAAACTTTTATTTACAATAGTTATAAAAATACAAGTGGTTATTACTAAAATTATTTATAAAAAAATGAGAATTATTATAAACATGGAAGTATTGGAGTATAAAAAATTGTTATAAAAATTGGATTATTGGAGAAAATTAAAGAAGATTTACTTTGGAACAAAAATCAAGCTAATTCTAATGGGGATTGGTTTATTATTTTGAGTACAAAAATTTGGTACAGTTGGTTTTATTATTTATTATACATGTGTTATATAGTGAAAAATTAAACATAGCTTCTATGTAAGGAGTGACTTCAAAATATTTTATACAACAAAAACTATAAAGCTAATAAATAGTATTTCTAAATATGCGTTTTAGCCTTACTTTTTTTAATCCAAACAATTGGGTTATAGGTTGGTATAAATGTTATAGTCAAGGATCAAAATTTGGGTTGTAGGTTGGTATATTTGCTACCATCCAGGATCAAATATTGGAAAATGCAAAAATATCAATCCAAAATTAGAGAAAAAAAATATTATAGCCGATAGTAAACCAAGTTATCATCGCCGTAATATGAAATGGCAAAATCAAGTTTTAAGTGTTTTATTGTGTATATTAAACTGATCTCTTGTTCTAAAACTAATATAATCATCAACAATTATGAATCTAAGATCAAAGATCAAGGGACCTTAGCTTTAAGAGAAAACTAAGTAAAAAATGAAGAAAACAAGAGAGAAGATTGCAATTTGAAGTTAAGAACAATAGAAAGGGTCTAGATAATCTCAACTATAAATCAAGGCTAAGTTGAGACTACTCCGATCAAGTGATGAATTTTGATTCAAAAACAAGATTTAACATTTAAATTCAAATCTAAAACTCTTACATGATTATTCTTTTTCTCTTATGCTCGATTCAATTGTTTATGTACAAATTCATCTTTTGAAATTCCTCATTAATTTCATGCACAACCAACCAACCAAATGAATTATCTACTGATTAAAGGATGATCAAACATCAATGGAACCAAGTAAACATTGATTGTCTCTCTATTTAGAGAGAACCACGGGAAAGAAACTTTATACAACAAAATAGGTTATAAATCACAAGTTTAAAATGCAACGATATAATCAATCTAAGTTGCCTCTAGTGATATCTTCTTCTCCCTTACTTCTTTCTCAAAAAAAGAAGTATCAAGGGCCACAAATCTTGGAAGATCTCCCCTCATATTGATGAGAAAATGGAATAAAATAAATTGAAAGGAAAAGTAAAAAAGGGAATTTGAAATTGAAATTCAAAATAGCATCTAGAACATTCCCTCCCTCTAAAGAAGAATAAAGCTCTTTGGAAACTCAAAGATGAGCTATCCAAAAGCTAATTATTAACAAATTCAAATCTACCTATTTATAGTACTAAACATGCTAAGTGGCACTCTCTGGTAATGCACATCATCGAGGGCTAAAGTATTATAAAAATCATAAATGTTTCATCTTAAAATTCATTAGGGTCATAAAATGTTTAAAAATTCCAATTCACAGCACAACAACATAGTTCTGAGTCATCCCTTTACTTTACCAATGGATACCTAAACATACTTCAATGTTTAATTTCCATCTTATTTACTCATAAATCAAATTTTTTTTTTTATATCATTTTCATTGAAAACTCAAAAGGGATCAACTGACTACTCCCAAGTATTTCACTCAAGGTATTAGGCATTGGGGACCATTAAAGGCCAATTTCTCAGCTTTTTTTCCCTTAATTTCATAAATAATAACTATTTTTTAGTTTATATAGCAAACACATTATCAATGGCTCCTAGCCACTAGGTTTTTGACATTAGGTTTTAATAACAAGAATGCTATGATCCCCTTCTGTTCAAGCTATCAACCAATCAAAGCACTCTTATCTTTTTATTCATTTTTATTTTCTTTGGCTCATTAGCTTTTTCATTGGTATTATATCTTTCAACCTTAAAACAATTTTTCTTAAGCCAAAGGGTCACTTTCCAAGTAAGATATCACAAGTACATATTGCGTATATTGTGTTATTTGAGTCTCAAATAAGAAATAACCTCAAAAAACTAATTAATATGAAAATTTCTACGACCTCAAACTAACAATATCAGCATCTAAGGGTATAGAAAGGTAACCAAACCAATTAAACTAGATTATATCATCATGTCAACTAATTTGAAGATTTCCAAGACTTCTAACTAACAATGATATCAACATCCATAGACATAAAAAGGTAAACGTAAACAAATTCAATTATATCATATCATTATGTCATGCCCTTAACATGCATGATCATCAATAGCCGCAATACTATCCTCCTGTTTATTGTCCCCCTCATTGTTATCAATAAAACCACATTTACATCTCTAATGGTCTATTCATTTGTAGTCCTGTAATCTCAACTTTATCAGAATCAACTCCCCAAATTTCATCAAGAGAATCAATCTCTACACTATCCATAGCAACATCCATATCTTTAGCTCATCCTCAACACTATTATCATGAACATCCCTAATAGTACCATAATATACAACAATATAAACCTCCCCTAATTAATGTTAACCAAACCATGCACACATACAAATAGTAAATAAAGAAAAGATGAGATTTTTAATGTGGTTTGATAATCAATGCATGTGATCCCTATATCCATGAAGTGCATCAACACTCAAGAATCTACTAATTAAAATAAAATAAGGGTTATAATAGTGAAGTTCTCACACTCCTCTCAATTGGGGCTGCACACTCTCTAAAAAAACCAAAATCATAATAGGGTTAAACATACAGTGAGAGCAACAAAATTGATTCAAACTTCACAATCCAAAACCTAAAGTATCAACATCTCTATCCACAAAATCAGGAACCCCTTTATCCCATTCCATATTAGCACCATGAAGAACATACTCTAAACCTTTAAGGAAAATATAAGAACATGACAAAAATCCAGCCACAAAAGTAGAAGGGCTTAAACTGATAGTAGTCCTAGCAGAAGACTCAGGCATCTGGACTATTTGTGTGTCTCAAAAATATCAGGATGAATAGAAGGTCCAAGAACAAAGGGATCAACAATAAGGGCAGTAACAGTATCATAAGTACTCCTTCCTTATGCTCTTGGTGATGATGATCTTCAGCTTTCGTCTAATATCGATGGCCTTTTCATTCTTCCCTACCTCATGTAAAGAACAAGTCCAATCGTCTACATCAAATTCCTCAAACAAGCATGAAGTCTTGACATTCTTGCAAGCTTATGAACCAATTGAATGATTGAAAAGTTTCCTCATCATCAAAACATTCTTTAAAATAATAATCTAAAGTCTAAATATAAATTAAAATTTTTGTGTGTATTTACTAACATTTAACCTTTCTATTATTCAACTGATTGTTGTTTCTCAAGTCAAAGGTATCTGTGATTGACATTATCTTAAATGTGTGTGTATAGATTGGAGTTAAAAATTAGAGTTATTTTGGATAAAATATTAACAATTCTAACTAGGGTTGTAATTTGGGTGTCTTAGGTTGAACCAAGTTCAGGCCAAACAATCAACATGTGCCCAGTCTAACCAATCTCTTATATGAGGTACTCAATTCAGTCTTATTTTTCTAAACTCGGGTTGAATTGGAGTTAGACTAGATTTGGGTTGATCGAATTAGGTTACAATTAATCATGTAGTATGATTAAAGATCCATTATACCGAAATTGAAACAATGATTGAGACAAAATTTCAAGATAACAAACAAGTAAAAAATAAAAATGGATTTATATATCTTTTCAAAAATGAAAATTACGTGATATAATTATTATTTTTGTTTTTCCTTTCAAATCTAAAATGAAGTTAAATAAAATAAATATTATTATATAAAGTAATATAAATTATAAATATTATTAAAATGTTAAATTGGGATATAGTTTGGTTTGGGTTGTTTGAGACTTATCCTATGTCCAACCAAAATTGAATTTGAGTTAAAAATAAAATAAAATAAAAATTAACTCAAATCCAACACAAATATTAAAAATGATTGCTAAAACTCAACCAAATATTGAATATTTCTAAAGTTTCAATATCAATGGAAATTCGAATGGAAGTATGAAACTAAGATATAAACTGCACATAGTAGCAACTACTAATTCAAAACTTGATGTATACATTATTAACTTACTATAATTTCAAATACATTTGTTTATATTCTTTGAAACACTTTTTTTTTCTTTTTTATATATTTAGCTATCCAAACAAGACTTTGTTACCAATTTTTTAAATTTAGGTTTCAAATCATTTTTTCCTTTTTTTGCAACTAGTCTTTATGTCATATATTTAATTAAATAAAAAAAATTATCTTGAGTTTTGTCCTAGATATACAAGTGATTCCTTTTTTAAACAAACAGAAAGAAAAAAAGAAGAAGCTAATATTATGCAATTTTATGTGGGCAGCAATATCATGACTTCCAACACATGTGCATATTGTGTGAAAAATGAGATACTGATTTATCCAACTTATAAACATGATATTATGTGTATTTAAATGTTTACAAGTTTATTTGTTCTTCTATTACTTTAACGACAAAACAAATATTGGGAAAATTGTTAAACAAAAAAATAAAAATAAAAATGGAGTATTGGGGGAAATTAAACTAAGTTGGGTTTAACAACAGTTCCGTGTAATCAAGAACATCTACTTAGTTCATTGAGGGTGGTTTTAGGATTGTTGAAGGATTTGATTAATATATAAAATAATATGTAATAATTATTTTTTTATATGAACTATTTTGACTTTGGTTACGCAATTAGTAAATTAATTATAATTTTGTTTAATAAAAATAAGGTAAATGGCAAGATTCATGTGGTCTACCAATCGCCCCCCAACCTTAAGTTTATTTTTACAGAGAAGCTTCGGGCTATGAGTTTTTTCGGGATTTGTGGTGCGGTATTCAGTCTAAGCATTTGACTTGGGTTTTTTGCCAAGGTTTTGTGATAGTTTAAGACACTTGATGGATTTCATGGCTCAAGGCAATTAATGGGGTGTACCATGTCAAATGGTCAAGATGTCGCCACGTCATTTGATAGATCAGACCCCAATGAAAGCCACCATTTTTTGCTTTAATTATCTCTCCATCTTTCTCTCTTCCATCCAATGACCGCTTTCTTCTTAATCGTTGTGGTTCCGGTTTGGTAATACCCTCTTTACTCTATATTTGTTTTGCATTTATTCTATTAGGGTTCTTATATCTGTGTTTGTTATAATCATGTCGAAAAAGAAAGGAAAGAAGATGAAGTCATCAAGTTTTGTAGAAGAGTTTCAAGCGGAGTTCAACATTCTTTTATCAATTAGGTTATGGTTTTTGGAAAAGAAGGATGTGAGTTTAGTAGAAGTTAGCCCTATAAAGGGTGAGTTGTCTTGCCGAAGGGCTACTTCGAAGCGGAGCTAAAGTTGGCTTTCCCACTGCTATTTAGAGATCTCACTCATCATTTGCAATTGGCTACAAATGAATTTTATGTTAATACTGTCCGCTTAATCATGTCGATGGTGGTGTTAGACCATATAAAGGGCTTGCAGATTACCACAAAAGATGTCATCTCCATTCATCATGCCAAGAGGTCCCGTATCCCGTACGAATATTATTTGTCTCCCCGAAGTGGAATGTGTGGCTTCACTACTGGAGGTCCTATTATGAACAAGGAAGTGAACTGAGAAATAATTGTTGAATCTGGACGTTGGGAATTTGGCATTTCTAAATCGGAGGGCCTCCCAAGGGTGTCTCGAGTATATGGTATTTCGGGTAGGTATTTTCATCTTACCTTTGTTTTTCTTGGCTATGATGTACGAAACTAACTTGCACCGTTTGCAAGAGAGTTGGGAGAAAGAGAAAGAGGAGATCCATAATAAAGTATTTAACTAATTAACAAGTGATCTCTTGGCCCGTGATGAATAGAACCAAAACAAAGCGTATGTGCTCGGTTGGAGTGAAGAGCATCTGAAGCTAGGAATTCAAACCTTTAACCCGCTTGAGTTTGGGAATAATAATAAGTCAAATAGTGCATCGGGTTAGGTTTTTGATTAGTTACACGCCATTAGGCATGGGAGATGACCTTGCTAGGTGTAGACCCTCAATTTTGTCCATTTAGCACATCCCTAGTGGCCCATTACTACTTATACAACCCATCTTTTTTAGCCACCTTGGAGATTCTTGTTAAGGGACTTATCTAGCCCAATTGTGACTTTTAGTAGCCTCGAATCAGACTTAGGATTTTCCTTCCTTTTTTAGGATAGCTCATTTAGGTACACCTTTAAGATAGCATACTTAGGCATATTTAGGCACACTTTTTTAGGACACATACATGCATCCTAAATCATTTAGGTTCACTTAAAGACTTCTTAGGCACACCTAGGCACTTTCTAGCTTGCACACACTCACTCAAGGTAACCTAGGTACCTTCCAAATGATACACACTCACTTTAGGTCATTTAGGCACATTACACTTCACCTAGATTCACCTAGGCACATTACACTTCACCTAGATTCACTTAGATACCTTTATGATTATTTTAGCCACTTTTTAGATCACCTTAGGTCACTTATGCACTTTTCAAGCTCACCTAGGTTTATCTTAGCCCACTTAGGTTCACCTTGGCCCACTTAGGTTCAGTTAGGACCACTCAAATTTACATGGGCTCGTTTAAGTTCATCTAGACCCACTTAGGTTCACCTAGGCCTATTCAGGTGCAAATAGGCCCGTTTAGGTGCCCATTGAGGCACACTTAGCCCACTTAGGTCCACTTTGACCCACTTAGATTCACCTAGGCTCATTTAGGCACATCTAGGCCCACTTAGGTTCGCTAGGTCCACTTAGGCATCCTGGCCCACCTATGTCACCTTTTAGGTAATTCCTATATGACTTACATAATTTGCATGATTTGCATTTTTAACGTTTGCATGTACTTGATTTCTTATTTATTTATTTATCTATTTATTTATTATTATTTGGTTAGTTATTTATTTTATAGAATATTGCATGAAATTGATGTTATTAATTGCATAGACTGATGTCTTAATATTTTTATTTTTTTGTGTACCTATAATAGACATAATGTTTTTAATTGCTTAATTTTAATTAGTTGACCTTTACTTATTTTAATTCTTATTTTATTATGGCATGAGATTTGAATGCACACATTGGAGAAGATCCTTGATGTACACGGCTGCATATATGAGGGGATATTCTATGCAACATGGAATAGGAGAATATAGGATTCTGGAGGAGCTGCCACGCACCATAAGATGCATCATCGAGGGTCACTTTGAGAACCCACCATTAGCATCCCCACTCTAAGAACACGCCATTATCTCCATTGGGACATCAGAAATCTGCATCAACTCCTTTGACTCGCCAACGTGGGTGTCATTCAAAGGGACGCATCATCAACAAAGTCTAGATTGGTGCATGATCAGCAACACCACAACTGGAGGGGCACATCACCATGAGCATCTAGACGATTTTGAGGCATCACTAGCTTAATCATCTCCAAGAGCGCACCATGACTTGAGAGGTGAATCACCACTTGCATCTCCAGGGGCACATGTGTGCATGCTAATTAGAAACTTCTCTCCACCAACATGCCATTCAGCAACATACCCATCCCATAGATGCGCTATTTGTTAACTGTACACAATTGGAGTTCATCATCAGCCGCTCGCCCCTTCAAGGAAAGAGACCACACTGCCACTTTTAGGACATGACATGCACCTTGATGGAAAACCAACTACATCACCGAAGAGATTGAAGGTGAGTTCCTATTTTCAGGACGCTTGATTTGGATTTGTTGTTTTTTTTTTAATTAGATTTTGATCCATTAGTTTATGTATTGTTTTTATTAATTAATAATTCTTGAAAGATTTTGTGTTAGTTTACTTATCTTAAAAGTCTTTAGTTTTTAATTCAATTCCATGTTTGAAAGTCCATACTTTTAGTTTGCCTTGAGTTAAATTTGATTTATTTTGTTTAGTTAAAGTGTTTTAGATTAGTTTTGATTCATCAATATAATTAATCCTATATGGAAAAGTTCAATTCCTTTTGTTTTAGTTGTCAATTCTTATATAAGTTGGAACAATTTGTTTTGCTTTCATTTTAGTATTTTTCACTATGCAGAGATACAAGAAGTTCGGCTTTGTTTAATTTTGTTTGGTTTTTTAATATTAGATTGAAAAGTTGATTTTTGTTATTATTATTATTTTTTTTTTGTTTTACTTAGTTTTGATCCTTTACTGTAGTTTAAAAATTTTAAAGTTCTCTTTTTAATTTAGGTTTAATTCAGTATTTTTTTTATTTAGTTCAAAAAATCTGAATTCTGTTTAGTGTTGTCTTTGATTCATTATATAAATTATAAAAGTTTAAAATTTTGCTTTGTTTTAACTTAATTCATGTCAATTTGAAGTTGACAATTTAATTCACCCTCTCCCTCTGCAATGAAGAGGTTTTTATAGATGATGCCAATCCATTTAAATTTTGAATTTAAACCTTTGAATTCAAAATAGGAGCTTGGAGTGGTGGTTATGCAACCACCATAACTACCTAACTAATCACACTCATTCAGCCAAAGGTGTCTCCTCATGTTGCATGTAACCACAAGCCTATCTGATGTTCCCTTGCATGCCTCTTGCCAACAAGTCTAGTATAACTACCTCTACCACTCAACCAAACAAGCCCTTCTCTAATTGCCTCAACCCAAGGTCATGTCCAGTTCGATGTCTCATTGTAATCTTTACATTTTATTACAAAATTTTCAATGGGAGATGGTTTGTGTATTAATTGGGAATTTTATTTCATTTCTTATTAATTAGATAGAACTTACTTTCTTGAATCTTATCTCTCTGTAGATAACTTTGGACTTCATTGATCAAGAGTCACCGATTCGAGGTAAATATGTGTTTGGTATGGTAAAGTTTTATGATAACATTTACATGTTTTGCATCAAATATAGTTTTATGATAACAGAAAAACTATATCTATATTCTTACATTTTCCATAAAAAAAAAAAAAAAAAAAAAGGATTCTTTGAGAGTTTTATTGTTGAACTTTTGACACAAAAAATCTTAGTGGAACCTTGTTGCATGAATTGAAGTACTTCAAGAATATTTCTTAGCCAAAGAGCTTGACATGCACTAAATGTTGCAGCAACAAATTCAGCTTCAATGGTTGATAACATAACCAGTTGCAAGTCCCATCATAAAAACATACCTAAAAGTGCTTCTATCATCCAAATCTCCAACATGATCACTATCAGTAAAACCAAACAAATATAATTTCACACTTTTTATAGAATAAACCATATTTTGTAGTACCATACAACTACCTAAGAGTCCACTTTGTAGCTAAGAGATGAATCTCCTTTCGGCTCTCCTTTTACCTACCTACAAGACTTACTGTTTGCATTATATCAGGTCATATTTCTATCAAATACATTAAGCTCCCAACAATTTATTTGTAATATATACTATAACTCTTCTTACTACAAGATGCTTCTCAAGCTTTAATCTTTTTTTTAGCTAGTGGTGTTACTAAGTTATAGTCCTCATCCCAAACCTGTTTAAGATTTCTTGCACATATTTCTTTTGACAAACAAAGAAAAATTCCAATGGCAGATTGCACAATTTCTATACCTAGAAAATAATGCATCATTTTAAGATCAAACATATCAAACCCAAGCATAATTCTCAAGCATGGCCCTACCATTTCATATGTAAATCAGATCATCTACATATAGACGTATCATGTTAAGCTAACCAAATTCAGTTAGGAAGTTAGCTAACCTGTAACTATGGTCAGTTAGTAACTAAAGTCAGTTGGTAACCAAAGTTAAATTCCAAAATTTTTGATATAAAAACAAATGTAAATCAATCAGATGAGTTAGTGAAAGCAAGAACACATTTCAGTTCCAAAATTTCCAATACTCTGTTTTCTCTTCGTAATACTCTATTTTTCTGCTACAGCCCTGTTCTCTTCATTTTCTCTTCAACAAAACATGGTATCAGAGCTCCATTGACACACGTCCAAAATGGTGACTGATCACATCGATTCCTCTACACCAGAGATGTCCTCACAAAGACTCCAATCTCCGGCAAGAAACTCGTCGGAAGTTTCTTCAATTCTTGCGGGACAAATTTCTTCTACGCTTCATCCGATCTCGGTGAAGCTAGAGAGGAACAATTACACAATATGGCGATCTCAGGTATTACCAGCAGCTAGAGCACATCAACTGGATCAAATTCTCATTGGTAAGCTACCAAAACCTCTAAGATTCTCTCAATCAACATCAGTTAATTCATCTCAACCTGCATCCAATCCAGAATATGATCAGTGGGTGATTTTAGATCAATTCTTGTTGAGTTGGATTCTTGCTTCCATATCTGAAGCCATGTATGGTCATGTGGTTAATTGTCAAACATCAGCCGAAGTATGGAGTGTTCTTGAAAAACTTTTTGTCTCGGATTCAAAAGCAAGAACTCTTCAACTACGGTTCATGCTACAATCATTAAAGAAAGGTGCTCTAAGCATAAATGATTATGTGCTGAAAATGAGAAACATAGCAGATATGCTCTCTGCCTCTAGAAAACCTGTACCAGATGAAGATTTAATTCTTTACATCTTAGGTTGATTAGGACTAGAATTTGAAACAATTGTTGTGAATATTACATCTAGATCTGAGGCAATATCTCTACAAGAGGTCCATTATCTGCTACAAAGTCATGAAATTCGTCTTGAGCAACTTTCAGCAACATTTGTTATTGATGTTCCACCAGCAGCACATATTACAGTTGGAGGTGTTCAAAACTCTAACACTAATGGTGGACAGTTCAGAGGCTCAAGCAGGAAGAATTTTCGTCCTAGAAATGTACGTAATCCACAAACTTCAAGAATTGTTTGTCAATTGTGTGGAAAAATGGGACATACTGCTATGAAGTGCTTCCACCGTTTTGATGTGTACTTCCAATCTCCACCACGTGCACAAAATCAACAGTTTTCATCTATTCATCAACCACAACAATCTCAACTTCGGCCACCTCCACTACATCAGCCTCAATATTATTCCATAGGGCCACTGGTACCATCACGTCCAATTCAGAATTCACACCAACAACTTGATTCAACAAACACTTCTCCTCATGCCTATATTGTTGCTCAAGATCTTGATTCAAACACTTCATGGTTTGTTGACAGTGGTGCTACTCACCACATGACCACTGATTCCAATACTTTTGATGTCTCTGATCACTACTCTGGCACAGGTAATGTTGTGGTGGGCAATGGACAAACACTAGATATATCTAGTATTGGTCATACTTCTTTTCCTTCACATAAATCTTCCAAGTCATTGCATCTTGCCAATGTACTTCATGTACCTCAGATCACTAAAAATCTTATCAGTGTAGCTAAATTCACTCAAGATAATGATGTTATCCTTGAGTTTGACTCTCATTGCTGTTTTGTTAAGGACAAGAAGTCCAGAGAGATATTACTCCAAGGCAACCTTAAGAAAGGCCTATATCAGCTGGATATCTCCAAGGTCTCATCTAACCGGCAGTTTGCAGGTTTCTCTGAAGATACAAATGTGTTCCTACCTCATCTAGCTACTACTCCGTCTACTATCAACAAACAATCAGTTGCTCCATCTGTTGGATATAGCCTGCAAGTAAATAAAATTGAGTCTACAAGATGTGTAGAAGACAACAACACGGGTATTAGACACTTGTGGCATCAAAGATTGGGTCATCCATGCAACAAAATTGTGTCTCTAGTACTTGACAGATTGGGCATTAAATCCAAGCTCCAAAATGAACTCAGTTTTTGTACTGCTTGTCCTTTAGGCAAGGCAAAATAGTTTCCACTCCCTACCACTATTAATAAAACACAAGTTCCATTTGAACTAGTTTTTTCAGATGTGTAGGGACCTGCACATACAACTTCATGTGATGGGTACAAATATTACATTGCATTTGTAGATGCTTTTAAAAACTATACTTGGATTTATCCCATGCAACAAAAGTCCCAAGCAACATCAATTGTCTTGCAGTTCATAGCATTGGTAGATCGACAATTTCCCACCAAACTTAAGTGTCTACAAACATACTGGGGTGGAGAGTTTCGTCCCCTTCAATCTCTTCTACAGAAGATAGGCATCCTCTTCCGTCATCCTTGTCCTCATGTTCATCAACAAAATGGGAAGGTGGAGCGAAAACATAGAAGCATTGTAGAAATTGGATTGACTTTGTTGGCTAAGTCTCAATTGCCATTTACTTTCTGGTGGCATGCCTTCTCTACAGCAACTTACTTTCTCAATAGACTACCAACTCCAGTTCTCCATTGTAAGACTCCCTATGAACTCTTGTTTAAATCATCACCTGATTTTTTATTCTTGAAGACCTTTGGCTGTGCTTGCTATCCGTATCTCCGACCTTAAAAAAACCATAAACTAGAATATCAGTCAACTCAATGCACATTTATTGGATATAGTCTTTCCCATAAAGGATACCTATGTTTGCATCCTTCCGGGAAAGTTTACATTTCAAGAAGTGTTATTTTTGATGAAAAAACATTTCCCTACTCATCTCTACCAATGAATGATTCCAGCCCTACTCCACACACTTCCTCCACATCTTTCTCTATACCACTTTTACAAACCATGTCATAGACCTCTTCTCATCCTTCCATGTGTCCAATTGTATCAAGACCAATGTCCCCTTCTATACCCTCACCTCCTATTTCAGTTCCTTCCCTTCATCCCATGACTACTCGCTCAAAGGTGGGTACATTCAAACCCAAACTACTCCCAGACCACATCACATTCCTGTCTACTTTTGTTTCACCCTCAGACCAACTTCCTAACACTGTTAGTCAAGCGTTGAAAAATCCTAACTGGCACACAGCTATGGTTGAAGAATATCAAGCCTTAGTCCAGAACAATACTTGGACCTTGGTTCCCTTTCATCCATCCATGAATGTCATAGATAGAAAATGGATTTTTCGTGTCAAATATAATTCTGATGGTACCATCCAACGCTACAAGGCCAGACTATTAGCCAAAGGATTTCAGCAATATGCAGGTGTGGAGTTTACTGATACTTTCAGTCCAGTGATCAAAGCCTCTACTATTCGAGTTATATTTACATTGGCTGTAACATATAATTGGGAGATTCGACAAATTGATTTCAACAATGCATTTCTCAATGGAGAAATTGCAGAGATTGTTTATCTTTCCCAACCAGTTGGATTTGTTAGCACATCTCATCCCCAACATGTTTGTAAGCTACAAAAAGCGTTATATGGTCTTAAACAAGCACCACGTGCCTGGTTCCACAAGCTCAAGGAAGCTCTTCATACCTGGGGCTTCATCTCCTCCACATCAGATACATCCCTATTCATCTACAAGCACAATGGCAATTTTCTTTTGTTGTTGGTCTATGTTGATGATCTACTTATTACAAGCAACAATGCTCCACTTATTCAAACTCTTTTTCAGGATCTTCAGAATAGGTTTGCACTAAAAGACCTGGGTCTTGTGAAAGACTTTCTTGGATTTGAAGCTCTTTGCACAACAATTGGTCTTCATCTTACACAATCAAAATACACGACTGATCTCCTCATTAAGACCAAAATGGATTCAGCTAAACCAGTTCCTACTCCCATGAGTGCAACCCTCAAACTTCATGCAGCCTCGGGTCCTGCATTTTCTGATCCCACACTTTATAGAAGCACCATTGGTGCTCTCCAATATTTAACTTACACAAGACCGGACATAGCGTTTGCTATAAACAAACTCAGTTAATACTTACAGAAACCTACTGAGCTCCATTGGACAACATGTAAAAGAGTATTACGATATCTCAAGGGTACAGTTCATCGTGGACTACACTTCACTTCGGCTTCATCTCTACATCTTCAAGTATACACCGACGCAGATTGGGCAAGTTCAATTGATGATCGTCGCTCTATAACTGGCTACTGTGTATTTCTTGGCACCAATCTTCTCACATGGAGCTCCCATAAACAGTCTGTGGTTGTAAGATCCTCAACCGAAGCAGAGTATCGTGCCCTCGCTCATGCATCAACTGAAGTAGCATGGCTACGTTCTCTTTTTTCAGAACTTGGAATTTCTCTTATCAACACGCCTATCATATGGTGTGACAATCAAGGTGTTGGTGCCTTAGCTGCAAATCCGGCATTTCATTCCCGAACAAAGCATATTGAAGTAGATGTCCATTATGTTCATGAGCAAGTGCTAGATCAAAAACTAGTGGTATCTTGTGTTCCTTCTACAGAACAAGAGGTTGAGTTATTCACTAAGCCCTTGTCTATTCCTAGGTTTCAATATCTGCTTACCAAGCTCAACCTTGCTGTTTCTCCAGGTTGTGCTTGAGGGGGGGTGTTAAGCTAACCAAATTCAGTTAGGAAGTTAGCTAACCTGTAACTATGGTCAGTTAGTAACTAAAGTTAGTTGGTAACCAAAGTTAAATTCCAGAAGTTTTGATATAAAAACAAATGTAAATCAATCAGATGAGTTAGTGAAAGCAAGAACACATTTCAGTTCCAGAATTTCCAATACTCTGTTTTCTCTTCGTTATACTCTGTTTTTCTGCTACAGCCCTGTTCTCTTCATTTTCTCTTCAACAAAACATATCACAAGCAACTTTCTTCCAATTTTTGTATAAAGAGTATCCTCATATGGACATTATTGAAAACCTTCCTTTACGAAATATGCATCTATACGATTATACCAAGCTCTGGATTCTTGTTTTACTTCATAGTCTTTTTCAATTTCATTGTTACTTCATGGCCCGAATGTTTCTTCATCAAATACGACATCCCAACTGATTATAATTTTCTTAGTGATAGGATGGTGCAACTTGTAGGCTTTTAATTGATCACTAACACACACCAAGAAAAATGCACTTCTCACCTTTGTCATCTACTTTCATTCTCTTCTGGTCTGGAATATGGGCAAATGCAATACTCCCAAAAATTTTGAAATGATCAACTGCAGGACTATGTCTATTCCAAGCTTCTTCAGGTGTCATATTTTGAAAAGTCTTTTTCCATAGAACTCTTGTAAATTGTCTTTAGTGAGAAAATAATTTTTCAAAATCATATTTAATAAGGGTAAAAAGGTTTTTCGTCAAAAATTAATCCTAAAACACTAGTTTGCAAAAAGAAATCATGATTTCTTTTTAGTCTGAAATTCTGAAATTCATGATTTTGGAATGTAAATATTTGTTTCCCAATTTAAGTCTGAGATTTATTTTATGATGATATATAAATATATATCACGCTTTTCTTAACAAAGTTTTGACAATATTGGTATTATATCTTGTATTGTTTTTGTTTTTGAGTTTTGAAAATCTAAGGGCTTGTTTGGCTGTGTTTTTTAAAAAATTTGTTTTTAAAATAGAGAACAAAAACTTATTTTTTAAAAACAAGAATGTTTGGCAAGATGTTTTAAAAAAAAACTTGTTTGGATGAAAGAATTTGTATTGTTTTTAAAACGATGTCTTGCTTTTATTTTATAAAAATTTTATAAATTTAATTTATAATAATAAGAAATCAAATTGAAGTTAAATCTTATTAAAAAATAAAAATTAAATTTACTATTATATATGAGTTAAAGATAAATATTTTTTTTTTATTCTAGTGAAACAAAAATAATAAAATAAAAATAATTTTAATATTTATTTTTAATACAAGTCAAATAAGTACTTTAATATTTTTTTAAAAAAAAATATTCTTGTTTGACCATGATTTCTTATGCTTATTTTTAGAAATTGTTTTTAAATTAAAGAACCAAATATTTTTTTTTAAATGTTTTATAAAAATAAGGATATTTGGAAAGTCGTTTTTATAAAAGGATTTTAAAAATAAAAAATAAAAAGATTTGTTAGAATAAATTGTTTTTTTTTTAAAGAAAATTGTTTTGATTTTGTAAAAGCATTTTAAATTCAATTTATATAATATTAATTATTAAATTTAATTGAAGTTTTATTGAAAATGAAAATAATTTTATAATTATAAATAAATTAAAAAGTAAATCATTTTTTTGGTAAAACATAAATAGTAGTATTATAATAAAATCATAATTTATAGTTTTAGTAGAAAATGTACTATTTTATTATTTGTTAAAAAAAAAAAGGATATTAACATCTTTGCCTTTTTTTTTTTAATTAAAATTGAATAATACTAATTGTGGATATTATTTTATTTAAAATGAATAATGAATGAAGTTTTACTTTTTGAACATATAAATAATCCAATATTTTTATTATATATGTATATATTTAGTACTCAATTTTAACCATAATATTTTAGAATGTTTTGATTTAATCTACAATTAATTAGATCAATTTTTTTTTATTGTAAATTATTCTTAAAAATTAAAGAATTTATTAAAGATTTTTTAACATATAAATAAGCCAAAATTTTTTTATATATGCATATATTTAATACACAATTTCAAACATAATATTTTAGAATTTTTTTATTTAATCTATAATTAATTAGATCTATTTTTTTATTGTAAATTATTCTTTAAAATTAAAGAATTTATTAAAGAATTTAAATTATTAAAATTATTGTAAATTTTTTTCCAATGAATAGATATATTTATCATCTCCAAATTATTTTTAAAAATTATTAAACTCATTAATAAATTTAATAAAAAAATATCACTTGATTTGAAGTTCATTGTTCTAGTAGAAATTTTATAAAAGTATGATTATGTGCACAAAAGAAATAATGAAGTTATTATAAACCGATTTTGTTCCATAAATTTATGGTATTAATAAGTTTATTATTTGAGTTTTAAATTATTTTTAAACATTGTTAGACTTGTTAATGAATTTAACATATTAAGTCATATTTAATTTGGAGTTCATTTTCCTAATAAAAAAAATGGGAAATTATAATTTTATATAGAAGGGAACAATAAAGTTGTTTTAAACAAATTTTTGTTCATAAATTCTGATATTAATAAGTTTATTATTTAAGTTTTAAATTATTTTTAAAAATTAATAGATTTGTTAATAAATTCAATGCATTAAGTCTTGTTTAATTTGGAGTTAATTTGCCTAGTAAAAAAAAATTAAAAAATAATGATTTTATATATATATATATAATAAAGAGTGCATGTGTTTTTGTATTGTTTTTAAAAACGGTTGAAAATAACTATTATTTATTTTCTAAAAGTTGTTCTCTATTTCACTTTGTTTTTAAAAAAACTAGAAATAGAGAACAATAACTAAACAAAGTTTAATGATTAATTAGTAAGGTTTTGCATTTTATGAAATACTTTGATGTTACTTCTCATATTGAAGCCCTATTTAATTTTACACAATATGATACCACCGGTTAGTTAATCTATTATAAAAAATAAAAACAAATAAAAAAGTTATGTTACCATATAACATGTTAATCTATTAAAAACACAAATAAAAAAATTATGTTACCCTGCAACACTGAATTTTGAAATTGACAAAAAAATAATTTCCAATATGAAACTCATGCATCCATATACTTTGATAGCTAGGGATAGTGATCCGAGTCTTGTCATTTAATTTGTTTTCTTCATCTAATTTATTTAGGGTCACTCATATTTCTACTATTTATTTAGGATAAACCCATGTTTCATTGGGATAAAACAATTACAAAAAACTAGTTAGTTAAAAAAAATTATAATTATTAACGAAGGCATATATGGTAATTTATAAGTAGAAATTATAAAACCAAGCCACTAATAGAATAAAAAAGCATTAACAAAATATAAGGAAAGCAAGATGATGTTGCATCACCATTTGGAGTTTAAATTGATCTAGTTTAATTTCCTCCAATACTCCAAGTTTTATAATATTCTAATAATTTTCACAATAATTTTTTATAATCATAGTACTCTACCAATAGTAAAGACAAGACTCACTCTATTAAAAATTTATAGGCCTTATGTTTATAAATTCTCTAAATAAATATCTCATTTTTCTTTCACCCAACATGCATCCCACACTTCCATTACATGCACCCTACACATCATTTCTATAAAAAACAATATCTCATTTTTCACCCAATCATGATATTGTTGCCCATTTATGAATTCACACTATGATAAACAATTGTATATGTAGGACAACTCAAGATAAGTTTTTCTTTGTAATGTAATTAAAGATATAACAAACCAACTTTCAAAACCTTCATAAACATCCGTTTTTACTTAATAAGGAAGTTAGCAAACCAAAAGGCATGGTGGAGAGTTTGACCGGTCATCCACCCCTCTCCCATTTTGCATGCCTTCCATGCTCGTTGACAATCTTATATTTATTTATTTTGTTTGGTACGTGTCATGAGTAATAGATGGCCTCCGAACCGTTCGTACAACCAACCATTCCTCGCTTTGATGGTCACTATGACCATTGAAGCATTTTGATGGAGAATATTCTCATGTCCAAAGAGTATTGGATAGTCAACGTTTCTGGAGTAGCAGAACCAGTTGGTGGTGTCGTAGTGACAGAGAGGTAGAAAGCTGAATTAGTAGCATTGAAGTTGAAGGATACCTCCAAGCTATTGACAGATCAATCTTGAAGACAATTCTTTGCAAAGATGCCTCCAAGCATATCCGGGATTCAATGGGAAGGAAGTATCAAAGGAACGCGAGGTAAAAATGGGTACAACTTCAAGCACTTCGTGAGGAGTTCGCTGCTTTACACATGAAGTTGGGAGAATAAATTGATGATTTCTTCTCAAGTATCAGACAATGGCAATTGTCAATTAGATGCAGATTCATGAGGACAAGGAGGATGTTTTGGTCGTTGAAAAGATTCTTCAGTCATTGATGACAATTAATTATGTTGTTTGTTCAATTGAGGAGTCCATGAACGAAAACTTATCAAGGAAGATCAAGAACAACAACAAGCTCTAAGCAACAACACTCTCAACAATCAAACAAGGAAGATCAAGGAAAAGCTGGTGGCAAAGGAAACAAAGATGGTGGACAGCCACACTTTCAAGGATGAAGAAGTATCTCTTCTGATGGTGTGTCAGGAGGAAACCCACCAAAATATGTGGTATTTGAATACAGGCTGTACCAATCACATGAGTGGAGACAATTCAACATTCTCTTATTTGGATTAATCTTATCATGATACAGTGAAGAATAGAAATAACTCCACAGTCTCTCTGTTAAAGGAAAAAAAAAGAGTCACCATCGAAACCAAAGGAAGTACTAGTTGAGAAAGAAGTAGGAAGTTTAAAACAAGCACTTCACACTGATGATGGAGAAGAATATAACTCACACGATTTTGTACAATTCTGTGAGAATCATGGTATCAAACATCAGTTTACAAAATTAAAACAACAAGTAGGAACTATCTCTAATGTGCTTAATGTTCTAGAATTAAAGATTAATTTACTTGGTGTGGGTTAGCTACAAGAAAAGGGATATAATTTTTTTCATCAAAGATGGAGTCTGTCCAATACAAGAGGAAAAATTGGGCTTGATTGCTCAAGTCAATATGACAATGAATCGAATGCTCCCGCTTTATCTCCACAATACTATTCGTACATGCTTCTTAACAAAATTGAAAAAGGAGGCATGACTTTGGCTTTGGCTTTGGTGGTTTGAAAACTCTACTACAAAAGAAGATGGTGGATGTCCCTCGTGTGTGTGGAGAGTGTGTTGTTAGCAAACAACAACGTGATCCTTTTCCTAACAGAAAATCAAGGAGAGCAAAGAAGGCGTTGGAGATAGTCCATTCAGATATTTGTGAGCCAATAACTCCTACATCTAATGGCGGTAAATGATAATTTGTTACCTTCATTGACATTTATTGCTGAAGAACATGGGTATATTTTTTTGTAGAAGAAATCTGAAGATTTTATGACTTTCAAAAACTTTAAAGTACTAGTTGAGAAAGAAGTAGGAAGTTTAAAACAAGCACTTCGCACCGATGATGGAGAAGAATATAACTCACACGATTTTGCACAATTCTGTGAGAATCATGGTATCAAACATCAGCTAACAAACATGCTATACACTTCAACAAAATGGTGTATGTGAGAGGAAGAATCGCATAATTCTAAACATGGTGTGAAGTTTTTTGGCAAGGAGTGGAGTTCCAAAAGTATTTGGCCAGAAGCTATCGACTGGAGCATTCATATTTTGAATAGAGCATCCATTTTCAAATCAATTATTACTATATTTTTGAATGTTTTAATAAAATTGGTTTTAATGTAATTTGAAGTATTAACATTCTTTTTGAACTCTACATGAAATTATATATATATATATATATATATATATATATATATATATATATATATATATATATATATATATATATATATATATGAAAAAGGAGAGGAAATAATCTGGCTCTTTTCTTTTACATATTTTGTATACATTTTACTTCTCCAAAAGATGAAGGCAAGAAACCAAATTTGATTAAAAGGTATTCAAAAATCCAAATTTAGAAATCTAACATTTTATTTTTTCTTGATAAAAATATCCTTATTTATTTATTTTATTTTATTTTTATAAAAATAATATCAATTGATCTGTTAAGAATTCAGCAAAAATTCTCTACCTCTGCCTCGTGGTCCTCTATGTGCCCTTTCCCAACCTCCCACTTTGTCTTGGGAAAAGTGGTTGTACTGGAAAACCTTCACTTCCTGTAGCTCTTCCATATAGTCCTTTGAATTGGCCAGTAGGTATTGAGCAAACGCTTCTGCCCAGCTAGTGTTTCCTCCATGATCATCACCAGAAGCCCTGTTTCCTCCATGATCATCACCTCCTTTTATATCCACTGATGAATATGAATCAACTACGGTAAGGAGTGGAGTTTCTTCCTGGTGTCCCAAAACATCAATTAAAATTATAGTTTTAATAAAAAAAACTAAAGATGTTCAATAATACTAAAATTAACAACATAACTAATGCTAGTAAATTGTAATTAACTTACAACAATTATTATAATTAATTTGAGATATATAGTGTTTATAATTTTACCATTTCTATTTAATTTCCTCCACTACTTCAATCCTTACTCAAATATTAAATTAATAATGAACATGTTGAATTGAATTACCCAATAAACATATCAAATATGCTTCAAAACTTGTGATATTTATAACTTTGGCAATCATGTATCTCATTCTTCAAACAAAATATTTGTGAACATTTCAGTTATGTGAAAGAAATCATAACATTTTGGCCTATTTATGAATTAAGAGATGAAAGACAAGTCCCATTTGTTTTTAACACACACATACACACACACACACACACACACACACACACACACACACACATATATATATATATATATATATATATATATATATATATATATATATATATTAAATGAAAAGGAAAAAAAAAACCTCATAGAAAACATTTGTATGACTCATTAAAAATGTGGCATAAAAGGTTAAGAATGAAATAGAAAAAATGATTCAAAGTTCAAACAAAAATCTCATAACAAGTTTTAATGATCAATATGACATCAAATGCTAGTAATTAAAAGAAATATAATTAATTTTAAGAAAGTATGATAGAAAAGGTAACAAGTCAATAATATATTATCAGTTAAATAATTCTAATCCAATAGCAACATTTGTAGGTTAATGGTTGGTTTTTTTGGGTGAGACTTCCCTGTATGTTTCATTAGCTTCAATTATAGGAATTTCAATTTTAATTCCTTGAATTGAATCATGAACCCTAAATTTGATGGCAACACAAAATTAACATATCCCTTGATATTATATATTTTAATTTAGTCATAAACCTTAGGTGGCTAAATTTTTTTTAAATCTAAATAGATCTTAATTTAAGTTTAAATAATATTGAATAGTATTAAATATTAAGTGTCTTATTTGGACACACTTCTTGCCTTTTTAAAAAAAAAAATAGAAAATATTAATAAATTATATATATATATATATATATATATATATATATATATATATATAAAGAATAAATCCACGTAAAACTTAAAATTTGATGTAGTACACATTTTTTGATATGTCCATTTTAAAACCATTTTTAAAACTATTAATTTTTTAACCTACATGGGTAAAAGTTCTTTTATCTTATATAAAAGTTATTAGTATGTGTTTCTTAATTTTAAATATAAAAAGCATGAAGTGTATCAAAATGAAGACTAAATTGTTTTCTTTTCTAATATTTTTTTTTTACTTAAATCTTAAAAAAGCCACTAATTTAAAATCATTTTTAAATAGTTTGTTTTTAAATTTATCACTTTCTCTAAAACAATTTTATTTTAATGGAAAGAAGTAAAAAATGTTTTACTTTTATTTTAAATTCAAAAACAATTTTCTTTAAGAATTTAGTTGAAACAAACAAACAAGGGAATGCTTAACAAACCATCTATGCACATTGGCAATTCTGGGTAAATTTTAGTACCAAACATGCTAAGTGGCAGTCTTTAATAATGCCACATCATTGAGAGATTAGGTATTATAAAAATCATAAATGCTTCATCCTTAATAGCCCCAGGGTTAAAATTACAAATTGTCCTCAAAACTCTTAGTTTTAGTCATTCAGTAAAAGCAAACAATTCAGTGTTGAATTGGAAAATGATATCAAGCAACTCAAATCAATATAAAATCCATATCAGCAGCGCATGAATCTTCAACCTAACATTAATAACCATCACATGGTTAAAGCTGCAAGAACCTCAACTGAAGTTGGTTAAGCACTTAAGGAGTTATACTAGTTGTGCAACAATTAGAAGATCAGTTCCATATTGTAACAAACAGTAGATTAGTTTCATATAGTTAGAGGTTAGTTAGTCGGTTTAGTATAAGGCATATGTAAACTGAATACATTGGTTGGTTAATGAATGAAATGCATAAGAAATTCTTTCATCTATGAAATTTCTTTTATGGTAGTAAAGCCACGACAATCTTTTGAATCTTCTGTGAGAAAATCTCAGCTCTAGAATATTTATTGACAACTAAATACCTTCAGTCGCATTGATGGCAACCTCAACCCAATCTTCTAGCCTTCAAGCTAGGAAACACCTATAACTTCTTCATCAAATGGTTCCATTTAGCAGATGCAAGTACTAAATCATGCACTTCCAATTAAACTAGACAGAAACAACTATATTCTTTAGGCACTCACATGGAAAAATGTGGTGTTTGCTAATGGATTTGAAGATTATATTGAAGGATTAAAGATAACAAATTCTAGTGATTCAAATCCAGAATCCATTTTGTGATGAGGATTTGATCATATGATCTTGAGTTTGATCTACTCCTCACTCACTCCTAAAATTATGAGACATATCATTGGTTATCAAACTTCTCATGCAACTTGGTTTGCATTAGAGAAGATTGTTTCAACCTTATCCAAGGCTCAAATTACGTAGCTAAGAATAGAATTTCAAACAACAAGAAAAAGGTTCACTCTCAATGATAAAATATATCTCAAAGCAAAGAATCTTATTGTTAACCTAGTTACTATTTGTGAACCTGTAACAAAAGGGATCAAATTCTTCAACTTCTTGGAGGTCTTGGAGCTTGTGAAGATGATATCTCTCTCCACTTGGTACATAGTATTCTACTTGTTGAGGATCCTCTGCCTTAATCTAAGGCCTTCCATATGTGCATCCATTGACCCTCAATCATATGAGCTAAATTCATTTATTTTATAATCAATCTTTATGTGTAATCAAGCCGTTATACAATTTGTAAATGATTATATATATGAAAGACTCTCACCACTAAAAAGTGTGGTGGCTTTCAAACATTCTCATGGTATTAGAGCATACCTGGATTAACATCCCACAATCCCCAATGACCTCTGATTCTTCTTCGACCCTCCTTTCCTTCAACGCCATGATTCACATGGTTACTATCAAACTCTCATCCTCTAACTATCTCTTATGGAAGAGCCAAGGTCTGCTGGGTCATGTGAACGGTTCTCTTGAGCCACCACCTCCATTTGATCCTCCCACCTCTCAGACACCAAATACCAAACACTTGGCATGGAAAGCCATTGATCAACGGCTACTGAGTCTTCTCCTCTTCTCTCTCACAAAGGAAGCCATGGCTGAAGCCGTCGGCCTCTCCACATCCCATGAGGCCTGGACTGCTCTCGAAAACACCTTCAGCCACCGCTCTAAAGCCTGTGAAATACACTTCAAGGATGACCTCCAATTGATAAAGCATGGCACCCGTCCAGTCACTGCCTACGCCCGTGCTTTCAAAGCCTTATCCGATTAGCTTCATGCCATTGGTCGCCCTATTGATGGAACCGAAAAAGTCCACTGGTTTCTTCATGGCTTAGGACCCAATTTCTCCAGTTTTTCTACTACTCAAATGGCACATACTCACCTCCCCTGCTTCCCAGATCTTGTGTCCAAAGCTGAGAGCTTTGAACTTTTTCAAAAGTCTCTTGAAAGTCCGATACCTTTAGCTGCAATGTTCACCGCTAGCCAAGGCTCCTCTCAACGTGGGGGTGGCTCTTCTCGTTCCAGATGTGGCCGCGGGAATGGCTCCATCCATGAGTCCTCCAGTCACAGACAAGGTCGTGCCCAACCCATTCAAGGTCGCCGACCACCACGGTGCCAGATTTGCCACTTGGATGGCCACTATGTTGATCAGTGCATGCAACGCTATGATCGACCTCAATATGATCCCTCAGGGCACCTTGCAGAAGCTTTCAACACTTCATGCTCCGTGTCTGGTAATGAAGCCTCCAATTGGTTCTTAGACATAGGGGCTTCAACCCATATGACTCCAACCCACTCCACTTTGGACCAGTCCACTATTTACACAGGTAAAGATTATGTGATTGTAGGGAATGGTGCGTCTCTACCTATTACCCACACTAGTAAACTTTCTCCTTCCCCAGATCTTTATCTGTTAGATGTTTTGGTCACTCCTCACCTCACTAAAAATCTTTTGTCTATTAGTAAATCAATGCATGATTTTCCATTATCTATTACATTTACTAATAATTTTTTCACTACTCAGAATCACCAAATAGGAAGGATGGTGGCAATCAATAAAAGAGATGGAGGCTTATATGTGCTAGAGCTTAGAAATTCCACTTTTATTTCTATCCTTAAAAATAAATCTCTTCGTGCTTCGTATGATTTATGGCATTCTTGCCTTGGACATGTGAATCATTCTGTTATCTATTTTTTAAATAAAAAAAGACAACTTTATCCTACCTCTTTATTGTTGTCTCCTAAATTATGTGATACATGTCAACTTGCGAAGAATCACCGTATGCCTTATTCTTGTAATGAACATAGATCTTCTAGTGTTTTAGATCTTATTCATTGCGATATTTGGGGTTCTTTCCCGATCAAATCAAATTTGGGATTTGTCTACTATGTTTTATTCATTGATGATTATTCTCGTTTCACTTGGCTTTATCCATTGAAACTAAAATCTGACTTCTATGATACTTTTATTCATTTCCAAAAATTTGTGGAAAGTCAACATTCTGCTCATACCAAAATTTTTCAAAGTGACGATGGTGCAGAATTTACTAGCAACTGCTTTAAAGCCCATCTTCGTACCTTTGGTATTCATCATCAACTCTCTTGTCCATATACTCCCGCCCAAAACGGTCGCGCAGAATGAAAACACCATCGTGTGATTGAGACTGGCTTGGCCCTGCTTTTCCATACCCACACTTCCCCTCGCTTCTGGGTTGATGCCTCTAGCACTGCAGCTTATATCATCAACCAATTGCCCGTACCACTTCTTGGAGGTAAGTCCCCTTTTGATACTATATGGTTCCTCTCCAAATTGTGAAAATTTTCATCCCTTTGGTTGTCGTGTTTATCTTTGTTTACGTGATTATATGCCTAACAAATTTTTTCCCCGTAACATTCCTTGCATTTTTTTGGGTTACAGCTCCTCTTACAAAGGGTTTCGTTGTCTTGATCCTACCACTTCTAGGCTATATATCACCGGCCATGCTCAATTTGATGAGACTCGCTTTCCCTTTCTCACTACCTCTCAGGCTCAACCCCTATCCTCCCTCCAATTCTCAAATTTTCTAGAACCCAGTTTTTCCCCTCCAACCATGCTCTCATCTTCCCCTATGCCTCATTCTCGGCATATTACACAATCTGGATCTACCCTGTGTGGTATTTGTACTAATCCAGTGGATAAGCCTTTGCATGTCAATGATTCTCTTACAGGTTCATCTCTGCCACACTCGGATCCTAGTCCCGCTTCTCTTGAGCTCACCACTAAGGTACCTACTCTTGCTCCTATTGTGGCTGCTCCGATGGCTTCTCATCCCATGATTACACGAGCCAAAGCTGGTATTTTCACAAATTGCCATTCGATGAATCTTGCTCTCTTGGGATCCTCTGGTTTTCTCTATGCTCTCATTGCATCCATTGAGCCCAAAGGATTCAAATCTACTGCTAAGAATCCTACTTAGCTCACCGCTATGGATGAACAAGTTCAAGCCCTGCAAACTAATCGTACCTGGATTTTGGTTCCTTACCCTGCCAACACCGTCATTGTGGGTTCCAAATGGGTGTTTCAGACCAAATACTTGCCCGATGGATCAATTGAGCGTCTCAAAGCTCGCTTTGTTGCCAAAGGCTATACACAGGTACCTGGTCTTGACTACACTGACACTTTTAGTCCTGTTATCAAGGCTACAACTATCCGTGTTGTCCTCTCTCTTACCGTGACCAACAAATGGTCTCTCCGTCAACTTGACATCAAGAATGCATTTCTTAATGGTCATCTTACTGAACATGCATGTCTATATGGAACAACCTCCTGGGTATATTGACCCCTACTTCCCTAATCATGTCTATCAGTTGAAGAAAGCTCTTTATGGCCTCAAACAGGCTCCTCGTGCCTAGTTTCGGTGCTTCAACTCTTTTCTCATTCAACTTGGTTTTTATTGCAGTCGTGCCGACACCTCACTCTTTGTCTTTCATAGGTAGTTTGACATTATTTATTTGCTTCTTTATGTTGATGACATCATTATTATAGGCAACAACTCATCTCTTCTTGATAGCTTTACTCGTAAGCTTAATACTGAGTTCGCTACTAAGGATTTGGGTTCTCTCAGTTACTTTCTTGGTTTGGAAGCTACATCCACTACTAATGATCTCTTTCTTAGTCAGCTGAAATATGCCCGAGACATCCTCAAGCGAGCTCGGTTACTTGACAGCAAGCCTGTTCACACCTTCATGGTTGTTTCTCAACATATGTCTTCTGATGGTCCTCTAATTTCGGATCCTACTCTTTACTGATCTCTTGTTAGTGCTCTCTAGTATGTGACTATCACGCATCCCGATATTGCTCATACTGTAAACTCTATAAGTCAATTTCTGTACTCTCCGACTGAAGACCACTTTCTTACTGTCAAGCTCATTCTTCGCTATGTTAAGGGTACATTACATTTTAGCCTCACTTTCCATCCATCTGCTGCTCCTAGTGCTTTAGTTGCTTACTCTGATGCAGACTAGGCTGGATGTCCTAATACTCGTCGCTCTACCTCTGGTTATTCTATTTACCTTGGTGACAACTTGGTTTCCTGGAGTGCCAAAAAGTAACCTACTGTTTCTTGTTCTAGCTATGAGTCTGAGTATCATGCTCTTGCTCTCATTGCCGCTGAACTTCTTTGGCTCACACATCTTCTTCGTGACCTTAGAATTTCCCTTCCATAGCAACCTCTTCTCCTATGTGGCAACAAAAGCGCAATTTTTTTGAGCTTCGACCCCGTTTCTCACAAATGGGCCAAGCATGTTGAGTTAGATTACCACTTTCTTCGTGAACATGTTGTTGCTGGCAAACTTTGCACTTAGTACATATCCTCTCACTTACAGGTTGCTTATATCTTCACCAAAAGTGTACCTCGACCTCTTTTTCAATTTTTTTGCTCCAAGCTCCTCGTCTATTCCAATCCAACGCTCAGCTTCCGGGAGGGGGGGTGTTGAGGATCCTCTACCTTAATCTAAGGCCTTCCATATGTGCATCCATTGACCCTCAATCATAGGAGCTAAATTCATTTATTTTATAATCAATCTTTATGTGTAATTAAGTCGTTATAGAATTTGTAAATGATTATATATGTGAAAGACTCTCACCACTAAAAAGTGTGGTGGCTTTCAAACATTCTCACTACTTGTTCATGATGTCATTGCTGCGAATATTGCTACTTCACAACACCAGAATTACAACAACAAGAATGGTGACCAAAGTCACAATTAAAATAATCTCATTTCCAAAAAAAATGGCTATAGACACAAACCAAGTAGAAGCTTAAATGGTGGACCAAATCAAGGATATCAAAATAAAAATATTGAACGTCCACAATGTTAGCTATGTGGAAAGTTCAGTCACACTGTCATAAGTTGCTACCATCGGTTTGATATTGATTTTCAAGGATTCATTATCACCAATAATTATAATACCCTCTATAAATCTGGCAGCAAGAACACCATCTAGATGCAAGCCATGCTTGCATCCCCATCCACCACAAATGATGAAGCTTGGTTCTTTGACACTGGGGTTATGTATCACCTCACTCCAAGATTTTGGTGCTCTCTTAAATGTCTGGCCATACAAGGGAAGAGATCAAGCGATTGTGAGTAATGGTAAGCAAATTTTCATCTTCAATGTTGGCACAAAATCTTTTCCTTCCACTCTCAAGGTCTTGCACTTAAAGAAGGTATTTCATGTTCTTCATCTTACTACTAATCTCATTAATGTTTCCAAATTTTGTACTAACAATGATACCTTCTTTGAGTTCCATCCTAAATTTTTTCTTGTCAAGGATCAGGTTACAAAGAAGGCCCTACTTCAAGGTCATCTTAAATATGGCCTATATGAATTTTCTCCACAATTTATTTCTCCACTTACTGCATTTTTCACTTCTAGCTCAATCCACATATCTAAGCCTTCACATCACATGGCTGAAATTTGGCATTCCCATCTTGGTTATCACTATTGGTGTTGTTTTAAAAATAATTCTTACTATTTGTACTCCAAAATGTTTGTTGTGCTTGTCAATATGCAAAAAGTCATAGATTACCTTTGTTTTGTCTTAATCTAGATCCTCTCACCCTTTGCCTTGATACATATGGATTTATGGGGGCATGCTCCTATTCTATCCACAACTGGTGCAAGATATTTATTATTGTTAATTGATGATTTCTCTTGGTTTTCTTGGCTACATCCTTTACATAATAAAGATCAAGCATTACCTACTTTCATTAAGTTCAAAGCACTTGTTGAAGATCAATTCAATTCTCCTAGTTTATGCTTGCTATATGATAATAGTGGTGAATTTAGAGCCTTCACTTCCTATCTTGCCAACCATGGAATTCAACATAGTTGTTCTTGTCCAAAAACACCTTAACAAAATGGGTAGGCTAAACACAAGATAAAACGTGTGATTGAAACTAGTCTTATCTATTAGCTAATGCATCCTTACCTTTAAAATTTTGGACACTTACATTCCATACAATAATCTTTTGTTTGCATCTTAGAGCTAAGCATAAAAAACAATACCAATTTTTCAAAACATTGATCTTTAGGGTTAAAGTACTAAACTTTAGGTTTGAATGTTCCCAAACCTTAAATACAAGTGTTGAAGACTCAAATCAATGTTGTTGGAAGTCTTATAGACCCAAGATCTTCCATTTGATAGCTCTTTCTTGATCTTGGCACACTTTCAGTGGGAGGGGAAAAAAGAGTGTCTATTCTTTTTCTCTGAAGGTGGAAGAAAACTCTATAGAAACCTAACCCTTAGAGGAGGTATTTATAGGGTTCCTCATTAGGTGTAAGTGACTTGAGCCCACTAAGGGCTTAGGTCACTTAATCTAGCCCAAAATAGTTCATAATTGATTAATTAACCCAATAGCGTCTACTAATTAATCAAATAACTCAATTTAGAGGCCTTGTTCACTTATCCTTGTATAACTCTATATAATTACCAAAATGCCCTTATGTGCAAAAGGGAACCTAAGTCAATCCAACCCTCATAAACTATGCCAACAAGATACATGAGCACGAGCGAAAACCACTAGGACCCATAGGATAACACTAGTTCCCTCAAAATCCAATTCGAAAGTTAATTTAACATTCTACTACATAGAATCAACTACACTCTAATACCTTATGTAAATAACAATGAGACACTAAGTGCTCAAGTTTGTGACTCGCTATCCATTGCGTTCAGTCTCCCCATGAATTGGAGTTTGTAATCTAACAAGGTGAAACTATTAACCTTTCAAGACTATCTCTATTATCCTTGAGCTATAGATCCTCCTATTATGTGTTAAACTAACATATCTGAGACCGCCAAGAGCTTATGTCAAGTTTTATTGAAGAAACTACTATAGCCATAGTTTATATGAACACATCTCTTTAGGATCGCCCAAGGGGATACTCAGTCTCAATCCCATAAGATATCATGGTGCCATTATTAAAAATATATACCTATTGCTACCAGTTTCCATCAATAATGACCCAATTCATAGGGAATATATAGTCAACTCACAATCCCACCCGTAGGTCAAAGTTATTGCTAACTTTAGCACAAGCTTGGTATTCTCTCAAGGTTGAGAGATAATACAATGAATTAGTTTGGTGAAGTTATGATTACTTGATAGTCATATGTTATGACTTATTGTAAGTCCTATCTAATATGTAACTACACACACTAGTGCACTCATTATGGAAAACCCTTCTTAATGGCTAAGACTTGTCATCCCTCCAATTAGGAGGTAGTGTACTATAGCCTCAAAAGGATTGCCTAAGTCCACAGTTCAATTGTGAACAAATCATATACTTATAAGGAACCCAAGACTTAGATCTTTCGTGCAACTCCTAATGCATCCAAGTCATGTACAATTAAAAAGATGCTAAGAGAGAATGCTTATAATGTACAATGCATGGAATAAGGATAAATAAAGCGAAACTAAAATATCATTAAATAAATAATGAATTTTAAATATGTTACATCATGTCATACTTTTAAGGGCTCTATCCTAACATTTTTATCATCAACCGCTTGCCTACTAAAGTCCTTCAGTTTCAATCACCATTCCAAATCCTTTATGAAATGATTTTGAACTATCATCACTTAAAAATATTTGGTTGTCTCTACTATCCATACATGGTCCCTACAATAAACATAAACTCCTTTATCGCTTAACTCAATGCATATTCATTGGATATAATCCCCTTCATAATAGTCTTTATTTTTACTACGACATAAATTGAATGTATATTGCTCCACATGTTGTATTCTATGAAACAATATTTCCTTTTTATTCTTCTAATAATATCTTTTCATCTTTTACTTCCTCTCATTCCATTCCATACCCCTCTACCCCGACCCTTTTGCCCATGTCTTCCAATATGTCTTCACTAGAACCCAAGTCTGCCTTTTAGCTTACTTCACCTACTCATATAGCAGATTCTAGTTCATCTCCCCTTCCTCCCACTATAAGCACCCTATGTCATATTCCTCCCTTTAAAGCCACCATACTCGACATTATTCAGGTTCTATTTGTTAATTCTTACTTCCAACATTGAAAATGGTTCTTGTGATCCACCCCTTAATCACCATCCAATGATCACCCGTGCCAAAGTTGGAATTTTCTAAGAAGAAACAATTGCTCATGGTTCATAAAATTATTGAACCCACTACCTTCACACAAGCTTCCAAAGATCAGCATTGGGTTCTTACCATGGAGAATGAATACACTAATCTTTTGAAGAATAATACTTGACAACTTGTCCCATCTTCTACTCATGCTAATATCATTGGATGTAAATGGGTGTATAAACTTAAATGCAAACCCAATGGCTCCATTGATAGATATAAATCTTGTTTGGCAGCTCAAGGTTTCACCCACACTCCAAGACTTGATTATTTTCACACCTTTAGTTTGGAAGTTAAAGTTTCAACAATTAGAATTGTTCTTGCCATTTCATTCTTCTATCAATGGCCACTTCGATAATTGGATGTTTAGAATGCTTTCCTTAATGGCGATTTAAATGAATAGGTTTTTATACATCAACCACCTGGTTTCATAAATCCAAATTGTCCCTCTCTTGTTTGCTAACTTGAAAAAGCCTTATATAGCCTTAAACATGCTTTCCAAGCATGGTTCACAACGCTCAGCACTACCCTTATCAAATGAAGATTTTAGTCCTTCCGACAATTCCTTGTTTTTTCATCATTTCGCAAATAAAATTTTAATACTTCTCATCTATGTTGATGATATCATAGTCATAAAAAATAACTCGTCTCAAGTTTTTTCTTTTATCTCCTATCTAAATTCATCATTTTGTATCCATTATCTTAGTCGTCTAAACTATTTTCTTGGAATAAAAGTTGTTCAAGGCACTACATTGCATCTCAACCAGTACAAGTACATTCACTATCTCTTAATTTGAATTGATATGATGGACTCTAAACCAGCTCTCACGCCTAGAATGCTAGTTAAAACTCTTTCTTAACATGATATGTTATCTTAATACACCTTGATATCTCATTGGCTATAAATAGAGCCTATTAGTTTATGGCTACACCTACTAATCTCCATTAGTTGATTGTTAAAAGGATACTACATTACTTGAAGAGTGCCTTATCCTTTAGCTTACACATGCAGCAATCTTCCTTTCTTAATATTCAAGGCTATACAAATGCGGATTAGGCCTTTTGCTTGGATGATCGCAAAAGCACAAGTGAGCACTACGTTTTTCTTGATCCAAATTTAATTTCGTGGTCATCTATAAAATAACAGGTTGTCTCTCATAGTAGCATTGAATCTGAATGCCATGGATTAGCATCTCTTATAGTAGAAATAACCTGGGTGCAATCCCTTTTGAAAGAACCTTGCCTCACTTTTAATGCTCCTCCTTTTGTCTGGTGTGACAATCAACATGCAATTTTCTTTATAGAAGCCCTATTATTCCCTTCATGTTCAAAACATATTGAACTTGATTTTCGCTTCATCCATGACAAGGTTCTCAATAGAGAACTTAACATTCATTATATTCCCTCATCTGATCAAGTCATTAATATCTTCACGAAATATCTCCTAAGTTCTCAATTCTTCAGCTTCCAAACTAGACTATCCATTGTTTCCCAACTTGTGAGCTTGCAAGGTGATGATAACCATCACATATATACATGAAGTTTCAAGAACCTCAATTGAAGTTAGTTAAGCACTTAAGGAGTTATACCAGCTATTTAACAATTAGAAGATCAGTTCCATATTGTAACAAACAATAGATTAGTTTCATATAGTTAGAGGTTAGTTAGTTAGGTTAGTACAAAGCATATGTAAATTGAATACATTGGTTGGTTAATGAATGAAATGCATAAAAAAATCTTTCATCTATGAAAGCTCTATTACATAAATTGTTTTCATTGGAAATGGTGTAACCTTTTATCTGTTCCCTTAATTTATCCATTTACATCAATAATGTATTCTTATTGAATTTGAAAGCATCTTTTGGTGTTCTCTTATACATTGCCTTTTGTCATTTAGGCATCAAATTGGTATTCTTCCCATTGATAAGATACAAAACCCTATTGACCTGATTAGATAAGGGCATCCTTTATCAACATATATATCAACCCATCTTTATTTCAACCTCTCAATCTAACTTTTGCTAGTCCCTAATAAATTAAAAGAATAGAATTATCAAACATCTAAATCATATTCATGGAAACATCAACTACATTGTATTTCAAATTTAAAATTCAATTGAATCGTAAAATGTTAGTGAAAGTCAGTTCATAGCACAACCACACAATTCCAAGTCATCCCTCTCCTTTAGCAATGCATCCTTGAACATGCTTCAATGTTTAATTTCAATCTTTTTTCCTCCTAAATTACCTTTTTAAATTATTTTCATTGAGGACTCAGATGAAATTTCCATAGCATCTCCAAATGGAAACTATTTCAATAATTTTTTTCCTCTCAATCTAGGATAGACTTAGCTTTTGGTTTATACAAAAGATTATATTTCTTTATTTATCAGTAATTTTTTCTTTTATATATTTTTCTTCACTCTTTGTAGGTTTTTTTTTTTCCTTTTTTTAGTGAAAGAAATATCCTTCTTTATGGCTCAAAAGGAATCAACTGATCTCTCCCAAACATTTCACTCAAGGTACTAAGAATTAAGAACCATTGAAGGCCAATTTCTAGGTTTTTTTTCCCTTAATTTATGAAGTAATAACTAATTTTTAGCTTATATAGCAAACACGTTATCGATGGCTCCTAGCCACTTGGTTTTGCATTATGTTATAAAGACAAGAATGCTATGATCCCCTTAGGATAGATATTCAATTAAGTTGTCAACTAGTCATTGCATTCTTATCTTCTTATTCATTTCCATTTTCTTTAGCTCATTGGCTTTTTCTCTAGTAACTCTATCTTTACAACCTCAAAACATTTTTTCTTAATCTAAATGGTCAATTCTCAAGCAAGATACCACAATTAGAGTCTCAAATAAAAATAACCTCAAAACTAATATGAAAAATTCTCAGCCTTCAAACTAACAATATCAACATCCAAGGGTATAGAAAGGTAAAGTAAACAAATTAAAGTAGATGATATCGTCATGTCAGTCCTTTGACTCAGAAAAACCTCAATAACTAATTTGAAGATTTCTAAGACTACAAACTAATAATATCAACATCCAAAGGTATAAAAAAGTAAAGTAAACAAATTAAATAAGATTATATTATCATATCCTACCCTAAAAAATTATTCATTTAATAAACTAAGAATTAAGCTAAACAATCCACAAATTTAATATATACCCTTTCATTCTTTAAAATCCAACAAGGCATGCACAAACAATGATAACTCAAAATTTAAAATTTTGGCAAATTAATCTTCCCCAACTTAAGATCCACATTGTTCTTAAGGTGCAATGAAAGACACATACAAAGGTGGGAAGAGTCACCTCAATATCAACACAACATGCTTGCTTAACAACAAACCAATAAACAACACACAAACCAAAATTAGATAAGGATATGAAATCTAAATAGTATACAAAAATGATCTTAGCAATTGTTAGCTCAACAACCCGAAAACAAGTGAAAATGTATTAGAATGAGAGCACTTGCATTGTGTAAAAGCTTTTCCTTAAGTCCGAACATTCATTTTTTTTTTTTTCTTTTTTTTTTCTTTTGTTGTTGTTGTTGTTTTTTTTTTTGTTTTTTTTTTTTTCACATATATAGGGTTATCTTCGCATATAAGATTAAAATCTATTAACTTTTACCAAATTCTTTTTCCATGCAAAAAAATATCTAAACCAAGTGCAATTAGATTCTTCTATTTCATTTTCAAATTTACTAACATATAAAAGATCCTTAGGTGAAATATTCCGCAATCTTTAAGAAACATTAGTCATTTATAATTTTCTTAGTTGAATCTTCCTATTTTTCATCAATTTATCAAAAATTTTGTAATAGGTTATAATGTTCCAAATATGTAGTAAAACATTGATGGTAAGCTCTTCTATTATTTAATAAAAGTAATTAAGAGTCATAATAGCCTTTTTTTTTAAAAAAAATTAATTATAATAATCTCAAAAATCCAAAATTGGTTACTTCCATCAACCAATCTCAAATCTATTGTATTAGCTAGAGATGATTGAGCTTTGAGTTTTTTAAAGGACATAATAATAACTATACTCTCCTTCTACATTAACTATCATTCAAAATATGTTTTTTGATCTTATCTTCTCTCAAGTTTTTACCATATTGTCCTTACTAATCTAATAAAGTCCTTATTTTTAAAATTTATTTGTAACTTCCATGTGTAAAATTATATCAAGGATTTCTATGTTAATGCTACAAATTTTTGTGATATATTGGGTGCAATAGATTATTTAGCTTTGAAAATGTTGGAACAACTTAACATGGGGAATAATTATACTTAAATTTCTTATTCAACTTCTAGATAATAGAAATCAGAGTTCATCATGACCAAGTCAATGCCCACCCTTAGGCCCCAAATTTCATCAAGTCCCCACAAGACCAATTATATTGCTCGTGCATAAAAATTCTGGACGAATTATGCTTTGTGTATTTTTTTTTTTTTAAAGGTAATGATTGAGTTTGAAATCTTTCAGACTGCTGTAGCTGCTAGCTAGCTAGCTGCTACCATGATTATGGATGACAATGCAATGGGTTATTTCAAGCACCCACCCCTAATTGGGACGGTTTGAAAGTTAAATAAGCAGGGATAGGAATGGGTTTAATTAAATTTTTTTTCTCTAAAACCCTATACGAGTTTGAGTAGTATCTTGTCCCACTCCAATTATACATAAATTAATTTAATTTAATTTAATTTTTTTTATTTTAATATATAATAATAACAATAAACTACTTTGCAATAAAATAAATTATAAAAAATTATAATATTTTAATTGTTTGTAAAATATATTTATTTTAATGTAATAAAAAATTCTAAAGATAACTTTTTAAAAAAAATCAATTTTTTTATAAAAACAAAATCAATTTTTTTTTAAAAACAAAATCAATTTTTTTTTAAAAAAAAATAAAAGTTAAACTAGGCAAGGACCCAACCTATTTGATTTTTTTAATGGGACAGAGATGAAAAATTATTTTGAATAAACTACTGGATAGTATTGGGATAGGGTCCGTCCTGAACTTGTCCCATTGCCATCCTTACTCATAATAACATAAAATGCATTACTAGTTAACTTAGTAATTTTATTAATAAAATAAGATGAGAAAAATTATTTTACATAATAAAATATTTTTATTTAATATCATCAAAATAAAATATTAAATCAACCATTTCATTAAAGAGAATAAAATAGTAATTAAGCTAAAAAAAAATAAGTTTAAATGTTTCATCTAATTTCAAAAACAAAATTAATTTAATCTAAGACATTTCATCTCATTCCAAAAACAAAAACAAAATAAAACAAAGGAAAAGATCCTTTAAACATCCTTATCTAATTTTTTCCAATGATTACACCATCAAATAACTAAACTAACCCAATATCACCATCTTATATTGGATCAACATTCTTTATCTTATATCATCTCTATTAGCTTTGAATTTCTTAACTGATAATGGATGAATTTTTATTTTTATAATCAGAAAAAAGTCTAAGAAATCTCATCTATCTTATGCTTTTAGAAATTGAAAAAAAAAATGGAGTTGTTATTTAATTTCCTCCAATAAATCACATTTTTTTTTCATTCTTCTTATAATTTTAAAAATAAACATTTCAAAATGGACAATTTGTTAAATAAAAAAACTTTTAGCCTGTTTCAAATATATGTTAATTAGAGTATAACATTTATAACTATAATGAAAAACATTTCATTTCTAACTAGACATGCATCTAATGTACTAACATAACACATAATTCTTATTTGTAAATGAACCAAAAAGGCGTGATTGACAAATGTAATATTAATGAAAATATTTTTTGAAAGCAAAAACCTAATGTTCTCAATACAAGATCATGTATGACAAGTTGTTAGCCAAAATGGCATAATAAATGCCAGTTAAAAAAAATAAAATAATTAAAAAAAAATCCTAATGTCACTAGTGATCCTAGTGGTCAAAGTGAGGACCACTAGGACCCATAGAAGTACTAGCTCCCTCATAATCCAATTTTGAAATTGATTCAACATCCCACTACTGAGAATCAACCAAACTCCAGTATCCTATATAAATAACAATAAGAAACTATGTGTACAAGTTTGTGACCTACTATCCATAGTGTTCAGTCTCCCCATTAACTGGTGTCCATAGTCTAACAAGACGAAAGCTATCGACCTTTCAAGACTACCTCTACCATCTTTGAGTTACATATCCTCCTATTGTGTGTTCAACTAACATGTCTTAGTCCTCAAAGTGCTTATGTCAAGTTTCACTTAAAGAACTACTATGGTCATAGTTTCCATGAACACAACTCCTTAGGATCACCCAAAGGGGCACTCAATACCATGTGATATCATGGGGCCTCTATTGAGAATGCTTATTACTACCGACTTCTATCAATAGTGACCCAATCTAAAGGGAATATATGATCAGCTTACGACCTTACTCATAGGTCAAAACCACTGGTTACTTTAACATAAGCTTAATATTCTCTCAAGGTTGAAAGACAACACAATGAAACAACATGGTGAGGTCATGACTACTAACTGATCTTTGATGAATCTAGATTGGGAATGTTATGTTTGATGAGGTGACACCATTGGCAATGATGGTAGTAGGTAGGTAAGGCTTGGTGTCATTAATATAACCAAATAGATCATTGCCAATGAAGAGAGATTGGAATTATAGTATCCATGTGAGATCATGGATGTGAGTTTGAGGGAAAGTTAAGCGGTGACATTAATGGTGATTAGATTTGGGTGTGTTGTGTTGGTATTTTGGATCATGCCGATAATGGTTTCATTGTAAGCCATGGATGTTGAGGCTATGGTTTAGGATTCGGAGGCTCTAATATCATATATCATATGGAGAAAGAAGGAAACATAGAAAATATGGCATAGCCTTATTATTGATGATTGATAAATATTTAAATAAAGAACAGGTTTATCTGCTACTCTAATTCAAACTTTATCTTCTATTTTAATTCAAACGCAAGTCTATTTCTTACTCTAATTCAAACTAATAATAAATAAATTTTAATATTTAAATTAAGGATAAATATTAGCTTTTACTAACACTTTTACTTAAAGTTTCAATTTTCCTTATATTTCAATTCACGTAAATACTACATTTTCCTTAAGATTCCTTTTGGATGAAATCTCAATTTTTTTTTTTGTAAGTTTGTAAACTTAGATTTGAAATCTTTAATTTTTTTTTTTTTTTAACATTTTACTCTTTTATTGACACCACTATGAAAATTAATTCTAGTTTGAGATGGGTGTAAAGATATGGATAACATTAAATTCAATTAAAAGTTTATTATACCTCTTTGAATATCAACTAGTTTTTAGATAAGATGGAAAAACAATGGCAAAGCCTTATAGTGTTCTCTTAGATCCAATTTTTTTTTTCTAAGATAGGGATTTGATCATTCTCTAAGGGATTAGCTTTAAATGTATAGGATTAGCTTCAAATTTGTACTTATCACTAGTGTACATAAATATTTTATCTCTTTCATTGCTTCCTATGTCTTACCCCTCTTCAATTTATTTTCTAACTTGACCTCTATAGCAAAAAAAAGTGTTTACCTTGTGAAAGATCAGGAATTCAACTACGAGAATTATAAGTTAATTATTCTAATTATTAGAAGGCTAAAACATCTTCCCTATCATCCAAATACATAAGATAAAGTTGTCAATGAAATGAATATAGTGTTTTATACCATTTAAAGAAAGCACAAGTGACCATCCTCTAAGGGTTTAGTTGTCATAGATGTAGAATTGTTAAAAGAAAGCTTATGTGACTTTCCAAGTTGATAGGATAAGCCAAAAAAAGATTTGTATTTGTTGCCATGAATTGTAACTTTACCAATACTAACAAAAAAAGTCAAAAAAGGGCAATGAGAACAACCAATGTCTATGATACATTATAATCAATTCCTACTCTTATACAAAGAATTTAAATACTATAAAATTTCAAAATTCATTATCTATATCAAAAAATTATAGTTAGACAAGTAAGAAAAAGAAAAAAAAAATGTAATTTGAGTAAACTTAAATTAAACCTAATGTGAATAACCAATTTGTATGAGACATTGGAATCAATTCCAACTCTTATACAAAGCATTTAAATAATATAAAATTTCATAATTCTTTATCTATCTCAAAAAAATATAGCTAGAAAAGTTAAAAAAAAAAAAAATTATTTAATTGAGAATATTGAATTTTTTAAGCATATTATCAACCAATGCATAGTTGTTAAACATATAATTCAATATTTGGATTTGGACTTTATATTGAGAGCTTGTGCTAGCCCAATAATAGTGAAATTATTGTTTTAGATCATGTGACTAGTCATTCACTTTATTTTAGGCTATATATACTTGTTCGAGCCTAAAAGCGAACAGATTTCTAGCTCAATCAGAATAGACCCAAGTAGAAGAGAACCCAAGTAACTAAACCAAATTGAACAAACTTAGGCTTTTTTTTCTCCAAAATTTATTCACTTAATTTGGTGTATGGGTGGAAAAGGTAAGACAATTAGAACTTGTACAAAAAAAAAGGGTTTGGGCTAATCATAAATAGATTTGGGTCAAAATTTTATTAAACGAGTTAAACATACTTAAATAATGGGCTATTTTTTGGTCAACCCACCGACAGCATTCTTATAGCCCATAAGCAACCCTAATTTAGATATATATATATAATACTTTTACTTTCACCTTAAGTTTTTTTTCCTTAGCTCTAACCTTCTCAATTGTCGCATCTAACATTTCTCACCTTCTCAACCCTCAATTCATCTTACCTTAGTTTATCAATCTCTTCCTTTGATGTAACACCGTGGAGATGGTAAGTGTTTCAACCTTAAGGTTGTAAATGATTTAGGTGGTAATCTTCTTAAGGTTCTTTCTTTTTATGTTAACCTTTGTTGAAATTTATAAGAATATAATTCTTTTTTCTTAGGGCTATCATGCCTTTTTCTTAGGGCTATCATGCCTTTATAGATTTCATGGATTATTTTCAATTAGGTTTTGGTAAAGAATACTTTTGTGCCCTATTGAGTTCGTGACAGAAGGTTAGAAGTAATAAAAAAAATTGATTTTAAAAATATTATTATTGTTTGCAAAGCCTAACATATAAAATCTTAAATGAAACTTTTCTTTTTCTATTAGTTCCACATTTAAAAAAAAAAAAAAAAAAAACAAGAGTAGTTCTTGGAAAATAGGGAATGTCACTATTTTATATCATTATCTATGCTTGGGCTAAGAATTTAGTCAATATGTATCACCATTGTTGGGGATGGATCTAATAATTTTAAGAGATTTGATGTTCTTTGGTGTGTGGTCAGTTGACCTCTAATCCTTATCTCAATTAAGTAATTAAGCATATCTTTATCATGTTCTTTTTTCCTTTACTAACATTTATATTATAAATTGAATATTATTGTGATTGTTACTTTAATAAAATTAGTCTATGCAAGCACTTTGTTATCAACATTGAAAATTCAAGCATAAAAAAATTAATATATACATAATTAGTTAATTTGAAATGTTGGTCATAGGAAGAACAATTATTAAAATTTGATCACTATATCCATAGCATTTACAATCCTTTAGAACCATTTAGATGTGTGTGTGGGTAAGAAAGCAATGGGGATCCTTTAGATAGCTTTGATCATGTTACTTAGGTGTGAGTTGTTCTTTATATATATCTTTCTTTTGGCCTTAGTATGTCTTATATACATCCTATATTTAGTTTAGACGTTTCTTGTAAGGCACAACCTCTCTCTCTCTCTCTCTCTCTCTCACACACACACACACACACACTCTCTCTAATCTAAACTCTTTACTCTTTTATCCATCTTCAATCAAATTATTCATATGTAAAACATTTATTCCTTATAATTACTAATTGCATTTCTCTTCTATAATGTCAATCTATGAGATGTAAAAGGAGGGTAATACTACATATTTCCAAATATATTATCAATAATTGCTCTTGAAGCTTGATTCATTTACCTTAATGAAGTCTTAAAAGTCATGATCTTTTCTAAGGGATATTCTCACATAGACCAAAGTTAACTATTCTATTTTTCTAAAGCTAATTACTACTCTTAATAAATATAATTAATCATTACCTTTATCTATTCATTTTTTTGTCCATATTTCACATATACATGTTATTTGACATTCTTATATTTTACCCAATTTAACCCTCCAAGTTACAAACATGGGAGCCTAGGGTATTATGCTAGACATGTATTGACTTAATTTAGGTGCAAATTTTACTTGAAACTAACACTATGTCATTCATTATTTTTATAAATTTAAAATGTGAAGGATGAAAAAATTGACCAAATTTATATGATTTCATATTTGATCGTGAAATTTTATTGATATAATTTTGCTCATAGGGGCCTAAACAGTTAGATGGTGTCATGTACGGATATTTTGTCATGCAATACATGCGAGACATAATTGCAAATAGAAGTCTCCTAACATCTCAGGTTTATTTACTTATGTATTTTCATAAGTATATGAGAACTTATACATATATTTAATGTTTCACATTAACATATTTTCTCTTGTCATATATTTTAGTTTGAAGGGAAAAAAACCTATTCACAAGCTAAGTTAAATGAAGTGAGATCTGAATGGGTCTCATTTTTTAGCACTCTTATCTTAGACCAAGTATAGTGGGTATGTGGATTTTATAATTTTTTAATAAAATTTCAAACATAAATTTTAATTAATGTTGCATCTTTCCTCTTTGCAAGGTATAGGGTGACATTTGCAGTTGTTGCAATTTTTAAATTACAAGATCATACGCAAGATCTTATTGTCATGCATAGATGCTAAAGTTTTGGATACTTTTGGTACATACCTATATCTTTTAAAAGATATATTTGATGAAAGTACGAATTCATGTTTTTTTATTATTATTATTATTATTATTATGTATGTCTGTTGGATTCTTTTTGCATAAATTTTGGTACATGTTAATATCATTTTAATAAAATTTCAAATATAGACTTAAAGTAATGTAGTTTTTTTATCTACTTACTACAGGTTGAATAACATTTATAGTAGTAGCAATTTTGAGAATACAACATCAACATAGGTTCTTGCTATCATGTATGTAAAGTTGCAATTAGTTTTTTCTTTTATTGGATATTTTTAGGTACATATCTTATCTATATTTTTTCCTTAAAAGTTCATTGCTAGATTTTTTATTTTTTTTATTTTTTATGTATTTGGGTACCTATTTCTATCTTCTTAATTAGTACTTTTAAATATAAACATAAATTAATGTTGCTTTTTTCTTATTTGCAAGAGGTTAGGTGATATTTGCAACATTTTCAATTTTTAGAGTACAAGATCATGCATAAGCTTTTGTCATCATGCATAGCTATTGGATTTTTTGGTAAATACCTATGTCATTTATATATATATTTGATAAGAGTACAAGATCATGTATAGTTGTTTGGTTGTTTGTGAATACATTTGGATATATTTAGGTACATGCTTATATCTTTTTAAAAAAAAATTGAAACATAAACATAAAGTAATGTTGTTTTTTTTTTCTTACTTGCAAGAGGTTGGGTGACATTTGTAGCACTTGCAATTTTTAGAGTACAAGATCATGTTTATGTTCTTGTTATCGATCATGCATAATTATTTAATTTTTGGTTCTTTTTTAGTAAATATCTTATATATATATTCGATAATAGTACAAGATCATGTATACTTGCTAGGTTGTTTGTGGATACATTTTGATATATTTAGGATACATATTTATATATTTTTAATGAACTTTCAAGCACAAACATAAAATAATGTTGTCTATTTTTCATACTTGCAAGAGATTGGGTGACATGTTTAACACACATTAGACATGGATTCTTTTCCATTGAATTTTTAATAAACTTTCAAAAATAAACATAAAATAATGTTACTTTTTTCTTTCTTCCTAGAGGTTAGGTGACATTTGTAGTAGCTGCAATTTTTAGAGGAGAAGATCACGCATAAGTTTTTGTTATCATGTACAACTACTTGATATTTGGTTATTTTATGGTAAATATATGTCCTTTTTTAAATATATTTGACAAGATAACAAAATTATATATAGTTGTTAGGTTGTTTGGGAATTTGGAGTCCTCAATTTCAAGGTAAGTACGTATGCTTGGTTGGTAAAGATCTTAGAATAACAATTATATGCTCTGGGTTGAATATGACATGAAAAAGGAGCTCAAAAAGCATGGAAATTGGGAGGAATGGTGTGACCATTCAAACTGTTCTTCATGCTTTGTAGTTTTCTAACTTCAGTTTGTTTGTTTTTTAAATAAAAACTATTGTTTTGTAGGTTTTAAAAATTGAAAACTCTCCTAATTGATTGATAAGATTTTTAGAATATTTTAACATTTAGACATTTGAAGATGTGTATTGAAAGTACATTTGACTCCACCAAAGGTTTGAGATCTTATCATAAAACTTTAATAAGAGTTTCGAAAGATCTGAGCACATAGGAGTGCTTGGTTGAGACTGAAAAGATCTGAACAAAAATATGCTACTAGGGAATTCCATGGCTTTTTTATAATGTACACATGTTCTGTTTCCTTATCCCAAGTGATTAGAATTTGTAATTCTATGCAATGGGGAACTCAAATGTAAAAAATAATTTTTTAACATATTTTTTTCCCTAAAAATATTATATATTTATATAGAACTTTTCGTAACATTCACTGTGTTTTCAATTATTTTTCGTAGCAATCGATGCTACCTTAAATTTATTATTGAAAATATTCTATTTTCGGATTTGTTAATACAAACAAATGTTGGAGAAATGCAGGTTGCACCAACAAGGGGTGAGTATTTTACTTAAGAGCTTCAATAAGGAGAGAATGAAGGAAAATCTTCAAATCTTTGATTGGGAACTCAGTGATGATGAGCAGATCCCACAGCGCAGGGGTTTTTTTGGGCAAATGTTTGTTCATCATGATGGCCTTTATAAATCCTCGGAGGAGCTTTGGGATGATGATGCATGACATGCTGAAAATGAGAACAAATTATCAGTACACTCTCGTTATCTATTTGGAGATCATCTTGATCTTTTGTAGAAATCCCTGTGATTTCTTCCACCGTCTAACGACCATGGATTTCGTTGAAATATCAGCGAAATATCGAATATCGGTGGTGGTCAATGGTAGATATGAAATCAATCACTGATTATTGATTGAACAAAATTTTGGCAAAAAATCTTAGAGAGTAAGTGTATGCAATCAATTGTAAAATTGTTTACCCTTTTGCTATAGTTAATGGATTATTAGTAGTCAGTTTATGGTTTTTTATATCTTGTAGGTTGCTAAGTGTTTTTTCTATGTTATATCCTTGTGTTCATTTGTGTGATCAATTTTGTTTATTTGTATATTAGATTGTTTGTTCTCAATAAATAATCAATTTAACAGGACAAATTGAACTCATGATTAACTATTCACCCTACTTTACCCAGTTTCATGTATCAAGACTACAAAATATTTTTTTTCATAAAATATAAATTGCACCTCTCGGAACTACTAATTCTGAACTTGAAACACAATATCGAGTTATTATAATTTTAATAAACATTTTCTAAGTTGTGTTTCTAAACTAAATATTTTTATATTTAACTATAGAAACAACACTTCGTCATGATATTTTCTACCTAATTCATATTTCAAATGACATATTTTTATTTTTATTTTTCATATAAGCAATCTTTTACACTATATCTTTAATTACATTTAAAAGAGAACTTATCTTGAGTTTTGTAGTGCATATAAGATTGATTTTTATTTTTAATAATATTCAAAGTTATCTTAGCTTTAATTCATAAATGGGGCACCAATATCATGACTTACAATATTGGTGCATGTTGGGTGGAGAATTAGAAAAGAATGATATTGATGGATGTGTAGGGTTCACGTTTGGTGAAAAATGAAACTTTTATTTACAATAGTTATAAAAGTACAAGTGGTTATTACTAAAATTATTTATAAAAAAATGAAAATTATTATAAACATGGAAGTATTGGAGTATAAAAAATTGTTATAAAAATTGGATTATTGGAGGAAATTAAAGAAGATTTACTTTGGAACAAAAATCAAGATAAATCTAATGGGGATTGGTTTATTATTTTGAGTACAAAAATTTGGTACAGTTGGTTTTATTATTTATTATACATGTGTTATATAGTGAAAAATTAAACATAGCTTCTATGTAAGGAGTGACTTCAAAATATTTTATACAACAAAAATTATAAAGCTAATAAATAGTATTTCTAAATATGCGTTTTAGCCTTATTTTTTTTAATCCAAACAATTGGGTTATAGGTTGGTATAGTTGCTACCATCCAGGATCAAATATTGGAAAATGCAAAAATATCAATCCAAAGTTAGAGGAAAAAAAAATATTATAGCCGACAGTAAGCCAAGTTATCATTGTCGTAACATGAAATGGCAAAATCAAGTTTTAAGTGTTTTATTGCATATATTAAACTGATCTCTTGTTCTAAAACTAATATAATCATCAACAATTATGAATCTAAGATCAAAGATCAAGGGACCATAGCTTTAAGAGAAAACTAAGTAAAAAATGAAGAAAACACGAGAGAAGATTGCAATTTGAAGTTAAGAACAATAGAAAGGGTCTAGATAATCTCAACTATAAATCAAGGCTAAGTTGAGACTACTCCGATCAAGTGATGAATTTTGATTCAAAAACAAGATTTAACATTTAAATTCAAATCTAAAACTCTTACATGATTATTCTTTTTCTCTTATGCTCGATTCAATTGTTTATGTACAAATTCATCTTTTGAAATTCCTCATTAATTGCATGCACAACCAACCAACCAAATAAATTATCTACTAATTAAAGGATGATCAAACATCAATGGAACCAAGTAAACATTGATTGTCTCTCTATTTAGAGAGAACCACGGGAAAGAAACTTTATACAACAAAATAGGTTATAAATCACAAGTTTAAAATGCAACGATATAATCAATCTAAGTTGCCTCTAGGGGTATCTTCTTCTCCCTTACTTCTTTCTCAAAAAAAAAATAATAATAATAATAAAAAAGATGTATCAAGCGCCACAAATCTTGGAAGATCTCTCCTTATATTGATGAGAAAATGGAATAAATAAATTGAAAGGAAAAGTAAAAAAGGGAATTTGAAATTGAAATTCAAAATAGCATCTAGAACATTCTCTCCGTCTAAAGAAGAATAAAGCTCTTTGGAAACTCAAAGATGAGCTATCCAAAAGCTAATTAACAAATTCAAATGTACCTATTTATAGTACTAAACATGCTAAGTGGCACTCTCTAGTAATGCACATCATTGAGGGCTAAAGTATTATAAAAATCATAAATGTTTCATCTTAAAATTCATTAGGGTCATAAAATGTTTAAAAAATCCAATTCACAGCACAACAACATAGTTCCAAGTCATCCCTTTACTTTACCAACGGATACCTAAACATACTTCAATGTTTAATTTCCATCTTATTTACTACTAAATCAATTTTTTTTATATCATTTTCATTGAAAACTCAAAAGGGATCAACTGACTACTCCCAAGTATTTCACTCAAGGTATTAGGCATTGGGGACCATTAAAGGCCAATTTCTTGGCTTTTTTCCCCTTAATTTCTTAAATAACAACTAATTTTTAGTTTATATAGCATACACATTATCAATGGCTCCTAGCCACTAGGTTTTCGACATTAGGTTTTAACGACAAGAATGCTTTGATCCCCTTATGTTCAAGCTATCAACCAGTCAAAGCACTCTTATCTTTTTATTCATTTTTATTTTCTTTGGCTCATTAGCTTTTTCATTGGTATTATATCTTTCAACCTTAAAACAATTTTTCTTAAGCCAAAGGGTCACTTTCCAAGTAAGATATCACAAGTACATATTGCGTATATAGTGTTATTTGAGTCTTAAATAAGAAATAACCTCAAAAAACTAATTGATATGAAAATTTCTACGACCTCAAACTAACAATATCAGCATCTAAGGGTATAGAAAGGTAACCAAACCAATTAAACTAGATTATATCATCATGTCAACTAATTTGAAGATTTCCAAGACTTCTAACTAACAATAATATCAACATCCATAGACATAAAAAGGTAAACGTAAACAAATTAAATTATATCATATCATTATGTCATGCCCTTGACATGCATGATCATCAATAGCCGCAATACTATCCTCCTGTTTATTGTCCCCCTCATTGTTATCAATAAAACCACATTTCCATCTCTAATGGCCTATTCATTTGTAGTCCTGTAATCTCAACTTTATTAGAATCAGCTCCCCAAATTTCCTCAAGAGAATCAATCTCTACACTATCCATAGCAACATCCATATCTTTAGCTCCTCAACACTATTATCATGAACATCCCTAATAGTACCATAATATACAACAATATAAACCTCCCCTAATTAATGTTAACCAAACCATGCACACATACGAATAGTAAATAAAGAAAACATGAGATTTCTAATGTGGTTTGATAATCAATGCATGTGATCCCTATATCCAAGAAGTGCATCAACACTCAAGAATCTACTAATTAAAATAAAATAAGGGTTATAATAGTGAAGTTCTCACACTCCTCTCAATTGGGGCTGCACACTCTCTAAAAAAACCTAAATCATAATAGGGTTAAACATACAATGAGAGCAACAAAATTGATTCAAACTTCACAATCCAAAACCTAAAGTATCAACATCTCTATCCACAAAATTAGGAACCCCTTTATCCCATTCCATATTAGCACCATGAAGAACATACTCTAAACCTTTAAGGAAAATATAAGGACATGACAAAAATCCAGCCACAAAAGTAGAAGGGCTTAAACTGATAGTAGTCCTAGCAGAAGACTCAGGCATCTGGACTATTTGTGTGTCTAAAAAATATCAAGATGAATAGATGGTCCAAGAACAAAGGGACCAACAATAAGGGCAGTAACAGTATCATAAGTACTCCTTCCCTATGCTCTTGGTGATAATGATCTTCATCTTTCATCTAATATCGATGGCCTTTTCATTCTTCCCTACCTCATGTAAAGAACAAGTCCAATCGTCTACATCAAATTCCTCAAGCAAGCATGAAGTCTTGACATTCTTGCAAACTTATGAACCAATTGAATGATTGAAAAGTTTCCTCATCATCAAAACATTCTTTAAAATAATAATCTAAAGTCTAAATATAAAATAAAATTTTTGTGCATATTTACTAACATTTAACCTTTCTATTACTCAACTTATTGTTGTTTCCTGAGTCAAAGGTATCTGTGATTGACATTATCTTAAAAAGCTTAGTAAGTATATATATATATATATATATATATATATATATATATATATATATGTATGTATGTTAAAGTATATTGTATTGTGGGCTCTAGGCTCTAGGCCCAGTTAGGTTACTTGTATAGTACTTGTACTATACACTTGTACTACACCTTTGTACTGCACCCTTGTACTACACATATATGCCTCCTATATAAAGGCACTGATGTATACTCTTTTGATTACAGAATAGAATACAATTATTCTATATTTCTAACATGGTATCAGAGTCACTGCTCTGACCTTTTTCTTAGCAGTCTTGTCTTCATTAGTGTGACTTCCTTTTTTTTTTTTTTCCACTAAGCGCTTCCGCCATCTGTAGCCTTTTGCCGTTGAACCTCCGACGTCATCCAGTCGTCATCCCCGGGTTCCGGACCTGCAACCGCAGTCATTAAGAAGTCTCACACTGCACAGACCACTGCCCTTTGCATCACCGCTGCGAATATTGCTCTGATTTCACTTTTGAAGGTACCACTGAGATCGTCCAGCGCCGATCTACACATTCGTGGATATCTCGCCGCCATCGGAGACCGCACGCACCCCCACGCGCCGCTCAAAGATTCTGCAGTGCCTCCACGCGCCCCCACGCGCCCTCACGCGCTGCCACGTCAGCCCTAGCTCGTCAGGCCTCCACGCGCTGCCACGTCAACCCTAGCTGCGTCAGCATCCACTGATCTGCTGACGTCATCTCCAGTCGTTAACCGTTGACCAGCGTTGACCGTTGACCAGCTGTTGACCGAACGTTGACCGTTGACTTTGACCGTTGACCGTCCAATTGACTTTTTTCCCGACCAGGTTCTCCTTACCCAGTTTTTCGTATAGATTTCATTTCTGCAGTCGGTTTTTGCATATTGTGTCCCTAAATGGATAAGAAGGATGTTTTTCTTCCTCGCCCCATCCATACTGTATTGGAGGGGACTAAAAATTACTTATCCTGGTCTCAAGCTATGCGCAGTTTTCTTAAGAGCCGCATGCTCTGGCATTATTGTACTGGTGCAATGACTATTCCTGTCAAAGGAGCAAGTGAAGAAGATGTTGTCTTTCTTAGTCGCATGATTGAATGGGATAGTCATAACCACATGATCCTCACATGGATCCGGAACACTTCCATTCCCTCTATTTCCAACCTATTGGGCAGCTTTGATGATGCAAAATCTGCATGGGATATGTTGACCAAAAGGTACTCCACTACTCATGGATCCATGAAATATCAGTTAGTGGTTGAATTGCATCAACTCAGGCAAGAACCGGGGCAATCCATCAATGACTATTATGATCAGCTTCGCTTCATTTGGGACCAATTTGACCTTTCTGATCCAACTTGGGGATGCTCAAAAGATGCTCAGCAATATGCTTCCATTAGAGATGAATTTCGCCTCTATGAATTCTTGATGTCACTTCACAAGGACTTTGAGCCCATTCGTGGTCAGCTGCTAAATTGCAGTCCTGCTCCCTCTCTTGATACTGCTGTGAATGAGTTGGTTAGAGAAGAAGCTCGTCTTGCAACCCTTCAAGCCCAGAATAAGCTCAATATTTTGGCTATTACTCCATCTACTCCACTCATAGAGCAACCTCATCAATTAGGTGATTTTTCTGGCTCTAGCAATCGTCGCAAGCAAACCAACAAGAAGTTCTGCAACTATTGCAAGCGTCCTGGCCACACCATTGAGACTTGTTACCGTCGTAACAAATCTACTGCTGCTGTTGCTAATACTGCACCTACTCCGCCAACGGTTTCCACGTCCCAGTCTTCTGGATCTACTATCAACCTCTCTTCCACTGAACTACAGGAGATCATAGCTCAGGCTGTTCGTATGGTTGGTAATGCATCTCTTTCCACTGCCTTATCTGTTCTACCTGGTAAGTCTCAAACTTGGCTCTTTGATTCTGCCTGCTGCAATCACATGACACCTCACTCATCCCTGTTCACCAACCTTGACCCTGCACCACATCCTCTAAATATTCATATAGCCGATGGTTCCACCATGCATGGAAATAGTCTAGGTTTTGTTTCAACCTCTACCCTTTCTGTTCCTGGAGTCTTCCACGTACCTGACCTATCCTATAATTTGTGTTCTGTGGGACAATTAGCTGAACTAGGTTATCGCCTTATTTTTTACTATTCTGGGTGTATTGTACAGGATCCGAGGACGGGGCAGGAGCTTGGGACCGGTCCTAGAGTTGGACGTATGTTTCCCGTGAACAATCTTCATCTTCCACCTGTTGCTCCTGTTTCTGTTGCTGCTGCAACAGCTGCAGTTTCTTCCTTACCTTCTCTTGCACTTTGGCATTCTCGTCTTGGTCATGCACCATCTTCTCGGGTACAACAGTTAGTGTCTAGAGGTCTGTTGGGTTCTGTGTCTAAAGACAATTTTGATTGCACTTCATGTCAGTTAGGAAAACAACCAGCTTTGCCTTTCAATAACAGTGACTCCATTTCTAAAAGTATTTTTGAGTTAATTCATTCTGATGTTTGGGGACCTTCTCCTGTTGCTAGTATTGGTGGATCTCGATATTTTGTTGTTTTTATTGATGATTACTCTCGTTATAGTTGGATTTTTCCTATGAAATCTCGTTCTGAAATTTTATCAATATATAGCAACTTTGCAAAAATGGTTGAAACTCAATTCTCCAAACGTATCAAAACCTTTCGATCTGATAATGCTCTTGAATATACTCAACATGCATTTCAAGCTCTGTTACATTCCTATGGCACTATCCATCATCTAACCTGTCCAGGTACCTCTCAGCAAAATGGTCGAGCCGAAAGAAAACTTCGTCATATTCTTGACACTGTTCGTGCTTTACTTCTTTCTGCCAAAATTCCTGCCCCATTTTGGGGTGAAGCCAGTCTTCATGCTGTTCATGCAATTAACCGCATTCCAAGTACTGTCATCCATAATCAGACTCCGTATGAGCGTCTCTTTGGGTCACCCCCTAACTATCATCACCTTCGCTCCTTTGGATCCGCTTGTTTTGTTCTTCTTCAGCCTCATGAGCACAACAAACTTGAGCCTCGATCTAGACTCTGTTGTTTTCTTGGTTATGGCGAAACTCAAAAGGGGTATAGGTGTTATGATCCTGTTTCTCATCGTCTTCGCGTTTCTCGTAATGTTGTCTTTTGGGAACATCGATTGTTTGTTGAACTCTCTCACTTTCGTTCTTCCTTGACTAACTCCTCTGTTTTAGAAATCTTTCCCGATGAGTCTCTTGTTCCTTCTGCAAATACTTTTGGTCTTCATTTAGACTTCTCTCCAGATATCTTTGATGCTTCTCCTAGACAGGTTGCAGATGAACAGATTATTCACGAGCTACCCCACTTTGAGCCTGGGTCCCCTGCTCCTACTCTGCCTGAAGATCCTCCACAAGACATTCCACCTCGCCACTCAACCCAGGTAAGATCCATTCCTCCACACCTCATTGACTATCATTGTTACACTGCCCTTGCTACACTTCACGAGCCTCAAACCTATCGTGAGGCCTCTACTGACCCTTTATGGCAGATTGCAATGAAAGAGAAACTTGATGCATTAACCAAAAACCATACTTGGGACCTGGTTACTCTCCCTCCTGGACAGTCTGTGGTTGGTTGTAAGTGGATCTATAAGATCAAGACTCGCTCTGATGGATCCGTTGAGCGCTATAAGGCTCGTCTTGTTGCCAAAGGTTTTACACAAGAGTATGGAATTGATTATGAAGAGACGTTTGCTCCAATTGCTCGTATCTCATCTGTTCGTGCTCTCTTAGCTGTTGCTGCTGCTCGTAAATGGGATCTTTTTCAGATGGATGTTAAATATGCCTTCTTTAATGGGGATCTGAGTGAAGAAGTCTATATGCAACCTCCTCCTGGTCTCTCTATTGAATCAAACAAGGTTTGTCATCTTCGACGTGCACTTTATGGTCTCAAACAAGCCCCACGTGCTTGGTTTGCCAAGTTCAGCTCCACTATTTTTCGCTTGGGTTACACCGCCAGTCCATATGATTCTGCCTTATTTCTTCGTCGCACTGATAAAGGCACTATTTTGCTTCTTCTCTATGTGGATGATATGATCATAACTGGTGATGACCTTAGTGGCATTCAAGAACTCAAGGATTTTCTCAGTCAGCAGTTTGAGATGAAAGATCTTGGACATCTCAGCTATTTCTTGGGTCTTGAAATTACTCATTCCACAGATGGTCTTTATATTACTCAAGCCAAGTATGCTTCTGACCTGTTGTCTCAAGCTGGGCTCACTGACAGCAAAACAGTTGACACTCCAGTTGAACTTAATGCGCATCTGACACCCTTGGGGGGGGGAAACCATTGTCTAATCCTTCTCTTTACAGACGATTGGTTGGCAGCTTAGTTTACCTCACAGTTACTCGTCCAGACATCTCCTATGTTGTTCATCAGGTGAGCCAGTATTTGTCTGCTCCACGATCAACTCACTATGCTGCTGTTCTGCGCATTCTTCGATACCTGAAGGGTACCCTTTTTCATGGCCTTTTCTACTCAGCTCAGTCTCCTCTTGTACTCCGTGCATTCTCAGATGCTGATTGGGTAGGAGATCCTACTGATCGCAGGTCCACTACAGGTTATTGCTTCCTCCTTGGTTCTTCTTTGATTTCTTGGCGAAGTAAGAAACAAACCTTTGTGGTCCGCTCCAGTACTGAAGCAGAATATCGTGCCCTTGCTGATACCACATCTGAGCTCCTTTAGCTAAGATGGCTCCTTAAGAATTTGGGTGTATCCACCTCCTCTGCTACTCCTCTTTATTGTGACAACCAGAGTGCTATTCATATTGCTCACAATGATGTCTTTCATGAACGGACTAAACACATCGAGATTGATTGTCATTTTATCCGTTATCATCTTCTCCATGGTGCTCTTAAGCTTTTCTCCGTCTCCTCCAAAGATCAACTTGCAGATATCTTCACCAAGTCTCTTCCTAAGAGACGCACTCGTGATTTAGTTGACAACCTCAAGTTGGTCTCACATCCACCTTGAAGTTGAGGGGGGCTGTTAAAGTATATTGTATTGTGGGCTCTAGGTTCTAGGCCCAGTTAGGTTACTTGTATAGTACTTGTACTATACACTTGTACTACACCTTTGTACTGCACTTGTACTACACCTTTGTACTGCACCCTTGTACTACACATATATGCCTCCTATATAAAGGCACTGATGTATACTCTTTTGATTACAGAATAGAATACAATTATTCTATATTTCTAACATGTATGTATATATATATATATTGGAGTTAAAATTAGAGTTATTTTGGATAAAATATTAACAATTCTAACCAGGGTTGTAATTTGGGTGTCTTAGGTTGAACCAAGTTCAGGCCAAACAATCAACATGTGTCCAATCTAACCAATCTCTTATATGAGGTACTCAATTCAGTCTTATTTTTCTAAGCTCGGGTTGAATTGGAGTTAGACTAGATTTGGGTTGATTGAATTAGGTTACAATTAATCATGTAGTATGATTAAAGATCCATTATACCAAAATTGAAACAATGATTGAGACAAAATTTCAAGATAACAAACAAGTAAAAAATAAAAAGTGGATTTACATATCTTTTCAAAAATGAAAATTACATGATATAATTATTATTTTTGTTTTTCCTTTCAAATCTAAAATGAAGTTAAATAAAATAAATAATATTATATAAAGTAATATAAATTATAAATATTATTAAAATGTTAAATTGGGATATAGTTTGGTTTGGGTTGTTTGAGACTTATCTTATGTCCAACCAAAATTGAATTTGAGTTAAAAAAATAAAATAAAAATTAACTCAAATCCAACACAAATATTAAAAATGATTGCTAAAACTCAACCAAATATTGAATATTTCTAAAGTTTCAATATCAATGGAAATTTGAATGGAAGTCTAAAACTAAGATATAAATTGCACATAGTAGCAACTACTAATTCAAAACTTGATGTATACATTATTAACTTACTATAATTTCAAATACATTTGTTTATATTCTTTGAAACACTCTTTTTTTCTTTTTTATACATTTAGCTATCCAAACAAGAATTTGTCACCAATTTTTTAAATTTAGGTTTCAAATCATTTTTTCCTTTTTTTACAACTAGTCTTTATGTCATATATTTAATTAATTAAAAAAAATTATCTTGAGTTTTGTCCTAGATATACAAGTGATTCCTTTTTAAAAAAACACAGAAAGAAAAAAAGAAGAAGCTAATATTATGCAATTTTATGTGGGCAGCAATATCGTGACTTCCAACACATGTGCATATTGTGTGAAAAATGAGATACTGATTCATCCAACTTATAAATATGATATTATGTGTATTTAAATGTTTACAAGTTTTATTCGAGTTTTGTTCTTACTATTACTATAACGATAAAAAAAATATTGTGAAATTTGTTAAACAAAAAAATAAAAATAAAAATGGAGTATTGGGGGAAATTAAATAATCATGACTAAGTTGGGTTCCGTGTAATAAAGAACATCTACTTCGTTCATTGAGGGTGGTTTTAGGATTGTTGAAGGATTCACTATGGGTGGTTTTAGGATTGTTGAAGGATTTGGTGATTTTGGGAGTATTGAAGGAGTTAATATATAAAACAATATATAATAATTATTTTTTTATATGAACTATTTTGACTTTGGTTACGCAATTAGTAAATTAAATATAATTTTGTTTAATAAAAATAAGGTAAATGGCAAGATTCATGTGGTCTACCAATTGCCCCCCAACCCTAAGTTTATTTTTACAGAGAGGCTTAGGGCTGTGAGTTTTTTCAGGATTTGTGGTCCGGTGTTCAGTCTGAGCATTTGACTTGGGTTTTTTGCCAAGGTTTTGTGATAGTTTAAGACACTTGTTGGATTTCATGGCTCAAGGCAATTAATGGGGTGTACCATGTCAAATGGTCAAGATGTTGCCACGTCATCTGATAGATCAGACCCCAAATGAAAGCCGCCATTTTTTCCTTTAATAGTCTCTCCATCTTTCTCTCTTCCATCCAGTGACCGTTTGCTTCTTAACCATTGTGGTTCCGGTCTGGTAAGACCTTCTTTACTCTGCATTTGTTTTGCATTTATTGCTATTAGGGTTTTTATATCTATGTTTGTTTTAATCGTGTTGAAAAGGAAAAGGAAGAAGATGAAGTCATTAAGTTTTGTAGAAGAGTTTCAAGCGGAGTTCAACATTCTTTTATCAATTGGGCTATGGTTTTTGGAAGAGAATGATGTGAGTTTAGCAAAAGTTAGCCCTATAAAGGGCGAGCTGTCTTGTCGAAGGGCTACTTCGAAGCGGGGCTAAAGTTGCCTCTCCCACTGCTATTTAAAGATCTCGCTCATCATTTGCAATTGGCTACAAATGAATTTTATGTTAATACTGTCCGCTTAATCATGTCAATGGTGGTGTTAGACCATATAAAGGGCTTGCAGATTACAACAAAAGATGTCATCTACATTCATCATGCCAAGAGGTCCCGTATCCCGTACGAATATTATTTGTCTCCCCGAAGTGGAATGTGTAGCTTCACTACTGGAGGTCCTACTATGAACAAGGAAGTGAACTAAGAAATAGTTGTTGTATCTGGACGCTGGGAATTTGGCATTTCTAAACCGGAAGGCCTCCCAAGGGTGTCTCGAGTACATGGTATTTCGGGTAGGTATTTTCATCTTACCTTTGTTTCTCTTGGCTATGATGTATGAAACTAACTTGAACCGTTTGCAAGAGAGTTGGGAGAAAGAGAAAGATGAGATCCATAATAAAGTATTCAAACAATTAACAAGTGATCTCTTGGCCCGTGATGAATAGAACCAAAACAAAGCGTATGTGCGCGGTTGGAGTGAGAAGCATCTAAAGCTAGGAATTCAAACCTTTAACCCGCTTGAGTTTGGGAATAATAGTAAGTCGAATAGTGCATCGGGTTAGGTTTTTGATTAGTAACACGCCATTAGGCATGGGAGATGTCCTTACTAGGTGGACCCTCAGTTTTGTCCATTTAGTACATGCCTTAGGTGTTCTTTTAGTACTCTATAATAGTTCCTTAGTGGCCCATTACTACTCATACAACCCACCTATTTTAGCCACCTTGGAGATTCTCGTTGAGGGACTTATCTGGCCCAATTGTGACTTTTAGTAGCCTCGAATCAGACTTAGGATTTTCCTTCCTTTTGTAGGATAGCTCATTTAGGTACACCTTTAAGATAGCATACTTAAGCATATTTAGGCACCCTTTTTTAGGTCACATACATGCATCCTAAATCATTTAGGTTCACTTAAAGACTTCTTAGGCACACCTAGGCACCTTCTAGCTTGCACACACTCACTCAAGGTAACCTAGGTACCTTCCAAATGACACACTTTAGGACATTTAGGCACATTACACTTCACCTAGATTCACCTAGGCACATTACACTTCACCTAGATTCACTTAGATACCTTTATGATTACTTTAGCCACTTTTTAGATCACCTTAGGTCACTTATGCACTTTTCAAGCTCACCTAGGTTTACCTTAGCCCACTTAGGTTCACCTTGGCCCACTTAGGTTCAGTTAGGACCACTCAAATTTACATGGGCCCGTTTAAGTTCATCTAGGCTCACTTAGGTTCACCTAGGCCTATTTAGGTTCACATAGGCCCATTTAGGTTCACCTAGGCCCATTTAGGCACAATTAGCCCACTTAGGTCCACCTTGACCCACTTAGATTCACCTAGGCTCATTTAGGCACATCTAGGCCACTTAGGTTCGCTAGGTCCGCTTAGGCAACCTGGCCCACCTATGTCACCTTTTAGGTAATTCCTATATGACTTACATAATTTGCATGATTTGCATATTTAATGCTTACATGTACTTGATTTCTTATTTATTTATTTATCTATTTATTTATTATTATTTGGTTAGTTATTTGTTTTTTTATTTTATTTTATAGAATATTGCATGAAATTGATGTTATTAATTGCGTAGACTGATGTCTTATTTTTTTATTTTTTTTTTGTGTACCTATAATAGACATAATGTTTTTAATTGCTTAATTTTAATTAGTTTTAATTTTCAATTTCATGACCTTTACTAATTTTAATTCTTATTTTATTTTGGTATGAGATTTGAATGCATACATTAGAGAAGATCCTTGATGTACACAGCTGCATATATGAGGGGATATTCTATGCAACATGGAATAGGAGAATATAGGATTCTGGAGGAGCTGCCACGCACCATAAGATGCATCATCGAGGGTAACTTTGAGAACCCACCATTAGCATCCCCACTCTTAAGAACACGCCATTATCTCCATTGGGACATCAGAAATCTGCATCAATTCCTTTGACTTGCCAGCGTGGGTGTCATTCAGAGGGACGCATCATCAACAAAGTCTAGATTGGTGCACGATCAGCAACACAACGACTGGAGGGGCACATCACCATGAGCACCTAGACGATTTTGAGGCATCACTAGCTTAATCATCTCCAAGGGCGCACCCTGACTTGAGAGGTGAATCACCACTTGCATCTCCAAGGGCACATGTGTGCATGATAATTAGAAACTTCTCTCCACCAACATGCCATTCAGCAGCCGCTCGCCCCTTGAAGGAAAGAGACCACACTGCCACTTTTAGGACATGACATGCACCTTGATGGAAAACCAACTGCATCACGGAAGAGATTGAAGGTGAGTTCCTATTTTCAGGACGCTTGATTTGGATTTGTTGTTTTTTTTTTAATTAGATTTTGATCCATTAGTTTATGTATTGTTTTTATTAATTAATAATTCTTGAATGATTTTGTGTTAGTTTACTTATCTTAAAAGTCTTTAGTTTTTAATTCAATTCCATGTCTGAAAGTTCATACTTTTAGTTTGCCTTGAGTTAAATTTGATTTATCTTGTTTAGTTAAAGTATTTTATATTAGTTTTGATTCATTAATATAATTAATCCTATATGGAAAAGTTCAATTCCTTTTGATTTAGTTGTCAATTCTTATATAAGTTGGAACAATTTGTTTTGCTTTCATTTTAGTTTTTTTTCACTATGCAGAGTTCAAGAAGTTCGGCTTTGTTTAATTTTGTTTGGTTTTTTAATATTAGATTGAAAAGTTGATTTTTTTTTTTTTTTACTTAGTTTTGATCCTTTACTATAGTTTAAAAATTTTTGAGTTCTCTTTTTAATTTAGGTTTAATTCAATATTTTTTAATTAGTTCAAAAAATCTAAATTCTGTTTAGTGTTGTCTTTGATTCATTGCATAAATTATAAAAGTTTAAAATTTTGCTTTGTTTTAATTTAATTCATGTCAATTTGAAGTTGACAATTTATTCACCCTCTCTCTGCAATGAAGAGGTTTTTATAGATGATGCCAATCCATTTAAATTTTGAATTTAAACCTTTGAATTCAAAATAGGAGCCTGGAGTTGTGGTTATGCAACCACCATAACTACCTAACTCATCACACTCATTCGGCCAAAGGTGTCTTCTCATGTTGCATGTAACCACAACCCTATCTGATGTTCCCTTGCATGCCTCAAGTCACCCTTTCAAGATGCCTCTTGCCAACAAGTCGAGTATAACTACCTCTACCACTCAACCAAACAAGCCCTTCTCTAATTGGCTCAACACAAGGTCATGTCCAGTTCGATGTCTCGTTGTAATCTTTACATTTTATTACAAAATTTTCAATGGGAGATGGTTTGTGTATTAATTTGGGAATTTTATTTCATTTCTTATTAATTAGATAGAACTTACTTTCTTGAATCTTATCTCTCTGTAGATAACTTTGGACTTCATTGATCCAGAGTCACCGATTCGAGGTAAATATGTGTTTGGTATGGTAAAGTTTTATGATAACATTTACATGTTTTGCATCAAATATAGTTTTATGATAACAGAAAAACTAGATCATTAACTTCTTCTGTGAGATCACGCAAAAAACGATATCTCATATCTATATTCTTACATTTTCCATAAAAAAAAAAAAAAAAGGATTCTTTGAGAGTTTTATTGTTGAACTATTGTCACAAAAAATCTGAGTGGAACCTTGTTGCATGAATTGAAGTACTTCAAGAATATTTCTTAGCCAAAGAGCTTGACATGCACTAAATGTTGCAGCAACAAATTCAGCTTCAATACTTGATAACATAACCAGTGGCTGCTTCTTTGAACACCAAGTAATCACTTCTTTGAACAACAAATTCAGCTTCAATGCAGAACCCATCATAAAAACATACCTAGAAGTGCTTCTATCATCCAAATCTCCAACATAATCACTATTAGTAAAACCAAACAAATATAATTTTTCACAATTTTTATAGAATAAACCATATTTTGTAGTACCATACAACTACCTAAGAGTCCACTTTGTAGCTAAGAGATGAATCTCCTTTGGGCTCCTTTTACCTGCCTACAAGACTTACAGCTTGCATATATTATTTGTGATATATTTCAATCAAATATATTAAGCTCCCAACAATTTATTTGTGATATATACTATAACTCTTCTTACTGCAAGATTCTTTTCAAGCTTTAATCTTTTTTTTAGCTGGTGGTGTTACTAAGTTATAGTTCCTCATCCCAAACCTGTCTAAGATTTCTTGCACATATTTCTTTTGACAAACAAAGAAAAATTCCAATGGCAGACTGTACAATTTCTACACCTAGAAAATAATGCATCATTATAAGATCAAACATATCAAACTCAAGCATAATTCTCAAGCATGGCCCTACCATTTCCTATGTAAATCAGATCATCTACATAGACATATCACAAGCAACTTTCCTCCAATTTTTGTATAACGAGTATACTCATATGGACATTATTGAAAACCTTCCTTAGAGAAATATGCATCTATACGATTATACCAAGCTCTGGATTCTTGTTTTAGTTCATATAAAGTCTTTTTCAATTTGTAAACTTCATATTCATTGCCCAATTTCATAGAACCAAGGGGTTGATCAATAAATACCTCCTCTTGTAAGTCTCCATGTAAGAATGTAGATTTCACGGCCAATTGGAAGATAGACCATGAATTTTGAGCCGTCGATGCAACCACTAGTCTTATCGTGTCATGTCTTACAACTAGAGCAAATACTTTTTTGTAGTCCACACCAAACTTTAGCCACTAGACAGTCTTGTATTTGTCAATTTCACCATTTCCTTCAACTTCGTCTAGTAAACCCACTTAACACCGATTGTCCTTTGTCCTCTATCCTCTTGGAAGTTCTATTTACTCCCAAGTGTTATTCCTCTCAATGGCTACAATCTCCACATTCATAGTCTGCTGCCATTTTTGTTCTTTGATAGCAACTTCACAGTTTGTGGGATCACAATCTGAAAATAGTGCAAAATGAATGGGTGGGTCTGTAGAATCACCAATTCCAATTACCTCATAGTCTTGCATCCATGCAGACCTCTTTCTAGCACGTTGAGTATGAGAACTTGTTGCGTCATCATATTCGAAAGCTGTTAGCGAGTTTTCAACAGCTGTAGAAGCTTCATTTGGTGGATTCTCAGGCACAGGAACTGCTGGAACAAGTTGTTGTAAAGGCTGCAGCCTTTTCTCTTTCATTTTCACCAGAAAAATCTGTAAGAATTTGTTATCCAACATCATTGTTGCTCCCTGGCCGGAATGTTTCATCAAATACGACATCCCAACTGATTATAATTTTCTTAGTTTCATTCTCTTCTTGTCTGGAATATGGGCAAATGCAATACTCCCAAAAATTATGAAACTGCAGGACTATGTCCATTCCAAGCTTCTTCAGGTGTCATATTTTGAAGTCTTTTTCCATAGAACTCTTGTAAATTGTCTTTAGTGAGAAAATAATTTTTCAAAATTATATTTAAGAAGAGTAAAAAGGTTTTTTGTCAAAAATTATTCCTAAAACATTATTCTACAAAAAGAAATTCATGATTTTTTTTATTTAGGTTTTATTTAAAATTAAAAATTATTTTTGAAAGTAAATATTTGTTTCCCAATTTAAGTTTGAGATTTATTTTATGATGATATATAAAATATATATCACGCTTTTCTTAACAGTGACAATATTAGTATTATATCTTGTATTGTTTTTGTTTTTGAGTTTTGAAAATCTAAGGGCTCGTTTGGCGGTGTTTTCAAAAATTGGTTTTAAAATAGAGAACAAAAAAATTATTTTTTTAAATTTTTTTAAAAATAAGAGTGTTTGGTAAGATGTTTTAAAAAATAATTTCTTAAAATAAAAAACTTGTTTGAATGAAAGAATTTGTATTGTTTTTAAAAACAATGTCTTGCTTTTATTTTATAAAAATTTTATAAATTTAATTTATAATAATGTGAAATCAAATTGAAGTTAAATCTTATTAAAAATAAAAATTAAATTTACTATTATGTATGAGTTAAAGATAAATAATTTCTTTTAATTATGAAACAATATTTTTTATTCTAGCGAAACAAAAAATTATTATAAGATAAAAATAATTTTAATATTCATTTTTAATACAAGTCAATAAGTACTTTAATTTTTTTAAAAAAAAATTATTGTTTGACCATGATTTCTTATGCTTATTTTTAGAAATTGTTTTTAAATTAAAAAACCAATTTTTTTTTTAATGTTTTATAAAAATAAGGATATTTGGAAAGTCCTTTTTATAAAAGGATTTTAAATATAAAAAACAAAAAGATTTATTCCGATAAATTTTTTTTTTCAAAAAAAAATGAAATTTTTTTTTTGATTTTGTAAAAACATTTTAAATTCAATTTACATAATATTAATTAATTAAATTTAATTGAAGTCTTATTGAAAATGAAAATAATTTTATAATTGTTTCGTAAAACATAAATAGTAGTATTATAATAAAATCATAATTTATATTTTTAGTGGAAAATATACTTTTTTATTATTTGTTAGAAAAAAAAAAGGATATTAACATCTGTGCCTTTTTTTTAATTAAAATTGAATAATACTAATTGTGGATATTATTTTATTTAAATTGAATAATGAATGAAGTTTTGCTTTTTTAACATATAAATAAGCCATTTTTTTTATTATATATGCATATATTTAGTACTCAATTTTAAACACAATATTTTAGAATTTTTTTATTTAATCTACAATCAATTAGATCAATTTTATTTATTGTAAATTATTCTTAAAAATTAAAGAATTTATTAAAGATTTTTTAACATATAAATAAGCCATTTTTTTTATTATATATGCATATATTTAATACTCAATTTTAAACATAATATTTTAGAATGTTTTGATTTAATCTACAATTAATTAGATGATTTTTTTTATTGTAAATTATTCTTTAAAATTAAAGAATTTAAATTATTAAAAGTATTATAAATGTTTTTTTCCAATGATTATATTCATTTTTTAGTTCCAAATTATTTTTAAGAATTGTTAAACTCATTAATAAAAAGTATTACTTGATTTGAAGTTCATTTTTCTAGTACAAATTTTATAAAAGTATGATTATGTGCACAAAAGAAATAATAAACCAATTTTGATCCATAAATTTATGGTATTAATAAGTTTATTATTTGAGTTTTAAATTCTTTTTAAATATTGTTAGACTTAGCTTGTTAATTAATTTAACATATCAAGTCTTATTTAATTTGGAGTTCATTTTCCTAGTGAAAAAAAAATGAGAAATTATAATTTTATGTAGAAGAGAAACAATAAAGTTGTTTTAAACCAATTTTTGTTCATAAAATTTCTAGTATTAATGAGTTTATTATTTAAGTTTTAAATTATTTTAAAAAATTAATAGATTTGTTAATAAATTTAATGCATTAAGTCTTATTTAATTTGGAGTTAATTTGTCTAACGAAAAAAAAAATCAAAAAGTAATGATTTTATATAAAAAAGAAATAATAGAGTGCATGTGTTTTTGTATTGTTTTTAAAAACGGTTGAAAATATCTATTATTTATTTTCTAAAAGTTAGTTCTCTATTTCACTTTGTTTTTAAAAACTAGAAATAGAGAACAATAACTAAACAAAGTTTAATTAATTAGTAAGGTTTTGCATTTTACGAAATACTTTGATGTTACTTCTAATATTGAAGCCCTATTTAATTTTACACAATATAATACCACATGTTAGTTAATCTATTATAAAAAAAATAAAAACAAATAAAAAAGTTATGTTACCATATAACACGTTAATCTATTAAAAATACAAAAAAAAAAATTATGTTACTGTGTAACATTGAATTTTGAAATTGACAAAAAAATAATTTCCTATATGAAACTTATGTATCCATATACTTTGATAGGGATAGTGAGGTCACTCATATTTCTACTATTTATTTACGATAAACCCATGTTGCACAAGGATAAAACAAGTACAAAAACTAGTTAGTTAAAATAAAATAAAAAATTATAATTATTAGCTAAGGCATATATGGTAATTTATAAGTAGAAATTATAAAACAAAGCGAATGATAGAATAAAAAATTATTAACAAAAAAATAAGCAAAGCAAGATGATGTTTCATCACCATTTGGAGTTGCAAAATTGATCTAGTTTAATTTCCTCCAATACTCCAAGTTTTATAATATTCTAATAATTTTCACAATAATTTTTTTATAATCATAGTACTACCAATTGTAAAGACAAGACTCACTCTATTAAAAACTTATAGGCATTATGTTTATAACTTCTCTAAATAAATATCTCATTTTTCATTCACCCAACATGCATCCCACACATCCATTACATGCACCTACACATCCATCAATATCATTATGTTTCTATAAAAAAATATCTCCTTTTTCACCCAATCATGATATTGTTGCCCATTTATGAATTCACACTACATGCAATAAACTAGAATATTATTAAGAGAAAAACAATTGTATATGTAGGACAACCCAAGATAAGTTTTTCTTTGCAATGTAATTAAACATATAACAAACCAACTTTCAAAACCTTCATAAACATCCGTTTTTACTTAAAAAGGAAGTTAGTAAACCAAAAGGCATGGTGGAGAGTTTGAACGGTCATCCACTCCTCGCCTATTTTGCATGCCTTCCATGCTATGGTTGACAATCTTATATTTATTTATTTTGTTTAGTATGTGTCATGAGTAATAGATGGCCTCGAACCGTTTGTACAACCAACCATTCCTCGCTTTGATGGTCACTATGACCATTGGAGCATTTTGATGGAGAATATTCTCATGTCCAAAGAGTATCGGATAAAAAGATGAACCAGTTGGTGGTGTTGTGGTGACAGAGAGGTAGAAAGCTGAATTAGTGTTAGGGTGAATTCACAATATTCCAACAAATACCAGGATGTTTCTACTATTTCTTTGTGTAAAATTAAATAGGTAATAAAAACTAGTAGCAATAAATAAATAAACTTATGCAATGAAAAAATAAATCAGACACCAGAATTTTTACATGGAAAACCCCCAATATGAAGGGAAAAACCACTGAACCTAGTTCATTTTAAACTTCCACTATCAACAATAACGGGTTACACCTGTCTTCTCTAGAATAATCTCTAGATGCTACCAAATACATTAAGAGCACATATAGCCTTCGATTATATAATTTCTCTTGGCAAAAGAAATAAAGAAAATTTGGAGAAAGAATACCCAAAAACATTGTTATTGTTCATGGGCAATAACACCAATTCCTGAGCTCAAAATCTGATCTCAACTGTTCAGATTGTAGCTACTTGAGTTTCGAACCTCTCCTCTAAATTTCAACTTGATCGAATCACAGATGAAGTGGGAACAACTCTTTGATGAAATCTAGGCAATAAAATGTGTTTTGTCTTTCGCTCTTCTCTTCTCTCTATTTTTCTTTTCCCAATCACCCCTTTTTTTTCTTTAATGTAAGTGACTTCGGCCTAAAGCATATGGGGCCCACTCCTTCACATACGAGGGAGCCCAACAATTAGTAGCATTGAAGTTGAAGGATACCTCCAAGCTATTGACAGATCAATCTTGAATACAATTCTTTGCGAAGATACCTCCAAGCATATCAGGGATTCAATGAGAAGGAAGTATCAAAGGAACGCGAGGTCAAAATGGGTACAACTTAAAGCACTTTGTGAGGAGTTCGCTGCTTTGCACATGAAGTTGGGAGAATCAATTGATGATTTCTTCTCAACGATCAGACAATGGAAATTGTCAATTAGATGCAGATTCATGAGGACAAGGAGAATGTTTTGGTCGTAGAAAAGATTCTTTGGTATGACAATTAATTATGTTGTTTGTTCAATTGAGGAGTCCAAAGATCTTGATGAAAACTCCCTCAATGAACTGCAAAATTCCTAACAGGTCCATGAACGAAAACTTATCAAGCAAGATCAAGAAGAACAAGAAGCTCTAAGCAACAACACTCTCAACAATCAAACAAGGAAGATTAAGGAAAAGCTGGCGGCAAAGGAAACAAAATGGTGGACAACCACACTTTCAAGGATGAAGAAGCATCTCTTCTGATGGTGTGTCATGCAAAGGAGGAAACCCACCAAAATATGTGGTATTTGGATGCAGGCTGTAGCAATCACATGAGTGGAGACAAGAACATTCTCTTATTTGGATTAATCTTATCATGATACGGTGAAGGATAGAGATGACTCCACAGTCTCTGTTAAAGGAAAAAGAAGAGTCACCATCCAAACCAAAGGAAGTTCTATCCAAACTATCTCTAATGTGCTTTATGTTCTAGAATTAAAGATTAATTTACTCAGTGTGGGTTAGCTACAAGAAAAGGGATATAAGTTCTTTTATCAAAGATGGAGTCTGCCAAATACAAAATGAAAAATTGGGCTTGATTGCTCAAGTCAATATGACGATGAATCGAATGTTCCCGCTTTATCTCCACAATACTACTCATACATGCTTCTTAACAAAATTGAAGAAGGAGGCATGGCTTTGGCTTTGGTGGTTTGAAAACTCTACAACAAAAGAAGATGGTAGATGGTCCCTCTCGTGTGTGTGGAGAGTGTGTTGTTAGCAAACAACAACGTGATCCTTTTCCTAACAGAAAATCGTGGAGAGCAAAGAAGGCGTTGGAGCTAATCCATTCAGATATTTGTGGGCCAATAACTGCTACATCTAATGGAGGTAAATGATACTTTATTACCTTCATTGACATTTATTGTTGAAGAACATGGATATATTTTTTTACAGAAGAAATCTGAAGATTTTATGACTTTCAAAAGCTTTATAGTACTAGTTGAGAAAGAAGTAGGAAGTTTAAAACAAGCACTTCACACCGATAATGGAGAAGAATATAACTCACACGAATTTGTGCAATTCTGTGAGAATCATGATATCAAACATCAGCTAACAAACATCCTATACACCTCAACAAAATGGTGTGAAGTTTTTTGACAAGGAGTGGAGTTCCAAGAAGCATTTGGTCAGAAGCTATCGACTAGAGCATTCATATTTTGAATAGAAGTCCCAATAACATTTAGAATTAACATACGATATTCCGATGATTTCCATTTTCAAATTAATTGTTACTATATTTTTTAAGGTAATAAAATTGATTTTAATGTAATTTGAAGTATTAACATTTTTTATGAATTCCATATGAACATTAAAAAAAAATTGAAAAAGGAGAGTAAATTATCTAACTCATTTATTTTACATATTTTGTGTACTTTTTACTTCTCTAAAAGATATGACATCTGAAAGTATTTTTACATATTTTGTATACAGTTTACTTCTCCAAAAGATGAATGTGAGAATTCAAATTTGATTCAAAGGTATTCAAAAATCCAAATTTAGAAATCTAACATTTCATTTTTTTTTCTTGATAAAAATGTTATTATTATTATTATTATTATTATTATTATTTGTAAAAATAATATAATTGATCTGTTAAGAATTCGGTTTATGTTCCATAGGTGTGCTTTCCCAACCTAAACACCCATTTGTCTTTGTAAAAGTGTTTGGATTGCAAAAATTCTCTAACTACCTCTGCTTCGTGGTCTTCTAGGTGCCCTTTCCCAACCTCCCACCCATTTGTCTTGGTAAAAGTGGTTGTGCTGCAAACCTTCTCTTCCTCTACCTCGTCCACATTGTCCCTTGAATTGAGCAAAAGTTTCTGCCCAGCTAGTGTTTCCTTCATGATCATCACCTCCTTTTATATCCACTGATGAACATGAATCTAACTACTGTAAGTAGTGGAGTTTCTTCCTGGTGTCCCAAAACATCAATACAAATTATAGTTTTAAAGACGTTCAATAATACTAAAATTAACAACATAATTAATGCTACTAAATTGTAATTAACTTATAACAATCATTATAATTAATTTGTGATGGATAATGATTATTTATACTCTTAGTTTCCTCCAATACTTCAACTTAAATAATAATTATGATAATAAATGTTTCCACCTAATGCACCTAAAAATCTGGTTAAATAAAAACCTCACAATGTTCCAAATATATATTAACTAGTATTATAGTGTTTATAACTTTACCATTTTTATTTAATTTCCTCCGATACTTCAATCCTTAATCAATTATATTAATAATGACCATGTTGAATTGAATTACCCAATAAACATATCAAATATGCTTCCAAAGTTATGATATTTATAACTTTGGCAATCATGTATCTCATTCTTCAAACAATATGTTTGTGAACATTTCAATTATGTGAGAGAAGTAATAACATTTAGGCCTACTTATGAATTAAGAGATGAAAGACAAGTCCCATTGTTTTGAGAATACACGCACACACACATACACATACACATATACATATATATATATATATATCTCATAGAAAAAATTTGTATGACTCATTAAAAATGTGGCTAAGAATGATATAGAAAATATGATTCAAAGTTCAAACAAAAATCTCATAATAAGTTTTAATGATAAAATGAGATCAAATGCTAGTATTAGAAGAAATATAATTAATTTTAAGAAAGTATGACAGAAAAGGTGACAAGTCAATAATATATATTCATTTAAATAATTCTAATCCATTAGCAACATTCTTAGGTTAATGGTTGGTGTTCTTGGGTGAGACTTCCCTGCATTTTAATCTTAATTCTTGAATTTAATCATGAACAAATTAATATATCCCTTAATATTATTTATTTTAATTTAGTTATAAACCTTAAACCTTCTAGGTGGCTAAATTTTTCTTAAATCTAAATAGACCTTAATATAAGTTTAAATAATATTTAATAATATTAAATATTAAGTGTCTTGTTTGGACATACTTCTTGTTTTTTGTTTTTAAAAAAAAAATTAAAATTTGATGCAGTATACACTTTTTGATACGTCCATTTTTTTCAAACCATTTTTAAAACTATTATTTTTTTAATGTACATCGGTAAAAGTTGTTATATCTTATATAAAAGCTATCAGTACCTATTTCTTGATTTTAAATATAAAAGGCATGAAGTGTATCAAAATGAACACTAAAATATTTTCTTTTCTAATTTATATTTTTTCTTAAATCTTCAAGCAAGCTACTATCATCAAGGATCAAAATATTAAAAAATGTCGAAATATCAGTGGTTAGATTTTATTGAAATAAGTAGATATTGTACCCTAAATTTTGAAAAAAAAAAAATATTAGTGCGACAAAAATTGATCAATGATTAAAAAGACTCAAATAAATGAGTCAAATAGTCGTAGTCAAATAAATGACTTAGTCTAGGCCTCTAATTATAAAAATATTGAAAAAGACTCAAATAAATGATTAAAAAATTAGTATTATTGACTCACCCATTACTCTCTTAAATTTAATAAAATCAATGTTTTATTTCATAATAGTTGTAGTCAACCCAAAATTACAAAAAAGACAACTATAATTGATAGTAAGCCAAGTTATCATCCTTGGAAACAACATAAATGTGACTCAAGTGTTTTGTTGCTTATATTAAACCAAACTCTTGTTCTAGAAGGTTATAAAAACTAATCTAATCATCAACAATTATGAATCTAAGATCAACGAGCAGAGGACTTTAGGTTTAAGAGGAAACTAAAAACGAAGAAAACTCTAGACAAGGTTGTAATTTGAAGCTAAGAACTATAGAAAAGGCCTAGATATCAAATCTCAACTCTAGATCAAGGCCAAGTTGAAATTACTCTAATCAAGTTATAGATTTCAATTCACAAACCACGTTCATATCTCAACTCTAGATTAGGGCCAAATTGAAATTACTCTAATCAAGTTACAAATTTCAATTCAAAAATCATGTTTAACATTAAAATTTAAGTATAAAACTCTTACTAAATTATTCTATTGATGTGTTAGCTCAATTCAATCATTTATGCACTAATTCATCTTTTGAGATTCCTCATTAATTGCATGTATGACTGATTAAACTAATCATCCGCTGATCAAGGGACGACCAATCATTAATGGAACCAACTAACCATTGATTTTCTTTCTATTTAGAGAGAACTACTAGAGAGAATCTTAATACAAAAAAATAGATTATAAATAAAAGTTCAAAATGCATTGATGTCACTAATCTACGCAACCTCTAAAAATATCTTCTTCTACCTTGCTTTTTTCTCCAGAAAAACAAAGCATTAGGCATGTCTTAGAAGATGTCTCTTCAAAAAGCAAGTTTAATTTGTTGATAAGAAAATGAAAGAAAATAAATTTGAGATAAAAGTAAGAAGGGAAATGCAAATTCAAAATAACAATCTAGAACAATCCCTCCCTCCTAAAAAGAATGGAGCTCTTTTTATAAATGTGGAGGTGAGCTATTCAAAAGCTAACTAAGAAATTCAAATCTACCTATTTGTAGTACCAAACGTGATAAGTGGCATTCTTTAATAATGCCACGTCATTGAAAGATTAAGTATTATAAAAATCATAAATGTTTCATCCTTGGTAGCCCCAAGGTTAAAATTACAAATTGTCCTCAAAACTCTTAATTTTAATCATTCGGTAAAAACAAACAATTCATTGTTGAATTGGAAAATGATATCAAGCAACTCAAATCAATAAAAAAATCCATATCAACAGTGCGTGATCTTCAACCTTTCAAACCAACATCGATAACCATCATATAGCTGAAGCTACAAGAACCTCAATTGAAGTTAGTTAAGCACTTAAGGAGTTATACTAGTTGTGCAACAGTTAGAAGATCAGTTCCATATTGAAACACAGCAGATTAGTTTCATATAGTTAGAGGTTAGTTAGTCAGGTTTGTATAAGGCATATGTAAACTGAATACATTGGTTGGTTAATGAATGAAATTCATAAGAAATTATTTCATCTATGAAAGTTCTTTTATGGTAGTAGATCCACGACCATCTCTTGAATCTCCTATGAGAAAATCTCAGCTCCAGAATATTTCTTGACAACTAAATACCTTCAGTTGCATTGATGGCAACCTCAACCCAATCTTCTAGTCTACAAGCTAGAGAAACACCTATAACTTCATCAAATGGTTCCATTTAGCAGATGCAAGTACTAAATCATGCACTTCCAATTAAACTAGATAGAAACAATTATATTCTCTAGGCACTCACATGGAAAAATGTGGCGTTTGCTAATGGATTTGAAGATTATATTGAAGGATTAAAAGTTTGTACTCTAAAGATAACAAATTCTAGTGATTCAAATCCAAAATTCATTTTGTGATGAGGATTTGATCATATGATCATGAGTTGGATCTACTCCTTACTCCCAAAATTATGAGACAAATCATTGGTTGTCAAACTTCTCATGCAACTTGGTCTGCATTAGAGAAGATTTTTGAAACCTTATCCAAGGCTCAGATTATGTAACTAAGACTAGAATTCCAAACAAGAAGAAAAAGGTTCACTCTCAAAGATAAGATTGTCTTAAAGCAAAGAATCTTGTTGTTAACCTAGTGACTATTGGTGAACCTGTAATAGAAGATATCAAATTCTACAACTTCTTAGAGGTCTTGGAGTTGACTACAACTCCATAGTAGCCTCGCTTACAGCTCGTGAAGATGATATATCTCTCCACTTGGCACGTAGCATTCTACTTACTCATGAGCAAAGGTTGTGCTTTCAAAATTCAGTAGCAGAAGATGATGTCATTGCTGCAAATATTGCTACTTCACAACACCAGAATTACAACAACAAGAATGGCAGCCGAAGTCACAATCAAAATAATCTCATTTCCAATAAAAAATGGTTATGGACACAAACCAAGTAGAAGCTCAAATGGTGGACCAAATCAAGGATATCAAAATAATAATACTAAACGTCCACAATGTTAGCTATGTGGAAAGTTCGGTCACACTGTCATAAGTTGTTACCATCGGTTCAAGGATTCACTACCACAAATAATTCTAATACTCTTCATAAATTTGGCAACAACAACAATACCCAAATGCAAGCTATGTTTGCATCCCTTTCCACTACAAATGATGAAGTCTGGTTATTTGACACTAGGACTACGCATCACCTCACTCAAGATGTTGGTGCTCTCTCAAACATCCAGCCATACAAGGGAAAAGATCAAGTGACTGTGAATTATGGTAAGCAAATTCCCATCCTCAATGTTGGTACAAAATCTTTTCCTTCCACTCTCAAGGTCTTTCACTTAAAGAAGGTCTTTCATGTTCCTCATCTCACTACTAATCTCATTAGTGTTTCCAAATTTTGTACTGACAATGATACCTTCTTTGAATTTCATCTTAATTTTTTTCTTGTTAGGGATTAGGTGATGAAAAAAGCCTTACTTCAAGGTCACCTTAAAAATGGCCTATACGAATTTTCTCCACAATCTGTTTCTCCACTTACTACATTTCTCACTTCTAGCTCAATCCACACATCTAAGCCTTCACATCACATGGCTGAAATTTGGCATTCCCATCTTAGTCATCCTGTTGATGTTGTTTTGAAAAGAAGTCTTACTACTTGTAGTATTCCTTATTCATGTCATCACCAAAATGTTTGTTGTGCTTGTCAATATGCAAAAAGTCATGAATTACCTTTTGTTTTGTTTGAATCTAAAGTCTCTCACCCTCTTGTCTTGATACATATGGATCTACGGGGACTTACTCCTATTCTATCAGTAACTCCCATTGGGTTTAAGTGACTTGAGCTCACTAAGGGCTTAGGTCATCTAATCTAACCTAAAATAGGTCCTAATTTATTAATTAATCCAAAATATTCTCCTACTAATTCATCAATTAACCCAATCTAGAAACCATGTTCACTTACCCTTGTGAATTCTACATAATTACTAAAATGCCCTTATGCACAAAAGTGAACCTAGAGTCAATCCAACCCTCAAAAACCATGTTAACAAGGTACATGAGTTCGAGTGAAAACCACTAGGACTTATAGGACAGTACTGGCTCCCTCAGAATCCAATTCTAAAGTTAATTCAATATCCCACTGCATAGAATCAACTGCACTTCAATACTTTATATAAATAACAACAAGATACTAAGTGCTCAGATCTGTAACCTACTATGCATTACGTTCAATCTCCCAATGAATTGGTGTATATAATCTAACAAGGTGAAAACTATCAATCTTTCAAAACTACCTCTAGCTACAAATCCCTTTATTGTGTCTTCAATTGACATATTTGAACTCTCCAAGAGCTTATGTCAAGTTCCACTAAAGAAACTACTATAACCATAGTTTATATGAACACACCTCTTTAGGATTACCCAAAGGGACACTATGTCTCAATCCCATGAGATGTCATGATGTCTCTATTGAAAATACGTATTGCAAAGGAGAGGAATGTACTTGGATAACATAAATAATTTATAAGGTGCTTTTGAAAGGCTAGAATGGGCTAAAAGAAGCATAATGACAAATAATAATGATGGTGAATCCTAATACACATGTTATGTGCACAATTCAAATGAATTAGCAAAGACATAACAAAATTATATGACAAGGAAAATCTAAACTTTAAAATGTACATCATGTATACAATCACAAAAGCAAGTCCTCAAGGACTATCACGAGTTAGTTTAGGAATCAAATTGGTATTCTTCCAATTGATAAGACACAAAACCTTATTGACCTGAATAGATAAGAGCATCCTTTATCAACATATGTATAAACCCATCTTTATTTCAACATCTCAACCTAACTTTTGCTAATCCCTAACAAATAAAAACCTTGTCTATCTTGTATGTGGTTTGCTTCATTTTTTTTTACTATTCCATTAATATGTTTGCATCAAAGGTTCCATCTACACAAGAAATATTATCCCAAAACAACAAAACAAACCAAAATATTTTGCAAAAAGAAATTCATGATTTTTTTTAGGTTTTATTTAAAATTAAAAATTATTTTGGAAAGTAAATATTTGTTTCCCAATTTAAGTCTGGGATTATTTTATGATGATATATAAATATATATCACGCTTTTCTTAACAAAGTTCTGACAATATTGGTATTATATCTTGTATTTTTTTTGTTTTTGAGTTTTGAAAATCTAAGGGCTTGTTTGGCAGTGTTTTTTTTTTAAAAATTGTTTTTAAAATAGAGAACAAAAATTTTTTTTTAATTTTTTTTTAAAAAAACAAGAATGTTTGGCAAGATGTTTTTAAAAAATAATTTCTTAAAATAAAAAAACAAAAAACTTGTTTGGATGAAAGAATTTGTATTGTTTTTAAAAACAATGTCTTGCTTTAATTTATAAAAATTTTATAAATTTAATTTAAAATAATATGAAATCAAATTGAAGTTAAATCTTATTAAAAAGTAAAAATTAAATTTACTATTATATATGAGTTAAAGATAAATATTTTTTTTTAATTATGAAACAATATTTTTATTCTAGTGAAACAAAAATTATTATAAAATAAAAATAATTTTAATATTCATTTTTAATACAAGTCAAATAAGTACTTTAATATATTTAAAAAAAAAAATTGTTTGACCATGATTTCTTATGCTTATTTTTAAAAATTGTTTTTAAATTAAAGAGCCAAATATTTTTTTTTTAAATGTTTTATAAAAATAAGGATATTTGGAAAGTTCATTAATAAATTTTTTAATAAAAATAAGGATATTTGGAAAGTACTTTAATATGTTAGATATATTTTTTATCTTCAAATTATTTTTAAAATTTATTAAACTCATTAATAAATTTAATAAAAAAATATCACTTGATTTGAAGTTCATTTTTCTAGTAGAAATTTTATAAAAGTATGATTATGTGTACAAAAGAAATAATAAAGTTATTATAAACCAATTTTGATCCATAAATTTATGGTATTAATAAGTTTATTATTTGAGTTTTAAATTATTTTTTAACATTGTTAGACTTGTTAATGAATTTAACATATTAAGTCATATTTAATTTGGAGTCCATTTTCCTATTGAAAAAAAAATGGGAAATTATAATTTTATATAGAAGAGAAACAGTAAAGTTGTTTTAAACCAATTTTTGTTCATAAATTCTGATATTAATAAGTTTATTATTTAAGTTTTAAATTATTTTTAAAAATTAATAGATTTGTTAATAAATCCAATGCATTAAGTTTTCTTTAATTTGAAGTTAACTTGCCTAGTGAAAAAAAATAAAAAAATAATGATTTTATATATATAAAAAATAATAATAGAGTGCATGTGTTTTTGTATTGTTTTTAATAAACGGTTGAAAATAACTATTATTTATTTTCTAAAAGTTGTTCCCTATTTCACTTTGTTTTTAAAAACTAGAAATAGAGAATAATAACTAAACAAAGTTTAACGATTAATTAGTAAGGCTTTGCATTTTATGAAATACTTTGATGTTACTTCTCATATTGAAGCCCTATTTAATTTTACACAATATGATACCACGGGTTAGTTAATTGATTATAAAAAATAAAAACAAATAAAAAAATTTATGTTACCATATAACATGTTAATCTATTAAAAACAAAAATAAAAAAATTATGTTACCGTGCAACACTGAATTTTGAAATTGACAAAAAAATAATTTCCAATATGAGAGTCATGCATCCATATACTTTGATAGGGATAGTCATCTGAGTCTTGTCATTTAATTTGTTCTGTTCATCTAATTTATTTAGGGTCACTCATATTTCTACTATTTATTTAGGATAAACCCATGTTTCATTGGGATAAAACAATTACAAAAAACTAGTTAGTTAAAAAAAATTATAATGATTAACGAAGGCATATATGGTAATTTATAAGTAGAAATTATAAAACCAAGCCACTAATAGAATAAAAAAGCATTAACAAAATATAAGGAAAGAAAGATGATGTTTATAATCCAAGTTTAAATTGATCTAGTTTAATTTCCTCCAATACTCCTAGTTTTATAATATTCCAATAATTTTCACAATAATTTTTTATAATCATAGTACTCTACCAATAGTAAAGACAAGACTCACTCTATTAAAAACTTATAGGCATTATGTTTATAACTTCTCTAAATAAATATCTCATTTTTCTTTCACCCAACATGCATCCCACACTTCCATTACATGCACCCTACACATCATTTCTATAAAAAAAATATCTCATTTTTCACCCAATCATGATATTGTTGCCCATTTATGAATTCACACTATGATAAACAATTGTATATGTAGGACAACTCAAGATAAGTTTTTCTTTGCAATGTAATTAAAGATATAACAAACCAACTTTCAAAACCTTCATAAACATCCGTTTTTACTTAAAAAGGAAGTTAGCAAACCAAAAGGCATGGTGGAGAGTTTGACCGGTCATCCACCCCTCTCCCATTTTGCATGCCTTCCATGCTCGTTGACAATCTTATATTTATTTATTTTGTTTGGTACGTGTCATGAGTAATAGATGGCCTCCGAACCATTCGTACAACCAACCATTCCTCGCTTTGATGGTCACTATGACCATTGAAGCATTTTGATGGAGAATATTCTCATGTCCAAAGAGTATTGGATAGTCAACGTTTCTGGAGTAGCAGAACCAGTTGGTGGTGTCGTAGTGACAGAGAGGTAGAAAGCTGAATTAGTAGCATTGAAGTTGAAGGATACCTCCAAGCTATTGACAGATCAATCTTGAAGACAATTCTTTGCAAAGATGCCTCCAAGCATATCCGGGATTCAATGAGAAGGAAGTATCAAAGGAACGCGAGGTCAAAATGGGTACAACTTCAAGCACTTCACATGAAGTTGGCTGCTTTGCACATGAACATAATCCAATTTTAATTAAGTAAAAAGAATCTATTAAAAAAAAACATTTTTTTGGACAATTTTATTAAAAATTAATTTTTGGGACAACTTTATTTACAAAACAATATTTGGAAAATTTTTGTTAAACAAAGAAATTTTTGGACAAATATTATTTAAAAACAAAATTTCAAATTACATTAAAAACATTTCTTTTGGATTTTTCTAAATGCATTTTTTTTGAATTTTTATAAATAAATAAAAAATAAAATAAAATAAAATAAAAACTTTCTTTTATTAAAAATAATATTTTAAAATTGTTGTTTTATTAAAACACATTTACTGACTTCTTCCTCTCATTTAAACAAAATTTCTAGTTTGTTCGATGTTCAATTTTGTACACACTCAATAAATACATGCGAACGAATATTTATACAAACTAATAAAAATAAAACCAAATAAAAAGTAAGAAATAAAATATGTACCCAAATAAACTTACAACAAGCTCTACGTGTCATCAATTCGTACTCAGCCAACAAGATTGCAGAATGGGTTCATGCAAAAACAATAATAACACAAATGTAAATATCTAGAGATGTATAAAATCTCAAGCAAATATTCAAACCCAAATTCCAATTTTAAATTAGTCTCATAAATTTCATCAATTAAAATGAGCCTAAATTACTATAGGTCTTAACCTAGAACATCCAAATTAATAAACAAAAATACAAACACAATCAACCAAACCTAAAATGGGATAAATTAAAATAAATTCTACTAAACCTAAATTTAATATTTCATAATCTAAGCCTAGTTTAATATACACCACAATTGTCCCATGTCCGAATTAAACAATTCAAATTGGCCAAGCCCATATAAAAAAAGTACATAGTCAAGAGAAATAATATTCCAAGTCCAATCCAATAAGCCCAAACAAATAACAACTTAACAATAGGCCCGAGTCCAAATAAACAATATGCAATTGATATAATCCAAATATCCTCAAATTAATTACCAAATACAATATGCCCATAAACCCAAATTAACAAATTTCAAATTAATTCACTAACAATAAATTAAATCGAATTACGTATTGATCTACCAACAACAAATCAACCCCAAATTTCATATTAATTCAACAATTCAAATTTCACAAACAACAATTACCATTAAAATAAAATTAAATAACAACAATAACAATAATAATAACAATAATAATAATAATAATAACAATGACAATAATAATAATAATAATATTAATATTAATAATAATGGAAATGGGAAGGGGTTGCCGACCGGCGTCCTACCACTGTCGTGGAGCGAGAGAAAAAATGGAGAAAAATTAAAAATGAGGGAAGGAGAAGAGGAAATGGGAGGCTCGGCCACCTAAAAAAATGGAAAAGAAAAGAAAAAAAAAACCAAAATCCAAAGGGAGAAATGAGAAGAGAGAAAGAGGGAAGAGATGAGAGCGTGGGTGTGTGGCCGGCTGGGAAGGGAAGTGGAGTGTGGGGAGAGAGAAGGAAAAAAATGGAGAGAAAAAAAAATAAAATCCATGGGGCATGTGTGTGTCTTCGGGTGGAGAAAAAAAAAAAGGAGTGGAAGAGTGAGGGGGACAGAAGAATGGAGGGGGGAGCAGCATGGAGCCGGCGGGCGAGAAAGGGTGGAAAAGAGCAAAAATGAGAGAGAAGAGAGGAGAAAAAAAAAATGGAGGGAAAATCTTGAGAATGGGGGGGAACCTGCCGGGGGGCAAAATGGGAAGAGACATAAAACATAAAAATGGGAGGAAAGGCAAATGAGGGGGGCGGGCCAAATGGAGTCTTGGGGAAGAGAGAGAAGAGTGGGAGGGAAAAATAAAAAATAAAAAATTGAGGGAAGATTGAAAAGTGGCCGATGGTGAGGAGTATGGGAGGAGAGAGAAGAAGAGAGTGGGTAAGGGTAGGTCGAGGAGAAAAAGGAAGAGAGAGGAAAGAGAAAAATAAAATAAAATAAAATAAAAATATAATATAATAATTATAATAATAATAATAACAAATAAAATTAATAAGTAAAAATGAGATTTAAAATAATAATAATAATAATAAAATAAAAATAAGAATAATAATTTACAAAATAATGAAAACTAAAAATTAAAGGGTGGGTGGGTCTAAAATAACACATGTAATTGGGATTTAAAATTGGGTTCAAGATCAATGTAAAAATAAAATTGGGACAAATTTTGGGGTAAAAATAAGGATATTTGGAAAGTCGTTTTTATAGAAGGATTTTAAAAATAAAAAAAACAAAAACATTTGTTCGCATAAATTGTTTTTTTTTTAAAAAAATATATGTTTTGTCTTTGTAAAAACATTTTAAATTCAATTTATATAATATTAATTAATTAAATTTAATTGAATTCTTATTGAAAATGAAAACAATTTTATAATTATATATAAATTAAAAAATAAATAATTGTTTAGTAAAACATAAATAGTAGTATTATAATAAAATCATAATTTATATTTTTAGTAGAAAATATACTATTTTATTATTTGTTAGAAAAAAAAAGATATTAACATCTTTTCCTTTTTTTTTTAATTAAAATTGAATAATACTAATTGTGGATATTATTTATTTAAAATGAATAATGAATGAAGTTTTACTTTTTTTAACATATAAATAAGCCAATTTTTTTATTATTATTATATATGCATATATTTAGCAATCAATTTTAAACATGCTATTTTAGAATGTTTTGATTTACTTTACAATTAATTAGATCAATTTTTTTTTTATAGTAAATGATTCTTTAAAATTAAAGAATTTATTAAAGATTTTTTAACATATAAATAAGCCAATTTTTTTTATTATTATATATGCATATATTTAATATTCAATTTTAAAGATAATATTTTAGAATATTTTGATTTAATCTACAATTAATTAGATCTATTTTTTATAGTAAATTATTCTTTAAAATTAAAGAATTAAAATTATTAAAATTATTACAAATGTTTTCTCCAATGATTAGATTTATTTTTTAGTTCCAAATTATTTTTAAAAATTGTTAAACTCATCAATAAATTTAATAAAAAAGTATCACTTGATTTGAAGTACATTTTTCTAGTATAAATTTTATAAAAGTATGATTATGTGCACAAAAGAAATAATAAAGTTATTATAAACCAATTTTGATCCATAAATTTATGGTACTAATAAGTTTATTATTTGAGTTTTAAATTATTTTTAAACGTTGTTTTTCTTGTTAATGAATTTAACATATTAAGTCTTATTTAATTTGGAGTTCATTTTCCTAGTGAAAAAAAAATGAGAAATTATAATTTTATGTAGAAGAGAAACAATAAAGTTGTTTTAAACCAATTTTTGTTCATAAATTTTTTGTATTAATGACTTTATTATTTAAGTTTTAAATTATTTTTAAAAATTAATAGATTTGCTAATAAATCTAATGCATAAAGTCTTGTTTAATTTGGAGTTAACTTGCCTAGCGAAAAAAAAAAGATTTTTATAAAAAAGAAATAATAAGTACTTTAATAATTTTTTTTTTTAAATTCTTGTTTGACCATGATTTCTTATGCTTATTTTTAGAAATTGTTTTTAAATTAAAGAACCAATTTTTTTTTTTAAGTTTTATAAAATAAGGATATTTGGAAAGTAGTTTTCATAGAAGGATTTAAAAAAAAAAAAAAACAAAAGGTTTTTTTTTTAAAAAAAAAAATTGTTTTGTTTTGTAAAAACATTTTAAATTCAATTTATATAATATTAATTAATTAAATTTAATTGAAGTCTTATTGAAAATAAAAATAATTTTATAATTATAAATAAATTAAAAAATAAATAATTGTCTAGTAAAACATAAATAGTAGTATTATAATAAAATTATAATTTATATTTTTAGTAGAAAATATACCATTTTATTATTTGTTAGAAAAAAAACATATTAACATCTTTGCCTTTTTTTTTAATTAAAATTGAATAATATTAATTGTGGATATTATTTTATTTAAAATGAATAATGAATGAAGTTTTACTTTTTTAACATATAAATAAGCCAATTTTTTATTATTATAGATGCATATATTTAGTAATCAATTTTAAACATGATATTTTAGAATGTTTTGATTTAATTTATAATTAATTAGATCAATTTTTTTATTGGAAATTCTTCTTAAAAATTAAAGAATTTATTAAAGATTTTTTAACATATAAATAAGCCATTTTTTATTATTATATATGCATATATTTAATATTCAATTTTAAAGATAATATTTTAGAATTTTTTGATTTAATCTACAATTAATTAGATCGATTTTTTTATTGTAAATTATTCTTTAAAATTAAAGAATTTAAATTATTAAAATTATTATAAATGTTTTTTCCAATGATTAGATTTATTTTTTAGTTGGAAATTATTTTTATAAATTGTTAGACTCATTAATAAATTTAATAAAAAAGTATCACTTGACTTGAAATACATTTTTCTAGTATAAATTTTATAAAAGTATGATTATGTGCACAAAAGAAATAATAAAGTTATTATAAACCAATTTTGATCCATAAATTTATGGTAGTAATAAGTTTAGTATTTGAGTTTTAAATTATTTTTAAACATTGTTAGACTTGTTAATGAATTTAACATATTAAGTCTTATTTAATTTGGAGTTCATTTTCCTAGTGAAAAAAAATGGGAAATTATAATTTTATGTAGAAGAGAAATAATAAAGTTGTTTTGAACCAATTTTTGTTCATAAATTTTTTGTATTAATGACTTTATTATTTAAGTTTTAAATTATTTATTATAGGTTAATCCATAAGCATTATGAAAATATAAGTAAAATGTGATATGATTATTATATTTATGGACAAAATATGCATAGGTTGATTTTATTTATTAATAGGCTAATCAACCAAAAACAACCATATCTTCTATAATCATTTACAATGATGTGACACTATAACTCAAAGGTGATTAATTTAATATGACACCTTATATATCTCACACAACTTTATATCAAATTAAGCATCACTAAAAATATATGGTGTTGCTTCTTAGTGTGTCACCATTTATCTGCTTTGGTGTCGCTTCCAAATACATCACCAATTGGTACCCTCTATGGTGTTTTTTGAATAAAGTGATGCTATGTAGTAGTGACACCCTATGTTTATAGTGACTCATTATAAATGTCACCATATATCTTTTTCCTTGTAGTGGGAAGCCCTATTTAATTTTACACAATATAATACCATGGGTTAGCTAATCTATTATAAAAATAAAAATAAAAACAAATAAAAAAGTTATGTCACTGTATAACATGTTAATCTATTAACAACACAAATAAAAAAAATTATGTTACCCTGCAACACTCAATTTTGAGATTGACAAAAAAATAACTTCCTATATGAAACTTATGTATCCGTATACTTTGATAGGGATAGTCATCCGAGTCTTGTCATTTAATTTGTTTTCTTCATCTAATTTATTTAGGGTAACTCATATTTCTACTATTTATTTAGGATAAATCCATGTTTCATTGGGATAAAACAATTACAAAACCTAGTTAGTTAAAAAAAATTATAATTATTAACTAAGGCATATATGGTAATTTATAAGTAGAAATTATAAAAGAAAGCCACTGATAGAATAAAAAAGTATTAACAAAATATAAGGAAAGCAAGATGATGTTACATCACCTTTGGAGTTTAAATTGATCTAGTTTAATTTCCTCCAATACTCCAAGTTTTATAATATTCTAATAATTTTCACAATAATTTTTTATAATCATAGTACTACCAATAGTAAAGACAAGACTCACTCTATTCAAAACTTACAGGCATTATGTTTATAACTTCTCTAAATAAATATCTCATTTTTCATTCACCCAACATGCATCCCACACATCCATTACATGTACCCTACACATCCATCTGTTTCTATAAAAAATATCTCATTTTTCACCCAATCATGATGTTTTTGCCCATTTATGAATTCACACTATGATAAACTAGAATATTATTAAGAGAAAACAATTGTATATGTAGGACAACTCAAGATAAGTTTTTCTTTGCAATGTAATTAAAGATATAACAAACCAACTTTCAAAACCTTCATAAACATCCGTTTTTACTTAAAAAGGAAGTTGGCAAACCAAAAGGCATGGTGGAGAGTTTGAGTGGTCATCCACCCCTCTCCCATTTTACATGCCTTCCATGCTATCGTTGACAATCTTATATTTATTTATTTTGTTTGGTAGGTGTCATGAGTAATAGATGGCCTCCGAACCATTCGTACAGCTAACCATTCCTCGTTTGGATGGTCACTATGACCATTGAAGCATTTTGATGGAGAATATTCTCATGTCCAAAGAGTATTGGATAGTCAACGTTTCTGGCGTAGCAGAACCAGTTGGTGGTGTCGCAATGACAGAAGTAGAAAGCTGAATTAGTAGCATTGAAGTTGAAGGATACCTCCAAGCTAAAAAAAAAATGGGTACAACTTCAAGCACTTTGCGAGGAGTTCGCTGCTTTGCACATGAAGTTGGGAGAATCAATTGATGATTTCTTCTCAAGGATCAGACAATGGCAATTGTCAATTAGATGCAGATTCATGAGGACAAGGAAGATGTTTTGGTCGTTGAAAAGATTCTTCAGTCGTTGATGACAATTAATTATGTTGTTTGTTCAATTGAGGAGTCCATGAACGAAAACTTATCTAGCAAGATCAAGAAGAACAAGAAGCTCTAAGCAACAACACTCTCAACAATCAAACAAGGAAGATCAAGGAAAAGCTGGTGGCAAAGGAAACAAAGATGGTGGATAGCCACACTTTCAAGGATGAAGAAGTATCTCTTCTGATGGTGTGTCATGCAAAGGAGGAAACCCACCAAAATATGTGGTATTTGGATACAGGCTGTACCAATCACATGAGTAGAGACAATTCAACATTCTCTTATTTGGATTAATCTTATCATGATACAATGAAGTATAGAGATAACTCCACAGTCTCTGTTAAAGGAAAAAGAAGAGTCACCATCCAAACCAAAGGAAGTACTAGTTGAGAAAAAAGTAGGAAGTTTAAAACAAGAAGTAGGATGATAGGTCCCAAACTCAGAGTATAAGTCTAAGATACTTTGTTTTCTCTTCGGGTGAGAAACAAACCACAATTTGATTGCAAAGAAAAAAATACCTTCTTTTAACGAAAGCATTGGCTGCTTTAAATAAGCAAAGCCACGTACAAACGAACCGAAATAAAAGGGAAACTAATAGCTAACAAATGGAACCCAATACACTTAAAACAAAGCATAACAAACGGAAATAAAATGACGGAAAACTCTCACTGCGGATGACCCATTTCCTTCTGCACGTAGGACTCTCAACTGCCACAACCCAGTCCAAGTCCAACGGTCCTTCACGTTCCCACTCATCCCAAATATTTGGGATTTGGGTTATGGCCCCTCTCAGATCGTCGTGGCCTATCAATACCCCCCCCCCCCCCATTAAGTGGACCTTGTCCCCAAGGTCCATAGGAGGAAAACGTTCAAGCAAAGACTGGTTAGTCTCCCATGTGGCGTCCTCGACTGGTAGATGCTTCCACTGGATCAGATTTTCTTCTTCAAATTTATTCCCCCGTTTGACCCAACGAGTGTCCAGTATATGCTGAGGTTCGAGTATAACAACCCCTTCATCATTAACTGGCGGCAGCTCCTGTGAAGGTTCTGCAAGTTCTCCCACGAAATTTTTTAAGAGTGACACGTGGAAGACAGGATGAATGCGGGCTCCTTCTGGCAGTTGAAGTTTGTATGCGACGGCCCCAATCTTTTGTATCACTGGATATGGTCCGTAGAAGCGACTAGCTAGCTTCTGGTGGGCTCGTTTGAAGGTTGTCTGTTGTCTATAGGGGTGCAATTTAAGAAACACCAGATCACCAACTTCAAAGGAAACATCCCGACGTTTTTGATCCGTAATCTGCTTCATGCGATTAATGGAAGTCTCCAGATTAATTTTGAGTTGACGCAACAGTTCATCTCTAGCCTCTAGACTTTGGTCTACTTCATGCACCGAAGACATCCCATTATGGTAAATGGGAATTTGAGGAGGTAGACGTCCATATAGTGCCTGAAAAGGGATTATTCCTATGGACGCATGATACGTTGTATTGTACCAGAGCTCAGCCCATGGAAGGTAGTTGCTCTACTTGCGTGGCCACTGATGAACCATACTTCGGAGGTATTACTCAACACAGCGATTGACAAATTCTGTTTGTCCGTCCATCTGTGGGTGGTAGGCGGAGCTAAGTTGTAGCTTGGTTCCCGACATTTGAAAGAACTCCTGCCAGAATTTGCTGATAAAGATGGGGTCCCGATCGCTGATGATAGACTTGGGTAGTCCATGCAATTTAATAACTCCTTCTACAAACCTTTCAGCCACGATTTTAGCTGTAAAAGGATGAGTTAAGGCTAGAAAATGTGCAGACTTACTCAAACGGTCGACAACTACTAAGATCGTGTCCTTCCCGTGGGATGTCGGTAGTCCTTCAATGAAGTCTAAGGTGATGTCGTCTCACACTTGACATGGAATGGGTAACGGCTGCAGGAGCCCAGCTGGAGGCATTGTTTCAGACTTAACCTTCTGGCAAGTTTCACATTTCTTGATATACTCTTGCACCGCTTGGTACATTTTTGGCCAGTAGAATTGTTGGGCTAATTTCTTGAATGTCCGCAAGACCCCAGAATGTCCTCCTATTTTTGTATCGTGCATTTCATGGAGTAGTTTCGTCCGTAAGGCAGCATGAGAAGGAATGACGACTCTCCCTTTAAAGAAGAGCAGCCCATTACGCCATGCATACGACCCTTCTAGTTGAGCATTAGCCAGTCGAGTTAGAGATTGGACGTAAGAGTCTCCTTCATAAGCTTTTTTAATCTCATCCCATACGGTCACCACTGGCACATGAAGATGGAGAAGAACTGGACTACCAGACTTGCGTGAGAGGGCATCCGTTGCTGAATTCTCGCGACCTAGGCGGTAAATAATCTCATAGTCATAGCCCATTAGCTTGACTACCCATTTCTGCTGTTCTGGCGTAGATACACGCTGCTCCAAGAAATATTTCAAGCTACGCTGGTCGGTGAGAATGAAGAATTTTTTTCCTAGTAGATAAGAACGCCATAGGCGTATGGCCTCCACAATTGCAAGCATTTCCTTGGCGTAGGTTGACCAAGATTTTTTTGTAACCCCCAATGCTCGACTCATAAACGCTATAGGCCTGCCTTGCTGTAATAAAACTACGCCAATCCCTTCCCCAGATGCATCAGTTTCAATGGTGAAGGAGTCATTGAAATTAGGCATAGCTAACGTTGGAGTGGTTGTCATTGCTTGTTTGAGAGCCAGAAAGGCTGCTTCGGCTTCATCATTCCAGCCAAACTTTCCCTTTTTGAGCAGGTTGGTCAGGGGTCTCGCTATGATGCCGTAGTTTTGAACAAACTTCCTATAATACCCTGTTAAGCCTAAAAAACCACGTAACTCAGAAATATTAGTGGGGTGTGGCCATGCGACCATGGCTACAATTTTACTGTTATCAACCTTCACTCCTTGATGTGTGACAATGTGCCCCAAGTACTCCAGTTCCTGTTGGCCAAACACGCATTTGCTTGCCTTGGCAAAAAATTGGTGTTGTCGCAAGGTCTCCAATGTTTGTCTAACATGCACCATATGCTCATCCCAAGTGGGACTATACACCAAAATATCATCAAAAAAGACCAAAATGAATTTTCGAAGGTAGGGTCGAAATATTGAGTTCATGATGGCCTGAAATGTCGAGGGTGCGTTACAAAGGCCAAAAGGCATTACGAGATATTCGTAATGGCCGTTATGAGTACGAAAAGCAGTTTTAATAACATCAGAAGGATTTACTCTTACTTGATGATAGCCGGCCCTCAGATCAAATTTGGTGAAGTAAGTGGCGCCATATAATTCTTCCAACATATCATCCACTGTCGGAATGGTAAAACGATCCTTGATGGTGGCGACGTTAAGTGTACGGTAGTCTGTACAAAATCGCCAACTGCCATCTTTTTTCTTCACTAGTAGTACCGGTGATGAGAAAGGACTAGTGCTCGGACGAATGAGCCCCGAATCTAACATTTCTTGGACCTGTTTCTCGATTTCTGCTTTCTAAAAGTGGGCATACCTGTACGGTCGGACGTTAATTGGCTCGGTTCCCTCCTTTAGCGTAATACAATGATCCACTTCATGTGCAGGTGGTAAACTTGAGGGCTCCTGGAACACGTCCTCATACTCTTCCAACAACCTCTGCATACTTTGCTGGGTAACTTTAGTTGGTGCATCAGCTGGTGCGGTTTCCATGGTTGGTTGGAAACACACAGCAAATAGCGCATGTCCTTGGCGAAACTCCTTCAATATTTCTTCTGGTGAAGCGGCCTGAATGGTTTGCACGTCCACTCCTTGCAGCCTTCGGTCTTGATTTTCCCAAATAAAATCCATGGTCAACTATTTCCAGTTACAAACCACAGATCCCAGCATTTCAAGCCATTGAACGCTGAGGACAAGATCAAGACCTGATAAGGCTAGAGAGAAAAGGGTGAGGTAGAATTCGGTACCTTGTAATTCTACCCGTACCTTATTGTAACGCCCCTGACACATTAGTCTTTCTCCGTTGGCCACCCGGACAGGGAATGTCTCCGTAGGTATGACTGGCAACCTGAGCATGTTTGCCAAACAGTTGCTGATGAAGTTGTGTGTCGATCCGCTATCAATCAAAACCATTACTTCATGGGGACCCATTTTCGCTGTTACCCGCATGGTTTTCGGTGTTGTCCATTTTGTTAGTGCGTGCAAGGTGATCTGGTTTAGGTTCATGTTCCTGCACCTCTGCTGCCTCTCCACCGTGGTCATCTTCCAATGTTTGTTGATCAGTACTGTCCCCACAATACACGTTACCCTCATGCCCCTCCAAGAGTAAGAGCTGCGATTTTTGACATCTATGGCTTGCTGTAAAACGTTCATTGCAATTGAAACAGAGACCTTGTGCTCTCTTCCTCTGCATTTCTTCCCAAGACAAACGCTTAATGGGTTTCGCAGGTATAGCAGGAGCTACACGAGTGGCTTGTGGAAGAACTATCAGAGCTCTCACAGGTGGTAACCGCATGAATCTTCTTTGCCGTGCGAGTTGATCGTCCCTCATCCGTGCCAAGTTAATGACCTCTTTGAGCGACAGTGGCTTAAACATCCGGATCCCATCCGCTATTTCAGCCTTCAAGCCACCCATGAATGTCCCCACCAATGCTTTCTGAGTCCATCCTTGGACCCTATTGCCGAGCTTTTCAAACTCGCGCTAGTAGTCCCTCAAAGTTCCCAGTTGCTTGATCCTTGAGAGAGCTTCATCAAAGTCTTCGCATCCTGATGCTCCGAAGCGAGCCCATAATTCCTCTTCGAATTTCCCCCACGAAATCACGTGTCCTTCTTCCTTTAACGTCCTGCGAAGCCACTGCCACCATTGGTTGGCCTCCCCTTCAAGGTGGTAAGCAGCCATGGGAACCTTTTGGTTTTCTGCAGTGCTCTGGTAGTCAAAGAATTGTTCCACCCGATTGAACCACTCCGTTGGATCGTCTCCAGAGAAGCGTGGAAATTCTAGCTTGGCTGATTTGGATGGGAACATCTGCCGACCTCCATTTTGGTTTTCTCGGTGGTAATTGCCCTTATTTGAGGACTCCGGATTAGCGAGCAACACGTTCGAAAGTCGATTGAGAGCTTCCTCCAGATGGTGGAGTTTGTCGATCATACCCAACTCCATTCGCTATAGTTCTTCCTGAACTACATCGAGCCCAGTCTCCAAGTGCTTAATTCGCTCCTTGTTGGTTCCCATGAGAAATGCTCTAATACCAATGATAGGTCCCAAACTCAGAGTATAAGTTTAAGATACTTTGTTTTCTCTTCGGGTGAGAAACGAACCACAATTTGATTGCAAAGAAAAAAATACCTTCTTTTAACGAAAGCATTGGCTGCTTTAAATAAGCAAAGCCACGTACAAACGAACTGAAATAAAAGGGAAACTAACAGCTAACAAATGGAACCCAATACACTTAAAACAGAGCATAACAAACGGAAATAAAATGACGGAAAACTCTCACTACGGATGACCCATTTCCTTCTGCACGTAGGACTCTCAACTGCCACAACCCAGTCCAAGTCCAACGGTCCTTCACGTTCCCACTCATCCCAAATATTTGGGATTTGGTTTATGGCCCCTCTCAGATCGTTGTGGCCTATCATAGGAACTATCTCTAATGTGCTTAATCTTCTAGAATTAAAGATTAATATACTTGGTGTGGGTTAGCTACAAGAAAAGGGATATAAGTTTTTTTCATCAAAGATGGAGTCTGTCCAATACAAGATGAAAAATTGGGCTTGATTGCTCAAGTCAATATGACAATGAATCGAATGTTCCCGCTTTATCTCCACAATACTACTCGTACATGCTTGTTAACAAAATTGAAAAAGGAGGCATGGCTTTGGCTTTGGCTTTGGTGGTTTGAAAACTCTACTACAAAAGATGATGGTGGATGTCCCTCGTGTGTGTGGAGAGTGTGTTGTTAGCAAACAACAACATGATCCTTTTCCTAACAGAAAATCGTGGAGAGCTAGTCCATTCAGATATTTGTGGGCCAATAACTCCTACATCTAATGGAGGTAAATGATAATTTATTACCTTCATTGACATTTATTGCTGAAGAACATGGGTATATTTTTTTTATAGAAGAAATTTGAAGATTTTATGACTTTCAAAAACTTTAAAGTACTAGTTGAGAAAGAAGTAGGAAGTTTAAAACAAGCACTTCGCACCGATGATGGAGAAGAATATAACTCACACGATTTTGCACAATTCTATGAGAATCATGGTATCAAACATCAGCTAACAAACATCCTATACACTTCAACAAAATGGTGTATGTGAGAGGAAGAATCGTATAATTCTAAACATGGTGTGAAGTTTTTTGGCAAGGAGTGGAGTTCCAAAAGTGTTTGGCCAGAAGCTATTGACTGGAGCATTCATATTTTGAATAGAGCATCCATTTTCAAATCAATTATTACTATATTTTTTAATGCAATAAAATTGGTTTTAATGTAATTTGAAGTATTAACATTCTTTTTGAACTCTATATGAAATTAAATATATATATATATATATATATATATATATATATATATATATATATATATGAAAAAGGAGAGGGAATAATCCAACTCTTTTCTTTTACATATTTTGTATACATTTTACTTCTCCAAAAGATGAAGGCAAGAAATCAAATTTGATTAAAAGGTATTCAAAAATCCAAATTTAGAAATCTAACATTTTATTTTTTCTTGATAAAAATATCCTCATTTATTTATTTTATTTTATTTTTATAAAAATAATATCAATTGATTTGTTAAGAATTCATCAAAATTCTCTACCTCTGCCTCGTGGTCCTCTATGTGCCCTTTCCCAACCTCCCACTTTGTCTTGGGAAAAGTGGTTGTATTGCAAAACCTTCACTTCCTGTAGCTCTTCCATATAGTCCTTTGAATTGGCCAGTACGTATTGAGCAAACGCTTCTGCCCAGCTAGCTAGTGTTTCCTCCATGATCATCACCTCCTTTTATATCCATTGATGAATATGAATCAACTACGGTAAGGAGTGGAGTTTCTTCCTGGTGTCCCAAAACATCAATGAAAATTATAGTTTTAATAAAAACAAACTAAAGATGTTCAATAATACTAAAATTAACAACATAATTAATGCTAGTAAATTGTAATTAACTTACAACAATTATTATAATTAATTTGAGATGGATAATCATTATTTATACTCTTAGTTTCCTACAATACTTCAACTTAGATAATAATTATGATAATAAATGTTTCCACCTAATCCACCTAAAAATTTGGTTAAATAAAAATCTCACTATGTTCCAAATATATATTAACTAGTATTATAGTGTTTATAACTTTACCATTTCTATTTAATTTCCTCCACTACTTCAATCCTTACTCAAATATTATATTAATAATGAACATGTTGAATTGAATTACCCAATAAACATATCAAATATACTTCAAAAGTTATGATATTTATAACTTTGGCAATCATGTATCTCATTCTTCAAACAATATGTTTGTGAACCTTTCAGTTATGTGAAAGAAATCATAACATTTCGGCCTATTTATGAATTAAGAGATGAAAGACAAGTCCCATTGTTTTTATATAACACACACACACAGATATATATATATATATATATAGAAAATTTAAATGAAAAGGAAAAAAAAAACCTCCTAGAAAACATTTGTATGAATCATTAAAAATCTGGCATAAAAGGTTAAGAATGAAATAGAAAAAATGATTCAAAGTTCAAACAAAAATCTCATAACAAGTTTTAATGATAAATATGACATCAAATGCTAGTAATTAAAAGAAATATAATTAATTTTAAGAAAGTATGATAGAAAAGGTGACAAGTCAATAATATATTATCAGTTAAATAATTCTAATCTAATAACAACATTTGTAGGTTAATGGTTGGTTTTTTTGGGTGAGACTTCCCTGTATGTTTCATTAGCTTCAATTATATGAATTTCAATTTTAATTCCTTGAATTGAATCATGAACCCTAAATTTGATGGCAACACAAAATTAACATATCCCTTGATATTATATATTTTAATTTAGTCATAGACCTTAAAACTTTTAGGTGGCTAAATTTTTCTTGAATCTAAATAGATCTTAATTTAAGTTTAAATAATATTGAATAGTATTAAATATTACGTGTCTTATTTGGACACACTTCTTGCTTTTCTTTTTTAAAATAGAAAATATTAATAAATTATATATATATATATATATATATATATATATATATATATATATATATATATATATATATATAAAAATAAATAAAGAATAAATCCACGTAAAAATTAAAATTTGATGTAGTACACATTTTTTGATATGTCCATTTTAAAACCATTTTTAAAACTATTATTTTTTTAACCTACATGGGTAAAAGTTCTTTTATCTTATATAAAAGTTATTAGTATGTGTTTCTTGATTTTAAATATAAAAAGCATGAAGTGTATCAAAATAAACACTAAATTGTTTTCTTTTCTAATTTTTTTTTACTTAAATCTTAAAAAAGCCACTAATTTAAAATCATTTTTAAATAGTTTGTTTTTAAATTTATCACTTTCTCTAAAACAATTTTATTTTAATGGAAAGAAGTAAAAAATGTTTTACTTTTATTTTAAATTCGAAAACAATTTTCTTTAAGAATTTAGTTGAAACAAACAAACAAGGGAATGCTTAACAAACCATCTATTCACATTGGAAATTCTAGGTAAATTTTAGTACCAAACATGCTAAGTGGCAGTCTTTAATAATGCCACATCATTGAGAGATTAGGTATTATAAAAATCATAAATGCTTCATTCTTAATAGCCCTAGGGTTAAAATTACAAGTTGTCCTCAAAACTCTTAGTTTTAATCATTCAATAAAAGCAAACAATTCAGTGTTGAATTGGAAAATGATATCAAGCTACTCAAATCAATATAAAATCCATATTAGAAGCGCATGAATCTTCAACCTTTCAAACTAACATTAATAACCATCACATGGTTAAAGCTGCAAGAACCTCAACTGAAGTTGGTTAAGCACTTGAGGAGTTATACTAGTTGTGCATGTAAATTGAATACATTGGTTGGTTGATGAATGAAATGCGTAAGAAATTCTTTCATCTATGAAATTTCTTTTATGGTAGTAAAGCCACGACAATCTCTTGAATCTTCTGTGAGAAAATCTCAGCTCTAGAATATTTCGTGACAACTAAATACCTTCAGTCGCATTGATGGCAACCTCAACCCAATCTTCTAGGCTACAAGCTAGAGAAACACCTATAACTTCTTCATCAAATGGTTCCATTTAGCAGATGCTAGTACTAAATCATGCACTTCCAATTAAACTAGACAGAAACAACTATATTCTCTAGGCACTCGCATGGAAAAATGTGGTGTTTGCTAATGGCTAAAGATAACAAATTCTAGTGATTCAAATCTAGAATTCATTTTGTGATGAGGATTTGATCATATGATATTGAGTTTGATTTACTCCTCACTCACTCCCAAAATTATGAGACATATCATTGGTTATCAAACTTCTCATGCAACTTGGTTTGCATTAGAGAAGATTGTTTCAACCTTATCCAAGGCTCAAATTACGTAACTAAGAATAGAATTTCAAACAACAAGAAAAAGGTTCACTCTCAATGACAAAATATATCTCAAAGCAAAGAATCTTATTGTTAACCTAGTTACTATTTGTGAACCTGTAACAAAAGGGATCAAATTCTTCAACTTCTTGGAGGTCTTGGAGCCGACTACAACTCCATATATAGTAGCCTCACTTACAGCTTGTGAAGATGATATCTCTCTCCACTTGGTATATAGTATTCTTGATTCGTGCCCAATTGGTGTCTCAACTGATTTGTGTCTAGTTGGTGTCCCTTGATTGAGGGAGTAATCAACAAAATTTATAACCTATTACGCCATATACTAGGGTAGCAAAGAAAAAACTACTATAGTATAGCGGCTCTAGGATCGTTCACTGGGAAGGGTTTCCAAATTACAAATGATACCAATTCAAAGTGAATTGGTGTTGTTTCATTTCAAGGTTAGCTTAATAAATAAAACAAAAACTTTGATTGGTAAAGATTTAGATTTAAAATGACTACAAAGCAAGTGATGGAAATTACTTAGGAAGAAAAACATTCCTTGGAGGATCAGGTTCACTAGGGAGGTTCCTCATGCAAAAGACATAGCTCAGGTCAGTTGGTTCATTTCCTTGCGTGAGAGAATCAACATATAGTCAATTCTCTAACCGGTGTTGTACAGATACATCCTTTAATTAGATTTCAGCTTTAATTCTCTCACTGATGCAACTTGCAACGGTTCGAGCCTCTCACTAAGCCTTAACCATTCAAGGTGATCTTTAACCTTGGACTTTCCTTCTCAAGCTCGCAAGAGATAACTAATGGATGTCTCCTTAGAGTCCAAAAGCTTACCAAGTGTTGGCAATTCCAGAAAATCCTACCTTCAAGTCACCTCCCAAAGGCTCGCAGGGGGTAAACTAGTGCATCTCCATGGTTGGAGATCACTTGCCTTACCAAGTGTTGGCCCAGGTGACTCTAAGGTGTTTTAAGTTAACTAAAAACATAGAAATCACTAAAGGATTTCACTTCCTCTTCATTCAAGGCTGAAACCACAAAGCTCTGCATTCTTGCACTTGGAACCTTTCCCGGCAACCTTAGCTCCAAGGAACTAAAGGTTTAGTTACTCATTCTCTGGGGAAACTTCCTCAGAGAGTGCATAACTTAGAAAAAATGAAAAATACAAAGTGAGAAGGTAAGGCAAAACAAAGGTTCTGAACTTTACTTACTTTCAAACTTTTACAAAAGAAAGGGTTCCTCCCCGAGAACAGGCTCTCGAGAGCTATTTATATCAACAAAAACAAAAACTAATTATTACATGGATATTTACTCTTTTTACTAACTTAAAAGCTAAGGAATCTTATAATTGGTGGCTTTCAAGGAGAATTTTGGGATTTAGACAACAAAAATCTGATGAAAAATATCTCCCAATGTCGGTAGCAAATATCAGGAAGCACTAGGGACCATTTCGCAGGTGAAAATGATGTCTGCGAGATTTCGTAGAGGCACAAAAAGGGCTACGAAATCACTTCGCAGCAAAGGGCTGATTTCGCAACGCTGCGAAGTGGTCTCTCAACTTGTGGTATTCGGCTTCCATCATGACGGGAAACTTCAGGGGGGAAACACAACACTGTACAAAAAGGCTGCGAAATCATCTTGCAACAAAAGGGTGATTTCGCAGCGCTGTGCAAAATTCTTCCTTCAGCTTGGAGCGATCAGCTTGCAATGGCTGTAACTCCTTCGTTTGAACTCCGAATTGCATACCGTTTGAAGCATTTGATTGTTAACTTCCTGAGCTTCGAAACGACATATAGCATGCATAAATTGGACTTCATAAAGTGCTCCAAAAGTGGCTGACATGACTATCATCAAGAATATGCTTCATGACAGATTTCTCTTTGCTTCTTCTCCTTACATTCCGGATTTACTCAAGGCAGCAAAGGACTTCAAAGCTTTAGTTCTTCACGTTTCTGAGCTTCAATTTACTTTTCCAAAGATTCCAAACAAATCTCCTCAATCTCGGATTGCTTTGGTGATCAAAAAGGCTATCAAAACACCAAAACTTAACACATATTGATTAGAAGTGCTTGCAAAGGTCCTTAATATGTTAATTGGGTTAAAAGGCAATAACTACTACTCAAAAGTGTTTAAAAGAGTTAATTACAAGCTATGAAATAGCACATTTGGAGTAGTAATCACTCCCCCCAACCGACATATTGCTAATCCCTTAGCAATGAAGGAGAGAAAAGAAAAAAATAAAAATAAAAGTTACTATAATTTACAACATCATGCTGATTACTTCAAAAAATTTTAAGTGGCATGATGATCTAACTCCCACATGGAACATTGAAGAAATATAAACTCAAATTTCAACAAGAGTTATCAAAAACTTTGCTAAACAATATTAATCAAGGGAATGCATTATGCAAACTGAAGTTTTAAAATCATTTTCACTTCCAAAGAACCAAACTTTATTCTTCCACAAAAATCTAAGTGTATGATTCCTTAGCTTCCGAATATAGTATGCTAAACTAATCTCTCCCCCCAACCTATCTCTTTTCAACACTTAGTAAACTGACCAAAATCAATAAGAAAAGAACACATTTTTTTTTAAGGAGGCTTAAAGGGGTATTTTTTCTGAATTGTCCATGTAACGGGGGTCCATCGATGACTCCCAACCAATTAAGGTTTAGGGCATCAAGCTTTAAGGATCTTTCAACCACTAACTCCTCGAATTTTACCCCGGACTTTTGAGAATGATTGATTTTTTAATACCCAAGCACCTACCATATGCTAACTCCACCTATCCACCCTTGTAACGAGCATTGAGGTCGGTGATTCCCAACCAATTAAGGCTTAGGGCACCAGGTTTTAAAGATTTTCACCATATACCCCTCAGACCTTGCTTGGGCTTCAAGGCAAGCAAACATTTTTCTTTCTTTATTTCAAAGGCTCATTGGCCTTTCATAAGGTGTCTCAACTTTATCAAATGAGGTCAAAGGTACCAAGTCCCAAAATTTTCCTAAGTCAAGAGGGAAATAGTTTTTCATCTTATACTCGAACCTATTGTGCACAGTGTGTGAATAGCTTAAAGTGGAAGAACTAAACTCGATTTCAATAGAAGCTTCAACAATTGAACGACTTTAGTAAGCATAATCCATATTCTAAGTCAAGTGAAAAGCAACAGTTCAATTTCTCCTATTTTAATTTGAAAAATTTTCCTCAAAATCCATGGAGATTAGAGTGGACTATAAAAGATTACAACTAATTTATCAACATAATTGCATTACCAAAATAACTTAGCATACTTCCTTTCTCATTTCTCCCCCCCCCCCCCCCCCAACCGAACTGAGCATTGTCCTCAATGTGATATGGGTGATTGCAATTAAAGGGAGGAAGTGGTACCTCCTGAGTGATGTCAATTTCGAATACTGATTGGAGAAACCACATGTTTCAAAAACAATAAAAGATATGAGTAGAGGAAGTAGGATAAAATAATGCTAAGAGTACTCATAAATTGATAGATTTGTATTACTTCATTTGATGAAAATACAAAAAGAGAACAAGTAATACAATTAATCCCAGTATATAATATCAAAAGCATGGGATTTCTAGAGCTATTCTAGTAAAGAAAATATAAGGAAAATACATAAAGGAAATACATAAAGGGCATATATAAAGGAAACTATGAAAATGATCAGATAGTGGCTGGAGGATGATGTGGAGATGATGGCTCAGCTGCCTCTGCCTCTCCTGTAGTCGGCTCCTTAGGAGGCATAGTCTGATGTACAAAAGGAGGGGCCTGTGATGGCTCTGGTGGGATAGGAATGCTCAGGAAGTGATATAGTACCCAGATAATGTTGAATCTGCCTCAGGATGGCAGTGTGCTCCTGGCATGCTCTAATGGCTGCCATCTCCTGAGCAAGGCTGCTCTGAGATGCAGTGAGAGTCTACAGTGAGCGACATAACTCCTTATACTCAGAAATGGGAATGGCCATCCTGGGCTCAGTTGAAGAAGATGGCTGTGATGAGGCTGGAGTGACTGGAGGGGCTCTGGATATGATAGGAGAGGCAATAGGTATACCCTCAGGTATATGACGTGGAGATGCTCTCCTGGTAGTTGGTATTGCAGCTGGTTGTGGCTGCCCTGGCTGCTTAACTCTATATGTTGTCATATTGTTCCATTTGTCGAGAGTGAAGACCTCTCGGCAAATATGTTTGCGCTCCAACTTAGGATCTGATGGATACCCCAAATGCTCCAGAATCTGGCATAGCAGCCGTGGAAAGAGAAGTGGAATGGCATCAGCTCTGCAGTCCAAATTCCCTTCTATTGGCGGCTGAGTGAGCATCAGACGCATAATTATCATTTCAGGAGCTACCCCGGATGGAATTTGGGGTTCAGAAAGTGGCGGTTGGAGCTCCTGAGGCTGTGCTGGTGGTGCCGGAGATGACACCAGAGATGGCGCTGGAGAGGGCTCTGGAGACTGCTCTGTTAAGTCTATGGGCTCTAAGCTTTCAACCCTGGCCCTCTTTTGCAGGGGCCGACCCCCTGACCTAGTGAGATAACGCCTCGCCGGAGGCTTCTGCGGCGCGGGCTTCGTCGGAGGGGAAACAACTTTTGGCCATGGAGGTTCAGAGGTGGGATCTGGAACGGGTTCCTCTCGCGGAATTCGTTTGCGGCTGGAAGGAGAGGAAGACTTGGCTCCTCTGGTTCGCGCCATTTCGGATTGCCGAAATTTGGCCGGAAGTGATGACTGGAGAAGATGATCGGAGATTCGCACGACGTCGGGCTCGGGCAAGGAGATGAACAGTCAGCAACTATGGCGCGCTCTCTTTTTGAAACCCTTTCGCAGCTTAAATGACCGATATATATAAAAATAACGGAATATTAAGGGTCATTTTGAGTTTCGCAGAAGAACGTCGATTTCGCAGCAAAAAGCTATTTTCGCAGCCTACTTCGCAGTCCGTTTTGCAGTTGCGAAAGGAGTGTCACTGTGCTGCGAAATGGCACTCGTGTGACAAAATCGATTTCGCAACTACGAAATACCCTGCGGAATGGAACTTTGGATGCGAAATCAGGGATTTTCACACTTTATAGCTTCGCAGCCGTTTCGCAGCTGCGAATTGGGGGCTCCTGTGCTGCGAAGTGGCACTCGTGTGCCAAACTTGGTTTCGCAGCTGCGAAAATTTTCGCAGAGGAGTCAAATGAGTTGCGAAATGATTTCGCAAAGGATGGCCGCTTTCGCAGAGACATGCTGATTTCGCAGCGGCTTTGTTTAGGCTGTGAAAATGGTTTCGCAGCGAAGTGCTAATTTCGCAGAGGATTTCCTTAGACTGCGAAGTCTCGCAGAGCCCTGTTTTTGCTCTGTTTACACTCTGTTTTTGCTCCGATTTCTCCTCGTTTCTTCCTTTCAATTTCTTTGCATTTTCTTCCACCTAAGATCATTCAAAAACATTAAAACACATATAAACACATAATTTAAGATCAAGAATTAAAATGAAAAGCATGGAAAAAACTTTGAAATTTACAAAATTTACAAAAATTTTGGACTTTGGTGAAACCAAGTCCATCAAACCCTTATTTGCTCAGGCTTTTTGTGGCTCAAGGAGGTTGATTTCCTCATTTTCTGGTTTGAATGGCCCCATGAATGGCTTGAGACGATATCCATTGACTCTAAAGGTATCTTTGCCATTGGAATTCAATAATTCCACCACTCCATTGACATAAACCTGATGAATAATGAACGGCCCTATCCACCTTGACTTGAGCTTCCCAAGAAAGATATGGAGTCTTGTGTCATAAAGTAAAACTCTCTGTCCTTTCTGAAATTCTTTGTTGGAGATTAGTTGATCATGCCACTTCTTCATCCTCTGTTTTGCAACTTTGGAATTGATGTAAGCATCATTTCTTAATTCCTCCATCTCATTAAGGTCTAGACACCTCTTTGCTCCGGCTCTGATCAAGTCCATGTTCAGCTTCTTTATTGCCCACCAAGCTTTGTATTCAACTTCCACAAGGAGATGGCATGCTTTGCCATAGACAAGACGATAGGGAAACATGCCGAGAATAGTCTTATAAGCTGTTCTATACGCCCATAATGAATCATGAAGCCTAATAGACCAATCTTTTCTACTTGCATTCACCACTTTCATCAATATGTTCTTTATTTCCCTGTTAGCTAGCTCAACTTGCCCGGAAGTCTGAGGATGATAAGGCGTAGCTACCTTATGCTTCACTCCATACTTGGCTAATAAAGCTTCAAAAGGTTTGTTGCAAAAATGAGCACCTCCATCACTGATTATGGCTTTGGGCACCCCAAATCTTGAGAAAATGTTCTCTTTAAGGAATTTGAGAACCACCCTGTGATCATTTTGTCTACAAGGGATTGCCTCAACCCATTTAGAAACATAATCCACCCCCACCAAGATGTAAGAATTACCAAAAGACATTGGGAAAGGCCCCATAAAGTCAATGCCCCATACATCAAATAGCTCAACTATTATAATGGGGTTCATAGGCATTTGATTCCTTTTTGTTAACTTTCCAAGCCTTTGCCATCTATCACAACTTCTACACATGATGTGGGCATCTTTGAAAAGAGATGGCCAAGTAAACCCTGATTGCAACACCTTCATAGCTGTCTTCTAAGAGGCAAAGTGACCTCCACATGCATTCTCATGACAATGGTTTAGAATCCCTTGCTGCTCATCTTCAGGGACACACTTCCTTATGATCTGATCTGCACAATACTTAAAAAGGAAAGACTCTTCCCAATAATAAGCATGAATTTTTGAAAAGAAGTGCTTCCTGTCCTATGCATTCCACTCACTTGGAATTTCACCAGTAACTAGATAATTAGCAATATGAGCATACCAAGGAGTTTTTACTAGGAACATAAGTGATTCCTCAGGAAAGTCATCATTAATAGGCAAGGAATAGGAATTATGTGCTATAACTAACCTTGAAAGATGGTCAGCTACCACATTCTCCACTCCTTTCTTATCTTTGATTTGGAGATCGAATTCTTGTAGCAAAAGAATCCATCTAATCAACCTTGCTTTTGCATCTTGCTTTGTCAATAAATACTTCAAGGCTGAATGGTCAGTGAAAACAATGATGAAAGACCCTACTAAATAAGCACGAAATTTGTCCAAGGCAAATACCACAGCTAACAATTCTTTCTCTGTAGTTGTGTAGTTCCTTTGAGCTTCATTCAGTGTTTTGCTTGCATAGTAGATCACATAGGGCTTCCCATCTTCTCTTTGGCCAAGCACAGCTCCTATAGCAAAGTCACTGGCATCACACATCAGTTCAAAGGGTAGTTGCTAGTTAGGGGCTCTCACTATTGGAGTTGTTGTTAAAAACTTCTTCAGTTGATCAAAGCTATTTTGACATCTTTCATCCCATATAAACTTAGCATCCTTAGCTAACAGCTCACAAAGAGGTTTTGAAAGACTTGAAAAACCTTTTATAAACCTCCTATAGAACCCTGCATGGCCAAGGAACTGTCTTACTCCTTTCACAGTTGTTGGGGATGGTAATTTGACAATAAGCTCCACCTTTGCTTTATCAACTTCAATGCCTTTTTTGGAGATAATATGGCCAAGGACAATTCCTTGACGTACCATAAAATGGCATTTCTCCTAGTTGAGCACCAAGTCTTTTTCAATGCATCTGTGAAGAACCGCTTCCAAATTGATTAAGCATTCCTCATATGTACCTCCATATACGGTGATGTCATCCATGAAAACCTCCATAATTCGCTCCACCATATCACTGAAAATACTCAACATACATCTTTGAAATGTTGCAGGTGCATTGCATAAACCAAATGGCATCCTTCTGTAAGCATATGTTCCAAATGGACATGTAAAGGTGGTTTTTTCCTGATCTTCCACATCAATTTCAATCTGAAAATACCCTGAATACCCGTCCAAGAAACAATAGAACGGATGACCAGAGACTCTTTCCAGTACTTGGTCAATAAATGGCAATGGAAAATGATCTTTCCTGGTTACAACATTCAACTTTCTATAATCAATACACACCCTCCAAACTGAAGTGAGGCGTGTAGTAATTTCCTCTCCTTTTTCATTCTAAACCATTGTAATCCCTGACTTCTTTGGTACCACTTAAGTAGGACTCACCCAAGGGCTATCAGATATAGGGTAAATAATGTCTGCTTGAAGTAGCTTCAGCACCTCAGCTCGCACCACCTCTTGTAAATGAGGATTCAATCTTCTTTGAAGTTGACGAATTGGTTTTGCTTCCTCCTCCATATATATATGATGCGTGCAAACTAAAGGACTAATGCCTTTCAAGTCGGATATTTGCCATTCTATTGCCTTCTTGCACCTCTTGAGAACTTCCAGTAAACACTTCTCTTGATGACTGGTCAGAGATGAAGATATTACAACAAGACATTGATTATTTTCTTCAAGGTATGTATATTTCAGCTCCACGGGTAGAGGCTTCAGATTGAGTTTTGGAGTTTCTTTTTCAGCAACTGCCTCTTCTTTTTTATTGAATAAATGTAGAATCTCTTCTATCCTTCTCCAACTTTGTAGAGTAGCAAGCACATTAGGGGGTTCAGAAAAACCTTCCTCAAAATCCACAAGACTTTCATTCAGCTTGTCCTGCATATTCTGATTACAGTGCTTCTCTACCATAGTGTCAATGATGCACACCTCTTCAGGACCCTCTTCTTCTTCCGGAGTGGTTTGCTTTTTAGACATATAGAAGATATTGAGATCAAGTGTCATGTTGCCAAAAGTGAGTTGCATAAGCCCATTCCTACCGTTGATGATTGCATTTGAGGTAGCAAGGAATGGCCTTCCAAGGATGATAGGAACTAAATTAGCTTCCTTTACAGTAGGGTCTGTATCAAGAACAATAAAATCTACCGGATAGTAGAAATTATCAACTTGAACCAAGACATCCTCAATTACCCTCCTTGGAATTTTTATTGATCTATCTGCTAGAGATAGAGTGATTGCCGTTGGCTTCAACTCACCAAGTCCCAATTGCTTGTAGACAGAGTATGGAAGCAAATTCACACTTGCTCCCAAGTCTAACAAAGCTTTCTCCACTACCTTTTCTCCAATCATGATTGAAATGGTAGGACTTCCCGGATCTTTGTACTTCAATGGAGACTTACATTGTAAGATTGCACTTACTTGCTCAGTCAAGAAGGCTTTCTTATTTACAGTCAACCCTCTTTTAATAGTACATAAGTCCTTTAGGAACTTTGCATATGTTGGAACTTGTTTAATCATATCCAGTAATGGGATATTGAATTTCACTTGTCTCAATACTTCAAGAATTTCAGATGCATTTCTAATCCCCTTTTCCCATGCAATGCTTGAGGAAAAAGAGGAGAAGTTGATTTCTTCAGCATTTCTTCTTTTTGAAGCTCCTTCTCTGGAATTACATTCATTGTTGAATCATAGTCCTTCTTCTTTTCACTGATCTCACTCTCTTTGTATTCCATTTCCTCCCCTTTCTTTATCTCTTCTTCTTTCTCAACATGTGGCTTGGGTGTTGGCTTCTCAATTTTTTTACCACTCCTTAGAGTGATCAAGGCTTTGACATCTTTCATCTGTGACGATTCTCCCTCTTGAACCTCCACTTCATGGACACCCTTGGGGTTTTGGTGGGGTTGAGAAGGAAATCTTCCCTTTTCTTGCACTGTGTTTAAATTTGTGAGCCTTGAAATTGAGTATTGGAGATTATCAAACTTTTGGGATATATCATTTTGCATTCCATCCATCCTTTTATTCAAAGTACTCTCCACTCTGTCAATTTTTTGATTGAGTTGAGCATTGATGGCTTCTTGGTTTCCAACAAAATCTCCCACTACCTTGCTGATAACCCGACTCTTGGTAGCTTGGCATGTAAGGGTATCAACAAAATTTATACCTAAGGTCCTTACACTAAAGTAGCAAAGCTACTATATCATAGTGGCTCTAGGATCGAACACTGGGAAGGGTTTTTACTTTAACTGATGAAGTTCGGAGGATGGAGTGAACTTTTCTTAATAAAAATTAGGTTAAGATGAAAACATAAAAAGATAAAGGTGTTGTAAACTAAACTAACATAAAAATAGGTTAAAAGATGGAAAAAGAAGTTTCTCAAAGCTTTGGATAGCCATGCTTAACTCACGGTGTAAAAATGGAGATTTTGGAACTTTTCACCTCGAGTTGGGGAAGCAACTCAGGTGATGCTTACTTCCCGAACCGGTATGTGTTTAACAACTGAGTTTTAGTCCTTGAAAACTTACAAAAAGGGTAGTTGAACCTCATAAATGCTCTTTTAATGATATAGGTCATCTCCTCGACTTGCAATACAATGGCTCGTAGGAGATAACTAATGAACGTCAGTGGATCTAACAATAAGAATCCACTGAGACCAAAAGGTTATCAAGTATTGGCTATTCAAAGCAAGTCAGAGGGATTAAAAGCTTTACTTTGAATGAAAACATTTATGACGCTCAGCTACTTACATTCATGGCTTGGAAATCTCCATCTTGACACGGGAGCTTCACATGACATCCATTACTTCAAGAAACTAAAAGGCTTTAGCCTCTCATCCTTGGGGATTTCATCCTCCAAGGATGTTTGGCTACTAAGAAAATAGAAAATAGTAGAGAGAAAAAGAAAGCAAAAGATACTCTCTATTTCACTAAGTGTAAAATTTACAAAAGTTGGTCTCCTGGAGAAAGTTCCCCCGACCGTCCAAAAAATGAAAATTACAAAACAATATATAACAGGTTGTTTGCCCCTGTATTCTTGCTTAACAACTAAGGAATCATCTAATTGGTGGATTACAAGGAGAGAATTGGGATTTAGACAACAAATATCTGAAGCAAAATATCAAAAAACGTTGGTCGCAAATATCTGGAAGCACTCAGGAGAATTTCGCAGGCGCACAAAATGGCTGCGAAATTTCGCAGCCGAAGGCTGATTTCGCAGCCCTACGAAATTGGCCTTTAGCTTGGAGTGATCTGCTTCCATTGGCTCTAACTTCTTCATTTCAACTCTGATTTGCAAACCGTTTGAAGCATTGGATTTCTGGCTTCCCGATCTTCGAAACGACATAAAGCATGCATAAATTGGACTTCAGGAAGTACTCCAAAAGTGGCTGAAATTACTGTCATCAAGAATGCTTCAAGGTAGATTCTCTCTTTACTTCTCCTCCTTGCATTCCGGATTGGTTATGGCAAAGGACTTTAAGGCTTCAAAGCTTTGATTCTTCATGTTTCTGAGCTTTCCATTGCTTTGCCATGGATTCCAAATAACTCTCCTCCATCTTGGATTGCCTTGGTGATCAAATTACTAACAAAAACACCAAAACTTACACAAAGTGATTAGAAGTGATTGCAAAGGTCCTTAATATGTTGATTGGGTTAAAAGGCAATAATTACTACTCAAAAGTGTTTAAAAGAGTTAATTGCAAGCTATCAAATATCCCTTTTTGAGTAGTAATCACTTGCTGAGATTTGCTATTGCTTGTTCAAGACTTGAAGATTGTTGAGATGGTTGATCCGGCTGTTGGTACTGAGTTGTTCTGGCCTTCCATGAGAAATTTGGATGATTCCTCCAACTTGAGTTGTAAGTATTTCCATAAGGCGCATTGTTATTGGGCTTGAATTGTCCAACAACATTTGCTTGATCTCTAAACATTTCCCTTTCAGCTGAAATTGCAGGGCATTCCTCCACCAAATGTTCATATGATTGACAATTAGGACAAAGCTTCACTTGCACTGGTGCTTCAGCAACAGCTTGCACTTCATGCACTTTCTTCAGTTCCAGCTCCTCCAATCTTCTTGTCACAACTGCCAATTTTGCTTTCATATCATCATCTTCTTTCAAGGTATACATCCCAACCTTAGCATTAAAAACACTCAGTTGAGACTTCATCTTCCCCACTTCTCCTTTGGTTGGTTCATCCCATCCCCTTGAAACTTCAGCTACATAGTTCAAGAAATCCATAGCTTCCTCCGGATTTTTGCTCATGAAATCTCCTCCACACATTGTCTCGAGGAGTTGCTTCATTGAGGAAGACATCCCATCATAAAAATAGCTCACCAATAGCCAAGTATCAAAGCCATGGTGAGGGCAAGCATTTATAGCTTCCATGTATCTTTCCCAACACTCATAGAATTTCTCATTCTCTTTAGCTGAGAAATTTGAAATTTGCCTTTTCAAGCCATTTGTTCTATGAGTGGGAAAAAATTTCTTGAGGAATTCAGCTTGTAAGTCAATCCAAGTGCGGATACTCCTTGGCCTTAAAGAATTAAGCCAAATTTTTGCCTTATCCTTTAAAGTGAAAGGAAATAACTTAAGCCTCATCAAATCAATTGAAGCTCCTCCCTCTTGGAATGTATTACAAACATCTTCAAATTCCTTGATATGTGCATAGGGATTCTCACTTTCCATCCCATGGAAAGTTGGTAGAAGTGGAACAAGATACGGTCTGATCACTAGCTGCTCTGTAGGGGGCACTATACATGATGGTGCACTCATACGAGGTGGATGCATACGATCCCTCATTGATCTGAATTCATTGAGATTGTCTTGACGACCTTGGTGACTATGCTGATCTTTAGGTGTAGCTTCCATGATATTCAAGCTCAATTCCAATTCCTTGTTATGAGGTGTATCATGTTTAACAAGCCTTCCTCCACTGTCTTGTATCCAATTTGGCATACACAACTAGTATCTATCTGTAACTAAATTGAAAATAAAGGACAACAAAAGGAAACAGGGCTACAACAACAAAATTAAACTAAGCTGAATTTAAAAGATAAATTTGGATTATGAATTAGTAAAGAAAGAATGAGAATTAGTAAAATGAAAGAGACGTTACCAATCTTGTGATGAAAATCACAAGTGCTCAGAAATAGTATCACTATAAACATGACACCTTCCCCGGCAACGACGCCATTTTGATTCGTGCCCAATTGGTGTCTCAGCTGATTCGTGTCCAGCTGGTGCTCCTTGATTGAGGGAGTAATCAACAAAATTTATAACCTATTACACCATATACTAGGGTAGCAAAGAAAAAGCTACTATAGTATAACGGCTCTAGGATCATTCACTGGGAAGGGTTTCCAAATTACAAATGATACCAATTCAAAGTGAATTGGTGTTGTTTCATTTCAAGGTTAGCTTAAGAAATAAAACAAAAACTTTGATTGGTAAAGATTTAGATTTAAAATGAATACAAAGCAAGTGATGGAAATTACTTAGGAAGAAAAACATTCCTTGGAGGATCAGGTTCACTGGGAAGGTTCCTCATGCAAAAGACATAGCTTAGGTCAGTTGGTTCATTTCCTTGCGTGAGAGAATCAACATATAGTCAATTCTCTAACCGGTGTTGTACAGATACATCCTTTAATTAGATTTCAGCTTTAATTCTCTCACTGATGCAACTTGCAATGGTTCGAGCCTCTCACTAAGCCTTAACCATTCAAGGTGATCTTTAACCTTGGACTTCCCTTCTCAAGCTCGCAAGAGATAACTAATGGATGTCTCCTTAGAGTCCAAAAGCTTACCAAGTGTTGGCAATTCCAGAAAATCCTACCTTCAAGTCACCTCCCAGAGGCTCACAAGGGGTAAACTAGTGCATCTCCATGGTTGGAGATCACTTGCCTTACCAAGTGTTGGCCCAGGTGACTCTAAGGTGTTTTAAGTTAACTAAAAATATAGAAATCACTAAAGGATTTCACTTCCTCTTCATTCATGGATGAAACCACAAAGCTCTACATTCTTGCACTTGGAACCTTTCCCGGCAACCTTAGCTCCAAGGAACTAAAGGTTTAGTTACTCATTCTCTGGGGAAACTTCCTCAGAGAGTGCATAACTTAGAAAAAATGAAAAATACATAGTGAGAAGGTAAGGCAAAACAAAGGTTCTGAACTTTACTTACTTTCAAACTTTTACAAAAGAAAGGGTTCCTCCCCGAGAACAGGCTCTCGAGAGCTATTTATATCAACAAAAACAAAAACTAATTATTACATGGATATTTACTCTTTTTACTAACTTAAAAGCTAAGGAATCTTATAATTGGTGGCTTTCAAGGAGAATTTTGGGATTTAGACAACAAAAATATGATGAAAAATATCTCCCAATGTCGGTAGCAAATATCGGGAAGCACTAGGGACCATTTCGCAGGTGAAAATGATGTCTGCGAGATTTCGCAGAGGCACAAAAAGGGCTACGAAATCACTTCGCAGCAAACGGCTGATTTCGCAACGCTGCGAAGTGGTCTTTCAACTTGTGGTATTCGGCTTCCATCATGATGGGAAACTTCAAGGGGAAAACACAGCACTGTACAAAAAGGCTGCGAAATCATCTCGCAACAAAAGGGTGATTTCGCAGCGCTATGCAAAATTCTTCCTTCAGCTTGGGGTGATCGGCTTGTAATTGCTGTAACTCCTGAATCGTGCACCGTTTGAAGCATTGGATTGTTGACTTCCTGAGCTTCGAAACGACATATAGCATGCATAAATTGGACTTCAGGAAGTGCTCCAAAAGTGGTTGACATGGCTGTCATCAAGAATATGCTTCATGACAGATTTCTCTTTGCTTCTTCTCCTTACATTCCGGATTTACTCAAGGCAGCAAAGGACTTCAAAGCTTTAGTTCTTCATTTTTTTGAGCTTCAATTTGCTTTGCCAAAGATTCCAAACAACTCTCCTCAATCTCGGATTGCTTTGGTGATCAAAAAGGCTATCAAAACACCAAAACTTAACACATATTGATTAGAAGTGCTTGCAAAGGTCCTTAATATGTTAATTGGGTTAAAAGGCAATAACTACTACTCAAAAGTGTTTAAAAGAGTTAATTACAAGCTATGAAATAGCACATTTTGAGTAGTAATCAATTCTACTTGTTGAGGAACCTCTGCCTTAATCTAAGGCCTTCCATATGTTTATCCATTGACCCTCAATCATAGGAGCTAAATTCATTTATTTTATAATCAATCTTTATGTGTAATTAAGTCGTTATACAATTTGTAAATGATTATATATATGAAAGACTCTCACCACTAAAAAGTGTGGTGGCTTTCAAACATTCTCATGGTATTAGAGCATACCTGGATTAACATCCCACGATCCCCAATGGTCTCTGATTCTTTTTCCACCATCCTTCCCTTCAACACCATGATTCACATGGTTACTATCAAACTCTCATCCTCCAACTATCTCTTATGGAAGAGCCAACTTCTTCCCCTTCTCGAGAGCCAAGGTCTGTTGGGTCATGTGGACGGTTCTCTTGAGTTGCCACCTGTAACGACCCGCACCCAACCATGTAGATATTGTCCGCTTTGGGCCCAGGAAGGTCCTCACGGCTTTAAAACGCGTCTACTTGGTTAAGAGGAGTCTCTACATATATAGCGCCAGGAACTTGCTCCCTTATCCGATGTGGGACATCACAAATACCCCCCCATGCAGACACAATGTCCTCATTGTTTCCCATGGGATTGCGGGGCCAAACAGACAAACACCCATTCCGGAGCCAAACAAACCCCCACACCGGGGTCGGGGATCAGCTCTGATACCATTTGTAACGACCCGCACCCAACCATGTAGATATTGTCCGCTTTGGGCTCAAGGGGGCCCTCACGGCTTTAAAACGTGTCTACTTGGTTAGGTGCGGGTCGTTACAAATGGTATCAGAGCTGATCCCCGACCCCGGTGTGGGGGTTTGTTTGGCTCCGGAAGGGGTGTTTGTCTGTTTGGCCCCGCAATCCCATGGGACACAATGAGGACATTGTGTCTACATGGGGGGGTATTTGTGATGTCCCACATCGGATAAGGGAGCAAGTTCCTGGCGCTATATATGTAGAGACTCCTCTTAACCAAGTAGACACGTTTTAAAGCCGTGAGGACCTTCTTGGGCCCAAAGCGGACAATATCTACATGGTTGGGTGCGGGTCGTTACAAATGGTATCAGAGCCGATCCCCGACCTCGGTGTGGGGGTTTGTTTGGCTTTGTCTGTTTGGCCCCGCAATCCCATGGGACACAACGAGGACGTTGTGTCTGCATGGGGGGGTATTTGTGATGTCCCACATCGGATAGGGGAGGAAGTTCCTGGTGCTATATTTGTAGAGGCTCCTCTTAACCAAGTAGACGCGTTTTAAAGCCGTGAGGGCCCCCTTGGGCTCAAAGCGGACAATATCTACATGGTTGGGTGCGGGTCGTTACACCACCTCCATTTGATCCTCCTACCTCTCAGACACCAATTACCAAACACTTGGCATGGAAAGCCACTGATCAGCGCCTACTGAGTCTTCTCCTTTCCTCTCTCACAGAGGAAGCCATGGTTGAAGTCGTCGGCCTCTCCACATTCCATGAGGTTTGGACTACTCTCAAAAACACCTTCAGCTACCGCTCTAAAGCCCATGAAATTTGCCTCAAAGATGACCGCCAATTGATGAAGTGTGGCACCCTTCCAGTCACTGCCTACGCCCGTGTTTTCAAAGCCTTATGCCATCAGCTTCATGCCATTGGTCGCCCTGTTGATGGAACCGACAAAGTCCACTGGTTTCTTCATGGCTTAGGACCCGATTTCTCCTGTTTTTCTATTGCCCAAATGGTATAGACTCATCTTCCCTGCTTCCCGGATCTTGTGTCCAAAGCTGAGAGCTTTGAACTTTTTCAAAAGTCTCTTGAAAGTCCGACACCTTCAGCTGCAACATTCACTGCTAGCCATGGCTCCTCTCAACATGGGGGTGGTTCTTCTCATTCCAGACATGGCCGTGGGAATGGCTCCAGCCACAAGTCCTCCAGTCACGGACAGGGTCGTGCCTAACCCATTCAAGGTCGTCGACCACCATGGTGCTAGATTTGCCGCTTGGATGGGCACTATGCTGATCGGTGCAGGCAATGCTATGATCGACCCCAATATGATCCCTCAGCGCACCTTGTAGAAGCTTTCAACACTTCATGCTCCATATCTGGAAATGAAGCCTTTAATTGGTTCTTGGACACTAGGGCTTCGACCCATATGACTCCAGCCCACTCCACTTTGGACCAGTCCACTACTTACGCAGGTAAAAATTGTGTGATTGTAAGGAATGGTGCGTCCCTACCTATTACCCACATTGGTAAAATTTCCCCTTCCCCAAATCTTTATCTGTTAAATGTTTTGGTCATTCCTCACCTCACTAAAAATCTTTTGTCTATTAATAAATTAACGCATGATTTTCCTTTATCCGTTACATTTACAAATAATTTTTTCACTGTTCAGAATCGACAAACGGGAAAGGTGGTGGCAACCGGTAAAAGAGATGGAGGCTTATATGTGCTAGAACGCGGATATTCCACTTTTATTTCTGTTCTTAAAAATAAATCACTTCATGCTTCGTATGATTTATGGCATTCTTACATTAGACATGTGAATCATTATGTTATCTCTTTTTTAAATAAAAAAGGACAGTTTTATCTTACCTCTTTATTGTTGTCTCCTAAATTATGTGATACATGTCAACTTGTGAAGAATCACCGTTTGCTTTATTGTCGTAATGAACATAGATCTTCTAGTGTTTTAGATCTTATTCATTATGATATCTTGGGTCCTTCCCCAGTCAAATCAAATTTGGGATTTGTCTACTATGTTTTATTCATTGAAGATTATTCTCATTTCACTTGGCTTTATCCATTGAAACTGAAATCTGACTTCTATGATACTTTTATTCATTTCCAAAAATTTGTGGAAAATCAACATTCTGCTCATATAAAAAATTTTCAAAGTGACGGTGGTGTAGAATTTACTAGCAACTGCTTTAAAGCCCATCTTCGTATATCTGGTATTCATCATCAACTCTCTTGTCTATATACTCCCGCCCAAAACGGTCGCACAAAAGGAAAACACTGTCATTTGACTGAGACCAGCTTGTCCCTACTTTTCCATTCCCACACTTCCCATCGCTTCTGGGTTGATGCCTTTAGCACTGTAGCTTATATCATCAACCGATTGCCCGTACCACTTCTTGGAGGTAAGTCCCCTTTTGAGCTTCTATATGGTTCATTTCCAAATTATGAAAATTTTCATCCCTTTCGTTGTTGTGTTTATCCTTGTTTATGTGATTATATGCCTAACAAATTTTCCCCCCGTAGCATTCCTTGCATTTTTTTGGGTTACAGCTCCTCTTACAAAGGTTTCCTTGTCTTGATCCTACCACTTCTAGGCTATATATCACCCACCATGCTCAATTTGATGAGACTCACTTTCCCTTTCTCACTACCTCTTAGGCTCAACCCTTATCCTCCCTCAAATTCTCAAATTTTCTAGAACCCAGTCTTCCCCATCTAGCCATGCTCCTATCTTCCCCTATGCCTCATTCTCGGCATATTGCACAATCCGGATCTACCCCTTGTGGTATTTGTACTAATCCAGTGGATGAGCCTTTGTAGGTCAATGATTCTCTTACAGGTTCATCTCTGCCACACTCGGATCCTAGTCCCGCTTCTCTTGAGCTCACCACTAAGCTACCTACCCCTGCTCCTATTGCGGCTGCTTTGATGGCTTCTCATCTAATGATTACACGAGCCAAAGTTGGTATTTTCACAAATCGCCATCCGACGAATCTTGCTCTCTTGGGATCCTCTGGTCTTCTCTATGCTCTCCTTGCATCCACTGAGCCCAAAGGATTCAAATCTGGTACTAAGAATCCTGCTTGGCTCGCCACTATGGATGAAGAAGTTCAAGCCTTACAAACTAATCGTACTTGGATTTTGGTTCCTCGCCCTGCCAACACCAACATTGTGGGTTCCAAATGGGTGTTTCGGACCAAATACTTGCCCGATGGATCAATTGAGTGTCTCAAAGCTCGCCTTGTTACCAAAGGCTATACACAGGTACCTGGTCTCGACTACACTGACACTTTTAGTCCTGTTATGAAGGCTACAATTGTCCATGTTGTCCTCTCTCTTGTTGTGACCAACAAATGGTCTCTCCGTCAACTTGATGTCTAGAATGCATTTCTTAATGGTCATCTTACTGAACATGTCTATATGGAACAACCTCTTGGGTATATTGACCCCCGCTTCCCTAATCATGTCTGTCAATTGAAGAAAGCTCTTTATGGCCTCAAATAGGCTCTCGTGCCTAGTTTCAACGCTTCAGCTCTTTTCTCATTCAACTTGGTTTTTATTGTAGTCGTGCCGACACCTCACTCTTTGTCTTTCACAGGCAGTCTGACATTATTTATTTGCTTCTTTATGTTGATGACATTATTATTACAGGCAACAACTCATCTCTTCTTGATAGCTTTACTCGTAAGCTTAATACTGAGTTTGCTACTAAGGATTTGGGTTCTCTCAGTTACTTTCTTGGTCTGGAAGCTACATCCACTGCCAATGGTCTCTTTCTTAGTCAGCTGAAATATGCCCGGGACATCCTCACGTGAGCTCAGTTACTTGATCGCAAGCCTATTCACACCCTCATGGTTGTTTCTTAGCATCTATCTTCTTATGGTCCTCTGTTTTCATATCCTACTCTTTGTCGATCTCTTGTTGGTGCTCTCCGGTATTTGACTATCACGCGTCCTGATATTGCTCATGTTGTAAACTCTGTAAGTCAATTTCTGCACTCTCTAACTAAAGACCACTTTCTTGCTGTCAAGCGCATTCTTCGCTATGTTAAGGGCACATTACATTTTGGCCTCACTTTCCATCCATCTGCTGCTCCTGGTGCTTTAGTTGCTTACTCTGATGCAAACTAAGCTGGATGTCCTAATACTCATCGTTCTACTTTTGGTTATTCTATTTACCTTGGCAACAACTTGGTTTCCTGGAGTGCCAAAAAGCAACCTACTGTTTCTCGATCTAGCTGTGAGTTTGAGTATCATGCTCTTGCTCTCACTACCGCTGAACTTCTTTGGCTCACGCATCTTCTTCGTGACCTTAGACTTTGCTTTCCACGACAACCTCTTCTCTTATGTGACAACAAAAGTGCAATTTTTTTGAGCTCCAACCCCATTTCTCACAAATGGGCTAAGCATGTTGAGTTAGATTACCACTTTCTTCTTGAACTTGTTGTTGCTGGCAAACTTCGCACTCAGTACATACCCTCATACTTACAGGTTGCTGATATCTTCACCAAAACTGTACCTCGACCTTTTATTTCAATTTTTTCGCTCCAAGCTCCACATCTATTCCAATCCGACGCTCAGCTTGCGAGGGGTGTTGAGGATCATCTGCCTTAATCTAAGGCCTTCCATATGTGCATCCATTGACCCTCAATCATAGGAGCTAAATTCATTTATCTTATAATCAATCTTTATGTGTAATTAAGCCGTTATACAATTTGTAAATGATTATATATATGAAAGACTCTCACCATTAAAAAGTGTGGTGGCTTTCAAACATTCTCACTACTTACTCATGATGTCATTGCTGCAAATATTGCTACTTCACAACACCAGAATTACAACAACAAGAATGGTGGCCAAAGTCACAATTAAAATAATCTCATTTCCAACAAAAATGGTTATAGACACAAACCAAGTAGAAGCTTAAATGGTGGACCAAATCAAGGATATCAAAATAAAAATATTGAACGTCCACAATGTTAGCTATGTGGAAAGTTCAGTCACACTGTCATAAGTTGCTACCATCGGTTTGATATTGATTTTCAAGGATTCATTACCACCAATAATTCTAATACCCTCCATAAATCTGGCAACAACAACACCACCTAAATGCAAGCCATGCTTGCATTCCCATCCACCACAAATGATGAAGCTTGGTTCTTTGACACTGGGGTTATGTATCACCTCACTCCAAGATTTTGGTGCTCTCTTAAATGTCTGGCCATACAAGGGAAGAGATCAAGCGATTGTGAGTAATGGTAAGCAAATTTTCATCCTCAATGTTGGCACAAAATCTTTTCCTTCCACTCTTAAGGTCTTGCACTTAAAGAAGGTCTTTCATGTTCTTCGTCTTACTACTAATCTCATTAATGTTTCCAAATTTTGTACTGACAATGATACCTTCTTTGAGTTCTGTCTTAAATTTTTTCTTGTCAAGGATCAGGTTACAAAGAAGGCCCTACTTCAAGGTCATCTTAAATATGGCCTATATGAATTTTCTCCACTTACTGCATTCTTCACTTCTAGCTCAATCCACATATCTAAGCCTTCACATCACATGGCTGACATTTGGCATTCCCATCTTGGTTATCCTAGTGATGTTGTTTTAAAAATAATTCTTACTATTTGTAATCCAACATGTTTGTTGTGCTTATCAATATGAAAAAATTCATAGATTACCTTTGTTTTGTCTTAATCTAGATGCTCTCACCCTTTGCCTTGATACATATGGATTTATAGGGGCATGCTCCTATTCTATCCACAACTGGTGCAAGATATTTCTTATTATTAATTGATGATTTCTCTTGGTTTTCTTGGCTACATCCTTTACATAATAAAGATCAAGCATTACCTACTTTCATTAAGTTCAAAGCACTTGTTGAAAATCAATTCAATTCTCCTAGTTTATGCTTGCTATATGATAATAGTGGAGAAAACATTTATATTTGAATATTGGAATTATAGGAATTGTTTGGAAATTTTGGAATTGCGGTATGATTCTAATTCCAATGATATTTGGACTAGTTGGAAATTTATGTGATGTAGGTGATACTTGTGAATGAGGGTAATTAACCTCATGGCATTATTTGCATCATGGTTGTGTGAAGAAAGGATAAAAACTGTGAAAAGTGCATGAAATGGAAAAAGAAAGAAAAAAATAAAATAGTGATGAAAAGTAAAGGCCTGTGTGAAGTAAATTAAGAAGAGAGAGAGATCCCTAGGGTGAAAGACCCAAAAGTTTACCCCGAGAAGACTCCGAATGGGGAGTGTATTTGGGTGTGAACGCGTATCATTCGATGAAAGCCCGAGAATGACAGTACATTGTATGATTGTGTATCACATGTTCATATGCATTTTATTTAATTGTTGAAAATTGTGGAATTGTTATAATTATAGAGATTAAAAATGTGGGTGATCAATGTTGATGAATGTTTCTTTTATGCTCATTTGAAACTTAGTAATCCTTAGTAACCCCTTGGGTGTTAGGCACCCTATTGAGCAATGTGGAATGCTCATCCCTTCCTTTTTACATCTTTTTAGATACAGATATTACTCTTGAGGATCCAAGGTAGGACAGGGAGGACTTCAGGATGCCCCTAGAGGTTTTGGAGCGACCTAGTGAAGTATGGTGTATTTGTTATGTTGGTTGTATTAGAACTTGTTTTAGCAAACTATGAACTGATTAAAATTTTCAAATATGAACTTTTATTTTTGGACTTTTATGATAATTATTATATCTTGTTGGTTTTGAGTAGTGATTAGTATATTATTAGTTGGTGGGAACTTTAGTGCGATGTATACGTAGAGAAAAAAAAATTCAGAGCGTTTTGGTTGATTGCCAGTGTGGATTAGGAGGAACCCCTAGGGTCAAACCTTTGACCGAGTCATGGGCCAAATTTTGGGTCGCCCGGAATTTAGGTAAGTGTTTGTAGGTGTTTGTGTGTATTGTTATGTTTATGATTTTTTTTATGTGTTTAGTTAATGAGCTAATTATTAATTGAATTATTTAATTGTTGATTCTTGATGCTTGAAAAATCTTGTGATGATGCCTGTTGATGATAGTAAGAAACATTATGGGGTTAATTATGTTGAATTATGTATTGTGATTGTATGAAAGTGAAGATTTTTAATAGTTGTTGAAGTTGCTAAATGGTTATATGTGAATTTATTTTGCTCACCTTGGAAGTGTGGTTGAATTAGGGCTTGTTAGATTTGAAATGGCGGGAAAGATAAGAAGAGGAAGATCTGAGATAGATAAGGAGTTAGAATTGGTAAGAGAATAACTCCGGGAAGTAAGAAGGGAGTTACGAGAGACTGCCCAATTGATAAGAGGCCAAGGTTCTAGGAGGTCAGGAGGTACCTAAGGCTAGGAGGATTCAGACCACCCTTAGAGGAGGAGCTGTTTTGAGAAGCCAGTAATGAGCCAGATGGAGGCAATGAAGAGGTTCATGGTGATGCAACCTCCATCTTTTAATGGAGAGCCCAATGCTGAAGCAGCTGAGCATTGGTTGAGGAGGATGAAAAGAATTCTAGTGGGACTAAACATACCTGTGGAAAGAAGGGTAAGTCTAATGGAGTACATGCTTGTTGACAAAGTTGATTTTTGATGGGAATCAATGAAAAGAGTATACAACACAGAGGTGATGACCTGAGAGGAATTTGAGAGAATTTTCCTAGGCAAATATTTTGGAGAGGTGGTTAAGCATGCCAAGAGGATGGAATTTGAGCACCTCATCCAAGGAGCAATGTTAGTGCTGGAGTATGAATCTCGCTTTTCGAAGTTGTCTAGATTTGCCTTAGAGATGATTAGTGAGGAAGGAGAGAAGGTTAGGAGATTCCAGTAGGAGTTGAGGCCTACTATTAGAAATAGATTAGTCTCACTAGGTATAAGGGACTATTTTGAGTTGGTTAAGAGGGCTTTGTTGGTGGAACAAGACATTGAGGAAACCAATCAAATTCAAGAGCAAAGGGGAGATAGAAAAGGGAAACAAAAAATAAGAGAAGTTCCTAGAGGAAATCCTAGGGCCAGCAATAGAGGCAAAGAGGTCAGCATTTTGAGGGGCATTCTTTGTTCTATGCAGAAGGTGAGCAGAGTGCTCATAGGGCAACTACTGCTAGAGTATGTTATGGTTGTGGAGCAGGAGATCACTTATGAAGGGCTTGCTCATTGTGGGGCATACAACAGGCTTGACCTTAGCCTCAGAGAGGCCCCCAACAGTAGCCGATAGTGCCTTTCTAACCCCCTCAGTTTCACTTGCCTTGCTACCAAATGCCGCATTTGTCCCCAACAGTGAAAAGAGCCTAGACAACCACCATGAGTAGTCAGACTCGTTCTTCTTAGGGGTCGAGTGTTAGAGGTAGGGGGAGGCAGGTAGCAAGTAGATTTTTTGCCTTGACCCCAACAGAGCTAAATGAGGACACCCTTTTGGTGGAAGGTATGATTTTGGTCTATAGTACTTGGGTGTGTGTTTTGTTTGATACTGGTGCAACTCATTTTTTTCATTTTTGCATCTTATGGCAATGCATTGGGGTTGAAAACGGAAATGGTAGAAAATCTGTTACTTATCGAGTCCCCTATGGGTATGAATTCTAGAGTTGATAGAATATGCAAGGGATGCTTTATTACCTTGGCAGATAGAGCACTTAAGGTGGATTTGAGGATTTTGGATATGACTGGGTATGATGTTATCTTGGGAATGGATTGGTTGAAGATGTATAGAATGCTTGTTAATTGTCATCGCCATGGGATAATATTTTGTCTTCCAGATGGATTTGAGGTTTGATTTATTGGAAGAAAGTGTGTTAGTTTGCCTTTTTCGCAATCTGATCTGTGCTATCAATATGTGTTGATAAAGGGATCAATAAATTTCCTAGCTTGCCTTCGTAGTAAGGAGAAAGCCCAGAAGGACATTACAGAAATTTCAATGGTGAGGAAGTTTTAGGATGTATTTCCAGACGAGCTACTAGGTTTACCACCACATAAAGAGTTTGATTTCTCTATTAAAGTATATCCAGGAACGGATTATATTTCAGTATCCCCCTATAGGATGGCCCCTTTTGAGTTGAAGGAATTGAAAACTCAGTTGGAGGAATTGTTGAGTAAGGGTTTTATTTGTCCAACTACATCGCCATAGGGAGCCCTAGTGTTGTTTGTGAAGAAGAAAGATGGCACTTTAAGATTGTGTATTGACTATAGGAAGTTGAATAGAGTTACTGTGAAGAATAAGTATCCTCTTCCAAGGATAGATGACTTGTTTGATCAATTGAAGGGTGCAAAGTATTTTAGTAAGATTGACTTAAGAACTGGGTATCATCAATTAAGAGTTATAGAAGAAGATGTCCCTAAAACCGCTTTTAGAACGAGATATCGGCATTATGAATTCTTAGTCATGCCTTTTGGGTTGACTAATGCCCCCGCTGCTTTCATGGATTCAATGAATATAATATTTTGTGCTTACTTGGATCAGTTTGTGATTATCTTTTTAGATGACATCTTGATTTACTCAAGGAGTTTGGAGGAGCATAACCAACATTTGGTGACCACCCTTAGAACTTTAAGAAGGTATTAGTTGTATGGAAAGTTGGACAAAAGTGAGTTTTGGCTTACTGAAGTGAATTTCTTAGGCCATGTGGTTTCTGAGGTAAGAATAAAAGTGGACCATACCAAGGTGGAAGTTGTGCAGGAGTGGGAAAAGCCTACTAATGTATTTGTGGTTAGAAGTTTCTTGGGGTTGGTCGGATATTATAGGAGGTTTGTGGAAGACTTCTCTAGAATTGCAGCACTAATGACTCGGTTGACTAGAAAAGGAGTGAAGTTTGAATGGAATGAGGAGTGTGAGAATGCTTTCTAGGAGTTGAAGTGGAAATTGAGCACTGCTCCAGTGTTAACTACTCCTATTAGTGGGGAGTTGTTTGCGATTTATTGTGATGCTTCTATAGTGGGGCTAGGGTGTGTGCTAATGCAGCAAGGAAAGGTGGTAGCTTATGCTTTAAGATAATTAAAGCAGCATGAGCGGAATTATCCAGCACATGATTTGGAGCTTATAGTAGTGGTGTTTGCCCTTAAGACTTGGAGACACTATTTGTATGGGGAGAAGTTTGAGGTGTACTCTGATCACAAGAGTTTGAAATACATTTTCATTCAAATGGATCTAAACTCTAGGCAGAGGAGATGGATGGAGACATTGGAAGATTATGATTTTGCTTTTCATTACCATCCTGGAAAGGAGAATGTTGTAGCAGATGCCTTGAGTAGGAAGAGCTATGGCCAGTTGTCTAGCTTAGGGTTGAGAGAGTTTGAGATGCATGTTGTTATCGAGGATTTTGAGCTATGTCTTGGTTAGGAAGGACAGGGTCCATGCTTGTACAGTATTTCGGCTAGACCAATGTTTATCCAAAGAATAGTGGAGGCCTAAGTTTATGATGAATTTTTAGAAAAGGTTCAAGCCCAATTGGTAGAAGGTGAAGTAGATGAAAATTGGTCTATGCATGTAGATGGGAGTGTGAGATTTAGAGGAATATTGTGTGTGCCAAGAGATATCGAGTTGAGGAATGAACTTCTAGCAGATGCTCATAGGGCAAAGTTTTCCATCCACCCTGGGAGTACCAAGATGTATCAAGATTTAAAGAGACGGTTTTGGTGGAGTGGGATGAAGAGAGAGATTGCTTAGTTTGTAGCCAACTATCAAACTTGTTAGCAAGTGAAAGCTGAACACTAGAGGCTTACAAGATTGTTGCAACCTTTACCTATACCTGAGTGGAAGTGGGATCATATCACTGTAGACTTTGAGATAAGGTTTCCAAGAACTAGAAGCAAGAAAAATGGAGTTTGGGTGATTGTGGAATGTCTTACTAAGTCAACTCATTTTCTAGTCATGAAGACTACTAATTCCATGAACTCTCTGGCTAAGTTATATATTCAGGAGATTGTGAGATTGCATGGGATGCCTTTGTCTATAGTGTCTGACATGGACCCTAAGTTTACTTCTCAGTTTTGGTAGAGTTTACAAAGGGCTTTGGGTACCCAATTGAATTTCAACATCGTTTTTCACCCTCAGATAGATGGTCCATCAAAAAGAGTGATCCGTATCTTAGAAGACATGTTAAAGGCTTGTGTTTTGGACTTTGGAGGGAATTGGGCAAACTACTTGCCTTTTGTAGAGTTTGCTTATAACAACTGTTACCAATCTAGTATTGGCATGGCACCTTATGAAGCACTCTATGGGAGACCTTGTAGATCACCTTTGTGTTGGACAAAGTTGGGTGAGAGTCGTTTGTTGGGACCTGAAATTGTCCAAGAGACTACAAAAAAGATACAACTCTTCAAGGAAAAACTTAAGATTGCTCGAGATAGACCAAAAGGCTATGCAAACCAAATGTGAAGGCCCTTGGAGTTTGAAGAAGGGGATTGTGTGTTTATAAAAGTGTCCCCTCGAAGAGGCATATTTCGATTTGGGAAAAAGGGGAAGTTAACCCCTATATTTGTGGGACCATTTCGGATTGATAAGAGAGTTGGCCTAGTGGCATACAAGTTAATCTTACCTCAATAGTTGTCCCTCGTGCATGATGTCTTCCATGTGTCGATGCTAAGGAAGTGTACTCTAGATCCAACTTGGGTAGTTAATTTGCAAAATGTTTATATTACTGAAGATACTTCTTATGTGGAGGAACCTTTACAAATTCTGGAAGTTGGAGAGCAGAGATTTAGGAACAAGGCGATTCCCACAGTCAAAGTGTAGTGGCAACACCATGGGATAGAAAAAGCCACTTGGGAACCTGAGGAAGAAATGAGATAACACTATACGCAATTCTTCTATAATTTTTAAGGTAAGCTTGTTTAAATTTCGAGACGAAATTACTTTTAGGAGGGTAGGATGTAATGACTAGGTATTTTAGGCCACGTTAGAATTTTTAGTTTGAAAAGTCTTCTTTTGAGTGGTGGTTGAAAAGTCAAAAAGAAAAGTGATTAGAGAACATGTGTTAATTTTGGATTGGCGGAATTCGAAATATTTCGTTGGTCAATTAGGCGAGTTGAAAATTTTGTACCACGTCAGCTTTATGATAGAAAATTTCTGAGAATCGTAGAAATTGAAAATTTCCAAAAACGAAAAACAAAAAATGAATTAATTAAAATTAACTAGAACTAATTAAGCAAAAATTAAATTAAATTGTTTAATAATAAAATTGAGAAAATTTAAATTTTGGGTTGGTATTTAATAAATTATTTTGTGTGTTGTTAAAAAAAATGAAGTGAAATGGAAATGAATTGAAAATGAAATGAAACAAAACAAAAAATAAAATAAAATTTGCAAAGGCCTGATTGGTTGGGTCATGGGCTTGTGGCTGGGGTTAAAAGCAAAAGGAATTGGGAATTAAAAAAAGAAAAGAGGGAAAGGAAATATGAAGTGGCAGAAGGGTCTCGGCGACTGTGGGGAAAATATTTTTCGCTGGTTCTTTGGCCGGCCGTTTGGATAGTCGAACGTCGTCTATTTCGCGTGAAAATTAAAGGAAGTGTTCTACTCGACGCGAGGAACGACTCTACGATGGCTGATCTTGATTTTAACTATCTGATTTGTAGATCTGTGGTAGGGAAACTTAATCCTAAAACTTTAATTAAATGTTTTTTTTCTTGAAAAAAATTGTACATCTTGTCGTTATGAGTTAAATAGGTAATGTTTATGATATAGGAATTTTATTGGATGATTGGGAATATTTTTGGAATTTTTCTGATTTCGGGAAAATTTTTTTGGTTGATAAATGGTTGCTTTTGGGTTGTTAAAATTATTGGAATTGTTGAAAAATTATGAAATTGTGGTATAATTTATAATTTATTGATATATGTTTTTTTATTAGAATTATTGGAATATTTTTGGTATTTTTATTATGGAAAAATAATTATATTTGATTATTGAAAATTATTGGAATTGTGGAAAATTATAGAATGTTGGTTTAGATTATGTTTAATTGAGATGTGAATTATTTGAAATTTATTTGGTTGTTTTTGGTAATTTTAGTGTGGAGAAAATAATTATATTTGAATATTGGAATTATTGGAATTGTTGGGAAATTTTGGAATTTTGGTATGATTCTAATTCCAATGATATTTGGACTAGTTGGAAATTTATGTGATATAGGTGATACTTGTGAATGAGGGTAATTAACCTCATGACATTTATTTGCATCATGGTTGTGTGAAGAAAGGATAAAAACTATGAAAAGTGCATGAAATGGAAAAAGAAAGAAAAAATTAAAATAGTGATGAAAAGTAAAGGCCCGTGTGAGGTGAATTAAGAAGGGAGAAAGATCCCTAGGGTGAAAGACCCAAAAGTTTACATCGAGAAGACTCTGAATAGGGAGTGTATATGGGTGTTGACGCTCATCCTTCGATGAAAGCTTGAGAACGACAGTGCATTGTATGACTGTGTATCACATGTTCATATGTTTTTTATCTAATTGTTGAAAATTGTGGAATTGTTATAATTATAGAGATTAAAAATGTGGGTGATCAATGTTGATGAATGTTTCTTTTATGCTCATTTGAAACTTAGTAATCCCCATTAACCCCTTGGGTGTTAGGCACCCTACTGAGCAATGTGGAATGCTCATCCCTTCATTTTTATATCTTTTTAGATGCAAATATCACTCTTAAGGATCCACAGGTGGGACAGGGAGGACTTTAGGATACCCTTTGAGGTTTTGGAGCGGCCTAGTGGAGTGTGGTGTATTTGTTATTTTGGTTATATTGGAACTTGTTTTAGCAAACTGTGAACTGATTAAATTGTTCAAGTGTGAACTTTTGTTTATGGACTTCTATGATAATTATTATATCTTGTTGTTTTTGATTTGTGATTGGTATATTGTTAGTTGGTGGGAACTCTAGTGTGATGTATGCATAGAGAAAAAAAAAAATTCAGAGCATTTTGGTTGACGGCCAGTGTGGATTAAGAGGAACCCTTAAGGTTAAACCTTTGACTTGGGGTCATGGGCCAAATTTTGGGTCACCCGAAATTTGGGTCATGACAGATGGTATTAGGCTTGTTCTTGAGGAATGCACTGGCTGATATGTATGCAAAATGTGGAAAGTGCGAGGCTATTAACACTGCCTCAGTTTTCTTTTCTAGGGACACAAATGTTGGTCGAGTAGCTGAGAGATTAGGATGAGTCCCTCTCCAACTACGACTAGAGCTGTTTCAGTTGTATCTCCTGGAGTTGTGGCCTATGCTAGAGTCCATTCAAAGTACCTCTGGCCAAGGTTGTGCAAGCTAGGTCAATGGACATTGTATGAGCTGTGTTATCGGTTGAATACATTTGGAAAGATTCTTACAGATGAGCCACCATTGGATGTAGCTGACATTGATAATAGTGGAACAATAGACTATGGGGAATTCTTGGCTGCTATTGAGCACTTGAATAAGCTAGTGAAGGAGTTGATTCAGTGAGCTTGACTACTGAGACTACTAATGGTGCTACCAAGAAATTTATTTGTGATGGAAATTTTGATATAATGTCCAATGATTACCCATATGGTGACTTTTGTAGAAAATGATTCTGTTTCAAGAGAGTACTCGGAAACCAATTGATTGGAGAGTGTTGGTTTAAGGGTATGGAAACAAAGGACTAGCCCAAAAGACACAAACAAAGAATAGAATGAATAAGAAAAACTTATCGGTTGAGGCAGGACAAACACTGTCCTTGAAATATATCACCCTCTTTGAAGACAAACTCGGTGCACTAGGGTACTAGTGGTCTACCTCTAGGATTCAACAACCAAATCTCACCTTAGGTGCACTCTGTAAGCGAGACGTGTACAACTTGGGTTTTGAAAAAATTCCTCCAAATAGATTTAAGAAAGGCTCTCTAAAAAACTCTCTGAAAAATTGGTATTAAGAGAGTGAAAGGTGACATGCTTTTATAGGCCACTAACACAATCCTAATGGGACTCTACTTGCAATAAGAACAAGACTCAAAGTGGAACGGGATTTTACTTATAAGTGGAACGGGATTCTACTTATAAGTGGAACGAGACTCCATTAGCACAATCCCAATAGGACTCTTCCCAAAAATATAAGACTAAGTCAAACAAAATAAAAATTTAAATAAAATAATAAAAAAAATTATTTCGAATTTTGTAAAAATTAGCCAAATTCGCTAAAACACTTTTTCAGATTTACACTCTTCCTACAATCCCCCACAGAGTTATTAGAATGCTCTTTGAAGCAGCAAAATTCATTTCTAAAAAGTCAAATGAACCAAATGCCTAAGTCTAGGTGCACTGCTCAATGGGGTTTCAGTTTCTGGTGATGTCAAACTTGGGAAGTTTGTTTGTGATCATTTGTTTGAAATGGAGCCTGAAAACACAGGTAATAGTGTCATTATGGCAAATTTATACTCACAAGCTGATTATGGGAGAATTGTGGAGATTCTGCACAGCAGATTGTTGAGATTTGATAGGAAGAATATGAGGGCCTCTTACAATTCCTTAAACCTGCCTGAGTACCTGCTGACTCACGGACCAAAGAGTGTTGCAAACGAGTTTCAGAGGGAGAAAGATGTCAAAGGAGGAGATGTGGAAGACATTCATGTGACCATTAATCAAGTCCAGGTTACTGATGAATCAGCTGAGTACCTTAAAAGTGGTTCAACGGTTTTTAGTGTTTTAAGGAACCTTAGTAAGTCAGAGGAAGGAGAAGCTGTTAGAAATATTTTTGAAACCAACAATCAGATTCGAATTCAAGGTGCTGATGGATCGGATGAATATTTTCAAAGTTGTTCTATTAGCAATATTTTTGGAACAGGGCAGGACCCACTAACAGAAAAGCCACTTTGAAGGTAGGATTGAACATTAGCAATGGCATCATGCAAAGAGAGTGGCAACCTGGAAATACCTTGGAAGTTATTGGCCTTGGTGACAAAATGTCCAATACGCAAATAGGACACACTCTTGTCCCATTGAAATTGGCCTACATTGATCAGGAATCAGAAAGAAGCTTTTTGGAGCTGTTTCAAAGGCCAAATCTGAAAGCTTTCATAACTGCTGGTGGTTTGACCCTTCCTCAGCAGATAACTAGGCAACACAAAGGCAGCAGTCACAACATCTGCCATCACAGCAGCAATTGATGAAACTTCAGCCTGAATGCAGAACTCATTGCTGTTGTTGTTCAGAAAGAGAGGCCGAAATGCATATTCCTAACTTCTGTTAACAATCTAGATGGATCTCCACTCTATCGGTTCTGATGCTCTTGATGATGCACTCCAGTGTGTTTTCAGAGGCAGAAAAGATTAAGAACATGTCTCACTGGGAGGAGGATGTTTAAGTGGATTGTTTTCATGCAAAATCTGGTGCAAACTGTTAGAAGGAGCATGGATTCCCAAGCCACTCCAAAGCACGCATTTGACACAATTCTGGAAACAATGGCTGGAGAAGCTGAGAGAAGGTTCAATTCCATAATGGACGATCTCTTCACTGCCCCCAAATTGAAATCTACCTTAACCAGTTTGTCTGCAGTTGAATCATCAAGAGGCGAAAAGTGCCAGAATTCAATGTCTGCAGTAACAGTAGCCGAATCAGAATCCAGAGGCTTCCTGTACGGATTGAACCATCTGGAAGTTGCATAATGAACAGCTGTATGAAACCAGTGATACGAAATAACAGCAATCCAGTGGTTCACCCTTTGCATAACCATGACTATTAATGAAATTATTAAGAGTCAAAATATCCCACTTTTTTTCTACCTTTTGTATTTTCACCTTGAACTAGGAGATCTTTTGATTATTGTCTCTCACTTCTCCTCACATCTATATCTTGGTGAGTCCTCTGGCTCCATCAGTGTAGTCCTCACAAGTCCATCTTTCTCAAAACTTTTTCCCTTGCTACCTAAACTATTTATAGAGATATTCCTATTACCTTTCCTTATTCTACAATGAATATTGTGATTACAATCACGCATGAACTCAAAGAATATTTTGTACAATATTCTTATTACAAAAAATATAAATACACCAATTAGGAATATGAGAAACTTCCCAACAATTTTTCGATTATTTTTGTACTTTTTGTTTATCTTTTGGATATATAATTGTTCTTCCTTGTTTTCTTTTTAGGCTTTATTTTCTTATGTTTATCATTTTTGTGATAAAAAGAGAGTAAAAACTTGATATTAAGAGTAATTTTTTATCTTTTTTTATCATATTATATATTATTATTTTTTGCCACTTTGTGTTTCACATAATTGTTTTTTAAACGTGTGAGAATAATAGAAAAGTGTAACAAATGAAAATTTTAGACTATGATTCAATATTGGACTCAATGAGATTTTTACAAGAGGTTGGAACCTTGTTGTAATCTTTGTGCTTTGTTACAAAATTGCTAAACGGGGAAATTGTTGTTGTACTAGTTTAATTGGCAATTTTGTGTCATTATTTGTCTCAAAATAACTTTAAACTTCTTAAGATTTGGATTTGAATTGATTTGCAGTCCTCAATTTCAATGTAAGTACGTATGCTTGGTTGGTAAAGATCTTAGAATAACAATTATATGCTCTGGGTTCAATATGACATAAAAAAGGAGCTCAAAAAGCATGGAAATTGGGAAGAATGGTGTGACCATTCAAACTGTTCTCCATGCTTAGTAGTTTTCTAACTTTAGTTTTGTTAGGAATTTTAGGCTAATCCAACCTATGGTAATCACCCTAGAGGGGGGTGAATAGGGTGATGGTCTCTTTTCGCAAATTTGAACAAGTGAATGTAAGAGACAATTATATGCAAGTATGTAATAAGCAATATATAGACAATTGCATATAAATTAAAGAGTAGGGAAGAGAGAATGCAAACACAAGAGTTTATAGTGGTTCGGCGCAACTCGGCCTACATCCACTCTCCTCTAGCTTTAATCCCGAGCTTGAGGTTCCACTAATCAAGGCTTCCAAACCAAGCCTTCAAGCAATACAATTGGATTATGGTTCCAATTCAACCTCTTGGACTTTTGGCTCCAAGCACCCTTTACACTTCTCAAGAGATATCCCTCTCTTGAACAACTTCCTCACAAGGATTTACAAATAAAAGATCTCACAAAAAAATCCTAGCACAAGAACTTTAAGCTCAATTGATAAAAGAAAACTAGGATTGAAAGGTGCACTAAAGATATGCAAATTTTGAAATAATGGTGCACTCAAAAATACTCTTCCAAGGCTCAAATATAATCAAGAAAGATTTGGGAAGGTTAAGCTTTTTAAACAATGAAGTTTGGAGCCTTTTTATAGAAGAGAAAAGCAAAACTAACTGTTTGGGGGTTTGACCGGTCAAGCTAGGGGTCGACCGGTTGACTAGCCGTTAGCATTAAATGCTTGGTAGATAACCATTGGCCTCAACCAGACCTCGACCAGTCCTCAACCGGGAAGAGAATTAACTCGATTGGGAAGAGAAGGCCATTGGGAAAGAGAGAAACTTTTTGGCCTCCCTCGACCGATACTCGACCGGACGAGCATAACCGATCGACTGGTTCCTCAACCGGTTGAGCCATTTTTTGGCTTAACACCCAACCTTTTTCAACTTAAAATCTTTTAACACAAGTTTGAAAATCATTTAACATAAGGTTTTAGTTGAAAACATGAAATCATCCAATTCTAAAGATATTTAAAACAATATTACTCTTGGATGATTTTGGTGCATAAATAAATAATGAAATGCATGAAAGTCCTAGTGCACCAACAACCTTACAAAGAAATCTTATGAAGCTTGGATCTTGAAAAACTCTTCTCTTTGAGGTGGTCTTCTTCTTCATGATTTCTCCTTGGCTTGATTTGTCTTTATGATTGCCACTTTGGAAATCGTCTTGCCTAATCACACTTGAAATATAATCATTAGTTCTAAACCTTGTTTTGTTATCATCAAAATCAAGATTAACCAAACCTTGGTTTCACAAGTTTGTTTATTTAAATAAAAACTAATGTTTTGTAGGTTTTAAAAATTGAAAACTCTCCTAATTGATTGATAAGATTTTTAGAATATTTTAAAATTGGAAAATATCTATAATGGGATTCTAGATTTTTAAAGTATAAAAAAATTTATTTTATTAAAAATTAGTTTGACTCCAAAAGAGAATCATTGGAGAGAAATTGCCCTCTAGAAAGTTTATACCTCCATCTTTTAAATATTTAAACCTTTCAAGATGCATATTAAAAGTACAGTCAGACTCCACGAAAGGTTTGAGATCTTATCATAAAACTTTAATAAGAGTTTCGAAAGATTTGAGCACATAGAAGTGCTTGGTTGAGATTGAAAAGGACTGAACATAGGTGCTTGCGATATAAAATCTTAGAGAGTAAGTGTATGAAATCAAGTAAAATTGTGTGCCCTTTTGCTATAGTTAATGGATTATTAGTAGTCAGTTTATGGTTTTTTATACCTTGTAGGTTGCTAAGTATTTTTTCTATGTTATATCCTTGTGTTCATTTGTGCGATCAATTTTGTTTATTTGTATATTAGATTGTTTGTTCTCGGTAAATAATCAATTTAACAGGAAAAAATTGAACTCATGATTAGCTATTCACCCTACTTTACCCAGTTTCATGTATCAAGACTACAAAAACATTCTTTCATAAAATATAAATTGCACCAGTGGTGCATAATTTACTAGCAACTGCTTTAAAGCCCATCTTTGTACCTCCGGTATTCATCATCAACTCTCTTGTCCATATACTCCCGCCCAAAACGGTTGCATAGAACGAAAACACTGTCATGTGACTGAGACTGGCTTGGCCATGTTTTTCCATTCCCACACTTCCCTTGCTTCTGGGTTGATGCCTTTAGCACTGCAGTTTATATCATCAACCGATTACCTGCACCACTTCGTGGAGGTAAGTCCACTTTTGAGCCTCTCCAAATTATGAAAATTTCCATCCCTTTGGTTATCGTGTTTATCCTTGTTTATGTGATTATATACCTAACAAATTTTCCCCTTGTAGCATTCCTTGCATTTTTTTGGGTTATAGCTTCTCTTACAAAGGGTTTCGTTGTCTTGATCCTACCACTTCTAGGTTATATATCAACCGCCATGCTCAATTTGATGAGACTCACTTTCCCTTTCTCACTACCTCTCAAGCTCAACCCCTATCCTCCCTCCAATTCTCAAATTTTCTAGAACCCAGTCTTTCCCTTCCAGCCCTGCTCCCATCTTCCCCTATGCCTCATTCCCGGCATATTACACAATCTGGATCTACCTCATGTGGTATTTGTACTAATCCAGTGGATGAGCCTTTGCATGTCAATGATTCTCTTATAGGTCCATCTCTGCCACACTCGGATCCTAGTCCCGCTTCTCTTGAGCTCACCACCGAGGTACCTACCCCTGCTCCTATTGTGGTTGCTTCGATGGCTTCTCATCCCATGATTACACGAACCAAAGCTGGTATTTTCACAAATCGCCATCCGACGAATCTTGCTCTCTTGGGATCCTCTGGTCTTCTCTATGCTCTCCTTGCATCCACTGAGCCCAAAGGATTCAAATCTGTTGCTAAGAATCCTGCTTGGCTTGCCGCTATGGATGAAGAAGTTCAAGCCCTGCAAACTAATCGTGCCTGGATTTTGGTTCCTCGCCTTGCCAACACCATCATTGTGGGTTCCAAATGGGTGTTTCGGACCAAATACTTGCCCGATGGATCAATTGAGCGTCTCAAAGCTCGTCTTGTTCCCAAAGGCTATACACAGGTACCTGGTCTCAACTACACTGACACTTTTAATCCTGTTATCAAGGCTACAACTGTCCGTGTTGTCTTCTCTCTTACCGTGACTAATAAATGGTATCTCCGTCAACTTGATGTCAAGAATGCATTTCTTAATGGTCATCTTGCTGAACATGTCTATATGGAACAGCCTCCTGGGTATATTGACCCCTGCTTCCCTAATCATGTCTATCAGTTGAAGAAAGCTCTTTATGGCCTCAAACAGGTTCCTCATGCCTAGTTTTAGCGCTTTAGCTCTTTTCTCATTCAACTTGGTTTTTATTGGAGTTGTGCCGACACCTCACTCTTTGTCTTTCACAGCCAGTCTGACATTATTTATTTGCTTCTTTATGTTGATGACATCATTATTACAGGCAACAACTCATTTATTCTTGATAGTTTTACTCGTAAGCTTAATATTGAGTTCGCTACTAAGGATTTGGGTTCTCTCAGTTACTTTCTTGGTCTGGAAGCTAGCTACATCCACTGCTAATGGTCTCTTTCTTAGTCAGCTGAAATATGCCCAAGATATCCTCACGCGAGCTCAATTACTTGACAACAAGCCTGTTCACACCCCCATGGTTGTTTCTCAGCATCTGTCTTCTGATGGTCCTCTATTTTTGGATCCTACTCTTTATCGATTTCTTGTTGGTGCTCTCCAGTATTTGACTATCACGCGTCCTGATATTGCTCATACTGTAAACTCTCTAAGTCAATTTCTGCACTCTCCGACTGAAGACCACTTTCTTGCTGTCAAGCGCATTATTTGCTATGTTAAGGGTACATTACATTTTGGCCTCACTTTCCATCCATCCACTACTCCTGGTTGTCCTAATACTCGTCGCTCTACCTCTAGTTATTCTATTTACCTTGGCGACAACTTGGTTTCCTAGAGTGCCAAAAAGCAACCTACTGTTTCTCGTTCTAGTTGTGAGTCTGAGTATCCTGCTCTTGCTCTCACTGCCACTGAACTTCTTTGGCTCACGCATCTTCTTCGTGACCTTAGAATTTTCCTTCCACGGCAACCTCTTCTCCTATGTGATAACAAAAGTGCAATTTTTTGAGCTCCAACCCCGTTTCTCACAAACGGGCCAAGCATGTTGAGTTAGATTACCACTTTCTTCATGAACTTGTTGTTGCTGGCAAACTTCGCACTCAGTACATACCCTCTCACTTATAGGTTGCTGATATCTTCACCAAAAGTGTACCTCGGCCTCTTTTTCAATTTTTTCGCTCCAAGCTCCATGTCTATTCCAATCTGACGCTCAGCTTACAGGGGGAGGGGGGGAGGGGTGTTGAGGATCCTCTACCTTAATCTAATGCCTTCCATATGTGCATCCATTGACCCTCAATCATAGGAGTTAAATTCATTTATTTTATAATCAATCTTTATGTGTAATTAAGCTGTTATACAATTTGTAAATGATCATATATATGAAAGACTCTCACCACTAAAAAGTGCGGTGGCTTTCAAACATTCTCACTACTTACTCATGATGTCATTGTTGTAAATATTGCTACTTCACAACACCAGAATTACAACAACAAGAATGGTGGCCAAAGTCACAATTAAAATAATCTCATTTCCAACAAAAATGGCTATAGACACAAACTAAGTAGAAGCTTAAATGGTGGACCAAATCAAGGATATCAAAATCAAAATATTGAACGTCCACAATGTTAGCTATGTGGAAAGTTCAGTCACACTGTCATAAGTTGCTACCATCGGTTTGATATTGATTTTCAAGGATTCATTACCACCAATAATTCTAATACCCTCCATAAATCTGGCAACAACAACACCACCTAAATGCAAGCCATGCTTGCATCCCCATCCACCACAAATGATGAAGCTTGGTTCTTTGACACTGGGGTTATGTATCACCTAACTCCAAGATTTTGGTCCTCTCTTAAATGTCTGGCCATACAAGGGAAGAGATCAAGCGATTGTGAGTAATGGTAAGCAAATTTTCATCCTCAATGTTGGCACAAAATCTTTTCCTTCCACTCTCAAGGTCTTGCACTTAAAGAAGGTCTTTCATGTTCTTCGTCTTACTACTAATCTCATTAATGTTTCCAAATTTTGTACTAACAATGATACATTCTTTGAGTTCCGTCCTAAATTTTTTTCTTGTCAAGGATCAGGTTACAAAGAAGGCCCTACTTCAAGGTCATCTTAAATATGGCTTATATGAATTTTCTCCATAATTTATTTCTCCACTTACCGCATTCTTCACTTCTAGCTCAATCCACATATCTAAGCCTTCACATCACATGGCTGAAATTTGGCATTCCCATCTTGGTTATCCTATTGATGTTGTTTTAAAAATAATTCTTACTATTTGTAATCCAAAATGTTTGTTGTGCTTGTCAATATGCAAAAAGTCATATATTACCTTTGTTTTGTCTTAATCTAGATCCTCTTACCCTTTGCCTTGATACATATGGATTTATGGGGGCATGCTCCTATTCTATCCACAACTGGTGCAAGATATTTCTTATTATTAATTGATGATTTCTCTTGGTTTTCTTGGTTACATCCTTTACATAATAAAGATCAAGCATTACCTACTTTCATTAAGTTTAAAGCACTTGTTAAAAATCAATTCAATTCTCCTAGTTTATGCTTGCTATATGATAATAGTGGTGAATTTAGAGCCTTCACTTCCTATCTTGCCAACAATGGAATTCAACATAGTTGTTTTGTCCAAAAACACCTTAACAAAATGGGTAGGCTAAACGCAAGATAAAACGTGTGATTGAAACTAGTCGTATCTATTAGCTAATGCATCCTTACCTTAAAATTTTGGACACTTGCATTCCATACAATAATCTTTTGTTTGCATCTTAGAGTTGAGCTAAGCATCAAAAGCAATATCAATTTTTCAAAACATTGATCTTTAGGGTTACAGTACTAAACTTTAGGTTTGGATGTTCCCAAACCTTAAATACAAGTGTTGAAGACTCAAATCAATGTTGTCGGAAGTCTTGTAGACCCAAGATCTTCCATTTGATAGCTCTTTCTTGATATTGGCACACTTTCAGTGGGAGGGGAAAAAAGAGTGGAGGCAGTGTCTATTCTTTTTCTCTAAAGGTGGAAGAAAACTCTATAGAAACCTAACCCCTAAATGAGGTATTTATAGGGTTCCCCATTAGGTTTAAGTGACTTGAGCCTACTAAGGGCTTAGGTCACTTAATCTAGCCCAAAATAGTTCATAATTGATTAATTAACCCAACAGGGTTTGCTAATTAATCAATTAGCTCAATTTAGAGGCCTTGTTCACTTATCCTTGTATAACTCTATATAATTACCAAAATTCCCTTATGTGCAAAAGGGAACCTAAAGTCAATCCAACCCTCATAAACTGTGCCAACAAGATACATAAGCGCGAGCAAAAACCACTAGGATCCACAGGATAACACTAGTTCCCTTAGAATCCAATTCTAAAGTTAATTTAACATTCCACTACATAGAATCAACTACACTCTAATACCTTATGTAAATAACAATGAGACACTAAGTGCTCAAGTTTGTGACTCGCTATCCATTGCGTTCAGTCTCCCCATGAATTGGAGTTTGTAATCTAATAAGGTGAAAATTATTAACCTTTCAAGACTACCTTTATTATCCTTGAGCTATAGATCCTCCTATTATGTGTTTAACTGACATATCTGAGATCTCCAAGAGCTTATGTCAAGTTCTATTGAAGAAACTACTATAGCCATGGTTTATATGAACACATTTCTTTAGGATCGCCCAAGAGGATACTCAGTCTCAATCCCATGAGATATCATGGTGCCATTATTAGAAATATATACCTATTGCTACCAGTTTCCATCAATAATGACCCAATTCATAGGGAATATATAGTTAACTCACAATCCCACCCGTGGGTCAAAGTTATTGCTAACTTTAGCACAAGCTTGGTATTCTCTCAAGGTTGAGAGACAATACAATGAAGTAGTTTGGTGAAGTTATGATTACTTGATAGTCATATGTTATGACTTACTGTAAGTCCTATCTAATATGTAACTACACACACTAGTGCACTCATCATGGGAAACCCTTCTTGATGGCTAAGACTTGTCATCCCTCCAATTAGGAGGTAGTGTACTATAGCCTCAAAAGGATTGCCTAAGTCCACAGTTCAATTGTGAACAAATCATATACATATAAGGAACCCAAGACTTAGATCTTTCGTGCAACACCTAATGCATCCAAGTCATGTACAATGCAAAAGATGCTAGGAGAGAATGCTTATAATGTACAATGCATGGAATAAGGATAAATAAAGCGAAACTAAAATATCATTAAATAAATAATGAGTTTTAAATATGTTACATCATGTCATACTTTTAAGGGCTCTATCCTAACGTTTTTATCATCAACCGTTTACCTACTAAAGTCCTTTAGTTTCAATCACCATTCCAAATCCTTTATGCAATGATTTTGAACTATCATCACTTAAAAATATTTGGTTGTCTCTACTATCCGTACATTGTCCCTACAATAAACATAAACTCCTTTATCACTCAACTCAATGCATATTCCTTGGATATAGTCTCCTTCATAATAGTCTTTATTTTTACTACAGCATAAATCGAATGTATATTGCTCCACATGTTGTATTCAATGAAACAATATTTCCTTTTTATTCTTCAAATAATATCTTTTCATCTTTTACTTCCTCTCATTCCATTCCATACCCCTCTACCTCGACCCTTTTACCCATGTCTTCCAATATGTCTTCACTAGAACCCAAGTCTGCCTTCTAGCTTACTTCACCTACTCATATAGCAGATTCTAGTTCATCTCTCCTTCCTCCCACTATAAGCACCCTATGTCATATTCCTCCCTTTAAAGCCACCATACTCGACATTATTCAGGTTCTATTTGCTAATTCTTACTTCCAACATTGAAAATGGTTCTTGTAATCCACCCCTTAATCACCATCCAATGATCACCCGTGCCAAAGTTGGAATTTTCCAAGAAGAAACAATTGCTAATGATTCATAAAATTATTGAACCCACTACCTTCACACAAGCTTCCAAAGATCGGCATTGGGTTCTTACCATGGAGAATGAATACACTACTCTTTTGAAGAATAATACTTGACAACTTGTCCCATCTTCTACTCATGCTAATATCATTGGATGTAAATGGGTGTATAAACTTAAATGCAAACCCAATGGCTCCATTGATAGATAGAAAGCTTGTTTGGCAGCTCAAGGTTTCACCCACGCTCCAAGACTTGATTATTTTGATACCTTTAGTTTGGAAGTTAAAGTTTCAACAATTAGAATTGTTCTTTCCATTTCATTCTTCTATCAATTGCCACTTCGATAATTGGATGTTTAGAATGCTTTCCTTAATTGCGATTTACATGAATAGGTTTTTATACATCAACCACCTGGTTTCATAAATCCAAAATGTCCCTCTCCTGTTTGCTAACTTGAAAAAGCCTTATATAGCCTTAAGCATGCTCTCCAAGCATGGTTCACAAAGCTTAGCACTACCCTTATCAAATGAAGATTTTAGTCCTTCTGAGTTGACAATTCCTTGTTTTTTCATCATTCACAAATAACATTTTAATACTTCTCATCTATGTTGATGATATCATAGTCATCGAAAATAACTCGTCTCAAGTTTTTTCTTTTATCTCCTATCTAAATTCATCATTTTGTATCCATTATCCTAGTCATCTAAACTATTTTCTTGGAATAAAAGTTGTTCAAGGCACTGCAATGCATCTCAACCAATACAAGTACATTCACTATCTCTTAATTTGAATTGATATGATGGACTCTAAACCAGCTCTCAGCCTAGAATGCTAGTTAAAACTCTTTCTCAACATGATATGTTATCTTAACACACCTGGATATCTCATTGGCTATAAACAGAGCCTGTTAATTTATGGCTACACCTACTAATCTCCATTAGTTTACTGTTAAAAGGATACTACATTACTTGAAGAGTGCCTTATCCTTTAGCTTACACATGCAGCAATCTTCCTTTCTTAATATTCAAGGCTATACAAATCTGAATTAGGCCTTTTGCTTGGATGATCGCAAAAGCACAAGTGGGCACTATGTTTTTCTTTATCCAAATTTAATTTCTTGGTCATCTACAAAATAACAGGTTGTCTCTCATAGTAGCGTTGAATCTGAATGCCATGGCTTAGCATCTCTTATAGTATAAATAACCTAGTTGCAATCCCTTTTGAAAGAACCTTGCCTCACTTTTAATGTTCCTCCTTTTGTCTGGTGTGACAATCAAATGCAATTTTCTTTATAGAAGCCCTATTATTCCCTTCATGTTCAAAACATATTGAACTTGATCTTCACTTCATCCATGACAAGGTTCTCAATAGAGAACTTAACATTCATTATATTCCCTCATCTGATCAAGTCATTAATATCTTCACGAAATATCTCCTAAGCTCTCAATTCTTTAGCTTCCAAACTAGAGTATCCATTGTTTCCCAACTTGTGAGCTTGCAAGGTGATGATAACCATCACATATATACATGAAGTTTCAAGAACCTCAATTGAAGTTAGTTAAGCACTTAAGGAGTTATACCAACTATTTAACAATTAGAAGATCAGTTCCATATTGTAACAAACAATAGATTAGTTTCATATAGTTAGAGGTTAGTTAGTTAGGTTAGTATAAAGCATATGTAAATTGAATACATTGTTTGGTTAATGAATGAAATGCATAAAAAAATCTTTCATCTATGAAAGGTCTATTACATAAATTGTTTTCATTGGAAATGGTGTAACCTTTTATCCGTTCCCTTAATTTATCCATTTACATCAATAATGTATTCTTATTGAATTTGAAAGCATCTTTTGGTGTTCTCTTATACATTGCCTTTTTTCATTTAGGCATCAAATTGGTATTCTTCCCATTGATAAGATACAAAACCCTATTGACCTGATTAGATAAGGGCATCCTTTATCAACATATATATCAACCCATCTTTATTTCAACCTTTCAATCTAACTTTTGCTAGTCCCTAACAAATTAAAAGTATAGAATTATCAAACATCTAAATCATATTCATGGAAACATCAACTACATTGTATTTCAAATTTAAAATTCAATTGAATCGTAAAATGTTAGTGAAAGTTAGTTCATAGCACAACAACACAATTCCAAGTCATCCCTCTCCTTTAGCAATGCATACTTGAACATGCTTCAATGTTTAATTTCAATATTTTTTCCTCCTAAATTACCTTTTTAAATTATTTTCATTGAGGGCTCAGATGAAATTTCCATAGCATCTCCAAATAGAAACTATTTCAAGAATTTTTTTCCTCTCAATTTAGGATAGACTTAGCTTTTGGCTTATACAAAAGATTATATTTCTTTATTTATCAATAATTTTTTTCTTTTATATATTTTTCTTCACTCTTTGTAGGTTTTTTTTTCCCTTTTTTTAGTGAAATAAATATCCTTCTTTGTGGCTCAAAAGGAATCAATTGATCTCTCCCAAACATTTCACTCAAGGTACTAAGAATTAAGAACCATTGAAGGCCAATTTCTAGGTTTTTTTTCCCTTAATTTCTGAAGTAATAACTAATTTTTAGCTTATATAGCAAACACATTATCGATGGCTGCTGGCCACTTGGTTTTGCATTATGTTATAAAGAAAAGAAGGCTATGATCCCCTTAGGATAGATGTTCAATTAAGTTGTCAACTAGTCATTGCATTCTTATCTTCTTATCCATTTCCATTTTATTTGGCTCATTGGCTTTTTCTCTAGTAACTCTATCTTTACAGCCTCAAAACATTTTTTCTTAATCTAAATGGTCAATTCTCAAGCAAGATACCACAATTAGAGTCTCAAATAAAAATAACCTCAAAACTAATATGAAAAATTCTCAGCCTTCAAACTAATAATATCAACATCCAGGGGTATAGAAAGGTAAAGTAAACAAATTAAAGTAGATGATATCATCATGTCATTCCTTTGACTCAGAAAAACCTTAATAACTAATTTGAAGATTTCTAAGACTACAAACCAATAATATCAACATCCAAAGGTATTAAAAAGTAAAGTAAACAAATTAAATTAGATTATATCATCATATCCTACCCTAAAAAATTATTCCTTTAATAAACTAAGAATTAAGCTAAACAATCCACAAATTTAATATATACCCTTTCATTCTTTAAAATCCAACAAGGCATGCACAAACAATGATAACTCAAAATTAAAAATTTTGGCAAATTAATCTTCCCCAACTTAAGATTCACATTGTTCTTAAGGTGCAATGAAAGACACATACAAAGGTGGGAAGAGTCACCTCAATATCAACACAACATGCTTGCTTAACAATAAACCAATAAACAACACACAAACCAAAATTAGACAAGGATATGAAATCTAAATAGTATACCAAAATGATCTTAGCAAGTGTCAGTTCAACAACCCGAAACCAAGTGAAAATGTATTAGAATGAGAGCACTTGCATTGTGTAAAAGCTTTTCCTTAAGTCCGAACATTCATTTTTTTCTTTTTCTTTTTTTTTCTTTTTTCTTTTTTATGTTTTTCACATGTATAGGGTTATCTTCATATATAAGATTAAAATCTACTAACTTTTACCAAATTCTTTTTCTATGCAAAAAATATCTAAATCAAGTGCAATTAGATTCTTTTATTTCATTTTCAAATTTACTAACATATAAAAGATCCTTAAGTGAAATATTCCACAATCTTTAAGAAACATTAGTCATTTATAATTTTCTTAGTTGAATCTTCCTATTTTTCATCAATTTATAAAAAATTTTGTAATAGGTTATAATGTTCCAAATATGTAGTAAAACATTGATGGTAAGCTCTTCTATTATTTAATAAAAGTAATTAAGAGTCATAATAGCCTTTTTTTAAAATAATAATAATAATAATAATCTCAAAAATCCAAAACTGGTTACTTCCATCAACCAATCTCAAATCTATTGTATTAGAGATGATTGAGCTTTGAGTTTTCTAAAGGACATAATAATAATTATACTCTCCTTCTACATTAACTTTCATTCAAAATATGTTTTTTGATCTTATCTTCTCTCAAGTTTTTACCATATTGTCCTTACTAATCTAATAAAGTCCTTATTTTTTAAATTTATTTGTAACTTCCATGTGTAAAATTATATCAAGGATTTCTATGTTAATGCTACAAATTTTTGTGATATATTGGGTGCAATAGATTATTTAGCTTTGAAAATGTTGGAACAACTTAACATGGGGAATGATTATACTTAAATTTCTTATTCAACTTCTAGATAATAGAAATCAGAGTTCATCATGACCAAGTCAAGGCCCACCCTTAGGCCCAAAATTTCATAAGTCCCCACAAGACCAGTTAAATTGCTCGTGCATAAAAATTCTAGACGAATTCTGCTTTGTGTATTTTTTTTTTAAAGGTAATGATTGAGGTTGAAATCTTTCAAACTGCTGTAGCTGCTAGCTAGCTAGCTGCTACCATGATTATGGATGACAATGGAACGGGTTATTTCAAGCACCCACCCCTAATGGGATGATTTGAAAGTTAAATAAGCGAGGTTAGGAATGGGTTTAATTTTTTTTTTCTAAAACCCTATACGAGTTTGAGTAGTATCTTGTCCCACTCCAATTATACATAAATTAATTTAATTTAATTTAATTTTTTTTATTTTAATATATAATAATAACAATAAACTACTTTGCAATAAAATAAATTATAAAAAATTATAATATTTTAATTGTTTGTAAAATATATTTATTTTAATGTAATAAAAAATTTTAAAGATAACTTTTTTCAAAAATTCAATTTTTTTTTTTAAAAAAAAAAGTTAAACTAGGCAAGGACCCAACCTATTTGATTTTTTTAATGGGACAGAGATGAGAAATTATTTTAAATAAACCACTGGATAGTATTGGAATAGGGTCTGTCCTGAACCTGTCCCGTTGACATCCCTACTCATGATAACTTAAAATGCATTACTAGTTAACTTAGTAATTTTATTAATAAAATAAGATGATAAAAATTATTTTACATAATAAAATATTTTTATTTAATATCATCAAAATAAAATATTAAATCAACCATTTCATTAAAGAGAATAAATTGTAATTAAGCTAAAAAAATAAGTTTAAAGGTTTAATCTAATTTCAAAAACAAAATTAATTTAATCTAAGACATTTCATCTCATTCCAAAAAACAAAAAAAACAAAAAAAAAAAAACAAAGGAAAAGATCCTTTAAACATCCTTATCTAATTTTTTCCAATGATTACACCATCAAATAACTAAACTAACCCAATATCACCATCTTATATTGGATCAACCTTCTTTATCTTATATCATCTCTATAAGCTTTGATTTTCTTAACTGATAATGGATGAATTTTTATTTTTATAATCAGAAAAAAGTCTAAGAACGCTCATCTATCCTATGCTTTTAGAAACTGAAAAAAAAAAAAAAAAAAAAGGAGTTGTTATTTAATTTCCTCCAATAAATCACTTTTTTTTTTAATTCTTCTTATAATTTTTAAAATAAACATTTCAAAATGGACAATTTATTAAATCAAAAAACTTTTAGCCTGTTTCAAATATATGTTAATTAAAGTATAACATTTATAACTATAAGGAAAAACATTTCATTTCTAACTAGACATGCATCTAATGTACTAACATAACACATAATTCTTATTTGTAAATGAACCAAAAAGGCATGATTGACAAATGTAATATTAATGAAAATATTTTTTGAAAGAAAAAACCTAATGCTCTCAATACAAGATCATGTATGACAAGTTGTTAGCCAAAATGGCATAATAAATGCTAGTTAAAAAAAATAAAATAATTAAAAAAAAAACTAATGTCACTAGTGATCCTAGTGGTCAAAGTGAGGACCACTAGGACCCATAGAAGTACTAGCTCCCTCATAATCCAATTTTGAAGTTGATTCATGATTCGTTCCCAATTGGTGTCTCAACTGATTCATGTCCAGCTGGTGCTCTTTGATTGAGAGAGTAATCAACAAAATTTATAACCTATATCACCATGCATTAGGATAGCTTAGCTAATATAGCATAGTGGCTCTAGGATCGTTCACTGGGAAAGGTTTTCAATTCACAACTGATACCAATTCAAAGTAAATTGGTGCTTTTTCATTTCAAGGTTAGCTTTAAAAGAAAACATAAAGATGTTTGAGTGAAAAGGGTTTGGTCTTAAACTAACCAAAAAGAAAGTAATGGAAATTACTTATGAAGAAAAACATTCCTTGGAGGTTTAGGTTCACAGGGGAGGTTCCTTATGCAAAAACAGAGCTCTGGTCATTTGGTTCATTTCCTCACATTAGAGAATTAACATATAGTCAATTCTCTAACCGATGCTGTACAGATGTAACCTTTAAATGGATTCCAACTCGAATTCCCTCTCACTGATGCAACTTGCAATGGCTCATGCCTCTCACCTAGCATTTTCCATTCAAGGTGATCTTTAACTTTGGACTTCCCTTCTCAAGCTCGCAAGAGATAACTATGTCTCTTTGGAGTCCAAAAGCTTACCAAGTGTTGGCAATTCTAGAAAATCCTACCTTCAAGTCACTTCCCAAAAGCTCACAAGAGGTAAACTAGTGCATCTCTATGGACGGAGATCACTTACTTTACCAAATGTTGGCTCAAGTGAATTGAAAGTGTTTTAAGTTAACTAAAAACATAGAAATCATTAAAGGATCACACTTTCTCTTCATTAATGACTGAAACCACAAAGCTACTAATTCATGCACTTGGAACCTTTCCTGGCAACCTTAACTCCAAGGAACTAAAAGTCTAGCCACTCATACTCTGAGGAAACTTCCTCAAAGCTTGTTTGGCTAATCAGAAAACTAACGAGAAAACAATTATATCAAGGAAAAACAAAGCAAGTGCTTTGTAAAATATATTTCTTTTTTTTCCGTTTATTACATAATAGATATTCTTTGTAAAGAAAATTACAAACTATATATATGAGGTTATTCACCCTTTGTACTTACTTAAAGACTAAGGAATCCTATGATAGGTGGGTTACAAGGAGACTTTGGGGATTTAGGCAACAAATATCTAAAGCAAAATATCTCAGGATGTCGGTCGGAAATATCAGGAAGCTTCAGGAGAACACTGCAGCTATGCATGTCTGACTGGGTAGGCGCTACCAGAGGATCCGGATATGTATATCCGGATAAGTTGAAACGTCCTCCTGATTACTACCAAAAAGTGCTATTTTGTAGATCTAATTATAATGGTTTTAAGCACCTTTAAGTAGTAATCATATTCATTTAACCCAATTAATTCATTAAGGTCCTTAGTAATTGGTTTTAACCATTTTATGGCAAGTTTACATGTTTTTATTAGCTTATGAACCAATTCAAGCATGCCAATTGATGGATGAGCTATTTGGGCAAGTTAAGCAAGGATTTTGGACAATTACAGGCTTGAATTTCAAGTGGAAACACGAGCACAAGCAATGGAGAAGAGGAAAACAGAGTGAAGAAAATAGCTGCAGTCTTCTTTTGCACTTTTGAAGCACTTTCTGAAGTCCATTTTTTGCATTATATATACCATTTGAAAGCTTAGGAAGTCAAGAATCCAACGCTTTAAACCCTGTATGATTTGGAGCTGAAATGAGGAAGATATGGCCTTCGGAAGACAACTGCATCATGTCAAATGACCAATTTCGCAAGGAGATTTTCTTCATGGTGCGAAATTTAGCCACTTTGCACCATGAAGAACCCCCTTGCGAAATTTCGCAAGGTGGATTTAGGCACCTTGCGAAATACCTCTGAAATCCCCTGTTTTGAGACGGTGTTGATGATATTCCACTGCCGGTTCTCCAAGATATTTTGCTTGATTTTTAGCTTTGTAAATACCTATTTTACCCTTGTAATCAACCAATGAATAGGTTGCTTTTGTAATAGCTCTTGTAATTTAGCTTGTTATTGTCTTTAAATAGAGGTGAAGAGTCTCAGATCATAAAATCTTGTAACCTGTAACTTTATAAGTTATAAGAGCACTTTTGTTCATACGCTTCTTTTCTCTTTTCTTTCTCATTTTCTTAGTAGCCAAACATCCTTGGAGGATGAAATCCCCAAGGATGAGAGGCTAAAACCTTTTAGTTTCTTGAAGTAATGGATGTCATGTGAAGCTCCCGTGTTAGGATGGAGATTTCCAAGCCATAAATGTAAGTAGCTGAGCGTCATAAATGTTTTCATTCAAAGTAAAGCTTTTAATCCCTCTGACTTGCTTTGAATGGCCAATACTTGATAATCTTTTGGTCTCAGTGGATTCTTATTGTTAGATCCACTGACGTTCATTAGTTATCTCCTACGAGCCATTGTATTGCAAGTCGAGGAGATGACCTATATCAATAAAAGAGCATTTATGAGGTTCAGCTACCCTTTTTGTAAGTTTTCAAGGACTAAAACTCAGTTGTTAAACTCATACCGGTTCGGGAAGTAAGCATCACCTTAGTTGCTTCCCCAACTCGAGGTGAAAAGTCCCAAAATCTCCATTTTTACATAGTGAGTTAAGCATGGCTATCCAAAGCTTTGAGAAACTTCTTTTTCCATCTTTTAACCTATTTTCATGTTTGTTTAGTTTACAACACCTTCATCTTTTTATGTTTTCATCTTAACCTAATTTTTATTAAGAAAAGTTCACTCCATCCTCCGAACTTCACCAGTTAAAGTAAAAACCCTTCCTAGTGTTCGATCCTAGAGCCACTATGCTATAGTAGCTTTGCTACTTTAGTGTAAGGACCTTAGGTATAAATTTTATTGATACCCTTACATGCCAAGCTACCAAGAGTCGGGTTATCACCTCCTCTCCCATCCGGATGTAAGATATCCGGATGTAAAATGTCGGCGCACAGAATTCTTCCCCGGGTGGACTGAGCTATGCTGCGTAAGGGGGACCGTCTGCGTGTGCAAGGTGTAGGGACCTCTCTCCCGGATGATACGGAGTGCGCAAGGCTATCCGGATCAACTCCATCCAGATTTCCCAAGAGGACATGTGCCGCAATGCTATCCGGACTCCCTAAGAGGAAAAGGCGACGCAATGCTATCCGACGCAACTCCATCCGGACGATAGCATATACTATCCGGATATATTGTCCTGATGGAAAACATTGACTAAAGTGAGTGAGCGAGCCTTGCTACAGCCCACGTTCCGCCGCCCTCTAATGGTGTGTCCGGACGCCCTGTCCGGACATCTTTGCCATGGATTCCAAAGAACTCTCCTCATTCTACGGATTGCTTTGGTGATAAAAAAGCTATCAAAACACCAAAACTTAACACAATTTGATTAGAATTGATTGCAAGGGTCCTTAATATGTTAATTGGGTTAAAATGTGATAACTACTACTTAAAAGTGTTTAAAAGAGTTTATTACAAGCTATGAAATAGCACTTTTTGAGTAGTAATCAATTCAACATCCCACTATTGAGAATCAACCAAACTTCAGTATCCTATATAAATAACAACAATAAACTATGTGTACGAGTTTGTGACCTACTATCCATTGTGTTCAGTCTCCCCATTAACTGGTGTCCATAGTCTAACAAGACGAAAGCTATCAGCCTTTCAAGACTACCTCTACCATCTTTGAGTTACATATCCTCCTATTGTGTGTTCAACTAACATATCTTAGCCCTCAAAGTGCTTATGTCAAGTTTCACTTTAGGAACTACTATGGTCATAGTTTCCATGAACACAACTCCTTAGGATCACCCAAAGGGGCACTCTATCTCAATACCATGTGATATCATGGTGCCTCTATTGAGAATGCCTATTACTACCGACTTCTATCAATAGTGACCCAATCCAAAGTGAATATATGATCAGCTTACAATCTTACCCATATGTCAAAACCATTGGTTACTTTAACATATGCTTAATATTCTCTCAAGGTTGAAAGACAACACAATGAAACAACTTGGTGAGGTCATGACTACTTAATTGTCTTAAGTCATGACTCATCGTAAGTCATGTCCAATGTGTAACTATGCACACTAGTGCACTCACCATGGGAAACCCATCTTGATAACTAAGACCAACCATCCCTCCAATTAGGAGGTGGTTCACTACAATGCCTAAACCCACAAACTGGTCATGAACAAGTCATGTATTTGTAAGGAAGCCATAACTTGGATCTTCCATGCAATTCCTAATGCACCCAAGTTACATACAATGCAAAATATGTAGGCAAGAATGCTCATAAACCGTAATGTATGGAATAAGGATAGATAAAAGTGAAACTAAAATATCTTTAAATAATGAATTCCAAATTTTGTTAAATCATGTTATGCTTTTAAGGGCTCTATCTTAATAGTGCTAGCCCGTGGGGTTTTTACCGATAGTAGGAAGACACCACCTTGTAATATTTTGGTTGATTAGATTTGTAGAAAAGCCTCAAAAGTAAACAATTTTTCATGTAGTTTTGTAAATGTGATCGTAGTTTCATAGGCTTTCAAACCTTGAATAATTTATTTGTATTCATCATTGAGACCATCAGGAATTTTCTTAGTGAAATCTTCATCATCCCTTTACACTCCAAGAATAGCAAGTTCATCAGCACTAGACTTAACATGCTAAAGAAATTCAACAACACTTTGAGAACCCTTAGTAAGATTTTGAAATGACTTTTCACTTGTTTAATGCGTGGCCCATGCCTCATGAGAGGTGGTGGCCTTAGCAATAAGCGATATAATAGTAAAAGAGAGAAAACCAAGGATAGCATTGAGAACTAACTGATCTTTGATGAATCTAGATTGGGAATGTTAGGTTTGATGAGGTGACACCATTGGCAATGGTGGTAGTAGGTCGGTAAGGCTTGGTGTCATTAATATAACCAAATAGATCATTGCCAATGAAGAGAGATTGGAATTATAGTATCCATGTGAGATCATGGATGTGAGTTTGAGGGAAAGTTGAGCGATGACATTAATGGTGATTAGAGTTGGGTGTGTTGTGTCGGTATTTTGGATCATGGCGGTAATGATTTCATTGTAAGCCATGGATGTTGAGGTTATGGTTTAGGATTCAGAGGCTCTAATATCATATATCATATGGAGAAAGAAGGAAATATAGAAAATATGGCATAGCCTTATTATTGATGATTGATAAATATTTAAATAAAGAATAAGTTTATCTCCTACTCTAATTCAACCTTTATCTTCTATTTTAATTCAAACACAAGTCTATTTCTTACTCTAATTCAAACTAATAATAAATAAATTTTAATATTTAAATTAAGGATAAATATTAGCTTTTACTAACACTTTTACTTAAAGTTTCAATTTTCCTTATATTTCAGTTCACATAAATACTACATTTTCCTTAAGATTCCTTTTGGATGAAATCTCAATTTTTTTTTTTTTTTTTTTTTTTTTTAAGTTTGTAAACTTAGATTTGAAATCTTTAATTTTGTTTTCAACATTTTACTCTTTTATTGATACCACTATGAAGATTAATTCTAGTTTGAAATGGGTGTAAAGATAGTTTGAGATGGGTGTAAAGATATGGATAACACTAAATTCAATTAAAAGTTTAGTATACCTCTTTGAATATCAACTAGTTTTTAGATAAGATGGAAAAACAATGGCAAAGCCTTATAGTGCTCTCTTGGATCCAATTCTTTTTTTTTTTCTAAGATAGGGATTTGATCATTCTCTAAGGGATTAGCTTTAAATGTATAGGATTAGCTTCAAATTTGTACTTATCACTAGTGTACATAAATATTTTATCTCTTTCATTGCTTCCTATGTCTTACCCCTCTTCAATTTATTTTCTAACTTGACCTTTATAGAAAAAAAAAAAGTGGTCACCTTGTGAAATCAGGAATTCAACTACGAGAATTATAAGTTAATTATTCTAATTGTTAGAAGGCTAAAACATCTTCCCTATCATCCAAATACATAAGATAAAGTTGTCAATGAAATGAATATAGTATTTTATACCATTTAAAGAAAGCACAAGTGACCATCCTCTAAGGGTTTAGTTGTCATAGATGTAGAATAGTTAAAAGAAAGCTTATGTGCCTTTCCAAGTTGATAGGATAAGCCAAAAAAAGATTTGTCTTTGTTGCCATGAATTGTAACTTTACCAATACTAACAAAAAAGTCAAAAAAGGGTAATGAGAACAACCAATGTCTATGATACATTATAATCGATTCCTACTGTTATAAAAAGAATTTAAATACTATAAAATTTCAAAATTCATTATCTATATCAAAAAATTATAGTTAGACAAGTAAGAAAAAGAAAAAAAAAATCTGTAATTTGAGTAAACTTAAATTAAACCTAATGTGAATAACCAATTTGTACAAGACATTGGAATCAATTCCAACTCTTATACAAAGCATTTAAATAATATAAAATTTCATAATTCTTTATCTATCTCAAAAAAATATAGTTAGAAAAGTAAAAAAAAAAAGTTATTTAATTGTGAATTTTGAATTTTTCAAGCATATTATCAACCAGTGCATAGTTATTAAACATATAATTCAATATTTGGATTTGGACTTTATATTGAGCCCTTGTGCTAGCCCAATAATAGTGAAATTATCATTTTAGATCATGTGACTAGTCATTCACTTTATTTTAGGCTATATATACTTGTTCGAGCCTAAAAGCGAATAGATTTCTAGCTCAATCATAATAGACCCAAGTAGAAGAGAACCCAAGTAACTAAACCAAATTGGACAAACTTAGGCTTTTTTTTCCTCCAAAATTTATTCACTTAATTTGGTGTATGGGTGGAAAAGGTAAGACAACTAGAACTTGTACAAAAAAAAAGGTTTAGGCTAATCATAAATAGATTTGGGTCAAAATTTTATTAAACAAGTTAAACATACTTAAATAATGGGCTATGTTTTGGTCAACCCACCGACGGCATACTTGTAGCCCATAAGCAACCCTAATTTAGATATATATATATATATATATATATATATATATATACATATATACTTTTACTTTCACCCTAAGTTTTTTTTCCTTAACTCTAACCTTCTCAATTATCGCATCTAACATTTCTCACCTTCTCAACCCTCAATTCATCTTACCTTAGTTTATCAATCTCTTCCTTTGATGTAACACCGTGGAGATGGTAAGTGTTTCAACCTTAAGGTTGTAAATGATTTAGGTGGTAATCTTCTTAAGGTTCTTTCTTTTGATGTTAACCTTTGTTGAAATTTATAAGAATATAATTCTTTTTTCTTAGGGCTATCGTGCCTTTATAGACTTCATGGCTTATTTTCAATTAGGTTTTGGTAAAGAATACTTTTATGCCCTATTGAGTTCGTGACAGAAGGTTAGAAGTAATAAAAAATTTGACTTTAAAAAGATTATTATTGTTTGCAAAGCATAACATATAAAATCTGAAATGAAACTTTTCTTTTTCTATTAGTTCCACATTTTTTTTTAAAAAAAAACAAGAGTAGTTCTTGGAAAATAGGGAATGTCACTATTTTATATCATTAGCTATGCTTGGGCTAAGAATTTAGTCAATTTGTATCACCATTGTTGGGGATGGATCTAATAATTTTAAGAGATTCGATGTTCTTTGGTGCAGTTGACCTCTAATCCTTATCTCAATTAAGTAATTAAGCATATCTTTATCATGTTCTTTTTCCTTTACTCACATTGATATTATAAATTGAATATTATTGTGATTGTTACTTTAATAAAATTAGTCTATGCAAGCACTTTGTTATCAACATTGAAAATTCAAGCATAAAAAAATTAATATATACATAATTAGTTAATTTGAAATGTTGGTCATAGGAAGAACAATTATTAAAATTTGATCACTATATCCATAGCATTTACAATCCTTTAGAACCATTTAGATGTGTGTGTGGGTAAGAAAGCAATGAGGATCCTTTAGACAGCTTTGATCATGTTACTTAGGTGTGAGTTGTTCTTTATATCTTTCTTTTGGCCTTAGTATGTCTTATATACATCCTATATTTAGTTTAGACGTTTCTTGTAAGGCACAACCTCTCTCTCTCTCTCTCTCTCTCTCTCTCTCTCTTTCTCACTCTCTCTCTCTCTCTCCCTCTCTTTCTCTCTCTCTCTCTTTAATCTAAACTCTTTACTCTTTTATCCATCCTCAATCAAATTATTCATATGTAAAACATTTATTCCTTATAATTACTAATTGCATTTCTCTTCTATAATGTCAATCTATGAGATGTAAAAGGAGGCTAATACTACATATTTCCAAATATATTATCAATAATTTCTCTTGAAGCTTGATTGATTTACCTTAATGAAGTCTTAAAAGTCATGATCTTTTCTAAGGGATATTCTCATATAAACCAAAGTTAACTATTCTATTTTTCTAAAGTTAATTACTATTCTTAATAAATATAATTAATCATTACCTTTATCTATTCATTTTTTTGTCCATATTTCACATATACATGTTATTTGACATTCTTATATTTTACCTAATTTAACACTCCAAGTTATAAACATGGGAGCCTAGGGTATTATGCTAGACATGTATTGACTTAATTTAGGTGCAAATTTTACTTGAAACTAACACTATGTCATTCATTGTTTTTATAAATTTAAAATGTGAAGGATGAAAAAATTGACCAAATTTATATGATTTCATATTTGATCGTGAAATTTTGTTGATATAATTTTGCTCATAGGGGCCCAAATGGTTAGATGGTGTCATGTGCGGATATTTTGTCATGCAATACATGCGAGACATAATTGCAAATAGAAGTCTCCTAACATCTCAGGTTTATTTACTTATGTATTTTCATAAGTACATGAGAACTTATACATACATTTAATGTTTCACATTAACATATTTTCTCTTGTCATATATTTTAGTTTGAAGGAAAAAAAACCTATTCACAAGCTAAGTTAAATGAAGTGAGATCTAAATGGGTCTCATTTTTTAGCACTCTTATCTTAGACCAAGTATAGTGGGTATGTGGATTTTATAATTTTTTAATAAAATTTCAAACATCAATTTTAATTAATGTTGCATTTTTCCTCTTTGCAAGGTATAGGGTGACATTTGCAGTTGTTGCAATTTTGAAATTACAAGATCATACGTAAGATCTTATTGTCATGCATAGATGCTGAAGTTTTGGATACTTTTGGTACATACCTATATCTTTTAAAAGATACATTTGATGAAAATACGAATTCATGTTTATTATTATTATTATTATTATTATGTCTGTTGGATTCTTTTTGCATAAATTTTGGTACATGTTAATATCATTTTAGTAAAATTTCAAATATAGACTTAAAGTAATGTAGTTTTTTTATCTACTTGCAAAAGGTTGAATAACATTTACAATAGTAGCAATTTTGAGAATACAACATCAACATAGGTTCTTTCTATCATGTATGTAAAGTTGCAATTATTTTTTTTCTTTTATTGGATATTTTTAGGTACATATCTTATCTATATTTTTTCCTTAAAAGTTCATTGCTAGATTTTTTATTTTTTTATTTTTTATGTATTTGGGTATCTGTTTCTATCTTTTTAATTAGTACTTTTAAATATAAACATAAACTAATGTTGCTTTTTTCTTATTTGCAAGAGGTTAGGTGATATTTGCAACATTTACAATTTTTAGAGTACAAGATCATGCATAAGTTTTTGTCATCATGTATAGCTATTGGATTTTTTGATAAATATCTATGTCATTTATATATATATTTGATAAGAGTACAAGATCATGTATAGTTTTTTGGTTGTTTGTGAATACATTTGGATATATTTAGGTAAATGCTTATATCTTTTTTTTTAAAAAAATTTGAAACATAAACATAAAGTAATGTTGTTGTTTTTTTCTTACTTGCAAGAGGTTGGGTGACATTTGTAGCACTTGCAATTTTTAGAGTACAAGATCATGTTTATGTTCTTGTTATCAATCATGCATAATTATTTAATTTTTGGTTCTTTTTTAGTAAATATCTTATATATATATTTGATAATAGTACAAGATCTTGTATACTTGCTAGGTTGTTTGTGGACACATTTCGATATATTTAGGATACATATTTATATATTTTTAATGAACTTTCAAACACAAACATAAAATAATGTTGTCTTTTTTTCATACTTGCAAGAGATTGGGTGACATGTTTAATATACGTTGGACATGGATTCTTTTCCATTGAATTTTTAATAAACTTTAAAAAATAAACATAAAATAATGTTACTTTTTTCTTTCTTCCTAGAGGTTAGGTGACATTTGTAGTAACTGCAGTTTTTAGAGGAGAACATCACACATAAGTTTTTGTTATCATGTACAACTACTTGATATTTGGTTATTTTATGCTAAATATCTATCCTTTTTTAAATATATTTGACCAGATAACAAAATTACATATAGTTGTTAGGTTGTTTGGGAATTTGGAGTCCTCAATTTCAAGGTAAGTACGTATGCTTGGTTGGTAAAGATCTTAGAATAACAATTATATGCTCTGGGTTGAATATGACATGAAAAAGGAGCTCAAAAAGCATGGAAATTGGGAGGAATGGTGTGACCATTAAACTGTCCTTCATGCTTTGTAGCTTTTAACTTCAGTTTGTTTTTTTTTAAAATAAAAACTAATCTTTGGTAGGTTTTAAAAATTGAAAACTCTCCTAATTGATCGATAAGATTTTTAGAATATTTTAAAATTGGAAACTATCTATAATGGGATTCTAGATTTTTAAAGTATAAAAAAAGTTATTTTATTAAAAATTAGTTTGACTCCAAAAGAGGATCATTAGAGAGAAATTCCCCTGTAGAAAATTTATACCTCCATCTTTTAAACATTTAGACATTTGAAGATGTGTATTGAAAGTATATTTGACTCCACCAAAGGTTTGAGATCTTATCATAAAATTTTAATAAGAGTTTCGAAAGATCTAAGCACACAGGAGTGCTTGGTTGAGACTGAAAAGATCTGAGCAAAAATCTGCTACTAGGGAATTCCATGGCTTTTTATAATGTACACATGTTCTGTTTCCTTATCCCAAGTGATTTGAATTTGTAATTCTATGCGATGGGGAACTCAAATGTAAAAAATAGTTTTCAATTATTTATATATTTAGGGATTCACTGTGTTTTCAATTATTTTTCGTAGCAATCGATGCTACCTTAAATTTATTATTAAAAATATTCTATTTTCGGATTTGTTAATACAAACAAATGTTGGAGAAATGCAGGTTGCATTGAGATGGTTGCACCAACAAGGGGTGAGTATTTTAGTTAAGAGCTTCAATAAGGAGAGAATGAAGGAAAATCTTCAAATCTTTGACTGGGAACTCAGTGATGATGAGCTCGCAAAGCTTGAGCAGATCCCACAGCGCAGGGGTTTTTCTGGGCAAATGTTTGTTCATCATGATGGCCTTTATAAATCCTCGGAGGAGCTTTGGGATGACGATGCATGACATGCTGAAAATTATCAGTACACTCTCGTTACCTATTTGGAGATCATCTTGATCTTTTGTAGAAATCCCTGTGATTTCTTCCACCGTCTAACGACCATGGATTTTGTTGAAATATCAGCGAAATATTGGATATCGGTGGTGGTCAATGGTAGATATGAAATCAATCACTGATTATTGGTTGAACAAAATTTTGGCAAAAAATCTTAGAGAGTAAGTGTATGCAATCAATTGTAAAATTGTGTTTACCCTTTTGCTATAGTTAATGGATTATTAGTAGTCAGTTTATGGTTTTTTATATCTTGTAGGTTGCTAAGTGTTTTTTCTATGTTATATCCTTGTGTTCATTTGTGTGATCAATTTTGTTTATTTGTATATTAGATTGTTTGTTCTCAATAAATAATCAATTTAACTGGACAAATTGAACTCATGATTAACTATTCACCCTACTTTACCCAGTTTCATGTATCAAGACTACAAAATTCTTTTTTTCATAAAATATAAATTGCACCTCTCGGAACTACTAATTCAAAACTTGAAACACAATATCGAGTTATTATAATTTTAATAAACATTTTCTAAGTTGTGTTTCTAAACTAAATATTTTTATATTTAACTATAGAAACAACACTTTGTCATGATATTTTCTACCTAATTCATATTTCAAATGACATATTTTTATTTTTATTTTTCATATAAGCAATCTTTTACACTATATCTTTAATTACATTTAAAAGAGAACTTATCTTGAGTTTTGTAGTGCATATAAGATTGATTTTTATTTTTAATAATATTCAAAGTTATCTTAGCTTTAATTCATAAATGGGGCACCAATATCATGACTTACAATATTGGTGCATGTTGGGTGGAGAATTAGAAAAGAATGATATTGATGGATGTGTAGGGTTCACGTTTGGTGAAAAATGAGACTTTTATTTACAATAGTTATAAAAATACAAGTGGTTATTACTAAAATTATGTATAAAAAAATGAAAATTATCATAAACATGGAAGTATTGGAGTATAAAAAATTATTATAAAAATTGGATTATTGGAGGAAATTAAAGAAGATTTACTTTGGAACAAAAATCATGATAGTAATACCATCTTGCCTGCGCTGCCTACTCTTTGTTACTATCCTATTCTTTTATGATTTGTTTTCATTTATCAACTTTACTTATTAATTACTATTGAATATGCATTAGGTAATAATGATTTTTTTTTTATCTTTAATTGTGTTCCTTTATTCAACAAGCTAATTCTAATGGGGATTGGTTTATTATTTTGAGTACAAAAATTTGGTACAGTTGGTTTTATTATTTATTATACATGTGTTATATAGTGAAAAATTAAACATAGCTTCTATGTAAGGAGTGACTTCAAAATATTTTATACAACAAAAACTATAAAGCTAATAAATAGTATTTCTAAATATGCGTTTTAGCCTTACTTTTTTTAATCCAAACAATTGGGTTATAGGTTGGTATAAATGTTATAGTCAAGGATCAAAATTTGGGTTGTAGGTTGGTATAGTTGCTACCATCCAGGATCAAATATTGGAAAATGCAAAAATATCAATCCAAAATTAGAGAAAAAAAATATTATAGCCGATAGTAAACCAAGTTATCATCGTCATAATATGAAATGGCAAAATCAAGTTTTAAGTGTTTTATTGTGTATATTAAACTGATCTCTTGTTCTAAAACTAATATAATCATCAACAATTAAGAATCTAAGATCAAAGATCAAGGGACCTTAGCTTTAAGAGAAAACTAAGTAAAAAATGAAGAAAACACGAGAGAAGATTGCAATTTGAAGTTAAGAACAATAGAAAGGGTCTAGATAATCTCAACTATAAATCAAGGCTAAGTTGAGACTACTCCGATCAAGTGATGAATTTTGATTCAAAAACAAGATTTAACATTTAAATTCAAATCTAAAACTCTTACATGATTATTCTTTTTCTCTTATGCTCGATTCAATTGTTTATGTACAAATTCATCTTTTGAAATTCCTCATTAATTGCATGCACAACCAACCAACCAAATGAATTATCTACTGATTAAAGGATGATCAAACATCAATGGAACCAAGTAAACATTGATTGTCTCTCTATTTAGAGAGAACCACGGGAAAGAAACTTTATACAACAAAATAGGTTATAAATCACAAGTTTAAAATGCAACGATATAATCAATCTAAGTTGCCTCTAGTGATATCTTCTTCTCCCTTACTTCTTTCTCAAAAAAATAAGTATCAAGGGCCACAAATCTTGGAAGATCTCCCCTCATATTGATGAGAAAATGGAATAAAATAAATTGAAAGGAAAAGTAAAAAAGGGAATTTGAAATTGAAATTCAAAATAGCATCTAGAACATTCTCTCCCTCTAAAGAAGAATAAAGCTCTTTGGAAACTCAAAGATGAGCTATCCAAAAGCTAATTATTAACAAATTCAAATCTACCTATTTATAGTACTAAACATGCTAAGTGGCACTCTCTAGTAATGCACATCATCGAGGGCTAAAGTATTATAAAAATCATAAATGTTTCATCTTAAAATTCATTAGGGTCATAAAATGTTTAAAAAATCCAATTCACAACACAACAACATAGTTTCGAGTCATCCCTTTACTTTACCAATGGATACCTAAACATACTTCAATGTTTAATTTCCATCTTATTTACTCATAAATCAATTTTTTTTATATATATATCATTTTCATTGAAAACTCAAAAGGGATCAACTGACTACTCCCAAGTATTTCACTCAAGGTATTAGGCATTGGGGACCATTAAAGGCCAATTTCTCGGCTTTTTTTCCCTTAATTTCTTAAATAATAACTAATTTTTAGTTTATATAGCAAACACATTATCAATGGCTCCTAGCCACTAGGTTTTTGACATTAGGTTTTAATAACAAGAATGCTATGATCCCCTTCTATTCAAGCTATCAACCAATCAAAGCACTCTTATCTTTTTATTCATTTTTATTTTCTTTGGCTCGTTAGCTTTTTCATTGGTATTATATCTTTCAACCTTAAAACAATTTTTCTTAAGCCAAAGGGTCACTTTCCAAGTAAGATATCACAAGTACATATTGCGTATATTGTGTTATTTGAGTCTCAAATAAGAAATAACCTCAAAAAACTAATTAATATGAAAATTTCTACGACCTCAAACTAACAATATCAGCATCTAAGGGTATAGAAAGGTAACCAAACCAATTAAACTAGATTATATCATCATGTCAACTAATTTGAAGATTTCCAAGACTTCTAACTAACAATGATATCAACATCCATAGACATAAAAAGGTAAACGTAAACATATTAAATTATATCATATCATTATGTCATGCCCTTAACATGCATGATCATCAATAGCCGCAATACTATCCTCCTGTTTATTGTCCCCCTCATTGTTATCAATAAAACCACATTTACATCTCTAATGGTCTATTCATTTGTAGTCTTGTAATCTCAACTTTATCAGAATCAGCTCCCCAAATTTCATCAAGAGAATCAATCTCTACACTATCCATAGCAACATCCATATCTTTAGCTCATCCTCAACACTATTATCATGAACATCCCTAATAGTACCATAATATACAACAATATAAACCTCCCCTAATTAATGTTAACCAAACCATGCACACATACAAATAGTAAATAAAGAAAACATGAGATTTTTAATGTGGTTTGATAATCAATGCATGTGATCCATGAAGTGCATCAACGCTCAAGAATCTACTAATTAAAATAAAATAAGGGTTATAATAGTGAAGTTCTCACACTCCTCTCAATTGGGGCTGCACACTCTCTAAAAAAACCAAAATCATAATAGGGTTAAACATACAATGAGAGCAACAAAATTGATTCAAACTTCACAATCCAAAACCTAAAGTATCAACATCTCTATCCACAAAATCAGGAACCTTTTTATCCCATTCCATATTAGCACCATGAAGAACATACTCTAAACCTTTAAGGAAAATATAAGGACATGACAAAAATCCAGCCACAAAAGTAGAAGGGCTTAAACTGATAGTAGTCCTAGCAGAAGACTCAGGCATCTGGACTATTTGTGTGTCTCAAAAATATCAGGATGAATAGAAGGTCCAAGAACAAAGGGATCAACAATAAGGGCAGTAACAGTATCATAAGTACTCCTTCCTTATGCTCTTGGTGATAATGATCTTCAGCTTTCGTCTAATATCGATGGCCTTTTCATTCTTCCCTACCTCATGTAAAGAACAAGTCCAATCGTCTGCCCGGGGAAGTTGAATCATCCTCCTCTGCTATCCGGCGACAGGCACCGGACGTGAGATATCCGGGTGGATGGAATGTCAGCGGATAGGATTCCGGATGTGAGATATCCGGGTGGATGGAATATCGGCGGACAGGATTCCGGATGTGATATATCCGGGTGGATGGAATGTCGGCAGACAGGATTTCGGATGTGATATATCCGGGTGGAACGAGGGAGAATTTCCGTCCGGGTGGAGTGAGTGATGCCACGCGTCGAAAGGGGGACGTCTGGGTGTCCAAGAGAGAGGAAGCCACGTGGTAGTTTTTAGAGAGACCACCATCTAGGTAGTGGGTAGTTTCTCAGCAGACCACCATCTGGGTAGTGGGTGGTTGTGCAAGTGCTTTAGGGGGGTTATGGGCGGTTGCATAACCACCAAGGGAAAAACTGCAGGGTGAGTGTTTTAAAAGGGCTCCTCCAGCCTTGAAAGAGGGAGAGAAAGAGATTAGGGATGTAGTCTCTTAATGCTTGAGATGTAAGCATTGCTCTCTGACTCAGGAAAACAATTTTGTATCTTGTAGTTGAGATTAATACAAGTTGGGAAGGATTTCTTGTAATCTCGTTGTGTCCCTGTTTCCTTTGGTTTGCTATTGTTTGTGTGCGTTTTGAGAAGGCAGGGAAGGAAGTTGGATGAGGAAGGGTCCTTAGCACCGCGCACCAAGTGAAAATTTTAGGGTGATTTTCGAGGGTGTGACAGTTGGTATCAGAGCAAGCACCAGAGATGGCTGGTGGTAGTGCAATGGAGGCCTTACGGGAGAGGATCACTCAAATAGAAGAGGCGTTGGGAGAATGGCCACGTGAGGATGGCACTGTGGCTTCGTGGGCAGAGCACACCATGGGAATAGTCCAAGTGCAGAAGAGTCTGTTGGAGTCCCATGGCAATTTCTATGAGGAGAAATTGGCTGAGTTCAAAACCAAGATGCAGTCCCAGATTGATGACTTCAAGGAGACCCTGCAGTCCTATGGAGAAGACATCACCATCCTTAAGAAGGCGGTGTTGCAGGGATCTACCTTAAGCCTAGAAGCCCCTTCCAAAGTTCGAGTCCTAGAGCCCAAAGGCTTCAATGGTAACAGAAACGCGAAGGACCTGGAGAACTTCTTGTGGGACATCGAGCAGTTCTTTAAGGCTGCTCATGTTCCTGATGGCGAGAAGGTTTCCATCACCAGTATGTATTTGACTGGTGATGCCAAACTATGGTGGCGAACCAGGGTGGAGGACGATGCAGAGTCTGGAAGGCCCCAAATCACCACTTGGGAGACTCTGAAGAAGGAATTGAAGGATCAGTTCCTTCCCACCACACGGCTTGGGTGGCCAAGGAAGCCCTAAAAAGGCTCAGCCACACCGGATCCGTGAGGGAATATGTCAAGGAGTGCAGTTCCTTGATGCTGGACATTAAGAACATGTCCGAGGAGGACAAGTTGTTCAATTTCATGTCTGGGTTGCAAGGATGGGCTCAGTCTAAACTCAAGAGGCAAGGGGTTCGTGATCTCCCTACTGCCATGGCTGCAGCAGACTGCTTGGTGGACTACAAGATGGGTGGAGCCATCTCCACCACGCAAAGACCTAGGTCAGAAGGGGGCAAGAAGGCTAAGATTGAGGGCAAGACTAAGGAGTCTGGGTGGAAGAAGCAAAACAAAAAGCTTGCTGCAGGGGGAGAACCAGTGGAGAAAACCACAAAGGTCGTGCAGCATACCACTCGGATGATAGGATGCTTCATCTGCAATGGCCCACATCGAGCCAGGGACTGCCCCAAAAGAGAGAAGCTCTCAGCCCTGGTGACTGCAGATGACAAGGGAGACTCTGACCCAGAGACTCCTCCTAGAGTCAACCCCCTGCAACTTCTGAATGTGATTCATGGTGAGACTCCAGTTCAGAAGTCTCTAATGCATATTCATGCAATAGTGAATGGTGTGCAGGTGAAGGCCTTGGTGGATAGTGGTGCCACTCATAATTTCGTGGCCACCAAAGAAGCAACAAGGTGGGGACTAAAGTTGGAAGAGGACACTAGTAGGATCAAGACAATAAACAGCAAAGCTCAGAAAATCCAAGGGGTAGCAAAGAATGCCCCCATGCAAATTGGTGACTGGAAGGGTATGTGTAACTTACTCTGTGTACCTTTGGACGATTTTGACTTGATCCTTAGGGTGGACTTCCTATTGAGGGCTAAGGTGGCCCTGATCCCACACCTTGGTGGGTTGATGGTATTGGAAGAGAAGCAACCTTGCTTTGTGTAGGCTTTGAGGGCAAAGGATGGTGGCAAGGGCCAACCCAAGATGCTGTCTGCTATCCAATTGGAGAATAGGCTTATGTGAAGCTAGAGAAATGTGAGTTTGATCAGGAGGAGATCACATTTCTAGGACATAAGATCAGTGTAGGACTGATCAGAATGGACAAAGGCAAGGTACAAGCTATTATGGAGTGGTCAGTCCCTACCAAAGTAACTGAGTTGCAGTCCTTCCTTGGCTTGGCCAACTACTACAGAAGGTTCATTAAGGGGTATTCAAAGATGGTGTCTCCCCTTACTGACCTATTGAAGAAAGACAATCAGTGGGATTGGAGCATGCAGTGTCAGATGGCTTTTGAAAGCCTGAAGGAAGCCATCTCCACTGAGCCTGTGCTGCGGTTGCCAGATTTGGACTTACCCTTTGAAGTCCAAACTGATGCCTCTGATAAAGCTTTGGGTGGAGTATTGGTGCAGGAAGGACACCCTGTGGCATTTGAGAGCAGGAAGCTGAACAATGCTAAGCAGAGGTACTCCACTCACGAGAAGGAGATGACTATTGTGGTTCACTGCCTGCAGCAGTGGAGGCATTACTTGTTGGGAAGTATCTTCACAGTGGTCATGGATAATGTGGCTAACACCTTCTTCAAGACCCAGAAAAAGCTGAGTCCCAAACAAGCGCGATGGCAGGAGTTCCTGGCCGACTTCAAATTCGAGTGGCTGCATCGACCAGGAAGGCATAACACCGTGGTTGATGCCTTGAGTAGGAAGGAAGTAATTGCCTACATCACGGCCCTATCTGAAGTCATCTCTGACTTCAATGAGAAGATCAAGCTAGCCGCGGAGCAGGATGCTGCATACGGCAGGCTGAAGTAGCAAGTGAAGGAGGGTGTGATAAGGAGGTATTGGCTAGAGGGTGACCTCCTTGTGGCAAAAGGAGGAAGATGGCATGTTCCTGTAGGCGGCTTAAGAAAGGAACTGTTGCGAGATGCAAGAGTTACAGGCAAGTTTTGGGTTGAGCTGTTCAAACTCTTGGGTTCAGAGTTGAAATTCTCCATAGCCAACCATCCTCAGACTGATGGGCAGACAGACAGGATCAATGCCTTACTAGAGGAATACCTCAAACACTATGTGACGACAACACAGAAGAATTGGGTGGACTTGATGGACACTACACAGTTGTGTTACAACTTGCAGAGAAGCTCAGCAACAGAGATGAGTCCCTTTGAGTTAGCCATAGGGGTACAACCCCGGATGCCTCTAGAGGTGGCAAAGCAGAAGGTAGGAGGTAACAGCCCTGCAGCTTATAAGATGGCGCAGTCCCGGCAAGAGATGCTTGATGAAGCCCGGGACAATCTGGAGAAGGCAGCCAGACACATGAAGAAGTATGTAGACTGGGATAGAAGACCCTTAGAATTTCAGGTTGGGGACAGGGTCCTCCTGAAATTGACTCCTCAAATATGGAAGGAGGTCCTGGCATACTGGCAGTCTAAGTCGACGAGGGCGTCGACTTCAGCAGGCAGGGGTGGATTGTCAGCCTCTTAGCCACTTGATTTAGACCTGGAGAAATAGGCCTCATGGGTAGGCCTTGCACCCATGAGAGCCTAGGCGGAAAGCAAGGAAAGCCTGGAGGTTTGGTGGTTCAAACCCCAGGAGCTAAGTGTGAGGATCGCAGACAAGTCAAGCGTGCACTCCAGATATGCGTTACCAAAGGATCCGGACATGTCTGCCTGGGAAAGTTGAATCGTCCTCCTCTCCCATCCGGCGACAGGCGCCGGATGTGAGATATCCGGGTGGATGGAATGTCAGCGAACAGGATTCTGGATGTGAGATATCCGGGTCGATGGAATGTCGGGGGACAGGATTCCGGATGTGATATATCTGGGTGGATGGAATGTCGGCGGACAGGATTTCGAATGTGATATATCCGAGTGGAATGAGGGAGAATTTCCATCTGGGTGGAGTGAGTGATGCCACGCGTCGAAAGGGGGACGTCTGGATGTCCAAGAGAGAGGAAGCCACGTGGCAGTTTTTAGAGAGACCACCATCTGGGTAGTGGGTGGTTGTGCAAGCGCTTCAGGGGGGTTATGGGCGGTTGCATAACCACCAAGGGAAAAACTGCAGGGTGAGTCTTTTAAAAGGGCTCCTGCAGCCTTGAGAGAGGGAGGGAGAGAGATTAAGGATGTAGTCTCTGAATGCTTGGGATGTAAGCATTGCTCTCTGACTTAGGGAAACAATTTTGTATCTTGTAGTTGAGATTAATACAAGTTGGGAAGGATTTCCTGTAATCTCGTTGTGTCCCTGTTTCCTTTGGTTTGCTATTGTTTGTGTGCATTTTGAGAAGGCTGGGAAGGAAGGTTGGCTGATGAAAGGTCCTTAGCACCGCGCACCAGGTGAAAATTTTAGGGTGATTTTCGAGGGTGTGACATTAGCCCTATAAAGGGTGAGTTGTCTTGCCGAGGGGCTACTTCGTAGCGGGGCTAAAGTTGGCTTTCCCACTGCTATTTAGAGATCTCACTCATCATTTGTAATTGGCTACAAATGAATTTTATGTTAATATTGTTTGCTTAATCATGTCGATGGTGGTGTTAGACCATATAAAGGGCTTGCAGATTACCACAAAAGATGTCATCTACATTCATCATGCCAAGAGGTCCCGTATCCCGTACGAATATTATTTGTCTCCCCGAAGTGGAATGTGTGGCTTCACTACTGGAGGTCCTACTATGAACAAGGAAGTGAACTAAGAAATAGTTGTTGAATCTGGACGTTAGGAATTTGGCATTTCTAAATCGGAGGGCCTCCCAAGGGTGTCTCGAGTACATGGTATTTCGGGTAGGTATTTTCATCTTACCTTTGTTTTTCTTGGCTATGATGTACGAAACTAACTTGCACCGTTTGCAAGAGAGTTGGGAGAAAGAGAAAGAGGAGATCCATAATAAAGTATTTAACTAATTAACAAGTGATCTCTTGGCCCGTGATGAATAGAACCAAAACTAAGCGTATGTGTTCGGTTGGAGTGAAAAGCATCTAAAGCTAGGAATTCAAACCTTTAACCCGCTTGAGTTTGGGAATAATAATAAGTCAAATAGTGCATCAGGTTAGGTTTTTGATTAGTAACACGCCATTAGGCATGGGAGATGACCTTACTAGGTGTTGACCCTCAATTTTGTCCATTTAGCACATCCTTAGTGGCCCATTACTACTTATACAACCCATCTTTTTTAGCAACCTTGGAGATTCTTGTTAAGGGACTTATCTAGCCCAATTGTGACTTTTAGTAGCCTCGAATCAGACTTAGGATTTTCCTTCCTTTTTTAGGATAACTCATTTAGGTACACCTTTAAGATAGCATACTTAGGCATATTTAGGCACACTTTTTTAGGACACACACATGCATCCTAAATCATTTAGGTTCACTTAAAGACTTCTTAGGCACACCTAGGCACCTTCTAGCTTGCACACACTCACTCAAGGTAACCTAGGTACCTTCCAAATGACACACACTCACTTTAGGTCATTTAGGCACATTACACTTCACCTAGATTCACCTAGGCACATTACACTTCACCTAGATTCACTTAGATACCTTTATGATTATTTTAGCCACTTTTTAGATCACCTTAGGTCACTTATGCACTTTTCAAGCTCACCTAGGTTTATCTTAGCCCACTTAGGTTCACCTTGGCCCACTTAGGTTCAGTTAGGACCACTCAAATTTACATGGGCCCGTTTAAGTTCATCTAGGCCCACTTAGGTTCACCTAGGCCTATTCAGGTGCAAATAGGCCCGTTTAGGTGCCCATTGAGGCACACTTAGCCCACTTAGGTCCACTTTGACCCACTTAGATTCACCTAGGCTCATTTAGGCACATCTAGGCCCACTTAGGTTCGCTAGGTCCACTTAGACATCCTGGCCCACCTATGTCACCTTTTAGGTAATTCCTATATGACTTACATAATTTGCATGATTTGCATTTTTAACGTTTACATGTACTTGATTTCTTATTTATTTATTTATCTATTTATTTATTATTATTTGGTTAGTTATTTATTTTATAGAATATTGCATGAAATTGATGTTATTAATTGCATAGATTGATGTCTTAATATTTTTATTTTTTTGTGTACCTATAATAGACATAATGTTTTTAATTGCTTAATTTTAATTAGTTGACCTTTACTGATTTTAATTCTTATTTTATTATGGCATGAGATTTGAATGCACACATTGGAGAAGATCCTTGATGTACACGGCTGCATATATGTGGGGATATTCTATACAACATGGAATAGGAGAATATAACTACCTCTTGCCAACAAGTCGAGTATAACTACCTCTACCACTCAACCAAACAAGCCCTTCTCTAATTGCCTCAACACAAGGTCATGTCCAATTTGATGTCTCGTTGTAATCGTTACATTTTATTACAAAATTTTCAATGGGAGATGGTTTGTGTATTAATTGGGAATTTTATTTCATTTCTTATTAATTAGATAGAACTTACTTTCTTGAATCTTATCTCTCTGTAGATAACTTTAGACTTCATTGATCCAGAGTCACCAATTCGAGGTAAATATGTGTTTGGTATGGTAAAGTTTTATGATAACATTTACATGTTTTGCATCAAATATAGTTTTATGATAACAGAAAAACTATATCTATATTCTTACATTTTCCATAAATAAAAAAAAAAGATTCTTTGAGAGTTTTATTGTTGAACTTTTGTCACAAAAAATCTGAGTGGAACCTTGTTGCATGAATTGAAGTACTTCAAGAATATTTCTTAGCCAAAGAGCTTGACATGCACTAAATGTTGCAGCAACAAATTCAGCTTCAATGGTTGATAACATAACCAGTTGCAGAACCCATCATAAAAACATACCTAGAAGTGCTTCTTTCATCCAAATCTCCAACATGATCACTATCAGTAAAACCAAACAAATATAATTTCACACTTTTTATAGAATAAACCATATTTTGTAGTACCATACAACTACCTAAGAGTCCACTTTGTAGCTAAGAGATGAATCTCCTTTGGGCTCTCCTTTTACCTACCTACAAGACTTACTGTTTGCATTATATCAGGTCATATTTCCATCAAATACATTAAGCTCCCAACAATTTATTTGTAATATATACTATAACTCTTCTTACTGCAAGATTCTTCTCAAGCTTTAATCTTTTTTTTATCTGGTGGTGTTACTAAGTTATAGTCCTCATCCCAAACCTGTCTAAGATTTCTTGCACATATTTCTTTTGACAAACAAAGAAAAATTCCAATGGCAGATTGCACAATTTCTATACCTAGAAAATAATGCATCATTTTAAGATCAAACATATCAAACCCAAGCATAATTCTCAAGCATGGCCCTACCATTTCCTATGTAAATCAGATCATCTACATATAGACGTATCACAAGCAACTTTCCTCCAATTTTTGTATAAAGAGTATACTCATATGGACATTATTGAAAACCTTCCTTTACGAAATATGCATCTATACGATTATACCAAGCTCTGGATTCTTGTTTTACTTCATAGTCTTTTTCAATTTCATTGTTGCTCCATGGCCCGAATGGTTCTTCATCAAATACGACATCCTAACTGATTATAATTTTCTTAGTGATAGGATGGTGCAACTTGTAGGCTTTTAATTGATCACTAACACACACCAAGAAAAATGCACTTCTCACCTTTGTCATCTACTTTCATTCTCTTCTGGTTTGGAATATGGGCAAATGCAATACTCCCAAAAATTCTGAAATGATCAACTACAGGACTATGTCCATTCCAAGCTTCTTCAGGTGTCATATTTTGAAAAGTCTTTTTCCATAGAACTCTTGTAAATTGTCTTTAGTGAGAAAATAATTTTTCAAAATCATATTTAAGAAGGGTAAAAAGGTTTTTCGCCAAAAATTAATCCTAAAACACTATTTTGCAAAAAGAAATCATGATTTTTTTTTAGTCTGAAATTCTGAAATTCATGATTTTGGAAAGTAAGGGTCTGTTTGTTTAGTGTTTTCAAGAACTGTTTTCTGTTCTTGAAAACAAAAAACACCAAAAACTCGTTTGGTTGAGAGAGTCCTTTTTGTTTTTGTTGTTCCCCGTATTCTCAAAATGGCACTGTTTAGAGAACAACAAAATATTGTTTTCCCTGTTTTTTTACTGTTTACAGAACAAAATTTAACAACAAAAAAACCATCTGTTATCCGTGTTTTTTTTTTCTTCCCGTTCTCATCTCTTCTCCAGCACAGTCGCGTCACCTCTTTTTGATTTTTCCCGTTTCTCAGTTTTGATTCAAGGTTTGTGAAATTTAAATCCAATGGCACAATAGCAAAGAGACCCCTAAAACGGATCCAAAAAACACAGGGAGCAAAAGAAAAGCAATTTTTTTGGTTTTTCTTGGGGGTTTTGCATGGATTTTCTCGGAAATCAAACGAGGATGAATTTTCCCGGAAATTGAATGGGGCATGGATTTTCTTGGGAATCAAACGGAGGTTGAAAAAAAATAATAATAACATGATTAGATTAGTACCTGCAAGGATTGAGAGTGGCAGAGTGAGAGAAGGGCTTTTTTAGGGATTTTCCCGGTTGGAGGGCAACTTCAGAAAAGGGCTTCTTGATGCCCGAGTGAGAGAAGTGGGTGGCATTTTGAATTTTAGATTTAGTAGAGATAAAAAAAAATTAACAAATCACGAGAACAATTTTATTTCAACTTAATAGAATATGCTATAATTTTTAATAAAGTTAAAGATTAAATATAAAAATATTAATAAAAATGATTTTATTATGTTTGATTTATTTTTAAAAAATATAAATATATTTTTATTTTAAAATTAATAAAATAAATATATTTTTTAATTTAAATGAACTATATATCTAAAAATTATTTATAAATTTATAATATAAATTACTTGAAGAAAATATTTTATTAATTAGAAAAGAAAAAAAAACATCTTTCAAAAGTGTTTTTTGTTTCATTTGTTCTAATTTTTTTTTTATTAACTCAACCAAACATGTTTTTTTGTTTTTAAGAACAAAAACTGTTTTTCAAAATTCAGTTCCCAAACATAATTTTTTTTAAAAAAACACCAAAAACTGTTCTCAAAAACTGTTTTCCAGAACAGTTTTCAAAAACAGCAACCAAACAGGCCCTAAAATATTTGTTTCCCAATTTAAGTTTGAGATTTATTTTATGATGATATATAAATATATATCACGCTTTTCTTAACAAAGTTTTGACAATATTGGTATTATATCTTGTATTGTTTTCGTTTTTGAGTTTTGAAAATCTAAGGGCTTGTTTGGCTGTGTTTTTTAAAAAATTTGTTTTTAAAATAGAGAACAAAAACTTATTTTTTTAAAACAAGAATGTTTGGCAAGATGTTTTAAAAAAAATAGTTTCTTAAAATAAAAAAATAAAAAACAAAAAACTTGTTTGGATGAAAGAATTTGTATTGTTTTTAAAACGATGTCTTGCTTTTATTTTATAAAAATTTTATAAATTTAATTTATAATAATAAGAAATCAAATTGAAGTTAAATCTTATTAAAAAAATAAAAATTAAATTTACTATTATATATGAGTTAAAGATAAATAATATTTTTAATTATGAAATAATTTTTTTTTATTCTAGTGAAACAAAAATAATAAAATAAAAATAATTTTAATATTCATTTTTAATACAAGTCAAATAAGTACTTTAATATTTTTTTTTTAAAAAAAATATTCTTGTTTGAACATGATTTCTTATGCTTATTTTTAGAAATTGTTTATAAATTAAAGAACCAAATATTTTTTTTAAATGTTTTATAAAAATAAGGATATTTGGAAAGTTGTTTTTATAAAAGGATTTTAAAAATAAAAAATAAAAAGACTTGTTAGAATAAATTGTTTTTTTTTAAAGAAAATTGTTTTGATTTTGTAAAATCATTTTAAATTCAATTTATATAATATTAATTATTAAATTTAATTGAAGTTTTATTGAAAATGCAAATCATTTTATAATTATAAATAAATTAAAAAGTAAATCATTTTTTTGGTAAAACATAAATAGTAGTATTATAATAAAATCATAATTTATAGTTTTAGTAGAAAATGTACTATTTTATTATTTGTTAAAAAAAAAAGGATATTAACATCTTTGCCTTTTTTTTTTTTTAATTAAAATTGAATAATAGTAATTGTGGATATTATTTTATTTAAAATGAATAATGAATGAAGTTTTACTTTTTGAACATATAAATAATCCAATATTTTTATTATATATGTATATATTTAGTACTCAATTTTAAACATAATATTTTAGAATGTTTTGATTTAATCTACAAATAATTAGATCGATTTTTTTATTGTAAATTATTCTTAAAAATTAAAGAATTTATTAAAGATTTTTTAACATATAAATAAGCCAATATTTTTTTATATATGCATATATTTAATACACAATTTTAAACATAATATTTTAGAATTTTTTTATTTAATCTATAATTAATTAGATCGATTTTTTTTATTGTAAATTATTCTTTAAAATTAAAGAATTTATTAAAGAATTTAAATTATTAAAATTATTGTAAATTTTTTCCAATGATTAGATATATTTTTCATCTCTAAATTATTTTTAAAAATTATTAAACTCATTAATAAATTTTAAAAAAAATATCACTTGATTTGAAGTTCATTTTTCTAGTAGAAATTTTATAAAAGTATGATTATGTGCACAAAAGAAATAATGAAGTTATTATAAACCAATTTTGATCCATAAATTTATGGTATTAATAAGTTTATTATTTGAGTTTTAAATTATTTTTAAACATTGTTAGACTTGTTAATGAATTTAATATATTAAGTCATATTTAATTTGGAGCTCATTTTCCTAATAAAAAAAATGGGAAATTATAATTTTATATAGAAGGGAAACAATAAAGTTGTTTTAAACAAATTTTTGTTCATAAATTCTGATATTAATAAGTTTATTATTTAAGTTTTAAATTATTTTTAAAAATTAATAAATTTGTTAATAAATTCAATGCATTAAGTCTTGTTTAATTTGGAGTTAATTTGCCTAGTAAAAAATAATAATAATAATGATTATATATATATATATATAATAATAGAGTGCATGTGTTTTTGTATTGTTTTTAAAAACGGTTGAAAATAACTATTATTTATTTTCTAAAAGTTGTTCTCTATTTCACTTTGTTTTTAAAAAACTAGAAATAGAGAACAATAACTAAACAAAGTTTAATGATTAATTAGTAAGGTTTTGCATTTTATGAAATACTTTGATGTTACTTCTCATATTGAAGCCCTATTTAATTTTACACAATATGATACCACGGGTTAGTTAATCTATTATAAAAAATAAAACAAATAAAAAAGTTATGTTACCATATAACATGTTAATCTATTAAAAACACAAATAAAAAAAATTATGTTACCCTGCAACACTGAATTTTGAAATTGACAAAAAAAATAATTTCCAATGTGAAACTCATGCATCCATATACTTTGATAGCTAGGGATAGTGATCCGAGTCTTGTCATTTAATTTGTTTTCTTCATCTAATTTATTTAGGGTCACTCATATTTCTACTATTTATTTAGGATAAACCCATGTTTCATTGGGATAAAACAATTACAAAAAACTAGTTAGTTAAAAAAAATTATAATTATTAACGAAGGCATATATGGTAATTATTTGGAGTTTAAATTGATCTAGTTTAATTTCCTCCAATACTCCAAGTTTTATAATATTCTAATAATTTTCACAATAATTTTTTATAATCATAGTACTCTACCAATAGTAAAGACAAGACTCACTCTATTAAAAATTTATAGGCCTTATGTTTATAAATTCTCTAAATAAATATCTCATTTTTCTTTCACCCAACATGCATCCCACACTTCCATTACATGCACCCTACACATCATTTCTATAAAAAAACAATATCTCATTTTTCACCCAATCATGATATTGTTGCCTATTTATGAATTCACACTATGATAAACAATTGTATATGTAGGACAACTCAAGATAAGTTTTTCTTTGCAATGTAATTAAAGATATAACAAACCAACTTTCAAAACCTTCATAAACATCCGTTTTTGCTTAAAAAGGAAGTTAGCAAACCAAAAGGCATGGTGGAGAGTTTGACCGGTACGGTCATCCACCCCTCTCCCATTTTGCATGCCTTCCATGCTATCGTTGACAATCTTATATTTATTTATTTTGTTTGGTACGTGTCATGAGTAATAGATGGCCTCCGAACCGTTCGTACAACCAATCATTCCTCGCTTTGATGGTCACTATGACCATTGAAGCATTTTGATGGAGAATATTCTCATGTCCAAAGAGTATTGGATAGTCAACGTTTCTGGAGTAGCAGAACCAGTCGGTGGTGTCGTAGTGACGGAGAGGTAGAAAGCTGAATTAGTAGCATTGAAGTTGAAGGATACCTCCAAGCTATTGACAGATCAATCTTGAAGACAATTCTTTGCAAAGATGCCTCTAAGCATATCCGGGATTCAATGAGAAGGAAGTATCAAAGGAACGCGAGGTCAAAATGGGTACAACTTCAAGCACTTCGTGAGGAGTTCGCTGCTTTGCACATGAAGTTGGGAGAATCAATTGATGATTTCTTCCCAAGGATCAGACAATGGCAATTGTCAATCAGATGCAGATTCATGAGGACAAGGAGGATGTTTTGGTCATTGAAAAGATTCTTGAGTCGTTGATGACAAAAAAACACATAATTGATCAATTTCTTTCTTTAATTGTAAACATACTATTTTTTTATTTTATTATTAAAATAACTAATGGAAAAAAAAATAAAAATGGATAATCAATGAATGAAATTTAATTCTTTTTATTAATTTCATATAAAAAATAGTACTAAACAAGGTTTTCAATTTTTTTTAAATAGTTTTCATTTTTTTAATTAAATGTTTTTTTCAAAAAGAAAATATAAAAAACATAAATCATATTACCATTTCTTTAGAAATTATTTTTTAAAATAGTTTTTTAATATAATTTTTCTTTATTTATAATTTAAAATAGAAAATAATGATGATTTTCAATTATTTATATTTTTTTTTTTAAAACAATGAAAAATTCAAATTGTTAAAATAGAATTATTATGGTTGCATGAATAGTGGTGCAATAAAGACAAAAAAAAAGCTTATGTGAAAGGTCATTAGGTATTTTAGTCCATCACTATTTTATATTCTTAAAAGGTAATATATAGAAATTTGAAGGATATATTGGTCTTTTAACATTTTATATCATTTTTTTCAGCTCAGTTGGGCCCAAAACCCCAACACACAATTCTCCTGATAATTAATGGGGTGTACCATCTCAAATGGTCAAGATGTTGCCACGTCATCTGATAGATCAGGCCCAATGAAAGCCGCCATTTTTTGCTTTAATTATCTCTCCATCTTTCTCTCTTCCATCTAGTGACTGTTTGCTTTTTAACCGTTGTGGTTCCGGTCTGGTAAGACCTTCTTTACTCTACATTTGTTTTACATTTATAGTTATTAGGGTTCTTATATCTCTGTTTGTTCTAATCATGTCGAAAAGAAAAAGGGAAGAAGATGAAGTCATCAAGTTTTGTAGAAGAGTTTCAAGCAGAGTTCAACATTCCTTTATCAATTGGGCTATGGTTTTTGGAAGAGAAGGATGTGAGTTTAGTAGAAGTTAGCCCTATAAAGGGTGAGCTATCTTGCCCAAGGGCTACTTCAAAGCCGGATAGTGAGGTGACTCATATTTCCACTATTTATTTAGGATAAACCCATGTTTCACTGGAATAAAACAATTACAAAAACTAGTTAGTTAAAAAAAAATTATAATTATTAGCTAAGGCATATATGGTAATTTATAAGTAGAAATTATAAAACAAAGTGAATGATATAATAAAAAAGTATTAACAAAAAAAAAAAGGAAAGCAAGATGATGTTACAAGTTGTTTTAAACTAATTTTTGTTTATAAATTTATGGTATTAATGAGTTTATTATTTAAGTTTTAAACTATTTTAAAAAATTAATAGATTGGTTAATAAATCTAATGCATTAAATTTTTTTTAATTTGGAATTAACTTGCCTAGTGAAAAAAAAAAGAAAAAAAAAATAATAGACTCATGTGTTTTTGTATTGTTTTTAAAAATGATTGAAAATAATTGATTTTAATTTTCTAAAAGTTGTTATCTATTTTACTTTGTTTTTAAAACTAGAAACAGAGAACAATAACTAAACAAAGTTTAATGATTAATTAGTAAGGTTTTGCATTTTATGAAATACTTTGATGTTAATTCTCATATTGAAGCCCTATTTAATTTTACACAATATGATACCACGAGTTAGTTGTGTTATGTTATGTTACGATATAACATGTTAATATATTAAAAACACAAATGAAAAAATTATGTTACCATGCAACATTGAATTTTGAAATTGACAAAAAAAAAAAATCTCTATTTGAAACTTATGCATCCATATACTTTGATAGGGATAGTGATCTGAGTCTTCTCATTTAATTTGTTTTCTTCATCTAATTAATTTATTTAGGGTAACTCATATTTCTACTATTTATTTAGGATAAACCCATGCTTCACTGGGATAAAACAATTACAAAAACTAGTTAGTTAAAAAAATTATAATTATAAACTAAGGCATATATGGTAATTTATAAGTAGAAATTATAAAACCAAGCCACTAATAGAATAAAAAAGCATTCACAAAATATAAGGAAAGCAAGATGATGTTATATCACCATTTGGAGTTTAAATTGATCTAGTTTAATTTCCTCCAATACTCCAAGTTTTATAATATTCTAATAATTTTCACAAAAATTTTTTATAATCATAGTACTACTAAAGACAAGACTCACTCTATTAAAAACTTACAGGCATTATGTTTATAACTTCTCTAAATAAATATCTCATTTTTCATTCACCCAACATGCATCCCACACATCCATTGCATGCACCCTACACATCCATCAATATCATTATGTTTCTATAAATAAATATGTCATTTTTCACCCATCCCACACATCCATTGCATGCACCCTACACATCCATCAATTTCATTATGTTTCTATAAATAAATATGTCATTTTTCACCCAATCATGATATTGTTGCCCATTTATGAATTCACACTATGATAAACTAGAATATTATTTAAAGAAAAACAATTGTATATATAGGACAACTCAAGACAAGTTTTTCTTTGCAATGTAATTAAAGATATAACAAACCAACTTTCAAAACCTTCATAAACATCCACCCCTCTCCCATTTTGCATGCCTTCCATGCTATCGTTGACAATCTTATATTTATTTATTTTGTTTGGTACGTGTCATGAGTAATAGATGGCCTCCGAACCGTTCGTACAACCAACCATTCCTCACTTTGATGGTCACTATGACCATTGAAGCATTTTGATGGAGAATATTCTCATGTCCAAAGAGTATTGGATAGTCAACGTTTCTGGAGGGGCAGAACCAGTTGGTGGTGTCGTAGTGACAGAGAGGTAGAAAGCTGAATTAGTAGCATTGAAGTTGAAGGATACCTCCAAGCTATTGACAGATCAATCTTGAAGACAATTCTTTGCAAAGATGCCTCCAAGCATATCCGGGATTCAATGAGAAGGAAGTATCAAAGGAACGCGAGGTCAAAATGGGTACAACTTCAAGCACTTCGTGAAGAGTTCGCTGCTTTGCACATGAAGTTGGGAGAATAAATTGATGATTTCTTCTCAAGTATCAGACAATGGCAATTGTCAATTTGATGCAGATTCATGAGGACAAGGAGGATGTTTTGGTCGTTGAAAAGATTCTTCAGTCATTGATGACAATTAATTATGTTGTTTGTTCAATTGAGGAGTCCATGAACGAAAACTTATCAAGGAAGATCAAGAACAACAAGAAGCTCTAAGCAACAACACTCTCAACAATCAAACAAGGAAGATCAAGGAAAAGCTGGTGCCAAAGGAAACAAAGATGGTGGACAGCCACACTTTCAAGGATGAAGAAGTATCTCTTCTGATGGTGTGTCATGCAAAGGAGGAAACCCACCAAAATATGTGGTATTTGAATACAGGCTGTACCAATCACATGAGTGGAGACAATTCAACATTCTCTTATTTGGATTAATCTTATCATGATACAGTGAAGTATAGAGATAACTCCACAGTCCCTGTTAAAGGAAAAAGAAGAGTCACCATCCAAACCAAAGGAAGTACTAGTTGAGAAAGAAGTAGGAAGTTTAAAACAAGCACTTCACACCGATGATGGAGAAGAATATAACTCACACGATTTTGTACAATTCTGTGAGAATCATGGTATCAAACATCAGTTTACAAAATTAAAACAACAAGTAGGAACTATCTCTAATGTGCTTAATATTCTAGAATTAAAGATTAATTTACTTGGTGTGGGTTAGCTACAAGAAAAGGGATATAATTTTTTTCATCAAAGATGGAGTCTGTCCAATACAAGATGAAATATTGGGCTTGGTTGCTCAAGTCAATATGACAATGAATCGAATGTTCCCGCTTTATCTCCACAATACTACTCGTACATGCTTCTTAACAAAATTGAAAAAGGAGGCATGGCTTTGGCTTTGGCTTTGGTGGTTTGAAAACTCTACTACAAAAGAAGATGGTGGATGTCCCTCGTGTGTGTGGAGAGTGTGTTGTTAGCAAACAACAACGTGATCCTTTTCCTAACAGAAAATCATGGAGAGCAAAGAAGGCGTTGGAGATAGTCCATTCAGATATTTGTGAGCCAATAACTCCTACATCTAATGGCGGTAAATGATAATTTATTACCTTCATTGACATTTATTGCTGAAGAACATGGGTATATTTTTTTATAGAAGAAATCTGAAGATTTTATGACTTTCAAAAACTTTAAATTACTAGTTGAGAAAGAAGTAGGAAGTTTAAAACAAGCACTTCGCACCGATGATGGAGAAGAATATAACTCACACGATTTTGCACAATTCTGTGAGAATCATGGTATCAAACATCAGCTAACAAACATGCTATACACTTCAACAAAATGGTGTATGTGAGAGGAAGAATCGCATAATTCTAAACATGGTGTGAATTTTTTTGGCAAGGAGTGGAGTTCCAAAAAGTATTTGGCCAGAAGCTATCCACTGGAGCATTCATATTTTGAATAGAGCATCCATTTTCAAATCAATTATTACTATATTTTTTAAGGCAATAAAATTGGTTTTAATGTAATTTGAAGTATTAACATTCTTTTTGAACTCTATATGAACATTAAAAAAATATATATATGAAAAAGGAGAGTAAATAATCTAACTCTTTTCTTTTACATATTTTGTATACTTTTTATTTTCTAAAAGGTGAAGGCATCCAAAGGTATTTTTATATATATTTGTATACATTTTACTTCTCCAAAAGATGAAGGCAAGAAATCAAATTTGATTAAAAGGTATTCAAAAATCCAAATTTAGAAATCTAACATTTTATTTTTTCTTCATAAAAATATTCTTATTTATTTATTTTATTTTATTTTTATAAAAATAATATCAATTGATGTGTTAAGAATTCAGTTTATGCAAAAATTCTCTACCTCTGCCTCGTGGTCCTCTATGTGCCCTTTCCCAACCTCCCACTTTGTCTTGGGTAAAGTGGTTGTACTGCAAAACCTTCACTTCCTGTAACTCTTCCTTATAGTCCTTTGATAGGTATTGAGCAAACGCTTCTGCCCAGCTAGTGTTTCCTCCATGATCATCACCTCCTTTTATATCCACTGATGAACATGAATCAACTATGATAAGGAGTGGAGTTTCTTCCTGGTGTCCCAAAACAACAATTAAAATTATAGTTTTAATAAAAACAAACTAAAGATGTTCAATAATACTAAAATTAACAACATAATTAATGCTACTAAATTGTAATTAACTTACAATAATTATTATAATTAATTTGAGATGGATAATGATTATTTATACTCTTAGTTTCCTACCATACTTGAACTTAGATAATAAATGTTTCCACCTAATCCACCTAAAAATTTGGTTAAATAAAAATCTCACTATGTTCCAAATATATATTAACTAGTATTATAGTGTTTATACTTTTACCATTTTTATTTAATTTCCTCCACTACTTCAATCCTTACTCAAAGATTATATTAATAATGAACATGTTGAATTGAATTACCCAATAAACATATCAAATATGCTTCAAAACTTGTGATATTTATAACTTTGGCAATCATGTATCTCATTCTTCAAACAATATGTTTGTGAACATTTCAATTATGTGAAAGAAATCATAACATTTTGGCCTATTTATGAATTAAGAGATGAAAGACAAGTCCCATTTGTTTTTAACACACACATACACACATATATATATATATATAAAGAAAATTTAAATGAAAAGGAAAAAAAAAAAAAACCTCATAGAAAACATTTGTATGACTCATTAAAAATGTGGCATAAAAGGTTAAGAATGAAATAGAAAAAATGATTCAAAGTTCAAACAAAAATCTCATAACAAGTTTTAATGATAAATATGACATCAAATGCTAGTAATTAAAAGAAATATAATTAATTTTAAGAAAGTATGACAGAAAAGGTGACAAGTCAATAATATATTTTCAGTTAAATAATTCTGATCCAATAGCAAAATTTGTAGGTTAATGGTTGGTTTTTTTGGGTGAGACTTCCCTATATGTTTCATTAGCTTCAATTATAGGAATTTCAATTTTAATTCCTTGAATTGAATCATGGACCCTAAATTTGATGGCAACACAAAATTAACATATCTCTTGATATTATATATTTTAATTTAGTCATAAACCTTAAAACTTTTAGGTGGCTAATTTTTTCTTAAATCTAAATAGATCTTAATTTAAGTTTAAATAATATTGAATAGTATTAAATATTAAGTGTCTTATTTGAACACACTTCTTGCTTTTCTTTTTTAAAATAGAAAATATTAATAAATTATATATATAAAAAGAATAAATCCACGTAAAAATTAAAATTTGATGTAGTACACATTTTTTGATATGTCCATTTTTAAAACTATTACTTTTTTAACCTACATGGGTAAAAGTTCTTTTATCTTATATAAAAGTTATTAGTATGTGTTTCTTGATTTTAAATATAAAAAGCATGAAGTGTATCAAAATGAACACTAAATTGTTTTCCTTTCTAATTTTTTTTTACTTAAATCTTAGAAAAGCCACTAATTTAAAATCATTTTTAAATAGTTTGTTTATAATTTATCACTTTCTCTAAAACAATTTTATTTTAATGGAAAGAAGTAAAAATGTTTTACTTTTATCTTAAATTCGAAAACAATTTTCTTTAAGGATTCAGTTGAAACAAACAAACAAGGGAATGCTTAACAAACCATCTATGCGCGTTGCCAATTCTAGGTAAAAATTTTCATTGTGCTAATATATGTATGTATGTATAGCAAAAAAAAGGGACAATATGTATGTATAACATAATAGAGGCCAATATATTTGAAATTTCGCCAAATCATTGTATGTTTGAAATAGTCCCCTCAACATAGTAAAAGTGATTTAATTAGTTTAAGGTAAGAAAGAATTAATTAGAAGCCAATTTGATTATAGTGTTTTAAAGAATTATTTGATGGAAACTTTATTTATTTATGTATTTATAATATTAATTTATTGATTTCAAGTTTGATTCCATTTCTTTAGAGATTCCAAGAGAAAGTGATATCTTACGTACATTAGAGGATCACTAGTGTTGATCATCCAGTTGACATATTGACAAAGATAATTTTTTTAGTCAAATTTAACCATTTTTTTTTGGACTTGATCCAATTAAAAAGATTTAAGTAATTACAATTCTTGTGGTTTCAACATTCTTAAAGATTGATTGACTAACTTTAAATCATAGTAAAGTGTAGATTTAACCCCTTCATGGTCGATTTTGGGCCTCATTGTTCTTAACAAAAAAAAAAGGGTTATAATTTAGTAGAGTTGCTACCATCAAGGATCAAGATATTGAAAAATGTAGAAATATGAGTGGTTAGATTTTATTGAAATAAGTAGATATTGTACCCAAATTTAGAAAAAATATTAGTGTGATGAAAATTGATAAAAAAAAAAAATATATATATATATATAGAAACATTGGAAAAGGCTAAAATAAATGATTAAAAAATTAGTATTATTGACTCATCCATTACTCTCTTAAATTTAATAAAATCAATGTTTTATTTCATAAATGTGCCTTGAGTGTTTTATTGTTTATATTAAATCAATCTCTTGTTCTAGAAGGTTACAAAAACCAATCTAATCATCTACAATTATGAATTTAAAATCAACAAGCAAAGGACTTTAGCTTTAAGAGAAAACTAAGTAAAAAATGAAGAAAACTCTAGTAGCAGTTTCAAGCTAAGAACTATAGAATCGACCTAGACATCAAATCTCAACTCTAGATTAGGGCCAAGTTAAAATTAGTCTAATCAAGTTATAGATTTCAATTCACAAACCATGTTTAACATTAAAATTTAAGTATAAAACTCTTACTAAATTATTCTATTTTTGTGTTGCTCGATTTTATCATTTGTGCACTAATTCATCTCTTGAGATTCCACATTAATTGCATGCATAACCAATTAAACTAATCATCAACTGATCAAGGGATGACAAATCATTAATGGAACCAAGTAACCATTGATTATCTTTCTATTTAGAGAGAACTACTAGAGAGAATCTTAATTAAAAAAAAATAGCTTATAAATAAGAGTTTAAAATGCATTGATGTCACCAATCTATGCAACCTCTAAAAATATCTTCTTCTTCCTTGCTTCTTTCTCTATAAAAACAAAGCATTAGGCTTGTCTCAAAAGATCTCTCCTCAAAAGCATGTTTTGTTGATGAGAAAATGAAAGAAAATAAATTTGAGATAAAAGTAAAAAGGGAAATGCACATTCAAATTAACAATCTAGAAATTCCTTCCCTCTTAAAAAGAGTGGAGCTCTTTATAAACATGAAGGTGAGCTATCCGAAAGCTAACTAACAAATTCAAATCTACCTATTTATAGTATCATGCTAAGTGGCAGTCTTTAATAATGCCACATCATTAAGAGATTAAGTATTATAAAAATCATAAATGCTTCATCCTTAATAGCCCTAGGATTAAAATTACAAATTGTCCTCAAAACTCTTAGTTTTAGTCATTTAGTAAAAGCAAACAATTCAGTGTTGAATTGGAAAATGATATCAAGCAACTCAAATCAATATAAAATCCATATCAGCAACACATGAATCTTCAACCTTTCAAACCAACATTGATAACCATCACATGGCTAAAGCTGCAAGAACCTCATCTGAAGTTGGTTAAGCACTTAAGGAGTTATACTAGTTGTGCAATAGTTAGAAGATCAGTTCCATATTGTAACAAATAGCAGATTAGTTTCATATAGTTAGCTAGAGGTTAGTTAGTTAGGTAAGTATAAGGCATATGTAAATTGAATACATTGGTTGGTTAATGAATGAAATGCATAAGAAATTCTTTCATCTATGAAATTTCTTTTATGGTAGTAAAGCAACGACAATCTCTAACTTGAATCTTCTATGAGAAAATCTCAGCTCCAGAATATTTCTTAACAGCTAAATACCTTCAGTTGCATTGATGGCAACCTCAACCCAATCTTCTAGCCTACAAGCTAGAGAAACACCTATAACTTCATCAAATGGTTCCATTTAGCATATACAAGTATAACAATGAGAGAAACAGAGGAATAGAGGAAAGGGAATATGCCACACACAACTTCTCATTAAAATAGCATATATAAATACAAAAGATTGTAACAGATTGGAAACGTATCCCTAAAGATAAGTGTACAACTATAACTTAAAATACAAATTAAAAAATCAAACAAACTAAAGCAGTTACAACAATTTATGAGAAGGAATCGGGAGACATCTCTAATATGCCCCCTCAAGATTGGGGTCGTGTGACGAGACCAAACTTGGATTTAAGTGAAAGAAACCAAGACTTGGGAAGAGGTTTGGTAAGGGCATCAACAAGTTGATCATCACTTGAAACATAAGAAACACGTAAAGTGCCATTTTGAACTTGCTCACGAATTAAATGAAAATCAATGGCAACATGCTTCATCCTGGAGTGAAAAACTGGGTTTGAGAACAAGTTGGTTGCCCCAATATTGTCACAATAAATCACAAGGGATTGAGGAAGAACAACATCCGGTTCTATTAAGAGAGAACTGACCCAGTTAAGCTCTGCAACTGTGGCAGCTACCGACCGATATTCAGCCTCTGTGGAGGATCTAGCAACTGTTCTTTGCTTCTTGGAACTCCATGAGATAGGATTACGGCCAATGTAAACAACATAGGCACTAGTAGATGTGAAATCATCCTTGTTTCCAGCCCAGGCAGGATCGGAAAAGGCATGTAGAGAGAGGGGGGAGTCATGGTAAAGCTGAATGCCATCACTAAAGGAACCACATAGATAGCGCAGGAGACGTTTCACAAGGATCCAATGTTCTGTAGTTGGTTGATGCATGTATTGAGAAAGCTTGTTAACAACAAAACCAATGTTTGGTCGTGTGATCAGTAAGTATTGGAAGCTGCCAACAATTGTTCTATACTCTATGGGATCCTTGAGGGGAGAACCTGAGTGCAATGTAATGGGAGGACTAGTAGGTAATGGAGTATGTACTGGTTTAGCATCCATCATTTTTGTGCGAGTAAGAAGATCAACAATGTAACTTTGTTGAGAGAGGAGTATTCCATAATCATTTGGAATAACTTCCATACCAAGAAAATATGATAAGTGCCTCAGATATTTTAGAGAAAATTGGTGAGCAAGCAACTACATAAACTTGTGAACCATAGTATCATCATTACCGGTAAGAATGATATCATCCACATAAACCAGAAGATAGAGAAGGTTACCACCAGTGTTTAGAACAAAAAGAGATGTATTGGCATGAGAATTGTGAAAACCCGAAGCAATAAGGAATTTGCGAAGCTCATGGTACCAAGCTCGTGGAGCTTGTTTAAGCCCATAAATTGCTTTTCGAAGCTTGCAAACATGAGTTGGATTATCTAAATCAACAAAACCTAGAGGTTGAGACATATAAACATCTTTAGAGAGATGACCTTGCAAAAAGGCATTGTTTACATCCAATTGTCGTAGAGACCAACCACGACTCACTGCAAGGCTAAGAACTAAACGAACTGTAGTAGGCTTCACCACAGGACTGAAAGTGTCATGATAGTCAATTCCTGGTCGCTGATGAAAGCCTTCCGCAACCAAGCGTGCTTTGCGCTTATCAACAAAACCATCAGAGTGACGTTTAGCTCAAAAAATCTACTTACATCCAACTATATTGTGAATAGAATCTGATGGGACAAGCTCTCGTGTCCCATTTCGAACAAGAGCATCATATTCTTTAGACATGGCCCGATGCCATTTTGGATCTTTGAGAGCTTGGGTCACAGTGGTTGGTTCTACATCATAAGGGTGAGAGAGTTGTGTGGAGAGATTAAGTTTCTGGATTGGTTTTCGAATGTTATTTTTGGCTCTAGTAGTCATTGAATGTATGGGTGGTGGCTTTGAAGTTGTGTTATGGACAGGGATAGATGTGTTTGGTTAGGTGTTAGGTGAAAGCATGGAGGTGGTTGGTTGGATTTCAGGTGAAGGTAGAGAGATGGTTGGCTGAATAGTAGACTCATGTGATATGTGTGGGGTTGTGTTGGTAGTAGGGAACAAAGCATCACATGAGAGCTATCCTTGAGGTTGAATTGCAGATGGTGTGTTGAATGTCCCAATGGAAGCCTAGTTGGTTGGAACTGTGATGATGGGAGGAATCCATGTGGAGATAGTGTCAGGTTGTGGACAGGCAGATGGCATGGATAAAGTAAGAGAGGGGAAGACAGACTCAACAAATTTGACATGATGAGAGACATACATTCTAGATGTGGGAGGATGATAGCACAAATAAGCACTTTGAGTAAGAGAATAGCCGAAAAAAATACAAGGCTTGGAACGAGACTCAAGTTTGTGAGATGAATAAGGACGTAACCATGGGTAGCACAAACAACCAAAAATCCTAAGTTTAAAGTAGTTTAGGGGAGAGCTAAAAATGTTTTCATAGGGAGATGATAGACTTAGTGTGGGAGTGGGCATACGATTTATTAGGTAAACAGCAGTGGCAAAAGCATGAGTCCAAAACGTTAAAGGAAGTGATGCATGAGAGAGGAGAGTGAAACCTGTTTTGACAATGTGATGATGATGTATTTCAGAGTACCCATTGTGTTCAGGAGTGTGTGGTGGAGTAGTAAGGTGAGTGATCCCATGGGTAATAAGAAAAGTTCGAAGAGCCAAGTATTCACCACCACTATCAGAATAAAGTGTATGAATTTTCTTTTGAAAGTGTGTTTCCACAATGGCTTTAAATTTGATAAACACGTCTTTAACTTCAGATTTCTATTGAAAGGGATAAAACCAAATGTATTTAGTGAAGTGATCAACAAATATGACCAATATTTAAAACCGTTATGGGAGATAACAGGGGAAGTCCACACATTAGAGAAAATAATTTCAAATGGTTAAGAGGAGACAACAGTAGATGTAGAGAAAGGTAATTTATGGCTTTTATTGTAGTGATAAGCATTACCCAAAAATCAGAGATAAGAGAAGAAGACAAGTCTAACTCATAATGCGAAACAACGTGTTTTAAAATGGGAAAAGCAAGATGGCCTAATCTATGATGCCACTCGGAGGAAGAAGTTTTGACACTAGAAAAGGCTACTAATGGAGCTATTGGGGAAGAGGAAATCGGCCATTCATACACCCCATCCTTCGTGTGACCCTTCAAAAGGATTGCCCCCATGCGAAGTTCCTTCACATGAAAAGAGGATGGTAAGAATTCAACAGAGACATTGTTAGATGTAAAAAATTGAGAAATGGAAATTAGATTCTTTCTCATGCTAGGGACACACAAAACATTGTCTAATTTAAATGATGTGTTATGAGTGGTAAAAGATGTAGAACCAATGTGAGTTATAGGAAGACTTGATCCATCGCCAATCATAATGTCATCGAAACTAGTGTAAGGTGTATGGAGAGATAGATTACTCAGGTTAACAATGACATGATGAGAAATACCATTGTCCAGTAGCCATTGAGGAGTGGTGGGAGTAGTGTTGGCTGCAAAATGAGCTTGAGGTTGCCATGGTGTCAAAGTGTTGTTCACTGGTGCAATTGGAGTTGCATTGGGTTGATTTGGCACCAGGCGAAAATAGGGACATTTCTTGGTAGTGTGCCCCTGTATTCCACATATCTGGCAATAACCAAGATAAGGTCGAGAATGAGGTCGTTGGTTGCGAGAAGATTTTTTTCCAGCGTTAGGAAACGCGGGAGAGAGATTGTTGGTATTAGGTGAGGGACACCAATCTGTTTTGTTGTTACCAAAGTGTGTTGATGGACACCAATTATTGCTGGTATTACCAGAGTTGAAAGATGGACGCCAACTTGTAGTGTTATGATATGCAGGATTTGGCGAGGCTGGAAAATGAGAGGGTTCAGATTTTGCACCTTGAAGAGACTCTTCAAAATTTAGAAGCTTTTCGTGGAGCTCATCGAACATGATCATGGTATCGCGGGCACGTATAAGCTCTTTATAGTCATCCCCAAGACCATCAAGAATTTTTTCAGTGAGGTCATCTTCATTCATTGGTGCCCCAAGAATAGCAAGTTCATCAGCCCGACACTTCACCAATTGAAGAAACTCTGTAACAGTTTGAGACCCCTTGGTTAGATTTTTAATTTGATTCTTTACCTGCTTGATGCGTCCTCGAGATGGCTTGGCATATATGTTTGCCAGGATCAACCAAGCTTCTGCTGATGTTTTGGCTCTAGCAATGAACGAGATAATTGTGGGAGAAAGAGATCCAACTAAAGCATTAAAGATTAGTTGGTCTTGTCTAATCCAGGTATTGTGAGTAGGATTTGGTACAGTGGTGTTGTTTTGAGTGATAGTAGAGGATGGACAAGGTTTGGATCCATCTATATATCCTAAAAGGTCATAGCCGACAAAGAGAGTGTGGAATTGAAGTTTCCAGGAGATGTAATTGGTTGTGGTGAGTTTGAGTGGGGTTTGGGCAGAGATATTGATGGATATGAGAGACGTGTTTGGTTCATTTGTGTTTTGAATAACAGGTAGAGAGTTGGAATTATTGGTTGTTATCATGGTACTGGTGGCTGGAGAAGAGAGCAGTAACAATTAAATTCTCTGATACCATATAACAATGAGAGAAACATAGGAACAAAGAAAAGGGAATATGCCACACACAGCTTCTCATTAAAATAGCAGATATAAATACAAAAGATTGTAACAGATTGGAAACGTATCCCTAAAGATAAGTGTACAACTATAACTTAAAATACAAATTCAAAAATTAAATAAACTAAAGCAGTTACAGCAATTTATGAGAAGGAATCGAGAAACATCTCTACTAGCAAGTACTAAATCATGCACTTCTAATTAAACTAGACAGAAACAACTATATTCTCTAGGCACTCACATGGAAAAATATGGTGTTTGCTAATGGATTTGAAGATTATATTGAAGGATTAAAAGTTTGTCCTCTAAAGATAACAAATTCTAGTGATTCAAATCCAGAATTCATTTTGTGATGAGGATTTGATCATATGATCTTGAGTTTGATCTACTCCTCACCCACTCCCAAAATTATGGGACATATCATTGGTTATCAAACTTCTCATGCAACTTGGTTTGCATTGAAGAAGATTGTTTCAACCTTATCCAAGGCTCAAATTATGTAACTAAGAATAGAATTTCAAACAACAAGAAAAAGGTTCACTCTCAATGATAAAATATATCTAAAAACAAAGAATGTTATTGTTAACCTAGTGACTATTTGTGAACCTGTAACAAAAGGCATCAAATTCTTCAACTTCTTGGAGGTCTTGGAGCCGACTACAACTCCATAGTAGCCTCACTTACAGCTTGTGGAGATGATATCTCTCTCCACTTGGTGCATAGTATTCTACTTACTCATGATGTCATTGCTGCAAATATTGCTACTTCACAACACTAGAATTACAACAACAAGAATGGTGGACCAAATCAAGGATATCAAAATAAAAATATTGAACATCCACAATGTTAGCTATGTGGAAAGTTCAATCACACTGTCATAAATTGCTACCATCGGTTTGATATTGATTTTCAAGGATTCATTACCACCAATAATTCTAATACCCTCCATAAATCTGGCAACAACAACACCACATAAATGCAAGCCATGCTTGCATCCCCTTCCACCACAAATGATGAAGCCTGGTTTCTTGACACTAAGGTTATGTATCACCTCACTCCAAGATTTTGGTGCTTTCTTAAATGTCTGTCCATACAAAGGAAGAGATCAAGCGATTGTGAGTAATGGTAAGCAAATTTTCATCCTCAATGTTGGCACAATATCTTTTTCTTCCACTCTCAAGGTCTTGTACTTAAAGAAGGTCCTTCGTGTTCTTCGTCTTACTACTAATCTCATTAATGTTTCCAAAATTTGTACTGACAATGATACCTTCTTTGAGTTTTGATTTGTGCCCACTTGGTGTCTCAACTGATTCATGTTTAGCTGGTACTCCTTGATTGAGGGAGTAATCAACAAAATTTATAACCTATTACACCATGAACTAGGGTAGCAAAGACAAAGCTACTATAGCATAGTGGCCTTAGGATCGTTCACTGGGATGGGTTTTCACTTCACAATTGATATTAATTCAAAGATGAATTGGTGCCTTTTCATTTCAAGGTTAGCTTTAAAAGAAAACATAAATATGTTTGAGTAAAAAAGGTTTGTTTTTAAACTAACCAAAAATAGTAACTAATTTTACTTACAAAGAAAAGTGTTTCTTAGAGTTTAGATCACTGGGCTCAGGTTCCTTGTACAAAAAGGAGAGTTCCGGTCACTTGTTTATTTTCCTCACATTGGGGATTTAACATATAGTTATTTCCCGAACCGGTTTTGTACAGATGCTTCCCATTAATGGCTTCAAACACTAAATCCCTCTCACTGATGCACCTTGCAATGGCTCATACCTCTTACCTAGCATTTGCCATTCAAGGTGATCTTTAACCTTGGATTACCCGTCAAAAGCTCGTAAGAGATAACTAATGGATGTCTCCGTGGAGTCCAAAAGCTTACCAAGTGTTGGCTATTCTAGAAAATCCTACCTTCAAACCACTTCCCAAAGGCTCACAAGAGATAAACTAGTGCATCTCAATGGATGGAGATCACTTGCCTTACCAAGTGTTAGTCCATGTGATTTAAAGGCGTTTTAAGTTAACTAAAAAGATAAAAACCATCAACGGATCACACTTTCTCTTCATTAAAAACTAAAACAACAAAACTTCCAATTTATGCATGAGGAAACTTACCCAGCTTTCTTTACTCCAAGAGACAAAGAGCCTAGCCTCTCATCCTCTGAGGAAAAATCCTCAGAGTTTGATTGGCTAGAAAGTAAAATAACAAGAAAACAAAAATATATATGAAAAGCAGAGCAAGTGCTCTATATTTTACTTCCTTCCAAAACTGTACAAAGAATGCGTCTCTGAGAACAAGCTCCCAGATTACATGATTATCTAAAGAAGATTACAAACTATATATAAGGGTTTTTTCACCCTTTGTTCTTACTTAAAGAATAAGGAATCCTATGATAGGTGGGTTACAAGGAGACTTTAGGGATTTAGACATCAAATATCTAAAGAAAAATATCTCAAAATATCTAAAGAAAAATATCTCAAAATGTCGGTTGCACATATCGGGAAGCTTCAGGAGAACACCGCGACATTGTGCAAAATGGCTGCGAAACTCTCCGGGTGAGCGCTATCAGAGGATCCAGATATGTCTGACCAGGGAAGTTGAAACGCCCTCCGTTCCCATCCGGCGTCAGGTACCGGATGTGAAATATCCGGAGAAGGTGGAACGTTACCCGGCCAGAATTCCGGATGTGGGATATCCGGAGAAGATGGAACGTTGCAAGGGTGACCATCTGCATGTGCATGGTGTAGGGACCCATCTGGAGAAACTCCACCCAGATTCCCCAAGAGGACACGCAGCGCTCGCGAACATCACACACCTGGACGATAGCATATCCTATCCGGATATGCTGTCCGGATGGTTGACTAAAGTGCACAAGCCTTGCTACGTCATTCCGACAGCTTGCTCATACTCTTTGCATTCTGGATTTGCTTATGGCAAAGGACTTCAAAGCTTCGGTTCTTCATGTTTCTGACCTTTCTATTGCCTTGCCATGGATTCCAAATAACTCTCCTCAACCTTGGATTGCTTTGGTGATCAAATTACTAACAAAAAACACCAAAACTTACACAATTTGATTAGAATTGATTGTAAGGGTCCTTAATATGTTAATTGGGTTAAAAGGTAATAACTACTACTCAAAAGTGTTTAAAAGAGTTAATTACAAGCTATGAAATAACACTTTTTGAGTAGTAATCAAGTTTCATCCTAAATTTTTTCTTGTCAAGGATCAGGTTACAAAGAAGGTCCTACTTCAAGGTCATCTTAAATATGGCCTATATGAATTTTCTCCATAATTTATTTATCCACTTATTGCATTCTTCACTTCGAGCTCAATCCACATATCTAAGCCTTCACATCACATGGCTGAAATTTGGCATTCCCATCTTGGTTATCCTATTGATGTTGTTTTAAAAATAATTCTTACTATTTGTAATCCAAAATGTTTGTTGTGCTTATCAATATGAAAAAAGTCATAAAGTACCTTTGTTTTGTCTTAATCTAGATCCTCTCACCCTTTGCCTTGATACATATGGATTTATGGGGCATGCTCCTATTCTATCCACAACTGGTGCAAGATATTTCTTATTATTAATTGATGATTTCTCTTGGTTTTCTTTGCTACATCCTTTACATAATAAAGATCAAGCATTACCTACTTTCATTAAGTTCAAAGCACTTGTTGAAAATCAATTCAATTCTCTTAGTTTATGCTTGCTATATGATAATAGTGGTGAATTTAGAGCCTTCACTTCCTATCTTGCCAACCATGGAATTCAACATAGTTGTTCTTGTCCAAAAACACCTTAACAAAATGGGTAGGCTAAAACGTGTGATTGAAGCTAGTCTTATCTATTAGCTAATGCATCCTTACCTTTAAAATTTTTGACACTTGCATTCCATACAATAATCTTTTGTTAGCATCTGAGATCTAAGCATCAAAAGCAATACCAATTTTTCAAAACATTGATCTTTAGGTTTAAAGTACTAAACTTTAGGTTGGGATGTTCCCAAACCTTAAATACAAGTGTTGAAGACTCAAATCAATGTTGTCGAAAGTCTTGTAGACCCAAGATATTCCATTTGATAGCTCTTTCTTGATCTTGGCACACTTTCAATGAGAGGGGAAAAAAGAGTGGAGGTAGTGTCTATTCTTTTTCTCTGACGGTGGAAGAAAACTTTATAGAAACCTAACCCCTAAAGGAGGTATTTATAGGGTTCCCCATTAGGTTTAAGTGACATGAGCCCACTAAGGGCTTAGGTCACTTAATCTAGCCCAAAATAGTTCATAATTGATTAATTAACCCAACATGGTTTACTAATTAATCAATTAGCTCAATTTAGAGGCCTTGGTTTTTTTGGGTGAGACTTCCCTGTATGTTTCATTAGCTTCAATTATAGGAATTTCAATTTTAATTCCTTGAATTGAATCATGAACCCTAAATTTGATGGCAACACAAAATTAACATATCCCTTGATATTATATATTTTAATTTAGTCATAAACCTTAAAACTTTTAGGTGGCTAAATTTTTTTTAAATCTAAATAGATCTTAATTTAAGTTTAAATAATATTGAATTGTATTAAATATTAAGTGTCTTATTTGGACACACTTCTTGCCTTTTTTTAAAAAATAGAAAATATTAATAAATTATATATATATATAAAGAATAAATCCACGTAAAAATTAAAATTTGATGTAGTAAACATTTTTTGATATGTCCATTTTAAAACCATTTTTAAAAATATTAATTTTTTAACCTACATGGGTAAAAGTTCTTTTATCTTATATAAAAGTTATTAGTATGTGTTTCTTAATTTTAAATATAAAAAGCATGAAGTGTATCAAAATGAAGACTAAATTGTTTTCTTTTCTAATTTTTTTTTACTTAAATCTTAAAAAAGCTACTAATTTAAAATCATTTTTAAATAGTTTGTTTTTAAATTTATCACTTTCTCTAAAAAAAATTTATTTTAATGGAAAGAAGTAAAAAATGTTTTACTTTTATTTTAAATTCAAAAACAATTTTCTTTAAGAATTTAGTTGAAACAAACAAACAAGGGAATGCTTAACAAACCATCTATGCACATTGGCAATTCTGGGTAAATTTTAGTACCAAACATGCTAAGTGGCAGTCTTTAATAATGCCACATCATTGAGAGATTAGGTATTATAAAAATCATAAATGCTTCATCCTTAATAGCCCTAGGGTTAAAATTACAAATTGTCCTCAAAACTCTTAGTTTTAGTCATTCAGTAAAAGCAAACAATTCAGTGTTGAATTGGAAAATGATATCAAGCAACTCAAATCAATATAAAATCCATATCAGCAACGCATGAATCTTCAACCTCACATTAATAACCATCACATGGTTAAAGCTGCAAGAACCTCAACTGAAGTTGGTTAAGCACTTAAGGAGTTATACTAGTTGTGCAACAATTAGAAGATCAGTTCCATATTGTAACAAACAGTAGATTAGTTTCATATAGTTAGAGGTTAGTTAGTCGGTTTAGTATAAGGCATATGTAAACTGAATACATTGGTTGGTTAATGAATGAAATGCATAAGAAATTCTTTCATCTATGAAATTTCTTTTATGGTAGTAAAGTCACGACAATCTTTTGAATCTTCTGTGAGAAAATCTCAGCTCTAGAATATTTATTGACAACTAAATACCTTCAGTCGCATTGATGGCAACCTCAACCCAATCTTCTAGCCTACAAGCTAGGAAACACCTATAACTTCTTCATCAAATGGTTCCATTTAGCAGATGCAAGTACTAAATCATGCACTTCCAATTAAACTAGACAGAAACAACTATATTCTTTAGGCACTCACATGGAAAAATGTGGTGTTTGCTAATGGATTTGAAGATTATATTGAAGGATTAAAAGTTTGTCCTCTAAAGATAACAAATTCTAGTGATTCAAATCCAGAATCCATTTTGTGATGAGGATTTGATCATATGATCTTGAGTTTGATCTACTCCTCACTCACTCCTAAAATTATGAGACATATCATTGGTTATCAAACTTCTCATGCAACTTGGTTTGCATTAGAGAAGATTGTTTCAACCTTATCCAAGGCTCAAATTACGTAGCTAAGAATAGAATTTCAAACAACAAGAAAAAGGTTCGCTCTCAATGATAAAATATATCTCAAAGCAAAGAATCTTATTGTTAACCTAGTTACTATTTGTTAACCTGTAACAAAAGGGATCAAATTCTTCAACTTCTTGGAGGTCTTGGAGCCGACTACAACTCCATATATAGTAGCCTCACTTACAGCTTGTGAAGATGATATCTCTCTCCACTTGGTACATAGTATTCTACTTGTTGAGGATCCTCTGCCTTAATCTAAGGCCTTCCATATGTGCATCCATTGACCCTCAATCATAGGAGCTAAATTCATTTATTTTATAATCAATCTTTATGTGTAATCAAGTTGTTATTGTAAATGATTATATATATGAAAGACTCTCACCACTAAAAAGTGTGGTGGCTTTCAAACTTTCTCATGGTATTAGAGCATACCTGGATTAACATCCCACAATCCCCAATGGCCTCTAATTCTTCTTCGACCCTCCTTTCCTTCAACACCATGATTCACATGGTTACTATCAAACTCTCATCCTCTAACTATCTCTTATGGAAGAGCCAACTTCTTCCCCTTCTCGAGAGCCAAGGTCTGCTGGGTCATGTGAACGGTTCTCTTAAGCCACCACCTCCATTTGATCCTCCCACCTCTCAGACACCAAATACCAAAACACTTGGCATGGAAAGCCACTGATCAACGCCTACTGAGTCTTCTCCTCTTCTCTCTCACAGAGGAAGCCATGGCTGAAGCCGTCGGCCTCTCCAAATCCCATGAGGTCTGGACTACTCTCGAAAAAACCTTCAGCCACCACTCTAAAGCCCGTGAAATACACTTCAAGGATGACCTCCAATTGATAAAGCATGGCACCTGTCCAGTCACTACCTACGCCCGTGCTTTCAAAGCCTTATGCGATTAGCTTCATGCCATTGGTCGCCCTGTTGATGGAATCGAAAAAGTCCACTGGTTTCTTCATGGCTTAGGACCCAATTTCTCCAGTTTTTCTACTGCTCAAATGGCACATACTCATCTCCCATGCTTCTCAGATCTTGTGTCCAAAGCTGAGAGCTTTGAACTTTTCCAAAAGTCTCTTGAAAGTCCGATACCTTTAGTTGCAGTGTTCACCGCTAGCCAGGGCTCCTCTCAACGTGGGGGTGGCTTTTCTTGTTCCAGATGTGGCCGCGGGAATGGCTCCAGCCATGAGTCCTCCAGTCACGGACAAGGTCGTGCCCAACCTATTCAAGTTCGCTGACCACCACGGTGTCAGATTTGCCATTTGGATGGCCACTATGTTGATCGGTGCATGCAACACTATGATCGACCTCAATATGATCCCTCAGGGCACCTTGTAGAAGCTTTCAACACTTCATGCTCCGTGTCTGGTAATGAAGCCTCCAATTGGTTCTTAGACATAGGGGCTTCGACCCATATGACTCCAGTCCACTCCACTTTGGATCAGTCCACTATTTACACAGGTAAAGATTATGTGATTGTAGGGAATGGTGCGTCTCTACCTATTAACCACACTAGTAAACTTTCTCCTTCCCCAGATCTTTATCTGTTAGATTTTTTGGTCACTCCTCACCTCACTAAAAATCTTTTGTATATTAGTAAATCAATGCATGATTTTCCATTATCTATTACATTTACTAATAATTTTTTCACTATTCAGAATCACCAAATAGGAAGGATGGTGGCAATCAATAAAAGAGATGGAGGCTTATATGTGCTAGAGCTTAGAAATTCCACTTTTATTTCTATCCTTAAAAATAAATCTCTTCGTGCTTCGTATGATTTATGGCATTCTTGCCTTGGACATGTGAATCATTCTGTTATCTATTTTTTAAATAAAAAAAGACAGTTTTATCCTACCTCTTTATTGTTGTCTCCTAAATTATGTGATACATGTCAACTTGCAAAGAATCACCGTTTGCCTTATTCTTGTAATGAACATAGATCTTCTAGTGTTTTAGATCTTATTCATTGCGATATTTGGGGTCCTTTCCCGATCAAATCAAATTTGGGATTCGTCTACTATGTTTTATTCATTGATGATTATTCTCGTTTCACTTGGCTTTATCCATTGAAACTAAAATCTGACTTCTATGATACTTTTATTCATTTCCAAAAATTTGTGGAAAATCAACATTCTGCTCATATCAAAATTTTTCAAAGTGACGGTGGTGCAGAATTTACTAGCAACTACTTTAAAGCCTATCTTCGTACCTTTGGTATTCATCATCAACTCTCTAGTCCATATACTCCCGCCCAAAACGGTCGCGCAGAACGAAAACACCATCGTGTGACTAAGACTAGCTTGGCCCTACTTTTCCATTCCCACACTTCCTCTCGTTTCTGGGTTGATGCCTCTAGCACTGCAACTTATATCATCAACCAATTGCCCGTACCACTTCTTGGAGGTAAGTCCCCTTTTGAGCTTCTATATGGTTCCTCTCCAAATTGTGAAAATTTTCATCCCTTTGGTTGTCGTGTTTATCTTTGTTTGCATGATTATATGCCTAACAAATTTTTTCCCCGTAACATTCCTTGCATTTTTTTGGGTTACAACTCCTCTTATAAAGGGTTTCGTTGTCTTGATCCTACCACTTCTAGGCTATATATCACCCGCCATGCTCAATTTGATGAGACTCACTTTCCCTTTCTCACTACCTCTCAGGCTCAACCCCTATCCTCCCGCCAATTCTCAAATTTTCTAGAACCCAGTTTTCCCCCTCCAACCATGCTCTCATTTTCCCCTATGCCTCATTCTCGGCATATTACACAATCCGGATCTACCCCGTGTGGTATTTGTACTAATCCAGTGGATGAGCCTTTGCATGTCAATGATTCTCTTACAGGTTCATCTCTTCCACACTCGGATCCTAGTCCTGCTTCTCTTGAGCTCACCACTAAGGTACCTACCCTTGCTCCTATTGTGGCTGCTCCAATGGCTTCTCATCCCATGATTACACGAGCCAAAGCTGGTATTTTCACAAATCGCCATTCGATGAATCTTGCTCTCTTGGGATCCTCTGGTCTTCTCTATGCTCTCCTTGCATCCATTGAGCCCAAAGGATTCAAATCTACTACTAAGAATCCTGCTTAGCTCACCGCTATGGATGAACAAGTTCAAGCCCTACAAACTAATCGTACCTGGATTTTGGTTCCTCACCCTGCCAACACCGTCATTGTGGGTTCCAAATGGGTGTTTCAGACCGAATACTTGCCCGATGGATCAATTGAGCGTCTCAAAGCTCGCTTTGTTGCCAAAGGCTATACACAGGTACCTGGTCTTCACTACACTAACACTTTTAGTCCTGTTATCAAGGCTACAACTATCCGTGTTGTCCTCTCTCTTACCGTGACCAACAAATGGTCTATCCTTCAACTTGACGTCAAGAATGAATTTCTTAATGGTCATCTTACTGAACATGTCTATATGGAACAGCCTCTTGGGTATATTAACCCCCGCTTCCCTAATCATGTCTATCAGTTGAAGAAAGCTCTTTATGGCCTCAAACAGGCTCCTCGTGCCTAGTTTCGGCGCTTCAACTCTTTTCTCATTCAACTTGGTTTTTATTGCAGTCGTGTCGACACCTCACTCTTTGTCTTTCACAGGTAGTCTGACATTATTTATTTGCTTCTTTATGTTGATGACATCATTATTATAGGCAACAACTCATCTCTTCTTGATAGCTTTACTCATAAGCTTAATACTGAGTTCTCTACTAAGGATTTGGGTTCTCTCAATTACTTTCTTAGTTTGGAAGCTACATCCACTACTAATGATCTCTTTCTTAGTCAGCTGAAATATGCCCGAGACATCCTCAAGCGAGCTCAGTTACTTGACAGCAAGCCTGTTCACACCCTCATGGTTGTTTCTCAACATATGTCTTCTAACGGTCCTCTATTTTTGGATCCTACTCTTTACTAATCTCTTGTTAGTGCTCTCGAGCATTTGACTATCACGCGTCCCGATATTGCTCATAATGTAAACTCTATAAGTCAATTTTTGCACTCTCCGACTGAAGACCACTTTCTTACTGTCAAGCTCATTCTTCGCTATGTTAAGGGTACATTACATTTTGGCCTCACTTTCCATCCATCTGCTGCTCCTAGTGCTTTAGTTGCTTACTCTGATGCAGACTAGGCTGGATGTCCTAATACTCGTCGCTCTACCTCTGGTTATTCTATTTACCTTGGTGACAACTTGGTTTCCTAGAGTGCCAAAAAGCAACCTATTGTTTCTTGTTCTAGCTATGAGTCTAAGTATCGTGCTCTTGCTCTCATTGCCGCTAAACTTCTTTGGCTCACACATCTTCTTTGTGACCTTAGAATTTCCCTTCCATAGCAACCTCTTCTCCTATGTGACAACAAAAGTGCAATTTTTTTTAGCTCCGACCCCGTTTCTCACAAATGGGCCAAGCATGTTGAGTTAGATTATCACTTTCTTCGTGAACTTGTTGTTGTTAGCAAACTTCGCACTTAATACATACCCTCTCACTTACAGGTTGCTTATATCTTCACCAAAAGTGTACCTCGACCTCTTTTTCAATTTTTTCACTCCAAGCTCCTCGTCTATTCCAATCCGACGCTCAACTTCCGGGGGGGTGTTGAGGATCCTCTACCTTAATCTAAGGCCTTCCATATGTGCATCCATTGACCCTCAATCATAGGAGCTACATTCATTTATTTTATAATCAATCTTTATGTGTAATTAAGTCGTTATACAATTTGTCAGAATTGAATTGATTTTCAACAAGCGCTTTAAACTTAATAAAAGTAGGTAATGCTTGATCTTTATTATGTAAAGGATGTAGCCAAGAAAACCAAAAGAAATCATCAATTAATAATAATAAATATCTTGCACCAGTTGTGGATAGAATAGGAGCATGCCCCCATAAATCCATATGTATCAAGGCAAAGGGTGAGAGGATCTAGATTAAAACAAAACAAAGGTAATCTATGACTTTTTGCATATTGACAAGCACAACAAACATTTTGGAGTACAAATAGTAAGAATTATTTTTAAAACAACATCAATAGTGATAACCAAGATGGGAATGCCAAATTTCAGCCATGTGATGTGAAGGCTTAGATATGTGGATTGAGCTAGAAGTGAAGAATGCAGTAAGTGGAGAAATAAATTGTGGAGAAAATTCATATAGGCCATATTTAAGATGACCTTAAAGTAGGGCTTTCTTTGTAACCTGATCCTTGACAAGAAAAAATTTAGGATGGAACTCAAAGAAGGTATCATTGTCAGTACAAAATTTGGAAACATTGATGAGATTAGTAGTAAGACGAAGAACATGAAATACCTTCTTTAAGTGCAAGACCTTGAGAGTGGAAGGAAAAGATTTTGTGCCAACATTGAGGATGAAAATTTGCTTACCATTACTCACAATCGCTTGATCTCTTCCCTTGTATGGCCAGACATTTAAGAGAGCACCAAAATCTTGGAGTGAGGTGATACATAACCCCAGTGTCAAAGAACCAAGCTTCATCATTTGTGGTGGATGGGGATGCAAGCATGGCTTGCATTTAGGTGGTGTTCTTGTTGCTAGATTTATGGAGGGTATTATAATTATTGGTGGTAATGAATCCTTGAAAATCAATATCAAACTGATGGTAGCAACTTAGGACAGTGTGACTGAACTTTCCACATAGCTAACATTGTGGACGTTCAATATTTTTATTTTGATATCCTTGATTTGGTCCACCATTTAAGCTTCTACTTGGTTTGTGTCTATAGCCATTTTTTTTGGAAATGAGATTATTTTAATTGTGACTTTGGCCACCATTCTTGTTGTTGTAATTCTGGTGTTGTGAAGTAGCAATATTCGCAGCAATGACATCATGAGCAAGTAGTGAGAATGTTTAAAAGCCACCACACTTTTTAGTGGTGAGAGGCTTTCACATATATAATCATTTAGTAGTTTATGCTTGCTATATGATAATAGTGGTGAATTTAGAGCCTTCACTTCCTATCTTGCCAACCATGGAATTCAACATAGTTGTTCTTGTCCAAAAACACCTTAACAAAATGGGTAGGCTAAACACAAGATAAAACGTGTGATTGAAACTAGTCTTATCTATTAGCTAATGCATCCTTACCTTTAAAATTTTGGACACTTACATTCCATACAATAATCTTTTGTTTGCATCTTAGAGCTAAGCATAAAAAACAATACCAATTTTTCAAAACATTGATCTTTAGGGTTAAAGTACTAAACTTTAGGTTTGAATGTTCCCAAACCTTAAATACAAGTGTTGAAGACTCAAATCAATGTTGTTGGAAGTCTTATAGACCCAAGATCTTCCATTTGATAGCTCTTTCTTGATCTTGGCACACTTTCAGTGGGAGGGGAAAAAAGAGTGTCTATTCTTTTTCTTTGAAGGTGGAAGAAAACCCTATAGAAACCTAACCCTTAAAGGAGGTATTTATAGGGTTCCTCATTAGGTGTAAGTGACTTGAGCCCACTAAGGGCTTAGGTCACTTAATCTAGCCCAAAATAGTTCATAATTGATTAATTAACCCAATAGCGTCTACTAATTAATCAATTAGCTCAATTTAGAGGCCTTGTATAACTCTATATAATTACCAAAATGCCCTTGTGTGCAAAAGGGAACCTAAGTCAATCCAACCCTCATAAACTATGCCAACAAGATACATGAGCGCGAGCGAAAACCACTAGGACCCATAGGATAACACTAGTTCCCTCAAAATCCAATTCTAAAGTTAATTTAACATTCCACTACATAGAATCAACTACACTCTAATACCTCTCTTTAGGATCGCATCTCTTTAGTTTATATGAACACATCTCTTTAGGATTGCCCAAGGGGATACTCAGTCTCAATCCCATGAGATATCATGGTGCCATTATTAAAAATATATACCTATTGCTACCAGTTTCCATCAATAATGACCCAATTCATAGGGAATATATAGTCAACTCACAATCCCACCCGTAGGTCAAAGTTATTGCTAACTTTAGCACAAGCTTGGTATTCTCTCAAGGTTGAGAGACAATACAATGAATTAGTTTGGTGAAGTTATGATTACTTGATAGTCATATGTTATGACTTATTGTAAGTCCTATCTAATATGTAACTACACACACTAGTGCACTCATCATGGGAAACCCTTCTTGATGGCTAAGACTTGTCATCCCTCCAATTAGGAGGTAGTGTAATATAGCCTCAAAAGGATTGCTTAAGTCCACAGTTCAATTGTGAACAAATCATATACTTATAAGGAACCCAAGACTTAGATCTTTCGTGCAACTCCTAATGCATCCAAGTCATGTACAATGAAAAAGATGCTAGGAGAGAATGCTTATAATGTACAATGCATGGAATAAGGATAAATAAAGTGAAACTAATATATCATTAAATAAATAATGAATTTTAAAGATGTTACATCACGTCATACTTTTAAGGGCTCTATCCTAACATTTTTATCATCAACAGTTTGCCTACTAAAGTCCTTCAGTTTCAATCACCATTCCAAATCCTTTATGAAATGATTTTGAACTATCATCACTTAAAAATATTTGGTTGTCTCTACTATCCATACATGGTCCCTACAATAAACATAAACTCCTTTATCGCTCAACTCAATGCATATTCATTGGATATAATCCCCTTCATAATAGTCTTTAGTTTTACTATGACATAAATTGAATGTGTATTGCTCCACATATTGTATTCTATGAAACAATATTTCCTTTTTTATTCTTCTAATAATATCTTTTCATCTTTTACTTCCTCTCATTCCATTCCATACCCCTCTACCTCGACCCTTTTGCCCATGTCTTCCAATATGTCTTCACTAGAACCCAAGTCTACCTTTTAGCTTACTTCACCTACTCATATAGCAGATTCTAGTTCATCTCCCCTTCCTCCCACTATAAGCACCCTATGTCATATTCCTCCCTTTAAAGCCACCATACTCGACATTATTCAGGTTCTATTTGCTAATTCTTACTTCCAACATTGAAAATGGTTCTTGTGATCCACCCCTTAATCACCATCCAATGATCACCCATGCCAAAGTTGGAATTTTCCAAGAAGAAACAATTGCTCATGGTTCATAAAATTATTGAACCCACTACCTTCACACAAGCTTCCAAAGATCAGCATTGGGTTCTTACCATGGAGAATGAATACACTACTCTTTTGAAGAATAATACTTGACAACTTGTCCCATCTTCTACTCATGCTAATATCATTGGATGTAAATGGGTGTATAAACTTAAATGCAAACCCAATGGCTCCATTGATAGATATAAAGCTTGTTTGGCAGCTCAAGGTTTCACCCACACTCCAAGACTTGATTATTTTCACACCTTTAGTTTGGAAGTTAAAGTTTCAACAATTAGAATTGTTCTTGCCATTTCATTCTTCTATCAATGGCCACTTCAAAGCAAGATGATGTTAACATCACCATTTGGAGTTGCAAAATTGATCTAGTTTAATTTCCTCCAATACTCCAAGTTTTATAATATTCTAATAATTTTCACAATAATTTTTTTATAATCATAGTACTACCAATTGTAAAGACAAGACTCACTCTATTAAAAACTTATAGGCATTATGTTTATAACTTCTCTAAATAAATATCTCATTTTTCATTCACCTAACATGCATCCCACACATCCATTACATGCACCCTACACATCCATCAATATCATTATGTTTCTATAAAAAAATATCTCCTTTTTCACCCAATCATGATATTGTTGCCCATTTATGAATTCACACTACATGAACTAGAATATTATTAAGAGAAAAACAATTGTATATGTAGGACAACCCAAGATAAGTTTTTATTTGCAATGTAATTAAACATATAACAAACCAACTTTCAAAACCTTCATAAACATCCTTTTTTACTTAAAAAGGAAGTTAGTAAACCAAAAGGCATGGTGGAGAGTTTGAACGGTCATCCACCCCTCGCCTATTTTGCATGCCTTCCATGCTATGGTTGACAATCTTATATTTATTTATTTTGTTTAGTATGTGTCATGAGTAATAGATGGCCCCGAACCGTTTGTACAACCAACCATTCCTCGCTTTGATGGTCACTATGACCATTGGAGCATTTTGATGGAGAATATTCTCATGTCCAAAGAGTATCGGATAAAAAGATGAACCAGTTGGTGGTGTTGCGGTGACAGAGAGGTAGAAAGCTGAATTAGTGTTAGGGTGAATTCACAATATTCTAACAAATACCAGGATTTTTCTACTATTTCTTTGTGTAAAATTAATTTCTATTATTATTTTTGTGTAAAATTAAATAGGTAATAAAAACTAGTAGCAATAAATAAATAAACTTATGCAACGAAAAAATAAATCAGACACTAGAATTTTTACATGGAAAACCCCCAATACGAAGGGAAAAACCACTGGACCTAGTTCATTTTAAACTTCCACTATCAACAATAATGGGTTACACCTGTCTTCTCTAGAATAATCTCTAAATGCTACCAAATACATTAAGAGCACATATAGCCTTGGATTATATAATTTCTCTTGGCAAAAGAAATAAAGAAAATTTGGAGAAAGAATACCCAAAAACATTGTTACTGTTCATGGGCAGTAACACCAATTCCTAAGCTCAAAATCTGATCTCAACTGTTTAGATTGTAGCTACTTGAGTTTCGAACCTCTCCTCCAAATTTCAACTTGATCGAATCACAGATGAAGTGGGAACAACTCTTTGATGAAATCTAGGCAATAAAATGTGTTTTTCCTTTCGCTCTTCTCTTCTCTCTATTTTTCTTTTCCCAATCACCCCTTTTTTTTTCTTTTTTTTTTTCTTTAATGTAAGTGACCAAGCCTAAAGCATATGGGGCCCACTCCTTCACATACGAGGGAGCCCAACAATTAGTAGCATTGAAGTTGAAGGATACCTCCAAGCTATTGACAGATCAATCTTGAATACAATTCTTTGCGAAGATACCTCCAAGCATATCAGGGATTCAATGAGAAGGAAGTATCAAAGGAACGCGAGGTCAAAATGGGTACAACTTAAAGCACTTTGTGAGGAGTTCGCTGCTTTGCACATGAAGTTGGGAGAATCAATTGATGATTTCTTCTCAACGATCAGACAATGGAAATTGTCAATTAGATGCAGATTCATGAGGATAAGGAGAATGTTTTGGTCGTAGAAAAGATTCTTTGGTATGACAATTAATTATGTTGTTTGTTCAATTGAGAAGTCCAAAGATCTTGATGAAAACTCCCTCAATGAACTGCAAAATTCCTAACAGGTCCATGAACGAAAACTTATCAAGCAAGATCAAGAAGAACAAGAAGCTCTAAGCAACAACACTCTCAACAATCAAACAAGGAAGATTAAGGAAAAGCTGGCGGCAAAGGAAACAAAATGGTGGACAACCACACTTTCAAGGATGAAGAAGCATCTCTTCTGATAGTGTGTCATGCAAAGGAGGAAACCCACCAAAATATGTGGTATTTGGATGCAGGCTGTAGCAATCACATGAGTGGAGACAAGTCAACATTCTCTTATTTGGATTAATCTTATCATGATACGGTGAAGGATAGAGATGACTCCACAGTCTCTGTTAAAGGAAAAAGAAGAGTCACCATCCAAACCAAAGGAAGTTCTATCCAAACTATCTCTAATGTGCTTTATGTTCTAGAATTAAAGATTAATTTACTCAGTGTGGGTTAGCTACAAGAAAAGGGATATAAGTTCTTTTATCAAAGATGGAGTCTGTCAAATACAAAATGAAAAATTGGGCTTGATTGCTCAAGTCAATATGACGATGAATCGAATGTTCCCGCTTTATCTCCACAGTACTACTCATACATGCTTCTTAACAAAATTGAAGAAGCAGGCATGGCTTTGGCTTTGGCTTTGGTGGTTTGAAAACTCTACAACAAAAGAAGATGGTAGATGGTCCCTCTTGTGTGTGTGGAGAGTGTGTTGTTAGCAAACAACAACGTGATCCTTTTCTTAACAGAAAATCGTGGAGAGCAAAGAAGGCGTTGGAGCTAATCCATTCAGATATTTGTGGGCCAATAACTGCTACATCTAATGGAGGTAAATGATACTTTATTACCTTCATTGACATTTATTGCTGAAGAACATGGATATTTTTTTTTACAGAAGAAATCTGAAGATTTTATGACTTTCAAAAGCTTTATAGTACTAGTTGAGAAAGAAGTAGGAAGTTTAAAACAAGCACTTCACACCGATAATGGAGAAGAATATAACTCACAAATTTGTGCAATTCTGTGAGAATCATGGTATCAAACATCAGCTAACAAACATCCTATACACCTCAACAAAATGGTGCATGTGAGAGGAAGAATCACATAATTCTAAACATGGTGTGAAGTTTTTTGACAAGGAGTGGAGTTCCAAGAAGTATTTGGTCAGAAGCTATCGACTAGAGCATTCATATTTTGAATAGAAGTCCCAATAACATTTAGAATTAACATACAATATTCCGATGATTTCCATTTTCAAATTAATTGTTACTATATTTTTTAAGGTAATAAAATTGATTTTAATGTAATTTGAAGTATTAACATTCTTTATGAACTCCATATGAACATTAAAAAAAAATTGAAAAAGGAGAGTAAATTATCTAACTCATTTATTTTACATATTTTGTATACTTTTTACTTCTCTAAAAGATATGACATCCGAAAGTATTTTTACATATTTTGTATACAGTTTACTTCTCCAAAAGATGAATGTGAGAATTCAAATTTGATTCAAAGGTATTCAAAAATTCAAATTTAGAAATCTAACATTTCATTTTTTTTTTTCTTGATAAAAATGTTATTATTATTATTATTATTATTATTATTATTATTATTTGTAAAAATAATATCAATTGATTTGTTAAGAATTCGATTTATGTTCCATAGGTGCGCTTTCCCAACCTAAACACCCATTTGTCTTTGTAAAAGTGTTTGGATTGCAAAAATTCTCTAACTACCTCTGCTTCGTGGTCCTCTAGGTGCCCTTTCCCAACCTCCCACCCATTTGTCTTGGTAAAAGTGGTTGTGCTGCAAACCTTCTCTTCCTCTACCTCGTCCACATTGTCCCTTGAATTGAGCAAAAGTTTCTGCCCAGCTAGTGTTTCCTTCATGATCATCACCTCCTTTTATATCCACTGATGAACATGAATCTAACTACTGTAAGTAGTGGAGTTTCTTCCTGGTGTCCCAAAACATCAATAGAAATTATAGTTTTAAAGACGTTCAATAATACTAAAATTAACAACATAATTAATGCTACTAAATTGTAATTAACTTATAACAATCATTATAATTAATTTGTGATGGATAATGATTATTTATACTCTTAGTTTCCTCCAATACTTCAACTTAAATAATAATTATGATAATAAATGTTTCCACCTAATGCACCTAAAAATCTGGTTAAATAAAAACCTCACAATGTTCCAAATATATATTAACTAGTATTATAGTGTTTATAACTTTACCATTTTTATTTAATTTCCTCCGATACTTCAATCCTTAATCAATTATATTAATAATGACCATGTTGAATTGAATTACCCAATAAACATATCAAATATGCTTCCAAAGTTATGATATTTATAACTTTGGCAATCATGTATCTCATTCTTCAAACAATATGTTTGTGAACATTTCAATTATGTGAGAGAAGTAATAACATTTAGGCCTACTTATGAATTAAGAGATGAAAGACAAGTCCCATTGTTTTGAGAATACACGCACACACACATACACATACACGTATACATATATATATATATATATATATATATATATATATATATATATATATATCTCATAGAAAAAATTTGTATGACTCATTAAAAATGTGGCTAAGAATGATATAGAAAATATGATTCAAAGTTCAAACAAAAATCTCATAATAAGTTTTAATGATAAAATGAGATCAAATGCTAGTATTAGAAGAAATATAATTAATTTTAAGAAAGTATGACAGAAAAGGTGACAAGTCAATAATATATATTCATTTAAATAATTCTAATCCATTAGCAACATTCTTAGATTAATGGTTGGTGTTCTTGGGTGAGACTTCCCTGCTTGTAATCTTAATTCTTGAATTTAATCATGAACAAATTAATATATCCCTTAATATTATTTATTTTAATTTAGTTATAAACCTTAAACCTTCTAGGTGGCTAAATTTTTCTTAAATCTAAATAGACCTTAATATAAGTTTAAATAATATTTAATAATATTAAATATTAAGTGTCTTGTTTGGACATACTTCTTGTTTTTTGTTTAAAAAAAAAAAAATTAAAATTTGATGCAGTATACACTTTTTGATACGTCCATTTTTTTCAAACCATTTTTAAAACTATTATTTTTTTAATGTACATCGGTAGAAGTTGTTATATCTTATATAAAAGCTATCAGTACCTATTTCTTGATTTTAAATATAAAAGGCATGAAGTGTATCAAAATGAACACTAAAATATTTTCTTTTCTAATTTATATTTTTTCTTAAATCTTCAAGCAAGCTACTATCATCAAGGATCAAAATATTAAAAAATGTCGAAATATCAATGGTTAGATTTTATTGAAATAAGTAGATATTGTACCCCAAATTTTGAAAAAAAAAAAAATATTAGTGCGACAAAAATTGATCAATGATTAAAAAGACTCAAATAAATGAGTCAAATAGTCGTAGTCAAATAAATGACTTAGTCTAGGCCTCTAATTATAAAAATATTGAAAAAGACTCAAATAAATGATTAAAAAATTAGTATTATTGACTCACCCATTACTCTCTTAAATTTAATAAAATCAATGTTTTATTTCATAATAGTTGTAGTCAACCCAAAATTACAAAAAAGACAACTATAATTGATAGTAAGCCAAGTTATCATCCTTGGAAAAAACATAAATGTGACTCAAGTGTTTTGTTGCTTATATTAAACCAAACTCTTGTTCTAGAAGGTTATAAAAACTAATCTAATCATCAACAATTATGAATCTAAGATCAACGAGCAGAGGACTTTAGGTTTAAGAGGAAACTAAAAACGAAGAAAACTCTAGACAAGGTTGTAATTTGAAGCTAAGAACTATAGAAAAGGCCTAGATATCAAATCTCAACTCTAGATCAAGGCCAAGTTGAAATTACTCTAATCAAGTTATAGATTTCAATTCACAAACCACGTTCATATCTCAACTCTAGATTAGGGCCAAATTGAAATTACTCTAATCAAGTTACAAATTTCAATTCAAAAATCATGTTTAACATTAAAATTTAAGTATAAAACTCTTACTAAATTATTCTATTTATATGTTAGCTCAATTCAATCATTTATGCACTAATTCATCTTTTGAGATTCCTCATTAATTGCATGTATGACCGATTAAACTAATCATCCGCTGATCAAGGGACGACCAATCATTAATGGAACCAACTAACCATTGATTTTCTTTCTATTTAGAGAGAACTACTAGAGAGAATCTTAATACAAAAAAATAGATTATAAATAAAAGTTCAAAATGCATTGATGTCACTAATCTATGCAACCTCTAAAAATATCTTCTTCTACCTTGCTTTTTTCTCCAGAAAAACAAAGCATTAGGCATGTCTTAGAAATCTCTCCTCAAAAAGCAAGTTTAATTTGTTGATAAGAAAATGAAAGAAAATAAATTTGAGATTAAATTAAGAAGGGAAATGCAAATTCAAAATAACAATCTAGAACATTCCCTCCCTCCTAAAAAGAATGGAGCTCTTTATAAATGTGGAGGTGAGCTATTCAAAAGCTAACTAAGAAATTCAAATCTACCTATTTGTAGTACCAAACGTGCTAAGTGGCATTCTTTAATAATGCCACATCATTGAAAGATTAAGTATTATAAAAATCATAAATGTTTCATCCTTGGTAGCCCCAGGGTTAAAATTACAAATTGTCCTCAAAACTCTTAATTTTAATCATTCGGCAAAAACAAACAATTCATTGTTGAATTGGAAAATGATATCAAGCAACTCAAATCAATAAAAAATCCATATCAACAGTGCGTGATCTTCAACCTTTGAAACCAACATCGATAACCATCATATAGCTGAAGCTACAAGAACCTCAATTGAAGTTAGTTAAGCACTTAAGTAGTTATACTAGTTGTGCAACAGTTAGAAGATCAGTTCCATATTGAAACACAGCAGATTAGTTTCATATAGTTAGAGGTTAGTTAGTCAGGTTTGTATAAGGCATATGTAAACTGAATACATTGGTTGGTTAATGAATGAAATTCATAAGAAATTATTTCATCTATGAAAGTTCTTTTATGGTAGTAGATCCACGACCATCTCTTGAATCTCCTATGAGAAAATCTCAGCTCCAGAATATTTCTTGACAACTAAATACCTTCAGTTGCATTGATGGCAACCTCAACCCAATCTTCTAGTCTACAAGCTAGAGAAACACCTATAACTTCATCAAATGGTTCCATTTAGCAGATGCAAGTACTAAATCATGCACTTCCAATTAAACTAGATAGAAACAATTATATTCTCTAGGCACTCACATGGAAAAATGTGGCGTTTGCTAATGGATTTGAAGATTATATTGAAGGATTAAAAGTTTGTACTCTAAAGATAACAAATTCTAGTGATTCAAATCCAAAATTCATTTTGTGATGAGGATTTGATCATATGATCATGAGTTGGATCTACTTCTTACTCCCAAAATTATGAGACAAATCATTGGTTGTCAAACTTCTCATGCAACTTGGTCTGCATTAGAGAAGATTTTTGAAACCTTATCCAAGGCTCAGATTATGTAACTAAGACTAGAATTCCAAACAAGAAGAAAAAGGTTCACTCTCAAAGATAAGATTGTCTTAAAGCAAAGAATCTTGTTGTTAACCTAGTGACTATTGGTGAACCTGTAATATAAGATATCAAATTCTACAACTTCTTAGAGGTCTTGGAGTTGACTACAACTCCATTGTAGCCTCGCTTACAGCTCGTGAAGATGATATATCTCTCCACTTGGCACGTAGCATTCTACTTACTCATGAGCAAAGGTTGTGCTTTCAAAATTCAGTAGCAGAAGATGATGTCATTGCTGCAAATATTGCTACTTCACAACACCAGAATTACAACAACAAGAATGGCGGCCGAAGTCACAATCAAAATAATCTCATTTCCAATAAAAAATTGTTATGGACACAAACCAAGTAGAAGCTCAAATGGTGGACCAAATCAAGGATATCAAAATAATAATACTAAACGTCCACAATGTTAGCTATGTGGAAAGTTCGGTCACACTGTCATAAGTTGTTACCATCGGTTCAAGGATTCACTACCACAAATAATTCTAATACTCTTCATAAATTGGGCAACAACAACAATACCCAAATGCAAGCTATGTTTGCATCCCTTTCCACTACAAATGATGAAGTCTGGTTCTTTGACACTAGGACTACGCATCACCTCACTCAAGATGTTGGTGCTTTCTCAAACATCCAGCCATACAAGGGAAAAGATCAAGTGACTGTGAATTATGGTAAGCAAATTCCCATCCTCAATGTTGGTACAAAATCTTTTCTTCCACTCTCAAGGTCTTTCACTTAAAGAAGGTCTTTCATGTTCTTCATCTCACTACTAATCTCATTAGTGTTTCCAAATTTTGTACTGACAATGATACCTTCTTTGAATTTCATCTTAATTTTTTTCTTGTTAGGGATTAGGTTATGAAAAAAGCCTTACCTCATGGTCACCTTAAAAATGGCCTATACAAATTTTCTCCACAATCTGTTTCTCCACTTACTACATTTCTCACTTCTAGCTCAATCCACACATCTAAGCCTTCACATCACATGGCTGAAATTTGGCATTCCCATCTTAGTCATCCTTTTGATGTTGTTTTGAAAAGAATTCTTACTACTTGTAGTATTCCTTATTCATGTCATCACCAAAATGTTTGTTGTGCTTGTCAATATGCAAAAAGTCATGGATAACCTTTTGTTTTGTTTGAATCTAAAGTCTCTCACCCTCTTGTCTTGATACATATGGATCTACGGGGACTTACTCCTATTCTATCAGTAACTCCCATTGGGTTTAAGTGACTTGAGCTCACTAAGGGCTTAGGTCATCTAATCTAACCTAAAATAGGTCCTAATTTATTAATTAATCCAAAATATTCTCCTACTAATTCATCAATTAACCCAATCTAGAAACCATGTTCACTTACCCTTGTGAATTCTACATAATTACTAAAATGCCCTTGTGCACAAAAGTGAACCTAGAATCAATCCAACCCTCAAAAACCGTGTTAACAAGGTACATGAGTTTGAGTGAAAACCACTAGGACTTATAGGACAGTATTGGCTCTCTCAGAATCCATTTCTAAAGTTAATTCAATATCCCACTGCATAGAACCAACTGCACTTCAATACTTTATATAAATAACAACAAAATACTAAGTGCTCAGATCTGTAACCTACTATGCATTACGTTCAATCTCCCAATGAATTGGTGTTTATAATCTAACAAGGTGAAAACTATCAATCTTTCAAAACTACCTCTATTATCCTTGAGCTACAAATCCCCTTATTGTGTCTTCAATTGACATATTTGAATTCTCCAAGAGCTTATGTCAAGTTCCACTAAAGAAACTACTATAACTATAGTTTATATGAACACACCTCTTTAGGATTACCCAAAGGGACACTATGTCTCAATCCCATGAGATGTCATGATGTCTCTATTGAAAATACGTATTGCAAAGGAGAGGAATGTACTTGGATAACATAAATAATTTATAAGGTGCTTTTGAAAGGCTAGAATGGGCTAAAAGAAGCATAATGACAACTAATAATGATGGTGAATCCTAATACACATGTTATGTGCACAATTCAAATGAATTAGCAAAGACATAACAAAATTATATGACAAGGAAAATCTAAACTTTAAAATGTACATCATGTATACAATCACAAAAGCAAGTCCTCAAGGACTATCACGAGTTAGTTTAGGCATCAAATTGGTATTCTTCCAATTGATAAGACACAAAACCTTATTGACCTGAATAGATAAGAGCATCCTTTATCAACATATGTATAAACCCATCTTTATTTCAACCTCTCAACCTAACTTTTGCTAATCCCTAACAAATAAAAACCTTGTCTATCTTGTATGTGGTTTGCTTCAGTTTTTTTTACTATTCCATTAATATGTTTGCATCAAAGGTTCCATCTACACAAAAAATATTATCCCAAAACAACAAAACAAACCAAAATAAGTTAACATCATCAATGATCCTATGCAATGGTGGCATCTCCAACAATATTCTTGTTATCAACAACAATAGAAAAAATGGTATTCTCAATAACTAGGGTGGCATCAACCTAAAAAATAAGTTATTTCCCATTATCAGTGGACTTGGAAACTCCAGTAGCAATAGCATATGTAAAACCTACTACATCCATAACAGCTTCTTCATTAACGGTACCAACCAAAATATGAGCATCAAACGCTACAATACAATCCTTTTCATCATATCAATAAAAACTACATATATATCTCTAATGTTCTCTTCATTCTGAACTCTTCAATCTCAGCTTCATTAGAATATAGTGTTGTAGTATGTGGCTTATATTGAGTGAAAGACATATGGAGAAAAATGGGGCAAATGTGGGAGCAACGACATTTGTCATTCAAGCTTGTATTTTTATTGTTGAGGGCTAATGATAGGTTGGGGGTGTGGGGGGGGCAAGGCCCCCCCCCCCGTGGTACGATTTAGGGGTATTTTTGGAATTTCATTACCTGAGGGTTAATATAACTCTAATTTGAGATATAGTGAAAGTCTTCTTCCCTATTCCCATGAACGTAGGCAATCTGTCAAACCACATTATATTTGTGTGTGTGTTTTTTTTTTGTTTTTCTCTAATTTTTCACCTGGAATCATTGCACGAAAATCAACATATAGTTCTCAAAATTGATCAACATTATAATGGAATGATTCGAGTTGAACTACCTATTAGAATACACATCCTCAGGTCTCTTCTAAACTTTTTATCATGGACTATCTTTGGGACTACAAATATCTTTCTTAACAAACTACAAAAAACCACAATATTTTTAATGCCCCCACAACTTTTTATCACAATTTCTTTTTCTTTTTTTTCCTTTTATCAAAGTGCTATTCTAAGGCTAAATATCAATTTTTTTTCATGATAAATGATGATTTTTTATTCAAATTTTATACAACTTTATAATATATATACAATTTTATTATAGAAATAATTAGCAGTATTTTCCTTCAAACTCTTTATTATGCCTTGTACTTATTATTGCTTCTTTTTTGAAGTTGTTGAGACAAACCCACCAAGTGGCTTTGAAAAATAAACTCTAAAAAATATATATAATTAACTAGCAAATAAGATAAATTAATACGTGCTGATTTAGGTTCATTTTTTATTTTTTATTTTTAAAAACAAAAAATAATAGTAACTTGTATAAACCAACCCTTATTTAAAAGATATGAATTTATCATATATTCTTAAAAATCACATTTAAAATTTGAGATGGTAAAATTTTTTTACATTTTAATTTTTTTAAGTCATTATCTTTTTAAAATAAGTTTTTAAGAGTTCTTATATTGAGGGTGTTTGATAAAACTTATTTTTTATTACTTAATGACTTAAATTAACTTTAAGTTAAATTATACCTAAATTGTTAATTTAAAATTTATTCTAAATCATCAAATTGACATATTTATCCTCATAAATTATAATTAAAGCAAAGGAAGTCGAGTGATAATGAAGCTCGTGGAGTTGCAAAGGAAATCGTGGAGGTACATAGGGTAAAAAGATAAAATAAAGATATGAAGTTAGGAATAAATTAATTGTTTAATTTTTACTTATTATTTAAAGTTGTTTTTTACTTTAAGTTATACATTAATTCATTGTATCAAACATATTTAATTTATTTAATAACTTAAATTAAGTTATTAAGTCCCTTTAACTGATTAAGTTAATTTACCAAACACTGATGTTAGAGTTATTTATATTCTTATATTTAAAAATAAAATATAAAAGTTTATTTAAATGATACCTTCAAAATTAATTTTTTCAATTAGGGAAACTAAGTTAATTAAGGAATCACGATATATATATCTATATATATATATATATATATATATATATATATATAAAAGGACAAGATGACAAGATGATAATTTTTCCTCTCTAATTAGTTTTCTCTGCTATCACCAGAAATGGATGTAGTGAATCTGACGCAGGGGCATGAAGTTGACATGGTTAGAAATAAAATTGATGATCCTTGGCTTTATCACTTTCCTATATTAATAATTGATTCTCCTTGTCAACCTCAACTTGCAAAAAAACAAAAAATTCATGTTTAGGTGTGGATTATAAATTTGTGTTGATCCAATTATGGACGTAAATATATTATCTTAAAATAATTACTTAAATTATTCTAGGAATTAAATGATACACAAGTTACTTTAAAATAATAATAATCAGACTTTTTTCTTTCAAAACCTTATAAGAATATCAAATTATAAAAAATAAAATAAAAAATTATAATAATAATAAGGTTGTTTTATTTGGCTAGCTAGGAGGTTTTAGATGAGAGCACTTGCATTGTGCAAAAGCTTTTCCTTAAGCCCAAACAATTAATTTTCCTTCTTTGTTTCCTTTTTTTTTTCTTTTTTTTAAGTTTTTCACATGTATAGGTTATCTTAGCATATAAGATTAAAATCTACTAACTTTTACCAAATTCTTTTTCTATGCAAAAAAATATTTGAATCAAGTGCAATTAGATTCTTCTATTTCATTTTCAAATTTACTAACATATAAAAGATCCTTAGATGAAATATTCTGTAATTTTGAGAAACATTAGTCATTTAAAATTTTCTTACTTTAATCTCCCTATTTTCTATCAATTTATTTAAAATTTTGTATTAGGTTATAATGCTCCATTCACCAATCTCAAATCTATTGATGGGAAGAGGTTTATAAAGCTCTTCATGTTTCCTCTCATTTCTGATGTGGGATCAATATAAAGGAATTTAAAGGAAAAATCAGCTTTGGTGTTGTGCCAACTGGATGCAGGTTCGTCTAACTTCACTAGAGTCAAACGAACTTCTTCCCCTGCACAAAAGGATGTCCGAACAGGTGGTCCGAGCATGCCCCTTCGAAGCTTAAGTCAGAATCTAGTAAGAGTGAATCCAACTTTTTTGAATGGCTATGTGCGCATGCACCTTTTTAATGTTTCTGGAGGGGTTTTTATAGAACATATGGTGCCATTATCACAACGTTGATTGTGCATTCAGACCTTTCTTGCTTTGATGATCATCATTGTGGTGGATACTATGCCCTAATAAGGTAGTCAACGCCATCATCTTAGAGCGAATTGGGTGATCATACCAAACAAGACTGCTGATTGGTGCCATTTGTTAGCTATCGTGCAAGAATCTCGGACCATATCGTTGAATGTGAATTTACGTTTGTCAACGTTGTTGATTGCATGTAACGACTGATTGACATTGATTTTTGGGTGAAAATGTCATCTAGATTGTCCATTCCGTCTAGCATTGGGAAAGAAGGAAATCTGTCTTTCCTCTTATGCCAGATGGAACTTGTCTTGGTTCAAACAAATTGCTCTTAGATGGATTGTCTGCTTACCTTGTACAACCAAAAGGTCTTGAGTTTGGGAAGGACACATGGAGGGAAGCTTCCCACAGACGAAAAATTCATGTATGTGTGTGTGTGTGTGTGTGTGTGTGTGTGTGTGTATAATTACATAATATGATATTTTTTTCTCATTTTTAATATATTTTCATATTTAAATATTGTATATATTTTCTTTAATAAATACATTTATATAAAAATGAATAAATCATATTATAAATATTTTAAAATTATTTTCAATTTTAATAAATATAAATAATATATTTATTACATTATCAGTTCAATCGCAGATCGACCACTGATCCAATAATTTTTTCGATTCAATGTTCGATCAGATTCTAAAAATATTGATTCTTACTACCATATTTATCATAATTTATCATCTCTACACAAAATAAGGGGATTATTCATGGGTTATTCGTATGTCCCTCAGATAAATATATAAACTCTCATATAATATATTTACCTTTTATTTTTTAAAATTTTACAATTTAAAGTAGTATATTTTTTCTAATATCTCAATTTTTACGATTGGTTTTTTAAAAATCATTACATTTTCAATGTAAGCCTCCAATATTTTTTTGTATTTAATTTATAAGTTATTTTATTTTCTATTTTTAAAAATAAAAACCAAAAAGTGAATGTAAATGGACACTTACCAATTATATATATATTTTTTAAAGTTATTTGTAACTTCTTGGGTAAAGATATACCAAGGATTTCTATGTTAATGCTACAATTTTTATTTTTTTTTGATATATTGGGTGCTATATATTCTTTAGCTTTGAAAATGTTGGAACAACTTAACATGGGGAATAATTATACTTAAATTTCTTATAAATTCTGGACCAATTCTGCTTTGTGTTTTTTTTTTTTTTAAGGTAATGATTGAGGTTGAAATCTTTGAGACAGTTGTACTGCTACCCATGATTAAGGATGACAATGAAACACAATTTTTCCGGTACTCACCCCTAAATAGGACAGTTTGAAATTTAAATAAATGGGGTTAAGGGTGGCTTTGAGATTTTATTTATTTATTTTTTTAAACCTTGGACGGGTTGGAGGAAGGTTCAAGTATTACCTTGTCTCACCCTGCCTACCCCAATTATATATAAACTTGATTTTTAAAATTAATTTAACTTAATTTTTATTTTTATATTTTTAATAAAATATCATATAATAATAATAGTAATAATAATAATAATAATAAACTACTTTTTAATCAAATAAATTATAAAAAATTATAATATTTTAAATATTTATAAAATATATTTATTTTAATGTAATAAAAATTTTGAATTTTTTTTTTTCAAATTTTCAAATAAAAGTTAAACGGAGCAATAGAGTATGAGAAATCTGGATACCCGCCCACCCACCCTATCCCTTTAATTTTTTTAATGGGACGAAGATGAGAAATTTTTAATAAATTGAGCAAGTTTGGGATAGAGGTGATATGTTCTAAACTGATCCTATAGTCATCCCTACTCATGGTAACTTAAAATTCATTACTAGTTAACTTCATAATTTTATTTATAAAATAAAATTATTTTACATAATAAAATATTTTTATTTAATATCATCAAAGCTCCATATTAAATCAACCATTTCATTGTAAAGAATAAAACAGTAATTAAGCTAAAAAAATTAATTTAAATGTTTCATCTAATTTCAAAAGAAAATTTAATTTAATTTAAGATATTTCATCTCATTCCAAAAGCAAAAACAAAATAAAATGAAAGAAAAATCCTTACATCATCCTTAATCTAATTTTTTCTGATCATCACACCATCATAGAACTAAACTAACCCAATATCATTCATCTTAAATTCTATCAAACTTCTTTATCTTATATCATCTATGTTAACTTTGAATTTCCTAATCGATAATGGATGGATTTTCATTTTTATAATTAGAAAGAAAAGTTTAAGAACTCTCATCTATACTATACTTTAGAAAGTGAAAAAAGAAGAAGTTGTTATTTAATTTCCTCCAATAAATCAAAATTTTTAATTCTTCTTGTAATTTTAAAAATAAACATTTCAAAATAGAAAATTTATTAAATCAAAAAACTTTTAGCCCGTTTCTAATATATGTTAATTAGAGTATAATATTTATAACTATAATAAAAAATAAAAATAAAAACATTTCATTTCTAACCAGACATGCATCTAGTGTAGTAACATAGACATATAATTCTTATTTGTAAATGAACCAAAAAGGCATGATTGACAAATGTGATATTAATGACAATATTCTTTGATAGCAAAAACCTAATGCATTCTATACAAGATCATGACAAGTTGTTAGTCAAAATTTCATAACAAAGGCCATGAAAAAACCTAAAATAATTAAAAGAAAATCATTAGAAATTGGTTATTGCTTACCTTGAAATTTTATATAAAGGCTATGTAAGCAAATTAAAAAATAGAAGAGTAGAAACAATCATTAAAAGCTAAAAAAAGCTCATCATAAAAATTCATACTAAATAAATGAATAGCTATATAACTATGTTAGCGAATTTATAACTTTAAATAAATTAACGCAATATACACTATTAGGATATTAAGTCTTGTTTATATGTTGGTCATTTTGTTCTAATTTATGTTTGGCTATAAAAGTCCTATTAGATAGAGACTAGCTCTCCATTGAAGATCCAGGGTTGTTGTTCGTCCAACCAGAAAGTCATAAGTACGTCAAAAGGTTTGGTTTATGGCATATAAAGGTTTATTTGAGGTATAAAAGGATCGGTATCGTTTTTGAAATGTTTTTAAAATGTTTTTTCAAAAAGTAGGGACCGCTAAAGTGATTAATCCTGCTCAAGCCGTCTAAGTCTACTCAAATGGTCATGACAATTCTGTCGAGTTTATAAGCATATTTTGAATGAATTTCAATCAAACTCTAATTTGGAAACTTGTGATACCAAGATCCTTGTGGCTTTTGCCTATAAATTCCTTCCTTATGACCCTTTAAGGGATAAAGATTCGGGCTCAGTGATCTTAGAGATTGGAGATTAGAAAGATCATAGAGATCTTGGAGATAGTTTTAGACCTCTCATTCTATAAAGATACTCTTTAAGGGGAAAGTTTGTGTTGCCACACCATTTCCGTTCTCTCATTCAAGGATTTGATTCTTTGACTTGTTGGTTAAAGACTGTAATCTCTTTGGAGGGAGTGAAGGATCTATTAGGGAGCAATAGGTAGTTGTTGCATCGCGGACGTAGATAAAATTGTAGGTACTAAAGAGTAAGTCTTTAGGGTAAAGCAGTCAGTTAAATCTATGTAACTTGATTTTGAATAGTGGATTTCAATTAATAAGTCTTAGACCTTGTGGTTTTTTATCTTTACAGTTTGCGGGAGTCTTCCACTTAAAAAATCTTATACCTCATTGTCTATCACTTTATATTAGATATTTCATTTGAATTACCTAGAATAGTTAGTTTGTTTTAACCTAATATATTGTAAGGCTAATCTAAAAGATATATATTTTTATTCATGCATATATTCTTGTTGAAGCTATTGAATAAATTGGATTGATTGGTTAATTGGTTATTGAGTTTACTGAATTAGTTATCTTGTGGTGGTTATAATTATAATATAGTTATTAAAATAAATAAAAGTAGTGAATTTGATACCAAAAAAGGAAAATAATAATTCTCATGAAAAAGATATATATCCAAATATGTTTTTCCAAATTTTCTAAATATTAGTTTTAATTAAAAGTAAAAATACTTAAAGGGTTAAGACTATAAAAAAATGTCTTAAAAACTTCATAAATATTAATTTTAATTAAGCAATAATAGTTATAAGGGATAAAAAAACTATCCAAATATGTCTCTCTTAACAACCCTTATAAATAACGAGTCTCCTTAATAATTAAATAGACATGGGAAGACTTCTGCACTTGCAAAGAGTTAGAGAAAATTCACCTCAAGGAATCAAAAAGCTTTTCAAAGCATTCAAAGGATCGAAGATCAAGTTCAAAGGTTCAAATATCAAATTCAAAGATTTGAAGATCAAGTCTGAGACATTTTTAATCAAAGATTAAGTATTTCATGCCCTCAACCAATGTCAGCCAAGCCAAAGTTCAAGCCTAACTCAATACATGCCAAGGTCCAACTACAAGCTTAAGAACCAAAGTCCAAGCCTAGGCCTAAGACATGCTAAAGTCCAAGCCTACACCCAACACACTGTAAGGTCCAACCAAGTCAGGCCCAAGTCAAGTTATTTTTCAGAAAAATTAGAGGACCAACTAGAGATTGTACCACATTCCTTAAATTAATTAAATTTCAATTAGACTACTATTTTTTTTTTAAAATGAATTTTATATGTGCAAATTTCTAGCACTTCCAGTTAGACAATCCCTACCTTTCATCTCTTCTACAAGTTAAAAGTTCTCTACATGGAGTACTCTAGAAATGGTTCTAGTCCCATAACTTGGAGTAAGGCTAAATCAATTTTGCAACAACAAACTTAAATTGTTTCTTCTTGTCATAAGGCTACAAGTTATGAAGAGGCTTCTTCCAAGAACCTAGTCATCTCATTAGCTTCACTAGGGGTAAAGAAGAAGATATGGTTAAACTAGTGGTACTAAACTCAACCCTCTTTAAAGAAACATCCCCAAAACATATGCATTTGCCCAAATAAGAAGAAAAACAAATATAAAATAATACTTATGTGTGGATCTCCAAAGGAGACTTTTGAAACATTGAATAATAATGTCTTGTTAATCATGGTGGTGAAAGCATATTCAATTCAAGAGAAAGTTACAAGATTGGTTAGGACTACTGAAGAACTTCCAAAACACAATCAAGAGCAAAATTTAAGATTAATTCAACTTTTCACAAGTTTGGACTCATATAAGGAGCAATAAATGCTATGGGATATCCATGTTAAGCTTACTGTATCTTAAGACAACATTAAAATTTGCTCTAACAAAGAAGATACCAAAAAATTTAGTCAAGTTTCTTCAAATAAGTTTGTTTGTACAAATCAACTAAAAGACCACATCTTTGAAACAATAAATGAAGCATCGAATGGTGGATTTCATGTTTCATTTACATATGCAAAATTATAAATATAAAGAATTCAGGTAATGCACATGCCAATAGGAATAGGACAAGACCTCTAGCTAATCAATTTGTTCACCCATTAAAAGGATATGCTTTTGATTGGTACACAAATCTTAAAGTCAATTGTATGGATGGTTGGGAACAAATGGAAAGAGTGTTCTTTAACCACTTCTAGAGTACTCTTCATATCATCAACATGCTTAAACTTGCCAACTAGTCAGTGAAAAAGTGAACTAGTGATTGATAACATGAAGAAGTGGAAATTTTTAAGTCTTAATTATAATTTTTTTTTAAAAATGTTTTATAGTTCTGCCATCAAAATTTACACCCAAGGAATACAAAAGCAAATGTAAGTGAAAACATGTCGATGTTAGAACCTGAAGAAATGGCACTAGTAGAAGCAAAAACATCATCTATAAGAATGAGAAGAGCATAACATCAAATTTCACTGAAATTATTTTTGAACCTCTACACTATTCTATACTCAAAAAATAGAAAAAAAACTATTATTTTTTAGTAAGTAATAATGGACACAAGTTACTTACAAGTTAAAGTTTTGTTCATTAGGGCAATTTATTACGGCAAATTTTTAAATAATTAACAATGCAAAGCCTATGGATATGCATCAACTATCTAATACAACTAAAAATTGAAAACTAGAGTCTTGAAAGCATAGGCTTAAACAGCATATTGCTCATATTCTATAAGAAATTTTATTAACATAAATATAAAAATGTTTGGTTGAAAAGTTTTGCATGCTTTAGCATATTTGAACTCAAATTTTTTTCCTTTTTATAAGAAGGATTGTAAATTGTATCTCTTACTTATAATTGTAATTAAAAATATTTGATTTATGAAATCCTATTAATATTCCTTATTGGGCTCTAAGCTCATTCCCTTCTATTGATGATTTTTTTTAGGTACTCTCAATTTGGGTGAGGAGTGATGGCTAGGTTAGGAAATTGTCTTTATTTGGATTTTTGTTTAAACTTTATTTTGGAGATTATTTAGATGTTAAATTTAATTACTGTTTGAATTATTTGAGTTTGAAGTTTTTTGGATAATAACAATTTGGTTGATATGTTAGTTTTAAAGTTGAGATTTAAGGATTATAGATTTTTTTTTTTTTTTTACTACTCTAAATAGGAATTTGGTAATTGGTAATCATCCAATTATAAGGTGATTGTTAGAGTTAATTCACATTTCGAGTCTTCTGGCTTAAGGTGTGAGATGATCGTTGTGCGCTTAGACTGGGTCTCAGGGTGTGACATTATTCATCCACCTTCAAGGTCAAAGATCGAAACAAATTCAAAGGATTTTATTTTATTCTCTAAAATACTCAAAAGTTCTTCACAAGTTTGGTCAAGAATAAACAATATATTTGGCCCTAGTTAAAACTTTGTTCGAAGAATATAGATTTAGTACTCTTGAATGAAATTCAAGATAAGCGATACTCTTCAAATTACAAGCTTAAACTGTATGTTGCTCTTAGCCCACCTAAGCTTAAACAATGCATGATGCAAAATAACAAGCTTAAACTATATGTTGCTCTTAGCCCACCTAAGCTTAAACAATGCATGATGCAAAATAAATAAATATATTGTCTCTTAAGTAGAAAACTTGAAAGGACAACTTCAATAAAATTGAGGATGTACTCACAAAATGAAAAAAAAAAAAAAAAAACCTCTTGATAAAGTTAGAGCGAAAACAAATGTCTGTTAAGTTAAAAACCTAAAAGGAGACAAAAGTTAGGACATGCTTACAAAACTTAAAATAAATAAATAAATAATTGTAGAAATTAGTATTTGCAAAAAGTTAGAGCTAAAAAAGAAAGAGCACACACACACAAAAAGAAAAAAAATGAAACATAATTATGACTTAATTCTTTTCTAATACATAGTTAGTTTGAAAAGTATTCCACATTCAATTAATGTTTCAAACAAAATCATGTTCTAATATCACGTTTGTGAAATTCATTGAAAATAAAATAAAATGAAGTTTAAAAAATTATTCTCTTTACATTGAACTTGTACAAGTGAACAATTTTTTGAGGGGGTATTTATAGAAGGGAAAAAAAATTAACATTTTACAATTTGTCATTTAGTCAAAGTAAATTAATTACAGTAAATAAAATATCACTACATGTCATAAAGCAAATAATAAAACTGACACATGGCAAGATAAGAGTTGTTACTTGACAAATCTATTAAATCAAATTATGACATGTGTCGTATGAGCCTCATACAAAGGCAGACAAATTATCTTCAAATTAAATAAAAATAAAGAATTTAGGTAATTAAAATATAATTATCCAAATAAATAAAAAATAGTGAATCGAATGATTAAAATGACAACTATCAATTCTCACTAAAAATAAACTAAAATATATCCAAATATGCTTTCCCAAATTTCTTAAATATTAATTTTAGATAAAGAATAATATTTTTAAGGTCAAGACTACCTAAATATATCTTAAAATTCATGGCCTCAGTGAATGTGAGTCAAGCCAAAGTCCAAGCACGAGCTAATATACACCCAGGTCCAAGCCTAGACTCAAGATATGCCAAAGTCCAAGTCCAAGCCCAAACCCAAGACATCCCATGATCCAAGCCTAAATTCAAAACACAAAGGAGTCCAAGCCTAGACCCCAAATATACCAAGTTCCAAACCGAGTTAAGGCCCAAGTCAAGTTCTTTCTTAGAAGAATTAGATGAGTAGGTAGAGATTGAGTCACATTTCTTATATGAATCAAATTTCAATTTGATTTCTCATTTTTCTGAAAGAGAAATTCTTGTGTATAGTTGCTTCCATTAATTTAAAATAAATTTAATTCTACTACTTTCAATGAGATTTTTTTTTTTTACTTTTTATAATTCAATTGTTCAATAAACAATAAATTTTAGCATAGTAACTAAAAATATTATTTATATTAAACTAAATAGAAATTAAAAAAAAAATATTCCCTTTCCAACTTTAAATCTTATTTCAAAACATTTATTTAGTTTTTTATATATTGATTTTTTTTAGGGAATTAAAGAAATTAATGATTTTTTCTATGTTTCATATTTTTTTCATTAGGAATATAAATAAAGTCAATAAAAATACCCTTATATAATTTTAGAAAACAATTCAAAAATCATTTCACATTTACTTCTTTAGAAAATTGATGTGTTGCAATTATCTTTGCATTATTAAAATTATAAATGCAACAAATTTGAAGATTAATTAACTTTTTACCTTGATATATGTATGCTTATATTAATAGTTTGGCTCAAAATATTATAAAATTAGCATATATGTGTTAACATCATGTAGTTTTTCTCTCCAAAATTATAATATCAAGAGACTTTATGCTATTAGCACCACTCAAGACCCTAGCTCCCACCCAAGGATACTTATGGCCCAATCCTTAAAATCAAGCCCAAGAATTGATTTTAATAATTCAATCATTTATGCAGTAAAAGCTATTAAAAATTGAAAGATTATATTAAACTTTTAGAATTAATTATACGAAGCCAATTTAAGATGATAGGTAATGCTTCCAAGAATTGTTTTTCCAATTATTTATCTTTTTTCTAGCTTGCTCCAAATTATTTTTACGTCAAATAATTATTAAAATATTTAATTTGTACTTAATTATGAAAGTAGACACCATACTTAATAAGGTTATCTTGAAAGTAATATGCTTAAGATCCTGAATTAAACAATATATAAAAGAAACATGAACTAGAACTTATAAGGGATTATTTGATTAAAAGGGTCTTTGAAAAGCCAAATTTTGAAATTTAACCCTTTATCTTTTTATTTTTTGGCCTCATTTTGATAAAAATACCCTCAATTTTTTCTTGTAAAAATAATCATTTGCTTTAAAATCTATATGTGAATATTTGAAATGACAAAGGACATTTATGTCCAAAATGGGTTATTTTTCAAATAAAAACATAGGAATTGTTAAATTCACAATTTTGAGAATTATTTCATCCCTTTTAGTCATTTAATTCAACTAAAAACAAAAGATGAGAAATTTTTTAACTCATATCAATCATCTACTAATATAAAAAAGGCATTATTATCACCTTTATCATCAAATTTCTTTCTATGTCAACGAAATCAATAGTAGTTAATTATATAATTATAATTCAAAATAAAAATATTTAATTATCTAGAATATGCGAACAACTTAGAATGAGTATCATAAGCAAAATAATAACTAGAATATATACATTCCTCAGTAAAATTGAACCATCTTTGACACCAATAAGGGTTGATATTAAAGATCACTATAACTCATAACAAGATCATGATATATGATGTAGTAAAACTTACAAAGAAGACAACAAGATCAATATCATACCATTTGAAGTTTTGTATTAGGACAAGTTATTTCTACAAGTAAGAAATTTTTATCAAGGAAAATGTTTTAATACCCTGAATTTTTTAAAAAAATTATATTTGCTTTTATTAGAAATTTGATATTGTTTATATTATTGTATCAAGAATGCAAATAAAAAGAAATAAATTCATATAAACTAAAATGAATAATTTAGGTATGTAATTTGGTGCCTTATTTGCAATCACAATTCCAAAAATATTCCACATGTTATTACATTTTTCATTTGCCTCTTTTCAAAATAAATCAATTTTTTTTTTACTCCACATTGTTTGGTGTTTTGTATGTGTTGCAATAATTTTTGTATTATTGAAATTATAAATGTAATGAATTTAAAGATTAATAATTTTTTTAATCAAGTATTTTTTTTATATTAATAGTTTGGCTCAATATATCATAAAATTAGCATGTTCAAACATGATTTGAAGAATCTTGGCATTTATTTTGTTTAATGTTTTTATTTATTTACGTTTCATATAGGTTTTTTAAATCAATGTAGTTTTCTTTCTCTTTCAAAAATGATAATACCAAGAGACTTTTATGATTTCAACAAGACACGAGACCCTTGCCCATGGGAACTTAAGCCCAATTTACTTCTCTCAAGAGCCACCATGGTGTCCACCCCAATTTTTTCTAGATATTGTATGTTTGATGGGGGCTAAAACTTCTAATTTGAACTTATACAATATAATTTATTATTACTTGTATAAACATTTTATACGCCTACGATTTGTCACTTTAATGATTATATAAATTTTATATTAAGTATATATACTTTAAGAACATATATGTTTTAATAAATTATAATAATTATATAATATATTTATTAATTATTATGATTAAATAAACAAGGTCAGCGTAACACATAAACAAAGATTTAATTGATCACATCTTCTTGATAGTATTAATCCTTTGTTGTGTTAATTACATGTAAATGTGATTTACTTAAAAAAAAAATTACAAAATTATTTGGATTTTATTCATACTACCAACAAATGAACTTCTGTGAGTGATCAAACAAATGCTTAATTTAAAAATAAATATGAACTCAAAATGCCACTTAATCAAGCTCCGAAAATAATTTCCATGAAAGATTATTTTAAAATTTCAATATTATACAAAACAATTTAAGAGTATAAATTTTATAGAGGATAGATTTTATTTTCCTGCATTGCCTTTTCTTTTTCTTTTTTTCCGTTAAGCTCTAAATTATTTTAACACTAAAAAATTCCTAAAAAATTGAATTTGTCTTTATGAAAGTATACAACATATTGAATAATAAAAAATAAAAAATAAAAACCTTTAGAGTTATGTGTTTGAAGATCTCGAATTAAACAATACATTAAAGAAAAATATATTTGTACCAAGAGGGGGAAACAACCTCTAATTATTTAAAAATATAAATGCTTTTTTGTAAGTGTTTGGATGGGAAATAGGGATATAAAAAATGTTGGAGGGTATTTTTATAAAAATGAAAAATAAAAAATAAAAATTAAAAATATGTTTTATGTTTTTAAATATGAAGGTTATTTTTGTGAATATGTGAATTTTTATTTTATTTTTAATTAAATAACCCTGAAATAAATAATGACCGAAAATAAAAACAAAAGATGGTGACCAGCAGGCTGCAATGCTGGGCCAAGCTTGCCAATAAGGTGAGGCCCATAGCACATATGGGACTGGGGCTTTCAGATTCTCAATACAGGTGAGGAGGTAATCAAGTCCAAACATTGGCTTTTAACCACTTGGGCATTTAAGCTTGGACGGGAGGCTCCAACCAACTATGCTCTAGAGTCTAGAGGGCTCTATTGCAAGTCGGTGGCTTGGAGACAGCCTTGGTATATTAAGCACTGCAAGTGAGATTGAGGAATTAGTAGCAAAGGTTGATTCTTCGGGTGGGGTTTATTTTGTGCTAGCGTCCAATGGATTGTTTGCTCCATGGTGGCGTGATGATGCACGTGGGGTTTGTATTGGGATCACAAGATTTACAAACAAGTCTCACATTGCTCGAATCGTGCTTGATAGTATGTGTTTTTAGGCAAAGGATGTCCTAGTTTCAATGCACAAGGATGCGGGGGAGAAGGGTGAGGTCAAGAATGAGAAGGAGTTCTTGCTTACAGTTGCTGGTGGTGCAACCATTACCAATCTTTTGATGCAAATTCAAGTTCGTGTTTTCTGCTATTCTTTGATCCAATATATATCTGCTTCGTTGTTATAACACGTAACAGAAATGGTTTCTGTTTTCTGCATTGCTAAATTTCTCTTGTTTCAATTCTCCCCTTTTTGATGGGAAACTACAAAACTTAAACCTATACATTACTTGTAAGCCTTCTATATTGCAACCATGATAATAATGTAAGGTGTGACATTCCACATCGAATAGGGGGAAAGTTTCTGATGCTATGTAAGTATAGACTCCCTGTAGACGCCTTTTAAAGCCGTGAGGGCCCTTTTGGATCCAAAGCAAACAATATCTACGCGGTTGGGAGCTGGTCGTTACAAGTGGTATTAGAGTCGATCTCTGACCTCGATATGAGGTTTGTTTGGCCCCATAAGGGTATTTGTTTGTTTTGCCCCACAATCTTGAGGGACACAACGAGAACATTGTTCTCATTGTGTTTGCATGGGGGGTCATAACCCTCTAAACACGTTTTAAAGCCGTGAGGGCCCATTTGGATCCAAAGAGAACAATACCTTGTTATCATGGTTACATAAGGTATTGGTTCTGGGTTTGGTATTGTCTAATCATGAAATGCACTAATTTCCTCGACTTCTTCTGTTCCATTCCAATTTTTTGTTCTATAATTTGTTGTAAACATAGCAAAGTTGCAACAAGAATTATGTTTTTTAAGGCGTGATAACTTCTTTTGCATTCCTACTTTTTCCTCCAAATGTTTTTTTTCATTTGTTTGAACTAATGTTAACCATTTTCTCAAATGAAAGTAAACAACAATTTTGTCATCACTTCAGGCCCATATGAAGTTTTAACAACTTGATATGAGTTTGTACTTATCTTCTTTTTATTTTTGTTCATGTCAATGGCTGGTGATCATATGGTACAATCCTATTTTGTCTTCAGGCTTGTGGTATCTTATATCAGACTGCCCATTATCCTATACTGTCCTTGTTTGGATTGTTTAATTTGACAACTTGCTGTCTAATGATTTGCAGGCTGATCTGTTGAGGAACCCGGTTGTTAGACCAGGTGATATAGAGACAACAGCTCTTGGAGCCGCTTACGCAACTGGATTAGCAGTTGGGATTTAGATAGAAGATGAGATTTTCGCTTCTGGAGCTTAAGCTTTGCTACCACATTTTATCCAGCATTAGACGAGGAACAGAGGAGTAAGAAGGTGGAGTCTTGGTGAAAAGCTGTTTCAAGGACTTTCGACCTGGAGGATCTTTCTCTTTAACCAACTCTTCTTTGGCTTCCATTTTCCTTCCTATTTCATCCCTTTAAAGTTCATGTTTATATACTTCTATTATTTCAAATAAAGAAATCATTCCTTGTGTAGATTTTGTCTATGACACATACTATTTCATGATTATATTGCAGAAAATTCGCATTCTGCAGAATTATAGAGAGAGCAGAAGAAGCCATTCAAGCTTTTCTGCAGGATGGCAAAGTTGGTTTAAGTAAATGTTTGTTGATAATTTATCATTGCTAGCATGAGCATGAATTAGAGAGTTATTGCAGAAAAACTAGAGTCTAGATTTAAGGATCAGGTTACCTATCGAGAAAGTACCTTAAAAAAGTAGCATCTCTCTAAGCCCTAAGAATAAGTCTATATTGACTAGGTTGAAGGAAGCATGACAATCAGTCAATAGATCAGAGATACTAAGAAAAATCAAAGGTGATTTTGTCTAAGGTCAAGCAACATGCTATTCGTAACAAAATAATCATGCCAAAAGAAACACTCATATAAGAAAAGAGGACTCGCATACCTAAGTTGCGTCCCAAAGCGCTTTTATGAAAATATCAAAGGTTAGTTTAACAAATAATCCAAAACTCAACATGTATTTCATCTTATTCAAGGAATCAAGCAACAAATTAAAGCAATCAAGACAATATCAAGCACGAGAGTGTTCACAAACAAAGTTTGCATATTTTCAAAATTAAAGAGATAAAGAGTGTAAGGGACGTACCTGGATATCATACACAACTTACAATGTGCTTGCACATAGAGTGGGTTAGAGCAATTGTAATAACGAATAACTAGGATACCAAACCCTAATATTAATGGCATAGGTTATGCATACAATTCATTGTTAAGGCTAAACTATGTACAAGAGAACAAAAATACCAAAATTAGTGACAAAGACAAAACATATAGCAAAGGATCATAATGATAACATCCAAAATTGAGGGAACTTATCCTATGTGTCTAGATTAACACCCAAATAGTCAAACAATTTATTGAAGCCTCATTTAATCCCAAATTACAAAAACATACTAGAAGGTCCAAAATTGGACTAAATTCAAAGGCATACATAAACCAATTTTTTAAAAATAACCAGATGTCTCCTAAAATCATATATTTTAAATAAAAAAATCACACAAATGAATCAAGTTGTCTAGTTTACATAAAAAATAAGAAGAAAAACAAAAGGCATGCAAAACAATTTTTAAATTATACAAATATGTTATTTGTCCAAAATTAGTCCAACATAGTAGACATGACTTCAAAACATCATATCTCATACTAGGAAAAATATATTTCAATATTTCATGTATTAAAATTAAATTTTAGGAAACAAAGAATTTAGGAAAAATATCATAACAAATATATAAAGTCATCTAATAATTTACTTTTTACAAAAACATTTCAGGTGTCCAAAACTGGGTCAAAATAGAACCACCTAAAAGGCTCATTCATATCCTCCATTTCATAATTGCTTTTTTTAACTCAAAGTTCTAAATTCATATTCAAGATGTTTACAATATCATACAATCAATGAAAAAAATTTTAAGAACATTATAAATGGATCAAATCGATTTTTTTTTTCAGAGACAGTAAATTGAATAAGTTAACAATAAAAGGTTTTTGAAAAATGATTTTCATGTAGGGGTTTCACCAATTCCCTAATTTATATGCACAAATGTAGCCTAGAATTATCCCATTTATTTGAAACTACAAAGCTTAAATTCAGGTTCCATCTCAAAGCTAGATTTGTTATGAATGAGATATAGTTGCATATTTTTTAAAAGAGATTTTCAAATGGGTCATTTGAGAAAAGATTTTTATTTTAAAATAAAAGAAATTGATTAGAAAACAACAAAACATATGAGACAAAATATCAAAGAAAACAAAATCACCAAGTAAAATTTTTGACAACTAAGCAAACTAAAGTGGTAAGATAAGGACCAATCATCATTATTTTTTAATGGCCTCTAAAGATTAAATTTGACTAAGAACTACCAAAGTAATAAACTATTAATATTTAGATCAAACAAACTAATGAGATATTCATCAAGAATTAACAACTAAGATTCAAGAAACACCTAAATTCAAAATAACAATCAAGAACTAACATAAGATCAACTAAACACACAAACACATCTAGACTAAAAAAAATTAACTAAAACTAAACTAAATCATAATTAAAAACATAAACTTTATCTAACTGGATTAATTAAACAATTGGGTTAAAATTACTAGCACATCTAAACAAAAATAAATTAAAATTAAACTAAATCAAAATTAAAAACACGAACTTCATCTAATAGGATTAATTGAACTATTGAATTAAAATCACCAACACATCCAAACAACGAATAAATTAAAATTAAACTAAATCAAAATTAAAAACAACTTTTCACATAAAATCAACTAGATTAATGAACTAATTAAAAAAACTTAAACTAAAATAAATGGATCAAAACAAAACCAAAACAAGTTCTAAAAAGCATAAACTTACCCGTGTATGGAGATCTTCGATGTGCAACAGTTCTTCCTATGGTGTGCTCGGTTGATTCTTCTACCCTAATGGTCAGTGTGTGCTCCCCTTTTGGTGACATCTAGTGCCCCATTTCCTTTCTTTTGTGGTCGACTATGTGGTGTCTTCTGGAGAGAATGTGAGTGTATCCTAAATGGGAAAAGGCTAATGGTGCGTTGGTGAATATCCATAATACAACCTGCTTTGTGTTGAATCTTCTCAAGATTTGTATGCTCTTTTTCTCATCTTCCTGCCTATCACTCATTTTTCTTTCAAAGTTGGCGTTTTTCTTTTTTGAAGAGAACCCCCCGCCTCCGTCTCCATGCGTGTTGTACGTGGTTCCCCCTGTAAGGACCTCCCCTTGGCAATCACGTGGCAGGTTGCCTCGGTCCTCCGAGGCACCCTTCTATTGGACACGTGGTGTCCCTCCGCCTCTGTCCGGACAGGCGCAACCAGTTAGGGACCCCCAATCCGGCCCTAAGAGTCAATGGTCGACTATCTTGTGCTCCTCTAAGAATGCATGACGTGTTCTGAGCAGGATCCCTGGTCAGCTTCCACGAGCAATCATTCTTCATCCCACCAAAAGTATGCTCGATGGGACACCTCTCTGTCCTTTCAGGCGACCTGCTACGCTCTGCACCACGCCGCTTGCAGAATGAGGTGACTAGTGAACCACCAAGTCTCCCCCCACCAGCAATCCATGTCAGCCGCCTAAAGAGTGATGATTGCTTTGCCACCATTTGTGTAGCCACCATGATTGTATGACTGTGAAAGTCAAAAGACCATCTCAGCATAGATGTGACGGGGCTCCAGACACTATAAAAGTCTTCCCGCAGTTCAAAGGAGGGGGAGGGGGGTATTTTTGAATCCATTCTTTTCCTAAGCTTCTAATGCAGGGAGACATTCTCTCTAACTACTCACCTAACTTGAGCTTCGGAGGGTGTGTCCGGACATCCTATCCAGACATCTTTTGCAGGAACAAGGAGGGAACATTTCTTCTAGTTGACCCAGCATCAACATTGGCGTCGTCTGTGGGAATCGCAGAAGAAAAGATGTCCACACCCTCAAGGAGTCGGTCATCAACCATGGGTGATGAAGGATACTTTGACTGGCATGAGAGTATGGAAAGACAACAACAAGAGAGCAAACAACAAGTATAGGTCATGCTCCAAGAGACAAGGAGACTCAGGGAAGAGAATGATGTGTTGAGGATTCAAGTTTCTTCGTCAGGCCCTTCCCGCGACCAGCAATCGAGGAGCCAACGAACAAACTCCAGGCATAACCAAGAAGTCACGTATCCCGGGAACATAGAGCCCCTCCCTAACGTGCACAGTGTATGGCCTGGTGAAGGACCCTTGCCTACCTGTTGTACACCACAGGACGAAAGCTCGGACTCAACTGGCATCTCGTCAAAGAGGCAATGCAATAGAAAGTCCCAGTTGTCTGACGCGATGTGCGCAAGGTTAGGACTACAAGCACCCGGTAAAGATAAGCCGCGTACAACCACAGCCCAGGAGGCTTATCTTAGTCCCTCAGTCGCCCCCATCACACAAAACTGTCCCCCACACCAGCCACTACAATGAGTCAAAGGAGAAGTGGCAAGTAGAGGCCCTCCCGGCTCTATTGGTAGGCAGTTGAATGACATGCTCTCCACGCCTTTCAGTTCTCGCATTATCAATTGCGAACCCCCAAGAGGGTTCCTTGTGCCAAAATTTTCCTCATACGATGGATCCAACGACCCATTTGATCACATCATGCACTACCGACAGCTCATGACCCTCGATATAGGGAATGATGCGTTGTTGTGCAAAGTCTTCCCCGCTAGCCTCCAAGGCCAGGCTTTCTCATGGTTCCACCGCCTCTCGATGAATTCCATTGATAATTTCAGGGATTTTTCAAAGGCCTTTGTGGGGCAGTACCTGTGCTTAGCACTGTATAAGCAAAACATCAGCACCTTGCAAAACAAAAAGATGCAGGAGAATGAATCCCTGAGAGAGTTCGTGAAGCGATTTGGACAGGTTGTACTCCAAGTAGAGTCCTATAGCATGGACACTATCCTACAAATCTTTAAGCAAAGTATCTTCCCAAGCACGCTTTTCTTCGAGTCCCTTGCTAAAAAACCCTCTTGTGACCATGGACGATCTATTTAGGTGGGCGAACAAATATTCTATATTAGAAGACGATGTCCACGCAGCAACACAACAAATCTTGGTCACTGGCCAGTCGGCCAAAAACGACGAGATTAGGAATCCCAAAGCCATGAGCCAACGAAGGCAACCAAGCAAGGGGCTAGGCGAACAGCGTCAGCCAGACCAATCCAATCTCACCCCACTCAACGTGTCATATGAGAAACTCCTTCCTATGATCCACGAGATATCCATCTTCAGGTGGCCGGAGCCCCTAAAAATGGTCCCGACCAAGAAAGACTACAACAGAAGATGTGGTTGCCACAAAGAACACGGACATACTCGAAGCAATGTAGGAGTCTCCACTACTTGGTGGAAAAACTCATAAAAGCTGGATACTTGAAATAGTACGTCCGTTCGGGAGTAAAATACAGAGAAACATCTCAAAGTGTTGTTATCGCATTCCCCTCGACTGTCATTGCTCCTAGGGTCGTGATCAACTATATCCATGGTGGCCCCATAAATGAAGAATACAACTCCAAATGAAATAGACAAATGTTGCTCCGAGCCGCCTCTGTACTAGAACAGGTTAGCCCCGTCCGGCCTGGACTAACCAGTAGAAGCGCGCACCCAATAGATGGAGTAATCACTTTCCTTCCAATGGATCCCAACCGAATACTGCGGTTGCACTGAGATGCCCTTATCCTGACACTGGGAGTCAGTGACTTCGATGTTAGGCAGATCCTGATCGATCCAGGTAGCTCAACAGACCTCTTACAGGAATCGGTGATCAAACAAATGGGCTTTGTGCCATCCAATCTAGAGAATCCTAGGCGGATACTGTCAGGATAAAATGGAGCTTCTACAACATCCTTGGGCGACATCGTGTTACCAGTCCAAGTTGGCCTTATTACCCTTAACGTACAATTCTCAGTGGTGGAGGACCTATCCCAATTCAATGCCATATTGGGATGCACTTGGTTGCACAACATGAAAGTCATCCCTTCCACATATCATCAGATGGTGTTATCTCACCAAAGACGGGCAAATTGGTCTTTATGGTAGCTAGTTGGCTACCCGACAGTGATACTGAGTGGAGCGGGAGGCCGGACCCAGCAATGATCGCTAATCTGCGCCCCCCTCCCCCCCTTCCTCCCTCCCTCCCCGAACAAGCAAACGCCCCGGATCAATAGCCATTACAGTACCTGACAAACAAGGATCCCCCAGTAGTAGACCCTTTACAAATCATTCAAATCTTAGAGGGAGATGGTCACTTTACTTACGCTAGTTCCCTCTTAGAGCCAAACGAGACACGGTGACTCGAGAAAACACTTCATCAAAACAAAGAAGTTTTCGTGTGGATGCACTCTAACATGCCCAGGATCCACCCAACGATGGCCTCCCATTGGCTTAACGTTCTACCATCATCGAGACTTGTCCTCCAAAAAGTTTGACGGTTTCATCCGGATAGGCAGAAAATCATTCAAAATGAGGTAGATAAGTTATTGGTAGCCGAAGTTATTAAGGAAGTCGAATATCCAAAATGGTTGGCAAACGTAGTAGTGGTCCCCAAGAAGAAAGGAAAGTGGCGAGTGTGCGTTGATTACACTAACCTCAATGACGCATGCCCCAAAGATAGCTTTCCACTGCCACGGATAGACCAAATAGTGGACTCCACTTCCGGGCATGGGATGCTTTCTTTTCTAGATGCCTTCTCCGGATACTATCAGATTCCTGTGGCCCTGACAAATGAAGAAAATACTACCTTTATAATGCTACATGGACTTTATTGCTACAAGGTCATGTCGTTCAAGCTCAAGAATGCTAGAGCCATTTACCAAAATGCTGATGACTAAGATCTTCAAGTCTTTAATCGGACACACGGTGGAAGTATACATTGATGACATAGTGATCAAAAGAAAAACCCGAGACGAACATACCCGGCACTTGGAAGAAGTCTTTCACTTGTTAAGGAAATACGATGTGAAGCTCAATCCGTCTAAATGCGCCTTCGGAGTAAGCATAGGCAAATTCTTGGGGTTTATGGTCACTCAAAGAGGGATAGAGGTCAACCTGGATCAAATTAAAGTTATCATGGAGACGTCCACCCCTAGCAATAAGAAAGAGTTGCAACGCCTCACTTGCAAACTCGTTGCGCTAAGACGCTTCATAGCCCAGTTCACAGACAAGCTAAGGCTCTTCTTCCTGACGCTGAAGAAAGCTGGTGCGATAGGATGGATGAAGGATTGTCATTCTGCATTTGAAGAAATCAAGCACTACCTCACACAATCGCCCATTATGAGTAGCCCTCAACCTGACGAATGGTTGTACATGTATTTAGCAGTGTCCGACTGGACGATCAGCGCCATCTTATTTCGCTGCCTATCACATAAGGAGCAAAGACTCATTTACTACATCCGTAAAGCGATGGCCGATGCAGAAACCAGATACTTGAAAATAGAGCAGACGACTTTAGCCTTGAGAAGCACAACTCAGAAACTCCGCCCTTACTTCCAAGCTCATCCAATAGTCGTGCTCACCAATCAGCCCCTCAGAAGTATCTTGCACAAACCGGATCTATCAGGAAGGATGCTAAAGTGGACCATAGAATTGAGTGAGTACAAAATCGAGTATCAGCCCAGGCTATCCATAAAAGGTCAAGTCATGACTGATTTCATAGCAGAGGTTCCCCTACAACCCTCTCGACTCAAAAGGCCAGGCAAAGAGGGATGGTGGACCTTACATGTCGATAGAGTCTCCCGATCCTCGGGGTCCATAGTAGGCCTCCTCTTATAATCACCGACTAAGGAGTAGTTGGAGTAGGACATTCAGCTCAAATTCCCATCATCTAACAACGAAGCTAAATACGAAGCCATTCTGCCCGGAGTAAACCTCCCACTTGCGCTTTCCGTCTCTAAGCTCGAAATCTGCAGTGACTCCCAGCTCGTTGTTGGGCATATACAAAAGGAATATGAAGCCAAAGATAAGCGTATGTCTCAGTACTTGGTGAAAGTACGTAATACCCTGAAACAGCTGGACGAGTGGGCTATCAAGAAAATTCCCCGCGCAGACAACATACAAGCCGATGCCTTAGTAACAGTGGCTACTTCACTCCCCATAAGAGAAGCAATGTTGTTGCCCGTACTCCAGCCCACTCCATCAATCACAGAGTCGCCCGTCTGTAGCACTAGGAAAGAAAGCCAGGAGTGGACAATCAAAATAGTGAAGTATCTTCTAACAGGATCCCTGCTTGAAGATGTTAAGCATGTACATAAGATCCGGGTGCAAGCTACCCATTTCACCTTGATTGGAGGTTGCCTCTATAAGCAGTCTTTTGGGGACCCATACCTTATGTGCTTAGACAGTTCAGAAGCTCAATATGGGCTAGCAAAATTACATGAAGGCGTGTGCGGCAATCACACAGGAGGTCGATCCTTAGCACATCGCGCCCACTCACAGGGATACTATTGGCCCGCTATGAAGTGAGACGCAGAAGCCTACGGTAAGAAATATGACAGGTACCAGAGATATGTGCCCGTCCCACATATGCCATTTGAAGTGCTCAACTCGATAGCCAGCCCTTGGCCATTCACGCAGTGGGGGATGGACATAGTGGGGCCTCTACCTGTCGCAGCCAATCAAAAGAAATTCCTACTTGTGGCCACTAACTATTTCAGCAAATGGATAGAGGTGAGAACTTATGCTAGCATCAAAGACAAATATGTCACGAAGTTTGTTTGTAAGAACATCATTTTTCGGTTCGAAATTCCCCAAACAATTAACGAACCACAGTTTGACAGCATCGCATTCGGGACTTTTTGTTCAGAGCTGAAAATCAAGAACTTATACTCCACGCCACAATACTCCCAAAGCAATGGACAAACAGAAGCAACTTACAAAACCTTGCTATCCACATTAAAGAAAAGACTAGATAAAACCAAAGAAAAATGGGTAGAGAAGTTGCCCGACGTCTTGTGGGCCTACCGAATGACCCCTGGTCAACCGACAGGAAACACTCTATTCGCTCTCGCATACGGGATGAATGCAGTCATCCCCATGGAAATAGGCATGCCCACAGCCCGAACTACCGTGTAGGGTCAGAGGGACGAAGACCAAAAACTTGGAAAGTACCTGGATTGGGCGGACGAAGTGAGGGAAAGTATGTCCATCCGAATGGCTTCCTATCAGCAAAGAGCGGTTGCCCACTACAACCGGAAGGCCCAACCCCGCACCTTCAAGGTCGGGACACTCGTCCTCAGAAAGGTCTTTGAAAATACAGCTGAAAAAGGAGCCCGAAAGCTCCAGACAAACTAGGAAGAGCCATACATTGTCTCAAAGGCAAGTGGAACTGGAACTTATCATTTGCAAAAGCTAGACAGAACTCCTTTACTCCATCCGTGGAATGTAACTAACCTAAAACAATACTATCAGTGAAGGCAAAAGGAACAAAGATCAAAATAAAAGCAAGGGAATATTGTATTCGTGCTTATAGATATAAAATTTGTCTTTACAAATCCTCAATCGAATCATTCACAGCAGAAAGAAAGATATACAGGGGAAATACACAAGGAAAATGTCGTCTCATCATAAGGAAGCCCCGGGTATCTCATCCTCGTCATCAAAAGAAGGGGAGGGGATGTCATGCATAATGCCATTTTTCTTCATGCAACAGTGGTAGCCGATGAAATACATCTTGTCTACTTGTTTTTGATACTCCGTCTCCAGTTCCTTCTTCTAGGTGACAAACCTAGCTTCCAATTCCTTCTTCTGAGCGGCGAACCCAGTCTATAACTCCTTCATCTCTTTCTTTAGGGTCGCGAATCTAGCTCGGAGCTCTTCCATCTCCTTCTTCAATTGGGAATTCTCCTGCTCGACCCTTGTAAGCTTAGCCTCCGCAATTCCAGTCTCCTTCCTCAACTTGTTCATCTCAACACGGATCGCTTCCCTCTCTCCCATGGCCAGTTTTAAAGCCTCGGCTCCCTCTGCAGCAACCTTTTGAACAACGACAAGATCATTCTCCGCTCACTCCAGCCTTGCACGCAGCTCCTTGTCCCCACTCATGCGATGGGAGATGAAAACCTATATAGCCTCAACTACTTTCAACCGCTCAAAAAGCAGGTGCGTACTAACAAACCATGTTACGGATGCCAGCTACCAATTGGAAGTAACAACAGAAGCAAAGTTAATATCAGATATCGAGGTAGACATTATCAGGAAATGGGGCAAAATAAAAGAAGTTACCACTTCTGCAATCTCCTACACAATGCAGTTTTGCAGAAGTTGGATACAGGAGACACTAGACTCAGGCGTGCCAAAAGGAAGTCGAGCTGAGACGAAGACGGGAGGCTCTCCACCCAAGTTCACCGATATCCGCTTAGTGAGAGGGAAGAAATCTGACATCTTGGTGGAGGGTGGCTCAATGTCAGAAAAACACGGAACCTACTTTAGTATCTCCATCATCTTGTCCCAGCTTGGAGGAGGAGTGGACGCAAGAGTATCTTTTTGATCCAAAACCTCCTCGACTATAACAACACCATTAGAGGCCCCACCCGGAGTCGGATCGACCCTCTTCTCAACAGCAGGCGCACTGTTAGGCCCCTCAGTATCTAGTGGAGGCATTGACATTGGAGGAACCTCTCTCCCAAGCTCCTCTTGAACCCTCTTCCAGATAAACCCTTTTGGCTGGAGGAAGAACCACGTCAATAGCCTCATGGAGGCATTTGCGATGCCTTTCCTTGAAACCAACCCTCAGATCAGTTGACATGTCCTCTTCCTCCTTCGGCTCGTTTATGACTCTGAGAGCTATAGGCTCTGGAATTCGGGCTCAGATGGAAAAACACCCAGACTACTTCGTTAGAAGTCCGGGAGGTCAAAGTTGACCTTAGACGCCTGAATAGAATTGTCCATCCAATTGGACGTGGAAGGAGTAGAAGTAAATGGAGAGACAGGGACCGAGGTCAAAGCCTTAGTTGTTTTCACACTAGTCTTCTTCTTCTTAGCAGGAGGGCAAACCGTTGACGATGAAGCTCAGTCATTTTCACCTGATGCTCTTGATTACTACTCAAAAAGTGCTATTTGATAGCTTGTAATTAACTCTTTTAAACACTTTTCAGTAGTAGTTATTACCTTTTAACTCAATTGGCATGTTAAGGACCCTTGCAATCAATTCTAATCATATTGTGTTAAGTTTTGGTGTTTTGATAGCTTTTTGATCACCAAAGCAATCCAAGATTGACGAGAGTTCTTTGGAATCCATGGCAAAGCAATGGAAAGCTCAGAAACATGAAGAACCGAAGCTTTGAAGTCCTTTGCCATAAGCAAATCAGGAATGCAAGGAGGGGAAGCAAAGAGAATATCTGCCATGAAGCATTCTTGATGACAGTCATTTCAGCCACTTTTGGAGCACTTCCTGAAGTCCAATTTATGCATGATATATGTCGTTTCGAAGCTTAGGAAGTCAACAATCCAATTCTTCAAACGGTTTGCAAATCGGAGTTGAAATGAAGAAGTTAGAGTCATTGGAAGCAAATCACTCCAAGCTGAAGGCCAATTTCGCAGGGCTGCGAAATCAGCCTTTGGCTGCGAAATTTCGCAGCCATTTTGTGCGCCTGCGAAATTCTCCTGAAGCTTCTCGATAGTTGCGACTGACATTGTGAGATATTTTTCTTTAGATTTTTTGATGTCTAAATCCCCATTTTCTCCTTGTAACCCACCAATTATAGGATTCCTTAGTTATCAAGTTTGGAAAATGGATGAATAACCTCAGATATTTTGTTTTGTAATTTTCTTTATATATAGCTCTCGGGAGCTTGTTCTCAGAGAATCATGTAATCATGTAATCTATAGATAGATATAGAATAATATATATGTAATATCGATCAATATATAGAATATACAGAGCCTTGCTCTGTTTTTCTCTCTTCTCCTGTTCTTACCCATTTCTATTTTCTTAGTAGCCAAACAGCCTCTGAGGGCTTTTCCTCAGAGGATGATTGGCTAAAACTTTTAGTTTCTCAAAGTATGGATGTTATGTGATGACTTGGATGCAATCCCATGGAAATTTCTCGCACTTGGAAGGTAAGGTAGTCGTTTTTCATTAATGGTTCATCAATGCAAAGTTTGGTTTTTATTTCCTTTGGACAACTTCCAACGGCCAATACTTGATAAGCTTTTGGATTTTTATCCATTAGTTATCTCCTACGAGCTATTGGAATGTGAGGTTTTCAATTCCAAGTTTTGCATTAATCCGTTAGAACCAATTTCAATGACCATTGAAAGGTGAGTTTATCACCTGGAATGACTTTGAGTTGCCAATATTTGGTAAGCTTTTGGCTTTAGACCATTAGTTATCTCTTACGAGCCATTCAAAGGAAGTCTAAAGTGAATAACCATTGATGAAATTCACTACCATCTGTTTTGCCATTTTAAAGGATTAAAACTTGATTTGCTAAATCCATACCGGTTCAGGAAGCAAGCATCACCATAGTTGCAACCCCAACGCGAGGAGCCTATCCTGAGATTTCCAATTTGCATAAGAGCCAGAGCATAGCTATCCTATCTTTGAGAAACTTGTTTTTACACCCTTTCATTTTAATCTTTAATGTTAGCTTAGATTAGTTTAAATCTTTCTAAAACATTTACATCTTTATGTTTTCTTTTAAAGCTAACCCTGAAATGAAAAGGCACCAATTCATCTTTGAATTAATATCATTTGTGAAGTGAAAACCCATCCCAGTGAACGATCCTAGAACCACTATGCTATAGTAGCTTGGCTACTTTAGTAATAGTATTTAAGGTATAAATTTTGTTGATACGCCTTTAAAGCTAAGCTACCATGAGTCGAATCAAATGGCGCCGTTGCTGGGGACTCGAACCCCGAATCAAATGGTGCTGTTGCCACTGCCGCTACTAGGGGCGAATCAAATGGCGCCGTTGCCGGGGATGGTGCCACTTTACAGTGATATCAACTTTTCAGAGTACTTGTGATCTTCATCACAAGTTTGGTGACTTTTCTTTTCCTTTTACTAACTCTTTTTATTTCTTTATTGTTCATATTTTAGTGTACCTTTTCTTTAGTTTTTAGTTTACCTTAATTTTTTTTTTCTTTAAATTGTTTTTATTTTGTTTTCTTTTGTTTTCACTGTTTTTAATTCACAAATTGCTAGTTGTGCATGCCATATTGAATAAGAGATAGCAGAGGAAGCCATGAACTTCATGAGTTATGTGGCTGAAGTTTCAACAGGATGGGATGAACCAAATGCTCGAGATATGAGAAGAATGACGTCTCAACCTAATGTTAAGGGTGAGATGTATATTTTGAATGACGGCATAGACATGAAGGTAAAGATTGCAGCTATGGCAAGGAGATTGGAAGAGCTAGAGATGAAGAAGATGCAAGAAGTGCAAGCCATCTCTCAAACACCATTGCAAGCTATGCCTTGTGCCATTTGTCTATCTTATGAGCACTTGGTGGATGAGTGTCCTACCATTCCAACCGTGAGGGAAATGTTTGGTGATTGCAACGCCTACAATTCCAATTGGAGGGACCATCCAAATTTCTCTTGGGAACCACAACCACCTCAGTATCAGCAACCTGCTCAAGCACCACAGCAAGCCTCAAACCTTGAACAAGCTATGATGAATCTTAGCAAGGTCGTGGGAGACTTTGTTGGAGCTAAAAAATCCATCAATGCTCATCTCAGTCAAAGAATTGATAGTGTAGAGAGTTCATTGAATAAAAGGATGGATGAAGTGCAAAGTGATCTATCTCCAAAGATAGATAATCTCCAATATTCAATCTCAAGGTTTGCCAACCTCAACAAAGTGCAAGAGAAAGAAAACTCTCCTTCTCAACCTTATCAAAATTCCATGAGTATCCATGAAATGGAGGCTAAGAAGGGAGAATCTTCAATGGTGAAGGAAGTTAAAACGGTTATCACTTTGAGTGGTAAAGAGGTTGATCTGCCCACATGCAAGCTAGAGCATAAGGTAGAAAGTGAAACAGAGAAAGAAAAGAGGGAGGAAATCAAAGGAAAGAAAAAGGGGAAAAGTATAGAGAAAGATGGCTATGATGTTAATGTACAAAGAGAACCACAGGGGATAGTCATCAAGGAAGAATTGATGAAGAAACACATGCCTCCACCTTTCCTCCAAGCTTTGTATGGCAAAATCATACAGAGAAAGTCTCAAGTGAGGGATGCAAACTTCATATGGGATCCGGGCAAGCTAAATCAGGATCAAATTTTTTGATGGACTTAGTCTTTTTAAAGACTAGCTAGTCCATATCTTTTTGTTTTATTTTTTACTTGTTTTAATTTTGATTTCAATGCTTTAATTCTAATTTGTTTTGATTTAATATAGGTTTTTGGATGATCAAAATCAGGAGGAATTGCAAAGAAATTGAAGGAAAGTCGTTTGGAGCAAGAAAAAGTGTTAAAACAGGGGAAAAACAGGGGTCTGCGAAATTTCGCAGCCAAAAATAGCCCCCTGCGAAATCGCCACTTCGCTGTGAAATTATTTCGTAGCCCCAAGAAGTCGCTGCGAAAAAGCCACTTTGTTGCGAAACCATTTCGCAGCCCAATTGCCCCCTCTGCGAAAAGATTCGCAACTGCGAAACCACCTCTTGGCACACGAGTGCCATTTCGCGGCACAGTAACCTCATTTCGCAGCCAAAAATAGCCCCCTGCGAAATCGCCACTTCGCTGTGAAATTATTTCGTAGCCCCAAGAAGTCGCTGCGAAAAAGCCACTTTGTTGCGAAACCATTTCGCAGCCCAATTGCCCCCTCTGCGAAAAGATTCGCAACTGCGAAACCACCTCTTGGCACACGAGTGCCATTTCGCGGCACAGTAACCTCATTTCGCAGCTGCGAAATGGCTGCGAAATCCCCAAAGCGTGAAATCTCCAATTTTCGCAGCCATAACCCAATTTCGCAGGGTGTTTCGCAGCTGCGAAACACCCCTTTGGCACACGAGTGCCATTTCGCAGCACAGTACCCTTATTTCACAGCTGCGAAATGGGCTGCAAAAATGGCACCCGGCTGTGAAAATCCCATTTGGCTGCGAAATGTTTTCGCAGCCCCATAGCTACCTCCTGCCAAATCCTCCATTTGCTGCGAAAATGGCTGTTTGTTGCCAATTGATTTTCAAACTTCCAAATGGCTATGAAATGATCTCCAAACTTCCAAATGGCTATGAAATGATCTCCAAGCTTCGAAATGGCTGCGAAATGATTTTCAAGCTTCAAAATGGGCTGCGAAAATGTTTCTATTTTTTCCATGGGCTGCGAAAATGTTTTTCTTTTTTCCCTTTGGCTGCAAAATGATCTCCAAGCTACAAAATGACCTCCAGGCTATAAAAATGACTTGCAAAATGAAGAGAGGTTTGCAAAAACACTTTGTAAAGCCAAGGGAAATTGCAAAAATGCCAAGAGAGCCATGCAACCATGCATTTAAAGAAGAGAGCCCTCTCCTTGAGATCACACACAAAGCCTCTCACTCCATTTCTGACCTCCTTAAACCATCAGAGCCCATAGCTCCAGCTGAGGAGACTATGCCACCTAAGGAGACTACCAGAACAGAGGCCAAAGTCCTGATCCAACCCATTCAAGAGGCCACCACAGATGCATCAACTCCACAGGACCCTACCATTACTTGATCATCTCTTTACTTTTTGTCTTTACATATTATATTAGTATAGATAATTCCATGTTTTGATGTTTTATATTGGATGTATTACTGATGATGCATCATATATAGACATCATTTTTGTTTAAACTTGGCCTTTTTCTATTTCCTCTACTCACTAACTCTTTTGTTTTTTTTGAAACATGTGGTTTCTCCTATACAACTCAGACTCCATGTCACTCAGGAGGTACCACTTCCTTCCTATTTTTCAATCGCTTTTGTCACATTGAGGACAATGTTCAGCTTGGTTGGGGGGAGAGTTGAGGAAGTAAGTTTTGTTATTAATGCTAAGTTATTTTGGTAATTTAGTTGTTTTTTGCTTAATTTAAAATTTTTTTAGTTTTTATTCTACTCTCCATGGTTATTAAGGAAAATTTCTCAAAAATGAAATGGGAGAAATTGAATTTTTATCTTTTTACTTGACTTAGATTTTGTATTATGCTTATTAAAGTTGATGAATTGTTGAAACTTCTATTGAATTCAACCTTAGTTCTTCCACTTTAAGCTATTCACACACTGTGCACAATAGGTTCCGATTATAAGATGAAAAACTATTTCCCTCTTGACTTAGGAAAATTTTAGACTTGGTACCTTTGACCTCATTTAATAGTGTTGGGACACCTTGTAAAAGGCCAACGAGTCTTTGAAAAAAAGAAAGAAAGAAAGATGTTTGCTTGCCTTGAAACCCGAGCAAGGTCTGAGGGGTATATGGTGAAAATCTTTAAAACCTGGTGCCCTAAGCCTTAATTGGTTGGGAGTCACCGACCTCAATGCTCGTTACAAGGGTGAATAGGTGGAGTTTAACATACTGTAGGTGCTTGGGTATTAAAATTCATTCTCAAAAGTCCGGGGTAAAATCCGAGGAGTTAGTGGTTGAAAGATCCTTAAAGCTTGATGCCCTAAACCTTAATTGGTTGGGAGTCATCGATGGACCCCCGTTACATGGACAATTTAGAAAAGAATACCTTTAAGCCTTGTACTCCTACAATGAAAAAAAATTGTTGTGAACCAAGAGGTGCGTTCTTAACCTATTGGAGGTTGATCAGTTTGCTAAGCTTTGAAAAAGAACTAGGTTGGGGGGAGAGATTAGTTCAACATACTATATTCGGAAACTAATAAATAACACTTAGATTTTTGTGGAAGAGTAAGGTTTGACCCTTTGGGAGTGGAAACTCTTTTAAAAGCTTAAATTTGCATAATGCCTTCTCTTTAAGAATTGTGATTAGACAAGTTATTTGATAACTCTTGTTGAATTTTGAGTTTTATTTCTTTAATGTTCCATGTGAGAGTTAGATCATCATGCCACTTGAGAATTGTTTTTTGATCAGCATGATGTTGTAAATTATAGTAATGTTTATTTTTATTTTTCTCTCCTTCATTGCTAAGGGACTAGCAATATGTCGGTTGGGGGGAGTGATTACTACTCAAAAAGTGCTATTTGATAGCTTGTAATTAACTCTTTTAAACACTTTTCAGTAGTAGTTATTACCTTTTAACTCAATTGGCATGTTAAGGACCCTTGCAATCAATTCTAATCATATTGTGTTAAGTTTTGGTGTTTTGATAGCTTTTTGATCACCAAAGCAATCCAAGATTGAGGAGAGTTCTTTGGAATCCATGGCAAAGCAATGGAAAGCTCAGAAACATGAAGAACCGAAGCTTTGAAGTCCTTTGCCATAAGCAAATCCGGAATGCAAGGAGGGGAAGCAAAGAGAATATCTGCCATGAAGCATTCTTGATGATAGTCATTTCAGCCACTTTTGGAGCACTTCCTGAAGTCCAATTTATGCATGCTATATGTCGTTTCGAAGCTCAGGAAGTCAACAATCCAATGCTTCAAACGGTTTGCAAATCGGAGTTGAAATGAAGAAGTTAGAGTCATTGGAATCAGATCACTTCAAGCTGAAGGCCAATTTCGCAGGGCTGCGAAATCAGCCTTTGGCTGCGAAATTTCGCAGCCATTTTGTACGCCTGCGAAATTCTCCTGAAGCTTCCCGATAGTTGCGACCGACATTGTGAGATATTTTTCTTTAGATTTTTTGATGTCTAAATCCCCATTTTCTCCTTGTAACCCACCAATTATAGGATTCCTTAGTTATCAAGTTTGGAAAAGGGGTGAATAACCTCAGATATTTTTGTGGACCCCGCATTTCGATGGCTCGAATGCGTTTCCCACTCGAATGGCGAGCTCGATTTTTATTTGAAAAATGATTTTTATTGATTAAGAAAAATGACTTGGAGTCGCCACTTATTTTTGTTTTATTTTTAAAGGGTAAACAAAATAAGAAAGAAAAACCTTAAGTGTGACTCCTTGTTTTGGAAAAGGTGATTTGCGAAAAAACCAGATCGGGTTCGGGGGTCAGGTTACTTATCGGGAAGGTACGGTAAAGACCGTAGCACCCCTCTAAGTCCCTAAAGACGGGTCTCTACTAATAACATGAAGCTGATGTGACAATGATGAGGAAATTAGCGGATATCAACATGAGTACACATCGAGAATCAAAGCATGCATGAGAGATGGACAAAGTGGGAGAAAATGCGTACCTCAGCAGCTAACAACAACGCGCTATCATGAAAATGAGATTAGTACAAAACAATGATCACAAGATATAACATACATGTCACTAAACTGAATACAAAATCATCAATAACACATGTGTCATTTCACTCAATTTTATTTTAAAGAAAATTTATTTGATGTTGGGCCCCCACCAAAACCCATTTATTTTGCACAAATCAATTCCATAAATCCCATGACCTGAGAATTATGAAATTAAAATCTTGCTTATTTTAAAACGTTTTAAAACAAAAGAGATGTGGAAATTGGGAAATTATTAAAAATCAATGAGGGTTTATAAAAAAAAAAGGTTTGCCAAAAATAAACATGGCAATCAATTTTATTTCTAAAAAAAAAGAAAATATTTAAAGTCAAAGATAAGGAAAGAGAAAGAGAAGATAATAATAATAATAATAATAATAATAATAATAATAATAATAATGTAAATAAGAATAATAATGATAATTATAGAAAAAAAATAAACATGAAAATATGAATAAAAGTAAAAAATAAAGTAAAAGATGCATGATTAGTGGAAAATGATTAGAATCAATTTTTGAAAACAAATGCATGGGAATACAGGGGTGTGACACGTGGGTTTAAGCAGTGGCCCACCAAAGGTGGCCATGCATGCCAGGCGAGAAAGAGAGAATGGGTCTTAAAGATGCCATGAAAAATTGCCTCATTCATTGCCTCAACAGTAGCTTCAACCGGTATCGCCTTGAGATCTCTCTCATTCCTCCTAGCAGGGTTTGCAATCTTCACTAACACTGCCCTTCTTTGCCAATTCGGATGCTGTGTGAGCATCTGCTCTATTGACAACAACTTCAAATCGACACCCTTGAAGATGTCCATGTCGTCAACAAAATTAAGCAAAAATCACTCCAACTTCTTCAACATGAAACTACCCAGACCACATAAGTGCTTCCAGAATCTAAAAAAAAAACATAACGGTAAATCAGCAAGTGCAACTTGTCAACTCCACCACCCTGTGTCCAATTTTCTTTTAGGCATAAGCAAATCCCCAGCTCAGAGAGCTTCAAAAGGGGTTCTTTGTAATCCTCAAAGAAGACATCTTCATCAGCGGCATATAAATGGCTTGGACCGATGTGATGGAGCCTTTCTTGGTTGTTGTGATACGCTCTTGAAGGCCTCCAAGATCTGTTGCTAAGGTGGGTTGATAAACAAAGGATGGAGCTTCTCGATGAATAGGCAAAGAGTGGTCGGTTTTGATTTCGCCCTTCTCATCGATAGACTTTCCAATAACATTAATGATGCGGCTAAGGGTATCCCTACCCACAGGCACGGTGATAGGAGAACCAGTATTGAGAACTCTCTGTCCACGCACGAGCCATTCCGTTCCATCCATAGTGTTTCACTGCCACTTCAGGTGGACCAGAACTTGCCAGTGCACTCTGAGCTTGAAGCCTGCACTTGGTCAATTCAGTTGGGCAAGCAAGAAAGGAAACAACAACTCCGTCCCCAGGCCATGAGATTTCTGGTCGTCCGGTGAGTGGATGGACGACTGATGCTTGCGGCAGTGACGACAACGGTGGTGAAGACGGGGTGATTTCTGAAGAGAGAACCATTGGACTTCTTCAGTGGGCGTCGCCGGAGACGAAACTCGTGACTGTGGCCCCTCTGAGCTTCCTTAGTGCCACGGATGGTATCAGTCAGACCCGAGATCCTCCTGCAGCAATGAACAAGGCATCCAAACACTTGTATCCTTCTCAAATATTCATTCTGAATGGTCAAGGTCAGCTAGACTGGAGCAGTTCGGTGAAGACAGCAGCAAGATTGCACTCACGGCAAGGTGCAATGGCATCAGGTTCGTCAGCCAAAAATCAATCATATATGAAATAAAACCCACAACTCAGAGCACATGATTTCCGGGCGTCAAAGAAATCCCAACAGGATAAACCCCGTGTATTCTTGTTTTCACAGTCGACATCTTTTGGCAGGACCATCCCTGAGATTAACTTCCTTGCTACTTATACCAGATTTCTTTATAGCGCCTGACTCATTCGTATCAACAATGAACTGGAGCCCCCCTTGAGTGAGTTCTCCTCATACGTCACTGCTGAATGGTGTCATTAAGCCAAACGGGGCCTCTCTTGAACCTCACACAACCCCAAGTAAGGACTTCTTGAATCCCCAAAAGTTGTTGGTACCTTACGCGGACATTTTCTGGTTCAAATTCTGTAGCTACCAATACCTTCTGAAGATCTCTTTCCCAGTCTTAAGACCTAACGGTCTCTTTCAGGGAAAACAGAGGGCAAGAAAATAGAAAGAGGGAACAGAGTATGGAAGAAAAAAAAAAACAAGTAAAAAGGTCCTCAAAGAAGGCTTCACATCATGATTTTTCCGGGAACCTTCTCGGGTTAGGGTGAGGGATATAGTATCAAATGCAAATAAATGACAGGACTCTTGGGTATTTCACATCAGAGACAATGCATACCAAAGCTAACAATATGAATCCAGGACTATATCTCAACAAGGAATAGGTGGCCTTCATTATCCACCTCAAGCAAGCAAACTAAAACTCAAATATCAATAGAAAACGGGTAGCAATAATAAGAATCTGAATCAAACCATATATCAGTTGCATCCATACCTGAAAATGCCCTTTTGCAGTAAGGTCTTGTTGGCTTTCCCAGCTCCAGAAAAGGCTCCTCCTCCCTCTCGAAAATCTCCAGGAATACCCTCTACCTCCAACTGAACCCTCCTCTCTCTAGTTGCTCTCCAGAAATCCTTCTCTCTAACCTCTCTGCCAACAAACAGCAACCAAAAACACCTCCACCACTCACAGTTTGTTGCTCCTAGCTCTCCCTAAACCATACCCTCTCTCTAGAGCTCCCCAAATATCTCCTCTGCTCCCCAAAGCCTCCAGGAACCTCCACTCTCTTGGAAACTCTCCTCTCCAAAAAATCCCTGAAAACCGGCAAGGAAAACTCTCCCCTCTCCCTCTGCCAGTCTCCCACCCTCAGGAAACTCTACCTGAAGCCTTCTCAAAAAAACTTCTCCCCTGAAAACATCTCCCAGACCAGCACCGAAAAGCTCTCCCCTCTCCTGCAGCTGGCCTCCTCTCTGAAAAAAACCTTCCCCTGCAGATACGCTCCTCCAACAATCTCTGCAGCCACCTCTAGAACCACTACGCTCTGCAGCCCAGACCACCTTCCTCTTTGCATGCAGCTGGCTCTCCCTCCATAACAGAAAGCATGCTCCTTCTTCTAGAATCTTCCTCATCTTTACAGGTGTCGCTCTCCTATTCGTCCTCCAAATCCACTATCTGATTCTCTAGCAGCTAGTCAAAATGTGACACGTGGCTCCCCCCAGATGGTGACACCTGGCTAAAAGCAAGCTGCAGAAAATGAGCCCCAAATGGGGGTCTACAATTTTGTTTTGTAATTTTCTTTATATATAGCTCTCGGGAGCTTGTTCTCAGAGAATCATGTAATCATGTAATCTATAGATAGATATAGAATAATATATATGTAATATCGATCAATATATAGAATATACAGAGCCTTGCTCTGTTTTTCTCTCTTCTCCTGTTCTTCCCCATTTCTATTTTCTTAGTAGCCAAACAGCCTCTGAGGGCTTTTCCTCAGAGGATGATTGGCTAAAACTTTTAGTTTCTCAAAGTATGGATGTTATGTGATGACTTGGATGCAATCCCATGGAAATTTCTCGCACCTGGAAGGTAAGGTAGTCGTTTTTCATTAATGGTTCATCAATGCAAAGTTTGGTTTTTATTTCCTTTGCACAACTTCCAACGGCCAATACTTGATAAGCTTTTGGATTTTTATCCATTAGTTATCTCCTACGAGCTATTGGAAGGTGAGGTTTTCAATTCCAAGTTTTGCATTAATCCGTTAGAACCAATTTCAATGACCATTGAAAGGTGAGTTTATCACCTGGAATGACTTTGAGTTGCCAATATTTGGTAAGCTTTTGGCTTTAGACCATTAGTTATCTCTTACGAGCCATTCAAAGGAAGTCTAAGGTGAATAACCATTGATGAAATTCACTACCATCTGTTTTGCCATTTTAAAGGATTAAAACTTGATTTGCTAAATCCATACCGGTTCGGGAAGCAAGCATCACCATAGTTGCAACCCCAACGCGAGGAGCCTATCCTGAGATTTCCAATTTGCATAAGAGCCAGAGCATAGCTATCCTATCTTTGAGAAACTTGTTTTTACACCCTTTCATTTTAATCTTTAATGTTAGCTTAGATTAGTTTAAATCTTTCTAAAACATTTACATCTTTATGTTTTCTTTTAAAGCTAACCCTGAAATGAAAAGACACCAATTCATCTTTGAATTAATATCATTTGTGAAGTGAAAACCCATCCCAGTGAACGATCCTAGAACCACTATGCTATAGTAGCTTTAGTAATAGTATTTAAGGTATAAATTTTGTTGATATGCCTTTAAAGCTAAGCTACCATGAGTCGAATCAAATGAATCACAAGTACTCTAAAAATGTCATATCACTATAAAGTGGCACCATCCCCGGCAACGGCGCCATTTGATTCGACTCATGGTAGCTTAGCTTTAAAGGCGTATCAACAAAATTTATACCTTAAATACTATTACTAAAGTAGCCAAGCTACTATAGCATAGTGGTTCTAGGATCGTTCACTGGGATGGGTTTTCACTTCACAAATGATATTAATTCAAAGATGAATTGGTGCCTTTTCATTTCAGGGTTAGCTTTAAAAGAAAACATAAAGATGTAAATGTTTTGGAAAGATTTAAACTAATCTAAGCTAACATTAAAGATTAAAATGAAAGGGTGTAAAAACAAGTTTCTCAAAGATAGGATAGCTATGCTCTGGCTCTTATGCAAATTGGAAATCTCAGGATAGGCTCCTCGCGTTGGGGTTGCAACTATGGTGATGCTTGCTTCCCGAACCGGTATGGATTTAGCAAATCAAGTTTTAATCCTTTAAAATGGCAAAACAGATGGTAGTGAATTTCATCAATGGTTATTCACCTTAGACTTCCTTTGAATGGCTCGTAAGAGATAACTAATGGTCTAAAGCCAAAAGCTTACCAAATATTGGCAACTCAAAGTCATTCCAGGTGATAAACTCACCTTTCAATGGTCATTGAAATTGGTTCTAATAGATTGATGCAAAACTTGGAATTGAAAACCTCACCTTCCAATAGCTCGTAGGAGATAACTAATGAATAAAAATCCAAAAGCTTATCAAGTATTGGCCGTTGGAAGTTGTCCAAAGGAAATAAAAACCAAACTTTGCATTAATGAACCATTAATGAAAAACTACTACCTTACCTTCCACTTGCGAGAAATTTCCATGGGATTGCATCCAAGCCATCACATAACATCCATACTTTGAGAAACTAAAAGTTTTAGCCAATCATCCTCTGAGGAAAAGCCCTCAGAGGCTGTTTGGCTACTAAGAAAATAGAAATGGGGAAGAACAGGAGAAGAGAGAAAAATAGAACAAGGCTCTGTATATTCTATATATTGATCGATATTACATATATATTATATTATTTTACAATGGATGCAAGGGAATATATATAGAGACGTTTTTCCAACCTTCATAGCTAAGAAATCCTATGGTTGGTGGGTTACAAGGAGAAGAATGGAAATTTATACAAAAATATCTGAAGAAAAATATCCAAAAGTGTCGGTCACAACTATCGGGAAGCTTCAGGAGAACACCTGTGCACTGTTCAAAATGGCTGCGAAATTCTCGCAGCAAAAGGCTGATTTCGCAGCCATGCAAAAATCTTCCTTCAGCTTAGAGTGATCGGCTTCCAATGGCTGTAACTCCTTCATTTCAACTCCGAATCATGCACCGTTTGAAGCATTGGATTGTTGACTTCCTGAGCTTCGAAACGACATATAGCATGAATAAATTGGACTTCAGGAAGTGCTCCAAAAGTGGCTAATATGACTGTCATAAAGAATGCTTCATGGCTGGTTCTTCTTTGCTTCCCCTCCTTGCATTCCGGATTTGCTTATGGCAAAGGACTTCAAAGATTTGGTTCTTCATGTTTCTGAGCTTTCCATTGCTTTGCCATGGATTCCAAATAACTCTCCTCAATCTTATATTGCTTTGGTGATCAAAAAGCTATCAAAACACCAAAACTTAACACAATTTGATTAGAATTGATTGCAAGGGTCCTTAACATGCCAATTGAGTTAAAAGGTAATAACTACTAATCAAAAGTGTTTAAAAGAGTTAATTACAAGCTATCAAATAGTACTTTTTGAGTAGTAATCAGCTCTCTTTAACTTTCCCTCTTGTTTTTTCTCCTCCCGCTGGTCAAGATGCTCCTGACGAGCCTTGGCGTCTGCCTCGCGCTCCTCTTCATAGAAGGGAAGATCCTTCAAGACAAAGTGCTCCCCGAACATCACAACCCTAGGTGTCTACCTAGGAATGATGGGAAGAACGTACGGTTGGGGCTCCTGAATAACTGCAAGCAAGTTCCAGGTAGGAAGGAGTGTCTGATGGTTCCTTTCACTGGCAGTGATCTTGAACAGCTTGTTTATATGGACGAAAAAAGCCTTTTCCACCCACTTCACTAGGCGACCCCTTTTATCCTTACCTACACCAACCACAATGGAAAATGTTAGCGACCAAGCGGCGTTAGCTCAACAAAAAGTAGGAAGAGAAAAGGGCACTCAAAACCATCTCTATCAAGAATCTTCAATGAACAATTAAGGTGAAAATCCCTTTCCGGGTGCTCTATCAAGCTAGCCCATGGTCCCCGGACCAGCACATGTCCCTTAGCCACTCCTTTGTTCGAGTCAGGAAGACCCGTCACCAGTTGAAGGGACGGAATATGGGTGAACATGTTGAAGATGTCTGTAGACCCCTATTTTGGGGACCTCACTTTCATGTATTTTTTTGCAGCTCTTTTTGCCAGGTGTCACAGCTATGAGTAGCCACGTGTCAACTCCCGTCTGGTTGCTACAGCATCAGATGGTGGAATCAAGGAGCGAATACGAGGGTGGCACGTGGAGGGGCATTCTAGAAGGTGGTCCTGCAGGCCGTTAGCAGGAGCGGATGAGAGAGAGGAAAAGGGAGGCTGCAGGTGGCTTTTTCCAGAGATATGGTTGTAGGGGCAAAAGAGGGTAAGGGAGAGATCGGCCTAGAAGAGGAAGGTGGCAGAGTTTATTTTTGAGAGGAGAGCTTTTGTTTGGTTGATTTTGGGAGGCTGCCAGCTGCATAGGGGAGTAGTGGAGGCTGGCAGCTGCAGGGTAGTGGGGACAGAGGCTCGACCGTTAGAGTGATCCAGAGAGAGAGAGCTGGAAGGGAACCAGAGAGAGGGAGGATAGAGTTTGAGGTAGCAGAGAAGGAGGAGGGTCATTCTGGAGCCTGGAGAGCAAGCTAGGAGACCAGAGATCCTCGAGGTGCACCCTTTAGCTTGAGGTTGCAGGCTGGTTCTTCGAGAGGAAAAGGAGAAGTGTTCGGAAAGTGTTTGAGCGGAAAGCAAGCCGTATTATCTTCGCTTAAGGACTCAGGTATGAGCATTTTCACTTTGTATTCCTTGATTTTCCTCTCTTCATATCACTGATCTTAAGCATGGTTTAATGGGTTTTGTTATTATGTCCATTCTACTCTGTTCTTTATCTGGGTGATTGGATGAGAGCATTGGGGCTCTGTTATGCTTTTGAGAAGTCTGAGTTTGTTCACCCTCCTCTTTGAGCTTAATTTCTAACTCATTTTTTTTTAGCTCTGTTTTAAAATCTCCTGTGAAGCATTTGCAGTCACACTTTGGTTTCTCTTTGCAAACTATTTGAAACCTATTTTAACCCACGCCTATATCTAAGCATGTTGACAGAAACATGAAACGTGGCTTTTACAAAATCCATTGTGTTCCTATTCTTCATGCTCTGTTTTTGTTACCTTCCTCTGTTCCTGGTACTTGGCCATGGTGTGCATCAGATTTTTGAGGAGTAAGGAAAGGTAAGAGATGTATTTCCAGCCAGTATGTACGAGAAGCAACAGCATGCTTGTCCAGTTGTGGAAACTCTAAAAACGGCTCATGGATGCTGAAGATTCAGCCGTTCTGTGGTCCTCCGGTCAGTATGTAGCGACAACATGATCCCAAGTTTCATCACTAGCCAGGTTTTGAGGTTACTAGACTTTCTGAAACTGAGGGTGACCTGCACACCAAGGGTGGTGCTGATAATCACACCTGAAATGATATGGATATGGGTAATCGAGCGCACCTTTTCGGCATGGAAGGTTGACGGAAGAATTGAGAAAGGAATAAAGCAAACAAAGCTGCCCGTTCCATGCCCATTCTGCCCATTCAATTATTCTCCATGTCTTTCATGCCCATAGACCTTTTCTCTCTCTAACCACAACTATACCCATTTTGTTCTCTCCCATACCCATTTTCTCATTAAAACCTCTTTACTCATTCCACCAAACCATTACCTGTTCCCGCCCATGCATGGCTGTCCAAAACTCCTTAGATTCATCCACCCACGCTCATGAGAACATGCAAATCTGGTCATCTCTCTCATACCCATATCCCTACACCTTCATATTTTTCCCGCCACCTCACCTTCTCTCTCTACACCATCACCTATCTATACCCAAACCGTTGCCCAATTTCTCTCATCTAATCCGCCACTCCAATCCACTAGCTGCAATGAAAGGAATTTGCTGCTATTCCAGCAAGGGTGACAGCTAGATCCTAATAAGCTTGATGTTGTTGCTGGCCTTAAGGTCCCATATGTTGTTATGCACATGAGAGGGAACCCATCTATCATGCAGAATAGAGACAAACCCCACTATTGAGAAGCTAACCCGAACAGTGTTGATGCACCATGGGATAATTTTTTCTTCAGAAGTGAGCCAAGCAGTCTGCACTTCAAGCTGTGTTTGCAGTTTGTTCACCAGAGGTTCTTAAGTCCACAATCAGTGAAAAGTCAAGGGTGCTGATTCCTTGTTCACCATCAAATCCAACAGGATCTGTATATCACCATCACCATCGGTCATTTGTGAAGCTATTCGTTGCTTCTTCAAAGCTTCGTCTGGAGAGGGAGCTTCACGGGCCATGCCGGGTTTGTTTTCTGAAGTAGGATTGCCATATCTTGGTTTCAATAGTCATGTATCATCTGCGGCATGGAAGCTTCACTACTACCAATGGGCAACGCAGATATTTGAGCAATATAACATCAGTGAAGGTGCTTGCCAGTTTGCTCTTGCTGCACTCGAGCAAGTTGATGAAGCGCTTGGTCCACAAAATGACGGCCGTGGAGAAGACCCTCTTAATACATTGGCTACTTCTTTTCAGGCCGACTATGGGAAACGTCTTCAAATTTACTTGGAATCTCAATCACTTCTATGATGTTCATCGTGCCATAATATCAAATCCAGACGAAGAAAGCAAATACATCTGCTTAAGGTGTTTCGTAATTGTTCTTTATGAACATAGTGCCGTAATGATTCTTTGTGATGGTCAACTACCCTTCATTGATTTAACAGAAAAGGTTGAGAGAGAGCTCGCCTGGAAAGCAGAGAGATCAGATATTGCAGTGTAAGAAGAGTAGAGCAAGTCCAAAGGAGCTTGATGAGGAACCGGATTGGATCTTAGGAAGGTTTCGTCACCTAGTTTGAACATGGCTGTTCAGAATTTGCTCATTGGATCCTCATCTGCTCAACAAAATATCGTTCTGCCCCGGCACCTGGGCTTCCAAGTACTACAGTCGGTCTTAATATGGCTGAAGCACTGGCACGGGCTCCATCATGGGCTTGCACTACACCACAGCTGCCTGTTAACACACATCGGCTTGAGGAATTGGCATTTAAGCAATCTAGGCAACTAATGCATGTGACCCCTTCAATGCCTAAATCTTCGGCTTTCGATTCCTCTGATAAATCAAAGCCACCTGAGGACTGCAGATGCCACTGGGAAGGTTCAATTGCTTGAAGAAGTTAAGATGGCTATGCCTGGGAATGATGTTACAGTAATTTTCGAGTTGATATCTGCTGTTCCTCTTGAAGCTGGACAAAGATTTGCTTTGAGAGAGGGACGTGTTACAGCCTAGGTGATCGTGATCAAAGGTTCTGTGGGTTGTGATCCATATTCTGAGTCACCAGACCTGTCTCAAGCTTCTTTCATACCGAGCCTATTTGCAGTTATAAGAGAGGATGGTGCGCCAACAAAGCAGCCCCAGTGACCTCCTTGGGTCCGCGCATATGTGCATTCAGTTGCATGGCCACCTTTGGTCACGTGACGTCTTCCCTTTTATCCTCTTTGACTTTGACAACAATTTTTCAAATCTCATTTTTTTAATAATTTCCCAGTTCCTCGTTTTTCAGTAAAACAATAATTTCAATTCCGCACTCTTTCATCCATAGAATTCTTAGGTTCCAAGATCCACTTTTTAATAAAATTTTGCCGCCATTTTTTCTTCATGGCAAGCAACTTTCGCATTTTCTATATCCTTAAAAGATTTTTGAAATAAGCAAGGATTTAATTTTGTAATTCCAATTGATGGAATTTACGAAATTAATTCATGCAAAAGTAAAAGGGCTTTGGTGGGGGCCCCACATATGTGATTCATGATTGATTGATTGATCCGATTGTCATGCAAGATTGATTTATTCTGCTCTATGATATGGATGTGACTATTCCTTAATTGTGCATTAATCTCACTTCTTGATAGCGAATTGAAGATCGTTGCACAGGTATGCATCTGTTCTTATTCTGGTCTTGCTATACGCATGTTTTGATACTCATATGTGCATGATTGATTTGAGTATTTATTGATTTCCTCATCATTGCCACACCAGCTTCATTCTATTAGTAGAGACCCGACATTAGAGACTTAGAGGGGTGCTATGGTCCGTACCGTACCTTCCCGATAAGTAACCTGAACCCTGAACCCGATCCGATTTTTCACAGACCACCTTTTCCAAAACAAGGAGTCACACTTAGGGTTTTTCTTTCTTATTTTGTTTACCCTTTAAAAATAAAACAAAAATAAGTGGCGACTCCAAGTCATTTTCTTAATCGAATAAAAATCAATTTTTCAAATAAAGATCGAGCTCGCTATCGAGTGGGAAACGCATTGAGCCGAAATGCGGGGTCCACAATGTCCCTTTTTCCCTTTTTGATAGTGTAGACGAAGAAAACCTCTAGCAGGGAGAGGTCCAAATGGAAAAACATGTTCAAAATGTTGCATCCCATTAGCACCCGGATGATGTTAGGATGAATATAAGCTGGAGGGATCTGGGTGTGGTGCAAGAATTGTTTGAAATTTGACAAAAGAGGAAAGTGGAGCCCTGCGTTGAATTGTTCCTTACTAAAGAAAATGGTGTTATGCGCAGCCTTCCCAGTCAGTGTTAGACCTCCCTCTACCAACTGAACAGAGACGCCAATGGGAATGAAGAAGCGTTCGCTGAATTCCCTCTCATTGAGAAGCTTAGTAGGCTTTCCCACACTAGGGCATCCGGAACTCACTCCTGTCCAACCGCTCTTCCCACCTTGCCCAGCCACACTGGATGAGGCAGTACCCTTTTGAAAAGACCTATTGAAGTGATGGGCTGAGTCGAACCTACATGGCACAATGCAGACGGTTAGAAAGCATTTACCCGACCCTACTGCCAAAAAGGCAGTGCCCCAAGATGCCCAACTGGCTAGTGTGCTTGATTCAATGGCTACCCAAATCAAGGAACCTGACTCCACTCGTCAATTCCCAACCCTAGTCGGGAACTGACCCGCTACAACTTTCAGACACATGAAGGAAAGGCAAACACCAGATAGACTCAACAGAACCTCAAAGCACAAAAATAACGAAACCTAACCCTAATAGGGATTATTAGGGCATGCCATCGGCGGGGTCTACTGCCCCAGAGAAATCGCGTACCCTCTTCTACGAAGCCCGACGAGGTCATTTTCTAGCCCACCGAGATTCTCGGGCATCACAGTAACTCCCCAATCGCAAACCAACTCCTCAACCAAGGAAAAACGGGAAGTGGACGACACATAAGAGAAGAGGGAACATACTTAGCAAGTGCTTACAGCAAAGGACAAAATCGAACCATGAATACTAGGGTAAACTGATCAGGAAATCTCTAAGAAAAGTATCGCTATGCGAAGCCAAGATCACTACCTGGATATAGTCAGTACAAAGCAGAAAGAAGACGAAGAGAAAAATCGTAAGGAAATGTGCTACCTGGAAGGATTAGCTTCCTATTTATAGGGACAAAATCCCTAGGAACCCCAAACGACAAGACACCCAACAGCATACCACTAGAGGCGACACGCCGCCTGCTAGTGATTCTGAGAACGGTGTTCCTTCATAAATGCCCTTCCCAAACGCCACGTATCGCGCAATCATTGAAGGAATTTGAAAAATTGTTTTAACCCGCCTTTTCTGCCTGGGCAAAATGATCGGGTTAAAATGGGGCATTGTAAAGACCTCCCTTTGGCAACCACGTGGCAGGTTGCCTCAGTCCCCCGAGGCACCCTTCTATTGGACACGTGGCGTCCCTCCGCTTTTTTCTGGCCAAGCGCAACCAGTTAGGGACCACCAATCCAGCCCTAGGAGTCAATGGTCAGCTACCTTGTGCTCCTTTAAGAATGCATGACGCGTTTAAAGCAGGATCCTTGGTCGGCTTCCACGAGCAATCATTCTTCATCCCACCAAAAGTATGCTCGATGGGACACCTCTCTGTCCTTTCAGGCGACCTGCTACTCTCTGTACCATGTTGCCTGTAGAATGAGGTGACTAGCAAACAACCAGGTCTCCTCCCACCAACAATCCCTGTCAGCTGCCTAAAGAGTGATGATTGCTCTGCCACCATTTGTGTAGCCATCATGACTGTGAAAGTCAAAAGACCATCTCAACATAGATGTGACAAGGCTCCAGACACTATAAAAGCCTTCCCACAGCTCAAAGGAGGGGGAGGGGGGTATTTTTTAATCCATTATTTTCCCAAGCTTCTAACGCATAGAGACATTCTCTCTAACTACTCACCTAACTTGAGCTTCGGAGAGTGTGTTTGGACATCCTATCCGGACATCTTTTGCAGGAACAAGGAAGGAGCGTTTCTTCCAGTTGACCCAGCATCAACAACTCCCACATTGCAAGCTGTCCCGAATCCCTCTTGAGAACGCGTGGGTGACCTATATATGGAGAGTGCATAAGTGATATCCTATATGACAATGTGTTATTCATTTGTATGGAAACTTGTTTTTTTTTTTTTTTATACATTAACTTTTTTATTTCTTAAAGCAGCGTGTTTCTTTTACATGGAAACCAGTGGTTTTGATTAAATATTTATACAAGATTTATACATACATATATATATATATATATATATATATATATATATATATATATATATTTATAAGGGAAAGTGATTTTTTTTTTAAATTTTATATTGGAAAGTGATTTTGAAAATGGTTTTTTATATTTACTATGGAAAGTGGCTTCTCAATTTATGCACATGACTATTAAAAGAAATAACTTACTAAAATCTTATTTACATAATAAAATATTATTAAAATTTTCATATTAAAGCACTTAAAAAAAAAATCAACTTATCAAAAATTTATTTACATAAATACCACTAAAATTTTTATATTAAAAGCTCTTTAAAAAATAACTTACAAAAAAAATTAAGTGAACTAAAACAAAGCATCTAATTGACCTAAGCCTAAAAAGCATCCAAGTGAAATCTAACCTAAAAAGTGCCTAGGTGAACTAAGTGGAAAAGAATCTAAGTGAAACCTATTCTAAGCTTGAAGAGCGGCCAAGGTCACAATGAGGATCCAAATGAGCCCCTCAATGAAGGATCCCTGAAGGTGGCTAGAAAAAAAGTTGTATGGGTGTCAATGGGCCACCAAGGGCTAACTACGAGTTTAGAGAGGAGTACAAGAAAACACCTAGTATTACATGTGCTAAGAGGACAAAATAAAGTGTCTATGGTAATATCCCAAAATATTCATTTTAAGGTGATGCCAAACCCCTTTAAGATGTTGCTAAATAGCAAAAATCATGGTACCATAATATAATGTAGTATTGGAGTTAAAATCTTTTGTAATTATGTTAGGGATTTTGGTTTGGAATTCCCCATGTTCCAATTTCCAAGTAACAGGAGTTTATGCCAACCATGAGTTTACAATCTTGATTTGAGATGATGTGCTCCTGTCTAATTTCTAATTTTTTTTAAAGATTTGTTTATGATGTTTCATCCATCCATTTTTTTCCTCACTCATCATGTTTATCTATGATGTTTTATGTGATGTTTTATTTATCTACTTTCTTCACACTTATCATGTTTATTTATGATGTTTTATGTCTCTTTACTTTGTTTCACACTCAAATTGTTTTCAGTCTCTTCATTCTTTGTCTACCACAGAGAGGTACAACAAATGCATAATATCTACCCTTAGAAAGTTTGATTTGGTGAAGATGTAACTTTCAAAATGGTAAAAATTCCACTACTATATTTGTTAAGGTTATATTGTGGAGATTATTTATTTGTATTTAAAATACTAGTGTTAGTTATGTACCACAAACTAGTCTTGTGAATGTTACACACACACAAAAGTTATTTTTTTATGTTGTTTTTTTCTATAATGACTATTGTTTATGTCTTATTACTAGTTTCAACCAAAAAAATAAGAAGGAAAATGAAGATTCAAAATAAGAGAAAAAAATGCTTTGTTTTCATTCATTGAACTATTTAAAAATAGAGTACAAAAATGAGATATATATATATATGAATATGAGTTCTGGAATTTCCTCCTAACCAACTATGCAACTCAACATATCTAAAAAAAACACAAAAAACACAAAGGGTAATTTGTTATGTAAGGACCGAGTTACTACAAAGAATACCCTACTACTCTAATATTCCCCCTCAAGAAGGAGAATGAATATTGTGAATTCCCATCTTGTGAAAAAGAAACTTGAACTTCTTTGGAAAAAGTGGCTTGGTGAGAAGATCTATAATCTGGTTTTGAGAAGAGACATGGAGTGTTTTGAGACAACCTACTTATATTTTTTCTCAAACAAGATGGCAATCTATCTCAGTGTGCTTGGTCTGCTCATGAAACACAAATTGGCTACAATATGGAGGGCTGCTTCATTATCACATTATAAAATTGTTGGTTGCTTGTGTTCAATTCCAAAGTCTCGAAGTAGAGATAATAACCACACAAGTTCACAAGTCACATTTGCCATTGCTCTATTTTTGGCCTCAACTGATGATCGTGATATTGTATTTTTCTTTTAGATTTCCATGAAACCAAAGAGTTCCCAAGAAAGAAGAAAAATCCACTAATAAATAGTCTCAAATCCTTACAAGCTACCCAATCTGCATAAGCAAAGGCCTTAAGTTGAGTTGGTTGAAAAGGAAGGAAATTAGAGACCTTGTCCAACTGATCTTTTGATATATTGAGAACTCGATAAGCAGCTTGAAGATGACTAGACCTTGGATTAGCAAGGAATTGGCTAAGACGATGGACTGAGTATGAGAGATCAGGTCAAGTGTTTGTGAAGTAAAGAAGCTTACCAATTAGTCTTCTATACAATCTTAGATCTTTAAGAAATTCTCCATCATCTTGTGAAAGCTTAACAGTAGCTTCTATAGGTGTGCTTGTAGGTTTACAAGCTAAGAACCCTATGTTAGACATATATAAAAAGCATAATGCCTTTGGCTAACTGAAATCCCTTTACTCGACCTAGCAACCTCAAGGCCAAGAAATCACTACAAGGAAAAAGATATATGGTGACATTTATAATGAGTCACCATAAACATAGGGTGTCACTACAACATAGCATCACCTTCCCCAATGACACCATAGAGGGTACCAATTGGTGACGTATTTGGAAGTGCCACCAAAGTAGATAAATGGTGACCCATTCGAAAGTGACACCATATATTTCTAGTGATGATAGGGTGTCGCATTAAATGCATCATCTTTGAGTTATGATGTCACATTAAATGCATCACCTTTGAGTTATGGTGTCACATCATTGTAAATTATTGTGGAAGATATGATTCCTTTTAGTTGTAGATTTTTGTAATGCTTATGAATTAATAAGTAAGATTAACCTGTTTAAATCTTGTCCATAAATATAACAATCATATTACATTTGACTCATTTTTCTGTAACGTTTTTGGAATAACTCATAATACATTGATCATCTAATAATATTTGTATTTCAAATGTTCACAAAAAAATAGTACATCTAACATATCAAACCCATCAAAACTAAAAAAGAAGAGTGAATACATACCAAAACATGATTTATAAATGTTAAAGATCCCAAGATTCATGTATACCTCCATTTCATAAGCATAAAACCGGCTAACTATAAAATGACATAAAAGTCGCATATAAAAATCTAAAATTCTTAGTACCAATTGAAGTAACGTTTATGTCCTACAACGTATGACATAAGAGTTGCATTTAAAAACCCAAAATCTTGTTGCCTTCTTCTTTCTTTTTATTCTCCATTCCACCCTCCCAAGAGTGTATACCTGCATTTCATAGTTTAATGAGTTTATAGATTTTTATTAAAGAAAATAAACATGGATCGATGTTATCATAAATGAACAAATCTAAGAACTATTTTTTTATTTTTTTATAAATAGAAACATTGTTCAAAGAATAAGCAAAACTATACAATACCTATGGAAAAATTCATGTAGTAGCTATGGGACTCACCATGCATGGTGATCATGATGGATCAACATGACTCATGATTAGTTGTAGCACAAAAGTAGCCCATTCTCCTCTAATTTTATCGAATTCTACTTGAGAATATGTTTTTTTATCACCAAACTGAAATCAAATAAGAAAATAACATTAAAATGCATAACATTTGGAATCCTAAAACTATGTACAATTCATTAAATAAGTAATACCTTTGAAGCAATAATTGTAGGATAAAAAATTATCTCTTTAATGAATCTCATAAGTAGCCACATTCGAAATCTCCTTCTTGTCTTGGACACTGATCGATCAATTATAAAATAACATTATTACTCATATATATAAATGGTGCAAATGCATAAGCTAATGTGTAAAGAAAAAATTTTGGATGTCACCTACACTAGTTGCCAAGATAGCTCCCTCTTAGATGTTTTCTTTGCAGATATTCGAAGAGCCTTATGTAAATAAGTTCAATAGGTACTTTTTTAAAATAGGTAAATGTTATATGTTTTAATATATATATATATATATATATATATATATATATATATATATATATATATAAATAATAATAAAAAAATGTGTTTGAGGTGAATGTATTTTTTTAAAAAAATAATAATAATATGAAGAACTTAGATGTTTACGATATCCTTTAAGTCCTCACATGGTTTGTGATGCGTAGGGTCAAGATAGTGGACTATCATTTTCCTTGGCTCAATCACTACCAAGACCCAATGAAAGCTAAAACATTAGAAACAAAAGTAGCATCTAATTAGAAATATAAATCAATCATAAAACCTCAAATTAAAGTATAATATTCATCACTTACTCGGGGTTGTAGGGCATGAAAACATATTTAGCATCTTGGCACTCGATTAAGTGTTTTGACAACAATTATGCTCTTTTCTCTGTTTGAGGAGTACTAAAGCCTACTCGTGATATTGTAAAAGGATTAACAAATATAAATTGTGATTCCTTTTTGGCAATATGTAGTTGATCATGCATGTGCTTATTATTGTATCAAAACATCAAAAGAAAATTATCATTAGTGATATCCAATCTCGTTCAACATGGGCAACTCATATTAAAAAAATGAAAATAAAAGGTGCATACCATAAATAGAGGGAGATGTAGTTTGATAAAGATGAAATAATGTATTCACAATCCTCTTTAGATATATATGTTTTGAAATTCGACACCAAATAGTGAAATAGGGAGCTGTATTGAGTATGTCTTCTCATTACCAAAACAACCATCCACAGATTTCTGAAATTTTTTAATGATCGAATGATTTTGAGGCTTAGATTTTCGAATAATTGGTGTCTTCACTATCTTCTTCTTTCCTTTATCCAACACCTATGAAAAGGGAAGGAATGTTAGTAATGTATACTCTTAAACAATAAAATACCAAATTACAATCAAATTTACTACAGGCATAAAATGACATACCTGAGGATGTTCAATTTCAAGTATGACAAGGCTTGTTGGCCAGTCAAGCTCAAAGCCAATAGCATCCCCAACATTAATAATCTCATATGGATTTGGAAATGGGAGTCTAGCAGCTGGCTTGTGTGCAACATTTATTACAACTAACCTATTTGATCATTTTTCTTCTATTAGTGTACCAGTTGCAACAACATTTCCTTATCCACTGCTAATTTACATTTAATTACCTTCAATACAACAAATAATATCATTTACATAGGCTATATATCACTTATATTAATCTTGTATAATTAGTAAGTAAATTCATACCTTGTGTTTCAGTGGTGGTTCTGGTGGTTGGGGCTCTTCCATCATTTTAAACATTGGTTTTTCTGCTACAAGTAGTTGTAAAACAAGTTGTTGTCTTATGTTATTACTACCCATATCAGAATGGGGTGTGGGAGGAGACATAGCTAGTCTTGTTGCAGCATCTTGCATCTTCTTTCGTACCATTTCCCATATTTCTTCTTTGATTTTTTTCATGTCATCTGATGGTTGATGAAAGTATGAGCTGGGCCTAACCAAACGGTCTTGACCTACCACACGTCTTGGATGATCAGGCTTACTCAATGATTGACATAATATGTCATTTGGACTAGGTGGAGGTAGTCCGATCTCCTTATCCTTTTCTAGTAATTCATCCTACAACAAAACATTTATTAGTAATAATTTGATGAAGATGATTTACATATCAATCAAAGACAACCAATTCAAGGTAGCTAGAAAATGAATTGTTTTAATATAAAGGATAATAGAAAAATTGATATATAACATAACTACTCATAAAAATGATAGCAATAAGCCTCTTGCCTATTAACACCTAACGATATCATCACAAACCATAGTCACATAAACATACTAACACTATAGGCTCCAAAAGGCATAAATATGCTAACTTACTATCATGTTAATCACTGGCTCTATAATCTTATTAAACTTTCCTTTCTTCTCACATGCTTTCTTCCATAAAACACTTCTATCAACCCTACTAATAGCCCTTTTTGCTTGTAGCTATAAAAATTTTAACAATAAAACTCATTAGTTCAATATGATCAAGTTAATAAATGATATTTAAAATTTGGAATCATTTTCCTATAAAAAAAAAATATATACTCCATTTTTTTTACCGATATTGATAACTTACTATATCCTGCTCAAAACGTGCATATCCTTTTCTTCCAAGATAATGACTGAAAATGTGTTTATCTCTTCTCGATTTCTGAACCTTGCGATATTCCTACAAAATATAGACACAAAATTAGTACATGGTGAAACTATGTAAATATAAAAATTGAAGATGTATTAAAAATAATGCTTAACATTAAAATGTTCAAAAAGTTTATCTTTAACAAACTATCTTCAATGATCCTCTTGTATGAATGGGTAGATAGGAGGTGACTTTTTCAGCTTTTCTAGGTCATTCTTGAAAGGCAATATATATTTCTTTTTCAACTTGTACTTAAAGGTTTGAAACCTGATGCCCATTATTAGGAAACAATTCCTCTTGGATTTTTGATTCACATTAAAGCTTGTCTACAAAATAGCAACCCATGTTAGCTCATGTTAATGAATGTATACAATAATTATATATGAAAGCTATAGATAGACTTACCATGATCAAATCCCATAACTTCTCCTTAGTCTCTTTAGGGACTTTCCTCCAACTCTCAACAATTATTGGCACATGCGTTCTAGTTATTGTACCAAGATAACTACTTAGTTCAACTAAATTTTCCCCAATGTGACTACCAAGGCTATTGTATTCAATCTTGAGCTTTATCCTTTTACTTCGATTTTTTGCAATTTCTGGTTTCAAGATACTACCTCTATGATTTATTTTTGCCATTTCCTCTTCTTCCGGATCCATATTTGTGTGGAAGATATCAAGTAAATGTGCAATCTAGTACTTCACCAATAAACCTGTAAAATGACTCAAAAGCAAGATTAGTATAGCCATGCATATATTTCCTATAATTAAATTGGTCATTCACAAATATATTTTTTGAAATTTTATTTCAAAGTTTGTCTTGTTTTTTGATTTCTTATCAATAATGAAGAATTTATTTGTGAGGATAATAATAAAATAAATTAGTGCGTAGTTTCTATTATGATTTATAGTTTTAATGAAAAATAAATTTAGGAATGAGAGTTTCAAGTTATGTGAGCATGAAATCAAAACATGATAATAAAAAAATAATATAAATCTAGTTCCATGGATAGCAAAAAGATAGTTAAATGAAGATTGAAGTGGTACCTTTGAATAACATATGTTTATGATGCATGAAAGAAATTTAGGATGATCAATATATATATATATATATATATATATATATATCATGAGCAATATATAGAAGCTAAGCTAATGTGCGACTCATGAAAACTAATAAGTGAAATGCCTTATTATATCTCATGTTAAGGCTACAATATATTAGTTAATTATTTTTTAATCCATATGCCCTCACAGTCTTTCCTCATGTACATTGCCTCTGATTCATCCATAGCATCAAATGATTCAACTTCTGGCATTGAATTTATAAAGGGGTGATGTTCCATGCAATTATCGGTGAAGTCATCCAATCCTTCTATGTTGTTGAAATCTTTTGGAGGAATTGAGAGAACTATTGACCATTTGGGATCAAGTTGGTCTTCAACATAGAAGACTTGCTTGGCTTGTGATGCTAAAATAAATGGATCCGATTTATGACCTATTTTGGAGAAGTCAACTAATGTGAACCCGAGTTCATCAACTTTTATGCCATTCTTGTTGTCAACCCAATCACACTTGAAAATTGGAATTGTGAACATGTTGTAATCAAGATCCCATATCTCATTAATGACCTCATAAAAGCAAAGTTCACCAAAAATTGTGTTCTTATCCTTAGAACTAGCAATTTGCATACTCCCTGCTAAAATGCTAACACCATTATTTTAGGTGACGCATGTCATATCATGTTCCTTAATATGGTAATGACACCCATTAACGATATATCCAGGATATTTGACCACCTGGTGAGTAGGGCCATGTGCTAACCACCTAAGTGTGTTGGGAATATCTTGCCCATTATGGATAGCCTCTTCAATCTATGTGTTATCAAAACATATTGGAAACTTGTGATGTTTTCAACATATTAAAATAATTTCTGAAAACTAAGAGATTACCTTTGCTTGAAGCCAATATGTAAAACAATGCATATGTTCTTCTTGCATCCTTTAGGCCGATTATAATTGCAAACATATCCTTTAAGAACTTTCATATAGCTCTCAAATGGGTACATCCACCTAAAGTAAACTAGACCACATAGTCGCACCTTCCTTATCAAATGCACTGTTAGATGAAGCATAATATCAAAAAATGAAGTTGGAAAATACTTTTCAAGTAAGTACAACGTGACCACTAACTCATTGTGTAGTTGATTCAATTTTGGCACATCAACCACTTTTGTACATAATTGATTGAAGAAGATACACAATCTTGATATAGTATATCTCACATGTTTTGGAAAAACAAAACGTAATGCCACTAGCAACAGTTGTTGCATAAATGCATGGTAGTCATGGGATTTTAGACCAAATAACTTCAATTCCTCTAAGAAGACAAGATTTCTAACATTTGAGCAATACCCCTCAAGGACCTTCAAATTAGACAATGTTTGAAAAACTAATTTTTTTTCTCATTTTTGGATAGTGAATAACATGTAGGGGGAAGGTAGGTCTGTTTCAAGTCAACTCTTGGGAAAAGTTCAGACCTTAAACCCATTTCAACTAGGTCAAGTTGAGCATTAAGTCCATCCTTTGTTTTCCTTGGGATGTTAAACAAAGTACCAATAATACTCTCACAAACATTCTTTTCGATGTGCATAACATCCAAGTTGTGACAGACATAAAGATATTTCCAATATTCTAACTAAAAAAATATGGACTTTTTTTTCCCAACAATTTGTGTTCACATCAAATTCAAGAGATTTTATCTTCATTTTTCCCTAAGAAATAGGAATAAGATCAAAATTTTCAAGTATTTCTTCCCCACTCAAAATTTTAGGAGGAATCCTAAAATCTAGTTCACCATTGAATGCCTTCTTTTGTCTTCGATGGGGATGGTTACGTGAAAGAAATCATCGATGACCCATACACAAGTTCTTCCTACCATGATTTAATTTTTTGGAATATGTTCCTTCTCCACATATTGGACATGCATAATATCCTTTCACAGTGCAACCGACCAAGTTTCCATATGCAGGGAAATCATTGATTGTCCATAAAATGATGGCCTTTAAAGTAAAAACCTCATGCAAGTGTGCATCATAAGTCTCAACTCCTTTTTCCCACAAAGTTTTAAGGTCATCCACCAATGGACTCAAGTAAACATCTATATTTTCACTAGGTTGTTGTGGACCTAATATCAATAATGATAGCATCATAAACTTCCTTTTCATGCACAACCAAGAAGGAAGGTTATATATGATCAGTATAACAGGCCAACAACTATGTCTACTGCTCATAGACTTATAAGGATTTATACTATCTATTGAGAGTGCTAGTCTAAGGTTTCTCAGTTCAAAAGCAAAATCAGGCCACAAATGGTCAACTAGTTTCCGCGCTGAGGAGTCTAATGGGTGGTGTAGTTTACCATCATATTCTGTATCCTTAGCATGCCACATAAGATGTTTAACGGTTTTTAAGGATTGGAACATCCTTTTGAATCTAGGGATTGGTGGGAAATACCACAAAACCTTTGCAGGAACCCCCTTCTTAATCTTCCCACTTCATTGTTTATCTTCCACCTTGACTTTCCATAAGTTGGGCATGCAATAGCATCCTTATACTGGTTTCTATACAAACCACAATCATTAGGACATGCATGGATTTTTTTATATTCCATCCCAAGTGCACTGAAAGTCTTTTTAGCTTCATACATGGACAACGACATCTCATTATTTAATGGCAACATATCTCCAAGCAACTGAAGCAATTTTGAGAATCCTTTGTCAAACCAACCATAATATGCTTTTAAGTTGTAAAGTTTTACCAATGCTGACAACTTTGTGTATTTCATGCATCCAGGATATAAAGGTTTTTCTGCATCTTCAAGTAACCTTCCTAACACTTGAGGATCATTCATACAATTAACTTGTGCAACATTAACCATATCTATTGTGTCAGCAACATCATTATACTCGCATTTGTCATAACGTTGTTGTGAGACATTTGAAAATACTCCATTAGGACCCTTTTCTCCATGCCAATACCATACTCAATAACTGAGATCTATTCCATTAAAGACCAAATGCTCTCTAATGACTTGAGGAGTTTGAGATAACATATTTCCACAACGTAAGCAAGGGCATTTTATAGAGGTATGGTTGGTTGAATGTGCTAATGCAAATTTGATAAAGTTTTCAACACCTTCATCATACTCAACTGACCCTCTATCTTTTGACATCCAATCTCAATTTTCCATTTCAATTAAAATAATGGAATATATATCCTAGACAAGAGAACTGCAAAACTTGGTAATATTAAGAACAAAAAAAGTTAAGTACATCTTTCTTCAACATAATATTGGATGTATTTAAATAACTAAATGTAGAGTATATAGGCAAGAACAAAAATTAATATGCATTAATACACAAAATAGTTGTAAAAAGTTTGTGAAAAAATATACATAAGTATTATGCAATAAAACTTTGTAACAAAATAAAACACATAAGTATACAAAACATTTGTGAAAAGTTTGTCAAATAACTAATATGTTTAATTAAACAAGCTTCAAAAGCATAATATAGAAAAAAAATTTAAAATATATAAAGATTTAATTACCTTTACAAGGTAATTTTATCTTCCTTACAATTGATACTATATAAGAGCATGCAATAAATAAACGTACACTTACACTTTCAATAACTTCTTTGATAATGACTTGCTTACTATTTGAACATGTTACAAGAATAATATATTATCAATATAAAATGTTACAGATTAAATTTTTTTTACTAAAAATGACACATATCCATAATCAACTATCAAGTCATATATTCAATAATACATTGTAATTTTTCAACTAAATATTCATCTCCATTAAATTAAATTAATAATCCAAAAAAAATGCAATATTTCAAGTATGAACATGTGTACTACAATTTATAAAAATATTATATCAGACTATATATCGAATTGACAGCTTTTGTTTGATCATGAAAACCACCATACATGGGATTTGGGCAGTTGGGTGATGCACCTCATGGTGAGAGGAACGATCCCACTTTGTAAAAGGAACAAATATAGCCTCAACTTGAAATAAATATTTCTATTTTGTCTTTTCCAAAGAGTTCATTAATAAGTATGTAATTGGTTGACATTGTAATCATGTTAGGATAAAGCAAAAGGTTGATGAATGCGGTCATCTAAGACCCCCACTTGCCGTGTTATTTTAATGGGTCACTCTCTCCTATCATAATGTGAAATATGAGTTTTTTGCTCTCATCCTTAATAAACCAATGATTGAGTGAAGGTTTGATATCAATTCTTTTTTTAATGAAATATAATTACCTAATTTAATATATATATATATATATATATATATATATATATATTTATACCTAGTTCAAAATAAATAATGATTAATACTAATTTATACATTTATTTCTTAATTCTTAGTTTTAACAAATATCACCTAAATTAAGGTACAAATGAGTTAAATCCAACCATAGATATTTCGAACTAGCCTAGAGAAAAATAAATAAAATAAAATTTGAAAAGATAATTCTATTTTAGTGATTTCGTGAGTAAATGCCCAAGTCCCCACAAAGGTAGGGGCAATTCAAAAGTTGCACTGAACCAAGTCACTTCACTTTGAAATTGCATTTTGAAGGTAGTACCAGTGGAGAAACCACACGGTCCTCACCTACGTACCTAAGGAAATTCTCAAGTCTGGAAGTCATAAAAGAAGAAAATGATGGTTGAATTTTCAAAATAATGGAGAAAATTGAAAAGAATTTGGGTTTTTTTGGGTTAAAATCAATGTAATGGTATGGAATTGGTATTCTAAGTGTAGGATTATACAACAAGAGACCATTGATGCTTTTTTCATGACAGACAAAAGGACTTTAGACACACAATTACAAGAGGGACAGAGGTGTATGCGATATGATCTTCATATTGATCAATATTTCCACTTGAAAAGAATTCAATAAATCAAGAAATCAAGATCCATTCAATTTCATACCCACTAATCCATTCCAATCTTCCCATCACATTTATACCCATTCGGAACTTCCACCATGGGCGATCGATCCATGGAGAGAAGAACCTTAAGCATGGCGAGGTAGACCGCATCCTCGCCACTGCCGGCCAACCATCAATCATGCCACGGATCAGCCCTAGCGAATACAACTTGAACAACCACTCCAGTGTCGGCTCCATGACCTTCGCGGAAGCCGAATCAAGAGCCAGTAGAAGAGGCTGCAAAACGAATTCCGCATCGGAAACCGATAATCAGAACATTGGCGAGTTCGAATTCAGATTTGACAAATCTAAGAAGGTTTCGATCTTGTCGAGCACAGATTTACATTCTCAACCAAACAACACCCACTCTTCGGTAATGCATGCCCGAACTACTTCCGGTGGATCTATGAGGATCTTCGGCCATGGGCGGAGATCGAAATCACCAAAGAGATTATGGAAGTAGGGAAGGACCTAATATTCTTCAGGCTAGCGATATTAGACGAAAAGGTTTGCATGGAGAAAAACAAGGTGGCATTTCAGACAAGGGACGTGTTCACCATATGGGGGATTTTGTACCTATCATTCTCACACAATTACATATTAAAAATCATTATTTTTTTCCTGTTTTTCACTTGTTTTTAAGGACTCGATCATGTGTCTAGTTCAGATTAAAAAATCAATTAATCTACAGGTTTTTTATTCTATGCTAGAAGTTTAAACCTAAGTTTTTCTTCCCTACAACTCAAGAAAACGCAGTTCACAAAAACCATAATACAAAGATGTTGAAACAATCAATATAATGACATTAATAAAAGAAAAAAGATGATAGGTCTAAGAGATTTTGGGTTACTTGGGAGTCCACAAAGTGAAGAATGTCGGTTATGAGTGTGTTGACTATGGGTGAGAGAAAAGGTAGAAGAAGATTATGGTTTTATATATAGGATTTGTATACTAAGATTTTTTGGATTGTGGGTGGCATGTGGAAACAATGGGCTTTTTATATATTATCCCTCATTATTAATTCTAAAAGTGAGCTCAAGTGGGCTCATTAAGTTATAATACTTAAAAAAAATTATTTTATATGATGTCCCTTATGAGAAAATGACACTATAAATATAAAAATAACATCATCTAACTACCTCAATTGAAGATTTTTTATATGATGTGTCACCTTTATTAATTATAAACCCTATGGTGTCATTATTTTAAAAGCGACACCATAAATTATTTTTGTAGTAGTGAATACTTGAGTTGTCTGTGATCTTTAAGTCTGAATCTACCATCAAAGAGTATTTTGAGATCTTCAACCAATTTTGTGTTATTACTAGTGATGACAATGTCATCAACATATACTAGTAATGCAATAAAGGAATTACCTTCATGTTTTTATGAATAAGGAGTGATCATTAGCAAATTAAGTGAACCCTTCTTCCAACAGCACATCTGAAAATTTGGCAAACCATTGTCTAAAGGCTTGCTTAAGCCTATAGATCGATGTATGTAATCGAAAAACAATGTTAAATGTGAGTTGCTCCCCCTCATGGTGATATCTAAGATGTAAACACATATAAACCTCTTCAGCTAAGTCGCTATGAAGAAAAGTGTTGTTTATATCTAATTGAACAAGAAACCAAGCATTGATGGTAGCCAAGGTTAAAAGAAGCTTAACTATGACCAGCTTTGCCATGGGACAGAAAGTATCAAGATAATCAATACCCTATTGTTGAGAATAACCCTTGGCAACAAGATGAGCTTTGTGTCACTCAAGAGAACCATTTGCTTGGAATTTGAGCTTATATACCCACTTGTAGCCCACAGGATGTTTACAAGGTGGGAGAGTAGTGAGAGACCAAGTTCTATCTGTTCAATAGCCTAAAGTTTAGCTTGCATTACTTGGCGCCACTCGGGAATAGCAACAACTTATGAAAAGGAAGTGGGATCAACATGAGAAGAAATGGCATTGATGAGAGCACGATGAGATGAAGAGAGTTTACCATATCCAAGAAAATCATATAGTGGATAAATAGGAGAGGAAAAGTGAGAAGTAGTGGAAATCCTTGAGATATGAGAGGTTGGGTCATGCTGATGGGGTGATAATGAGATGGAAAATGTAGTATGGGAGATTCGAGAGAGCAAGAATAAGGCTAAGGTCATAAGACAGTGAAAAGGGTTGATGAAAAGTATGAGGAAATGAAGATGGAAGCACAAGTCTAAACAAAAAAAATTCTCAGAAATGGGGGTGGAATTGCTAGACTAGAAATGAAATATAGATTCATGAAAGATAATATCCCGACTAATATAAATGGCATTAGTTGACAAGTTCAACAGTTTATATCCCTTATAACCAGGCGGGTAACCAAGAAAAATAGAGAAAATGGCTCTAGGAGAAAACTTAGTGTGATTTTTATCAAGAGTTGAACCATAACACAAACAACCAAAAGCACATAAATAAGAATAAGAGGTAACCTTATTATAAAGAATCTCAAAAGAAGTTTTACTAGACAAAACCAGATATGGAATACGATTAATCAGATATGTGGCAATTAGAATACAATCACTCCAATAGTCCAATGGAATGCAAGACTAAAACAAGAGTACACGTGCAACATTAAGAAGATGTTGATGCTTTCATTCAACCATAGGATTCTATTGAGGCGTATCTACATAAGAATAAAAAGAAAGTACTCTCTTATCCCAAAAAAAAAAAATCAAAAAAAGATAACTCAAGGACATTGTCATTACAAAAAAATTTGATATTCACACCAAATTGAGTTTGAATCAGCTTGTCAAAATTAGAAAATATGCTAATGACATCAGATTTGGAACACAACAAATGAACCCAAGTAAAATGCCAAAAATTCATTCACAATGGTAAGAAAATAACGATATCCTTCATGTGTAAGATGATGAAAAGATCCCCAAATATCAAGATGAATCAACTCAAAAGGAGAATGTGTAATTGTATTAGAAATAGAAAATGGTAATCATTTTTGTTTTACCAAATGGAAAACTTTACAATGAAAAGGATGAACAATTAAATCCTTGAGTTTCAATATATTTCTCAAAGTGTTAAGCCTAACAAGAGATGCGTGTCCTAAACGACTATGCCAAAGCTGATGATCAGACTTTGTGGCATTATTGCAAATAGATAAGACATAGGAAAACATAGGGAAGAGGTTGGTAGGATCCAAGATATAGAGATTTTCGAAGCGGCTACCCATCCCAATCATCTTCCCTTACGTATAGTCCTGAATAAGACAAGAATTAGAGAGAAAGTGTAGTGGTGGTGAAATTGGGTGAGAGCACTAATGTAAAGAAGATTGAATTGAAATTGAGGTATATATAAAACATTATCAACAACAAGGCCATTAAACAACTCAATAGACTCAATTCGAGTGATAAGAACAAAGTGACCATTCGATAGAGTGACATTAGAATTCTATGAAGGAAGAGAGGTTTTAAATAGGTGTAGGGAAGTGCACACGTGATGTGTAGCACTAGTGTCAAGTACCCTAGAATTGAGATGAATCAAATTATGAGAAAAGGAAGATGAGAAATAATATTTACCAAGAAAATTTGAGATTGAAGAGACTCCCAACTCTTACAATTTTGGAGTGGCAGTCATGGCTTGATGCAGTTGTGAACTCAGCAAAGCAATAAATTGTTGACATTGGTAGGAGGAAAGAGCGCCCAATGTTGCATCTGATAAAGTAGAGCTTGTATAATTGGATATAACTGAAATGGTTTGATGGGTTTGAGCTTGACCTATTGAATTCTTTGATCGAGGTTTGTATCCAGGGGGATACCCGTGAAGCTTGTAACACTTATCGATTGTATGTCCTTGAAAGCCACAATGGACACATTGAGGATGCTCTCATTTTCCTTTAGAATGAACACTACTAGTATGAGCATTTGCTAAAGCTGAATTGGAATCACCTAGAACTAGAAGATTCTTAAAAGATGACGATCCATCATTGATATTCCATTGTCGCTTCTCTTGAATCACAAGTGCAAAACATTTCGTAAGAGGTGGAAGAGGCTCCATCATCAAAATTTGACCCTAGGTCTAGGCATAAGAATCATTTAACCGCATTAAAAACTGGATTATGTATTCCTATTGTTGATAGTTTGACCAACCTTGCATTCCACCACAATAGCAAATAGGTAGGGGTTGAAAATTCTTAGGCTCTTCCTAAAGGATATTGAATCTTGTATAATAAGCATTAATATCAAGGGCTCCTTACTACAACGCAATAAGTTGTTTCTTAAGTTGGAAGATGCGAGGGGTATTACTTTGGCGAAAACGATCGCCTAGATTTGTCTAGATATCATGGGCACTACCCATGTACATAATGCTTTCTGCAATTTCTTTGTAAACATAATTCAAGAGCCAAAAAATTACCATGTTGTTGTAACGGTTCGTGGCATTGAATAAAATATCGTCGGAGGCAGGCCAAGAAATGTAGCCATTGATGAATTCCACCTTGTTCTTCATCGTCAACGCCATCATCATAGTTCTACTCTGGGTATTGTAATTGCTTCCAAATAAATGGTGTGAAATGAGGATGAGCCCAGGATGATCTCCATAGTGGAGATAAAATGGACTACTAGAATCCTCCATTGGCAATGAGTCTGAGGAACCAACCACAACGTGGGCATATGACTAGTTGTCTCGAGCCATTAGGTGAAAAAGAAGAAAAAGATAGAAACAGAGGTGAGCGAAATGGAAAGCTTTAATACCACATTACTAGTTTTAGCCATAAAATGAGAAAAAAAAAATGAAGATTCAAAAGAGGAGAAAAATTGCTCTATTTCCATTTGTTGAATTGTTTAAAAATACAAAACTGAGATATATATATATATATAACTCAACATATCTAAAAAAAATAAAAACCAAAAAACGCAAAGGGTAATTTGTTATGTTAGGACTGAGTTATTACAAAGAATACTCTGCTACACTAATAAGTTTAAAACACTAATTATTAGTTATGTACCAAACACCAATCATACTTATCTAATTTATTTAAGTAACCAGGTTGCATTTTATCATAATGTATGTCCTTGATAACTGGTACCAATGATTTTGCTACTGAACGTATTTTACTACTTACCATGCATTTTTGGAGAAAAATCTAATTCTAGAGAAATGCAAGAAAGAAATGAAATGCTAAAACATAAAAATTATGCACCTACTATGTCCAGAATTGTTTTGGTCATTCCATTCTTAAGTTGGGCAAGCATTGCCTAAAGGCTCACATTTGATATGTCCATCTATAAAAACTTCTAAGCTAGGAGTGATAAGGTTGCTTACATTTGTTCCCAATGCGATGGATGGCCTGTTAGATCATATTGTTGACGGCAAAAGTTAATTTCATGACATGTTATGGTGTGTGACAAGTCTAGGATGGTTGTTTACAATCAGATAAGATGTGCTAAGATTTGAATTTTGCTTTTATGGATTTAAGGAGAGGAAATGGTGGACTAAAATTATGACAGAAAGGAAAATAAAATAAAATAAATAAATAAATAAATATATATATATATATATATATATATATATATATATATATATATATATATATATATATATATATAAAGATAAAAAAGGAAAAGATAGGAAACTTTAGAGTCTCAGTAAGGTCTTTTAGGAGTCTCACCTAAAAGAAAAACAATTATGAATTCTCACTATTGAAAATTATAACATGCGTAAAAAACTTAATGTCATCAATAGCATTTTACAATAATTAGCCTTATTTATAGGTTTTGAAAAACCATAAAAACTAAATGAAATCATAAAGATAGAAAACTAACCTATATAGTAATTTATTATGACTCTTACTCATGGAAATCCAACAATTTTAAAATCTCTCCAACGCACTAAGGGTCATCTCACAACCCCTTGATGGCTCCCCACTCAGTTAAAAGACTCCCTCTATCCCTCCCTAAATGAGGCTTGTATATTCAAATGACATGAAATTGAGAACTCACCCACTTCCATGCCAACACTTTCCAGCACCTTATTATAACAAAATACCAAGATCCCTATAACAATGCCCCTAACATTCACACCACCCCACTTTCAGAATTTGCTTACTCCAAAGCTACTCACTCACTTTGACGACATCTTTTGGATTTTGTTTCTTGGAAGCAAACAAAATTTGCCTCTAGCAATCAAATCATAGATTTGATCATCTTCCTCTTATCACCGACACTTTCCTCTCTAACATTTTAGGATATAATTCTTAACTTTATTTGCGTACTAATATGAGCTTACATCTAACCCTACCTTTTCTATTCCTTTTTCTTAGGCAAGATCAAGTTACTTAATAACCTTTGTGATAAGGTTAAGTATGGAAGTCCAAAGTGCATATACATCCCTAGTCAACAAAGAAAAAGGAGGTGAGGGTGTTGAGGGGGTTAGAATAGGGAGTTAGAGAAAAAGAGAAAGAACAAGACAGATAGAGAGGGAGTGAATGAGAAATAGAGAGAGAGCGTGAGAAGGAGAGATAGAGAGGGGGAAAGAGGGGGAGAGAGGGAGAGAAAGGGAGAGAGTGAGAGAGAGAGAGAGAAAGGGGGTAAAGAAAAAGAGAGAGAGGGTGGAGAACCTATAAGATTCTTAATACTAATGAACTTCTCTAATTGATCTAAAATAAAATAAAATAAAAATAAAAAAATATCAAAAAGCTTTCAGAGCCATCACTCTTAACAAAAGCTTCTTATTTTGTCTGTAGTAATGGTGAATTGTTAACCACTTCTACTATTCCTTAACTTTTGGTGGAGCTATGTTAAAAGTTGTTTTCTATTGTTGGGATCCTATGGGTAACTCTTCCTATAAGCTATACTTATTCTCCAGTTAAATTAAATGAGTTCATTTATATCTATGAGCTACATTTGTTCTCCAGTTGGATTAGATGAGTTCATTTATATTTATGAGCCATGCTTGTTCTCCAATTAGATTAAATGTGTTCATTTATATCTATGTTTGCATGCATAAGAAATAAACCTTTCTATTTCAATACTAAGGCATTAGTTTGTATGTAAATGGACTTCTAATTTTTGTATTAACACTACCTCATTTAACCTAGGTTGCTTTATTTCTTCATATTGATGAAATGTCTTTTTGTTTGTTGTTTGTTGGGTTATTTAGAGTCCATAGCAATTAAAATGTTTTAAAAACCATTTTGGATCAACTGGTATGACCAATCAAATCATCAACCGGACCTAAATCTAGTTCGGTTCACTTAATTGGTCTAAAATAGAATTGGACCTGCATTGAACCGGTCCACTCATCTATCCAACCACTAAATAGGTGAATTAACTTGATTTATTCATCAATTAAAACATCTTTCTTTTTTACAACTCACATCATGGGCGCAATAGTCATGGGGCCAATTGAAACAATCTTTTTTTTTTTTTTTCCAAAATTCATTTTATTGGCCCAACATTCATAGGCCTAGTCACACCATCCATATAAATTGGTCGATATTCTCATGAATGCCCTTTTATAGTTTGCTTTTGCAACTTTGCCTTACTGAAATTCTGATGTAGAATTCACTATTTTTAATGCCAAAATCCATCCACAAGGGAGTGGATGGGATTGAGGCTGAGTCTTTGGTGAGAAAAAGTAAAAAAAGTTGGATGCACCAAGTCAACATATATATATATATATAATTATGATTTACCAATATGAATAACTGTGATATAAATAATTATGATTTTCCCAATATATGATAGGATAATAAATATCTAAATAATATAAATAAAATAACTAATAATTTTGAAAATTATAAACTATATAGTTACTAAAATTTAATAACTTTAAATAATAAAATATTATTTTACCTTAATAATTAAAATTTAAATATATTAAATAAAATTAGAATACTAATAATTTAATAAATCTTCTTGTTATCCTTATCATAATTTAAGCTATTAATATTAATGATACAATGATAAAATGTATTTAAAATTTATTTATTTATATCTTTTTGAAATTTATTATAATTATTTTTTATTTTAATAATATAATTATATATTATAATGTCATCAATTCAATTGCGGTTTAACTATTGATCCAACCATTAAACCATGAATTGGTAACTTTTTCGGTTCAATACACTACAAGAAAAGAGGGGTATGGTCACATTGCTTTAGTAGCAGCCAAAAAATCTATGACTAAAATATAATATATAGTTGTGCACATACTCTACTCGTTGCTAAAAACATTGGTATATGGTGGGAAAATTTCTTGGGAAGGCATATAGCTGTGGTGATTGATTAGCCATTACCATAGAAGGTCTTACAAGGGCAACCCTTTCTTGGCCTGCTACCATAGAAGGTCTTATAGGGGCAGCCCTTTTTTGGCTCGTTACCATAGCAAGGCCTACAAATGCAACCCTCTTAGGCCGTAGATATGGGATTTTAAAGCCACCACTGCCATATAGGCCCATATAAAAGCTGGCCCTATGGATTGAAATCTCTTCACTATCAAGACAAAGATTTAAATCTGTTTCACCTTTAAGAGACTCAAACCCTAATAGCAAGAGTTGCTTAATTTAGGATTATGCCTTAGTTAATCAGCTTTCATCTTTTCTTTTATAGAGATTTCATTTCTAAACTGTAAAACAAGTGGATTTCTACATTTCATAAAGTTCCATGCCCTCAACAACAACTCCTAAGGTTTTTTTCTCTCTCTAGATTTTTTTGCATTTTCTTCAACCCCACAACATTTCTAGGGATTGATATCGAATTCAATTGCATTCGAGCATTTCAATGTCAATAGCTATTGTTTGAAAATTTTGTAATGTTATTGATTTATGATTTGATGTTTGGGGATGTTTTGTGTGGTTTGTTCGCATTTTTTAGGGCTTCATTGTTTTTTATTTTTCCAACATTGCCATTTGAAATCCATGGCTTGTTTCATGAAGGAAGTGCTATTGGTGGTGATTTATGGAACCAAAGTCTTCATAGCAAGGAAAACCATTTTAATGATAGTAACTCAACTTCATTTTGATCACATTCCAATTGATTAGTAACAGAAATAGAGCCATAAGCACCATTAGTAGCCAAATATTGAACTACACTTTTTCCTTAAATTAAAAAAGAATGCCACACTACCATTAGTATTTTGTGAATAAGATTAACAAATAGCAATAGACAAGTAATAGAACAAGGACAAATGAGATCAGCAGCCTTTGCTTCATATTAACATTTGAATCTCTAAGTAGTGCCTTCTCCTGTACCAAGTAGGATAATAACAAAGGAAAAAAAATTGACTATTTATTCTGATTTGTCATGTCAGGGAATCCTGTGACACGTTGGGCATTTGTAGATTTTGGTGTTGGACTAGGTCTTGGATCTGCATACATAGAGTGCTCTCAAAAGTTTGGTGGATACCCTACAAAGTTTCTGCCTCCTAAGATTTCAAATGTTCCTTCTCAAGTGGGAGCTATCCAAACATATAAATTGTTCTACATAGGTTTTAATTTGTGGAATCTTTTGGTGGTATTCTCTTATTCTCTTCTATATTTGACTCTAAGGCTAGTCTTGGGTGCATATTGGCTTTTATTGTACACATGCCTGAGAAAACAACATCAAAATGTTATTTTCTAGAGATCTAATCTGCAAGAAATCCTTTAGGCTTGATCTAGTGTATGTTGAGGAATTCATATTGTGAAGAAACAAAGTTTATTGAAGTTAGGAATGTAAAAAGAGAGGTGAGTTTGGTAGAAGGTGAAATAGTGAATACCGGAAAGAATATGAAATCTAATTGAACCTAATAAGGTTTTTTTTTTTTTAAATAAAAAAAATACTACTTGCTGAATCAAAAATATTGCTCATGTAGCTGCAGATTCCATTGATTCCCTTTGAACCATAAATTTTGTTATCATTTTAGATATGTATGATTTGGTGGTTTATGACTTAGTTGTTTAATTTTTTATTTTTTGGGTCTACTTTACTGGTAGGAATGTGCATATGGGTTATTTACTTTGAAGATAACACCCTTCTTGAAGAATATACATAGATTAATGGAAATTTACATCTCCCATAACCTCTTTTTTTGTAATCCTCTTATAACATCAATATTGTAGTTGGGTATATTAATGACCAATAAATCAAACCATGATCTTGATCTCATAGGGAATGCTTCGAGTGTTTGATATATTAAGTTTATTGAAGATTAGACAATGGATTATTTGATGACCTGTGGATGATGTGTAACTGTAGCTTCTAAACACCCATCTTACATACTAGTAAACCCATTAAAATAAATTCTTTCTCCAAGATAGTTGTGAATATTATTTAACTCATTTTATCCCCTCACTCCCATGTTGTCTAACATTTGTTCTTGTGTCTTCAAGCCATGTGCATGGTAACACATAACAAGATCACAGTTATAAAGTATGCCCATGGGATTTAGAATATTTGAGAATCAATTGTAACAATTTTGATTAAAAGAATCGACTGTAACAGTGCTTTAAGTTGTAAACTAGTAACAAATGAATTTAATGATTTTTTCAGTTATTTTCATGTATTCTTCTAATTAAATGGTTATTTTATCATGGAAATCCAACAGTCATGGAAGAGTCATTGAATTGGAGGATTCTAGAATCTTCGCATTGGTTGAGAGTGGAAACATCTTTTTGATGTTTGGTTCCTTTAGAAAGGTATCATTTGTTTGGTATACTTGTTTTTCCTAGTTCTGTTGTGATCTTTCTTACATGTTATTCTCTTTTTTGGATGATAAGTTAATATTGATGGCACATTAGTTGTTTAGATAGGTAGAAATATTGATTTTCTCCTTTTCTTTTTACTACTACTTGCATTTTTTTTCTTGGCAGGCTTGAAACATTAATTTTGCATAGAGTAATTAACTGTATGGGATATAGTAGTCTTGAAACAGGAACTACATCACCCTTCACATAACAAAATCCATGTTATATGCATTTATCATCACATAGGTGCAATTCTTAGTTACTAAATAATATAGAAATGGGTGAATCCACCTAACAGGACATAAGATCACCCAAATTTCAGCATTCTAAATTAAATCCAATGTTTAAAGAAGACAACAACTCTTTAGATTGTCCATCTCCTCAAATCCCTAAAGCTATCTAAAGAAGTGCTTATGATATGCATATAACAACCATTTGCTTTCAAGGCATCCAATTTCAAGTCAAGTAATTGCATTATTGGAAGTGAATGAAAATACCTATTATAATGGGACTAATTAATACATCTAAGACACTAAGACTTTCTCAACACGTAAAACATCAACCTTCTTATGGTGAAGTTTCAAAGACCTCTTAGAATTCTTGTCTTATGGTGATTATGAGTTCTTTACAATCTTTATTTTATAGGATTTTTTTTCATGAACATTTACTAGATGCTTGAATCTATGTTAAGGAAAACCTCTATTGATGTTTGACTTGCCATGCTGATCTGACCCCTTAGTTTGATAAATCTAAAATTCAAGTACTAGATGTTTGAATCCTAATCTATTACACTTGGATATTTCATTCTTATTCCTTTATTTATCTTATAAATTCTTTTTTTAGTCCTGCACTCTTTGCTTTAAATCATGATTCATCAATATTTGACTTATCAGTTCTAACGCCATAAACTACAAAACAGATAATTTACAATGTTCACCAATACAAAGGTGAGAGTCATTTAGTAGTAAAGAAAAATAATGAGATTTGTTTCTTTATTTTTATTGGTTCCTCATCTTCTATATAAATAAGAAAATTTCTCACTTTAGTTCTTCATATATGCATGCAAGAAACCTTAGACTTCCCATTCAAGCATCCTTGTGAAACAAAAATTTCTCTTATGACATACTAAAGACATTTAAGTTGTTAAAGAGTGAAAATGGTTCTATCAATGACTTATTTCAAGTTGACAACTTCTCAATTTGTCTAGCATGTGATTAAGATTTGTTTGTCTACAAATGATACTTGAATTGTCTGATTGGACAGTATAGGAAAACATAATATCTATGAAGTTATTCTCTTATGTTTGATTCATTTTTAAGACATTTCAGAAGCTATCCCTTTGTTATCTAGGTGCATATTTGGACAAGGTCAAATAATATGCCTTGCACATTTTGTGTACTTGGAGAACTATAGGGAAATATTGTCGATTTTTTTTAAAATGAATTGAAACATATTAAAGTTTGACTTATAAAGATTATGTATTCCTATATGGAATAGGAACCGTCACCTAAATTAGGAAGTTGGAGATGTTAGAATGCACACAACATGCATCGTAAGTTGACATGCTCAAATTAATTTTCATGTAGTTGAAGGAAACAATTGCGAAAATGTCAATGGATAAAAATTGGATGAAAAAGTCAAGGGTGAGCCTAGAATACGATAATGAGGTTTTAAAGTTCTTGGAATTTGTCTTCAACAATGCCCCTAGAAGTGATAAGTTACCATGTCTGTGTGTTCATTGCAACAACTGTCTAGTGCAAAATAGAAAAGTTATGCATAGCCATATGCAAAACTATGGGATAGTTAGAAACTATGTCTGTTGGCTAATGCATGGTGAATATGAGTTTGATGAGTAAACATATAATGATGACTTTGAAGATGAACCTCGTGATGATATGCATGAATTGCTACGTGATGCATTTGCAATGCCAAAAACTAATAATGTGTTAGAAGAAAATGAAATTCCACATGAAGAACCGAATGTCAAAGCAAAAAAATTTTACAATTTTTTAAAGGATGTTGAGAAAGAATTATATCCTGGTTGTAACAAATTCACGAAGTTAGCTTTCATCGTAAGGTTGATTCACATGAAGTGTCTCAATGGATGAAGCAATAAATCATTCACAATGTTATTAGAACTATTGAAGGAGGCACTTCCTAAGGATGATAATTTTCCAGACAATTATTATGAAGCAAAAAAAAAAAAAAACTTCATGATCTTGGGCTTAATTACAAAAAGATAGATGCATGCCCTCATAATTGCATGTTGTTTACAAAGGAGAATGTAAATGCTAACAAATGTACCTTTGTGGTACCTCTAGATGGAAGAATGTCGAGTGTAACTCTATGGATGATTCAGGAACATGTTCAAAGGATAAGAAAATTTATGTTAAGGTTTTGCGACACTTTCCTCTAATACTAGGCTTTAGAGGTTATTTATGTTATCAAAAATGATTTCCTACATGAAGTGGCATGCACAAGTTCGCATGACTAATGGCTTGATGAGACATCTAGTAGACTCTTTGTCTTGGAAAAAGTTTGATTCTTTACATCCTACATTTGCATCAGAGCATCGCAACATTAGGCTAGTGTTGGCTAGTGATGGTTTCAATCCATTTAGCAATATGTCTATTACCTATAGCATGTGGCCAATTGTTCTTATCCTATACAACTTACCACCATGGATATGCATGAAGCAACAATTTTTCATGTTATCGTTGCTTATTCCAGGTCCAACTACTCCTAGAAATGACATTGATGTGTACTTACAACCCTTAATAGATGAATTGCAAGAACTATGGGATCATGGAATTACTACATATGATGTTGCGAGTAAACAAAATTTCCACATGCATGCAGCTATATTATGGACAATTAGTAACTTGCTTGCATATGCAAACCTTTTAGGGTGGAGTAAAAATGGAAAATTTGCTTGTCCTTCTTGCAATAAAGAAACTTGTTCCTATCAATTACAACATGGGAGAAAATTTTGTTACATGGGTCATCGCCACTTTCTTCCAACTAATCATAGGTTTAGATATGATAAAAGGTCCTTTAATGGTGAAGAGGAACTTAGAATACCACCTACACAATTATCTGGGGTTGATGTGTTACAATAATTAGAACAATTAGAACCAATTGTTTTGGGGAAGTCATAAAAAAGAAAACAAGAAAATACTATACATCAGCACAATTGGAAGAAAAATAGTATCTTTTTTCAATTACTATATTGGAAAACACTCATCTTACGTCATAATTTAGACATAATGCATATTGAGAAGAAAGTGTGTGATAGTATAATTGGGACATTGTTGAACATTGAAGGGAAAACTAAGGGCAATCTAAATATTCATTTAGATTTACAAGCTTTGGGCATTAGAAGCCAACTTTACTCAATAGAAAAGGGGAACAAAATTGTTTTACCCGCAGCATGTTACTCACTAACTCTAGCTAAGAGGAAGGAATTTTGTAAGATTTTTCAATCAATGAAGGTTCCTAATGGTTATTCTTTAAATATATCTCGATGTGTACAACTCAATGAAAGGAAAATATATGGTCTAAAGTCACATGATTGTCATGTTATGGTGCAACAACTTCTCCCTCTTGCAATTCGTGGAGTTTTGCATAAGAATGTATCTGGAGTTATCATTGAATTGTGCAACTTTTTCAAACAACTGTATTCAAAGGTCTTATCAACATATCAATTACAAAAGTTGAAGAATGGTATCATTGTCATATTATGTAAACTAGAGTGGATATTTCCCCCATCATTCTTTGATATTATGGTGTATCTACCGGTGCAAATGAGCCAAAGATTGTCGGACCTATGTAATGTCGTTGGATGTACCCTATTGAACGGTATTATTATGATTATATACTCTTCATTTAACATTACTTCATATTATATTCAATCCATTAACATGTTTATTTTTTTTAACATATTGTTGATAATAGGTACCTACACACTTTAAAGTCATACGTGCGTAATAGGACTTATCCAAAAGGTTCTATTATAGAAGGTTACCTTGTTAAGGAATGTACAACATTCTGTTCTAGGTGCTTGAATGGTGTGGAAACAAAGTATAATCGCACTAATGGAAATTTTGTTTGTTTGACCAACACAAAAGATGAAGGGTTCATTATTTTCAAAAACATTGGGCGTGCATTAGGAAGGTCTACATGTCGTAAACTTAGTTCAAAAAAATGGAAACAAATACATTTATATGTGTTAACAAATTGTGAAGATGTGATTCCATTCATTAAGTAAGAAATTTATATGAATTTTAATTAAAACTCTAGTTTAAATTCTTAATTGATGTTTCTTTAATTCACAGGGAGCCTAAGCACACCATTAGGTCTAAACATCGTATATCTGCTTGAGATATAGATTTGATTCATAATAAGGAATTTATGAAGTGGTTTGAAAGACGTGTAAGTATATTCCTTATTAATTATTTTGTTTTATATTATGATTATATTGAATTCAATCTCATTATTGCATTGTAGGTTGCACAATTGCATCGTGAAGGTCATATATCTATACGTCTTCTAGCATTATCACATGGTCTGAATCCATCTATTACATGCTTCAAAGGATACATTATTAATGGATTTAGATTTCACACCAAAGAGCGTGATAACAAAAGAAAGACTCAAAATAGTGGAGTTGTTGTAGTTGCAGAAACATCAAGTTTTACAAGCGCTTGAGATATGAATCCAATTGCAGGCAATGTCCCCTATTATGGTGTCCTTATTGAAGTTGTTGAATTGCATTACCTTGGTGGAAATAGGGTTATTTTATTCAAGTGTGATTGGTGGGATGTTATAAATGTTGGAAGAGGAATAAAAAAGGATGAGTATGACTACATTTCTATTAATTTTACATGAACATTATCCACAAATGAACCATTTGTGCTTGCATCTCAAGCCAAACAAGTGTTCTATGTGAAGAACTCAAATGAATCATATTGGTATGCAGTCATAGAGATGCACCCCCAAGACCTATATCATATGAGTGGGGACATATCTAATGGTGATTTTGAACTATTTCAAAAAAGTGAATCACATGATGATCACCTACCTATCTCAGAGTTGGCTGATGAAGATACAATTGTGTGGAATAGAAATGATGTTTTAGGAGAAACCATCCTAAAAAAATAATGTAGTTCCTCAAAAAGAAAACAAAAATGAAGAAGATGAAGACTGATGTTTCATGGTAGTATGATTTAACCCTCTTCGTCAACTGTCCATGTTGAACTTTGATATAGTATTAGACCATGTCTCACCATCGTGGCAAGCTTAAGCAAGTGATTGCACCCAATATTTTCAACCATGGGCATACGACATGTACTCATGATTTAGTGCATATTTCTTACTTACCTACCTAACCTGATGGCTCTGAGTCAAGTGTTTTTGGTATGACAATGACATTTAAAGTCATAACCATATATGTATGCTCATGTAATTTATTAATTAATGTTTTGTAATTGTTATGTTCCAATAGGGTTGTCTTTGGGTCAAAAGAGGAAACGTGATCTAACACGTAATATTGGTCTATCGGGATTGAGACTTAGGGAGAGAGTAGAAGTTTCCTTCAATGAGTATGGTCAATTGGTGAATGAAATAAAGGGAATTTGTCTACAAAGCTACTTGGGGACCCTTGTATGTAATCAACACAATGTTCCTCTTCAGGTTAATGATTGGTCATGTGTTCTAGTTGATGACAAGGAAAAGATATGGGCCCTTGTTTTGGTATGTTTTTTCTTTCAGATTAATGTGAAATGAAATATTATTCTTGTCTTACTTTATGACTAATGTTTGAATCAATTTCAAGATAAGTTTGATGTTGATGAGGATCTAAAAGACTATATATTATCCTTAGCCTCAGGTAAATATAGAAGTTACAGAAACAAAATGAAAGTAACTTACTATAACCCTTGGGCTATAGATGAGAAAAGATTAAGGCATAAGCCACCATTTGTTTCTAATGTTGATTGGAGATGGCTTGTCCATTTTTGGAGTTCTAAAGGGGTACAAATAATATTCCAATGACAAGTATTTTTTTTAATGACCATATATTTACTTTTATTTACTTCACATTTATATTTGTATCAAATGTAGGTCATCTCTAAAAGAAACAAGGAAAATAGAGTTAAACAAAATATTAATCACACATCAGGGTCTAAAAAGTTTGCATAACTTCGTTATGAACAAGTTAGTACACCATTTTTAACAATGTTATTTGTGATGAGTTTATCATAGTATAATAATTTAAATATAAGTTGTTTTTTATTTTCAACATGACAGACACGATTAAAGGGGGATGGCACACAACCAAATAGGATAGAGATGTTCAAGCTCTCACACACACACACACAAGGATGGAACCCCCATTGACAATGCATCCCATGAAATTATGGTAAGTACTTAATTTCTTTTCATAATAATTATTGGAGAAAAATAATGATATGCTTATATGTTAATCTAAGAGTGAATTTTCCTTAACCATCCTTGTAGGCCCAATTTGAGAAGATTATGGTAGCTCAAACACAATCACAAATGGGAGAGTCTTCATCATCCACTCCATTATCAATGGATGACATCTACACACAAGTAATGGGCTTGGAAAGAAATGGTCGTGTACATGGTTTTGGGTTTGGTGCAACTCCTACATTAGTATTTGGAGCCACAACCAAAAAAGAGACAAATGCAGCCCTTGCATCAAAGCTTAAGGAAACACAAAAAGAAATAGTTCTTTTTAAACAACGTGAAGAGGAGATGCAACTACAAGTTCAAAATCAACAAGAGCAATTACAACAACAAGGACAATTGCAGCAAGAACAAGGATAGTTACATTAGCAATAAAAACAAATGGAGATGATGCAACAACACATGCAACTGATGCAAACTATGATGCAACAAATGTTTCAGTTTCAGCAAGGAAAGGGCCAACAAGGCCCATCTTCTACTTGATTGATGTCTACTTTGGATATTTATAGTTGGATATTACTTTTAAAAATAGAAAAGTTTCAAAATTGTAAAAAAAGTTAATTTTAGGGCAATGTTGATGTTGTAGCAAAACTCCTAGTACAAAAAGATCTATGGAACGCTTCTTGTTCTGAGTCAAGGCTCTTCTTCACACTACTTCAAGTGAATGCTTTTTGTGGATGGATATTAATGGTTTCTTCCATTATTTCTTTTGTTTTATTATAAATAATGTTTTTCATTCATTGGTTTATTGAATGTGCAGGGAACACTGGGAGATCTGAGTAAGGGAGGAAGAAATCTTTCTTTAGACCATATTGAACTGGTATGTACCATGAGGAAGACCTGCTACACTGTATTCTCAATAGGTTTTTTTTTTTCTTTTTTTTTTCTTTTTTATCTTCAATGCAAGAAATAGATGTACTTTTTGATACATCCAGCATAAATAAGCTTGTTTTGTTGTCAACAATATCTTTTATGCCATGTCACTGATTCAAAGTTCTGGTGTCAGAAAGAATGCCGGAACTTTAATTATCAGGAAAGAACAAGGTGATGACCCAAATTTAATTATCTAAGCTTTATCTTCACTTTTTTTTCATAAAAATTCTGTATATAATTTGTTTTGGAACCATGGAGCACAAGTGGCCATGTTTTAGATGCTTTTGCTTTCGAATTTTGTCTTTCTCTGGTGGTAGTTTCTTACATTCTTATTAGGAATCCCTTCAACTAGAATTGCTATCTGAACACCTCAATACACGAATAGATTACTATGCTAGTCCCTGTTGAAAAGTTGTTCCTTTTTATTTGTCAGCTACAACAAGCTCTCACCACCCATCATTATCCAAAAGCAGATTTTATGGTTTCAGGTCACAATGTTCAACCTGAATAGGGCATGACAGCCCCCATGGGGATACATACTCCAAGCCATGGGCAATATATGTTGCTATTTCCATTCTTTCCCTCAATTTCAATTTACTAGCTCCTCCTTCTGATCCCCCAACATAATACTGATGCTGTTCCAAGTTTATGTTTCAATGCTGCCTTCTTTAGCTCTGCATCCTTCTTTGCCTTGTTACCTTTAAGAAAGTTAGTTACATATCTATTAGTTATCATTTTTATCTGATTTCATGGTGTATTGATCTTTGGTTATCTGTTGCTGAGTTATTTTTCTAAATGCTCCAAGTTTGATTTCTGTTCTCTTTCTTAAATAATGTTACACTAATATTTTTAAGGTTGTATGCAATGGGCACCAATTGATCATGAGACATGGGATATTCCCCTTTTTCTTGTAACCATCTCTTGTTAAATTTCAAGTATGCTTTTGGTGGCACAGGTTGATGTTGGAGATTTTCTGCCTTTCAAATCCTAGGTTCTTTTCACTTAACTTGAGAACCCCAAACAGCCTCTAATCAACATTGAAGTTGTTTCCCATGTTACAAGGCCAGAGCTTAGGTCTAATGTTGAAGATTAGCACTTTCAAAAAAGGAAAGTGGCCATACTTGGTTAGCACTTTCAAATAAAGTTGAATATGTTTTATGTTGGTTTAATGTTCACATATTCCCTATTTCTTTATCTTAATGCCTGTGCAGGTGTCCAATAGATTCTACTTCTCTTTCACTGTCCACTCAGAGTCACATATTCCCTATTTCTTTATTTTAATGCCTAGTTGTGCTGGTGTCCAATAGATTCTACTTCTCTTTCATTGTCCACCCAGAGTCTAAGGCCACGACGAATGGATTTGGACTTCAGAATGTGGTTCCAGCAACAGAAGAGGAAGCATGCCACATTCTGAAGCGCATGGATGCTGAGAGTTTGTTGCGAGAAAAAGGTGAAACAGGAGAATAGACAGTAAAGAGGATGCCTTGTTGCAGAAAGTCGAAAGAGTACTAAAATTAATGCTACTTTTCTAATATTATATCATGGGTTTCTACTCTGTAAGTCTGAACACAAAGTCATGCAGATTTAATAACACAATTTATATTACCATTAGAAAGTAATAAAATTCATAGTTATCCAGCCCCAGATCCCCATTTTGGTCTAGGGCTTCAAAAAGAGATTTGCTTATGTCAAAAGGTACATAGAATGCTTGGAGGATCATGACCATCAAATTATTCTTTGTTTGAGAATAAAGACAAGATCATTTAATACTAGTTGTTGCCTCCTGTTTCTGACTTGCAGCCTCTTGTGAGGTTCCCTGTAGACTTTATTTGGTTTAACCTCTCAAAATGTGCCTATTTGATCATGAGTTTCCTTGTGTGAACTTGAAATTCTCCATGGTGGTTGCTTCTGATAGAATTAAGGTCTCATCCTAACTTGGATTGCTTCTACGGTAGTAGCACCGCTGTTACTATCGTGAGATGGGTATGGAAGGAACCCATACCCCTCTGCTTCTTCCACTTCTTTTTTTTTCTTCTTTTTTATATTTATATCTGGATATTACTTTGAACCATGGAAAAGTTTCAAAATTATAAGAAAAGTTAATTTTAATATTTTTATAAAAATGTTGTCAGGCATGCCTTACATTCTTTTATTATTTTCTCATAACATAAGCCTTGATGAATCTATTGGTGGTTCAATGTTTCCATGTGGAAGAAATCCACATATATTCTTCTTCTTCTTGAAAACGGTATCATGCGTCATAGCTCTTGTAATGATATAGCACAGCAAAACGGAGTGGTTGAAAGAAAAAACAAACATCTTTTAGAAGTTTCTACATTGTTATTGTTTTCAACGAAAGTTCCTAAGTCTTTGTGAGGATAGGCAATTTTAACAGCAACTTATTTGATTAATAGGATGCCCATATGAGTTCTAAAATTTAAAACTCCATTTGATGTTTTCTAAACTTTTTTCCCCACATTACGGATTTTCTCTTATTTACCTTTGAAAATCTTTGGTTGCACTACATTTGTTCACATTCATCAGCATAATCATGGAAAACTTTATCCAAGGGCTAGAAAGTGCATGTTTGTTGGGTATTCTCCCACACAAAAGGGATATTAGTGTTTTGACCCAATTTCTAGAAAAATGTATGTTACAATGGATGAGACCTTTTTTGAAACAAAATATTTCTTCCATATGGCTCATCTTTAAGGGGAGAGATCATGTGAAGATTCAAATCCTATGAGTTTTCTAGAGGTGTTTGAGAGTGAAGAATTAGATAGTGAATCGGGCTTGAATTAGATAATGGATTTAGCTGTAGTGAAAGTTTAGGCTCAAGCTATAAGGAGAATATAGGCATGGGTAGTGGATAGAATATGATACTGATTTCTCAGGACCCAAGGCCAACATTAGAAAATGGTAGATCACCTCTAGAAAATACTGAATAGCCATAACCAAGTCTGGAATTAATATTTTAGGTGCTAAAAGTGAGGGACATGCTACTAATATGCCAAAAAAAAAAAAAAAAAAGTTCAAAACACTAGAGAAATAAATACTATTACAAATACAGATAAATAATTGATTGCCTACTCAATGAGGAACCTAAGGCAAAGAAATGATTATTTCACTTTGCTACTAGGCCATGATTCCAATATGAGGATAGATCATTTGAAAAGACATGAGTAAGGTAAAAACTCTCCTTTCAAATATGATCTACATAACTTCATTTCCCTTTTTGTGTCATACCATGATTTGAGTGTTCCAATTGTCAATAGGAAAGGTGTTAGGTCCTGTACTAAACATCCTTTGTCTAATTTTGTGTCATATAAGTGGTTATCTCCCTCATTTGCTGCATTCACTTCACAACTTTCTAGTGTTCAAATTCCCAAAAGTGTGTTGGATGCTCTAATTGTTCCCGAATGGAAGGAAGTTGTTCTTGAGGAGATGAGTGCTCTTGAAAAGAACATGACCTGGGATGTAGTAACTTTACCAAAGGGAAAAACTACTGTTGGGTGCAAGTGGATGCTCACAATTAAGTACAACTCTGCTAGGTCACTATATAGATATAAAGCTTGACTTGTTGCCAAAGGATTCACTCAAACCTATGGCATAGATTACTTAGAAACATTTACACTGGTGGTTAAGCTGAGCATAGTAAGAGTACTCCTTTCAATAGCTGCGAATGTGGATTGGCCCCTACAACAATTAGACGTAAAAAAATGTTTTTCTCAATGAAGGTCAAAAAGAAGAAGTTTACATGGATTCTCCTTTAAGTTTTGAAGATAAATTTGGCTCGAAGGTGTGCAAGTTAAAAAAAAAAAATTCCTTATATGGGCTCAAACAGTCTCTGAGAGCCTTCTTTGAGAAGTTCATAAGGTTAGTAAAGAAGCAAGGTTACACTCAAGGCCAAACTGACCATACTATGGTCATGAAGTTTTCAGCAAAGGGAAAAGTAGCAATTTTGATAGTCTACTTTGATGACACTTTTCTAACAGGAGATGACATGACAGAGATGAACTGATTGAAGAGTTTCTTGGCAACATAATTTGAACCAAAGGACTTGGGCTCACTAAAGTATTTTTCTGAAGATGGAAGTTGCTTGTTCTAAGAAAGGGGTTGTTATTTCACAACGGAAATATGTATTGGATCTTTTTGAAGAAATAGGAGTGAGTGGTTGTTCACCAGTTGATACTCCAATGGATCCTAATATGAAGTTATGGGAAAAAGACGAATGAACTCTAGTAGATACTGTTCGATATCAAAGATTGGTATGCAAGCTGATTTTCTTATCGCATACTCAACCTGACATTGCTTTTGCAATCAATATGGTTAGTCAATTTATGCATGCTCCTTATGAAGAGCATCTTGAAGCAATCTACCGAATTCTCAGATACTTGAAAAATACGTTAGGGAAAGGATTACAATTTTGTAAAAGTGAGTAGAGAAATATTGAGGTGTTCATAGACACAGATTGGGCTGAATCAGTTACAGATAGAAGATCAACCTCTAGGTACTGTATTTTTTTGTGGGAAAATTTAGTAACTTAGAAAAGTAAGAAGCAAAGTGTGGTAGCTCGAAGTAGTGCTAAAGTCGAGTTCAAAGCAATAACACATGGAGTTTGTGAATTATTATGGTTAAAGAAAGTCTTGGAGGAGCTACAGCAAGAAGTAGAACATCCAATGAAGTTATACTATGATAATATGCTAACTATTAGCATTGCACATAACCCTATCCAACATAACCGCACCAAGCATGTGGAAATTCATCAACACTTCATAAAGGAGAAACTTGAAGATGGCATCATCTGCTTCCCATTCATTCCTTCAACTCAAAAAAACTGCTAACATTTTGACAAAGGGACTTCTTTGACCTAATTTCAAGCATCTAATTAGCAAGTTGGGCATGATAGATATCCATGCTCCACCTTGAGGGAGAGTACCGAAAAGATAGGTTTTTTAGTTTAGATTTTATAGGTTTTTTAGTTTAGATTTTTGTTAAAAAAATCATAATCTATTGATTAGATATTTAGTAGGTTGTTATCTCTGTTCCTATTTTCATGTTCCAATTTGTTAGGATGTTAATATTCTCTTGGAAGAGATTTATATTTAACTTGTAATTTGCAACTTATGCAATAAAATGAATGATTTTTTTTCCCCTAAAATCTTTAGGTTATTTGCATTTGTTTGCCTCTCTCTCCCTTGTCTGTCTATGTCTCTCCATATGCAGGTATGGGGTTGCACATGAGAGAAGGTGTTAAGAGCATGATATGCATGTTGAGCCAAAATCCTACAAATTTAAGTTTTTAGGAAAATTGGTTATTTAACAAAAAGTATGTTTACCTACCACTTATTGGTGAACATCAAAAGTATATTCACCTCATGCAATGCATTTTAGAACCAACACCCTAATAGTGAATATCAAAACTTTCAATCCTATTTCTTGAGAATTGAAGTGGTTCATTTAAGAACAAAAGCATATTCTTTATCTTCTTAAAGAAATAGGATGCTCGGATGTAAGCCTATTGACACACTTATTGAACAAAATCATATGCTTGAAGTGGCTTATTTAAGAAATGGTATTTTTATTTCCCAACAAAATAATATTTTTGATCTTAAAAAAAATGGGATGTTCAATTATAAACCTATTGAAAGAAAGCATAAGCTTGGAGAAGCATTAGAAGATGTAGTTGTAGATAAGGAGAGCTACTAGAGTCTAGTTAGGAGGTTCATTTATTTCTCTCACATGAGACCTAACATAGCCTACTTAGTGAGTATAGTAAGCTAGTTCATGCATTCCCTTAAAGAGGCTCACTTACAAGTTACACAGAATTTTACGATACCTAAAATCCACTCTAGGTAAGCTTATACTCTTCAAAAAAATGAAGTGTTAAGTTTGGAAGCCTACATTGACATAGATTGGTCAGATTAGTAGTAGACCATAAATCAATTTATGAGTATTTTGCTAATCTTGGAGAAATTTTGGTGACATGGAGAAGCAACAAACAAAGTGTCGTTGCTAGGTCCAATGCACAAGCAAAGTTTACAGCCATAACATAAGGAATCTATGAACTACCTTGGTTGAAAATCATTCTTGATGATCTTGTAGTGAAGTGGAAGGGGACTAAGAAGTTATATTGTGATAATAAATAAAAAACTGGTCATAATCTAGTTCAACGTGATCATACAAAACAAGTTGAAATGGATCAACACTTTGTCAAAGAGAAGTTATATAGTCCTATTTGTACTCCTTATGTTTCAATAGGTGAGCAACTTGCTAATATCCTAGTAAAAAGTCGACTGAGTCATTCATTTTAGAAGATAATTGGCAAGCTAGAAATGGATAACATTTACTCATTAGCTTGAGAGGGACTCTCGATAAATTTGATTGAAGATACCATAAAATAAACTCCCTAATTTCCAAGATTTGATTGAAAAAACCATAAATTAATTCCCTGATTTATGGGATTGTGTAGTTATATAATTCCCCAGTTTTGGAGATTGTATAGTTGTATATTTCTTGTTTTATTTGTAGGGTAGAATATTTCTAAGAATTAATCAACTTCATTATTTTGTGTAATTTACTTTCCTAATTTTGTAGGACTTTATACTATAAATATTATATCATTTTGTTAGAAACACAATGAATAAAAAGTCTTTTTTTTTCCACAAACTCATTGAACTCCTCTAGGAAAAACCAAACTATAGGACTTGAGGTGTCAAGGGGTTCTTTTGTCAACCAGAAGATATGCCAATCTCAAATTTTCTCACTGAGAGTAAATTAATAGCTCTTCCTTTCTTAATTTGCTCTTTGCTTGATGCCAAAATAATTTTCCTAGAATCCTTATGAAATGTGTAGGTATTTCCTGATATCATGTATCACTTTGTTATCATATTCGGTGGCCTACCAAATATCAGAAGATATGCATCCATGCCAGTACATCTTACAAAACCTTACCCACATATCGAGCACCAAGAGAACTAGGACCTCATATCCTTTGTGGAACCAATAGAGTTTGTCTAACCATATGTGTTGTACCTTCTTTAGCTTGAATTTGTTGACTGCCTCTTTAGTTATGAAGTTGTTGCAATAGCAACCATCTGCGACAAGCTTCCAAACGTTCCCTCTGATGGTTATGATGTCTTGATGATTTTAGAATGCAGCTAAACTCTACATTCTCCATTTGAGGGGGCAAAAAATTCCTCTCTCATGGTCAGAGTGGGTCCTGTATCTCCACATAATATTTTCATCCTTCTCCTCACCAGTGGCCTCTGCTGATCACCATAGCTTGCCTTTTCTCCTTCCAGCAGAATTTTCTCTTCATCATTCTAGAATCATGAGCTACTTTTCTTTGTGGCTGTGGGATTTTCTATAGACAGAATATTTATGGACCGTTCCACAAACTTGAACCACTCTATTCAGGATCCATTGAATTGTGGCCTGCACTTTAGTTGGGATTGATCCAATTGTGCCTTTCCTGGAACAAAACCTATTTGCTACTAAGATTTGTCTTTCTACGATTGCTGTCTGCAGCAGGTTTTTCTATGCATTACTTTGGTCAAGTTTAGATTGACTCATAAACTTACCAGACTCAATGTTGTTTCCTTCCTTGGGTATAATTAACTTGTTCTCAAGGAGTAGCTTTCAAGGGACCCATGCTATGAATGAATGCTTCCATCTATCTTCTAAGGTTAATTAACATGGCTACCATTAGCTCTTGAGCAGTACCCATTTTGTTATAATCTGGGGCTAGGCAATGTAATGTGGATGATTCCTCCTTGGCATGCTGTAGTCCTCCACACAGCAAACCAATAAATAAATAAAAAACAATGAATTGATGCCGAATGAGTTCTAACTATGACCAATGCTTTCAAAACCGGACCGGACATTGAACTAGAAAAGTTATCGGTTCACGGTTCACTAGTCAAACTGATAATCGAACCGCGGTCGAATCGATGACATCATAAATATATAATTTATATTTTACTAAAATTAAAAATAATTTTAAATACATATAATTAAAAATTAATAGTATTTGTAATATTATTTATTTATTTTTATATAAATGTATTAACATTTTTAACTTATTAAACAAAATATATACAATATTTAAATATGAAAAGAAAATGATAAAAATCGTATTTAAATATTAAACATATTGAAAATGAAAAAAAAATTATATTGTGTGTATATATATATATATATATATATATATTATTTTTTAAAATAACCTATATGGTTGTTCCTTGTTAAATTTCAGGGTAAGGATAGTTGCAGTAGAGGGGATAATATTGTATTGGGAACCTTGAGGCCTATGGTTCAAGCTCTCCTGCTTGCAACAAAAAAAGTTGAGTTTTTCCTTAAATTTCTTCACATTGATCCACATCGGAAGTGAGAGAAAGCATAAATAGATTTATAAACCTCTTTCCATCCCTTGCAAATTAATTGGCTGTCGGGCTAGACCACCGGGCTATTTTGCCAAGAAGACTACGTCATAGGAGTGGACATTGGGCCAAAGGAAATATGGGTTGCTCTTTTGCCAAAAAGAAAAGGAGCGTTCGGTCCTTAAAGAACCATCTGCCTCACCAGGGTCACCGGTCCAATTGTCGATTTAATCGGTTCAAGACTGATCCAACTAGTAGACGCCTTCGGACCAGAAAGCCCTTCCCCCGGCCTTTTAAAACAATGACTATGACAGAGAATACAGTAGAAACCCTTGAATAGGATGCAAAACTCCAACATTAATAGAATCAAATAAAAGCTTTCCCTTTTTGGTTCCATGCGGATTGCTTATAAATAATGGTCACTAATAAATATCTCTCCGAGTATAACTCTAGTTACATATGACTTTCTCGTAGGAAAAATTCGGCAAAGCAACAAAGATCAGTTGGCTTCATGGTACTGAATGTTGGACCCATCAGGAAATGGAAGGATAACATGGTACGTCAAAAGATAGGGGAAAAAAATGTGGAGGATAAAAATGATGAAGTGAATTACTAGAAGGCCTTCTTGTAGCCCCAAATATTGGTAAACTCATTAAACATCATTGAGAAGTTTTGAAGATGGTGAAAGAAGAATATTGATTGTGTGCATAAGAGTACGTGAACAAGAGTTGAAGGTTCCAAGCGGAGGTAGAAAATGACAAATGACTTCAAAGAACTGATTTCAAACATTAAATAACACTTCTCTTTACATTGCCTTGTGACTTTAGAACTATGACACAATTTATTTAGTCCAGTTAGATTGGATTGGGTTCCGCCTAGAAATAATAGTGAGATGATGACCATTTCTTTTAGGGGTTTGGGGAGTACTATTGGAGGCAACGTTCCATGACAAATCCCTGTTTTGTATTAATTTGGAGAGTATGGCGACAAAGAAATGTAAAGATCTTTGCGGACAAGTGGAAGACTTCGGAGATGATATGAGACCTAATTTATTATATTCCTCTTTTTGGACCTCTACTATTATAGCTGTCAAAGGGCATTCCTCTTAATGCTATTCAACTTGATCAGAATATGATATGTAGACCAAAAGGGTTAAAATAGTAAAAAGAGGAACATGCTTCAAGTTCTTTTTGTTGGAGTTGTATGAAACCCTAAGAAATGTTGAGAAATATTATCTCTTGTGGTACATTTTTTATGCATGTTGGAGAGGGTTTCTCTACTTTTATTTTTATCAGATTCTGTAAATTTGGAAAGAATTTCACATCCTTCAGTTGTATTTTTAATCCAGTTTAATGAAAAAAAAATTAAATAATTCTTCCAGTGAAATTTCGGCATCTCATTGGCTGAAAATGCTCTTCGGGATCATGGTGTTGTCCCTAATTAGATGGGATAAGATTTGTTGGGTGATACCAGAACCAATATTGTCAAAAAATAGAGTATGCAGGAAATGCCCTCAGAAGTCACACTTTTCCCCTTTAGGAAGATTGTTACTTTGTCTTAGCCTATGAGCATCATCTAGTTGTTTTTGTCTTCCATAGATGCATTGTTCATCAAGCTTTTAACAGCTACAGTTAACTAGGTTTTCAGTTTAACAATCTTGAAAGAAATAGACGTTGGTGAATGTTATTATTCACGCTTATGTCTCTTTTCTGCTATCAGTTGGATCATTCCAGTGAAAGGAGTTTTTCTTCACAAGACTATGCTAACATCAATGCTAACATCAATGCCTTGTGGGCATCTCTCATAATTGAAGAATGCACACGGCTTGATTTGACAGTACGAGTAATTTTGATAATCCATTCTATCCCTAGTTGGGGTCCCTTTTTTTTTATTTTTTTCTTCATTCTATTATTTTTGTGTAGCTCCAAGATCAAGATCATCTCCCCTTGCTATTGCTCCTTCCACTCATCCCCTTAAAACTTGTATGGCATGCTTTGATGAACGCTCTCTTCCATTTCATGCTCTTGGTTATGCAAGAGGATCTCATAAACGAACAGTAGTCATAACATCATTGGGCATTGCAGTATCGAATCTTCTTCCTGCCGTGAGTTTCATTTAATGTTAAGTGTTTATGTTATTAACTCATTTATTAGCTGCAACCAGACTTTTTGACATTGTATGGCTTCTTTTAGTTAATACGCTGACTCCATATTTTCTGGGTTTTATTTTTTCTGTGGGGTTGAGACTTGAAAAATGATAGTTGTAGTGGTTCATAAGAAAGTCAATACTAAAAATCTGCTTCAAATCAAGGGACTTCATAAAGCTAGAGGCTTGAATTCACATGTTCTCCGGAGGCAAAGTGAGGATTCCACTGGTAACCTGTTGTCTTGTGCTAGTACAGTTTGTCTTTGACAGTTGTTCAGTGGGGACCATAAGACGGATTCTCGATATGTTGGTAATCCCATTCTTTGATACCCAAACTCTCCAGCTTCACCAAGTGTGTTTGTGCCGACATGTCATGACATGGTGTGGGTGTGGGATCCCTGTGAGATACTACTGATTTTTCTTTGTATTGGTTACAAAAACCAATTCATTTTTTGACTAAAAAATAGTACACATATCTATAATAGTGTCTAAGAGTAAACTACCAATTTACAGCTGCCCTAATCCCTAGTTCACAGCCATCTTAGTCAATAGTTGACTATTACAGTTTTTCTTAATTTGTACATTAATTGACTAATTCTACTAGCTAATATTAACAGCTAATATAGCTCACCTAGAGCTGATCTGGCCTTAAGATTAGAAGATTCTGTTGATTACTTAACTAAAGGCAGAAAATAGAAACTTAAACTGTACTAAAATCATATCAATTAATATATTTACAGGGCTAAATAACTAGACAAAAGCAAAAAACAATCAGCTGATTTTCTCCTAGAAACTAAGTCCCCATCTCCTCCTAAAATCTAGGTAACAAATTAACTTCAAATTTGACATAAACAGAAAATTCAGATCTCCCTAACTTTCAGAACATCATGAAATATCTTGATTTATTGCACAAACATAAATCAAAGAAGAAACCAAACTCTATTTTTATCCACACTCCTCAGGCTAGGGCAAATATTTTTAACATTCCCATCTTTCCCATTAACTTCTCAAAAATTGATCTACCTTGTCAATTTGTGAAAATATCAGCCACTTGTTCACTCATAGGTACATAGGTCATGCACAAGGTACCTTCTTCTATCTTTTCCTTTTTAAAGTGTCGATCCACCTCAATGTGTTTTGTTTTGTCATGATAAACAAGATTGTGTGAGATATCTATAGTTATCTTGTTATCACAAAAAGAAAATTCACTAGTTAACTCCTTGTTGTATGTAACTCTTCTAGCATCCTCTTGATCCACAACCCTTCACATTCTCCATGGGCTATAGCTCTAAATTCCGCCTCCACACTACTTCAATCTACCACACTTTATTTTTTTCTCCTCCATGTCACTAAGGTTTCTAAAATAAATGTACAATAGCCTATAGTGACCTCTTATCTTCTAGTGATTCAGCCTAATTTACATCCGTGTAAATTTCAACTCCTTTGTTCCCTTTTTTTTCTTTTTTAAAGAAAAGTCCTTTACCTAATGTTCCTTTATGGTGCTTGAAAATTCGGTGCATAGCCTCCAAGTGAGACTTTGTTGGTGAATTCACATGTTGACAAACTCTACTAACCACAAAAGACTATATCTAGGTGAGTGTGCAAGAGATAAATCAACCTACCAACTAATCTTTAAAACAACCTCCTTTCTACTAGTGCTTCATCATCCAAAGACTCAAGTGAAGTTTCACTAGGTTTGCATTCGACCATCCCTATTTCTTTAAGTAGATGTAAGGTGTATTTTCGTTGGCAAACAAAAATTCCAAGTTTGCTTCTAGCAACTTCCATCTCTAAGAAATATCTCAAACTACCAAGATCTTTCACTTAGAATTCATCAACCAATGTCTATTCATTCCAAGGTCATCATTACTTGTAAGAATTATGTCATCTACGTAAAAAATTAGAATTATTGTCTTTCCTTCTTGAAAGTGCCTATAGAACATAGTATGATCGAAATGTACTTGAGAGAACCCTAACCTTTTTAGAACTTCGGTGAATCTTCCTATTGGTTGAAAAACAACTTTGGTATCTAATTGAAGAACAATACACATATATAATAGTGTCTAAAAGGCAAACACCCAATACCCAATTTACAACCATGCTAATCACTAATTTACAATTATCCTAGTCAATAGCTGACTATTTCTCCTAATTTATACATTAATTAACTAATTCTACTAACCAATATTAACAGCTAACATATACCACATATAGGTCCTTTAGAGCTTATCAAGCCTTAAAATCAGGAGATTCTATTGATTTCCCAAATTCCCCCTCAAGCTGGTTCGAAGATATTCCTCATTCTTAGCTTACATGTCACTGAGTTGAAGCTTAGATTAGACACTCCTTATTGAATATATCAACCAACTACATTTTAGATGAAACAAAAGGAGTGCAAAATGAGATTGTTATCAATCTTTTCTTTGATGAACTGTCTATCCACTTCCACATGTTTAGTGTGGTTGTGTTGAACTGGGTTATATGTGATGCTTATGGATGCCTTATTGTCGCAATGGAGCCTCATAAGTTCTTCAATGTCTACTTGTAATTCTTTTAGTAAAGTTTTGATCCACATGAGTTCACAAATACCTAGGGTTATAACTTGGTATTCAGCCTTAACACTTGATCTAGCAACTACTGGTTGTTTTTTACTCCTCCAAGTCACCAAGTGGCCCCCTACAAAAGTGCAATACCCTAAAGTAGATCTTCTATCGGTTATAGGTCTAACATAATTAGCATCAGTGTAAGCCTTTACTTACATATGACCATTTTTAGAGAATAACAAACCCATGCTTAGAGTAGCCTTCAAATATCTCAATATCCTCATTACCACTTCCAAGTGATCTTCTAAGGGAGCATGTATGAATTGACTCACAACACCAACAACATATGCAATGCCTGGCCTAGTATGAGACAAGTATATTAACTTGCCAACAAGTCTCAAATATCTTCTTTTATCAACCGGTATTCCATCTAAGTTTATCCCCAACTTATGATTATGATCTATAGGTGTATTCAAAAGCTTACACCATAACATTCCGGTTTGTTCTAGAAGATCAAATATTGTACTTTCTCTTATACATATATGTATTCCTACTTTTGATTATGTAACTACAATGCCAAGAAAATATCTAAGACTTCCCAAGTCTTCAATTTCGAATTCCTTGGCTAATTTGCCTTTGAAGTTTTGTATCTCCTCATGATCATCCCCAATGGTTATAATGTCATCCACATAAACAATAAGAATAGTTACATTTTTCCTTAGTGAACATTTGATAAACAATATGTGGTCTCCTTGGCTTTGTTGATATTTGAGCCCCATAAGGGACATAATAAATCTTTTAAACCAAGCCCTCGGGGATTGCTTCAAGTCGTATAAAGACTTGTTCAACTTACACATCTTCTCATTCTTAAATTGCACCTCCAGTCCAAGAGGTACATCCATGAAGACTTCTTTTTCCAAGTTCTCATGAAGAAAAGCATTTTTTTTTACATCAAATTGTTGAAGTGACCAATCGCATTTTTTAGCAAGAGATAGTAGGATTCTAATCTTTGCAACAAGTGTAAAGGTCTCTTAGTAGTTGATCTCATAGGTTTAGGTGTACACCTTGGTGACCAATCTTATTTTATATCTTTCTATAGGGACATCAGCTTTATACTTGATGGTAAACACCCACTTACATCCAATCGGACACTTTCCTTTAGGCAGATCAACTATATCCCACATATCATTCTTGCACAGGGCCTTCACTTCTTCATCTATTACTTCCTTTCACTTAGGGTCAACAAATGCTTCTTGTACATTTTTTGGATCTGAATTTGAACTCAAGTTTGTAGTAAAAACCTTATAATTGTTGTTCATACTGTGATAAGACAAGAAATTCGATAAAGGATGTTTGGTACAATTCCTAATGCCTTTTCTAACTGCTATAAGAATGTCTAAATTAGTATCAACCACTTGGACAACATTGGGAGGATTTAAAATTTTAGAATCAAGAGGATTAAGAGACATACCTATAAAATATGAGAACATTATTGATTAATTTTCCACAACACAAGGGAAAATATATAGGCTAACAATAGTCAACTAAATCTCTACAAAACCAGGATATTGATCCCTAGAAAAGATAGAAAACAATCCCTATAAATTAGGGATAAGGCTAACTAATTAAATAAAATATTTACAACTTTCCTAATTTATCTTAATCATCTTATTTACAAGATTTCAGCCTGGCCTAGTCAACTTTGACACTCCCCCTTAAGTTGGCAAGTGGATATCATCCATTCCTAACTTTCAAACAATAGTCTGAAAGATTGAGCTGCTTAATCCTTTGGTTAGCACATCACCCAATTGATTGCTAGTAGATGCAAATGGTATGCAGATCAATCCACTATCCAACTTCTCATTTATGAAATGTCTATCAACTTTGATGTGTTTGGTTCAATCATGTTGCACAATATTGTGTGCAATGTTGATTTCTGATTTTCTATCATAATAAAGTTTCATAGGTCCTTTCCATACGACTTTTAGATCTTCTAAAATGATATTTAGCCATAGAAGTTCACAAACTCCTAATGGCATTGCCCTAAATTCAGTCTCTACACTTGACCTTGCAACTACATTTTGTTTTTGCTTCTCCAAGTTACAAGGTTTCCACCAAGAAAAGTATAATACCCCGATATTAATTTTCTATCATCAATAGATCTTGCATAGTCTACATCTGTGTAGGTTTCTAAAGTCAACTTTTCTCATTTCTTGAATAATATTCCTCTTCCCAAAGTTCCCTTGAGATACTGTAAAATCCGATGTGTTCCTTGGAGATGGACCTTCTTGGGATTATGCATAAACTAACTCACCAATCCTATTGCATAGGCTATGTCTTGTCTTATATGTAAGAGAAAATCAATCTACCAACAAGCCTTTGATAGGACTCTCTATTCACCATTGTGTCTTCAGGAGCTTCACAAAGCTTGTGATTTTGCTCAATAAGAGTTTCCATTGGTTTACACCCAAGTTTCTCTATCTCACTTAGCAAATCCAGCACATACTTTTTGTTGAAGAAAGTTAAGAAGTTAGTTAGGATTTTTATGTTTTTCTTCAATTAAATCCAATAACAAACTTGGAGTAGTTAGAACCTTTCCTATTTTTTCTCTTCGGGTACTATTTTTTCTCTCGCTCAATTAAGATTCTAGCCTACTAAGAGTCCTATTTATTTCCTACTATATTTCTAGAAGTAATTAAATGAAAAAAAAAATGAAAAATTTGGATTACTTCTTCCAAACAGCTTTTATGGTATCAAAACAAGGAACGAGTTCTTAAGGCGATCTCTATATGGTAAAAAGGGCAATGACTAGGGCCAAGGAGACATCACCAAATTCTAAGGTTGTGTCTACCACCATCCAACCAACTAATGGTGTGGATCACTTGACTAAAATTCCTCTTTATAAATAACTATTAATAAATTGAACACCAAGAATTATTTAAAGTGGTCGCAATCTATAAAATTAGTGATTGATGGTAAAGGCAAATTGGGATAACTGATAGGAGAAGTATAGAAACCTGTAAAAGGAGACCCAAATTTCAAAACATGGAAATTAGAGAATTCCTTAGTGACAACATGGCTTCTCAATTACATGGAACCATTTATTGCCAAACCCAATATGTTCTTGCCTACAGCAAAAGATGTTTGGGATTCAATACATGAAACTTATTCTGATTTAGAGAATTCCTCTCAAATCTCTGAATTGAAATCAAAACTTTGGCAATCCAAGCAAGGAGATCGTGAGATTACTATTTATTATAATGAAATGGTAACCTTGTGGCAAGAATTAGATCAATGTTATGATGATGTTTGGGACAATCCTAATGATTGTGCTCGACATATGAAAAAAGAAGAAAATGATTGGGTCTATATGTTTTTAACTAGTATAAACCACAACTTAGATGAGATAAAAGGGCGGATTCTTGGTCAAAAGCCTCTTTCATCCAGTCATGAGGTTTTTTCAAAGGTGAAGCAAGAAGAATGTAAGAAAAGAATTAAAAATATTTGGGTGCACTGTTTTTATTCATAACCATGGAAAAAAAGGTGTGTTTTCATGGATTTTGCATCAAATTAAAAATGGTACAAATGTTACGACCCAATTTCAAAAAAAAAAATTATTGTTACCATGGATGTTTCTTTTCTTGAAAATAAACTGTTTTTTACTGCTCATCTTCAAATAAAGAAAGAAAAAAATGAAGATTCAAAAGATTCGGAATTTCCAAGTTTTTTTCAAACTTGACCAAAAAATTGTGATGTATTTCCAGGTTTTTTCAAACTTCACTAGATTATAATATAGGAAAATCTTATTAGTTTTTTTAAACAAAAAATTCTTATTCAACTTTGAATTTTGAAACTAAATCTAGTCCTAATCAAGCAAAAAAAAAAACAACTTTTGTGTCTAGTGAAACAAGTTCTAGTTAATCTCTAAAGCCATCACAGAATCATAATCTTGATGGCACTGGAAATAGAAGAGAAACGGGTCTGGAAAAAAAATATCTTTGGAATGGTTTATGACAGGAAGTATCTGAATCAAAGAAAAGAAATCAACACTTCTTTGTCAATTCATGAATCCAATCCAAGTCAAGTTCAAGAGTCTTCAGGTAATTCTCAAACTGTTTTAAATAAAATCTCTCAACCTTACTCCAATTCTCCAAATGAGTCATTTAATGATTTAAATGTACCCATAGCAATCCATAAAGGAAACAGGTCTTGTACTAATCATCCAATGTCCAGATTTGTGTCCTATAAAAATCTTTCATCATCTTTTTCTACTTTCACTTCTCAACTTTCTTGTGTAGAGATTCCAAAGAATCCATGTATAGGATGCCTGGAGGAATGCAATACTTGAGGAGATGAGAGCACTTGAGAAAATAAGACATGGGAAATTGAAGACCTATCGAGAGGAAAAACCATAGTGGGCTACAAATGGGTGTTCACCACCAAATACAAGTGAGATGGGACTCTAAAGATGTATAAAGCGAGACTGGTGGCCAAAGATTTTACACAAACCTATGGCATTGACTACTTGGATACTTTTGCACTTGTGGTGAAGCTAAATATTGTAAGAATATTCTTGTCACTTGCAGCAACCTTAGATTGGCCTTTACAACAATTAGACATCAAGAATGCTTTCTTGAATGGAGATTTGGAAGAAAAAGTTTATATGGATCCTCTATCAAGGTTTGAACAAGGGTTTGGATCAAAGATATGTAGGTTTAAAAAATCACTATATGGTCTCAAACAATGACCGAGAGCATAGTTTGAAAATTTTACTCGATCAGTAAAAAGGCAAAGTTATAATCAAGCTCGAACCAATCACACTATGTTCATCAAGCATTCAGGAGATGGAAAGGTGACTATTTTGATAGTGTATGTGGATAATATCATACTCACGAGTGATGATGAGAATGAGATGAATCGATTGAAGACTTGTCTAGTAGTAGAATTTGAGATCAAAGACTTGGGATCCATGAGGTATTTTCTTGGAATGAGAGTGGCTTGGTCCAAGAAACGGATTGTGGTCTCACAACGAAAATATATCCTAGATCTACTCAAAGAGATTGGGATGAGCAGCTGCAAACCTGTAGACACACCAATTGATCCTAACAAAAACCTCAGAGATCGCGAGTAAGAGGCTCCTATAGATAAGGCTCACCAAAGATTAATGGGAAAGTCAATTTATTTGTATCATACATGGCCTGATATTGCATTTGTCATTAGTATGGTGAGTCAATTTATGCATTCTCTAAGTAAAGAGCTTCTTAAAGACGCTTATTGAATACTAAGATACTTGAAGAGCTCTCAAAGAAAAGGTTTACTCATCAAGAATGGCGAACAACAAACAATTGAAGTTTACACAAATGCAAACTGGGTTAGGTCCTTGACCGATAGAAAGTCTACATCTAGGTATTGCAAGTATGTTTGGGGAAATTTGGTTATATAGAGGAGCAAGAAGAAAAATGTAGTAGCCCAAAGCAGTGTAGAGACTAAGTTTAGAGCAATGACTAATGAAGTGTGTAAAATCATATGATTGCAACGAGTACTTGAAGAGTTAAAGCAGCCAATAAACAACCTATAAAGTTGTATTGTGACAACAAATCAACTATAAGCATAGCTCACAACCCAATACAACATGACAAGACTAAGCACATTGAGATTGATAGATACTTTATAAAGGAAAAACTTGAAGCATGACTTATTTGCATGTCATTTGTTCCTACAACGCAACAAATTGCTAACATATGACTCTGCAACCTATCAGTTGCAATGAGGAGGAGTCGTAAGGCAGGTGAATCACTTCTTCTCATCTTCAAATCAAGTTGCGTTTTGCTTTCAAATGAATGGGAGACTCAAGGATATCAAAGAAGCACTTGATAAAATCAAAAAAGATATATTTCTATTGAATGCTATTCCATGAAGCATAATTCACCCATGGGCAAAGAATATTGGGAGAGAGACCCACTCATCCCCACATTCATCTAATCTTAATCCAAGAAATGCGAAAAAAAAAAAAAAACAGTAAAATTGTTGGTGTTTCCTAACAAAGAAAATGTTTTCATTGTTGCTATAGTTGGCATCAGGGGATTGGGTAAGACCACTCTTGCTCAATTGGTATACAACGATGAAAGAGTGAAAAAACATTTTGAGTTTAAGAAATGGGTTTGCGTTTTTTATGATTCTAGTGAGGGTTTTCCTGAAAGTGTGCTGCTAAAAAAATGTCTAAATCTAAAAATGATGAGGGTGATAAAAGTTCACAAAGTCCGTCATTGGATAATTTGAAAAATGAGGTTCACGAACAAATAAGTAAAAAGAAATATTTGCTAGTACTAGATGATGTCTAGAACAATCAAAGTGAAAATTGGGAGAAGGGACTGTTTCGACCAAACTTTGAGATTCTTGTTAGCAAGTTGGGTATGATTGACATCTATGCTCCAACTTGAAGTGAAGTGTTGAAGAAAGTTAGGAAGTTAGTTAGGATTTTGATGTTTTCCTTCAATAAAATCCAGTAAAAAAACTTGGAGTAGTTAAGACCTTTCCTATTTTTTCTCTTTAGTTAATATTTTTTATCTCACTTAGTTAGGATGTAGAGCTGCTAAGAATCTTACTTAGTTAAGATTCTAAGTTGCTAAGAGTCCTATTTATTTCTTGTTGTATTTCCAAAAGTAATTTAATAAAAAAAATAGGTTATTTCTTCCAAATAGCTCTTACTTTTATTGAGATATAAAAATCACACGCCGAGAGCGAGCAACTTCAAAGCCAAGAAAGTATTTCAACTTGCCAAGTTTTTTTCTTTCAAATTCTTGAAATATACATTTTCTCAAGGCTTTTCTACCTTCTAAGTCATCTCCTATTACAATTATATCTACATAAATCAACAAGGCATTAACCCCCCCTAAAACTGAATGTTTAACAAACAGTGTGTTATCACCTTGACTTTGCTTGTATCTTATAGCTTTCATAAGGGAACCCAATGGTTTTTTTTTTCCAATAAATACACTTCACACTTAAGAAAATTGGACACTCTTGTTGGGAACCCCATATCACTCCGTTCCCATGCCTTAAATCTCATAAGGTGCATGAAAATCTATCATAGGCTCTCTAAATCTATTGTAGCGGAAAACAAGGTATTCAAAAGCCAATATTGATACTACATAAATCATAGATCTAGAGAATAAAGTCATATACCTTTAATCTGGATGTTCCCAATTTGATTCCAATCAATGTAGATACCTCCAAAGTCGTAATAGATCTCGTAAACACCATGATCTTCTGCTCGATGACTTTTCCTTGTGTCTAGGCACTAAGATGGTGGAGATCTCAGGGGTGGAGGCTAAGGTTCTCTCTGTGGACTATAGGGAGAAAATGGTAAGACATAGAAACCCTAACCCCTAAAGGAGTATTTATAGGTTTCCTACTAGGTTTAAGTAACTTAATCCTACTATGGGTTTTAGTCACTTAATCTAGCCCAAAAAGGTTTCTAATTGAGTAATTAACCATACAAGACCCTAATTAATCAATTAGTCCAATTAAAAAATATCACTCACTTATCCTTGTTCAACCTTGCATAATTACCAAAACGTCCTTATGCACAAAAGTGAACTAAAAACTCATCCATTCCTCATAAATTGTGTCATCAAGGAATATAAGCTTAGAGCAAGGACCATTGGGACCTATAGGAGTACTAACTCCCTCATAATCAAATTCTAAAATTGACTCAATATCTTACTATAGAAAATCAACTGCACTCCAGTACCTTGTATATATTACAACGAGAAACTAAGTGCTTGAGTCTATGATCTACTATCCACTGCATCCAAACTCCTCGTGAATTGGTGTTTGTAATCTAACAAGATAGTGTTATCACCTATCAAGATTACATCTTCAATCCTTGAATTATATATCTTACTTATTATGTGATCAACTGACATACTCTAACTCCAAGGAGCATATGTCAAATTCCACTGAAGGAATTACTATGGCCACAAATTTAATGATCACATGTTCTTTGGATCACCTAAAAGGATATACTGTCTCAATCCCATGAGATATCATGGTGCTTCTATTGAGAATACTTGTTGTCACCAACCTCCATCAATAGCCCAATCTATAGGGATATATGATCACTTAGGATCTCTCACCCACGGGTTAAAGCCTCCTGTTAATGTTGGCATAGGCTTAATATCCTCTTAAGGTTGACATTCCATGCAGTATAGTATCTTGGTGAATCATGACAATTGATAGTCTTGCATAATGATTCATTATAGGTCCTATCAAGTGTACATCACATACACTAGTACACTCACCATGGAAAACTCATCCTAACAACCAAGACAAGTCATCCTTCCAATTAGGAGGTGATGCACTACAATTTCTACTAGATTGCCCAAATTCATTAACCGATTGTGGACGACTTATTTACTTACAAGGAACCTATGACTTGTATCTTTTGTACAACTCCAAATGCATCCAAGTCATGTACAATGTAAGAGACATGGGTTGAATGCTGAAATCAATATCAATACACCAAAAAGATATCAAAAGGACAATTAAGTCTAACTTTGTTACATTATGTCTTACTTTTATGAGCTCAATCCCAACAACCACACTTTTTTCATGTTCTTAGGTGGAGCATTTACATTTCTAGTAGTCCTAGAAAGTGCATTATCATTTGACGCTTGACTACTATGAGATGAAGCAGTACACATGGGAGCCATAAAAACCTATTCATCTTAAGACACAAGGAGATTAGCAATGGAAGGAATACTAAAAGGGTTTGGAATAAATAACAATTGAATTACTAAAGGAAATTGAAAATATTCAAAATGAATATAGAGATCCTCATCACATATAATCTAACATAACCCAATTATGTAAAGAAGTCCATAAGACCATCTCCTATAGCTCTAATACCACTCGTAATGACTCATACTTAACTGTGTAGGTATTATCTGTTTTGAACCCAAAGGGCCCCTCACGGATTTAAAATGCATCTACAAGGTTAAGAGGAGTCCATACTTATATAGCATTAGGAAATTTTTCCTCTATTTGACTTGGGATATCACAATCACCCCTCCATGTAGACACAACATCGTCGTTGTATCCCATGAGATTATGAGGTCAAATAGACAGATATCTCTCACAAGGTCGAACAAATAGAGGCTCATATCAGGGTCGAGAAACATCTCTAATACCACCCTATTATGACCCAAACCTAGAAGTCAAAACACCACAAACATTTCACATGTGAAGCCCAAAGGCTTGACATGAGAGTAGCCTAACAAGATAAATTAACTAGCAACATGCTAATTTCAAAACATGTCTAAAGTAGTAATTAAGCTTACTAAAAGTCTTAACTAGAAAATTTGTCTTTCCAAATACCTCCCAAATCAAAGATACATACTCTCAACATATCCTCCAAAATTCGAGTCACCTTTTTCTGATTGACCCGTTTATCTTAGGATGAAAGGCAGTGTTATATCTCAATTGAGTCCCCAAAGGTTTTTGTACACTCTTCTAAAATCTAGAAGTTAAATGAATATCTTTGTTTAAAACAAAATACATTGGAACTCCTTGTAATCTTACAATTTCATGGACATACAAGGAAGTCAATCTATCTTAGGGAAACATGGTTCAAATAGGTAAAAATGGGTCAATTTTGTCATGTAATCTTATTCTTCTATGTATTTTTTTATAACTCTTAATAATCATTACACACTTAGAAAAATTATTCTTCCTAAATCTCTTTATTGCTCCTCTAACATTTGCTTGATGATTTATTTTTTCTTGAATTTACGAGTCATCAATTCACTCCCCTTTTCATAACTAAATTTTCCTTTGAAATTATGTACATTTCTTGTTGAATCAATAATTTCTCTCTCCTAATCTTTTACTCATGCTAAAACAAAAAATTTGTATTTATTTAATTTTTTTTTAAAAAAAAAAATTAATATTGGAATTATTCCCCGTAATTCATATAGCCTTGGTTATATTAAACATAGAAGATTGTAAAATTGAAATTGCAATTTTAATGTTTTGATTCATTGGACCCGGGAATGAGTATCCGAGAATAACGACAAATAACATGCTTTCTCAAAGTCAAGTCAACTTAAATTGCCGACCAATGATTAAATAAAACCTTGTAAATAAAGCTATTTTTTTGAAAGACTAACCTTTAGTTTCCATGTAGTATAGAGGGTATGGTGTATATTCAATTAAATCATTTTTTTAAGAGATAGAAAACAAATCAGATTTTATCGTTGCAGAAAATTTGACCATCCAAATATTGTTTAACCATTGCTCTGCCTTTTTGAAATATGATATCGCAGTGAAATTTTAATTTCACATATTTTATAAATAAATAAATAAATAAAACAATTTATTTTATGTTTTCAATTTTTTTTAATCAATATAATTAAAATAAACTTATTAGGTTGACTTTAATTGACTTTAGTTATATTAGTTTATATTAATATATTCAATTTAGTTATATTGGTTAATATAAAGGGTTTATTTTTATTTTTAATTGAATAATAAAAATAAAATATTTTAACTTTTTTTATTTAATAAAAATAAAACCTCTATCATATTATATATTTGTTAATGAAAGTTGTATTATAAAATTATTTTGTAGGTATGGATCTTACAAAAGTCAAAATCTCAAAAGCCTCATAATTCAAAAGATGATCAATCTTGAATTATTTGATAACCACCCACATCACACCAAATTCCTGGACTCCAAGGAAGGAAAAATTGTGGGGAAAGTAAGACCAAAGAATTTGAATCGTAAAGCGTGAGTCTTTTCTAAACCAATTGGAATTGTATATGTGAGATTAAATGGACGTGGAGAGAGGGAGGTTGGATTCATGAATGAAAGCCGACCGACATCATGGACACATTCACTGAACCCAACTTCCACTTGGGCGGTCACTGGTCAAGCCGTCACGGGTCCATCTTTCAGTCTTGATGGTTTTCTCGGATTGGGTGTTTGACTTTTTGTGGCCTCTACTTTTCTTTTATTTTTTTTTTAATTTTTATAATAAACATGTGATGACGACAATGACCTCATGGCGGTGACGTTGAATTTAATAAATATAATATTAATTATTATTATTATTATTATTTTAAAAAATAAATACAATTTCTCCTTTGACTTGATAAGTCAATACAGCGTGGATCACCCTTTCTTATCCTTGTTGTCCCTTCTATTGGAAGAAGAAAAGAATATCGGTAATCTATTTATTAAAAAAATACTCACGTGTCGTATTTCAAAATAATTTGATGTCGGCAACGTGTCCCTAAAGTTACGAGAAATATACGTTGCTATGATAATGGTTTTCAATTAAAAACTATTTTCTATTTTTTATTCTAACAACATAAAAACAATATTATTAAAATATTTTTTTTTTACTATTTTTACTTATTTTTTAAAAATTATTTTTAAAAAATAATTATCTAAACATATAAAATAAATAAAAATTAAACACTTCATATAAAAATTATTTTTAAAAATATTTTAAATATCTAAACAAATTTTTGTTTTATAAAATATCATAACTGTTTTTTAAAACAGTTTACCAAACAAACTCATATACCATATGTCTTTGTTTACTACTATCTTTGCATTTTATTTTATACAAATATTATATTTAACTAAAATTATGAAAAACAATAAGTGTTATTTAATTAAAAATGATAAAAAAAAATTATTAATTCAAAAAAATAATCTTTGTCTAGAATATAATTTTTTTTTTAACAAAAATATCTTATTAACCTTTTTGTACACGTGTTAAATCATTTTTATAAAAAGGAATTTTAAAAAATTAGATTATTTTCTTAAATTAGGGTTTTTTTTTCAATTTTAAATAAGTGGGGATTGAGGGCTGGTTTGTTAATTGTTTTTAAAACAATTTTTATTTTTGAGTTATTTTTAAAAATTAATGAAAAATAAATTATTATATATAAAATTTAGTTTTAAAAATATTTAAAAACTTATTTCATAAAATTTACAAATAAACCCCTATTATCCGAGTCTTTGACAAAAATATTCTAAATAATAATAATAATAATAATTTTTTTATGAGTAGGTGAGGAGCATGACCATCCTAAAGTAGTCTTAGTTCGAGATTTCTTTCCCTTTGGGTCAGCGCACGTGGAATGCTCATCATATTTATTCTTTACTTTTCTCCGCTACAACAATTTAAGAAAATTACTATTTTTATAAGATGGAGTCGGAAAATTTGACTATTAAATGTTCTAAATTATAAAAACCTTTTAAGTTTTTTTTTATATTATTAAAAGAATTTTATAATTTTATTTTCACCCAAATTAAAATCTTTTAAACTAGAAAATAAAGTTCAAGATGACATGCTTTTAAGAAGACTTTTAGAAAAAAATCTAGAACTTAAAAAAAATGTTTTAAATTAAATAATTTTATTTTCAAAAATAAAAGCCAATTTAGAAAATTGCAACATCAAAATACTACCAGCAAAATTGAAAAGTTTGATAATTTGACAAAAAACCAATTTGGAAAATTGCAATTTCAAAATACTACCAGGAATATTGAAAAGTTTGATAATTTAACAAAAAAAAAAAATTAGAAAATCACAATTCCAAAATACTACCGACAATATTGAAAAGTTTGATAATTTGACAAAAAATCAATTTAGAAAATTGCAATTTCAAAATACTACCGACAATATTGAAAAGTTTAATAATTTGACAACGACAATATTTTATTTTTTATTATTTTAAAAAAAATTATATAGATAACAATGAATATCCTAAAATTAAAGAAAGTAAAATTTATTTTCTAAAATTAAGGCAATCAAATATTCTTATTATTTTATTGTTGTTTCATTCTTAATTATATGCATCTCTTTCATTATTTTCATTTTCATATGAGCTCTCGTAGATTATTTTCTATTGTAACGGTGTATTTCTTTGGTTATTTCCCTTCGTATACTTCCTCGAGTTATAACGAAAATGAATATGAACAACCAATTTGTTTTTAAATGGTGAAGATATCCTTTGGTGAAAACTTGATAAAAATACCAATTTTTTTTTTTTATTGGCATTGTAACACTCAACAAGTGTGAAGCCTTCTCCTCAAATTAAAATTTCTACCATGATTGTGTTATTCAAATAAAGTTTGTGCATGCTCTACGAGCGTTTTTTTTTCCTCCTCTTTTTAGGTAGTTAGTGATTGTTTATACCTTTAAAGAGTTGACACTAACCAATTAAAAGAATAGTGAGGTGGTTTAATAAGCATAATAAGTTGACATTTTTTTTTCATTTAAAAGATGATAAGAACATTGATGTCACGATCTAAGAGAGTGATTTGGTTTCATCACAATAGGAAATTTATAGCGTTGAACTTAATTAAAATCAAATTAGATCACTCATCGAAAACTTAGTTTGAGAGGGCTTGTGAGGATAGATTGAACTTGTTATGAAATTTGCTCACTATAATTTGGATGATATATCATTTAGCTTGGTAGTAATCGAGTTTTTTTGAAAAAAAAACCCGAATTTGAGCCTCCTCCCTTGACTCTAATACCATGACCCCTATTATAAAACCAAAGTAATACACATTATAACCAAAAGCAGAGTTTGAAACACTCACCAACCTCAACTAATCAAATTATGAAAATCTCAATCTAAACCTAGACTATTTGTCAACAAGTCAACTTATGGAATAAATCCTTCTTTAAGAAAAAAGGTTATTGAGAAGAAATTAAAAACTAATTTCTTTTACTTTATATAAACTATTTCTTTTGTAAAGTTAATATTTGTAAAGTTAATTACTCTTAGACCATGTTTTACACATGGGAATAAGAAATGAGAATGATTTTTTTTTTCTTTTTCCATTCCTATATCTCCTTAAATAAGAATGAATTCGGTGATTCCAAAATCAAAATAAAAAATTATATGTGACATTTTTTGTTTTTAAATTTTTGAAAAGGGCTTTTAAAAATAACTTCCACTAGGGAATTAAAATACCTCTTATTAGAGGTAATTAAAATTTCACTTATAAGTTAGATTTTATTTCCTTTGAAATCATTCTTGATTTTATTCTTATCACCATTTGAATTATCCAAACACGATAATGAATGAAATGTTCATTCCCATGTACCAAATGTGACCTTATATTAATTTCATATTTTCATTTATTAAAAATATTTTTTTGTATCATATTAAATATACTTAAATTATTAATAATGATAATCTAAGTTGATTTCTTATTGATTCAGCATGGAAGACTATCATACAAAATGTCAAGTCTTCTATGTTGAAAGAAATTACTCCAATCCTCAAAACCACCTTTTAAACAACTAAAATTCATGCTCTATCCTCACGGTCATTCTTTTCCTTTTCCCTTTTTTTCTTCTTTTCTTTTTTTGCCCTTCATAGAATAAAACCTAAAAGTTATTTTCATGTTTCTCTCAAAGTAGATGCTGAATAGTCTAAATTCCATATGTGGACTTGCCATATACGTTGATGCATACCAAAAGATTTGCTTTCATACCATAGAAAAAAAAAATTCCACACATTCGGAGGAAAATAATGACAAAATAATAACTCTTTAAAAATAATTCAAGTTTCATACATTGTGGGTCAAAAAAAGTATGTAAAGTGGTTAAATGTAGTACATATATCATTAAAAGGTACTATCAAAATGATCAAATGTAATACTTTTGAAAAAAAAAAGAGTATTTTCACACTTTTTTTATCTTTGTGTTCATACCATAAAAAAAAAATGTTTCCAAACACTTGTGTAAAAACAATTATAAAATGGAAACTCTCTAAAAATAATTCAAATTGCATGTACTTATCGGTCAAAGATAGTACGTAAGGTAATAAAAGGCAGTACCTATATAATTAAAAGGTAGTATTTGTCCGATGAAAGCTTTATTTTCTATTAAAAAAAACAAAAGTATGAAATACTAATTATTTTATATAGTTGTTTGAAATATATATTTTATAAACATGTATTATTTGAACACACTTTATTGTAGATACACTCGTTGTTCGTTTGAATGAAGCTAATCGAAAAGGATATTATGAGTCGTGCATCAATACTTATTTTGTGGTATTTTTTCATATAAATGTATGGAAACACACTTTAAAAAAATACGAAAAATGTTTTATTTAATTTTTTTCATAAAAGATATAAAATATAAACATTATTTTATAATAAAAAAATATCACGCTTTTAAATTTTTTATTTAAATCATTATTTGACATAAGAAAATTGTGATAAAATTTTAGAACATTAATAGAAAAAAAAAAAAGTTTCCACACACATTCATAGGAAAATAATGACAAAATAATAACTCTTTAAAAATAATTCAAGTTTCATACATTTGTCGGTCAAAAAAAGTATGTAAAGTGGTTAAATGTAGTACATATATGAAAATGATCAAAGGTAGTACTTTTGAAAAAAAAAATGTACTTTCACACTTTTTTATCTTTGTGTTCATACCATAAAAAAAAAAAAAAAATTGTTTCCAAACACTTATGTAAAAACAATTATAAAATGGAAACTCTCCAAAAATAATTCAAATTGCATGTACTTATCGGTCAAAGATAGTACGTAAGGTGATCAAAGGCAGTACCTATATAATTAAAAGGTAGTATTTGTCCGATGAAAGGTATATTTTCTATTAAAAAAAACAAAAGTATGAAATACTAATTATTTTATATAGTTGTTTGAAATTTATATTTTATAAACATGTATTATTTGAACACACTTTATTGCAGATACACTCGTTGTTCGTTTGAATGAAGCTAATCGAAAAGGATATTATGAGTCGTGCATCAATACTTATTTTGTGGTATTTTTTTCATATAAATGTATAGAAATACACTTTAAAAAAAATACGAAAAATGTTTTATTTAATTTTTTTCATAAAAGATATAAAATATAAACATCATTTTATAATAAAAAATATCACGCTTTTAAATTTTTTATTTAAATCATTATTTGACATAAGAAAATTGTGATAAAATTTTAGAACATTAATAAGAAAATATAAATGGAAAAAGTTGGTCAAAGTTGGTCGGTGCTACGGTGATACAGGAAACACTGGATGGAGCCTTGATCAATAAATTCCTTGGCAGTATTAGATAGACTGATGGAGTATCGCACGTGTATGTATTCCGGAGTAAAATAAACAGTGGCTAAGAGATGAGATCCATTGAACCAACGTGTGTTCACACTTGACACACGCCCACCCACGAATACCAACTTCCAAGTTGTCAACTACTCCACTCCATCCAAACACGCACCCCACCCCACCCACCGTTATAATCCATTCGTCTCTTGTCCTCTTCTGGTCTGGAGTGAGTGTGTAGAGCGTGGCTGACGACCCATCTTCACTGTGTTAAAAATGTGCACCTTTTCAATGCCCCCACAAGCCAAATTATCTTACTAATAATAACAATAATATACATATCACACTAGCGTGGAAAATGCGTTTGCCTCAAGGATGAAAACGTGCCAAGCAAACGGACACCACTCATAAAGTAGAGTTGGAGAAATCTAAGACATCAAAGGTAGGATTGGGTCAATTTACGACTTCTCTCTACCCAAATTGAAATGAATTCATTCATTTTCTTTGCTTTTGCGGTGGTGGGCTTGACTTTGACTTCATTCTCATGCCACAACCGACATCTTTCTTTTTTATTTTTTCTTCTCTTTTTTCATTTGCGCTTCCCCAAGCCCACAAGCAAATAAACGATCTCTCTACTTGCTATATAAATATCTGATGGAAACTCCAAACTCAAGACAACTTCTTGGCTGCCTTTCAGAGGGAATATTCAAGTTCTAGGCTGCAACTCGTGGAGATTCTTTTAGCTGAGTTTGATGGCTATGGATAGTTCTAATTGGATGGCCGCTTCATTGGATCTTAATGCTAATCCTCTTCGGCTTTTCGATGATACTCCGGTACGTGAAAATATTAGTCTTGTAGGGGTAGATGGTGTTGTTGGGATGATTACATATGTGCTAGATTTGGGGTTCTTATTCTTTTTTTTTTCTTTTGGTTGCAGAAGAAGGAGGTGCAGGATGATTTTACAGGGTTGGGGTTGAAGGTCGTCTCATTGAAAGAAGAAGAGGTGAGTCTATGGAGGACTTTGAATCTCGAATATATATGTAGCAGCTAGCTTCAAAGAAGCATTTTGTTAAGACTTTTTATGATCTTCTTCCTTTATAAGATGATGTTTTGATGAATTCCTTCAAAACCCGAATATGTATACATGCTTGGGAAAATTGAATCAAATCATAGATTATGGAGGAAGAAAAGAAAAGAAGTTGTTCACGTAATTGTAATTGGGGTGGTTTCTGAAGCTGTGTTCCCCGTTTTCATGTACACAGACAGGTGTTCTTGTGGAGAAATTGAACCAAGTGAACGCAGAAAACAGGAAGCTAACGGAAATGCTAACAGTGATGTGTGAGAATTACAACGCTTTGAGAAGCCATGTGATGGAGTATATCAGCAAGAACCCCGAGAGGGAATCTCCTTCATCAAGAAAAAGGAAGGCAGAGAGCAGCAATAATAACAGTAACAACAATGGAGTCGTTGGGAACTCAGAAAGCAGCTCAAGCGATGAAGATTCATTCAAGAAACCAAGGGAGGAGACTATTAAGGCCAAAATCTCAAGGGTCTATACGCGAACCGATGCATCAGATACCAGCCTTGTAAGTCCAAAACCCACAAATAATTGGCGACTTTGGTGGATTATTCTGTGAACACCATCCGGATAGTGAATGATCGATCGAGCAATTTCTTTATGTTTTACAGGTGGTGAAGGATGGATACCAGTGGAGGAAATATGGCCAAAAGGTCACCAGAGACAACCCCTCTCCGAGAGCCTACTTCAAATGCTCTTTTGCTCCTAGCTGCCCTGTCAAGAAGAAGGTGAGCCTAAACTTGACAATCCCACCTGTGATTCGTCTTTTTAGGAACTTGTGTCAAGGTCCGGATTGAAATTGTCCATTGAGTTTTGCTTAGCATTCTAAGCTGTTTTCTGCAATTTGTTTCCTTTCTTCAGGTGCAAAGAAGTGTTGAAGATCAATCTATATTGGTAGCAACCTACGAAGGCGAGCATAATCATCCACACCCTGGTCGAATTGAGCCCACATCAGGTGCAAACCGATCCGTGAACCTCGGTTCAGTCCCCTGTGCATCCTCACTCAGCTCATCAGGACCTGCCATTACTCTTGACCTCACAAAGCCCAAGTCTAATTCTGATGCCAAGGCTTCAAAGTCCCCTGAACTTCATCACTTCTTGGTGGAACAGATGGCCTCTTCGTTGACCAAAGATCCAAGCTTCAAGGCTGCACTTGCAGCCGCCATTTCAGGAAGAATTCTCCACCATAATCAAACTGAAAAATGGTGACTTTCAGAAGCTTCAAAGTGTATGTAAATATAGAGATCGAAGACGGGGAAGAAAAAGGTTTGAAGCACTTGCAGCCCAAGTCCAATGTTAAGACGGTTGAATTCAGCAGTTTCCAAGTTGAACATATCGAATCTGACTGACCCACCCAAGCCTAAAGGGGCGGCTTGGGTTGAAAACTTTAGAGCATAGGAAAATTAGGATTAGGCTTGGATTGAAAATCTGCATCAAATTAGGTTTCAGGTTTAGGGCATGTGGACATGGAGACAGGCCAAGACGTTGTAACTATTCTACTGTTTTACTTAGATTTTTACATAAAGTTTTATCGATGCAAGTCCAAGTTTCTCATACTCTATATTAAGATTTATGATGAACTCTTATCATGAACCATCCGGTTGAATTCATTGTCATTGTCCAATAAGTTTGACTAAAATTTGCTCTCATCAAATGTAGAATCTTTTTCGTTCCCAAAAGTTTTTCAATTTGTAAAATGATTGCAGCTTTTTCAGCAATGGCGTAAGCTGACCTCTTCAATCAAAAGTTGACCACAAATTTGGATTCAATAGTAGCGAAAGCCCCAGGTATTTGATTGCAAGTGGATTTCACATGCCCCAAATTTGACTCTATTAACATCCTTCAACACAAATATATTATAAAATTCTTAGAGATGGAGACAGTCTTGCTGCAGCCTCTGAGTGATTATTTAAGATAGGAAAGTCCGAATGTTGTTGGTATTGTTGAGCAATATTATCACCTTCTCTTTTCTTTTGGCCCTAAACAAAAACACCAACCACGCACCCACACACTGATGGCTAACAAAAACAACACCATTCTACTCGATGTGGTAGCTAAATAAAGATTTGCCCATTCACATTTTCACTGTACACAGGTGGCCAACATCAATCTCAGAAACTTTATCAAGCACCTTCTTCATCTTCCTGCATGCCAAATTCTATATTGTGACCCACAACAAAAAAGCAAAGTAATTCATAAACATTTTATACATACTACTTTCCCCCACCATCCCCACCATCCTCACCTCTCTCAAGTACAGCTTACTACTTTCCCCCACCATCACCAAACTGGATACCTGGAAGCTGGAAACCATTCAAACTATAACTATTTTGACGATAAATTCAAGTCTCCCATTGCTCTTGCTAGTCCCAGGTCATTTATGTTCTCAGGTTGTTTCCCTTGGACCCTGTTTTCCCATGCATCTACACACTCTTGGAATCTGAAGCAACTGGTGAGATGGTCATTTGTTATTCCAGCAACCTGCATGAACACGTAGATGACTGTCGGTCCGACACTCCTGAAGCCTCTTCTCACCAGGTCTTTGCTTATCACATCTGCTTTTGCTGTCTTGACTGGAACTTGGCGGGGATAGCGAAACCTACCAACCATAGGCTTATGGTTTACAAAGCCCCATATGTACTGGTCAAAGGAACCAAACTCCCCTATTATCTGCATGATCAACAAAAGTGCAGTTTGCATCAGTCATAACAATAACATCAGATTTATGTTGCTTTTTCATTTTATTTCTTTGGCAGGCAGGTAGGACATTTTGGGGTTCGTGGGGTGGAAAAAGTTTTTTCAGACCCAAAAATATTGTACAAGAATATTCTTTCAAAATGTTGTACAAGAAGAATAGATGCTTACAAGCATCCAATCAGCTTAAAGTTTAACAAGGCAATCAAAACCTTGAATCATCACATATTTATTTTATTCACTTGTGCTTACTGCTTACACCACAAAAGTATTACAGATGGTAAATTGATATTATAATGATAGCAATCACCCAACCAATGTAATTTGGACAAGTGAAATAAAAACCAGAATCATCTACACTTATAGCAGAAGTTCATTGGAGAATATTACCAAACATCACCACATTCTAGCCTAGATTCTTGCCCAGAGTTTTCTTCACAAAATAGATGGTAATTGATGCACAAGACCTTAAAAGAATACATTGTAGTCAGCAAGGATTAACAAGCTACAAATAGAAAGGAAGAGAACCTTGCAGATTTGACGTGCATTTTCAATGACGGATCGCAGCTTCAGATCCGATACTAGAGAAGTAGCAGGACTCCCTGGTGTCACTATTTTCTTCTCATTTAATTTTGAGACAGCAATTGGATCAAACTCCAGAAAAACTTCCCTACATGAGGATATTTGTCACCCTAATCAGCCAAACTAATTCGTATTGATCAGGAGTAACCAACTGATGCATCAAATTCATTTAAATTCTTGAAGAAGTATCAAAAGCACCACAGGTCACCAATACCTAAATATATGCCTTTTTTGGAGGATGGCAGGCCATGTAAGTTCAGCCAAAGCACCTGATAGGACGAGCAGCTCAAAATGTCTCCTGCATGTCGTCAAAAATAATCAGGCATACTAAGGAACACATAATGAAGTTTTGACTTGAGATAAAAATTAAATAATAATACTAATAATTACAATAATAATAGTAAAAATACACAAATACATAAACACACACATCCATGGCTTGTGAAATTTTAGTTTTGAGGTTTACATACTTGTCATCATGGACTGGAACTCCCCATTCTTCATCATGAAAAGCAGCATAACATGGATCTTTGTACACAGAAAAACTAGTTAGCAAATAGAATTCAGAAATGACGGCAAGGAAATTGTAGTATACACAATCAAATTGATGAACTGCTCCTCAACTTGGTGAAAGTGGAAAACAAGATGTGCATAGAAAAGCTTTTCCTGGAACTGTTCAAGATCATTAAACCACACACACACACACACACAAGGGGAAGGAGGTAAATGACTCCAAAAAAACATCATGCTGTCGCTCACTCAAGTCATAGCAAAGTGTCCAGATCTTGATTGGCATTGATAAACCCAAGATGGCAAAGATGCAATGCTGTAACCCTCCAAGGCAACCTTCTGACTTCTACTCCAAGAATGTAGTGAGTTACTCCAGCAGAACTGTTCATTCTACTCTGGTGAGTTACTGATCACAGTGTCCCGTTACTGTAATGGCGAACAAGTAAAGATGGTTTGGTCAATATGGTTTAGTGTCAGGCACAACCATGAGAGTGACAGTATTTTCTCAAATTCCTTTTCTCTAAATTTTTTTACCAGTTCATTTATTTTCCAGAGCCTCCATCTTCCCTCTTTCTGAATGGTCACCTTTGGCATCCACTTGGAATTCCAGCTTTGTATGCAGCCTTATAGATATTGAAGTTGGGGAGTTTGCCTCATGCTTTTGGGTCCAGGACAAGTATTTCTCCTATTCTTTTCAGGAAAAGAGGATCTGGCAGTTGGAGCTGGATGGTAAATGCTCTGGAAAATCCTTCTTTGAAGTTCTTATTTCTAGAGGCTGTTGGATCTTGCCGTTCTTGTTACTTTGATTTGGGAACTTAAACTGCCCTCATGAGTAAAAGTCTTAGCTTGGAATATGGTCTCATTGAGAATAAATACTTATTATCTTCTGCAGAACAAAAGAACATCAAAGGTGTCATCTCCTAGTGCTTGCTATATGTGGATATGTGGTCCTTAGCAAGTTTTGACTGTATCCATCTAGCATGGTTTGGAATTGCAAGTGCGGCTCTCGTTGTGGCATTAGAATTGCCATGGATAATGGGTGTTGTGTAATGGCATGAGTATATTGAAACCTTTTAGGATTTTAAATTTCTATTAACTCATTGATATGCTTGTTTTGACACCAGAAACCTCTAAGGTGGCTGAACTGGTCACCACATTAGCCACAATATCAGAACAACCTAGTAAAGCATTCAGTGGGAGGAACATTCAAGCAGAGAAGGCTTACAACATTGTCACAGATCTTGACCGCATTTTTTTTTTTTTTTTGATTGGTAAATCTTGACCGCATTTCTAGTTCCTATTACATAAATCTTGGGACAATATCAACATATAACAAGCATTTTTATTTTTTTTGATTAGTAACATATAACAAGCATTTAAAACCAACAAGGATGACTTAGTGTTCTATGATATGAATGTAAAATCAAGATCAAATCAACCCGTTGATACAAGAAAAATTTAAACACAAAGGTATTAATTTCAATCAAATATTAGTAAAATATCCCACTGATTCAATGGGGTGGATGAGGATCATCTAGACTCTAGTGTCATTTGCTTCACCAATTAGTCTTGACAGTGGTCTAGCTTGGATAATGATTTTTTTTTTGTTTTTTTTTATAGACAATGGCAGATTGAATTAATAAACGCTTAAAAACAGGGGGTTAACCCTATGTATACAGGGGGTGTACCCTATGTATACAGGCAGTATACAAACAAAACCCAACCAGGCTGCAGAAAGGAGAAACAAGACCTACAATAGGGAGGCTAGTCTCCATTAAGGACACCCAAGATTCCAAAAAACAAGGGATTGTCTAACTCCAAAACCTGCTGAGACCACTCTAAAAAGATAATGATTTAAATTATGGTGACTGGTTATTCAATTAAAATACAAGGGCTTAACTATGGACATACCATTTGTTAAGGATGTGCCCTCTTGCCAATTAATGGTTGACCTGGAAGAAACACTAATGTATTTGATAAATGTTTCTATATATTTTTATACAATAGTTAATTGTTTCATTTATCTCGCTTTAGAGTACCCTGTCAAAAGATATTTTGCCCAGTTCCACAAAGAACTTTTCACTGAAAAGCCAAGAATTTACTTCTTTCCAAGCTGATTAGTGGGTGATTATGGAGTTTCTTCAGAATTTAATCTCAGCTTTTACTTGGAAGCTTGACACCTATTGCCTATTTTGTTATGACACATGATAACATTTTCATTTTCTTGGTTTGTTTCTTTCATGGCCTGCACTCTTCTTAGAAATATTTTTTTGATAAGCAAAATGCAAAATATATTAAAAGGTGCACCAATTACTCTTTTTAGAAATATTAATACAATCCTCTTATTTATCAACCCACATAACACTTAGCCATATTCAAGCTCAACAGAAACAACAATATATAAAAACCCAAAAAAAAAAAATATTATCCTAACTAAGCTAAATCACAACACAAGGAAAGTGAAGTAGAGGAAGATTGAACAGAGAGGATCATCAATTAGGTTTCAGAATGAGCATGAAAAGCTCTTGGAAGTTAAAGAACTTCAAATTTAAGAAGTTACAGATGCAAACAGGAGAATGCAGTATTTATTTCTTCCTATTTAGTTCAAAACAGTATATGTCTTCTGTTTGAATGCTGAGAAAAATATTAAATCTCTCATTATTTAGGATGCGAGGGACTAAAACCTGAACTTAACCCACTAAAGCTAACTGCATTAGTTGACTTGCTTTTCCACATTTCTAGCCAATCTTACTTTCTTTCCTTTACTCTCCAAGTAGAAACTAACAACAACAAAATCAACAGAAAATTGTACAGTTTTTATGCGTTTAAGCAATGGAAAATGCACAAACACAAACATACCAGTGTTGGGCGTTACCCAAGCACACCTCCTCTTCGCCTGCAAAGCACAATTATCCGATGCTACCGATGGACGACCACCGGTCTTCTCAACCTTGTCCGCCTTCGGACTAAAATGCTTCCTCCGAATCGGAGTGCTACTCCGACGAGACGACGCTCGACTGCTCGACGATTCTGACGACGAGCACGACAAATTTAGCGGCAAATCGGACCGTAGCAGAGGTCGATGATCCAATACTGGAGGGGAAGGAGGAGAGGAATCAACAAGGGATACTGGCAGTTTCACCTTCTCATCGTTGGCTTTAACATGAGGCGCTTTCTCTGCTTTTCTGTGAGGTTTGGCGGAGGGTTTTCGAGAATCGATTGGGCGGACATTGTTGACGGCGGGAACCAGAACCGGCCGAAGCTCGGTGTCGGCAGTAACACTGAGGGGCCGGAGTCGAGGGGGTCCGGACATTGAAGGTATAGAGGGGTGGGTTAGGGCGAAGTAGGAGATCAGGGCTCAACAAAAAATATGCATCTGAAAATTGTGGCTTGTGGCCTGTGGCTTTTGGCTTGAGAGTAATGGAGATGGAGATTTTGAAATTTGTCACTACCAAACACTGCTCAGCTGAATGCCAATGGAATGAACCAAATATCATTAGGAGCGCGCGAGAAAAGGCACTGGCTCATTTTGCCCTTTTGTTTTTTTTTTTTTAGGTAATATTTTATTTTTAATAAAAATGGGATGTGAAATTCCCAACCCTTGTGAGATTTTTGCTCATTTAGATGAAAATTACGTTATATGCACAAAGTTGAATGCTCATTTAACCACCGGTCTACCCACCCATGCGGACAAACACCGCTTCAAATAAGAGTGTATTTGATAGTGATTTTTAAAAGTGTTTTAAATTTTTTATGTTTGAAAAATAAAAATTTAGAAGTATTAGAGTACATTTGGTATAATGATTTTAGAAAATGTTTTTAGTCTTTCTAATACTTGAAAAATACAAATTTTTAAGTATTAGAAAAGCCAAAAACACTTTCTACAATTAGTATCAAACACACTCTTAAAAAGGTTGAGAAATATTTTCTAAAATAACTACTAAATATGTTCTAAATTATTTTTTAAAAATGCATGTCACATGTTTGTGACAACACGAGGAACTTCTTCGTCTTTGAGAAAAAAGAATAGGAGTGTTTAACTTTTGTAAAAAATAAAAAATAAAAAATCGTTCTAAACTCATTTCTTGAAGATACAAGTTTAATATAATTTTTTATTATTTTAAAAAAGGTACTATACTTGTTTTTGGGAAAATAAAAAAATAATCCTTGTATTTTCATCCATATCTCAATTTGACTTCCAAATCATACTCTTTTTTTTAATAATGTCATCCCTAAGTATGCTCAAATATTAAATAAATGATTTTATTAAAAAAAAATTATTGGAACTTGATGCAAAACTCATATGATAATCATATATACCATTTCATAAAATTTTATGTGAAATGTTTGTGTGTGTTTATGTGACGATGCATCCTTACAGGTGTTATCCACTCAAAATAGTGTTTCTTCTCAAGTCTAAATATTGAGACAAAGATACTATCCTACTAAAGAAAATTACCTTGTAATTAGACAGAATATGTCAAGAAGCATATTAAAGGAATTACATATTCATTACTCTTTCGAGATATAATGTTTTGAGTATACAAAAGCAACCTTAGGGACCTCTTACAAACCTTGTACAAACATAAGGAGAGGCTACATGTGGATACTTTATCCAAAAAGAAGCAAAAAAAAAAAAAAAAAAAGGAACAATGACTATATCCTTTGTTGTTTGTTCTCCAAAACTTGCTTGATACTAGTTCAACTAGATCTTCATATGAAAAATTTAGGAAACTACAAAGTGAGTATAACCTAGTGAATGATAATATAATGAAGGTTTTAAGTTAGTCAATCTAAAATAGAAAAAGATTTTCATCATACTAGTAACATTCAATGTAAATAATATTGAGTATAACAATCAAATAAGCACACATCATTAGACAACTTGATACATAATCAGTCAACCAAATGCACAATCCATGACTACAATGTCATTCAAACTCACGACAAATCCTCATATCATGCAATAACCACTATAGTGCCCCTTTCTCCATCAGCATATATCATATATATGCCCATAAACGACATATATCTCACATATCATGGTGCCTTATAGATATAATGTCTTTACATCTCTCAACATGCTTTTTATACATACTGCTCCAATGCTCTTTCATCTTTAACTAATGAACTTTCATATGAATTGAAAAATGAGGTAGGATGGGTAATTGATAAGATCTAGTATGGATCATACATGGACAATAATTGGAGTCTTTATATGTTAGACTTAGGGGTGTGACATACAACATCAACATGAGAATTATTATCTTTGATATTAGGCTTTTTGTCAAATTCTTATTGGGATTGATCATCCTTAGACGGTTATATCCTAATGAATGGAGGCCGACATCCTTAAGTTTAAAGCCTCAAAATATATGGATATATATATGAAACGAGGTTGATTAATAAAAGAAAATATCCAAGAGGGAGGAAAGGTGAATTTAGTGGATAAAAACTTTACAAAAATGGTTCAATTAAACAATAAAAAGAAACAATTAAAGCAAATAAGTAAAGGATAAAGGGAAAAGTGCAAACACTTTATAGTGGTTTGACAATCCCTCCTACATTCACTCTCTTTAATTTCCTTTCTAAGTGAGGCTTCCACTAATCAAGGCTTCAAACCAAACATTCAATCTTATACACTTGAATTCATGGTCCAATGGGTACTACACTCCCTTCAAATTCTTCAACAACTTGAAGTCTCAACCACTCAACTTTAAGCAAAGAAAAAGGGATTTTATTACACTCAACCCTAGCATAAGTAAGGCTTAATACAAATAAAATAGTTAGGATGGTATGAAAAGGTGCACTAAACGATTTGCTAGTGAAAGACTTAATTCACTTGAGTAGAGAACTTTGAATGAAAGAAAGTGAATGGTAAGCATATAAATATATGTTTTCTTTTCTTAATAAATGCATAGGAGCTCTCCAATTTATAGAAAAGCCACTCAAACACCCAAAATTGGGCAAAAAGCTCTTGACTGATTGAGCTTCAGTTTGACCAATTGAGTAGCTGTTCGGACATTTAATACTCTGCAGGTGGTTGTTGGTGAGATTTAGCCTTGACTGGATCTCAACCAATTAGACACTAGCTACTGAAAGAAAAGGAATATTTTTAAGCAAGCTTAACCAATCCTCAACCAAGAAGGCTTAATCGGTTGAACTGGTTCAATCAATTTAGTGTACCCTTGACTAGTTCGGTAAAACTAGCCCAAAATGCTTCTAAACTTAGTTCTAATCTTCCAATAACTTAAGCATTTGAAAACAAGAGGTATGAATGAATGCATTGGAAGTGCATAATTTTTATTTTTTTATTTTTATTTTTATATCCTAAGTACACCGAGGAGATTCATCTTACATTAGTTTTTAAACGTTCTAAGTCTTCAATTATTTTTATTTTTAAATTAGTTATATTAAAATAAATTTAATTCATAAATAAATATTTTTTTCATAAATTTTTACATTTTATTTTTATGAAAAATAAAGTTACATGTTATTTTACAAATATTGAAAAAAGAGAATATAAAAAATAAATTAAAATATTTTCTATTTAATTTTAGGGAAATTTATGTAACCATACACCAAAGGGCAAAATTTTGCCTTTTAGAAACTTTGCTTTTTTACTTTTCAAATTCAGTGGATTTTGGGAAAAATAAATGACTTTTCATTCATTGTAATAGTGATGTTGAGGCCCTTCCAAAAATACCCTCCTACACTTTAACAACTCTCCTAGTTGGATCAGTTGCTTGGAAAAGCCACATAAGCAAGGTCTAAATCATTTGTCCACTTAAGCCAATGACATGGCTCATTTACATGTCACCGTCCAACTAGACACTCAACGTGGATTGATTTTTTAAAAAATATTTACTAAAATATGACAAAATGGATAGTGAGATTCACTCCGAAATCCCTTATTCTGTCTTGAACCAAACCCCCAAATCCCTTATTCTCTCTTGAACCAAACCCTAACTCCAAAACCCCATATTCTTTCACCTTCTTTCACAGCCATAATTCGTGAGGGAAGCTGCAGTGAAAACAAAGAGAGGTGGCCTGAGCTGAGAGGAGCTTTCCTAAGTACGAATGTAATGGATTTATGAGTTCATTTGGGTTCTTATTGTTTCTTGTTGAGATCAGATCTAGCCTTCCTTATTTCTGTAATTGTCAGCTCCATGTTTTTAGTATGTATTTCAACCATGCCTTACTGCACAAATTGTCTATCTAGCTTCAGGAATTGTCAGAAGAACTTTATTTTCTGTGTAGCATCCTTTGTCATCTCCTTCAGAGCTTCTTTCAATGAAGAAACTGTGTTGTTTAGGTTGAGGCAACATTGCTTCCTCGTTACCCAACATGAAAATTATAGATGATATTGTTGGTCTATCTACTAGGAGTTTTTGTTATTCATTATTTGTCTAGATGTCATGTGGATGAGAATTTAATGTTTAAAGTTACAAAAATTTACATGTAAGTTATTTTAGGTTTGTGAGTAGATATGGAGAAAAGATATAGGTATATATACATATATATTGGAAAAGACATGTAGCTGACAAGCTAACAATATGAATAATCCTAAATTATGCCTCATTTATTTGAAGTATCCTAAATTTGTTAAAAGACATAAATTTGAAGTGCTAGACAATAATTCTAAGTGGTTTTGCTTTTCATTTAGCATATTATTTTTCCACTGTCAATTCCATATATATTTATTTGTTTCACCTTGCTTCCTTTTTCTTCGTGCTAGTATTGCATTATCACTGGAAGCATTACCTGTTAAAAGATTTCTCTAGGTGGATATTGACTTATGATTGTACTCTTTATCATACAGTTTGCAGAATAGGTTTTGAGCTGGATGTGCCTTTTTGGCAAGAGCATTGCCTTTTTAATTTAATTTTTTTTTTTTTTAAGTTGCATCTTTTATGAGAAAAATATCTTTGAGCAACCTCCCACACGGTACCTTCCACTGTTTAGTTCCAAATTATGATAAATACTCGTCTTCCCATATGTAGGAACTTCAAGTTTGCATGTAGTTTTGTTTTTTGGAGTCCTATATGTTATCTTGGTGGGTGGGTATTTTTATAACTTGGTCCATTCCATAAAATTATATTGTCACAACAAAAGAAACCTTGCCTTGGAAGTAGACTGCATACTTGTACCAAAGTGTTTTTGGATAATTTCAAGTGAAGTTTGATCTTGAAATAATAAAATATGTTCCCAGTGTTTGATGATAATTTTGACTTGGCTTTCCAGTTTATTTCTTCTTGTTACTCAAGTCTCAAAATTCTCAGGCTAGCTATATAGAAAGAAATTGCAATTGGTCATATTCCAAGCCTATATATATAAACATTATAAAGGTGGAACAAAAGAATGTGGGTTAAGGTTGAATGATAGGAGTGCTGAAATTGGATAAGATGTGTGTTATAATTATTTTGTCCACCTTTTAAGTAGCACATGATGTTGTAGTTGTGGAGTACATGCTTATGAAATAGTTTAGTCCTTACTCCAATTACCCTATGCTTTGGTGGATGGGCTTCCAATATGAGAGGCCAGGTCCACCCCATTCACACTTACGTCTAACATTTTTGTCATCTACAGACAACATATGGAATTACTAGCCGTTTGACAACTATTTCCTAAAACAGTTTTTGTTCTTCAAAATAAAAAAATAAAAAAAAATGTTTTCACAATCAATAAATAGAAAACGATTTTTTTTCTTAAATGCAAAATACATGGTGTTTAAAAAAAAAAACATCTTTTAATTATTTTTATTTATTTTCTTAAGAGGTTATTTTAAAAAAATAATTGTATAAATATAGAAAATAATTAAAAATAAGATATTGGAAATAAAAGTTATTTTAAAAATATATTTAAAAGCATAGAAAACATGTGAAGAAAATTTTAGGCTTGTTTGGTAATTGTTTTTTAAAATAGTTTTGAAAAATAATTTTTAAGAACTGTTTTTTAAAACGGTTCTTGAATGATTTATAAAACAAAGGTATGTTAGAAAATTGAAATGTTTTTAACCTATTTTTGATATTTTTAAAAATAATTTTTATATTTAGAGCTTTATTTTTAATCATTATACATATTTATATAATTATTATTTAAAACATCTCTTAAAAAACAAGTAAAAACACTAGAAAACAACAAATAAATGTTATTTAAAAACACTATATTTTTTGTTTTAGAGAATATAATACAGTTCTATACATTAGTTCATTTTGGTGATACACACATAATTCATACCATGGTAACAAGTTTAGGTACAATAATTAAATCATACATAAATTATTAATTTAGTACGAGAAATTAAAATTTTATATAGTCATTTCATTTTTTCCTTCATTGTTTTTCATCATTCTTGTGTGGAGAAATGGTTCTCATACCGCAATGATTTTTTAGGTTGCTTTGTACAACATCCCAAAACATGATCCAAAATATGGTCTTTAATTTCTATATTTGAGCTCCTTAGACAACAAGCTATTAGCCTCCCAGACCATTGAGGTCGCCCTATCCTCCTACATAATCTATCGGTTTTTTCTTCTAAATTCATAACTAACCTTTTGTTCCTTGGTCTAAATTGAGAATTGACCTTTTAAGTTGTACCCATTTCACGGACTTTGTTCTTAAAACATTGTTTTAAACATTTAAAATAATATGGCTTTTATTTATTAATATAAAAAAACATTATATTTTAATTCACAAAAATATCAAAATTTACATGAACTGTTATATATATATATATATAACATTTTCAACGCTATTACTACTACTTTATAATTTTAATAATAAATTTAAGAAATTATATCCAAGACACTTACTAATTATAAATAATGAATAAAAAGAATCTCTATATTGATTTGGTTTCCACTTTAATAATCAGTAGTTTTTTAATTTCGATTGTTATTTCTAAATTGTAATATTGTCAACTATATTGATTTGGTTAGATGAGTATGTAAATTTGAATCATACCATTTTTTTAATCAGTTGACCCACTGAAATGCACATTGTGTGTTTCTATTTGGGCAGTGGGTATCATAGTGGGTGGCCCTATATATAACAAGTTGACCCTTATTTATAACCATATTATTGAGAGGTTAGGGGAAACCGATCTCAATGATTTTCATTTACATGATGTAACAAAATGTTTCCCATTTCTTTGTTAATATATGTTATATTTATGTAATAATTATGATAAATGTATATAGGAACACTATATTCACATTGACATGTGTTTAACATTTGATTAATTTATTATTGAATTATGGTTGTTTAATGCAATGATAATATGAACAGACAGTGTCGTTGTTCTGGTCGTAGATTCCTCTCTGGAATACATTTTCTCTTAGAAGTGAAGAAGGATGTAATAAGATAACTTAGTTTTGGTGGGCTATTGTAATTAGGTTGTAAGGAGGTTAATTTAGATTTATGTTTTTGGTTGATAAAAAACACAAACATTGCTTATTCCCAACTCGAGTTATTTGGGGGTAAGAAGATTCCTTTGACATCTCATGATGTCGGGATCACGTTGGGCATTCCACATAGTGGAAGAAAGTTAATTATTGACAAGGAAACTGTTAAAGCTAGTCAAATGCCGAGTTTGCAGGATATAGAGTCAATGATGGTTGACATTGATGATATTGAGGAATTTAAGCGGGTCTTTTTTATTTTTGCGTGTGTAACCTTATTGGCACCCACATCTCGTTTGGAAGGTAGTCACTCATTATGGTATACACCCCAAGAGCAGTTACTTGGGAACATAAATTGGGGAGAATTTGTCTTAGAATTTTTTATTCAAGCTATACATGAACATAGGAGGAAGGAAAGTATTTAGATTAAAGGGTGTTTGATGTTTCTACAGGTAACTACTTGTCTTATTTATAAGTATATGTTCAAGTATTTGATATTTAATAATGGTTATACACTATGTTGGTCATGATGTTACCACTAATTATGTCTTATATAATGCAACAAATATTCTACTTTTCAATATCTAATTTTCCAGCCATGTGTGTGGAACTTACCACTCATCGCATTACTGCATGGAACGATTTTTTGGTGAAGCAACGCATAAAGTTGGAGTTGGAAATGCTTGGAGGATTTGGCAAAGTTGAGGTATAATTAGCTTTTAGTTATATTAAGATAGTTGATTAACACTGTAATTGGATTATTGGGATGACAATTTACATGTTTTGCAATGATAGTTGGTTAGCACATCGGCGAAGCAAGATCCAACAGAAATAAATAAGGCTTCTACAATTGATGGCCCAGTTGATCCAAATGAGATTGAAGACTTTGATGTAATCCTTCATACTTAATGACTATGAATAGTAGCTTATATTAAGTCTCAGTTTAAATTTATGTCATTTAATGCTCCTTCATTATGTTTGACTTAGGTTATTTGTGCTCGCATGGAGGCAACACGATGTCAAATCACTGATGCATAAAGTCATCTTAATAGTCTTATTGCATTATACAATCATAACATGAATATGTTGAGGACTCGTTTTACCTCTTCACACTATTGCATAGATGAAGGCCAATCGTCAAATTCTCATGAACATGTGAATGAAAGTGGTGCACCATTTGATACAAATAATGCACAACATTCACCTGTTCATTCTGGTGGTCAAAGAAGATACTTTGAAGATGGTATTGGATGTACAAATGAAGGGGTGTTGGAAAGACCCAACGTAAAAGAGGGTGTGTTATTTGCAAACGAGGATCACCTTCACCCTAGGCCACACAATATGTTGGTGTTAGTGCAATCGTGCATGGACAACAATGTGGATGTACCGCCATAAGCCTTAGAAGAAATAAGACCCCAAAGAGTAAAAATGAAAGCACGTCGTTATAGGCAACGAGCAGTTGTGTGCAAGTCACCTTTTGTACAATTATGTGTATCAAAATACAAAAGGTTGACTGAGGAAGAGACACATATTGCTGACTATGTGTTTGATAAGTCAAAAAATCCTAAGTTAGTCCCAAATCACAAGTTTAGCAAGTGTTGTTCTTAGAATACTATGATTATGGATTTGTCTAAAAAAAAAAATAACTGACGTCTTGTGTTTCATGTAATTAATAATGAGGTGCTTTGTGCATACGGTGGCTATGGCGTGACACGAGAACAACTTTAATGCTTAGTAGAAGAGAACTTCATTGATATTCCGGTAAAGTTTATGATAAATAAGAAAAAATACCTTCATCTTTCTATCGATCATTTTAACTAATGAAGAGGCATTATGTAGGTGATTTACATGTTCTATCGATACATGAATGCAAAAGAAGAGAATCCTTCTCGCAGACACTTTTTTTCTCCATACTTTAGGATGAGGTTTTTTTCCCTGAGTACACCAAATCTTGTCCCTAATATAAGAAACATGTATAGTTTTAGTCATACATTGTTACTATGATCTCAACAACTTTTTACAGGAAATATGTGGTTCAATGAGCAAGTCAACCTCAAAATCAACACTAAAGAAAATATTAGGTGACTATTGTGTTGATCTTGAATGTTGCAACCAGATAATGCTTTGCTATTGTAGTGATTACATAGATTGATGACAACTTTATAAATTTTCAAATTTATACTTCAAACATTTAAGCCTTCATTGTTGTTATGATGATTATGTGTTTTGTAGTTTTATATCCCTTTATTCCAATTTAATGAATGGGTGATCATGGTAATCAATTTGGAAGCTAAAAGGGTGGATCTACTTTCATCATATCATAGCATGCAACAGATTCACTTTGTTAATGAATCTTCCAAAGTTGTTGGAGTTGTGCTGCAGTTATTAAAAAATCTCTTCAAACGGAATGATATGAATATAAAGAATTTACATCCATAGTATGTAGATATTGTACATCCAAAATTGTTAGTTAATTTTTTTTTCATGTATTCATTTTCAATCCTAACTGGGTCCTACGTTAATAGCATGTCACAAATTATACTCGTTATTGCAGATGTCATACTGGGATGTATGCTATTTTATATATGCAACATTGGGATAGAAGTGGTCTTAATAGAGCCATTAATTATGTAAGTTGTTAAATATGATGTTATATTTTTATTTTCAAATCTACATGTTAAATGTTATTGGGATGTAGGACCTAACATAAGTTTAATGTGTAGGAACGCATGAGCCTTAAAAGATTGAAATTTGCAATTCATATGGTTCTTGATAGCAAAAATGAATTTGGTGAAATAGTTGCAACTAATATTTGGTCAACCAACGATGCATAATAGTATTCGGTAACCTTCACAATTAATTTATTTTGTTATATTTCATTCAATTCTTTAACTTACATTCTAATTTAAACTCTTACTTGGTCATCGATAGTGAATAATAGAATTTGAGGCTATGTCATGTCTTCTTTATGGTACAATAGAAGGGATAAGTTATCAATACCTCTATTTCCAGTGCATGCATGGTTCATTTTACTACTAGGTTAGCTGATATCCCCTCCATATAGAAATAAAACTATAGTAAATGACATATTTATTTTTTTAGGTTATCTTACTGACAATTTCTTTATGCTTGTGTTGTACTCATTCTTCGTAATTGAAACTTCCATACAAGACTTATATGAAAAGCTAAATTGACAATATTTAAAACCCTCTCAATCTTTTATATTAGCAGACCAATGGATAATACATATAGGCACCTTGCAAGACAGTTATCTTAGTCGTCTCATCTTCATTTGTAAATAGATGCAGCATTTATAGCTGGTCCAATTGTGATTGAGGCTCTTCAACAAGTGGTTCAGACTCGAACATCTATGGTCTATTACAATCAAAAGGTGCTTCCAGGATTTTCGCAATCACCTTAGTGAAGATGGTTACTGTCATTTGATAATCAAGTAAGAAAAATTAGACGACTCTTCATCAAGTGTTTTTCTTTTTTATTATCTTGCATTTAAATGTTTTTCTTCTTTGGTTAATAGATTTAGAGTAATTGGTACAAGTTTTTACCTCGACTGCAAAGGGTTTTTTCTTTGGTCTTGATCATCGTGGACATTCCATTGCTTTATTATTTCTATTTGCAAAATGAGAAATAGAAATTGTTTTTGAAGCTATCATATGCTATTTGTTATTTGTTTTTTCTTGTGTTATAGTTCAAATGAATTACATTTGTATATTATCATTTGATATTAGGATCTCATTGAATATGTCCTTAAATAATATTTCCCCCTCTGCTTTTTTTGTCCAATTGAGATGCAAAAGTGGTCTTATGCCTGTGCAAAGCAATTGATTTAGAGGTTGATTTATGGTGACTTAAATTTTCCATCAATGTGGATGTTTCTTACCATCCATGTGTATCATACAGGCTTGAACTGAAATTTTGTTTCATTCTTTACAAGTAAGGGGGCAGAGCATGGCCTACAATTCAGCATTGTGAGGCCTTTTAGCAGGATTGGGCGTATAATGGAATTTATTATTGGCATGGATGGTTTGTGGTAGTGTCATTTTCTGGGTTTGTGTTTAATGGGTTTGTAAATGTAATAATTTTCTGGTGTAAATATATTGTGAATGTATGTTGTTCTTCAATATTATGGGATATGTTACATGATAGTGTAAGTGTAATAAAAAAATATGTACCTTGGTCATGATAGTTCAAAGATGCCATTCAAGTCACATGATTCACATGGGGGCCTTGGCAAAAAAAAAAAAAAAAACAGATTGTTAACCAGTGGGCATAATCGTGGCCAACCTTTACGTGTACGGGCTGCCTCTTTTTGGCTGATGACCTTTAATCATATTCTTTAGTTTTGTGTGAAGTGGGTAGTAGCCAAAATAAGGGTTGTCCTGTTAGATCATAGGCAGTCCTGTTGTTTTTCTTATTTAAAATTGGCTTTGTATTATTTGAAGAGTCAGTAAAAGAGAGGTTGGCCCATTAACACCATGGGAAGGCATTGGAACCTTTACATTGTACCCTTAGAATCAATGGGTTTGATAATATTATTTTGGTATAGCATATGAAATATGCAAACGAGGGCACACCCTTGATTTTAGAGGCATACCTATTGGTGGAACCATTATATTGGTAGACTATGTGCACTAGTCAACCTAAGAGCATAACCTTCATGGAAGACGCATGAATGTGGGTAAAAAACTTATTTTTGTTAAGTTATGTGCAGTAGGAAAAAAAATAAGCATGACTCTCTATCAGAGGCATGCCTTCAAGATGACTAGATTAGAGGTGTGGGTTGGGTAATAAGGCAAATAGTGGCATGTTGGTAGCTTGAAAGGTTGGCTCTTGACGTTCATATTAAAATAAGCGATGGAAATTATTCCTTGTTGATTTAAAATCAGAGATTTTTTTGAAAGTTTTTTTTAAATATTTATCATTTTAAAAATTTTTTAATTTTTAATTTTTAATTTATTGTTTATTTTCAATCTATATTATCATTTCATTTTATATTATCTATTTATTTTTAACTACTTTTTATATTTATCTCATTAATACTATTTTAAAAAAATCACTCACTTCATTATTAATTTCTTTTATTTATCCATTTACTTTTATTTAATTTTAAATGTTTGTATTCTTAAATATTAAAAATATAGTTTTACTCAAAAATTGCTACAATATAAAAAAATGTAATGAAGTCCTAATATTTTATAACTTAAAATTAATTTGATAAGATAAATTATTAATAATTTTAATTATTTAAATAAATTAAAGTTAATAGAAAAATTGTCTTAGAAAAATCATATCTCAAATAAAATATTTTATATAAATCATTTTAATTTTTTTTTTAAATGTAATAAAATGTGTTTTAATAAAAGTATTTTTATAATTTTAAAATAAATCTCTTAAATATATTAAATGAATTATGTTAATTTTTTTATAAAATTTTGATAAATATTATCTGTAATCGTACTTATATAAATTAAATTACACTTACAAAAGAACTAACCTTGTGTACAACAACCCATCCCAAATTTGGTCATTTTATGTCTAAGAGAAAAAAGCTTGAAAAAATTTTGTTGCATTTGATTTTATTGTACCACAATGGACCATTAATAACAAGAGGTCAACCTATTACTAATATTTATGATGCACTTACCACATAATAACTTCACATTCACTGCACATAATCATAGTCCCTAATGGTAGGGTTGTAGAAAACTCCATTCATGTTATGTCATCCCATTTAACATTAGTAACTTGTAACTATGCACTCATTATGAAACATTAAATGCATGTATGTACTAGTTACATCTCTTGCACAGGCTAACCTCCATTCCAACTTCAACCATTTACTTAGTTTGGTTGACATCACATCCCATACAATTCTCATTCATTCCCATTTACACCTCATATTCTACCACCTATACACATTGCACATCATAACAATTATCTTCCACCCACCCATTCCTCCATTGTAGTTAACCTACCCATTCACTCTTCGAATTTCACCACCATAATCGTTAATAGTTACTATCGCTACAACGCTAATAAGTTTTGTTTTCATACTCCATTGCATTATCTTTTTAACTTCATTCTCATTTACACCTCATATTCTACCACCTATACATGTTGCACATCATAACAATTATCTTCCACCCACCCATTCCTCCATTGTAGTTAACCTACCCATTTACTCTTCGAATTTCATCACCATAATCGTTAATAGTTACTATCACTACAATGCTAATAAGTTTTATTTTTTATACTCCATTGCATTATCTTTTTAACTTCATTCTCATTTACACCTCATATTCTACCACCTGTACACGTTGCACATCATAACAATTATCTCTCACCCACCCATTCCTCCATTGTATTTAACATACCTATTTACTCTCAGAATTTCACCACCATAATCGTTAACAGTTACTATCACTACAATGCTAATAAGGTTTGTTTTTCATACTCCATTGCATTATCTTTTTAACTTCATTCCCATTTACACTTTATATTCTACCACCTAAACATGTTGCAAATTATAACAATTATCTTCCACCCACCCATTCTTCCATTGTAGTTAACCTACCCATTCACTCTCCGAATTTTACCACCATAATCGTTAATAGTTACTCTCGCTACAATGCTAATAAGTTTTGTTTTTCATACTCCATTACATTATCTTTTTAACTTCATTCTCATTTACACCTCATATTCTACCACATATACACGTTGCACATCATAAAAATTATCTTCCACCCAGTCATTCCTCCATTGTAGTTAACCTACCCATTCATTCTCAGAATTTCACCATCATAATCGTTAACAATTACTATTGCTACAACGCTAATAAGGTTTGTTTTTCATACTCCATTGCATTATCTTTTTAACTTCATTCCCATTTACATCTCATATTCTACCACCTATACACGTTGCACATCATAACAATTATCTTCCACTCACCCATTCTTCTATTGTAGTTAGCCTACCCATTCACTCTTAGAATATCACGGTCATAATCGTTAATAGTTACTATCGCTACAACGCTAATAAGGTTTGTTTTTCATACTCCATTGCATTATCTTTTTAACTTCATTCTCATTTACACCTCATAGTCTACCACCTATACACGTTGCATATCATAACAATTATTTTCCACCCACCCATTCCTCCATTGTAGTTAACCTACCTATTCACTCTCAGAATTTCACCGCCATAATAGTTAATAGTTACTATCACTACAACGCTAATAAAGTTTTTTTTTTCATACTCCATTGCATTATCTTTTTAACTTCATTCCCATTTACACCTCATATTCTACCACGTATACATGTTGCATATCATAACAATTATCTTCCACCCACCCATTCCTCCATTGCAGTTAACCCACCCATTCACTCTTAGAATTTCACCGTCATAACCGTTAACAGTTACTATCACTACAACGCTAATAAGTTTTTTTTTCATACTCCATTGCATTATCTTTTTAACTTCATTCTCATTTACACCTCTTATTCTACCACCTATACGCGTTGCACATCATAATAATTATCTTCCACCCACCCATTCCTTCTTTGTAGTTAACCTACCCATTCACTTTCAGAATTTCACTGCCATAATCGTTAATAGTTACTATCGCTACAACGCTAATAAGGTTTGTTTTTCATACTCCATTGCATTATCTTTTTAACTTCATTCTCATTTACACCTCATATTCTACCACCTATACACGTTGCACATCATAACAATTATCTTCCACCCACCCATTCCTCCATTGTAGTTAACCTACCTATTCACTCTCCGAATTTCACCCCTATAATCATTAATAGTTACTATCGCTACAACGCTAATAAGTTTTGTTTTTCATACTCCATTACGTTATCTTTTTAACTTCATTCTCATTTACACCTCATATTCTATCACATATACACGTTGTACATCATAAAAATTATCTTCCACCCAGTCATTCCTCCATTGTAGTTAACCTACCCATTCACTCTCAGAATTTCATCGTCATAATCGTTAACAATTACTATTGCTACAACGCTAATAAGGTTTGTTTTTCATACTCCATTGCATTATCTTTTTAACTTCATTCTCATGTACACCTTATATTCTACCAGCTATACACGTTGCACATCATAAAAATTATCTTCCACCCACTCATTCCTCCATTGTAGTTAACCTACCTATTAACTCTCAGAATTTCACCGCCATAATTGTTAATAGTTAGTATCGCTACAACGCTAATAAGGTTTGTTTTTCATACTCCATTACATTATCTTTTTAACTTCATTCTCATTTACACCTCATATTCTACCACGCATACACGTTGCACATCATAACAATTATCTTCCACCCACCCATTCCTCCATTGTAGTTAACTCACCCATTCATTCTCAGAAATTCACCGCCATAACCGTTAACAGTTACTATCGTTACAACGCTAATAAGTTTTGTTTTTCATACTCCATTGCATTATCTTTTTAACTTCATTCCCATTCTACACATATTTTATCTTGGACGTTTTGACCATTCTTTTAGGAGTTGTATTAATTTCTTTTTAAGCTATTTTTGGTTAGGTTGGATGCAATGATTTGATACTTTTCATCTCTATCTTGCATCACTAAATTTTTAATTTATCTTCGACATGTAGTGCCATTACAAGTAGCAAACATCATGCCTCCTAAAAATAAGGTTAGACATGGCTCAACATTAACTGCACCTGAGGAAGTCCCACATGACCCTTTCATGCCTCACCACCCACCTGATGAAAATGAATGTGAAAAGCTCATAGCAAAACGCCCAATTGTTGTGGAGTGTCATACTGATTGTTGGGTTTCAAAAACATGGTGTCGTTGAGTTACTTGACTTTTACAAGTTGAGACACAACAATGTTATCCAATTCCTGTGCGAGCATTCTACAACAATATCAAAAATGTTGACGAGGAGAAATATTCGTTTAACTTTTCATTCAAGGGAGTTGTTATGTGAGTATCTCCATCCCTTATTGCACACACCTTATCTTTGGAAACACCTAAGAAATCGATTAACTTTTGTATTCCAAATATTGATATAAAGGTAATGTCAGAAACAATAACAAAGGAATTATGAGACCATTCTTTTTAGTTGGGTACAAACGTTGAATGTAGATCATTTTTGCCAAAATACAGGATTTTAAGTCTAATATTGTTTCATGCCATCTTAAATAAGAAGGGTCATCTTAATGAGCTTACACTATGTGTTCTGCATATTTTGTTCCACATGGCACATCGCTGTAAAATTAATTTGCCCGCACTTATTTGCCATAACATGATTGAGGTACGACATAGTAATGTGAGCACACGTGCCTTACCATGTGGTTCAATTGTTTGTTTGCTTTTACAAAAGGCAGGGTTAGATTTCAACTCACTGCCTTATGAGTCAATGTCGCGCATGCAACCTATGCGCATGAAACAGTTGATGGACAAACATACATAAGCCTCTTCTTCACGTAGGTCAAGTAAAAAATAAAAAAATTGTTCTAAACTTATTTCTTGAGGATATAAGTTTAATATAATTTTTTATTATTTTAAAAAAGGTACTATACTTGTTTTTGGTAAAATACAAAAATAATCCTTGTGTTTTCATCCATATCTCAATTTGACTTCCAAATCATCCTCTCTTTTTTAAGAATGTCATCCCTAAAGTATGCTCAAATATTAAATAAATGATTTTATTAAAAAAAAAATTATTGGAACTTGATGTAAAACCCATAAAATTTTATGTGAATGTGTTTATGTGACGATGCATCCTTATAGGTGTTATCCACGCAAAATAGTGTTTCTTCTTGAGTCTAAAAACTGAGATAGAGATACTATCCTACGAAAGAAAATTACCTTGTAATTAAACAAAATATTTCAAGAAGCATATTAAAGGAATTACACATTCATTACCCTTCCAAGATATAATGTTTTGAGTATACAAAAGCGGCCTTAGGATCCTCTTACAAACATTGTACAAACATAAGGAGATGGCTACATGTCAATACTTTATCCAAAAATAAGCAAAACAAACGGCAACAACGACTATATCCTTTGTTGTTTGTTCTCCAAAACTTACTCGATATTGGTTCAACTAGATCTTCATTTGAAAAATTTAGGAAACTACAAAGTGAGTATAACCTAGTGAATGATAATATAATGAAGGTTTAAGGATAGTCAATCTAAAATAGAAAAAGATTTTCATCATGCAGGTAACATTCAATATAAATAATATCGAGTATAACAATCAGATAAGCACACATCATTAGACAACCCGATGTATAATCAGTCAACCACATGCACAATCCATGACTACAATGTCATTCAAACTCTCGACAAATCCTCATATCATGCAAAAAAAACCACTATAATGTCCCTTTCTCCATCACCATATATCATATATGTGTCCACAAACAACATATATCTCACATATCATGGTACCTTATAAACACAATGCCTTTACATATCTCAGCACACTTTTTATACGCATCGCTCCAATGCTCTTTCATCTCTAACTAATGAACTTTCATATGAATTGAAAAATGAGGTAGGTTGGGTAATTGATAAGTTCTAGTATGGATCATATATGGACGATAATTGGATTCTTTATATGTTAGACTTAGGGGTGTGACATACAACATCAACATGAGAATTATTATCTTTGATATTAAGCTTTTTTTCAAATTCTTGTTGGGATTGATCATCCATAGATGGTTATATCCTAATGAATGGAGGTTGACATCCTTAAGTTTAGAGCCTCAAAAGATATGGATATATCTATGAAACAAGGTTGATTAATTAAAGGAAAATACCCAAGAAGGAGGAGGGGTGAATTGAGTGATTAAAAACTTTACAAAAATGATTCAATTAAACAATAAAAAAACAACAATTAAAGCAAATAAGTAAAGGATAAAGGGAAAAGTGCAAACACTTTATAGTGGTTTGACAATCCCTCCTACATTCACTCTCTTTAATTTCCTTTCTAAGTGGGACTTCCACTAATCAAGGCTTCAAACCAAACATTCAATCTTATACACTTGAATTCATGGTCCAATGGGTACTACACTCCCTTCAAATTCTTCACCAACTTAAAGTCTCAACCACTCAAATTTAAGCAAAGAAAAAGGGATTTTAATACACTCAACCCTAGCACAAGTAAGGCTTAATACAAAAAAAAATAGTTAGGATGATATGAAAAGGTGCACTAAACAATTTGCTAGTGAAAGACTTAATGCACTTGAGTAGAGAACTTTGAATGAGAGAAAATGAATGGTAAGCATATAAATATATGTTTTCTTTTCTTAATAAATGCATAGGAGCTCTCCAATTTATAGAAAAACCACTTAAACACCCAAAATTGGGCAAAAAGCTCTCGACCGATTGAGCTTCGGTTTGACCAATTGAGTAGTTGTTAATGCGTTTAATGCTCTACAAGTGGTTGTTGGTGAGATTTAGCCTTGATTGGATCTCAACTTACTAGACACTAGCTGTAATGCTCCAAACCCAATTTAGGGGTAAAAATCATAATTTAGAAATTATTAACTAATTAAAGTAATTTAATAAGGGAAAAAAGGTCTTTTCGTATTTAAAACCCCTATATATAAATTATATCTTTCCTATATTCTCTATTCAAAAAACCCTTTTAAACAGAGATCAGAAAGATAAGAGAGCATAGGGTTGAAGGTTTAGGGTTTGAAGATCAAATTTTCAAGTAAGATTTTTAATCTTTAAATTAATATTTTATATTCGTTAATTAGTTTTAAACACTTTAGATATTATTTGGAATATCTCAATTTTGATTAGAGTTCGTTTAATTAATTTCTAGGTCAAAAAGATTAAAAATTTATGAACATAGTTTGATTTATTAATGGAGATCAATAAATTTTGATTACTCAAATGAATAGATCTAGATAAAAAAAAAAAATTAAAAGAACTATATAATTTTGGATGTTAAAATTACATAAAATTGTGAGTATGGAAGTTAAAAGTTTTGACTTTAGAGAAGAAAAAAAAAATGATGAAAGAAGCGTAGGAAGGATTTGACATGTTGAAAAAAAATAAAATTGCATGGGGTATTTGTTAAGTTTTGGTAGGAGATTTAAATAATAGTAATAATAGTTTAATGCAAATAAATATTCTTAAAAGATTTATTTTAGATAAGTTAGAAAAAAGGAAATAAATTATTGTTTAGGAAGTTGAAAATAATATTGGATGGTAATAATATTAATATGAGAAATTGATTAGGATCCCTAATACTAAATAAAATATTTTTAGGATTTTCAAATCTATATGTTTGGATAAATAATCAATAATCAATATTGTGTATGATATTATGTTAGGTGAAGAGGAAATTCTTCAGAGTTAAATACTTCAAGATTTTGAGTGCTTCTTCAAGGTAAGGAAAATTAATGTAGATTTTAATAGAAGAAAATAATTTCCTTTTTATATTGTATTTTGAAAAGTGCAAAAATATTATTTTTATCTTTTTGCATGGATCAAATATGTGTTTTGTATGGAAAGTATATTTGAGAATCTTCTTTGTTTATTTATGAAAAGTGAAAATTTTTGGAGATATGATATTTTGTTTTGCAAGTTTGAATTAATGAAATAAAGTGTTTGACTCTGGTTCCTATGACCGTAGTCAACGGGTTATAATTGTTGACATTTCTATGGCCCTAATCAATGGGTTATAATAGTTGATATTATATAACCCTAGTCAACGGGTTATAATAGTTGACCTTATGGCCCTAGTCAACAGGTTATGATAGTTGACCTTATGACCCTAATCAACGGGTTATAATAGTTGATATTATATGACCCTAATCAACGGGTTATAATAGTTGACTTTATGACCCTAGTCAACGGGTTATAATTGTTGACATTTGGATTTGTTCACCTTAACTAGAACAAATTTGAAACTAGCCACTCATTTGTGAAGTCCCACCTAATTGGGCACCATTTGTTATTTGATGACTAGAGTAAAGATATTTTGAATGTATTTGATTTGGTTTTGATGAGAAATTGTTTTGAAATGAATATGAGAAAGTTTTGTTGAAAAGTTTGAATGTATTAGTATTTTTGAACTCAAAAGTTTTTATAAAAATAAGTATATGTTATATCTCCTATTTACAAGCATGATTGAAAATGTTTGATCCATGAAACTGCATTGATGTTCCTTATTGAGCTTTAAGCTCATGCCCCTTTGTTGATAAATTTTCAGGTACTTTTAGTTCGGGCGAGGAGTGATGGCTAGGGTTGGGAATTTTTTCTTTGTTAGGAGTTTGGTTCAAACTTTATTTTTTGGACATTGTTTAGATGTTAAAAATTTAATTCCCGTTTAAATTATTTGAATTTGGAGTTATTTGGACAATAACACTTTGATTGATGTGTTAGTTTTTTTAAGTTGATACTTGGAGATTTTAGAATTTTGTCCTACTACTCTGAACAAAAATTTGGTAATTGGTAAATTTTCAGTTACAATATGAATGTTTGTGTCGTTTCCACTCTAAGCTTTTGGGCTTAAAGTGTGAAATGACCGTCATGCCCTTCGAGTGGGTTTTGGGGCATGACACTAGCTATTGAAAGAAAAGGAATATTGTTAAGCAGGCTTAACCAATCCTCAACCAAGAAGGCTTAATCGGTTGAACTAGTTCCCCAACTGGTTCAATTGGTTTAGGGTACCCTTGACTAGTTCGGTAAAACTAGCCCAAAATGCTTCTAAACTTAGTTCTAATCTTCCAATAACTTAAGCATTTGAAAACAAGGTACGAATGAATGCATTGGAAGTGGATAATTTTTTATTTTTTATTTTTTTTATTTTTTATCCTAAGTGCACACATGAGATTCATCTTACATTAGTTTTTAAACGTTTCAAGTCTTCAAGGATCCATCTCTTCGTGACAATTGAATATCTTCTAAGTAATCTTGAGTTTTATTTTAATTTTAACAATAAAACTTGAAACTTTATTTAATTTAAACAAGTTAGTATTCTTAACCTTATTTTATTATTGTCAAAATATACTTAGGGGAAAATCCTTACGCTAACAATGCCCATATAGGATTTTACTAATTCTTAGCTAGATATGGGAGGTAACAAGCATGAAATATTGATATTGTTGGTTTGATTATGAGATAATGATGTTGAAAGCATGACATGAATGAACATAACTCTTTTTTATCATTGATTATTACATGATGATGATTATTGATCAGTGTGCTGTCATTTTATTGTATGTAGGTTACCCAATATGAAGACATAGCTCTCTCCCTCCTAGTTTAATTATTTTTATTTTTATTTAGTTATATTAAAATAAATTTAATTCATAAATAAATATTTTTTCATAAATTTTAATATTTTATTTTTATGAAAAATAAAGTTACATGTTATTTTACAAATATTGAAAAAGGTGAATATAAAAAATAAATTAAAATATTTTTTATTTAATTTTATATACAATGGAAGCAAATGTTAACATATTAATACCTAAATTTGATCAAGATTTTCTAGGAAAAAGGAAAAAAGAAAGTCAAATATGAATTTCAAAACTTGTTCTATGGATAGGAGATGTTGGTCCAAAAGGCTGATTCTATTTTCATCTCTATATATTTATTTTAAATGGTCATAAATAACATTTAAAAACAATTTGATTGTTTGATTGAAGCAAAAATAACCAATTTTATGCAAAGCCCTACCAAATTGATGATTTTTTTTTTTACACAATTGCATGTGTTTTGTTAATTTTTCATTTTAGATAACGAAAGTCTTAAATCTATCTTGGAAAATATAGGCTATGTTTGATTCCCATAAAGTTTGAAGGAAAGTGTAAGGGAAAGAAAATAGAGACAAAAAGTAAAAGGAAAGTGTGAAACCAAGGTTTGGTTAATCTTGATTTTGATGGTAACAAAACAAGGTTTAGAACTAATGATCATATTTCAAGTGTGATTAGGCAAGATGATTTCCAAAGTGGCAATCACAAAGACAAATCAAACCAAGGAGAAATCATGAAAAAGAAGACCACCTCAAAAAGAAGAGTTTTTCAAGACCAAAGCTTCTTAAAATCTCTTTGTAAGGTTGTTGGTGCACTAGGACTTTCATGCATTTCATTCTTTATTTATGCACCAAAATCATCCAAGATATTGTTTTAAATATCTTAAGAATTGGATGGTTTCATGTTTTTAACTAAAACCTTGTGTTAAATAATTTTCAAACTTGTGTTAAAAGGTTTTAAGTTGAAAAAGGTTGAGTGTTGAGCCAAAAAAATGACTCAACCGGTTGTGCTCGTCCGGTCGAGGACCGGTTGAGGGAGGCCAAAAAGTTTCTCTCTCTCCTAGTGGCCTTCTCTTCCTGGTTAAGGTTGAACCTCAACCAGTTGAGGTCTGGTCAAGGTTCGGTTGATGTCCGATTGAGGTCCGGTTGAGGCCCAACGATCACTTTTCCTAACGGCTAGTCAACCGGTTGACCCCTAGCTCGACTGGTCGAACCCCCCAACGGTTAGTTTGACTTTTTTCTTCTATAAAAATGCTCCAATCTTCATTGTTTCATGAGCTTAACCTTCACAAATCATTCTTGATTATATTTGAGCCTTGAAAGAGTGTTTTTGAGTGCACCATTGTTTCATAACTTGCATATCTTTAGTGCACCATTCAATCCTAGTTTTTCTTGTATCTTTGAGCCTAAAGTTCTATTACTAGGATTTTTGTAAGATCATTATTTGTATATTTTTGTGAGGAATTTTCTCAAGTGAGGGGTATCACTTGAGAGATTATTTAAGAGAGGGATATCTCTTGAAGAAGTGTAAAGGGTGCTTGGAGCCAAAAGTCCAAAGGGGTGAATTGGAATCATAATCCAATTGTAAAGAGATTGGAAGCTTGGTTGAAGCTTTAAGATAGTGAAACCCTCACTCGGTTAGGAGGTTGAGGAGAGTGGACGTAGGCAAGGAAGTGTCAAATCACTATAAACTCTTGTGTTTGTATTCTCTCTTCCCTAACTCTTTTAAATTATATGCAATTGTGTTTATTTTGTTTATTATATATTTGCATATAATTGTCTCTTATTTTTGCATAGTTTAAATTTGTGAAAAAGAGACTATCACCCTATTTATCCCCTCTCTAGGGTGATTACCATAGTTTGGATTAGCCTCAAATTCCTAATAGAAAGAAAAAGTGAAAAAAGATAAAGACTAGATTTAAAGTTAATAGATTATTTTTTTATATTATTTTAAACTTTTTTTACGGACTTAACTCTTTTATATATAGATTAAATAATTTTAAAATATACAATTTTCTTAATAATTTTAATTATATTTAACTTTCTTTCGTATTTTTCATAATAATATTAAATATGAAAAAATTATTTTCCTTACCATTTTTTTAAAAATAATTTTATCAACAAAATGATATTTTTAAAGATGATTTTAGTATACATTTATAATCTATACTCGTATAAGAATCTGATTTTGAAAATATAATTTTATTTGAAATAAGAAAAATAAAAATAAAAAAATGAAAGTTGAGATATATATTACCAATAAATTATTTCTTAAAAAGATGATTTTCGCATGTAGCATCATTTATGTGCCCTTTGAGGCCTGACTCAAGTGGTAAAGGGATGACGAGGGTTTGTGGCCCAATTACTACAAAAAAATCTAGGGAGAATTGTGTTTTGGGCCCAGTTGGGCACAAAAATTAATAAAAGATCCTCATAAGTTCCATATTTAAGCCCAACACCTAAAGAAAGTTTACAAATTGAAAAGAAAGATATGAAACATTCAATTTTTCGAAAATGCCCTTTATTGTCAAAAAGAAAAAGAAAACAACTAATTTCCTACCCTCTTTTATTCTTTTTTTCCCTCTCTCTTTCATCATTCACCTTGTCTTTTTCTCTCACATATTAATTGATGGGACATGTAAATTATTTCTTTTATAGAAAAGTGTTACTATTTTCATCAATTATTTTTCTCCCAAAAACCATGCCTAATAAATTAAATATTGGAAATCAATGGTTGAAAATGATTATTACTATATTTTTAAAGTAAATATTTTTTAAATACCTCATAATTTTTTTTTAAACTTACAAAATATATAATAAATATTTTTTAAACACCTTAAAAAATATTATTATTCTTTTTTATCCAATATATATATAAATATCTTTAAGGTTGTAGACAATTATTTGAATATTTTCTCTATTTTTTGGACAATACATTGATATTATCTTAATATATTATTTTGTAACATGATCATTTTTTAACTAATAGTGATAATTAATTTTTAATTGAATAATGTATTATAACTTAATAATTTGAAAAATATTCAAATGCCCTTTTAAATCTAAAATAGATGTGGACTTGACATGGTTTAAATTATTAAAGCATGATGTCATTAAGTTAAGCAAATGTATCATATTAAGAGATGTGTATGTAAATTATATCATAATTTTCTCTTTTTTTTATTTTTTTTCCTCGTACATGATATCTTTTGTATAAAGTTTTGTAGATGAAAAATAACAAAATCTTTTGTTATCTAAAGAGGCATAACAACACATTAAAATTGAAAAGAGAATATAATGGAACACAAATTAGATGAAAATCACTTTAAATAAGGATATAATAGAAAACATATAAATGTAAGAAAAAACAAGTTTAGATGAAATTTAAAATAAAAAATCAAAGAAAATAAATTAAAAGTAATAATATAAAAATCGTAGAATCTTCAAAACTATAATTACAACAAAAAAATTATTTTAAATTAACTTGATAATTTAAATTAATGATTTTTTATAAAAAAAATTACAAATGTTACAAAGATAATTTTTTATCCTTTTTAATTCTATTTAAATATGATTTTTTTAATATCTACTAACATTATGTTTATAAAGGTAAAATAGTAAAAATATATATTTTATTCGGTTTACTTGTAATAAACACTTTAATTTTGGAATACTCTTTTATAGTTAGTGTAACACCCTTATATAATAGTGTAAATTTCATAAATAATTTATGGGTAACAAAGAAAATAAAGAAATGATTCAAAATTAACTAAAATCTTTCATAAATGGTAACCTTGTACACCCTTGTACACTTAGTATATTTCCCTTATACATTTAGTACATTTCCCTTGTACAGTTAGTGTAACATCATTGTACAATGGTGCAATATATCCCTCTTAAGTTGTGTGTCCATGTAGGTATATTAATCTTATTTCTAATGGTTTGGCTAACAAAATGGTGGATGAATTAGGATTAAATTTTTTTTCCCCAAACATTATTACTAAGAAAAGTATCGAAATTTCCATGTGAAAGTTAAATAAATTGCATGACATAGGTATGCAATCTATGGGTGACAAGGAAAATGAAAAAGTGATTCAAAATCGATTAAATTTTTTTATAGATGGTAGTCTTGTACACCCTTGTACACTTAGTACATTTTCCTTGTACACTTAGTACATTTCCCTTGTACAATTAGTGTAATACCATTGTACAATATATCTATCCTAAGTAATATGTCCATGTAGGTATGTTAACCATATTTCTAATGGTTTAACTAATAAAAGGATGGATGAATTAGGGTTAGTTTTTTTTTTTCCCAAACATCATTATTAGGGAAAGTATCGGAATTTCCATATGGGAGTTAAATAAAGTGCATGACATGAGTATGCAATTTGTGGGTGATAAGGAAAATAAAGGAGTGGTTCAAAATAGATTGAAATATTTTATAAATGGTAATCTTATACACTGCTTGTACACTTAGTACATTTCCCTTATACAGTTAGTAAATACTCTTATATAGTGACACAAATTTCATATTCCCGTAGTGCATATATGCCTATATTTGTATTAAACATGATTCTAGTAGTTTGATTAAAAAAATGATGAAAAACTTCAATCCAATTTTTTTATGAACATATTACATTTTTGTGAAAAAAATATACAATTGACCAATTCCTTTATTTAATTGTGAACATATTATATTTTAAAAATAAAAAAGAATAATTAATAAATGAAATTTAATTCTTTTTATTATCTTAGTATTAAACAAGGTCTTCAATTTTCATTTTTAAAAATATTTTTCATTTTTTTAATTAAATGTATTTTAAAAAAGAGACAATATAGAAAATAAAAATAATTTTTAAAAATAAAAAAATAATAAAAACTAGAAAAAATATTTTAAAACCAATCTCAAACATAATCTATATAATTTTTAACTACTTGTTTTTATTTAAAATGAGTAAACATATCATTTACCCCTTTTGTATGAGAAAAAAATCAATCTCTACTATACTATGTATTGATATAATCCATTTCTAAATACGAAAACATTTTAGTTGGATATTTAAAATAAAAACTCTTCATCTATCATCTTTCTCTCTTTTTCTTTTTTCTCATTTCAATAAATTTTCAATTAATTCAAATCATTAAAAAAATTCCTTAATAAACAAATTTGGAACATTCATATAACTTATTACAAAAGTCTATGTTCAAAAAATTATTAAACTATGGAAAGAAAAAGATTACAAAAAAAAACTTTAAACTTTTTATTTTATAATAATAATAAAAATAAACTTTAAAATACTTTTTAGTATAAAAGAAAAAAAATAGTAAATATATTTATTTTAAATAGTGTTTTAATCATTAAATTATTTACTTGTAAAATGTAAAAAATAATTTTTATTCATTTAAATTAATATTTTTTTCAAAAGTATGTTCCAAAATAATTTTTGAATCATTAATATAATTTTTATTTATTTATAATTTAAAAATAGAAAATAATGTTGCTTTTTCAATTATTTTTAAAGGAATTTAAAAAATAATAAAAAATAAAAAAATGATTAAATAAAGGAGAATTTTATGGATGGGGCATGTAAAGGTGGTAGTATAAAGACAAAATGATGGGTGTAAGTAAAAATGGGTATTTTTGTGTATTCCAACCTTATATCCTTACAATCAATTATAGGTGTGGGAGGATCTTTTATTAATTTTTGGGCCTAACTGGGCCCAAAACACAATTCTCCCAAAAATCTATGTGCACAAAAAAAAAAAAAAAAGTATGATATTTTTGTAAACATGCTATAAAATGCATTTTTTTTTTCTTAAAAAAAGGATTATTTAATAAAAAAAAGGCACCAAACTAAAGCTCTTTTTACGACCCCGTACTCTTTGGTCCCACTTTGCCTTAGGGTGTACAAAACGGAGTGGGATGGATGGGCTCTGAAATAGTCTGATACGGTGTCCCTCCCTCCCCAATGCGAAAATTTTCGGACGAAAAGATTGTTTATTAAGTGAATTTTGAGGAGAAAAGTGGCGAGGCAAATGGGAATTTTGGCGGGTATAGGGGTGTTGCTTCCGTTCCCATTCTACTATTGGCTGTGGACATATCCTCAGACATGGGTGGATCTTTGTGGGATTAAGCGAGACCCTTCGAACGTGATGGCTCACGTGGCTCACGCCTTGAAGCTGCTTCAGTTTCTCTCTCTCTTCTCTGTCGCCTCCCTCTCTTGGCCTCCCCCTCTTTTCTTTTGGCCTCTCTTTGGATTTGGCCAGTTCCTGAACTTCAGGTCAGTTTTTTTTTTTTTCTCTCTAGTTAAAATTTACATAAATGAAATGTATCTCAATTTGTAAATGGTATTGACCTTTGTGAATCCCAAGTTGGTTGTAGCAACAATGGTTGACTGATTTTAGTGGGGTATATTATCTTTCAGGGCTCTGTTTTCTTTCTCTAGGGATGAAGTTTGAATTAAAAAAGAAATGCATATTAATCTGTAAATGGGTAACTGTTGTGGATATTACATTTATTGTAGCGATAATGGGAATTGCCTCTAGTGTGTTTTATTATTCTGGTCATTTTGGCTCCCTCTCTGGTTAAAATTTGTGTTAAAAAATGAAATGGATGCTAATTTATGAATGGGTATTAGAGTTGTAGATTCCATATTGGTTGCAGCGAGCAGTAGAATAGAAAGGAATTGGGAAGCAATATGAAACCCATTATAAATATTACTGTTAATGGATGAAGGAATTTGGAGTTTCTATGATGCTATTTTGAATGAGTTATTCTTGGTTGAATGGGGGCATTTGGTTCAACAAGTCTTTACTACTATCCTAAGTAGTATGGATGTGGGTTAGGTGTCAGCTTAAACGTTGTTCAGGTATTTAACTTCCCTACTGGATTATAAAGATTTTCAGTTTCTTTGGCCTCTGTTTGCCTGTAGCAAGTCCCCTCAACTTTAGGTCTTTACTTTCTTTTATTGTAGGTAAAGTTTGGGTGTAAAAATTAAATCCATGTTATTTGTGAATGGATCTTAGCCATACTGAATTGGTTGTGGTAACACTAGTCGGTTGCTTTTGTACTGGGTGTGATTGATTGTGTGTGCAGTAGAGAGAGAGGAGTTGGGATACTAAAATAAACCCATTATAAATGTCAATGTTAGGAGATGATAGAAATTATTTGATGCTATTTTTCTTTTAATCAGGGCATTTGCTCCTACTAATGTTTTAATAGATTTGTTGTTGGTTTAGGTTGAGTTCCTTAACTCTCCTACTGGGTTATTGGTTGAAAAATGCCAATTTCATTGGCTAAAACATCCAATGTGTTTGAATATTACTTTTTTTTTCCTAATCATTTTCTTTTACATTAGTTTTTAGGTAAATTGAGTTAGTAATTATCCACAGTTGAATTAACTTAGATTAGTTATTGATATAGGTTGACTGTTATGTAGAGTGACCCACAGGAGTAGTGCCCTGATTTGAACGTCATTTGAAAGTTTAGCAAGGTTAAGTGCCATGCTTTAAAGTTAAAATTGCTTCAAAAGGTTTAATGCATAGGACGGATAGAACTCCAATGTTCCACATCGATTGGTTGGGCCGAGCTACTTGTACCTCCCATTAGCTTAGGCTTTTAGGAATGTGTGTGGTCCTGCATAATTTGGTATTAGAGCAAGGTTTGGCTTGACTCACCCTGCACCCACTGATGTGGGCATCAACAATTGAGTGGGGGTGTTTGATATAGGGCGGATGAAAGTCCCATGTCGCACATCAGTTGATTACCAACATTAGTTGAGCCTTATATGTGGAGCTACCTCTATCTCCTATTAGCTTAGGCTTTTGGGATTGTATGTGGTCCACATCACATTGTGTAATGCTTCTTTGTTTCTTTTATATTTTGTTCTTCTATATGTAAAGAAAATGTTTTTATAGATGAAAATGCAATGCATTTCTGCTTTCAAGTTGAGTTGCTTAAGATTGATTTTGGATTTTAGCAACATAGCTAACTAGCAAATTTAATGCTTCTCATGCTTGAATCTTCATATTTCTGTATTGTTCTGTTACTAAAATCAGTTTGGTTTCCACCAATTCTTCATGATTCTAATCTTATGTATAAAAATTGAGTTTGTCATGTAGCAATTTTGATTAGTGTACATGTAATATGGTTATGTGTTCTTGCACATGTTCACCTAAATTTTACTTTATCTTGTTAGTTATCTTATTTCATAAGATTTAGTGGATGTCATGGTTTTCTTTATGAATTTCAAATTGTATTCCCCCTAGTGAGCTTCCTTTGGCCTGTCTTTTCGATGCTCTTATGGGGGATTATTGCATGTAACTTGTCAACAAGTTTCTCTTGTAGGATAACTACCTACAAATGAAGTTCCTCTCCTAGGATAATTGCATAAAAGTGAAATATTTAAGGGATTACATAATAAATAGCACATAGTTTGCTTCATATTAGTATTAGGTACTATTTGGCCAATTCAATTGTGATGGTTTTGCTGAGATGCCATAAATTCCGAATGTTGAAGGTTATGGTGCTAAGACAATGAAGTATCTGTTCTTGGTTTTTCCTTGTTTCTTTTTAACAATTTAGCCCAAGGGAGAGTTTGATAGTGCTGAAATTTTACTACTGAAAAGATTTAGTGTTGAAACTATAGTACTGAGAACTTTAAGTTGTTAAAAGGGTCATTTTATCATTAGGGTAGTAAAATTCAAGCAAATTTCCAGATATGAATTCATACTTTAAAATCAAATATAGGAGGTGCACTCAAGATTCAACAATAAGTGGCTCCAACCTTATTTTTCAATCCTTTTTAGTTGTAATGGAAGTATTAGTGTTTGCCATAACATGTTATCAAATGCTCTTATGTGGAAAATTTGTGTTATAGCACCGATTTTTCCAACAGTCTTCCCTACCAGATTTTTCTGTAGTTGCAATTTACTATCGTCTAAACGACAACCTAGGTTTTTTCTAGATTGGATCGATACTGTTTGGGAGTTACAAATTTACCTCTCACATATCCTTGATTGATCATTTGTGAATTTTCTTTTTCTTTTCCTTTTCATGGAGGGTTGGGTCAGGGTTAGGAGTGAGAAAGAATGGTTCTCTTGTTTGATCCACTAGTTTGTCAATCTACTAACAAGTTTCTCATATTTTCCAAATTTATTTAATTGAGATCTTAATGAAAATTTTATTTCTTCCCAATTGTAGAAAAAGACTGGAAAAAAACTAAAAAGATATATGTGTACAAAGTAGGCATTTTGCAGAACTTTTTTAGAGAACCTACAAGAGGCTTCATGCTCTTGAAGTAAAAAAAAATATTGACTACCCTCTTACCATGTGCATCCTAATAAGGATCTTGACCATCTCCCATTGTTCAATACATACCATTAATTGAATTTGTTTCAACTTGGTGTTGATTGAGTGGTGATCCTTTAACATCTTCAACCAATGAACTAATAATGCTTTGGAGGAAACATTTGACACGTTTGTGGTAGATCCAAGGCCTTCTAAGATTTGTGAGGATGATTTTAGTGCAATCCTAACCTGGAGAAATGTTGATGCATCTTGATCCAAAATGAGCCTAATTCAGCTTTTAGTCCACATATGTGAAGGTAACATGGGATTGGTTAGTGAATTTGGCCCATTTGTAACATGTTGCACCCATGAAACTTATCTAGTGCAATTTATGGTCTCTAAATCATGTAGTTCACTGTTGGAGATTGACTTGGTAGTATCTTTTAGATATCCTTGTGATAAATCTTTATCCAATGGCTTTAATAAAAGCTTTATATTAGGGCCCTGTAATTGTTGTGTTTACATGCTTAGTTCTAGACCACTGATCAGAGCCTAAGAAAAGAGGGTTGCATGTTGGTAGTTGACCTTATGTTTGGCCATTCCTTGGATAGTTGGTGTTTCTCTTGATAGAGTGGTAAAAAAGGATTTGTTAGGAACCTCTAAAATATAGCCAAGAGGGGTGGACTAATATGAATGAACCATATAATAGTTAACTACCTTATGGAAATTGATTTGATTTCGAAGGAATGAGTTGCTACACTAGTTAAAAGCCACATTTGAGTTAATGACAGTTCACTTCATCAAGTACTATTTGTTTAAGGGAAGATGTTCTTTTGAAGCCTATTAAAGAGTTATTAGTGGGATCTAGTTGAGGGCTGGTGGGTGTTTGCTTTTTTGCGTTTTTTGTCTTGTGGTATCTCGTGTATACTCCCTGTATGCTTCGGGTTGCCTTCTTGTTCCCTTTTTCTAATAAAATTTCTGTGATTTATCTATAAAAATAAATAAATAAATAAATAAAAAATAGTAGTTATTAAGGGATAGTTTAGGGTATGTTTGGAAGTTGTTTTTAATTTTTGTTTTTTTGTTTTAAAAACAAAAAAACAGGAAACCATGTTTGACAATTAGAAAACATAAAACAATTTTTTGCTCTTAATAACAACTAAAATATGTTCTTAGGATGTTTTCTTAGAATATGTTCTTAAAAAATAATTATACAAATATAAAGAATGATTGAAAATATAACACGACAAATAAAAGTTAGTTTTGAAAAATATTTAAAAACATAGAGAACAAGTTAAGAACATTTCAAACCTATCAAAAAAAAAAAAAAAAAATAAAGAAAAGAAAAAATGAAAGTTAAGAACATTTCAAGTTCTCAAATAGACTTTTGTTCTATAAAACATCAGAAAATAGTTTTCAAAAATTGTTTTAGAAAATATTTTCTAAGAAGAATGAGACATTATTCTTTTCTTTCTCACTCAACATGGTAGCGTTTGATTTGGAACCCTAATTGTAAAAAAAAAAAAAAAAAAAAAAAACATCCTTAACACTTTCCACCTTCCTTTTTTTGCATTGTCGCAGTGCGCTACGGTAATGTGTCATGGTAAATGCTGTAGTAACGTGCTACAATGATCTACTACATTATACTACAATGACTTCTAGCACCAGTGCCTATGTGATTGATTGTGTTGTGTAATGCAAGTATAGTGCAAGTATCTGTTAGTGTTTGAACTATTAGAAGCTTAAAGAAAGAATTTTAGGAACATTTGGATTTTTTCTCTCCCTCTATAGACTTAAGATTTTCATTGGAGTGAACTTCCATCAGACTTGCAATGCCAAGCTCTACGGATTTTCCATAAGGTCCTTCCTGAGCTCATATTGTTAAATTTATAATATTGTTTTATAATGAGCTGGAGAGGTAATTTAGTTAGTCTTGTTGAAGAGTGCATCACCCACTCTAGGAAGCAGGAGTAGACTATTCCTTGTTTCATGCAAAAATAGAGAAAAAATGTTACTGCTCTTTGTGTTGTTGAGATGGGGTGATGGGCTGCAGGATCACTAACAGATAAGCAGTTACATATATGTCGTGAGATTTTGGAAATGAGAGGGGGAATGTGTTGGTTTGCGATTGAGTCGAAGACGTTTGAGGTTTTAGTAGAGGAAGTTAGAGGGAAGATACGAGGTACCATTGTGGAAAGGAGCAGAGGTTTCTCTTCCTGAATCAGATTTGGGGTGACAAGTTTGAGAAAGTTTTTGGAAGGTCTTGAAGAATGCTGTAGGGAGGAAAGGAAAGGAAGATTAGATAAAGTGTAGGAGGAAGAAGGTAGAAAGTTTAAAGTGGAAAGACGCGAAAATGGGTCGGGGAGATTCATCCTCTGTTCTGTGATTGATGTAGAGGCTAAGAGGTTTTGTGTAGTTGTCCCCGAAGGAAAGGGTTTGATAGGAGGATGGGCCTTGTTTGCTGAGAAACTTAGGGGTTTAGGGGTAGTAACATTTGAGGATATGAAGGTAGAAGAAGTTCATCGAGGTGAATCAAAGCTGAAAGTGGTGGCAATAGAGAAAATGGATGGAAGATACCAAGAAAAGAAGGTGTAGAGTACGAAGAAGACCTTTGTGGAAGTGACTAAGGAGCAAGCTGGAAGGCAAGGTGAAGGAGAAGCTTTATGGCTTCAAGTTGGAAGGGAGAGGGTTGAGTGACAGGAAGGAAGGATTGGGTCGGTGCCTTGTTGGAAGTTGGGGTGCTGGATCAGTGGGGGAGTCGGAGTTGCAGTCGGTCAGAAAATGGGGGGTGCACAGTTGGAATATAAGGATTGAAGGTGAAGAGTATGGGAGGTCCCTTCATGTTGCTGGAATTCGAAGATGAAAATGAGGCAGAGAGAACACTAAAGAGGGGGACACAAAGATTTAATGACAAAGTGTTGCATTTAGAGAGATGGAGCGTGGAGGCATGATGCTCAAAGGTAGGAAGCCTAGTTGAAAATGTCTGGGTAAGAGTGGTGGGACTCCTGCTTCATTGTTGGAGTGAAAAAGTTTTTAAGAGAGTAGGGGACTGTTGTGGAGGCTTTGTGGAGGTGGATAGAGAAACAAAGAATTATTCTCAGATCCAGTGGGCCAGAATTTTGGTAAAGAATAGGGGTAATTTATTTCCGGGAACTATGCACTTAGTGGTAGACGATTACTGCTATGATTTACAGCTGTGGTGGGAGAGGCTACCATGGTTTTCAAAGGTGTTGCCGATGAAGAAGATGACAGGGGGGGAGAAGGAGAAGGCAAGGGAAGAACGGGAAGTGGGCTCACACGCGGAGAGTAGGAGTAGCAAAAGGAAAGAAAGTTGGTGTGTTGCAGAGGAGGTGGGGGCAGACTCAGCCAGAAAAGATGGAGGGGAAGAAAAGCCTGTTGAAGATGGGAAGTTTGGTACAGCTGCAGCTTTTTTAGTCGTAGGGAAGAAGTATGGTGGAAAAGGGAAAGGAATGGTGGGCTTAAATGAAGGGGTTATTAGGCTTAACCAATGCAAGCCCAACAGTGAAGGCTCTCAAGACCATCTGGAATGGGCTTCAAAAGTGAAGAAAAAGCCCAATGGACCGCGGGACTGCTGGGAAGAGGGGCAGTCCAGTGGAGTTTCAGGGCGGGCCTACAGTGCTGGCCATTTAAATTCCTTTTGGGTTGGGCCGGATAGGGAGGATTGCAGGCCCAATCTGGTTATGAGAGAAGGACAGTCTTTTGAGGCCTTGTGGGCTGGCACTTCTTTTAGGCCCACAAAGGGAAGTATTTTAAAAGAAGCTAGGGCTTCTTTAGGACAATCGCGTTCAGAGATTTGGTTCGAAGAAGAACTCTTGCCCAACGGGATGCCGTCTGCAGCGGAGAGAAGCGAGAAACAAAGGGCTTCCCTTGCGGTTGAGTGGCTGATGGAGGAAAATTCCAGGTACTCCAATCTTGAGCCCTCTGCGATGTGCTTTTGGGGGGGACGGGTCTCTTCTTCTTCTACTCTCTCTGGGGGAAAGGGGGCTGTGATTGAGATGGATGAAAGGTGCGGTAATGACGCCGTGAAGGAGGAAAGTGAAGGGAAGTTAAACTTTACTCCGTTGAGAGTGTGTCCGGCGGAAGTAAGGGACGATCAGATGGGAGTGAGGGTTTCTTTTATGTTGGAAGAGGGGAGAGGCGAAGGGGTTGAGAAAGAAGAAGACGAGGAGAGTTGGAGGTATAGTTGTCTGGCAAGATTTTGTCAGTGTTTGGGAATGCCTGCGGAAGGCTTTGAAATGGAGATATTGCAACTCCTCAATAAAATTAGGGAAAGAAGGGATTGTTCTGAGAGGGTTACAGGAAAAAAGAGGAAAGGTAAGGGACTTTCGAGATTTGATCGTGAATTAAAGAAACTTGAGTGGTCGGTGAATTATGGAGGAATTGTAGAGGATCGGGGCCATCAAGAGTCTGGTAGATGAAGCTAAGGATTCTGTCGTGGAATGTAAGGGGGGCAAACGACAAGGAAAAGAGAAGGGTGATAAAGGATGTGATTAAATCACAGAAGGTTGACTTAGTGTGTATTCAAGAAACAAAAATCCAGGAGATGTCAAATGGGTTGGTCAAAAGCCTTGGGGTTGGAAGATGTTTGGAATGGGGGTCTTTAAATTCCAGGGGGACGGTGGGGGGGTGTTGGTGTTTTGGGATAACAGGGTATTGCAATTAGAGGAGATGGAGGTGGGCAAATTTATAGTCTCTTGTCGTTTTAAGAGCTGTGAGGATGGGTTCTGTTGGTGTTTCACAGGAGTTTATGGGCCCACAGCAAAAGCGGAGAGAGAGGATTTTTGGAGTGAGCTGGGGGCAATAAAAGGGTTATGGAATGAGCCGTGGTGCGTTGCAGGAGACTTCAATATGATTAGATTCCCATCTGAGAGGAGCAGAGGAGGCCGTTTAACCCAGGGAATGAGGAGATTTTCAGAGGTGGTTGAGGAGTTAGAATTAAGGGATTTGCCACTTCAAGGGGGGTGTTCACATGGTGTGGTGGTCTCAATAATCGATCAAAATCAAGAATTGATCGATTTTTCATTTCTGAGGATTGGGAAACTCATTTTCAAGGGGCCATCCAAACTGTCTTGGCTAGGCCTATCTCTGACCATGCCCTGATTCTTCTGGATAGGGGAGGAATGAGGAGAGGACCCACGCCTTTTAGATTTGAGAACATGTGGCTGAAAAGTGAGGGCTTTAAAGAGGTGATGAGACAGTGGTGGGAGGGGATTCAAGTGAATGGATCGGCTAGTTTCATATTGACTGAAAAACTAAAGGCCTTAAAACCGCTGTTAAGAAGTTGGAATAAAGAGGTTTTTGGACAGATTGATTTAGAGAAACAGAAAGCATGGAACTTAATAGAGTACTGGGACAAGGAAGAAATGGTTCGTTCTCTGTCAATAGAAGAAGAAGAAGTTAGGAAGGAGGCAAGGGAGTTATATAAGAAGTGGGCTCTATTGGAAGAAGTATCATGGAGGCAAAAGTCTAGGGAAATTTGGCTAAAAAAGGGGGACAGAAACACCAAGTTTTTTCATAAAATGGCAAATGCTTATAGAAGGAGGAAGCAACTGAATAGAATAAAGGTGAATGAGAGGTGTTTTACTAAGGAAAGTGAAATCAAAGAGGAGGTTGGCAGAAATTTCCAAGAACTGTTGACAAACCCGGGTGATTGGAAGCCTAGTATTAAAGGGCTAAACTTTGAGAGGCTGGAAGAGAGGGAGGTAGAGAGGCTGGAGCAGCCATTTTTAGAGGAGGAGGTCTTTGAAGCGTTGAAAGGCTGTTGCGGTGAGAAAGCACCAGGGCCGGACGACTTCTCAATGGCCTTTTGGCAGTTTGCTTGGGATTTTGTGAAGGTGGAGGTCTTGAATTTGTTCAGACAGTTTCATGAGACGGGGAGATTTGTCAGAAGCATGAATGCAACCTTCTTAGTTTTGATTCCCAAGAAAGGGGGGGCTGAGGACTTAAAGGACTTTAGGCCAATAAGTTTGGTGGGAGGGCTTTACAAATGGTTGGCTAAGGTGTTGGCTAACAGGTTAAAAGGAGTGTTAGATAAAGTGATATCTTTATCTTAAAATGCTTTTGTGGAGAGGCGGCAGATTATGGACGCAGTTCTGATCGCTAATGAGGCAATAGATTCCATCTTGAAAAATAATAGAGGGGCAATAATGTGCAAATTAGATATAGAGAAAGCTTATGACCATGTGGATTGGAAATTTTTGATAGCGGTAATGGCGAAAATGGGATTTGGAGGTAGGTGGTGTAATTGGATAAAGTGGTGCTTATCCACTGTCAGATTTTCAGTTCTGATGAATGGCAGTCCAATGGGTTTTTTTTAGAGCTCGAGGGGCATAAGGCAAGGAGACCCCCTCTCGCCTTATTTATTCGTAATAGTGATGGAGGCTTTCAGTTGTTTGATGAAAAGAGCAGTTGATGGTGGTTTTTTGATGCCTTGTTTGGTTCGGGGAAGAAGGGGCGAAGGGGTCCAGATTACACATTTGTTGTTTGCTGATGACACGTTGGTCTTTTGTGAAGCTAAAGAGGATCAGTTGACACACCTATGCTGGTTGCTAATGTGGTTTGAGGCTTTGTCAGGGTTAAAAGTGAATATGGAAAAGAGTGAATAGATTTCAGTTGGTAGAGTTGAAAATGTGGGAGAGTTAGCTGATGAATTTGGTTATAAGGTGGGAAACTTACCATCCACCTACCTAGGAATGCCTTTAGGTGCTCCTTTTAAATCTAGTGGTGTTTGGGATGGAATAGAGGAAAGATTCAAAAGGAGATTGACTATGTGGAAGCGACAGTACATTTCAAAAGGAGGAAGGATTACCTTAATTCAGAGTACTTTGTCCAACTTGCCAATTTATTTCATGTCCATCTTCCAAATTCCAAGGGCGGTTAGGATAAGACCGGAAAAGATATAAAGAGATTTTCTGTGGGGAGGAGGCACTCTTGAGCAGAAACCTCACTTAGTAAGGTGGTCGATTGTGTGTGATGATAAAGGTAAAGGAGGGTTGGGGGTAAAGAGTCTTGGGTTGTTCAATAAGGCTCTCCTGGGAAAGTGGGCATGGCGTTTTGCTAACGAGAAAACGGCCTTATGGAATCAGGTGATTAGAAGGAAGTATGGGGAGGAGAAAGGAGGATGGAGATCTTGTGAGATTAGGGAGGCTTATGGGGTTGGTTTGTGGAAAGCTATAAATAAGGTGGGACAATTTGTAACCCCTTTTTTTGGCTATGAGGTGGGGGATGGTAAGAATGTGAGGTTTTGGAAAGATAAGTGGTGTGGTACCAGCCCTTTAAGCGAGGCTTTCCCTTCTTTATTTTCCATAGCAAAGTCAAAAGAGGCATGGGTAAATGAAGTGTGGACAGCCGAGGGGGATAGGAGGGGAAGTTGGACTCCTACTTTCAATAGGCCGTTTAATGATTGGGAATTGGAAGAAGTGGGAAGGTTACTTAGGTGTTTGGAAGGAAAGATGGTGAGGGTGGATGAGGAGGACAGGGTGAGATGGGTGGAATCAAAGGATGGGGTTTTTTCGGTAAAGTCCTTGTATAGGGCAATGCAGCCGGTGTCGTCAGCTTGGTTTCCTTCAAAGATTATTTGGATGTCTTATGCTCAACCCAAGATAAGCTTCTTTGCGTGGGAGGCGTCGTGGGGTAGAGTCCTAACTTTGGATCGTCTGCAAAAGAGGGGTTGGGCTTTGGCAAATAGGTGCTTTCTTTGCCAAAAGTGCGGGGAGTCGATTGACCACCTCCTCCTTCATTGTGAAAGAACAAGGGAGGTGTGGACCTTGCTCCTCTCTTTTTTTAGAGTCTCTTGGGTTTTTCCGCTTTCGGTTAAGGAAACTCTAATAGGTTGGAGAGGTTCCTTTATGGGCAAGAAGAGGAAGGTGGCGTGGCTTTTGGGACCGTTATGCTTGTTTTGGGTCATTTGGAAGGCTAGAAATTCAATTGCTTTTGAGGACGGGGTGCTATCTATACAAAAGCTGAAAATTTCCTTTGTGTATTTGCTATGGTCGGAAACCAAAGTGTGGATAAAAGATGGTCTTTCGACCTTATTAGATTTTATAGATTGGGTGTGCATGTATTAAGGAAGAGGGTTTTTTGTGCTTTCATAGAGGGGTGGGTTCTTTTGTAAGGGGGTGAGTCGTTTTCTATACTGTAACTATTTGAGTCGCTTCTTTAGCATCTCTTTTTCAATACATATATCACTTACTGATAAAAAAAAAATAAAAAATCTGTTAGTGTTTGAAGTTTCCTAACATTCTTTGTTTCAATTTTTAAGTGCAATAGTCCCTGCTTCCTCCTTTCAATAATTAACAAGTATGCCATCTAGTAGTGATAAAAAAATCGAGAGATAGTGTTGATATTCAGATTATTTTAGTAAAGCTAAAGGGATGTAATGGGATAAAACTATGAGGGTGTATATGGGGGAAAGGGAAACCTAAAGCATCTTGTTGAAGGTCCTTCCCAAGGAATCTAAAAGTTTTGATGAATGACAACAAGATGACGTCAAGATAATAGCATGGTTGTGGAAGGTTATTGAACCCTATGTTAGTGCTAATTTCATGTTCTTACAAACCTTGAAACAAATATGTGATGCAGTTAAAGAGACGTATTCTTAAGAAAAAAATATTTCAAGAATCTTATGAAGATGTTTTTGGGGTAAAGTAGAATGGGAAACCTGTGAATGAGCACTATGCATCCTTCAAAGGGAAGTAGGAGGAATTAAATATGTATCAACCATTCTCTGTTGATATTAAGGTTCAGTGAAGGCAAAGGAAAGAGTTTCAGACTGCTAAATTTCTTTTTAGCCTTGATTTTGAATATGCTGAGTCAAACATGGTAAACTTATTAGTGAGAAGTTACCATCTCTCTATAATGTTTATGCTTGTCTTCAATGCATTGATCTATAGTCCTTTTCATTTGGAAATGGTATTAGGGATACTTCTGCACTTGCATCAACAGGACAATGTAGAGATGGTCCTCCTATTTGTGGTTGAGAGGTTGATGTTTAGGTGGAGGTAAAGGCAGATGTAGAAGTGATAGGCAAAGCTTACCCTGTGGTTGGACTAATCATACCTTTGATAAATGTTGGGATAAATTTAGTCATCCTACATAGGCTAATCTGATTGTCTCCTCTTCCAATGGTGGAGTTGATGTTCCTACTCCTATTCAACCTGCAGGTGGTAATATGGAGTCTATTACCTCATCTTTAGATGATTATAACAAACTAGTGCAATAATCGTCAAAGATTTCCTTGCGATCTAACATTAGTGCTCTTATTGCTACCTTAGCAAATTCGATATTGGTTGGTGCTTGGAATGGTATATTTATGTTCACGCAGAAGACAGAGGCAGCTCCCCTACAACAATGCCGGAAAATCACTTATGCTTAGAAAGTAGCAACCCAAATTTCAACTCCCCAGCAACAATGCCAAAAAATTTCTTAGTATTCGAAATGGTATGTGTGTGTTGTTCCCAAGCATCAGATAATGCAACCCATGGTATCAGATATTGCTCCAAGACAACTTTGATGCAAATTTCCTTGATCTTACAAACTGTATGCTCTGTTCATGAGATGATAATTAAGCTCTCCAAAAATTGAAGATGACATTTGAAACAGATTTTATCAAGGAGAATACCATTTATGAGTAATAATTATTTTCTTTTTCAATAATTATAAGTAATATAATCATTTTTTTTTTAACAATAAAATCCCATACTCCTTTGTTCATTCATTATGTATTCTTTAATAATTTCATTTTAAGCATATTTATGCATTTTTAGCCTAATATACATTGTAGGTCCATATCCTAATAATTTAAGCTTTTAGGAAAGTTGGAAGCCCAACATGACACTAGCTTTATAGTTAACCAGGGGTCTCAAATTCGAATCTCTCCCATTGTTTATTCTCCATTTGTTTGTGTGTAGGTTGTAACCCCAAATTTGTCTCTCCACCTGCGGGTATGAGGTTGCATCATCATCCGCAAGTTCAAAGACAGAATCATTTGTAACTAATGTATCTCCACATGAGGGTATGGGACAACACTTAGGGCTAGGTGTTAGCCTAATATACTGCTTGCAAATTTGGGTTGGTAATTTGTCTCTCCATGTGTGGATATGGGACACATGAGGAAGGGTGTCAGCTTGGTATACTGCTTGTAGATTTGTGTCATCATCTTCAAGTGTAAAGACCGGACTGATTTGTAGCTAATTTGTCTCTCCACATGCAAAGGAAGGGTGTTAACATACAATGCTTATAGACTTGTGTCATCTCCAAGCACAGACAGAATTAAAATATTGGTATGCTGATATTGTTCCCACAGTAAAACAAGTATTTGGAGAATTTCAAATAACAAGGACCTAGCAAATTGAGTTAATAGGAAAGGAAGATTATTGAGAGTGTTGCAGTGAGCTTCTTAAGCTCAAATAGGCACAAAGAAGCCTAATTTGTACCTGAAAGAAGTGGAATCCTTATATTTTGTAGTCTGTATTGTATGCTTGACAACTAAAGTTGATTAATAATGCCCCTTTTTGCTGAGGCTTCATTTATTTCGAGTGTAAGTGCAGTCAAGAAAGAGATTTTACAGCTGTTCAATAAAATGTATATCTCTATGGTGTGAATGGCGTTTAGTGGAGTGAGGATACACAATAAGTCTGAGTAAATCCTGAAATAGGATCCACATGAAAGAAAATACCCATTTCTTATTTGGTAGAAATCACTGACCTATTTTCAAGTGCAGCCCAAGTTTTATTTGCTTCTCTATATTTTGTATATATCTCCTGTATCTCTGTTCTGTTGTCCTAACGTGATCAACTTACAGGGTATATCAGTTGCTTGGTGAGGCAGGCACTTACTATGGTGTACGCTTCGGGAAGAACATTCCTTGGGTAACAGCATTTCCATTTGGGGTTATAAGTGATCCTCAGTATGTAGGAAGCATTATGAGTCTTCTTGCGTGCATATCTTGGGTGCCCTTCCAGTATATTCTCCTGTGGTTACTGGGCTACGTGTTCATAATTAAACTGGAATCAAAGGAAGACCCAGCTACTCGTGCCAAGCCACTCACTTGAAGGTGCAGGTTTCTGGACACTAACCAGCCATATTCGAATCATAAATCCTTGGCAGAAGGTTCTCGTTTTTTGCTCTTTTGCTGTAGGAGGTTGATATCTCAATCATTTATCAGCCTGTACTTGTATTCAAAATTTTCCCTCTGTTGAGGAGATTTTTTTTTTTTTTTGAAATAATTTATAACTGACATTAACGCATTTTTCCGCATGGTTTATGCTTTGCCATGGTTTTCAAGACAATTATCAAGAGCAGAAAAGGTCTACCATCATGCATTCACGTATGTTTCTCTGCATTTTACTGCTGAAATGCTTCAAAATGCATTCCAAAGCAAAAAACCAAAACCAGAGCACAACAAAGCCAAGTGCAATGAAAGACAGATCTATATCTTCTTCATGTTACTTTGCCCCAGTCTGGCTCAGTCAAAATGATTAATATTGAATTAAGTTTTGTGCAACAAGCTACCACTCCATGGTTCTTAAGGACTCATACGGACTTTCCACCAGGTTTTCTATGTAATTGAGCATTTCTTCATGCCAAAACAACTGAATTTGCTCATGTTAAATGTATTGTAGTATGTGTTCTCATCAACCTGATATGCTGGTCATTCTCAACCTGAACCCCATCTTATGCTAAAATCTTATTCAAGTGACAACTGAATTGAAGCAATTGAATGGATACAGGTTAAACCAACCCAACTGGGAGCCAGGTCATGCTTAGCCAACCTGAACAAACAAACTATATCAATGACAGTTTCTCTATTATACAACCCAGTGTCTGCCCTGCTATACCGGAAGAAGGAAACTGAAAAAAGATCCTCTTCTTCATCTAGGCCAGAGCCAAGGACACATCAAAAATTTCTGTTGCCTTTTTAACAGCTTCAACATTAATGTCTACCAACTTCCCTGTCTTGGATGAAACAATTAAGCATTTCTTCTCTTGTGCATTGGGAACAAATAGTTCTCCTTTCTGTTGAGAAGAAAACAATGCAATGCTGCAGCAACGGCACCATACAACACAAATTAGAGTTTGCACTAGTTCAAAACTTTCAGAAGAATAAGTGTGATCGAACTTCCAAAATTATAAATTCATAGTATGTGCAGTGCAGTGAGGTTATGAAAATATTACCAGGGCTTTTCACGGGCAGTGGCAAGCTGAACAGCAGCTGTGTTTGTGGTTATTACCCCAAGGGAGTCATTGATAAGAGCAGCCAGCTGAAAGTAGGCAGAATCAGTGAATGAAATTGAAGTATCAGCCTTGAGTTTGAGAAGTTACAGTCATGGCATAAAATTGAGTGGCCCGTTTACTGACATGTCTTATGTTTTTGGTTGTAAGGAGGATGAAACAAGGTAAGGGCAAAGGAGAAGTGCTGAGGTTAAAGATGGGGTGTCTTGGATTCTGTTTTCAGGTAATGTATATTGAATGGAAGAAGGCATACCTGTCCTGGGGTAGTAATGAACACTATGCTGGCATCTTCTCCAACTTCTTCTTCCACTTCTTCCCTTACTTTCTCATGCGGAATGACAAAGATTGGCCTAATTCCCCTGTTCCAAATATTAAACAACGTAAGAGTAATTGTCAACGGTAATGTCGCAATCTCCCAAACTCACACTAGCTATTGCTCCTGGAAATTAGGGTTTATGCTTCAGAATAACCGGAGTACTACCCTGGAGTCAGTCATCTTTACAGTCCGGGTAACGAAAACTCAATCCAAATAACCCCATGATCAATGCATCCATAAATCATCTGAACAGGTCATAGGCCTGGCACTTGGCAACATCATTCCCTCAGATAATTTACTCCAATGAGTGACAACAGTATGCAATATTTTGCATACTTATAGTGATGGGTTCAAGCCCATCATTAGACAAAAACTGAAAGAATCGGTTGGTGGGATTATTAGACAAAAGAAGATACTACAACCTAAAGGCAATTCTGCTCGTATTTTCAAACACTTATAGGCATACCATCATCTCTGTGGTAAAAACACACAAATGCCCCTTCAGAACCGAAGCAATATGGAGATGGGATAAGATTCCCAGCCAAATAAACATTTTTACTTATCAATATGCATGCTGATTCTCAAAGAAGTTTGTGAATCATTTCATACCTAATAGTGTCTGCTATTTCAGCCCATTTTTGGATGGGTAGCAAGCTATCAGTATCCCCTTTAGATTGCATTGAAGCCTTTGAGTCACATTCGATTCCATGAATCACAATATATTTCCCTTTCTCAGCACCAGCAGCCTTGTATTTTCCCTCTACAACCTCCTTCAGTTTCCTAGAAATGGAAACTTTTAATGGAGGCACATGATGCCTTGGCACATTCCGAGCTGGTCTCCCTAACCATTCAACCATCTGATGGTACCTAAATCAAACATGCACACAAAAAATTTCAGAGATTCAAACGCCATACTGATCATGGATTAAGGGCAGCAACAGTGTTATAATAAAGGGATGCTCAGTTTTCAATTGTGGGAGTACATATCCAAATCAGCTTGTGTTGTTTTCCAACTCACATGTTATATCCAGCCTCTGATAGATTCATACCATCTGGTGTAAAAGTTTGGGAAAGGAGTAAACCAGCTCCTGCAGCATTCACATTAGGATAAATGTAGCTAACTCTATCCCGGGCTGTTGACATAAACAAGAATGCAGCATGGCCAAGCCCTGCCAGTTTGGTCGATAGGATCATATCATAGTACCTAGCCTGTAAGCCAGTGCAAGGCAACATCCATTACAGTTCATCCAAAATATGCGAGTGAACTCGGTTTCTGTTCAGGATCAAAATCCAGTAAGGCTGTGTCATCAGTAACTTATTGATGGACCATTACTTTCTTTTGGTAGAAAAGGTTGGAGGATGCAGTATAACAAAAAAAATTTCAATGTTGGGTTCAACAAGAGAAAATTGAAGACATCTCTCATTTGGCCACGATATTAAATTTCTTAATTTTATTTTGGGCATTTTGTATTTAGGCATGCTTGATCACCAATCAACATTAGCATGCCCCATCTTCCATACATTTATTCTGTTAATAGATGAAGAACAGTTGAAAATCCGAACTCATATGGGCGTAGAAGCACGCACATAGTCTGAATTCTCACATAACTACTTCAATACACATTCAATTTAACATCAAAACAAAAATTTTCAGGATCTTCAACACATTGCCTGCAGTACATTACACAAATAGTATGAGACAAAAAAAAAACCACGAACCTTAAGAATTCCGATCATGTCAGTATACTCGGCAGGCTCAGGGAAGTCAACATCAGGATCATAGGCATTAGCCCACCTCACATTTTTGTTCAACTCATACGTCTGCTTCCCACGCGGGGACGCCACTATATCCACTTGCACACCAGGGTACCTATCCTTAATCAACTGTATGGCAGGAAAGAAGAGCAAGTTCTCATAAACGCCACCCGAAATCACACAACAACAACGTCGAACATCTCCTCGCACTTTCAAGGCCAATGAGGCTATCTCCACACTATACCCCATTGGGAACTTGAGGAAACCATAAGGATTATCTGGGTTATCGGGTGGCCTGGGGTCCTCCTCTTGTTTGCCATCGGCGAAGAGTGATCCATACTCCATATTGGGGTCTTCTCCATCATCAAAAGGGTCCAGCCAGGGATTTTTCTTTTTGGGAGTGGCATTGAGCTGAATGCGGCAACCGGGTTTTGTGGTTGGAGGCAAGGGTTGTGGAGAGGTGAAGAAGGACGATTTGGTGAAGTGGATTGGAAGAGATGAAGATGGGTTTGTGAGGAAAGGTGAAATGGAGTTGGGGAGAAAATAAGGTGTGGCCATGGAGGAGCTGGTGGCGCTTCACTGTGTGGTTGGGTTGAGTTTGGAAGGTGTTGGCAAGAAAAACAAACGTCGGGTCTCGAATGTGTGGAAGACGGTTGGATAAGAGCTTCCAACTGTGTAATTGTCCTAACCGCCCCAACTTTTTGATAATTAAATAAGCAAGCGACCTAGCAAGTGACCGTATATGTAACACTATTTTTTATTTCTCCTAACTTCCATTATAAAGGCAATATGTTGTATAAAAAGTAATGTTTTCAAAATCGGATTGGTCATTGAACCAAAAAAGTTATCGATTCATAGTTCACTGATAGAACCAGCAGTCGAACTGTGATCAAACGGGTGATGTCATAAATATATATTTTATATTTATATTATTAAAATTAAAAAAATTAATTAATAAAAATAATAAATTTTATCTAAAATTTGATAGTATCTACTTTGTTTGTTGAATTTTTTCATAAATTTTTTTTACCTATAGATGTCAATCAACCTAACATTTTCAATAATTTCAATAATTTAAAATTTTAATGTGCAATAAATAAAACAAAAATGAAAAAAAATTAAATATTAAATATATCATTACAATTATAGTCAACAAAAAAAAAGATTAAATATAAGATATTAAATATAAAACATAAAAATTAAATTTTTAAAAACAAAAATGGAAGGCGGTAGGAAGGCAAGGCGGTTGGAAGGTGTGCTAGTGGTGGTGCAACTGCGCAGGGGAATTGTGTTTTGGGAAAGGAGAGGAGGCGGGGAGGGAAGGAAAATGAGCTTTTATACTCATCAAAATGATGTCGTTTTGATGTTAGAAGTATCAAAACGACGTCGTTTTGATGTTGGAAAAAAATAAAAAAATAAAAAATGGTTGAACTAGACAGTTTGAAGGGAATCGGCTAGTTAGTTTGGTTTGCTGGTCGGACCACCGGTTCAACTGGTTCGATTTCGGTTTGATCATTTTCCTGTCCAATTCGCCAGACTTGACTGAAATCGTGACCGGTTGGTGGTCGAATTGGCCAATTCGGTTCGATTTTTAAAACCATGATAAAAAGTATAAATTTAGCTTACATTTTAAAAATTATTTTAAGAAATTTTAAAATTTGAGTAATAAAATTTCTTTGATATTTTAATTTTTTTAAATAATTTTAAAAATTATAAATTTTTTATATAAGTCTTTAAGGGTTATAGTATATTTTTATAAAAGTTACTATTATTTCTTATTTTAGAAATAGAAAACAAGAATAATACCATCCATAACCTACACTTTCTTATCAATTTTAACTATAAAAAATTCACACAAAATGGGAATGATCTACCATCAAATGTAAAATAAATTAATTAAATTTGATAAATAAATAAATAAATAAGAATTATCAATTTTAATTAAAAAAAAAAGGAGTCCTACACAAAGTAGGAATGACCTTCTAATCATACATAAAATTAATTAATTAATTAATTAATTTTAATAGTTCAATAAATAAATTCAATATTAATTTTAATCTAAGGAGTCCTACACAAATAGGGGAATGATTTTTCATTTAAATATAAAATAAATAGATTTTAATATTTCCAAAAAAAAAAATTAAGAGATAATTCCAAAGAGGTTCTCTTAGTCCCCATAAATAAAGGAATTTCTTAGCTTTCAAAAAAAAAATACAATAGAGAAACGAAGATTTCCATATTTGAGAAGAATTGGAGAAAGCTTATTCAAGGATTTAATGAGTTCTTCAAAGCCTTCAAGAAGATTTTAAGATCAAGTCTTTGAAAATTCAAAGATCAAACCTTCGAAGACCTGAAGATCAATCATTCAAAGATAAAGATCAAGCCCTTGAAGACCTTAAGATCAAGCCTTCAAAGACCCCAAGATCAACCATTCAAAGACCAAGTTTGAATATTTGAAAACTAAGTTAAAAAATTCAAAGGCCAAAGAGTTGAAGACTAATTTCAAATGGGTGTTGAATGCCACCTTAGTGAATGTCCACTTGTGGCAGATGTTTAGGGATTGCACTATTTGTTGGCTCTTAGATTCAAGTAATGTGAACAATACCAATTTTTAAAAAATTGATCTTTTAGGGTTAAAGTACTAACCTTTAGGTTTGGATGTACCCGAACCTTAAATCCAAGTGTTAAAGAATTAAAACAATGTTGTTGGAAGTCTCGTAGACCCATAATCTTCCACCTGATGACTCAACCTCGTTCCATAGCACACAAATGGTGAGGAGTTTGGGAGTTTGGGAGGATGGTGGTTAGGACTCTTTCTTCTCTTTGGATGTTGGAAGACAAAAAGTGATGGAAACCTTAACCCCTAAGGGTATTTATAAGGTTCATAATTGGGTTTAAGTGACTTGAGCCTACATGAGCTAGGGTAACTTAATCTAGCTCAAATTTTTTCTTAATTAATTAATTAACCCAACATGACCTACTAATTAATCAATTAACCTAATCTAAAGACCTTATTCACTTACCCCTATGCAATCCTACGTAATTACCAAAACATTCTTATACACAAAAGTAAACCTAGAGCCAATCTAACCCTCATAACCCTTTCCAACAAGGTATATGAGCTTAAAATGGGGACTCTTGGGACTTATAAAAGTGTTGACTCCCTTAAAATCCAATTTTGAAGTTGATTCAATATCCCCATTATAGAGAATCAATCGAACTCTAGTATCCTATGTAAATAACAATGAGACACTATTTGCTTAGGTTTGTGACCTACTATCCATTATGTTCAGTCTCCCCATGAACACCATCATAGTCTAATAAGGTGAAAACTATTCCTCCTATTGTGTGTTCAACTGACATGAAGTGCATGTTATCCTTTATTTACATAACTTATGGCATTTCAAATAGGCCAAATGTATTTTCACTTCAATGGTCTTTTGGACCACTATGTTTGAATAAATGAAAATAAGGTGTATCTTTAAAGTGATTGATCATCTCATTTCCAATATGGTCGTGTTGATTTTAAATGAAAATATGGTGTACCTTTTCAAAAAAATATAATCCTACCAATATAGTTATGTAGGTCGATTGGTACAATGTTAAATATAAATTGGATATGGTAGTGGGAAGTAGTTTAGCTTTATGAAATACTAGCTAGTCGACTCCCTTCTATTATGCTACGTACTATATGTATTTGGAAATAAATTTATTATGGACTTCCTAATTGAAACAATTTATTTGGAAATATTTTCTTGTTATTACAAAAAATGAAAGAAAACCAATAACTTTGTGAATACCTCAAAGAATGAAAGAAGGCACATAAGTAGGTTTTCTATACATTTACCAATTATGGTCTCATAATATGACTTATAACCAAGTGGCTTGTATGGTTCAAACAAACTCTTTGTATAGTAAGAGGTCCTAACTCTATTTTGTTTAAATCTCTCATAAAACTTGGTAATGTTTTGCTTCACATGGATAGAAGCAAATCAAATCGAATGCATAGGAAAGAAATTATGTAATCACTTTTAAATTATTTTAATAATAGACTACGATGAAATTGTATTACAAAAATCTCCCCACATTTTATATTTAACATTAAAAAACATGTAAAAATACTTTTCTTACTTAAGAATGTTGCTCATTAAAATGGTTAAAAATAGTTTAGTTCATAGTAAAGTCACTTAATCAATACAAAGTAGCTTATACATTCATATAAAATTTGGCTACGATATTATACAATTATTTATTGAAATTTAAATTTTTATCCATTATCTATTTAAACGGATGACGCATGTTATTAGAAATAAATCTTTCCTTTTGTAAAAACTTAAAAAACTAATTTTTTTGTACTTTGTAATATTAATCGAGCTCTTACAATTGATATAATGCATATATCATGTCTATAACCCTAATTTACAATTTAAATTTAAAAAGTTGTTAAATAAGCATGAAATTGTTTAAAAAACGTATTTTACTTTATAATATCGATCGAGCTCTTACAATTGATATAATGCATACATAATGTCTATAAATATTTATGGATGATTATTCATAAGTTAGTTACAGAATTTCATATTTTATAACATCAATAAATATTTCAATTTTTATAATGTGAAAATAGATAAAATTAATGAATTAGGTAGATTGGATTATTAATAAATCATTTTGATATAATTAAGTAAACAACTTATAACTAAACCCCAACATGACTTGTTTATTAAATAAATTATATACAAACAACATTACATGTATTGTAGTATGATGTTAAATTTTCAACCACTCCCAAGTATGAAAAAACAAAAAATAACAAGTAGATGAATTTTTTAATAGAAGTATCAAACAAATTTAAATTCAATTCAATTGATGAGGGACGAATGTTAAATTTTCAACCACTTCCAAGTATGAACCGAAGACCAAAAAATAACGAGTAGATGAATGTTTTTAATAGAAGTATCAACTAATTTAAATCCAATTAAACTGATAAGGGGTGAGGGGAGGGAAACACGTGGTTGAGGGGGGTGAGGGGTGAAGGGGGAATCATCAGTCATCACCACCAGTCATAAGAGCATGGCACATGTTCACCAAAAACGTAGTCCAGGGCCATAATTGTCACCACTCTCCACTCTCCCCCCAATAATTGACCTAACCTTTCCATTTTTTATGTGCCTCAGCTCCAATCACCTTCTTACTCCTCTACGCCCTTCCACGTCTTCTTCTGCTTCTTCCTGCATCCTCCCACACCTTCTCAAGGGCAGAGAAACATGGCCCCCGGCCTGGCAATAGCATGATGGCCATAATGATCATCCCCTAATGACATCACCATGATTGTAATGATGTACCATTTGAAGCAATTATTGATACATTATCTGGTCAATCATCACCAACAAAAAAAAGTATATACATCTAACGGCTATGGAGCACTGCTCCATACAAAGGCCAATAAAATATTCACCCACAGTGGCATATCTATGTAGCGAAAAAGAAATCCGTCAAACCTGGTTCCAGTGCCACGTTCCCAAATCCACCACTTACAGATATATATAGATAAAGAGCTAGAACCTTTGGACCATTACCCAAGAACAAACATTTTATATCTAGCCCATACAACTTCACCACCTCTCTCACTGCATTCACATCTTAATTTGCTCTCTAGCTTGCAATGTCACAGAGAGTAGCTGCAGAGACTTGCCCACCAAAAGTGGTGGTGGTGAGGGAGTTCGATGAAGGGAGGGACAAGGCTGCTGTGGAGGAGATGGAGAAGAGGTGCGAAATCGGGCAGCGGGGCAAGCCTTCGCTCGTCACCGACCTTATGGGTGATCCCATTTGTCGCATCCGTCACTTTTCAACACATGTCATGCTAGTAAGCAATATTACATCCGGTCTGGTTCCTGTGGTCATGGTCATGTTGCAGCAACAAGCTTCACTCGTCCATGACCAAATTTAAAGAGATTTAATTCAATTATACTGTGGTTTAGCCAAAGTAGAGGTGTTTGGAAATTAATAGTTGGAGATTTTTTTTATTTTTTATTTTCTTTTGCAGGTTGCAGAGTATGGAGAAGAGAGGCGAGTAGTGGGGGTTGTGAGGGGGTGTGTAAAAACTGTGACAAGAGGAAAGAGCATGTATGTAAAGGTGGCTTATATTCTGGGCCTAAGGGTCTGTCCTGCCCACAGGTCTCACTCTCTTTCTCGTTTCCCTGAATCTCTATGTGCACAACTCCCTTGTCTGGCTACCGTTATTATTCATCAAAAAGAGTGGACCACAGACGTGAAATTCACCTGGGGTTGAATCTTTTTGGTGGGTTGATATGCGTGGGTCCATCCCTGTTAATGCCAGTACTGCTCCCAATAAATTTCAATCTACAAATGGGGAATACATGTATTATATGTATGTATCACTACTACACTCTACTCATGAAAGCAGCAACCAATATTCCCTAATCAAATTCTATGGGTAAGCCTAGAGATTTTTCCCATCCAACCACTGAAATAGCACATGGTATTGTGCTCTGTATGTGCCTTTTTTGGTTTAGCTCTAATCCCAGAAAATAACGATTAGATTCGGCCGAAAGAGAAGGTATTATTCCTCGTATCATGGAAAGCAAGAAAGATCATACTCCTTTACTCGTGTCGACATCACAAACTCACATGTAGCGCATTAGAGCTAGCCGTGTCTTTTGTACGCGCTCATCTCTCCACACATGAACATCCATAGTCAAATTGATGCCTAATTTTAAAAAAGGCCGTCTCAAAAGCACCTTCATTTTTCCTTTCAACTTTCCTGCTTTTGTTCAAATGCTATACATTAATTAATCAATTGTTCTGTGATTGCATCTTGCAGGCGTCTTGGTATTGGCACAAAGCTGGTTCAACATCTAGAAAAATGGTGTGAGCGAAATGGCGCAGAGTACGCATACATGGCCACAGACTGCACCAATGAGCCCTCCATTAATCTATTCACAAAAAAATGCTCATACGCCAAGTTCCGAACTCCCACCATGCTGGTGCAGCCGGTCCATGCCCATTACAAGCCACTGCCTTCTTCTAAAACTCTCATCCTTCCACTCCCTCCCCAGCTTGCAGAGTTAATCTATCGTCGAATCTTCGCCAACTCTGAATTTTTTCCGAAAGATATAGACCAAATTTTGACCAACAAACTTAATTTAGGCACATTCATCGCCCTCCCCAAAAAATCAAACTTCAAATGCAACCCTTCAAATAATAATAATAATCTTCTACTTCTACCACCCACCTTTGCAATCCTCAGCGTGTGGAACACCAAGGATGTGTTCAAACTGCAACTCAAGGGGGCCTCACCCCTGACATACGCCTGGTGCGCTGGGACCAGGGCCCTGGACGCCTATCTCCCCTGGCTACACTTTCCGTCCATTCCCAATGTTTTCAAACAGTTCGGCGTATACTTTTTACACGGTTTGCACATGGAAGGAAAGCACGGCTTGCGGCTCATGAAGTCTCTCTGCGCCTTTGCCCACAACATGGCTAGAGATGATGCCGGATGCGGGGCGCTGGTGGCGGAGGTGGCCCACAGGGACCCAGTCAGAGACGGCATCCCCCATTGGAGCAAATTTTCATGGGCCGAGGACCTGTGGTGCATCAAGAAGTTTACACCTGCCAACCACCATCCCGACGATGATTGGGTTACATCTCGCCCAGCTTCCCCTGTCATTTTTGTTGACCCTCGTGATTTTTGACCTTCCTGTAACAATTTCAGTGGATATAATGACATCTTGTGCAATTTTTTTTTTTAATCAGACTCAAAATATTCTATCTTTAAATTCATAATTCTTTGAAACATTAACTATCTCACCATTATTGGTCATTGTCCTTCCTGGAAAGAAGGGTTATGGCAGTTGAATGGATGATGCTTTGATGCTGAAGCACATGTCATGCACAGCCACTTTCCCAAATTTCCTACCCAAACAACTCCCACCGACGTTTTTTAAACATGGCTACTTCCTTTTTTTTTTTTTTCTTTTTTTTCTTTTTTAATATTTGCTATTTGAAAATAATTGTAGTTCAACTATAAACGAAATGCTAAACAAAGATGTTGAGGGTAATTAACATAAAAAAATTTTATATAAAAATATTGTACCCTTTGCCAAAAATATAAATTTACCTTACGTATTTTAAATTCACTTTAGAAATTTTAAAATTTGAGGTAAAAGAATTTGGATAACTTAATTTAGAAACAATTTTTTAAATTGTTGTTTTTTCAGTGTAACTCTTTAAAGTTATGTTTGGTTCCGGAAAAATCAAGGGAAAATGTGAGAAAAATAAAATAACAAGGAAAAGTATAAGAAAAGAAAAAATAAATTTAAAATCAATAAATTATTTTTAGATGTTTCTTTAACTCATTTAACTTACTTTCCTTCGTTATATAAGTATTAAATATTCTTAAGATGCATAAATTTTTAACTAATTTTAATTATGTTTGATTTTCTTTGGTATTTTTCATAGTGAAATCAAACCTAGAAAAAACCATTTTTCTTAACATTTATTTTTTTTTCTTAGTACTTTTCGGAAACCAAACAAAGTCTTAAAGTTATGTTTTGTTATGGAAAAATTGAGGGAAAATGTGAGAGATATAAAATAGGGAGAAAAAGTGTAAGAAAAGAAAAAATAAGTTTAAAGTCAATAAATTATTTTTAAATGTTTCTTTAAACTCATTTAAGTTATTTTCCTCCATTATATAAATATTAAATATTTTTGGGAGAATTATCTTTTAGGGGTAGATGGGTTCCCAAATTAACAAAAGGTTCATATAAGTCTTCAAATTGAGTTGAAGGATATGAAATAGTAACGGATAAATATACCCTTTAAAAACACATATAAAATATTTTATAAAATTAAGTTAAATAATTTTTTTTCAATAATTTTTTTTTCAAAAATACTAAATTAAATAAAAGTAGTTTTCAAAAATATTAAATTAAATATTTTTTTTTCAAAAATATTAAATTAAATATTTTTTTTTCAAAAATATTAAATTAATTTTTTTTTAAATATTAAATTAAATAAATTTATTTTAAAAAAATATGAAATTAAATAAATTTATTTTTAAAAAATATGAAATTAAATAAAAGTATTTTAAAAAATGTTAAATTACATAAAATTATTTTAAAAAAATATTAAATTAAATAAAAGTATTTTTCAAAAATATTAATTTTTTTTCTCAAAATCAACAAAGGACATTTTTGGAAATACTGAAGGATGATATCCTTCAACTCAATTTCCATACTTTCATTGGGTCTTGGGCTCAATTTGAAGAATTACATGGACCTTTTGTTAATTTGGGGGTCCATCTACCCCCAAAACATAATTCTCCCAATATTTTTAAGATGCATAAATTTTTAACTAATTTTAATTATATTCGATTTTCTTTCATATTTGAAATCAAACCTAGAGAAACCATTTTCCTTAAGGCTATGTTTGATTTCAAGAAAATTTGAGAGAAAATGTGAAATAAAGAAAATAGAGAAAAAAAGTATAAGAAAATAAAAAGATAGGTTTAAATTTAATAAATTATTTTTATACCTTTCTTTGAACTAATTTTACTTATTTCTCTCTATTGTAACAAGATGAAATAATTTAAAATGTATAAATTTCAAGATTAATTTTAATTAAGAATACTGTTTTTCTTAATATTTGTTTTCTTTCCTTAGTATAGAACCAAACATAATCTAATTTTTTTTTCTTCCCTTAATACTTTTTGGAATCAAATATAGTTTAAGAAATTTTATATATAAAAATTATTATTATTATTTTCTAATTATAAAAACATAAAACATATTCAAATAAACACTTAGTGACTCATTATGTGACAAAAATTTAGCATGTTATGCTAATAAAAAGAAAATGTTTGCACCTATTATTCAAAATCTGATGAGATAATATTGGTATTAATCAAGTATCTTCTTTAAAAGGTTTACAATAATTATTCACAATTCAAGCAATATGCTCTAAATTATTGAAAATGATTCAAATATAAAATGATATCCCAATAATATAGGATGTTTTCCTTTTTTTTTCTTTTTTTCTTTTTGGTAATATCATGTCTTAAATGTTATAGTCAAGGAGGTTCGGATGAATCACCCTAACCTCTTTATACATATCATTATCGTTATCTTTTTTGTCCATGATTCTAAATGTGGAAGTACACCTACCCTATTAGTAGTCCGAGTATAATCAAAAGAAAATAATTAATTGGTTAAAAAGAATGAAATAATCCTTATTTTTGTGAATTTGATATTTTCCATGTTTTTGTTTGAAAAATATTTTATTTTTAACGTAAATATCCTTAACTATTTTAATTATTTACATGTATGTTTTAAAAGAAATAATTATTTTTACAATAAAAAAAATAAGGGTATTTTTATCAAAATAAGGTTAAAAAACAATGATAAGTTCGATTTCTAAAATTGAGTTTTCAGTGACCATTTTAATCAAATAATCCAAAGAAAAGTACAATGATTGTACTTAATTATTTTCAATAGCATTAGAGGCAATGTATCATGCCCAAAGGTGGCAAAATCTAATCCAATTATGTAACCCCACAAGCTATGGTTTTGTTTAGAGCCTGGATTTGGTAAGTATGAGTAGATGGCGACATGTTAGAAATAGTTGTAAATACATCTTCAACACATTTCTTATGCTTTATGCGAGAGGGAACCCCACTTCAATTTCCCAAATTCATTACCAAAAAATGAACCACCACACTCGTACCCCTACCACCCTTCAGTCACATAATCATAATGCTCCTACTCCATGGATAAGAATAAGGATGTATTTGGGTTCAAAGCACTTGGAAGTCACCTCAAACGGCTCTTTTAACTTTTGTGGTACTTTCTTTTAAATCTTCTTCACTTCTAGAGGGACTTGTCCTTTTGTTCTCTTTGCCTACTTTCAACCCGCGTGATAAAAGGGTTGCAGAATTTGAAGTTTGGTATCTTTCTTTGTTGCCCCAAAGAGAAGTTGATTTCGATATGGAACTTGACTAAAAACGTTGGGTTTGGGCTAAAGACAAAGAATATCATTGATCTATAAGACTTTTTGTATTGAAAATAAATAAATAAATAGATTATTTCTTAATTATTCTTTGTTTTTTGTGAAAGAAAAAAAAAATACATGTTGAACAACTAGGAGTAGTCGCGTACTTTGAAAATAGTTTTTAAAATTTTCTAACATTGTTTGACCGTTGTTTTCTAAAAACAATTTTTAAAAATAAAGTGAAATATAGAACAAATTTAAAAGAACAAGTATGAGTTGTTTTCATCAATTTTTTCTCTCTAAAACATGGTCTGTTTGACCATGTTTTTTTAAACTTGTTTTTAAAAATTGTTTTTAAGTTAAAGAATAAAAAATAGTTTTTAAAAACAAATTTAGAAAGTATGACCAAACAAACCCTAAAATTTCTAGAAAACAATTTTTTTTTTCTGAAAGACATAAAACATAAGGGCCTATTTGGCCATGTTTTTTGAAACTTATTTTTAAAAATAGTTTTTTATTCTTTAACTTAAAACAATTTTTAAAAACAAGTTTAAAAAAATATGGTTAAATGACCCTTGTTTTCCTTTAATTTTTTAAAAATCGGTGAAAACAACCTATACTTATTCTCTAAAAATTATTCTTTATTTTACTTTGTTTTTAAAAATTATTTCCAAAGAACTATAATCAAACAATGTTAGAAAATAAATAGTGTTAGAAATAGTTTTTTGTTTTTAAAAACAGAAAATTGTTTTTAAATCACACGGTCAAATAAACTCTAATATTTTCTAAAAACATGTTTTAATTATTTTCTTTTTTAAAAAAATTGACAAATATGAAGAATAATTATTTTTAAAAATATTTGAAAATTAGAAAACATGTTAAAAATATGGTAAGTTCCTCAATGGACTCTTGTTTTAGAAAAAGCCAAAAACTTGTTTTGAAAAATTGCTCTTAAAAACTGTTTTTTAATAAACAATTTTAAACCGAGCCAAAATCATTTTTTTTTATCTTCTTGTTTATCCATGTATTTCTCTTTCATGAAACTTGTAATAAACTTAAGAGAGTATTTAATTTGGATGAAATCCAAAATTCAAATCTATTTAAGATTATTTTGTGAAACTCACTTCGGCCTTTTAATTTTGAGAATTCAATAGAGAATATTGTATTTATAATAGCAAATTAATGTATTTAATAAATAAAATAGATAATTTGTATTTGTACTAGAATTATAAACTTTGACTCTAGAAGACCATTTTAAAATTCTTTTAAGCTATGTTTGGTTGTCGGAAAGTACCAAGGAAAGAAAACAAATGATAAAGAAAATGGTTCTCATATTTGATTTCATTATAAAAAATACAAAAGAAAATTAAATATAATTAAAATTAATTAAAAATTTATGTATTTTAAGATGAAAATTGTTAACCAAATCACAAGTAGAAAATAAAGAAAAAAGACAATTTTTTAATATAGTTCAATGATCAATATAATCCATACATCCATGAAGTACATCAACATTTAACAATTCACTAATCAGAATGAAAGAAAAGAGTTACAATGGTAAATCTCTTTAAAAAATCTCTCAATTACGACTACACTCTCAAAAAAGCATAATTCTAAACATAAAAGAGTTAAATATATAATGGGGACAAATTTGTCAATCAACACATAAAAAAATTCCGAGCCTAAACATTTTGAGTAAAATGTAATAAAACTAATTCAAACTTCACAATCCAATACAAATAAGTAAAATAAGTTTAAAAAAGTATATAGAAATAATTTATTAACTTTAATTTTTTTTTCCTTTATTTTTTCTTTCATTTTACTTTTTCTTTCTATTTCTTTTTTTTTTTAACTCAATCAAAATTTTCAGGAACCAAATATAACTTTATTTAATTAGTAAGAGTGTGTTTAATAGTAATTTTAGAAAATATTTTTAATATTTTTAATATTTAAATGAAAAACAAATAACTTAAAGATTAAAAACAAATTTCTTTAAAGAAAAAACTAAAAAAATAAATACCGTCAGGTTGAGCAAGAATAATGTTTTTCTTATTTAAATAATTATTAATTGGTTACGTGTCTTGTAAGTTAGCTTGGTGGGGCTAGTTGCTTCCTTACCTTTTAGCTTTTTCAGTTTTATTCCTTCTATACAATATAGGTCGACCAAAGTAGCATGCTTTAAATTAGCCTTCAGATGGGGAGAAACCTATTGACAACGTAACATAACAAATTGATTTTAACTTTTCTTATATACATAAATAAATTAATAGTGCATTTTTGTTATCCTTTATAATAATGCATTTCACCATGTAAAAATAAGGAATTATTTTTAATAAATATTTATACTATATTAAAGTTAATGATAGGATTAAATATGTAATTTTATAATTAATTAAACTTTCTTGGTCATTTATGAATAGGACTGCAACTTAAACGGGTTAGTTAAGTTAATGGTTAACTCGATCTCAACCTGAATTAAAAAACATCCAAACCTAATTCAACTCAAGATACTTAATACAAGCTCAAACTAACCTCATTTTTTTAAGTTTGGATTGATCGGATTGATTGGGTTGATCGAATTGTATAATTTAAACTTCAACTATAATTTAATTTAAAAAAAAAAAACATTTTTATGTATTTATATAAAAATTTAAATAATAAATAAGAAAAAATCTTAATATAACAACAAAAATGTAAAATATAAATTCATATATCTTTTTAAAATAATGAAAAAGTATATGATATAATATAATTTGATATTAAAAAAAATTAAAAAGAAAATAAATATTATCTATATATTACAAATATTATAAAAAACTTAAATCGAGTTTAGATTAGGTACGGGTTGTTTGAACTTTAGTTTGAGTCCAACCCAAATTAAGTTTGGACTCGAATATTAAAAATAATTGTTCAAGCCTATTAAAACATTGGGTTGGATTGGATTAACCTGTTTAAGTTGCACAGAGTAACTAACCCGTCCTCGATTTTAACCCAACTAGCCGATCCTTAATTTTTACATAAATGCATCATAAAAATGGAAACGATAATAAGAGGGAGATCGTAATTGCTCTATGGATAAGAACATGTGATCTGTTTCAATGGGTTCAAAGCATTTGGAAATCACCTGAGAGGGCTAAAAAACAATCCTTCTAGTAATAACTCTTTTGCTTTGTCTTTTAAAAGCCGCCTCGTGCTCTTTATCATACGACTTCCAGTCCCTTTCCAAATTTTTAATTTTCACTATTACTAATTTCACATCAATCATTTTAGAATCTTCAATCCTCGTTTTGCAGCTCTTCCAAGAAACTAATTTCGATAGGTTGTGGGTTTGGTTTAGGGTTACTATCAAAAAAATGTATGCCCCAAACAACATTCATCCAACGTGCTTTTTATTTTATTAGGGACAAACATTCTCCCACTCATGATATTCTTGGTTTCTAATTTATCGTACTTTCACCTTTGACATGTCCAAATTTTTTTTTTAAAAATTATTTTTTATTTTTAAATTATTTGATTCATTCCCTCGAAACTTATTATTATAAAAATTAAAATATATATATATATTGAAAACATTTTGGAGGTTCTTTAATTTTTATCAGAACATAGAGTACAACGGAATAAGGGTAAGGAGTACTATGAATGTAATTTTAAATCGAATATTGTGAAGTTTACGTTAATTGAATTTAATTTTACATTGAATAAATGGAACGATTTAGGTGTTAGTCAAAATTGAATTATGAATATATATATATAAATACACACTTGAGGAGAGAGAAAGAGAAAAAGATGTGAATACAATATTTATGGCGGTTCAAAGGATGCATATTCCACTTTCTTCAACTTCTTCACAAGTTTGAGGCTCTTCCGCCGAGACCTAAAAGCTTTGTCAACAAAAGCTCTTCTCTTCACACTTGGAGTTGAAATTCTAATAGAACTTTACAATCTTCAATTTGTTCACTCAACTCAACTAACTTATGTGACCATTCTCTTATAGAAGTTACAAATGGTATATGCGAAATTACTTGATGTTTCCTTAACAAAATAATTTTGAAATGTTTTTTATTTTTGTAAGATTTCTAACAAAGTTCATTTTTCTTTTTTCTTTTTTTTTGTCAAAAATACACTTTTGACTCTAAGATCATATCAAAAAGTTTTTGACCATTTGAAAACTTTGTAAGAGATGATGCTAGCTACTCATTTTTCTTTTTAAGCACAATTTTTTTTCTAGAGAAATCTTAGCCTTTTCATAAGAATCAAATTTTTATCTTTATTCATTAATTCATTTTGAAAAGAAGTAATTTATTTTTTGAGAGAGACTTTTTTCAAACCAAGCTGTTCCAAATCATTTTCAAGGTATTTAAAGTCCCTCTTGAATTTCTCATAACTTTACTTAGAGTTTGCCTCTTCTTCTTCCTCAATCATTATAAAGTACATGTTGGCCACTTTATTTTTGTTTTCTTCTTCAAATGATTCTTCTTCACTTTCGGTGGACACCACTACCTTCTTTATTTCCTTTCTTTGCCTCCCATTTGAATAGTGGACAATTATATTTGATGTGCTCCATTTTCTTACATTTATAACATAAGGTATCCTTCTTTTCTTTGTTACCACTTCGAATTCTTCTTTAGATAATGCCTTTTTGCTCTCCCTTTTTCAAATGTAATGAATCTCTCCATTTTTTTTTTCAAATTTAATGAATCTTTTGAACTTTAATATGATGAGGGTTGTGTCTTCATCTTCCTCACTATCTTTTTGTCTTCATTATTATTTGTTGATGCCTTGAGAGAAATAATTTTCTTCTTTTTACTTTCTATTTTTCAAAGACTTCTTATAGTGATTTCATGGATCATGAGTGATCTAATGATCACCTCAAATGGAATCTTGGTGAGTTCCTTGGCTTCTTATATTATAGTAATCTTTGCTTCCCATTGATTAATCAATTATCTTAATGTTTTCATCACCTTCTCCAATTCAATGTGGACTTTTCCCAAAGCTTGAAGTTCATTAATGATGTTGAAAAATCTAGTAAACATTTCAACAATAATCTCATTATCCTTCATGCTAAACATTGCATGATCATGAACTAAATTGTTAATGTTTTTTATTCTTCTAATTGGTTAGTCCTCTCATGTATAACTTCAAGTAATCTCTATATCTCTTTTGTAAATTGACATTGACATGCCCTGATATATTCATTCAATTGAGCTTCTATTTCATCATACTCATTCCACGCATGACTAGGCTTAGGGATAGCTACCTCATTTTCAATTTTTGTTGGAACATGAGAACCATTATGAATGGCTTCCTATAAATCATAATAAATGGATTTTAAGAACCGAATCATTCTTATTTTTTGATAACTATGATCATTTCAATGGAAAAAAAATGTTTATTTATAGAATACCCTTCTATATGTGGGAATAGTTAGATTACTCCATTCCAAGCCCAAAATTATGGGGTGCATGCTACTATAATCCTAGGGATAGTAGATCTAACACAACAATAGCAATAAAAACATAAAAGTTAGATCTAAGTACTCCATAAAACAATACTTATGATATAGATTTTCCCAAATCAATTATATTCAAATCGATGAAGAGGCTTGTGTGGATCTCGTAAACCTTGTGATCATTCATTCAATGGCAACCTTGTGTATTTATCAAAACACCTTTATGCATATATATGAATAAAGAATTCAAATATTCTTTAAACAATGTGCCACTAAAGATTATAAGTTTTAGTAATGATTATTAGGACTCATAGGAAAATATTAGATATCTCAAAATACAATTCTAAAGTTGACTTAATATACCACTATAGAGAGTCAACTATACTCTAGTATCTTATGATATTACAATGAGGTAAAAAGCTCAAGTCTATGACCTATTAACGATTGAATGCAAGCTCCCTATGAACTGGTATTTGTAATCTAACAAGGTAATGCTATCAACCTTTCAAGATTACATTTATAATTCTTGAGCCTTAGATCCTCCTGTGCATACTTTAGCTCTTTAAAAGCTTATGTCATATTCCACTTAAGGAATTACTATGTGTTAAAATATCTTGAAAAATCCATTCTAAGCCTTAGATTGTTGGGGTCATGCAACTATCTTCCTAGGGATTCTAAATCTAGGCAACAAAAACATCAAAACAATAAAACACTAGATCTAGGTGCTAAATAAACCTTTAGCTTTAATTTGAATGTTCTCAAATCAATTTCAATCGAAGAAGAGGATGGTATAGATCTCAAAAACCTCACAATCTTCCATCCAATGGTTTTCTCTTAGACCTTAGCAAGTGAGAATGGTGGGATTCTCTCCATAAAGATGGAGGATAGGTTTTTCTCCTTCTCTCTCTCTCTCTCTCTCTCTCTCTCTCTCTCTCTCTCTCTCTCTCTCTCTCTCTTTCTTTTTCTCTCAAGCTTAAGTGATTTTAACCCATCTTAGACTTGGGTCGCTTAATCTAGCCCATTGTGTTCTAATTAATTAACTAGCCTATTGGGTTTCAATTAAGTAGCCCAATCTAGAAAGACCATTCATAAGCTCTTGTATAACCTTGCATATTCACCAAAATGACCTTATTCACACATATGAATAAAGAACCCAAAATTTCCTTAAATAACATGTCACCAAGGAATATGAGCTCAAGTGAGGACCATTGGGATCTATAGGAAAATATTGGTTCTCTTAGAATCCAATTCTGAAGTTGACTTAACATCCCACTACAAAGAGTCAATTGTACTTTAATCCCCTATGATATTAAATAGAGATATAAAGCCTAAGTTTATGTCTTATTAACTAACAATTGCATGCAAGCTCCCTATGAATTGGTGTTTATAATTTAATGAGGTGAACGTTGTCAACCTCTCATGATGACCTTTATAATCCTTGAGTCTTAAATCTTGTTAGTATGTGATTAACCAACATACTTAACACATTTAGATTCATTAATAAATTTATTTATATATGTATATCGTGCCCTTTTTATATATGAAATCAAAGAGGAAAAATGCAACTCTCTGTTCTATTTTATTAAGAATGCAAGCCTTAAATATATAAGCAATCTATTTAGGAAGATAATTACGAAAAATAAAATATTCCTAAGAACTAAGAACCTAAGAAACATAAAGCTAAAAACTAGGTGGTTACACATATTTATTTGAAAATTACAAAACAGATAAATACTCTAATAAAATAACTAGATAATTAGTTAGAGTTTATCCAAAGTTATCTTCAGCTACCAACACTTTCCTTAAGCTAGGGAATATTTGTCTACTAATCTTAGCTTTCTTGTGAGCTCATTAAAATTTTGATGAGGTAGTCTCTTTGTCAGGATGTCTGCTACTTGTTCCCTTGTAAGCACATAATCCACATTAAGCATCCCTCCTTCGATCTTTTCTTTTATGAAATGATGATCCACCTCCACATGTTTTGTTTTATCATGGTGAATCGGATTGTGTGCTATGCTTATAGGTGCTTTGTTATCATTGTATAATAACATTGGATTAGTTGTAGTCACACGTAGTTCTCTTAAAAGCTTCAAATCCCTAAAGTCATCGCTCTATACTCAACTTCAACACTACTTCTAGCCACTACTAATTGCTTCTTACTTTTCCATGTCACAAGATTTTTCCAAACAAAGGTGTAATATCCTGAAGTTGATCGCTTATTTTCTATTGATCCTACCCAATTTGTGTTAGTAAAGACTTCTAATTTTCTCTCTTATGATTTCTTGACAAAAAGTCCCTTTCTAGGTGTTATTTTGAGATATCTTAGGATTCAAAACTCTGCTTCTAAATGTTCTTCACAAGGGGTGTGTATTAACTTGCCATACTCATTGCAAATGCAATATTTGGTCAAGTGTGTGAGAGAAAAATAAGCTTACCTGCTTGTCATTGATATCTACCTTTATCCATAGAGTCCCAATTTCATTTTTCTTATTTTGATCCATTGGTATATTAGCAAGTTTGTTGCTAAGCATGCTTATTTCCTTCAATAAATCAAGAGTATACTTTCTTTGGGAGACCACAGTACCCTTTCTACTCTTTGCCACTTCCATTCCAAGGAAGTACCTTAGGGGTCCAAGATCCTTAATTTCAAATTCTCTAGCCATAACGCCTTTGAACCTTTCTATTTCCTCATGATCATTTCCTGTGAGAATTATATTATCAACATACACTATAAGGATAGTGATCTTACCATTTGACAAGTGCTTGAAGAATAGGATATGCTAAGTTTGCCCTTATGTAAAGTTGTGACCTTTTACAGTTCTAGTGAATCTTTGGAACCATGCGCTAGGAGATTGTTTTGAACCATAGAAGGACCGTTTCAATTTACAATCAAGATTATTTCTTCTATTGTCTTCAAATCCTAGTGGCGAGTCCATATAAACTTTCTCATCCAATTCTTCGTTTAGGAATGCATTCTTTACATCCAACTATTGAAGAGGCCAATCTACGTTGGCTGCAAGTGACAAGAGGGTTTGTATGGTGTTTAATTTAGTAACAAATGCAAATGTCTCTTGGTAATCTATCTCGTATGTTTGAGTGAAACCTTTAGCAACCAAACCTGCTTTATACCTCTTAACTATTCCATTTGATTTGTATTTGATAGTGAACACTCATTTACAACCCATTGTAGTTTTTCCCTTTGGCAATTGAACAAATTCCCAAGTACTATTATTTTTTTCAACGCCTTCATTTCCTTTAATATTACATTGAAATGAACGAGGGTCTTTATTTTCAAATGAATATGGAAACAAGTTTTTTTAAGTAAGGAAAACTGGGGCCAATCTATGATGCCATAACATTATTTTATCCTTAGAAACAAAAGTAGATTCAAATCCAAAAACAAGAGCATGTCTATTCTTAGAGTCCTCATCCCTAAATAAATACAACCTTTCATGTACTTTAGCATTACCAATCGTCTTTCTCGAGTGTAACTGCTGAATTCACAAGAAGAGGAAAATTTAGCTATGCAATTGAAATCTTTTGTAAGCCTACTTATAAACAGTAGGCTACATGATAAATTTGGAACAAAAATGACTGAAGTTTGGGTAACATTTTCACAGATTTTAATTGAGCCCTTTCCTACAACAATTGACAAAGACCTATTAGCTATCTTGACCCTTAGATTATTGGAACAAGGAGTGTATAAAGAAAACAATTGAAAAGTACTTGTCATATAGTTTGAAGCACCTAAATCTATGATCTAAGGTGCTTTTGAATTTTTTGTGACACTAAAGGCTGCTAAGAAATTACCTGTTTGAGCAAGATTACAAGATTCAACATTGTTGTTGGGCTGTTGTGATTGATACAATAGGTCCATTTGTTCCTTGCTAAGTGATATTTGAGTGGTTGCATATTCTTCCCTTTTAGGGTCGTTCCTACATCTGCTACAACTTAAAAGCTCCTTCCATCACTCTGTCTAGGTCTCCAATTGGCAGGTTTTCCTTATAGCAACCAACATTTGTCTTTGGTGTGGTCGAGTTTGTTACAATGATCACAACACAGTGTTCTTCTAGTTCTTTGCTCCCCACGGTATCTATTTTCACCCCCTTTTGAAGCCACGACATAACCGTTTGAATGCTTCTCTTCTCTGACTTCATCAAACACTTAGTTCCTTTCCAAGAATCCTTCCTCGCATCTCATCTAGGTCCTCGTTGACACCTACAAAAAAATCAAAAAACCTTTCCTTCTCTATTAACCTTCTTTGTTTGTTTTTTTTTCAATACACTTAGGACAACAATTGACCTCTATAAATAAATCTAACTCTTGCCATAAAGCTTGAAGATTAGTGTAATATTGAGTTACACAATGATTACCTTGTTTGGTCTCCTTCAATTTGTACCTGATTTCATAAACCTGGGCTAAGTTTCTGACGTCTGAATAAGTCCTCTTTACTAAAGACTCGTTTAACCATCTACTGTGGACAACCTGAAGTAGCCACTGAAGACTCGTTTCCATCATGGCAGTCTTTGCCATGAGATTGAATTAGGCCTAGATGTGCTGCTGCTGCTCTGATACCATGAAATCACAGAGGAAAAATGCAACTATCCGTTTTATTTTATTGAGAATGTAAGCCTTAAATATATGGGCAATTAGAGAGATAATTATGAAAAATAAAATATTCCTGAAAATTAAAAACAAATAAATACTCTAATAAAATAACTGGATAGTTAGTTAGAGTAGAGGGCGCAAGTGGTAGCCTTGCCGACCGCACCCATACTTACCCCTAGGGTTGTGGCCCAGTTAAGGCGTGACCAACCACATTCGGCCCGTTGGGTTCAGGCCAGTCTGTGGGTTGAGGCCCTCAAACTCTCAGTTGGGGAAGCCTACCAACATCCAATCAATTTTATTAACTTGTATCATTCACTCTAAGAGAGAATCCTTCTACTATTACCAATAAACTGTTAAAACCCACAATCTTGTTCCCAACTATATATTGAATCATTCGACTTCTTTTTCAACGCTAAAAATATTTTCTTTCTCCGCATACTTATTTCTCTCCAAGTTTAGTAACGAACATATGATGCCAAGGCCACCTTTTGTACTTAGGATGGAATACTTAATTCCAAGCAAATAAAGAAAGAGAGTTTAGGATATATTAGGTAATATTTTCAAAAACAATTCTCAAATAATGGGTTGTGAGAACAATTCTTAATTGTTTTTAAAAATCAAATTTTATTGGAAAATTTAACTAAGAAAAATATATTTTTTGGCTTTTTCTTGAAATTATTATGTATTGATGTATGATAATTTTTTTTTAAACCAAAATTATCATCATCATCATCATTGCATATGCATTTAAAGTATTTTCCATAGTTATATTTTTTTTTCCCCATAATATTAGTTGCTCTCATGAATGATTTTGAAAAACAATAATACAATTATCAGCAAATCTTAGATATGAGATATGAAGCCCTACTTCATAAGTTGGAATCCCACTTGTTCATTGCGAATATACCAAGTTTAAGTATTTTTAGTATTTTTATATTGAACTTATCTTTTAAAAAACGAGTTCAATATTTTTATATTGAACTTTTCTTTTTTTTAAAAAAATAAAGATCAATACAAAAATGTTAAAAAAACTAGTTACAAAATACTAAAAACGAGTTCAATGTAAAAATACTAAACTTTTCGTTTTGAAAGGATAAAAATCAATGTCAAAACTAATTTTTTTTTTTTTTTAAAAGGCAAGATCATGATGATTTTTTTCCTTTAATTTTTTATTTTGTCTTTATCAAATGACAAGTTCAATATAGCCATAATAAATTACTATTAGTTTATTATTATTATTTTTATTATTATTTTAATCAAAAATAAAATATACATCGATAATAGTAAGGTTCACGAGAGGGATGAAAAGTTCTTCCCACAAAATACAAAACTGGTCAAAGTAAGACTATACCCATCCATTATTACACAAAACATGTACAAAATATGTCAAAAACCGAAATCAAACTCTCTAAACATTATTCACCCCTTCCTAATTACAAACTGAGAGTCAACTAAATTGAATAATATTAAGTGAAATTCCTATAAAAGTGGCAGTTCCAGAGGTTTAAAAAGAGACATTGAAGTAAAAAGAATATCCTACAATATCCTTTCCGTTCTACATTTTTTTTCAAAAAAATCTAACATTTCTCTTTTTCACATAATCCACAATACTATAATTTAATATAAATTACTGTTATATTAAATTTATCTTTTCAAAATATGAGTTTCATATGGATTCTAATAAGCATAAACTACGATAGTTTTAAAAAGATTTTTGGGAGAAAGAAATTTGAGAAGTGTTTTTTCTTTCTAACTGCTCTAGTCATGCAAAAAAGGACTATCATTCCTTGGAAATTTTGGAAATACTCCTACCAAGACATTCTGCATAAAGAATAAAAACATAAGGGGCACTTGAATCTCCTTAGCGAATGCCAGGGGAAGGTTAAATAAAAGCTTTAGAGTATGAAACAGAAGAAATAATCCAACCTAATCCATTGTTCATACTAGAGACATCCGATACTTTTGGTCAAACACCAATTTAGAAACAAGTTACAACTAGTTTCAGGTCATAATCTCTAATCAGAATCAGATCCTTCTAAGATCCCAGCCCAAAATACAACATGCTTTCTCAAGCTAAAATTCTTTCAGATGAGCACTAGTGCTTGACCTGATGGCCTTAGTTAGATACTCCAGGAACATCAGGTTTGTCTCAAACCCTTCCATGTTTTGAGTGTAGGTTAGCCTAGAAATTTGTCTTTGCTACATCACATGATCTCAGAATTTTATTTTGTTCATCTGGTCTCACATTGTGGAAGCTTTAGCAAAACCTGAAAATCTGGAGGAGTGATCTTGTAGAAGAACCTGCGGGTTTCCTTGTTCAACCTACACAAGGGCAGAGAAAAAGGAACTAAGCACAATGCATAAGGAAGAAATCAAGCACTTGTCTAGCTAGCCCTAACAAGTTATACTTGTTATTATGGTATGGTCGGGTTCATAATAACATAATTAAATGTTTCAACCAGATGCCGATTTTCCAATGTGTAGGACAATTGGAACAAGTGCACAATTTCTTGATAATTTGGTAGAAGATTGGGCAATCGATTCCCCGTATGAGATTATATTTCATGGTTAATAAATAAATAATGGTTCTGTAGCCTTATACAACTCCTGAGAAGTAACAAAACATTAAGAAGTTATAGGTGTTGAAATGCTAATCCAACACACCAACTGAGGCCCATTTCTGACTGATTCTTAAAGTTCCTCATGAAGCAGCATTTCCACCTAAGATCAAAGAAATCTTTGACCATTAACTCCACCTTTTAAACTAATATTAGATGGAGTGTGAAAGAATGATTAACACTAGGGTGACCTGAATTGAATAATAAATAAATTCAGACTATAATCGGGAGCATCCTCAGTAAATATGGCTCATATTCATGGGTGGGACAACAATGAACAAATTCTACCCTGACATCTTTAATTGTGAATCATGAGTGGATGGAATATGTATGTTATTCTGCAATTCATGGTTTAACATGATTTACATCATTATGCTCATTACCTAATAACCTTGTAAGTCGATTGATGATTTAACATGGTATCAGAGCTTTGGTTCTTAGATGTCTAGGTTTGACCTCTTTGTCCCCATGTGTGTTATTGGTTATATGTCTCTCCACCAGTCCACCTCCAGGCTAGGGCTAAAAAGTGAGGGAGGGTGTTAGCTTGATAGCTTAAGCTTTTGGGTTAATTACAGATTAACAATTTGCATGTCAGAGATCTTGCCTGTTTGATCCATTAAGTAATAGATTTCAAAACCTTGCATATGTGCTGCATCACAATACTTTTCTCAAAGGCCAACCCATGAGATCTCCAACATCTATTAAACATTCTAACACCTTTTTTTTATTGGAAAATGACTGATATCTCCTCTTTTTCTTTTTCTCTCTCTTTTTTTTTTTTTTTTTTGGGAACAGAGACTGATATCTCCTCTTAAGCATAAAGATTACAATGATAAGCACACGTGATGAGAGAAAAGAAAAGCATACCAGGATGCCTCGATCAAGAATCAAGATATTATCCATGCTTAAAACTGTGGAAATCCGGTGAGCAATTGTGATCACTGTCATGCCTCTGCATTCAGTAAGTATGGCATTCTGTAGTACTGAAGATGTTTGAGCATCTATGTTGGCCGTGCATTCATCCAGACACAATACCTGAAAATTTTCATGCTGTTCAATATGTGTAAATTATGAATTAGGATCAAGTCTCAGCCTCATTGTTCTCCCTGATGCTCAATAATATCCCTAAACCTGATAATGCCTAACTGGAGCGAAAACCAACAGCTCCAGGTATCTCATCAACAGGTCAACAGGTCCAGCAAACTAATCAAAATTTTCTTTTCCTTCTCACTTTCTTCTGATCCTATGTTTGCAATGAGTCTATCTGACATTAAATGATATAAATGAGAATATAGCAGTTTTAGTATGGATGTTTCTTTTCCAGGTTATACACCATTCTTTCTCTACCTATTTTTTCTCAAGTTTTCATATATTGGGCAGCTGAACTGAGAAACAAACAAAACCAACCTTGATCCATATCAGGCATACTTGTTAGATTTTCTGGAATTGACTTGTGTCTTATTTTATCTGGTTTGATGATAAACCTGAACCAAGTTGCATGCTATTCTATATTGTTAAAAAAATTGAAAAAAAATTGAATGTGGAGCTTTTTATTCTGTCATTACAGCTCTCCAAACCTATGGAAAGAAGTAGAAGAAGCTTGAGCAATATGGAAAGGAAAACCTTTGAGCTAAGATTTGAAGATGAGTTTGGTGGGACATCAATTTCAATATTAGTGCAAAGCCCAGGTACTATTTCTCCTTGGGTTTTGAAAAAGGAAGAGATTGGATGGTTTCTGGAGGACTTGAGGAAGGCAGCTAAGATGGATAGCTTCCTGGGATTCAACAGAAAATATAGAAGAAAGATCAAGGTTTATCTAATTGAAGTGAGAATTATGAGAGCAAGAACAAGAAAATATTAGGAATAAGCTGTCCCTTCACTGATTAGAAAAATTTATGAGGCTATTGACACACATTGTACAGATTAAAAAAGCTAAACAAAGATTATAATAAAGTCATGTTATCCTTAGAAACACCCCACGATCTATTAGTTACTGAAAAATGCTAAAGATTATGATAAATCATCGACTAAATCAGATTCTAGGACACAATTAGACCTTAGAATCTGCCTTAATTCTTGCACTCCCCCTCAAGTTGATGCAAAGATGTCATGCATTCCCAACTTGCTAACTATAGAGTTGAACATTGTGTTCGAAATTCCCTTTGTGAAAATAACTGCTAGCTGCTTCTTGGTTGTGGCAAAGGTATGAAAATTTGTCCATTCTCGATTTTTTCCTTCATGGAGTGCCTATCCACATTAACATGTTTGGTGCAATCATATTGAATTGGATTATGTGCAATATTGATTATTGCTCTATTGTCACAATAGATCATCATAGGCTCTTTAGGTTCCAATTTAAACTCCTCGAGTAAAATTGTAATCCACAAGACTTCATATATACCTTAGGCCATTGCTCAGAATTCAGCTTCAGCAATAGATTGTGCTATAACCGGCTGCTTCTTACTCATCTAACAAGGTTGTCTCTTGCAAAATACAATATCCCAAAGTTAATCTTCTATCCATAAGAGACCCAGCCTAGTACATGAGTAAGGCTAAGATCAAGGCTAAAAACTAGGAGAAAAACAATTGGAAAACAGTAGTAAAACTCCTACAGGCAATTACAGTTGTAGAATGATTTAAATATAGCTACAAATCAACCTAATCAATCATAGAATTTTAGGCTGTTCAACTGAGTTTAACTTCTTATCTTTGACAACAAAGTCCTCCTGACTGTATGATCTAATTTGATTTTGAATTCTCATTAAAATGCTTAGTTCAGTTATGTTGAACTAAATTGTGGTTGTACTAATAACAGACTTCTTGTCACAACAGAGCTTTCATAGAACCTTCCCAACTTACTCTGAGAACACTAAGAATAATTTTTATCCAAAGAAACTCACACAGTCCATGTGCTATATCTTTAAATTCAACCTTAGCACTCGACTTAGAAACCACATATTGTTTCTTACCCCTGTAAGCCACCAAATTTCCTCCTAAGAAAGTACAATGGCCAGATGTTCATCTTCTGCTAGTGACTGGTCCTACCCAATTAGCATCTGCATAAAGCTTAAGTATCATCCTCTCAGTTTTCTAAAACAAAGTATTATTCCATGAGTTAACTTTAAGCATTCAAGTATCTAAATAACGCCTCTATGCGTAGCTCCTTAGGATTGTGCATAAATTGGCTCACAACATATGGTATATCAATTCTAGTATGTAATATGTAAATTAACTTACCCATTAAGAGCCGATACCTCTCTCTCTCAATTAGAGGACTTTCTGGTTCATCAAGTTTGTGACCAGCCTTGATGGGTGTATTTTCTGGCTTACACCCTGACAATTGGTTTCTCTGAAGAGACCTAAAATATACATTTGCAGTTAAATGAGAATTCCTTTCTTTGACGGAGTAATTTCAATCCCAGAAAGTATTAAAGTTTTCTTAGGTCTTTAATTTCAAACTTTTTTCCAACTTCTCTTTTAATCTCCTTATTTCTTCTCAATCACAATGAGAGTAGTTATTTTCCCACTCCCAGAGGGTTTAACAAACAATATATGATCCCCTTGACTCTAAATATAATTCATGTTCTTCATTGCCTAAGCAAACCTTCCAAACCAAGCTTTGGGGGATTGTTTAAGCCCTTACAGAGCCTTCTTCAATTGACAAACCTTGTTCCCCTTGAAATTTTATTCTAGACCAGTTAAGATCTTCATATAAATCTCCTTTTCTAAATTCCCATGGAGGAATGCATTCTTTATATCGGAACTAATGCAAGGGTTAATCTAAGTTATTATTGAGGGATAACAATATCTGAATAGTATCAATCTTTGCCACTAAAGTAAAGGTTTCTTGGTAATCTATCCTACAAGTTTGAATATATCCCTTAGCTACCAATCTTGCTTTGTACCTCTCAAGTGTCCCGTTTTCCCCTATAATTTATTGTAAACGTCCACTTACATTCAAGTTGTTTCTTTACAATAGGGAGATCGTGAACCACAAACACTGAAAACCGAGTTTTAAACCAATCCCTTGAACCAACGCCAACTATGAAGGCTAAAAGGATAAGTGAACAATTCTAGCAATTGAGAATTGAAAAAATTGGGACTAATGCTAGCAATTCAAGCCATAGATAGAAGAGAAAAAAAAAAAAAAAAAAAAGCTACTGAGCACAAGGCTCTTATACCATGGAAACAAAGAATGATTTCTAAATAATACTTGTATATTCACTTAATATATTTACAACATATTTATAACGTTTATAATGGGAAAAAAAAATTGAAATTACTCTATTCTAGGCCCAGATTTTCTACACAACATCAACCACTAATTATAGGAAATAAATCAAGAAATAAATCAAATCAACTGTACGGAAAAAGAAACAAAAATTATTGCACCAATTCTCCAATATTGTCAGACTTATAAGAAAATATTTTATTGTTTAAAGGTATTTCTCATCCTTCTGTGTGCTTATACTATTTCAATGCAATGAAATCATTGTTTCTTATCCCCAGAGAAAACAGAAAACAAAAAAAGGAAGAAGAAGAAAAAGTGGATACTACTAGAGGTAGTTAGGTGGAACATTTCTACCCATGATCTCCACTAACACAACCATTTAGCCTATCAACTTTTTCATCAAGCATGATTAAGTACTTAATTTGCAGATGAGAAACAAGATATGGCAGCATGGTTTATGTTGGATAACCTAGCTAAAATTGACAAAAAATGAAGACAGACATTTAGGTGACCCTGTCTATCAACTATGACTTTCTGCTTAATTGACTCCATATTATGTTGTCTTCTAGACACATGGACACATGTATGCAATGTATTACCATCACTGTAGTTCCTATAATTCATAAGAAAAAAACTTCATTTTGGTCAAAGCCAAGTTACCTCCTTAAACTGAAAAAGTGCAGCTTCAGTTTTTTGTTCATTTGAGTTGTCAACTAGATACTTTTCTCTTTGTTTTATTTATTATCCTTTTTTTTTTTTGTCTTTTTTCCATTTTGGTCTTCTCCTTTTGATAGGAAACAAAATTTTCATTGAAAGGTAAAAAGTACAAAGCAATGATGATATTCTTCAAGCCAAATAAAAAAAGGAGCAAGCACGAGATCTATTAAAATAGAAAAGCAAATAACAGGAAATTTAAATTTAAGAATCTCTATGCTCAAAATAAATACCATCATGTAATATCTAAATTAAGTTGGCAGATGAATTTAAAATACTCAGGTGTTTAGTCTTTCATAGTCTAGGAGCATTTTAAATTATTTTTCTGAAAAATAATACCCTTTTTACCTTAGAAGACTTGAGCAGTGCCCGTGCAAGACAAAGAAGCTGCCGCTGCCCAACAGAAAATGACGTACCAGATTCCTTAACATGAATATCCAGCCCTCCAGCTACTTCTACTTCCTCCTTGACATGACATCTTTCTAGAGTCTTCCAAATTTTTAAGTCATCACTAACCCGGAATGGATCTAGGTTATCCCTAGAAATTCACAAAAAAAATCAAACTGAAGCATAGCTTGATTTCAAACTACAATGTAACTGTCTAATTTGGATCCACAAAAAATGAAAAACCCAGTAGCTTAAGTTGAATGAATAAGTAATCAAAGGAATTACAATGCAGGAACATAAATATTTTGGCTGAATACCTTAAAGATCCTTCAAATAAAAATGGACTCTGGGGAACAACTGCAAAATGTGAGCGGAGATCTCTAACAGGAACATCAGCTATGTCTAATCCATCCACCAAAATACATCCTTTACATATTGGGGTGAGGCGAAAAAGGGCATTCAATATACTAGATTTTCCAGCACCTGTTCTCCCAATGATTCCAACCTGATAGAATAATATGAAGATTGGGAATGTTAACTTTAAAGCATGAACTAAGTAAACAGCCTGAAGTCTTTGTATCCAGGGGCAAAAAATGATTGCATCTTGATGTAAACCGTGCTTCAAATAAACTAACAGATACAGTTGTTAAGTATATGCCATCACCTGTGTTCCTCCAGAAATGGTGAAAGTAATATCATGAAGTGCATCTGGCAAAGAAGGCAAATATCTCAGGGATACATTCTGAAACATGATATATCCTTCAGATGGCCAATTTGGACTTAAAGATTGGCATCCATTGAGTTCTTCTTGAGGAATGTCCATATACTAGAATGACAGAACTAATACATTAAATTAATTATCAGAATCAGAGTGTCCCTGGTAAATGTATAGCATTAGTTCTATATTCATACCTGAAGAACTCTTTCAACAGAAACCATTTCCTTTTCTGTTTCAGTGAAACTTGTTAAGAAACTTCCCAACAAAGACACAATTGGAGCTGCATAAGAGAGAGCCAAGCCTACCTGTAGAGAAAAGCACCTCAAAATATTTTGCAGCTATCATAACATGTGGAAGGTACTAAAAAAGTGCAGCAATTAAACAGTTTTTGTAAAGAAAGAGGTTGGAAAAATCTGAAGACAAATGAGGAGTTCAAAAACTTACAAGCCCTGGGGTGCCCAAACTAATGGGTAAACTATCACGAGATCCAATAACAGCCATCATGGCAACAAATGAGATGACCAATGCTGCTAACAACTAAAAGAAGTTCAACGGTTACCAAAGCAATTTTCAGCAGCTTGAAGATAACATTCTATACTACTACGAATAATAGTGCTTGCTAGAATGAAGCTTCAGGGCATAAAAATTGGGAAGCATATATCAGAAACATGAAGTTGCACTATTTTTATATCCGAGTAAAGGCATTTAAGTCTCAACTGAATGTAGCTGTTTTGAGTCTGTAAGATACCTGAAGGCGAAGGGAAAGCCACAAACTCGCTATTAACTCTGAGTAAGAAGTTTGCTGATACAATGCCACATGCTCAGAAAATCTGGTGAAGAATAAGTCCTGCTCAAAATGACAGTGTGACCGTGGTTTTATTTTTTGATTTAACTACTAATATTCATCATTCTAAGAACGAGTACATTTGAAAATAATTTAATAGCCAAAAACTTGAAAAAAGATAAAGTGAAAACAGCCGATCTAATAGGAGAAAGAACATCTTGCTCATTTGACCTACTTTTATGGACCTTTCAATATATATATATATGTTGAATATAATGTATGTATAGTATACTATCTTTCCTTGTTAATATAGGTCACATGTATGGTAGTTAGGACTCCTAGCCTTGTATATATATATCTCTCAATTGTAAGTAGAGATTACAATGAATGAATAAGGTTTTTCTCCTCTCTCTCTCTCTCAACATGGTATCAGAGCCAAAGGAGAAAACCTAATTTTTTTTTTCGGTTTAGTCGTGTACTCAATTCCGGCGAACCGTCCCGTGACCGTGTTTTCACTCCGGTCCCCTCACTCTCTTTCCGAACCACCCCGGACAACCTCATCGCCGTCGGATCTCCATCACGCCGGCAACCTTTTCCGGCGACATTTTCCGGCGACATTTTTTCCGGGAAACGACCACATATTCCGAACCGCCGGAGGCTGATCTACACGCCAGTGGAAACCCCACCGGCAACCGGCATCTCACGCGCCCCCACGCGCCGCCCTTCTCCTCCGGCCTGTCACCCACGCGTCGGCGCGTGACGGCGCGTGGCCCACTTTCCGGCCACTTCCGACACCTCTCCAGGCTCGTTCGGCGCCGTCTTGGCCTTCTAGCCCTCCGGCAGTCCTCCCCGAGCCCTGCATCTCCATTTTTTCCCTGGTTTTGGCCTTCTTGCCATTCCGGCCACCTCCGACAGGGCTCCCCCTCCATCCCCGAGGCTTGGGTGCTGCTTCTCTTCCTCTCCAGGCACGTCACGACCTTTTTTTCTCCATTGATTGCACCTCTCACAGCCGTGGTTTCACTGTTTTTCTCTCTCCGCCGAAATCTGAACCCATCTTAGGGCTCTCTTCGATCCAAATACGTGAATATGACCACCAAAAATCAGATCTTTACGTCTGTTCTCTCTGGATCTCCTCTGATTACCTCAGAGAAATTGGTTGGCAGTGAGAATTATCTCTCCTGGTCTGCCTCTGTTGAACTTTGGTTTATGGGTCAAGGATATGAGGATCATTTGGTTACCCAGGAGGCAGATATCCCTGAGGTTGACCGCGTACAGTGGAGGAAGATAGATGCACAGTTGTGTAGTGTATTATGGCAATCGGTTGATCCCCGGATTCTTCTTCATCTTCAGGCCTATAAAACTTGTTTTAAATTTTGGACTCAGGCCAAAGGATTATACACGAATGATATCCAGCGTCTTTATAAGGTGGCTTCTGCTATTGTCCATCTCAGCCAACAGGACTTGGATCTATCTACTTATATTGGTCAGATTGCCTCTCTTAAAGAGCAGTTCTTGACTGTGATGCCTCTTACTCCTGATGTTGGGGCTCAACAAACACAGCTTGACAAGTTCTTCATGGTCCTTACTCTTATTGGCCTCCGTCCGGATCTTGAGCCTATTCGTGATCAGATTCTTGGTAGTTCATCAGTTCCGTCCTTGGATGATGTGTTTGCTCGCCTCCTTCGTATCTCGTCCACTCAGACTTTGCCATCTGATAGCGCTTCAGATTCTTCTATGTTAGTTTCTCAAACTACCTCTCGAGGAGGACGCAGTGGTACCCGAGGTAGAGGCCAACGTCCTCATTGCACCTATTGCAATAAACTTGGCCACACTCGCGATCGTTGCTATCAGTTACATGGAAGACCTCCTCGCACTGCCCATATGGCCCAGTCCTCTGATTCTCCGCTGTCTCAGCCTCCGAGCTCCTCCGCATCTCAGACATCTCAGGCTTCTATTGCCTCTGTTGCCCAGCCTGGTAATGCCTCTGCCTGCCTTACCCACACATCTTCTCTTGGACCCTGGATTCTAGATTCTGGAGCATCTGATCACCTATCTGGTAATAAGGATCTTTTCTCCTCTATTACTACTACCTCTGATTTACCTACTGTTACCTTAGCTAATGGTTCTCAAACTGTGGCTAAAGGTATTGGTTTGGCCCTTCCTCTGCCTTCTCTACCTCTCACTTCTGTCCTTTATACTCCTGAATGTCCTTTTAATCTTATTTCCATCAGCAAAATCACTCGTACTCTTAATTGCTCTATTACCTTTTCTGATAAATTTGTGACCTTGCAGGACCGGAGTACGGGGAAGACGATTGGCATAGGACGTGAGTCTCAAGGCCTCTATCACCTCACCTCAGATTCATCTCCTGCAGTTTGCATTTCCACTGATGCTCCTCTCCTCATTCACAATCGTCTGGGCCACCCTAGTCTCTCCAAGTTCCAGAAGATGGTTCCTCGTTTTTCAACTTTGTCGTCGCTTCCGTGTGAGTCATGTCAGCTTGGGAAACATACTCGTGTCTCATTCCCAAAGCGTTTGAATAATCGGGCAAAGTCTCCTTTTGAGCTTGTCCACACTGATGTTTGGGGTCCTTGTCGGACTGCGTCTACTTTAGGATTTCAGTATTTTGTCACTTTCATTGATGACTATTCTCGATGTACTTGGTTATTTTTAATGAAGAATCGAGCTGAGTTATTCTCTATTTTCCAGAAATTTTATACTGAAATCCAAACCCAGTTCAATATTTCTATTCGTGTGTTACGCAGTGACAATGCCAGGGAATATTTTTCAGCCCAATTTACTTCGTTTATGTCTCATCATGGGATTCTTCATCAGTCTTCTTGTGCTCATACTCCTCAACAAAATGGGGTAGCTGAACGCAAGAATCGACATCTTGTTGAGACAGCTCGTACTCTCCTCCTCCATAGTCATGTTCCTTTTCGCTTTTGGGGGGACGCTGTTCTTACCGCTTGTTATTTGATTAATCGTATGCCCTCCTTTGTCTTACACGATCAGATTCCTCACTCCCTTCTTTTCCCTGACCAACCACTTTATTTCCTTCCTCCTCGTGTCTTTGGTTGTACTTGCTTTGTTCATATTCTCACTCCTGGACAGGACAAGCTTTCCGCCAAAGCCATGAAGTGCCTCTTCTTGGGATATTCCAGACTTCAGAAGGGTTATCGTTGTTATTCCCTTGAGACTCATCGGTACTTTATCTCCGCTGATGTCACCTTCTTTGAGGACTCACCATTCTTTTCCACCACTTCTGAGTCTCTTCCTGTTTCTGAAGTCTTGCCCATTCCCATTGTCTCCCCACCTGATGTTATGCCCCCTCGACCACTTCAGGTTTATCATCGTCGCCCTCGTGTCGTTGCTCCTCTCCCTTTTCCTGAGGCACCTGCTGACTCACTTCCTATCCCTTCGGCTTCACCTGCCCCGGCTCTGCCTTCTCCTAATGACTTACCTATTGCTGTTCGGAAAGGTACTCGCTCTACTCGTAATCCTCATCCTATTTACAATTTTTTGAGTTATCATCGATTATCTTCACCCTATTCTGCTTTTGTTTCTGCTATATCCTCTGTTTCTCTTCCAAAGAGCACCCATGAAGCTCTTTCCCATCCAGGCTGGCGACAGGCAATGGTGGATGAAATGGCTGCTCTGCACTCTAATGGCACTTGGGATCTTGTTGTTTTACCCTCTGGTAAATCTACAGTTGGTTGTCGTTGGGTCTATGCAGTTAAGGTTGGTCCTGATGGTCAGGTTGATCGCCTTAAGGCCCGTTTAGTTGCTAAAGGCTATACTCAAGTTTATGGTTCTAATTATGGTGACACATTCTCTCCTGTTGCCAAGATTGCTTCTGTCCGCTTGCTTCTCTCCATGGCTGCTATGTGTTCTTGGCCTCTTTATCAGTTGGATATTAAAAATGCCTTCCTTCATGGTGATCTTGCCGAGGAAGTTTATATGGAGCAACCTCCTGGTTTTGTTGCTCAGGGGGAGTCTGGTTTAGTGTGCAGGTTACGCCGTTCTCTATATGGCTTGAAACAATCCCCTCGAGCATGGTTTAGCCGTTTTAGTTCTGTTGTTCAAGAGTTTGGCATGCTTCGCAGTACAGCAGACCATTCAGTTTTTTATCATCATAACTCTTTGGGGCAGTGTATTTATCTGGTTGTTTATGTGGACGACATCGTCATTACAGGCAGTGATCAGGATGGTATTCAAAAACTAAAGCAACATCTTTTTACCCACTTTCAGACCAAAGACTTGGGGAAACTCAAGTATTTCTTGGGAATTGAGATAGCTCAATCTAGTTCTGGTGTGGTCTTTTCCCAAAGGAAATATGCTTTAGACATCCTGGAAGAAACCGGTATGTTAGACTGCAAACCGGTAGACACACCTATGGATCCGAATGTCAAACTTGTACCAGGACAGGGGGAGCCTTTAGGAGACCCCGGGAGATATCGACGGCTCGTAGGTAAATTGAACTATCTCACCATTACTCGTCCAGACATTTCTTTTCCTGTGAGTGTTGTTAGTCAATTCCTACAGTCACCATGTGATAGCCATTGGGATGCCGTAATCCGTATCCTTCGATATATCAAAAGTACACCAGGCCAAGGTGTATTGTACGAGAACAGAGGTCATACTCAAGTTGTTGGTTACACAGATGCAGATTGGGCTGGCTCACCCACAGATAGACGTTCCACTTCAGGGTACTGTGTTTTTATTGGAGGTAATCTAATATCTTGGAAGAGTAAGAAACAAGATGTAGTGGCCAGATCTAGCGCTGAAGCCGAGTATCGAGCTATGGCTTTGGCAACATGTGAACTCATATGGTTGAGACATCTTCTTCAGGAGTTGAGATTTGGAAATGATGAACAGATGAAACTCATCTGTGATAACCAGGCCGCATTACATATTGCATCCAATCCAGTCTTTCATGAAAGGACCAAGCATATTGAAGTTGACTGTCATTTCATTAGAGAGAAGATCGCATCAGGATGTGTTGCTACAAGTTTTGTCAATTCAAATGATCAACTAGCAGACATCTTCACTAAATCTCTAAGAGGTCCTAGGATTAAATATATTTGTAACAAGCTTGGTGCATATGACGTATATGCTCCAGCTTGAGGGGGAGTGTTGAATATAATGTATGTATAGTATACTATCTTTCCTTGTTAATATAGGTCACATGTATGGTAGTTAGGACTCCTAGCCTTGTATATATATATCTCTCAATTGTAAGTAGAGATTACAATGAATGAATAAGGTTTTTCTCCTCTCTCTCTCTCTCAACAATATAGAACCTGAATTTGTCATATGGAAAAATCTGACATGATGCTGATGCTGAGCATGAGCCGAACAGGAATGTTTGAATAAAGGAAGATGTAGAATGAGTAGAAAACTCTATTGAATTCATTATGAAAATCCAGATGATTACAAAGGGTCTTATATAAGAAATATGACAGCAGAATATCAGCAAATCTCCTTGATTATTATTATTATTTTTTGATAAACTGAGGAACCTTCCATGGTCCAGCCCTTAGGACTCTTCATGGGGACCCAAATGGGAAAAACAATCCTAATAAAGTAGAAGGCTGGAAATATTATCATAAAAACTAGAGACATTATCCTAATCTCTTTCTTTAAACAAATAAAAAACTTAACTAAAATAGGCTACAACACATGATCTCCTCAAATTGCCCTACAAAATAGGGCTCTAAATTCGGAATTCCACACTCCTCAAGCTGGGCCATAGATGTCAATCATTCCCAGCTTGTTGATCAAAGCTTCAAAACTGGTTTTTGGAAGAGCCTTTGTAAGAATGCCTGCAGTCTGAAGGCTTGTAGGAGTGTATAACATTTTAATTAATCCTTCCTCGAATTTTTCTTTGATGAAGTGACAGTTAATTTCCACATGCTTAGTTCTGTCATGATGGACAGCGTTCTTTGCAATACTTATAGTTGCTTGATTGTCACAAAACATCTTCATTGTCCTCTTGGTAGGAATTTTTAACTCTTCAAGCAATCTTTTCAGCCACATTCCTTCACATATAACATGCACCATTGCCCTGAATTCAACCTCAACACTGCTTCTTGTAACCACAGATTGCTTTCTACTTTGCCATGAAACGAGATTCCCTATACAAAAGTGCAATAACCAGAGGTGGCTCTTCTGTCTGTCATAGAACCAGCCCAAATCAGCATCTGAAAAAATTTCAATGCTCTTGTTTATTCCCTTTCGAAAGTACAAACCCTTGCCTAGTGTCATTTTTAGGTACCTAAGGAAGAGTAGGTAGGTTAGGAAAGAATTCCTTATCTTTTGCAAAAGGCTCCACCTGAAGATAAGGATTAGGAAAAAAAGGTTGTTTTTCATTAAAGAATACATCCATAGTGACAAAACACCTTTTAGAAGCTAGGTGATAGCACTTATAATCCTTTTTTTTGTAGGAGAATAACCAACAAAGATACATTTAAGGGCTCTTGGGTCAAGTTTAGTTCTTTGCCGAGCATGGATATGTACAAAGACCACACACCCAATGATCCTTAGGGAAAGGTGGTTGAAATCTTCAAATTTTGGAAAAAATCTAGAAAGTATTTCAATAGGGCTAGAATAGTTAAGAATTTGAGAGGGTAGCCTATTTATGAGGTATGTGGTAGTTAGGACAACCTCTCCCCAAAATGACTTTGGAACATTTATTTGAAAAAATGACGCTCTAGTGATCTCTAATAGGCCTATTTTTAGGCTTGGCTATCCCATTTTGTTGGGGAGTATCATTACAGGAGGAATAATAAATGATTCCTTCTTTTTGGAGATAAGGTATAAGGTATTGATTAAAGCACTCTTTTCCATTGTCTGACCTTATTCCTAGGACCTTGGCATCAAACTGATTTTTTAGTATGTTATGGAAAATGGGGAAGATTATGTTAACCTTGGATTTTTGTTTCATGAGATATACCCAAGTAAACCAAGTGCAATCATCAACAAATAAAACAAACTGGCTTACTCTTGAAATGCTTTGAACTTTAATAGGTCCCCAAACATCCGTATGGATCAAACTAAATGGAACAAATTTTTTCTTATTACTTAAAGGAAAAGACACACGATGATGTTTAGCATACTCATAAACATCACATTGGAAGTTTTGAACATTTAATTTTTCAAACATATTAGGAAATATTTTTTTCAACAATAAAAAAGGTGGATGACCAAGACAAAAACGGGATAACCAAACTTGTTCCTCGGCTAGAGTATGATGTTCTGATAAATAGATATGAGGAGTAGGACATGTTGTGCCACTTTCAGCTTCAAGGAGAAAGTCCCCCTTCTTCTCTAGCATGCCCAATCACTTTCCTTGTAAGAAGGTCCTAAAAAGAACATTTAGATTGTGTAAAGTTGACTAAGCAATTTAGGTCCTTAGTAATTTGAGGAATAGACAACAAATTTACTGATAGTTTTGGAACGTGTAAAACATTTCTTAATGTTAGAGAAGATGTTAACAAGACATCCCCTTGACCAGCCATAGTTACTAAGGTACCATCAGCAATTTTGATCTTTTGATTTTCTGGGCGTGGAATGTAACTAGAAAAGACTTTTGAAGAATTGGTCCTATGGTCCGAAGCCCTTGAATCAATGATCCAAGGGCTAGAAAACTGAATTTTAGAGGCACTCAAGGAGAAGGAATACTTACCCATTTGAGCAAAATGACTGTCCCTCTGGTTTTTCCAGCTTGGAAATGAACCTTTTTAAGTTTGTCAATTTCCTCCTTGTTGAGCTTCATTTCTTGTCCAAAGCTTTCTTCTTGCTGTTTTCCTCCATTTTCAGCAAGATTAGCTCGTGATTTATAGCCAGAATTAACCCCTTTACCCCCATTCCTCTTGAATAAATTTAGGGGCTTGCCATGGAGCTTCCAGCATGTCTCCCATGTGTCCCAATATTTCTTGCAATAGCTGCACCATAAAGAGCTTCTCTCACTTATTTTCTTACCTTCATTTCTACCAGAGTTTGCAACATTAACCACAACACTTCCTTCATTTCTCCTTGGTTTTGAGATGGCTAAAGCAGATTTGTACATGGTGCTTCCCTTTTCTAACATTATATTTCTCCTTCCTTCTTCTCCTCTAACGATAGCAAAGGCTTCGTTTATAGATGGCAATGACTCTTTCCCAAGAATTTGGACCTTTACTTGATCCAATTCCACATTCAAACCTGCTAAGAAATCATACACCCTCTCTCTTTCAATGAACTCTTAATGCATTGTTGCATCTATGCTGCACTTCATTCTTAAATTTTGATATTGATAAAGTTCAAGCCAAAAACCTTTAATAACAGTGTAGTACTCAATTATGGAAAGAATACCTTGTTTGGTGTTGTGAATCCTTGTCTTTAGTTCAAACATTTGGGCTGCATCCCTTCCCTTAGAATAGGTATGACACATGGACTCCCAAATTTCCTCGGCTGTTGAGAGGAACATGCATGTGCGGCTTATCTCTAGTTGCATAGAGTTCTAAGGCCATGACATGATTTGAGAGTCTTCTTCATCCCACACGAAAAACCTTGGATCATCCTTGCTCACAACGGGTCCAATGAGATGGCTTAAACTCCCCTTTTCCCTTAATATAAGTCTTTACCAACTGTGACCACTCTAAATAATTTCCCCCATTGAGTTTGAAGGATCTTACTATATTCTGGAATTCAACAAGTGGTGTTGATTGTTGGATTGTGGCTTGGCCTGATATTGAAGAATCAGTCTCTGAAGTATTTGACATTATGAGGGGAAGAAGAGATATGGAGGTCAAAAAAAAATAAAAATGGGGCAGTGAAGGCCTAATTTAGAGCAATGTTCTATGTACAGAAGGTCATAAACTAATGGGATATGATCTAAAAAAAAATTCCTGGCAATAAAGGCGTAGGACATTGAAATTGCTAGTGATTAAACAAAGAAAATTCTAGCTCTGATACCTTGTTCTGATTTAGATCTAGAACCCTTTTTTGAAATGCTTTCTACTGTGTTTTATTGTATAGGATTACATATGAAGATATACAGAATAATTGTATAGAAATAGCCTAGGAAATAATGCCTATGATTATGCTATCAAAGATAAATAAAATAAGAATGTTAAGAAAGGAAAAAATCCTAGGAGATTCTATGTACAGCTATACAATTGTTACAACTCATATGGGCAGGAAAAATATTCGATAATCTGCCACCCAATCTGCCAGAATTTCCAATTGTCAGATTTTCCAACGCTTATGAATTATTTCTTGTTGAAGGTATAGGGTTAGGACTCGATTGAAATAACCTTTGACGTTGTTAGGCCAAAATCTCTTGATTTATACACCAAACTGGTTTTTTTATCATGTTATAGAAATTTAAGAGAACAAAACTCACATCAAATTTGTGTTTAAGTAAGAAGATCCAAGAGACCCTACCACACTCATCAATGAAAGACACAAACCAATGTGTCCCAGTTATATTACGGATAGTGGAAGGACCCCAAATAACACTATGAATTAGATGAAAAGAATTTGAACTTCTTTTATTATTGGTTAGAAAGGATGTACACTTGTGTTTGCTAGTTCACATACATCACAATGAAAGCTCTCAACATTTAACTACCTAAATAAAGAAGCAAACAAGATCTTGGTTTTATTGTTAACAAACCAACTTGCCTTTTTCTGTATGCCTAACACAAATGCCACATGCTTAACACAAATGCCAAATTGTCATTTTTGAACTTCCACTTGAACTTTAAACAACTGGAAGTTAAAGCTGGACTGCATCATGCTATCTTTAGGGACCATGTGTTCTGATACTTGATGGAGATAAAAAAAATGTACTACCATTTATTGAAGTAATGACATGTAATTTCGAAACAAAAACATTTGTGTACCTCACACTTAAATGCCCTTATAGTTGATGATCCATCTAGTGTTTCTGTAAATGATGCAAAAATGGGAGAACGAGAAACACTGTCTAACCGTCGAAGTTCCCGTGATGTTGACCTGTAGTAAAACTGAAAGTTTTTCTAATTTATTAGAAAACAGTAATGGTTGAGTACTAGTATTTCATTGCATCAACCACCAATACTAACTGAATAAGAATTCTGGTATTTGAGGAGCAATTGCTCTTTATGAATGAAATGCAAGTTTCATTATTTTTTCATCCATAGTTTTATATGGTCCTTTTTATTAATAACCAAAGTTCCCATTATGTTCATGCAAAATGTTCTTTACAAAAGTATCACTAACAAATAGAAATTCAATGTATAATCTCAGCTTTCAATGTATATTCTTGAATAATCTCATTTTCAACTATTAAACCATTTTATTTTAGCAGGTTCAATGTTAGGCAAATACTATATTTGGATGCTTGGAGGCTATGTGCACAATCGAAACACGTGGACCTCCTCAAGGTGAGATCTACTGTTGAGCTATAAATAGAATAGGAGATTTTTTTTTCCTATTATGTTAGTTTCCTATTTCTGTAAATAGATAGGTTTATTAGTTTCCTATTTCTGTAAATAGATAGTTTTATGATTTAGAAATAGGTTAGTTTAGGAATAAGTTAGTCTCCTATTATATATCTTGTTTCCTATTTCTTCTCTTGTAATCTCCTATATAAACCGTGTGTATAGTCAATCTAATAGAGAGAGAACTTATTATTTTTCATCCCATATTTCGTGTCATCTACCATGTTGCTGCACCTGAAATCATTTCCATTCCCACTTTGTGCTTCCAAGAATGAAAATAAAAATGTAAATTATAACAGAAATCATTTGTCATATTCTCTTTTAAAACTTATCTTATAGCAGTTTCTAACAAGTAGAAATGCATGCTCTATATTTTCATATTTTGAACCATTATTAATGATGCCTTTGCATCCAAGAATCTGATCCATGTCAATTACACAAAACACCTGATGGACTTGAGGTGTGGCAGCAGTTTACTCTTGGAACTATTAGAAGCAATAAAAAAACCCTACAAAATATCAAAGGGGCTAGCCAGTAAAGGTAATACCTGAGAAACTTAAATATTTTTTTTTCCTGATAATGAACTAATAAGCTTTAGATAGGAAACAATGATATTTTGCTGCATTAATGAAGAAGATTAAGGTACAGGGATGGGATTGATGAGGATGAATATTCAAGATATATATCAAGAAAGGGAATTAGTATTAATTGTAATTAAAGTAGGATTATTATTACTTGGAATTAAATTAGGATTAATATTTGTTGGAGTCTAATTAGGATTAGCTAGTTGAGTTATAATATAATTAGAATTTGAGTCATGATAGGTTATTAGAGTCCTAGTAGAATAGGTTATTAGAGTCCTAGTAGACTTTGGATTTCTTAGAGAAGCCTATAAATAGGCTAATCAATGTAAATCAAAGGAATGAATTTTTTTATGAATAATATTATATTTTCTTTCATTGCAAGGTTGCAACCCTCAATGGTGAGACTCCATTGATTTTCTTCTAGGTGAGACTCCTAGAAGGCCTTAGTGAGACTCTAAGGTTTTCCATCTTTTCTTCATTGTTTCTTCTTTCTCTCTATTTCTTATTTTATAATTTTCTCTACCACAAAGTTTATTCCTTGTTCCTCTCCTTACACCCTAAAAATAAAACCCTAGCCCACCTACCCTTGAGTGTAGGCAACCATCCTAGGGTTGTCCTACATCAATTTTGGTATCAGAGCCAAAATTCTTGGCTTGAAGGCATATGTAATTGAGGAGTGGAGCAACGTATGCAAACATGGTTGAAGGCTACAACTTTTTTATGCAGCCATTGGTTAACATACCAAGGCTAAATGAAGAGGAGGATTAGCTAGTTGAGTTATAATATAATTAGAATTTGAGTCATGATAGGTTATTAGAGTCTTAGTAGAATAGGTTATTAGAGTCCTAGTAGACTTTGGATTTCTTAGAGAAGCCTATAAATAGGCTAATCAATGTAAATCAAAGGAATGAATTTTTTATGAATAATATTATATTTTCTTTCATTGCAAGGTTGCAACCCTCAATGGTGAGACTCCATTGATTTTCTTAAATCAAATCCAAGACGGTGAACCCTCCTATCCTACGCCTACCAGACTTTGAGAAAGCATTTGAGGTGGCCTGTGATGCTTCCCATGTGGGAATTGGAGCAGTCCTTAGCCAAGAGGGACATCCTGTGGCTTTCTTTAGTGAGAAGCTCAATGGGGCAAAGAAAAAATACTCCACATATGATCTTGAATTCTATGCAGTGGTGCAAGCAATTAGGCATTGGCAACATTATCTCAGTTACAAGGAATTTGTTTTGTATTCAGATCATGAAGCCTTGCGATATCTTAATTCTCAAAAGAAGCTTAACTCTCGACATGCAAAATGGAGTAGTTTTCTTCAACTGTTTACCTTTAATTTAAGGCATTGTGCAGGGATTGAAAATAAAGTAGCTGATGCCCTTAGCAGGAAGACCCTTCTCTTAGTAAACATGTCAACCACTACAATTGGATTTGAAGAATTAAAGCATTGCTATGACAATGATGCTGATTTTGGAGATGTTTATTCCTCTCTTTTGAGTGGTTCAAAAGTAACATGTATTGATTTCTAGATTTTAGAAGGGTACTTGTTTTATAAAAATCGTTTATGCTTACCAAGGACTTCTCTACGTGATCATGTCATATGGGAACTTCATGGAGGCGGAATGGGCGGACATTTTGGACGAGATAAGACCATTGCTTTGGTGGAAGATCGCTTCTTTTGGCCTAGTTTAAAGAAGGATGTTTGGAAGGTTATCAAACAATGTCGAGCATGTCAAGTAGGAAAAGGTTCAAAGCAAAATACGGGGTTATATACGCCATTACCAGTTCCTTCCAAACCTTGGGAAGACTTGAGCATGGATTTTGTACTTGGATTACCAAGGACACAATGGGGCTTTGATTCTATATTTGTTGTGGTTGATAGATTTTCCAAAATGGCACATTTTATCCCATGTAAGAAGGCTTCGGATGCTTCTTATGTTGCTGCCTTATTCTTTAAAGAAGTAGTTCGATTGCATGGATTACCACAATCCATTGTCTCTGATCGCGATGTCAAGTTTATGAGCTATTTTTGGAAAACCTTGTGGGCCAAGCTAGGTACTCAATTAAAATTTTCAAGTTCTTTCCATCCTCAAACTGATGGACAAACAGAAGTTGTCAATCGCAGTCTTGGTAATCTGTTGAGATGCATTGTGAGAGATCAGTTGAGAAAGTGGGATAATGTCTTACCACAAGCCGAATTTGCTTTCAATAGCTCCACTAATCGTACTACTGGGTACTCACCTTTTGAAGTGGCATATGGGCTAAAACCTAAGCAACCTGTTGATCTTATACCATTACCTACTTCTGTCCGCACCAGCCAAGATGGTGATGCATTTGCACGTCATATACGAGATATACATGAAAAGGTACGAGAAAAAATCAAAATCAGCAATGAGAACTATAAAGAGGCAGCAGATGCACATCGAAGATATATTCAGTTTCAAGAAGGTGATCTAGTGATGGTTCGTTTACGACTAGAAAGATTTCATCCGAGCACATATCAAAAGCTTCAAGCTAAGAAAGCGGGTCCATTTCGGGTACTAAAGCGGTTGGGTGAGAATGCTTATTTGTTAGAGCTCCCTTCAAACTTGCATTTTAGTCCAATATTTAATGTGGAAGATTTACATATCTACCATGGCCATCACAACGATGTAAGTGAAGAGTTGGATCTTCAATTACCACCTACTCTTAACCCACGTCCTGAGATCGAGTATGTTCTTGATGATCAACTTGTGTCTACTCGACAAGGCGGATACCAAAAATTTTTGGTGAAATGGCGAGGCAAACCACATTCCGAGAATACATGGATTACGACAACGGATTTTCAGAAGATTAACCCCGATCTCTATGAATTGTATCAAGCATCTAACTCGTCGGAGCCGAGTTCTTTCAAGCCGGGGAGAATTGATGGGGAAAAGCCTTTTAAAGTTTATTCAAGGAAGAAAGGGAAGACCTAAGTAAACTTTAAGTAGGATTAATATAATTAGAATTTGAGTCATGATAGGTTATTAAAGTCCTAGTAGAATAGGTTATTAGAGTCCTAGTAGACTAGGTTATTAGAGTCCTAGTAGAATAGGTTATTAGAGTCCTAGTAGACTTTGGATTTCTTAGAGAAGCCTATAAATAGGCTAATCAATGTAAATCAAAGGAATGAATTTTGATGAATAATATTATACTTTCTTTCATTGCAAGATTGCAACCCTCAATGGTGAGACTCCATTGATTTTCTTCTAGGTGAGACTCCTAGAAGGCCTTAGTGAGACTCTAAGGTTTTCCATCTTTTCTTCATTGTTTCTTCTTTCTCTCTATTTCTTATCTTATAATTTTCTCTACCATAAAGTTTATTCCTTTTTCCTCTCCTTACATCCTAAAAATAAAACCCTAGCCCACCTACCCTTGAGTGTAGGCAACCATCCTAGGGTTGTCCTACATCAATTTTGGTATCAGAGCATATGTATTTTCATAGCCGTCATGTTGAACTTTTCTATCAAAGAGCCAAGGTCTTCCAAGTAAAATATGACTTACTTTAATGGGTAAGACCTCACACCATACAGACTCTTCAAAGTCCTTACCAAAAAGGAATGTTACTAAACAACGAAAACTTACCGGGATAGAGGTGTCATTAACCCATGCTACTCGGAATGGATTTGGATGTCTCTCTGTTTTAAGGTTTAGCTTCTCAACAAGTTCTTGTGAAGCTATGTTCAAACTGCTACCTCCATCAATGATCATGGTGCATAATCTCCCTTGGCAAGAAATACGTGTTTGGAAAATGCTAGTACGTCGCCAATCTTCTTCTCCTTTTACTTTTGGAACGGTTAATAAAGGTCGTACTACAAGACTATGTCCTTCCGTCATACCATCATAGTAGTCACATTCTTCACTAACTTCATCTTCATTGTAGGTCTCTTCTTCCTTTGGGTAACTTTCCAATTCAGATTCTGGTTCTTCAACACAAAAGTGTAAACTTTTGGTTGGGCATACAACAGCATAATGACCATGCCCACCACACTTAAAGCATAAAGGAGTCACGTCTACTTTTCTATCTCCATTACTCATTGAATTTTTACCCTTATTACCATTCTTATAAGCCACATTCGAAGTTTGTTGAGTGTTGCCCCCACCATTCACATGATTAGGAGTTTTGAAGTTTGACGTGCTTAAAGGTTTGCTTGCTGTCCTGTTGGAGAAAGTGCTCCCAATTTGTGAACTTGGACGCCTGGAAACCCGGAATTTGAGGCCTTCTTCTATTTTGAGGGCTAGTTGATAAACGTCATCTACGGTATAAGTGTGTGCAGCTATCATCTCAAGTTGAATCTCCATTCGAAGTCCAGCTCTAGCATCTTCCAAACTCGTGTTGCTTGTCAAGGGAGACTATGTACTTTGATTATTGATGGAGGTAGTTGTTCTAATCTAGCTTCAGAGGAGCTTGTTGAGAAGCTTAATCTAAAGACAGAAGATCATCCAAATCCCTATCAAATAGCATGGGTAAATGACGCATCTATTTTGGTGAGTTCTCGTTGTCTAGTGACGTTTAATTTCAGTAATAATTTTGAGTTATCAGCATGGTGTGATGTTTTGCCGATGAAAGTTGCCCATATTATGCTTGGAAGACCATGGCTTTTTGATGAAAGGGTCCAACATGATGGCTATGAGAACACTTACACACTTGTGCGCAATGGGCGAAAGAAGATCCTTCGTCCAATGAAGGAAATTCCACCACATAAGCAACCAGAGGAAAAAGTAGCACCCTTGAAACTAGAAGAGCCATCAAATATTCTTATTAAAAAGCAAGTCGAAGTTACTAGAAAAGACGAAGAAATCATCAATGATGAATCTAGAAAGCCAGAGGTGATGAAACTAATCTTAGATCAACCAATAGAAGAGCTCAAAGAAGTTGAAGAAGTTTCAGAAGAATCGATGTTTGACTTCCCAAGGCCAAACATTATCGTGAGTGGTGGCAAACATGAAGAATCTGCTGAAATTTCTTTTGAATATAGGGAATTCAAGAATCTTATTCTTCCACAAAACAATTTACAAGAAGAGTGTGGGAAACAACTTCCCACAAGTTTGTTGAAGACACATAATTATTTCGAGAATTATCAACTTGTTGTACAACATCAAAAAGTTTTTCAAAGTCTAGTATTTGTCTTGCATGAAATTGAAAAAGTTCAAGAGATCTTGAGATCTTGTCTTACAATGGGAAAGAGACGACGAAGAAAGAAAGGGTGGAAAGCATTGCTCGGAATTTCAATTGATCGTGGAAAATCACTAAAACTCGAGGTCGAGTTTTTTTCAAGTCAGGGGGAATTGATGAGGATGAATATTCAAGATATATATCAAGAAAGGGAATTAGTATTAATTGTAATTAAAGTAGGATTATTATTACTTGGAATTAAATTAGGATTAATATTTGTTGGAGTCTAATTAGGATTAGCTAGTTGAGTTATAATATAATTAGAATTTGAGTCATGATAGGTTATTAGAGTCCTAGTAGAATAGGTTATTAGAGTCCTAGTAGACTTTGGATTTCTTAGAGAAGCCTATAAATAGGTTAATCAATGTAAATCAAATGAATGAATTTTTTATGAATAATATTATATTTTCTTTCATTGCAAGGTTGCAACTCTCAATGGTGAGACTCCATTGATTTTCTTCTAGGTGAGACTCCTAGAAGGCCTTAGTGAGACTCTAAGGTTTTCCATCTTTTCTTCATTGTTTCTTCTTTCTCTCTATTTCTTATCTTATAATTTTCTCTACCACAAAGTTTATTCCTTGTTCCTCTCCTTACACCCTAAAAATAAAACCCTAGCCCACCTACCCTTGAGTGTAGGCAACCATCCTAGGGTTGTCCTACATCAGGGATATTCTCCAAAAGCAAAATAAGGTAATAATAAGCGACTAGAAAAATACAATCATGTATACCCGAGGGTCATGGGCACCTACTAAACAATCTGCCTAGACTAAGTTGACTTGGCTTTTGGGTTTCCAATGCAGCCTCAGTTTCTGAAGGGATTGAGATGAATCCTTAATCAAAATATCAGCCTTGGCTGGTCAAAGTAAAATATAAGATACAATGAATACCTGTATTTTACTGTAGACATACCAAAATGGCAGGAGTAGAAGCAAGAAAACGACCTGTACATATATAGAATTAAAAGTAACATTTTGAGGCTGAGATAACTAAGAATGAAATAACAGAAAAGGAAAATAATTCACATGGTACTATGGTTTTGTTGCATGCAATCTTTGGTTACCTGAACATATGACAACACTATTGCAATCCCCAAAAGGCCAACAATATTAGCCAGGAGAATGTTGAGAATGAATGGAAGGGAATCATCGATTGTATAAAGATCTGAAGACATCCTACAGAATCCAATCAATAAATAGAGTTAAACCATGTAAACTCGTACAATCTCTGGCACAACATCTTATTCTAACCTGTTGAGTATTCTTCCACCTGGTGTCTTATCAAAGAAATGCACTGGTGCATTGATAAGCTTACTAAGTAGCGTATTGTGCACCTGAACTGCAGCACGTAAGCCTCCAAAAGCAAATGAGAATGCCCGCACCAAAGTTAGAAATGAATTTATGACACAGAAGATGCAGAGTACAACCTGCAACATAGATTACCAGGTCAACAAAGATGGAGATTAAATTCACTCAGGTTCCCTTACTTCTGTGAGTATTTTCTTCGGAAGTGAGATATCATGATGATGTGGAAAAGAGATGCTCTGTTAGAACTTATATTTATACCCTAAAATGACATTGATTAGTCCATCATAAAAAAAAATTGCCCTTCCTTCATTATTTTTGTCCACAGTTTTTGTTTAACAAGTACTTTTGTTTGGCATAACCACTCACAGACTAAATTCAGCTATTGCCCTTTTTGTTTGGCTTAATCTTGTTACTAGGACCAGTAAGAAACAAAATGCAATTGCTTGCTCTAGTTTTGAGATTATTATAACATAACACACACTGCTTTTGAGATGTTATGAGTTCACTCTCTACTTTTTTTTTCTTACAAGAAACAACAATTTCATTACATTGAAATATTTAGTGTGAAGAAGAATGAGAAATCTTTCCAAAAAGTACACAATCCTCTATATAAAAAAGGATAAACAAGGCGGTTAAGTGTATGCTAGTTCAAAAGATCAAATTTAACTATAATTCACATAGGCATAAAATCTCCTACAAAAGAAATTATATGTCTAGCTCTATGTGTTGTTAATGCACCTGCCATATGATCACCTAACTAAGGAGCCCAAGAGCAGGAACATCCCAACTCCGAAGAAATATCAATAATTTGGCACAACCATCTGTTAAATTTCCACTATTTCTTTCTTCGACACTCATGATATTACACTAGAAGAATCACCTTCTATTAAAAAATTGGAGAAACCTAAAGCTTTGGCCTATACCAACCCTTCCAAAAGGGCTAGAATTTCCGCCTCAATGGCTAAACCCTGGCCTGCAAGTATAGAGAAAGCTCTCAACACTGTGATCTTTAATCAACCCTCAAATTCATAATTGCCTTGCCTAAAGAACATCCATCAAAATTTAGCCTCACAAAGCCTACTTGAGGTGGCATCCATTCACTAGGTATCTCCTTGGTTAGTCTCATTGTTCTGCAAACTAGGTTTTGTGGAAATTTGGTTTTAATGACCAGATTTGGTTGACCTACTATCCTATTCAATTAGAAGATATTTAGTTTTAATTTGGTAAATATATGGCCTCAAATAAGGTGGGATCTGACTATATTTTTTATTTTCTAGATTTAGCCATGTAAATCCCTAATTTTAATGGATATTCTCATAACTGTTATAGCTATTACAGTTGTATTGATTTTAAGGGATCTTCACACAGCTGTTATAGCTGTGTATTCTATATATCCCTCTCTTGTATTTGACGTAAGGTATCAATGAAAATTTTAGAGTTTTCCCCTCTAAATTCTTGATGGTATCAGTGCCAAAACCAAAACTGATTAGAGTTTTCCCCTCTAAATTCTTGATGGTATCGGTGCCAAAACCAAAACTGACCATATTCAAATGGTAAAATACAGTATGGCTACTGAAAAGATGGGTCAGCCTCGAAGGTATCATCCGGGTCAGAAAATATTGTTCCCTCTCCTCAAATTAGCTACACAATCGATTATCGGACACAAGTTGAATAGCCAGAATTACATGGAGTGGTCACAATCTGTCTTAATGTTCATATGTGGGAAAGGCAAGGATGATTATCCCATTGGTTAGGCCACTGCTCCATCCACAATTGATTTGAAGTACAAGGTTTGGAAGGCTGAGAATACCATGGTAATGTCATGGCACATCAACTCCATGACTAATGAGATAGGTGTTGACTTCATGTATTATGAAATGGCTCAAGAGATTTGGGATGCAGCAATGGAATCCTACTCCAACAATGAGAATACTTCACAACTACTTGAAGTTAAAGGTATGATTCATGACCTACGACAAGGAGACCTTTGTGTCACTCGATATTTCAGTACTTTGAATCGTTTTTAGCAACAACTTGATCTTTTTAATGATTCTAAGGTTTGTTGTCCTGAATGTAGCCTCAAATATAAAAAGGTTGAGGAAAAAGAGAGGATTTTTAAATTTTTGTCAGGATTAAATCAAAACCTAGATGAAGTGAGAGGGAGAATACTTGCTATAAATCCACTTCCATCTATTCGGGAGGTTTTTTCTAAGGTGAGAAGAGAGGAGAGTAGGAAGAAGGTCATGTTAGGAGGACAAACAACTGTGTATAAAGGGTTTGCTCTTGCTGCCTGCAACTCTAACATCCCAGGACTTGATAACTGCACCAAAAAAGGAGGGAGACCATGGTTTGAACACTGTTGTAAACCTGGACATACCAAGAAACTTGTTGGGTTCTTCATGGCAAGCCTCTAGATTGGAAACCTTGTGAAAATTGAGGTTATGCAGCTACTGGAGATGAACAACCAGCACCAGAAACTACTCCTTTCAGCAAGGAGCAACTTCTACTTCTCCAGAAAATGTTTGCTCAACAGCAAACACAACCAGTCCACCAGAGTCCTCCTAGTCCAAGCAAGTCCAACCCTACTTCGGGTGTTGCAGTTGTTGCCCAAACAAGTAATACTCCCACTACTTTGGGCATTCAGTTAAAGAAAAATAATCCTTGGATCATTGACTCTGGTGTTTCTGACCACATGACTGGTAATGCCTCATTCCTTCATGATGTTACCCCTTGTTATGAAGACTTCATGGTGAGAATTGCTGATGGATCCCTACCCAAAGTGGTTGGAATAGGATCTGTTATGATTTCTCAAAAATTGATTCTGAAATCGATGTTATTGGTTCCTACATTAACTTGCAACCTAATATCTGTGAGCAAACTTACAAGAGATTTGAAGTGTGTTGCTAATTTTTCACATACATGTTGCTCATTTCAGGACTTGGCATTGGGGAGGATGATTGGCAATGCTGAGGAGTGTGTGAGGCTTTATCTCCTACAAAAGGTTGACAATCCTGAAAAACAAACTCAAATTGTAAGGGATGTGTCATTTCCTATCTTCTCTATGTCCAATAATGAAAGTGCCATTATGTTGTGGCACTATAGGCTGGGGCATCCTAATTTCTTGTACTTGAAAAAACTTTTTCCAAACTTATTCAATAAAACTATTGCCAAATTGCTCCAATGTGAGGTGTGTCAATTATCAAAGCATGTTAGGAATAATTACCTTATCCAAGGTTATAAACCATCACAACCTTTTACAATCATTCAAAGTGATATTTGGGGACCATCTAGGGTTGACAACATTTCTGGTAGTAGATGGTTTGTTTCATTCATTGATGATCATACAAGGGTAACCTAGAAATTCCTTATGAAAGAAAAGTCTAAAGTAAAAACCATCTTGTTAACCTTCCATTCCATGATCAAACACAATTCCAAACTATGATTAAAGTTTTTTGTTCTAATAATGACTAAGACTACTTGAATACAATATTGGGTGATTATTTAAAAAATAATGGGACAATTCAACAAAGTTCATGTCTTGAGACCCCTCAACAAAACGGAATTGCTGAAAGGAAAAATAGACACCTCCTAGAAGTTGCACGATCTCTTATGTTTTCAATGAATGTTCTTAAACATATTTTAGAGGAAGATGTTCTAATTGCAACTTGTCTAATTAATAGGATGCCCTCTAGAGTCCTAAATTTTAAAACTCCTTGTCAAACGCTTCTCCAATCCTACCCTCACATTCGAATAATCTCCTTATTACCCCTAAATATATTTAGGTGTATAGTTTTTGTCCATATCCACTCCCAACATCGAAGTAAACTTGATCTTAAAAGGATAAAGTCTATTTCTTGGTTATTCAGAACTTGATTCATTAAAGGCATTACTTTGTTGGGTGCATCTGAAAAACTAAAAAACATTACAGTCCATTTATAAAGACCATGCTTAGTTTCAAAGGCCATTTTCCACTCATCACCTTCTCAAAACCCAATATGATGATAACCACTTTTAAGATCAATTTTAGAAATACCTTTGCTCCATGCAACATATCTAGCATATATTCTAGTACTAGGATTGGGTATCAATACTTTTCCTTATTTGATTTATTGCTCAACTATCAATGCACATTCCTATGTAGTATCTTTCTTTGGAACTACATACAAACTCATTGATTCTCTTATAAATCCCTTCTACAACAACCCTTCCAGTTACCTTTGAAGTTCTTCATGTATTTTTAAAGGCATTCAATATTGTGGCAGGTTTCGTAGGTTGGCTCCTAGTACTAGATCAATACAGTACTTTATGTTTCTTTTTGGAGGCAATCTACTTGGTAGCTCAGTAGGAAATACTTTTGCAAAAATTTTCTAGCAATGCCTTTGCTTTATTAGGAACATCTTGTTGATCTTCTAATATTTCTTTCACCAACAGAAAAAAGGAAACTCCATTAGCTTCAAATTCATTTAAAAAGCATTGAACATTCACATAAAATTGTTCATGTTCTACCATAGACTTGACAAACTCTTCTTTTATCAAGACAAGTAATACCTTAAGTTCATTTTTTTAGAAAGCATAAACATTCTTCTCTCCATGGTAGATACTTTAATTGTCAAATTATCATGACCTTCCTACTAACAAATGGTAGGCTTCCATTTCCACCACATCGCATAAAACCTTATTTGGATAGTTTTTCCCAATTGAGAAGGGTGTTAGACACTAATGCACTACTTTTATTTCACCTCCTTTTTTGAACCAAGCAATTCAATATGGCTTTGGGTGTGGCAACACTTCCAAGTTGGGCTTTGTCACCATTTCTTTAGAAACAAGATTTTCACAACTCCCCTAATCAATAATAGCATTGCAAAGCCTCCCATATGAAGAAAATCTAATTTTAAAAATATTGTTTTTCTGTTAATCACTTTTTAATGCTTTTGGAGTTAACATGGAACGTCTCACTACTAAGTCTAGAAGACCATGGTCTTCATATGTGATTTCATCTTCCATGAATTCCAGCAACCCTCCTTCATCATGAGGTTCCATCACTACCTCCTTGTTATCTTTATCCTCCCATTCATCTTCATTAATCAGTAAGTTGTTGGCTTGTTTCACTTATCAAAAAAGTTGTTGGCTTGTTTTCGACAATCAGAAGATACCCTATTTTCCACAGTTATAGCATATTATTCTACATCCCGTTGGTTGAAATGAGTTGTTACCATTTTTGAGAACATTATTTCTCATTATTGCATGCCCTTGGCCTTGGTTGTGAGCTTGGAAGTAAGTGTTTGATCTAGAATTCTGTCAATCATCAATCACTGCCAAGATTTTTGCTTGACATCTCCTTACCACCTATTATCCTCCAATTGATTAGGCCCCCTTAAACTCTTGATCAGGTGGTTGTTAGACCATCTTTGTTGACTTTCAACCTTTATTGCTAACTGCACAGCACCAATTTTTGTCTAACAAGGTTGTAGTTCCACAAAATTTCCAACGTTTGGCCTCAATCCTATCAAATAACGATGAATGGCCTGCACTTTCATTTCAATTAGTTGTACTCTAGTTCACATTTTGTAAAACTCATTAGTGTATTTTCGCATAGAGTGTTTGTAACAACCCTAGTTTTAATAATAATGCTTTTGAAGTTTCCTTTTAACCAACTTCTTACTAAGCAAGTAAGAGCATCACCTTCTTGCCTATCTCTTACCAAGCTTGAGGTGTCCCAATGCATGCAACCAAGGATGAGATGTTGGAAGACATGCAACCAAGCATGAAGTATCAATAAGCATGCAACCAAGTATGAGTTGTTGAGGGTATGCAACTAAGTATGAGGTGTTAAAAGCATGTAACCCAGTATGAGGTGTCCAAGGCATGCAACCAAGCAGGCGGTGTTGAAATGACGTGTTAAAATAAGTGCAACCTAGAGGACACTAAGCTGCCTTCATCATGTGACACCTGCTAGGGCATGGTGACTCACCAAGTTGTTGCACCTACTCAAGTAGCTGCAAGGATCAAGCATGTGTCATGTATCGTCTCCATGCAATAAGAGAGACACTAATCATTCCTCTTTGATTGACACCTAGCTAGGTCATGCAATGAGTCACCTATATGTTCACTTGCTTTAGGTTCCTACAAATAGGGTGTTCACCTACCAAGAAAGAAAAGCAGAAAAGTATGAAGAAGCTCCTATGGTGGTACTATTCCAAAGGTTTAATCTTTCAATTGTCGTAATAGATGTAGTGCGAAAATTCTAGTCTAAAAGGCGAGTGATCTTATAAAGCATGATTTTACATGGTTTTAAAATTACATATCTTATGTTTAAAATGTTATATGCATTTATTATTTTTCTTTTAAATATCATGAGATATGGTTTGAAAATGTTTTAGTTAAATGCTATTTTTATAATAAATACGTGTTCCATGTATCATTGATATATATGCATATAAATAGTTAAGATGGTTCGGTGATCATGAAGGGATGAGTACGGTTTAGGGAAGCTATGTCTAAGGAGACTAGGTTTTAAATGAGCCCATTGTGACCCCTCTAGCCTTTCTTGGGAGCTTACCTAGTACGCACTATTCACTAAAAATCACTGGTACTATCATTACGGTACTTTATATTATTGCTTTGGATGTGATTGTAATATGCCCTAGACCCCTATCGTGCCATAGAGATTGAGGGGCACACTGTAGCCAATTGACCTTGTAATCCTTTGTGCTAAGAGTTGGAGGGGATGGAACAACTTGTATGAGAAGCGTGCTGAGAAGTGTAGGGGCATTGTGTTTTTAAGGCACCATGATATGTGAGACATATGTCGTCTGCAGATGCATATGTGATATATCCCAATGGAGGAAGGGTCACTATACTAGTTATATTGCATGATAGTTGGATGTGCCGAGAGTTAGAGTGACATCATAGCCATGGATTATGAATGTGTTTGATTGATTATACATTAGGTTGTCCGATGTTATATGCCTACTTGATTGTTGTCCTATATATTATTTACGTTGAGTGTTACCTGCATGATGAAACTCCTTTTTCTATTTTGGACAGACCATCCTAAAACTTGCATTATTTGATCATTCACTGAGTTATACTTACTTTGTAGTTCCCTAAAATTCTCAAATGAGGACCTAGTAGAACTAGATACCAAGGAAGTTTGATGGGGGAAAGCCTTTTAAGGTTTATTCAAGGAGGAAAGAGAAGACCTAAGTAAACTTTAAGTAGGATTAATATTAATTAGAATTGAATTAGGATGGGTATTTGTTAGAGTCTAATTAGGATTAGCTAGTTGAGTTATAATATAATTAGAATTTGAGTCATGATAGGTTATTAGAGTCCTAGTAGACTTTGGATTTCTTAGAGAAACCTATAAATAAGCTAATCAATGTAAATCAAAGGGATGATTTGATATTAATAATATTATATTTTCTTTCATTGCAAGATTGCAACCCTCAATGGTGAGACTCCATTGATTTTCTTCTAGGTGAGACTCCTAGAAGGCCTTAGTGAGACTCCAAGGTTTTCCATCTTTTCTTCATTGTTTCTTCTTTCTCTTTATTTCTTATCTTATAAGTTTCTCTACCATAAAATTTATTCCTTGTTCCTCTCCTTACACCCTAAAAATAAAACCCTAGACCACCTGCCCTTGAGTGTAGACAACCATCCTAGGGTTGTCCTACATCAAAGTTCCAAAGGATGGACAACAAAGCATATAACCCTTGTTGCCCCTTTTCTTTTTGCTTCTTTTTGGATAGCCTACTGGCATGTAGTCATTTCCTTAGGTATGTACAAGTTTTTTGGTCCCTTAAGGCCAACTTTTATGTACTCAAAACCATGTATCTTGGAAGGGTAATGAATATATAGTTCCTTTGGTATGCTTCCTTGTGCTGCTCTGACATAGTATATTTGGTTACGAGTTAATTTCCTTTTGTAAGATAGTACTTTCACCTCAATTTTTGGACTTGAGAGGAGACACTAGCTTATGTAGATGGTGCTTGCAAGGGTGGGTCGTCACAACAATGGCCTTACTGAAGTATTTAGTATTGCTAAAAGAGAATTCCTTCATAGTTCAATGGAAGGAATTGACTACCGATTTTCTGTTATATTTTAGTCCAGATCTAGATTTTCTTCTTTCCAAATTGAACTCTTGTCATCTACACTTGCTACCACTTAGAGGAAGCATACCCCTTCAATTTTATAGCCACCAGCTTCCCCCTTTCGTTTTCTGGAAGATTTAGAAACTTGGAAACTCTTTCAACTTCATTCAACCAATTTAAGACCTCCTTTGGTTGCTTCTCTCTAGTAAAGTGCGGAATATCTACCTTAATATTTTGATTTTGATCACGATCTATAGTACGATAAAATGTTGATTGCCTCTCTAAAGGTAAAACTCCACCTTCTTCATCCAAAAAGCCCCCTACAGTTTGATGGAACTCCTTAATGGCATGTTAATTTCTCAAATTCCTCCGCTGGTAAGTTGAATATTCTGCCTTCTTTGGCCTCTAATGGTGGAATTCAGAGCACCAAAAATATCAGCTTGCTCCAACCTGACACATAGTTAATTAAGCTCCTACTGCAAGTTTGCAAACTCTTCTATAGTTAGACTGTTTCCTGCTGGTTGTAAAGATGTAGCATTCAAATGATCCCCAAACCCAATCATTGATTCAAAACAATCACGAATTTGGAACAAAGGCTTTGATACCAATTGATGAAAATTGAAAAACTAATATAGCTACTATCCAAGTAGACCACAACCAAGTTACTCCAAACACTGCCGGAGCCGAGATTTCTTAAAGGAGAAATAGAGGAAAAATCCTTTGCATGAATTGAAACCAGAAAGTTTTGGATAATCACTCAGTTTATTTCTCCTGAAAGAAATAATGAAAAGTCCTTACAATAAGTAAGGTCTTCTCTTTTATAAGCTAGCTGTCTACTTTTTGATGGTTTTCAAGATACAATTAGTAGCCTTTATATAGTCATTTCCTATAGTTCTAGTAAAAAAAATAAAAAATAAAAGGCTGACATTTTGACTTGTAATTTACTAACAAACTTTTCCCATACAAACCTTTGACTACTCAAATTTGCTATCAATTCTCTATTAATGATTGCATCAAAACCCTCAAGGAGCACCCTCTAAAGGATTACTCCTTTCCTTTGAAAATTTACCTCTTCTCTTACAGTATACTTTGTCCTTTTACTAAGGCCTATATCCTTTACTGCTAAAAGGAATTGAAGATTTGTTGTATTTAACAATGTTGATATCCATAGAAGCCAAAAGTGCATTCACACTCCATTTTAGTAAGGGTTAATCATTTTATCTGAAAGCCATCTAAAGGAATAAGGGGTGGGTCTACAGCCTGATCCTCTTAAGGAACAAGTCTCTTTGGAAGCTCTAGGGAAGGAACTAAGGGAGACAACACTGTCAGGCACATCAGGACCCAAAGCACCCTTGGAAAAAATCTCTAACAGATTTTTGACTAGAAGGCTAGAAGGATCACCACAAGACAACTCTCAAATTTTCTGGGAAGAAGGGACTGGCCTAGAATTACAAGACTAGACAAGAAGGATAAAATAGGAAGTTTCCCAGCTGATTCTGACTCCCTCAAAGATAAATCCAACGCCCTGCCAAAATTCAGACCATCTGTGCCTGCTTTTAAATTAGAAGGCCAACCCTGGATGGCATTAGGATAAGAACACCTCTCTGTATCTTCAGAAACAGAATTCTGGACAGCTTTTTGGATATTGTGATGATATAAGAAAAAGGCCATTCTTCCTATAAGCTTTCACAAAAGCCTGCAAATCCTTCCGAGGTTCTTTGTAGATGAGCGCCCAAATTCTTCATCAGAGGACTCCATACCCTCTGAAGATGGGACAATCTCTAACTCTTTTCTGCAGACTCTTTTCTCCCCTGAAATTGACTCTATGTCAGCTTTGAAGCCACAACAAATGTTCAGATCATCATTAATCTTGTGATTCCTGCCACTGAAAGCCCTCATTTGACTTCTATAAGCCTCAATAGGTGGTGAAAGGTGAATCTCAATGATGGACCACACCTAGAGGGGGGTGAATAGGTGTTGTTGAACAATTTAAAAAAAAAATCTCCCGACACAAATTATCTAACCTTAGAATTTCTCAATATCTATGAACTTCTCTTCCAACTTTTCAACAAAGTATAAAATTCACAAGCATGAATGCAACAACACTCCAACAAATTTCAAATGCAAGTCATATGCCAATGCTTCAACACTCCTCAAGATTAATTCATAAAAACAATTATCTACTTAACTCATTTCCAATTACTACAAGATATCATCAACCAAAATGAACAAAAAAAAAAAAAAAATATTTAAGATATCCAATGGATAATCACACATATTTCAACTCATTTTTCTTCCATTGTTGATATATGCCCAAGTAATCAATGATATCAAAAACTGAAAATAAATCAAAGGGGAGAATGAGAGAAAGAGACAACGACACCAAATTTTTAATGTAGAAAACCTCCGAAGAGATAAAAAACCACGGGTCTACAACCGATTGAAAATGTCTACTATGAAGAACAAAAACCGAATACAAGGTTTTACCTAGCTCAAGCCTACCAATCCTTCCCGAACCACTTGACTAGTACCTTTTACTTGCAACTTCTCGACTTCTTCTTCCGGAGCACACTTGGAGTCTACACCAAGCTCGACTCAGCCTCTTCTTGAATCCACACAAGAAGAAAATGGGTTTTTACCCAAACCCAAATAGATTAGAGATTGAGAAACGAATGAATGAAGAATCAACCCATTTTTTTTCTCAAGAAAATCCATTAAAAATAGTTTGGAAAACAATAGGAAAGTTGGATTTTCTTGGCAACCAAACACCCCAAATTAGGAAAGGAGAAGAGAACCAAAGGGGATGGTTGCTGCTATATCTCTCTCTACTAAACATGAAGCAAGTTTTGGGTTTTTAAATGAAGGAAGCCCTTGATCCAACGGATGAGATTTCATCAAAAAAGTGTAAGCTGGATTCATCCGACCTAAAGCTAGATCAATCTTGGAACAGGGCATTTCCAACACTTAGTAAAAAAAATTCTTCCTAAGCCTTCCTAACTCCTTAAAAAATATTTTATGTAAAATAACATTTAAATAATATGGTTGATTCAATTTCATCCAACTCCAATCTCAACTACATACCTTAGTCACTTGACAAATTCAACAACTTAATCTTCATTGGGCAAGTAGTCCGAAGAAAGATTGGAAAAATTGAGCTAGGAGACACTTAGGAATTTTGTCTGGAATTGTCAACCTAACTACAACACTCACAGGTGGAACCACACTGCTAGGAAGATTCCTATCATGCGCCTTCGTCTTTCAGCCTCAATTGTCTAGATGGATTAGTGCTACTAGAAGCTGACTTTACAGATTTTGACTCCTATACCAACGTATTGTGACAATCAAACCACTATCCTTATTGGGAATAATCCTATCTTTCATAGGCATACTAACATGTAGAAGTTGCATGTTATTTCATACAAGATTTGTTGATGCAAAAGTAGATTGTTACACCTTATATTTGATTTATGATTAATGAAGTGACATTCTTATGAAACAATTGCCTCATAGTACTTTCATTAATTATCATCCAAGTTAGACATGTTTAGTCTTCAAGTTCCAGCTTGAGGGGGAGTGTTAGAGTTTATTTTCTTTTTCTTTTTTTTTTATTTGTAAAGTTATGTGAAGAGTTATTCTATCGATTGGTTATTAGTGCCAATGTTGTAATTTTAGTGAATGATGTAAAGAGATCAGAGGGTATAGGTAAAACCTAGTCAGACAAATCTAAACCTCTTTTATAGACTTTCTTCTTCTCCTCTTTTCTCCTTCTCCCTAACCCTAACCCTAATTTCACAAGTTTCTACTTGTAATGATATTAAAATATAAGTTGTCAACTTATTCTTGGAAAGCAATAGTGTTGCTTTAGGAAGAAAAATAGGCATAAAAATCAGATCTGTAAATGGATACAATTTTATACACATGTTACTCTCAAGGATTGCAACACTTCAGAACTACAGTTGGATTGCACCTCCTCAAAACCGCTCTAATATTCATGACCTTTGTTGTATCCTAGAGGTAATTTGCACCCTTATTAACTAATTCAATAAGTGGCAGCAAATAAAATCTCAAAGAAAGTTTTCATCTATGTGCCTGGACGCTGCAAAAACTTCCTTAATTATCTAGCAACTGCATGATTCTTCTTCCACACGGTAGACTCAATGATATTGCTTAAATTATATAAAATATTGTCCAAATGCCAGATCATGACTTTAAATTTCAAAATGACTTCTAAAAGTTTTGATAAACTACTTTGCATTTCCAATATCTGCTTCCATAACTGAATTCAATCAATGGTTTTTAACTTAAATAATTGAGTTAAATCTTCATCACTTAATTCAATAACTGGAATACTCACAACAAACTTTCACAGAAAACATGTCCATTGGTAGAATATAACAAGTTCAATCAACTGTGGGATGGCTAGGACAACTTTTCTAGTTTGGTTGCTAGGGGAAGTTTTTGTCAGTTGCATTTGCTGTGGAGTCTTTTTTACTAATAGGCTTCTAAAGGTACTTTTCAGTGACTAATTACAATGATTTTAGAACTTTGACAAGGTTTTACAATAACAAATTGATGGAAGTTCATTCAAAGAAGAACTGATCAGTTACCAGATAAAAAGATGTGGAGTACTCTGTATGGCTACTTCCTGTTGTTGTATCAACCCAATATGACAGCCACAGATCATTTCCATTACGTGAAGCTTGCATTAAAATTGCTGACAGACATATTACAACTGTAATAAACCAACCAGAATATGTGGCATAACTTCTGCAGAGGATAATCATTAACAGTAAAAATTACTAATCAAACAAGTATATTAATGAAACAAACAGGAAAAATCCTAAAGATATTTCTCCACTTTAACCACCAAATGTTACAGTAAAAGTTATCACTCACTTGTATACTGTAAGTTCAACTCTGCCCTCTTTCCTCAGCTCAACCTCAATGATCTCTTGTGCTTCCCCAGGAACACATATAGAATCCCTCTCAGGTTTACAATCTTGTTTTGTTTCAGTTGAAGTATTAGTGCTGCATTCTAGGCTTCGAACTTGAGATACAGTAAATTCATTCAGAGAACAGAATGTAGAATATGAAGAAACAGAAAAGTCAGTTGAACTCCCCACCCACTTCACGTGTCCTTTGTCCATCACCACAATCATATCAGCAGAAGACATTGCCTGAATGATGTAGAAATACTGAATAATTCTCAACTTTGTTTGGAAGACCACTAGTTTGTGAAAGTCATAAGTTAAAACAGCATTCAAGATCATAAACATTGCTCACTTGAGCTGCTAAGACCAAAGTATCACTCAACTTGCTATACATTTTTTTTCCCATTATTTAACTACTTAAGTTCTGGGGGTAGCTGATAGCTTAACACAGTACCAGAACCTTGGTTTCCAAGAGGCCTGGGGTTTGAAGCTTATCATTTATTCTATATATTAAACCCACATGCGAGATAAGGTCACAAGTGAGACAGGTTGTCAACTATTAGCCTAAGTATTAGCTGTTTGATAAACATTGTTAGTTCGTCATCTAAATCTTAAGCTTTTGGGTTAACTAGTAGCCCAACACAAGCTATGGCTCACTTTCAAATAATGCTATGCTTGAACAGTAGTATCTAGACATAAGTTGATTCCAAGACCAAATTCACTGAATTAAGAAACAATTATAAAGGTGCCAATAACTACAACAACATCAAAAGACCAGATAACAATATTCCAATTCCACTTCCATCATATGTTATGTAACCATATTGCAACGTGTAAGAAGTTTTTGAGGACAGAGTTCAAACTTAATTTCTGGCTCATGCATGTGTTTCCATCATATTAAGTTCATGAAGAACAATCCAAACCACCCAGAAGAATTATAGATACTGAAATTTCCAAAACAGAACCAACTGAATTGAAAATTGCAACAGTTATTCAATAGATAAACCCTCTTCACTATATCACTATTCTTAATTCTTGCTTTAACAATCAATTCAATAAATAAAAAATCACATGGAATTGACGGACATTACACATTAACAACTTTGCCACTAGATGATTAACAAAAAGTGGAGACACAAGAAAGGGAACAAAAAAAAAAAGAAAATTAAATTGACTAGAAATTTCCATTGACCAATAACTCTTCTTTCTTTTGAATATGATGTAAACATCTAATTTCTGATATAATGCCAAAATATTAAACACAGAGAGAGAGAGAACAGTAAAGAAAAGAAGGCCATCATCATCCAGTTTTAGCTTGCCATTGTTAATTTAATACATTTCATCATTAGATAGAATGCAGCAAAATTTGGAAACATGTTTGATTTTTAGTTGATTTTGGCCCATTTATTTCAAGTAGATGGAGATATCTCACTTCACAACTGTTGATTTCGGCCCATTTACTTCATCTAGGTCTTTATTGAGACTAGTAAGAAACTCAAAACACTCTTTCCTTTTCAATCATTTTTCTCTGCTTCCCACAACACTTGGTACACCATTAAACACACTTTTCTTTTCAATAATTTTTTTCTGCTTCACACTACACTTGGCACACCCCTAATCAGCCTTATAAAATGAATCAAGCTGTTGCCATAAGTTCTTCAATGCATTACAGTATTGAGTCATGGATCAGCTCCCTTGTTTTGTATCTCATAGCTTTGATTGATCTCAAATACTTTTTCAGAATTCCCCAAATCTGAGTAGGTCATTTTGTAGCATCTCAAACATCTTTTGCAATCAACAAAAAAAGGTATCTTTGGCTAACTTCAGTCTCTATGGAATTAATCAAGTTATCAACCACATAACCACTATTGAATTTTTTGCATCCCATCCTTGAAAAGGCAAGGTCATCCTCCTCTGGTCCTTTAGTGGCTCCATCAGGTGTCCAAGCTTTCCTCTCCGTTGAATAACCCATTTGACTGACTAAGACCATTACAAGTTTAATTTTTACCGTTCAACTTGTAGACTGTAAGTTGGAGGGAAACATTCTCTTCTCCCTGCAATATGGTCATCAATTGTTATGTGATGTTTATTGGGATTGGCTCAAGTAGACTATAGACAAGTCCTCTCCTCTACTTGTCCCAACCATGGTTGTTTTAGCCATTAAACCCTAGGGCCAAAGGTACCGCTCTAATACCATTTAAACAGTGACTGGAAAACAAATAAAATAGCTCTATTGCATTATTTGAATGAATGACCAGTACAATTATAGAAAAATACCTAGCAACAAGATAGAATCTAGGCTAAACTAAATCCATAGAAAATAGGAACCAAAATTACAGAGAGATATAGCTTCCTAATCACCTACAACAGCTATATTTCAAATTTTAAAAACAAAATATTAATAAAATTGAAACATAACAAACTTGATCCTAACTTATATTCTCTCACATTAGGTATTTCATGATATCCAAATATGCTATCTATGATGTTAATCCAATTGAAAAAAATCCTTAGTATTAGGACTTGCACAAAATTTAGGAAACATAATCTTAATATTTCTTTTCTATTGTCATTTAGCCCGTTCAATAGGTGATCTTTAATGGTGCAGAATATAGGAAAGATTTTCCACTAAAATCCAATTACTACACATCATTTTCCAGTGAAGATTAAGATCACCAGTGGGCAATTAACTAGCAGGTTCATAATGCATTAAGTTAATGATATGGCCAATATCTTGACTTGTCTTTAAAGAAACTCTACTTGGTCTAAAGAGTGTTACAATAATGCTTTACTTAAAGCAGGCACTTGACAACATCCACTTCTCAATTATTATTGTGGTGGCATGATTGATCATATAGTAAGCTAAAACCAAAGCTCTAACACCAAATTTGATGCATATACCAAGAGAGGATGATGGGGCAAAGTGATGGGGGAAAGCCTTTTAAAGTTTATTCAAGGAAGACAGGGAAGACCTAAGTAAACTTTAAGTAAGATTAATATTAATTAGAATTGAATAGGGATTGGTATTTGTTGGAGTCTAATTAGGATTAGCTAGTTGAGTTATAATATAATTAGAATTTGAGTTATAATAGGTTATTAGAGTCCTAGTAGATTTTGGATTTCTTAGAGAAGCCTATAAATAGGCTAATCAATGTAAATCAAATGAAAGAATTTGATGAATAATATTATACTTTCTTTCATTGCAAGGTTGCAACCCTCAATGGTGAGACTCCATTGATTTTCTTCTAGGTGAGACTCCTAGAAGGCCTTAGTGAGACTCTAAGGTTTTCCATCTTTTCTTCATTGTTTCTTCTTTCTCTCTATTTCTTATTTTATATTTTTCTCTACCATAAAATTTATTCCTTGTTCCTCTCCTTACACCCTAGAAATAAAACCCTAGCCCACCTACCCTTGAGTGTAGGCAACCATCTTAGGGTTGTCCTACATCAATTTTGGTATCAGAGCCAAAGTTCTTGGCTTAAAGGAGTGGAGCAACTTATGCAAGCATGAGTTCCAAAAAAACTTCTAGCAATCAAGATGCCGCTACAATACGCTTGGAGGAAATTTCAGCCACACAACAATCCCATCAAGATGCTATAATACAACTAAATAGCAAACTTGATGAGATCATGAAGCTATTAGAGAAGAGCCAAGAAAAATGACCAATTGAAGAGGAGATCGCAAGTCATCAATTTAGACAATTGCCAAGTCGATCACGCAAAGAACAAGACAATTTTATGATGGGGAATCAAAGAAGGGCCAAACTTTTTGAGCTAGATGATGATGTGACAAAAAAGGTACGTCTTGAAGTTGCTGAATTTATGGAAAACTAAATCCAACAACTTTTCTTGATTGGATTATGTCAATGGAAGATTACTTTGATTGGTATGCAATGCCCGAAAATAGAAAAGTTCGTTTTGTGAAGGCAAAGTTGAAAGGAGCAGCACGTCTATGGTGACATAATATTGAGAATCAAGTTCATAGAACTGGCCAACCGCCTATTGACACATGGGACGAGATGAAGTTGAAGATGAAGGAGCACTTTCTCCCAACTGATTATGAACAACTTATGTATACAAAATTGTTTTCCCTTAAACAAGGTACCAAGTCCGTTGAAGAATATACAGAAGAATTCCATGAATTAAGCATTCGAAATCAAGTGCGGGAAAGTGATGCTCAACTTGCAGCCCGCTACAAAGCTGGACTTCGAATGGAGATTCAACTTGAGATGATAGTTGCACACACTTATACCGTAGATGATGTTTATCAACTAGCCCTCAAAATAGAAGAAGGCCTAAAATTTCGGGTTTCCAAGCGTCCAAGTTCACAAATTGGGAGCACTTTCTCCAACAGGACAACAAGCAAACCTTTAAGTATATCAAACTTCAGAACTTCTAATCATGTAAATGGTGGGGGCAACACTCAACAAACTTCGAATGTGGCTTATAAGAATGGTAATAAGGGTAAAAATCAATGAGTAATGGAGATAGAAAAGTAGACGTGACTCCTTTATGCTTTAAGTGTGGTGGGCATGGTCATTATGCTGTTGTATGCCCAACCAAAGGTTTACACTTTTGTGTTGAAGAACCATAATCTGAATTGGAAGGTTACCCAAAGGAAAAAGAGACCTACAATGAAGATGAAGTTAGTGAAGAATGTGACTTCTATGATGGTATGACGGAAGGACATAGTCTTGTAGTACGACCTTTATTAACCGTTCCAAAAGTAAAAGGAGAAGAAGATTGGTGACGTAATAGCATTTTCCAAACACGTATTTTATGCCAAGGGAGATTATGCACCATGATCATTGATGGAGGTAGCAGTTTGAATATAGCTTCACAAGAACTTGTTGAGAAGCTAAACCTTAAAACAGAGAGACATCCAAATCCATTCATAGTAGCATGGGTTAATGACACCTCTATCTCGGTAAGTTTTCGTTGTTTAGTAACATTCATTTTTGGTAAGGACTTTGAAGAGTCTATATGGTGTGAGGTCTTACCCATTAAAGTAAGTCATATTTTACTTGGAAGACCTTGGCTCTTTGATAGAAGAGTTCAACATGACGGCTATGAAAATACATATGCTCTCATACACAACGGATGTAAGAAGATCCTTCGTCCAATGAAAGAAGTCTCTCCAATTAAGAAGTCAGATGAGAATGCACAACCAAAAAAGGTACTTAGTATGTGTCAATTTGAAAATGAGAGCAAGGAAACTAAAGTTATTTTTGCTTTAATGGCTCGAAAAGTGGAAGAATCTAAAGAACAAGATAAGGAATATCCAGCAAACGTACGTAAAATCCTTGATGACTTTTCTGACTTCTGGCCTACAGAGTTACCTAATCAACTCCCTCCTATGCGTGACGTACAACATGCCATTGATTTGATTCCCGGTGCATCATTACCAAATTTACCAGCCTACAGAATGAATCCAACAGAGCATGCTGAATTGAAAAGGCAAGTTGATGAATTACTTACTAAAGGATTTATTCGTGAAAGCCTAAGTCCTTATGGAGTTCCTGCCCTACTAACACCAAAGAAGGATGGATCATGGCGGATGTGTGTGGATAGTCGTGCAATGAACAAAATCACAATCAAGTATCGATTTCCAATTCCAAGACTTGATGACATGCTAGATATGATGGTTAGATCAGTAATCTTCTCAAAGATTGATCTAAGAAGTGGATATCATCAAATACGTATTAGACCAGGGGATGAATGGAAGACATCTTTCAAAACTAAGGATGGATTGTATGAGTGGTTAGTCATGTTGTTTGGACTAACCAATGCTCCAAGTACCTTCATGCGGATTATGACGCAGGTATTAAAACCTTTTATTGGACGGTTTGTTGTTGTCTATTTTGATGATATTCTTATCTATAGTCGATCTTGTGAAGATCATGAGGAACACTTAAAGCAAGTAATGTGCACTCTTAAGGCTGAAAAGTTTTACATTAATTTGAAAAAATGTACTTTCATGAGCCCTAGTGTTGTATTTCTTGGCTTTGTTGTGTTGAAACAGATCCGGAGAAGATCAAAGCTATTGTTGATTGGCCAGTACCAACAAATATCCATGAGGTGCGAAGCTTCCATGGAATGGCTACATTCTATCGACGATTTATTCGAAATTTCAGCTCTATTATGGCCCTAATTACTGAATGCATGAAACTTGGTTTATTTATTTGGACCAAGGCGGCCAACAAGGCATTTGAAGAAATCAAATCCAAGATGGTGAACCCTCCTATCCTACGCCTACCAGACTTTGAGAAAGTATGTGAGGTGGCTTGTGATGCTTCCCATGTGGGAATTGGAGTAGTTCTTAGCCAAGAGGGACATCTTGTGGCTTTCTTTAGTGAGAAGCTCAATGGGGCAAAGAAAAAATACTCCACATATGATCTTGAATTCTATGCGGTGGTGCAAGCAAGTAGGCATTGGCAACATTATCTCAATTACAAGGAATTTGTTTTGTATTCAGATCATGAAGCCTTGCGATATCTTAATTCTCAAAAGAAGTTTAACTCTCGACAGCAAAATGGAGTAGTTTTCTTCAACTGTTTACCTTTAATTTAAAGCATTGTGTAGGAATTGAAAATAAAGTAGCTGATGCCCTTAGTAGGAAGGCCCTTCTCTTAGTAAACATGTCAACCACTACAATTGGATTTGAAGAATTAAAGCATTGCTATGACAATGATGCTGATTTTGGAGATGTTTATTCCTCTCTTTTGAGTGGTTCAAAAGTAACATGTATTGATTTCCAGATTTTAGAAAGGTACTTGTTTTATAAAAATCGTTTATGATTACCAAGGACTTCTCTATGTGATCATGTCATATGGGAACTTCATGGAGGCGGAATGGGTGGACATTTTGGACGAGATAAGACCATTGCTTTGGTGGAAGATCGCTTCTTTTGGCCTAGTTTAAAGAAGGATGTTTGGAAGGTTATCAAACAATGTCGAGCATGTCAAGTAGGAAAAGGTTCAAAGCAAAATACGGGGTTATATACGCCATTACCAGTTCCTTCCAAACCTTGGGAAGACTTGAGCATGGATTTTGTACTTGGATTACCAAGGACACAACGGGGCTTTGATTCTATATTTGTTGTGGTTAATAGATTTTCCAAAATGGCACATTTTATCCCATGTAAGAAGGCTTCGGATGCTTCTTATGTTGCTGCCTTATTCTTTAAAGAAGTAGTTCGATTGCATGGATTACCACAATCCATTGTTTCTGATCATGATGTCAAGTTTATGAGCTATTTTTGGAAAACCTTGTGGGCCAAGCTAGGTACTCAATTAAAATTTTCAAGTTCTTTTCATCCTCAAACTGATGGACAAACAGAAGTTGTCAATCGCAGTCTTGGTAATCTTTTGAGATGCATTGTGAGAGATCAGTTGAGAAATTGGGATAATGGCTTACCACAAGCCGAATTTTCTTTCAATAGCTCCACTAATCGTACTACTGGGTACTCACCTTTAGAAGTGGCATATGGGCTGAAACCTAAACAACCTGTTGATCTTATACCATTACCTACTGAAGAATTTTAGAATTCCTTTTTATTGATTCATATTCGGTACACACCATACACATATATATACACAAAATGACTGAATAAGAAAATATCAATCTAGCTTGATTCTCTCCTAAAATTAGGAAACTGAATCCTAAGGAAATATCCTAAATGATCTCTCCTTTTTTATTCCTAAAATACTTTCCTAAATTAAAACTCTAACTTTGAATGCCAAATTTCAACACTCCCCCTCAAGCTGGAGAATATATATCATATAATCCCAGCTTGTAAGTTAAGTCTTCGAAGTTAGGTCTAGGTAAAGCTTTGGTGAGGATGTCTGCAGTTTGGTGCTTGGTAGGAACGTAGTTCAATTTAATCGTCTCACTAGTCACCTTCTCTGTGATGAAGTAGCAAATGCTCTGTAAGATGGTGATAGCCCTTCATACGTAACATAATTCCCAATTGGATGATCTGTACATCTCCTAACACCCTTTCTCAATGCAATCGGCAGAGTAGAATCATCAATGCTGGGAATTAACACCTCTCCAGCCCTATCCTCACCTATGTTCTCTTCAGGTAGACTTGAAATGGAGTCAATATATTGGCCACATGTTGGCTGTGATCCGTACTCTAATTCCTGTCTTTTCCTCCTCCTGATATAAACTTGTAAGTTCTCATTAGCAAGTTGTGGGGCTATAGGTTGAATAGGCATGGGAGACTGGATGGTCACGGAAGAAGGAACATTTGTGGGCTGGGCTGGCTGGACTGATGACGGCATGGGTGTGGACAACTCAGTGGGCGCGGATTGGAAAGGATTTGGTGACTCTGAGGGAGAAAAAGGTACAGCCTTAAGAAGAGACTCCCAAACTTGATGTTCATTCATGCACTCCCCCTGAACATGAGATTTGGGATAGAAGAAGACATGTTCAAAGAAAAAGACGTCCATAGTAGTGTAAAATCTTTTGTTGGTTGGAGAATAGCATTTGTACTCTTTTTGGGTTGGAGAATACCCTAGGAAAATGCACTTATTGGCTCGAGGAGCAAATTTGCTACGATTTTGAGGATACACATGAACGAATGTCGTGCAACCAAATACTTTGAGTGGTAAATCAGAAGAGGCTGCATGGGTGTGAGGGAATTTTTTTAAGAGAAGTTGACGTGGGGATTGAAAGGTAAGCACTCTGGATGGCATACGATTAATCAAATAGGTAGTTGTGAGAATGGCTTCCCCCCAGAAATAGTTTGGAACATTAGAGGAAAACATAAGGCACCGGGCAACCTCCAAGAGATGTCTATTCCTGCGTTTAGCCACCCCATTTTGTTGTGGGGTGTCAACGCAAGAACTTATGTGGATAATGCCGTGATTTTGAAGATAAGTACTGAGACTACTAGTAAAATATTCCTTTGCATTATCTGACTTGAGGACTTGAATTTTGGAATTGAATTGATTTTGAACCATAAGATTGAAGATTTGAAAAATGTGCCAGACCTCTGACTTTTCTTTCATAAGGAAAACCCATGTCACCCGTGTATGATCATCAACGAATGTCACAAACCATCGAGTGCCAGAAATATTTTTTATCCGTGAGGGACCCCACACATCACTATGTACTAAAGAGAAAATAGTCGAAGGTTTGTATGGGATTTGAGGATATACTGTTCGAGTATGCTTTGCAAACTGACAAATTTCACAATGATAAGATGCTGGATTTTTATTGATAAATAATTTGGGAAACAATTTTGTAAGGTAAACAAAGCTAGGAAGATCAAGGCGATAGTGTAACATTATAATCTCACTATCTTTATTGACCTTAGAATTTGACACAGAATTGAAAGACTCTAACATACTCTGAGACTGTACGCAACTTGCTTGAGAGACTTGGTTTGAGAATTGGCCACATGGGAGGAGTTAGAGCCCGGAACACAGTTCAGCACTGCCAATCATCTTCCCCGATTTCAAGTCCTGAAAAACACACGAGTTTGGATAAAATTTAGTAACACATTGGAGATCACGGGCCAATTTGCTAATGGACAAAAGATTACAATCCAAGTTTGGAACATGAAGGACAGAGTCAAGATACAAGTCTTTAGTAAGTTTTATGGAACCTGTCCCGACAATTTTTGACTTTGAACCATCAGCAATATGGACGGATGAATGACCATTACTTGGCTTGTAATTTTGAAGAATGGCAGCATCTCCTGTCATGTGATCAGAAGCACATGTGTCCACTATCCACGGCTTCATTCCTCTTCAATTAGCAGTGAAGGCTATCCCGGTAGTACTGCCACTGCCAACTTGGCTTAATAGTTTCTGTAGCATCTCCATCTGCTCTTTGTTGAATGGACTTGGCTCGGGAACAGATGTGCTCTCAGAGTTGGCAGCCACGTGTGCTCTGCCATCTCTGTCAGACCGTGGCTTTGGTTTCCAATCAGCCGGTTTGCCATGAAGCTTCCAGCAAGCCTCCTTATAATGGCCTAGTTTCTTACAATAATCACACCAAGGCCTATCCCGTTTCTGACGATCTCCACCACTACTATTAAATGATCGAGTAGCAAGGGCAGAGGCATCCAAAGTTGGGGCAGGTTGCTCTTTGGATCCCATCATCACTTTCTTTCTACTTTCTTCACGCCTAACCTCTGAAAAAGCCTCCTTGAGACTTGGCAGGGGTTTAATGCCCATGATTCGGCCTCTAACATCATCCAATTCCCTGTTTAGTCTTAGGAAAAACTTGAACAGTCTCCTTTGTTCCACAATTTTCCTGTATGTTGCTGCATCATCCAAACATTTCCATGAGTAAGTCTCGAATAAGTCAAGTTGCTGCCAATACCTTGTGAGTGTGTTGTAATACTGAGTAACTGACTGCTCTCCTTGGCGGAAGTCATGTAGGGCTGATTCAACCTGAAAAAGTTCTGAAGTATTTTCAAAACTTGAGTAAGTTTCTTTGGCTGAATCCTAGATGTCCTTTGCAGTCCTAAACAGTAAAAAATTTCCACCTATGTCATTGTTCATGGAATTGATAAGCCATGACATGATCATGCTGTTTTCAATCTTCCACTTCCTGAAACCCGGTTCTGTAGTTTCTGGCATGGCTACTTCTCCAGTGAGGTACTCATCCTTTCCTTTACCGCAAATGAACAGCAACACAGATTGTGACCACTGTAAATAGTTATGGTCATTTAATTTGTGTCATGTGATGAGAATAGGAGAGGAATCACTGCCACCAAGGTTTGGAATTTCAGAACTGCCCCCTGATTCTGATGCCGTGACGCTGGATACTTGTGATGATGCCATTCCGTATTTTGTCATGGAGATAAGGAAGACAGCCGAATATGGTTAGAGAGAGAAAATCAGAGATACCGGCCTAATGGAAAAGAAAAACAACCGTGGCACCACTGGAAAGGTAGAAGAACACTTCCCAAGGCACATGCAGGGATTGGGGTTGAGAAAAAAATAGCCGGAGGACGCCGGAAAACTGTTCGGAGAGCCCGCGGAGGCAAAAGAACCCCAAAAGAGGCACGTGCAGGGCTCGGATGGCAGAACAGGTATGAAGGGTGGCTAGTCGGCGTCAGGCGAGGCTGGAGGAGGAAGCGCGTCGCCGGAAAGTAGCTCACGCGCCAGTGCGTGAGATGCAGTCGCCGGCCCGTGGGTGGTTTTCTGGCTCCGGTGCTTTGGGAAGAATTGGAGATCTCCTCCAGGTGCTCCTTGCAGTGTGGGAAAAAAAATACGTCGCCGGAAAAGTTCGCCGGAAAAGTCCCCGGCGATGAATGTTTTTCTGACGACGATTCAACCGACCGAAAAGCGTTTTCTCCCTTGTCTCTAAGAACAGGGACTGATGGCCGGAATGAGAGATGGCCAGAGAGAGAGATGGTCGGATTGAGAGATGGTCAGAGAGACTTGGCCGGAATGAATGATGGCCTGAATAAGAGGCGGCCAGAAGGGATTAGGGTTTCAGAAAACTGGCTCTGATACCATGAAGAATTTCTGAATTCCTTTTTATTGATTCATATTTGGTACACACCATACACATATATATACACAAAATGACTGAATAAGAAAATATCAATCTAGCTTGATTCTCTCCAAAAATTAGGAAACTGAATCCTAAGGAAATATCCTAAATGATCTCTCCTTTTTTATTCCTAAAATACTTTCCTAAATTAAAACCCTAACTTTGAATGCCAAATTTCAACACCTACTTTTGTCCGCACCAGCCAAGATGGTGATGCATTTGCACGTCATATACGAGATATACATGAAAAGGTATGAGAAAAAATCAAAATCAGCAATGAGAACTATAAAGAGGCAGCAAATGCACATCGAAGATATATTCAGTTTCAAGAAGGTGATCTAGTGATGGTTCGTTTACGACCAGAAAGATTTCATCCGAGCACATATCAAAAGCTTCAAGGTAAGAAAGTGGGTCCATTTTGGGTACTAAAGCGGTTGGGTGAGAATGTTTATTTGTTAGAGCTCCCTTCAAACTTGCATTTTAGTCCAATATTTAATGTGGAAGATCTGTATATCTACCATGGCCATCACAATGATGTAAGTGAAGAGTTGGATCTTCAATTACCACCTACTCTTAGCCCACGTCCTGAGATCGAGTATGTTCTTGATGATCAACTTGTGTCTACTCGACAAGGCGGATACCAAAAAAATTTGGTAAAATGGCGAGGCAAACCACATTCTGAGAATACATGGATTACGACAACAGATTTTCAGAAGATTAACCCCGATCTCTATGAATTGTATCAAGCATCTAACTCGTCGGAGCCGAGTTCTTTCAAATCAGGGAGAATTGATGGGGGAAAGCCTTTTAAAGTTTATTCAAGGAAGACAGGGAAGACCTAAGTAAACTTTAAGTAGGATTAATATTAATTAGAATTGAATAGGGATTGGTATTTGTTGGAGTCTAATTAGGATTAGCTAATTGAGTTATAATATAATTAGAATTTGAGTTAAAATAGGTTATTAGAGTCTTAGTAGATTTTGGATTTCTTAGAGAATAGGCTAATCAATGTAAATCAAAGGAAAGAATTTGATAATAATATTATACTTTCTTTCATTGCAAGGTTGCAACCCTCAATGGTGAGACTCCATTGATTTTCTTCTAGGTGAGACTCCTAGAAGGCCTTAGTGAGACTCTAAGGTTTTCTATCTTTTCTTCATTGTTTCTTCTTTCAATCTATTTCTTATCTTATAATTTTCTCTACCATAAAATTTATTCCTTGTTCCTCTCCTTACACCCTAGAAATAAAACCCTAGCCCACCTACCCTTGAGTGTAGGCAACCATCCTAGGGTTGTCCTACATCAAAGGATGATCTACTTCGTTCACAATAATAACCAAATTCAGAAGTAAGAAAAATGATTAGAAACAAGGAGAAACTTTAGGTAAATTAAAGCTATTAAATAAAAATATATAATGAAACTAAATAATAATCTTCAAAACATAAATAACATTTAAAATCTTCTTAAACCTAGAAATAATAGGAAAACAGTTCTACTCATAAAAGACCTAGTTGCCTATATATTAAATAGAAAATCTAAGAACATAAAAAAAAATGTAAATATATTAAATATAGGAAATTAGAACAATAGGAAACTAATTCAAATTGCACAAGGATTTCCGATGCTACACAAAATTCTTCATGCACTAAGTTGCATCACTACTAGTGTTTTTGCACGTTCTTTTCTAAAGCACCTCTCGTCCTTCTTTGTGAATCTTTCTATTAGTTAATATAGTTTCAAGTATAGTTTCAAATAAAAAAAGAAATAAGTTTCAAGGATCTAAGAAAGTGCATGGATCTAGATACAAAAAAGGGTAAGGATATTTTTGCATCCAAACCTTTCCCCCTGACCAAAAAAAAAATGGTAGTTGGGACTATGGCTTCATTTAGCAAACATGAGATTAGGATCTCTCTTTTTCACCGGTCATATGAACCACGCTATAAATGCAATTGTAGGATACTGTAATTTTTTATATAAGAAAATGTTGTAAGCACTATTACAAAATAGTACTATCCAATAAATTAAGATATGTTTTATTTCTACTCTGCTACACTGCATCAAACATTATATTTTAAGACTGAATGATTCCTATAGAAAACTTACTCATTGTCCTGCTGCCTCAAACTGAAAATTTTAAATTGTTGTGTGGATCTTACTAGCGTACAAAAATGTCTCAAAAATACCAAAGGGTTCAGAGGAATAACCTGAATATTATGTGTACAAAGAACACGTGTATGCTGGTTCATAAGAGGCCCCAGGATTGCATTATGTAGAATGCACCTGGCAACTTGTGTATCAACAGCACTCAGGACATCATCGAGCATAAATATATCAGATCCATGATAAATAGCCCTGTCAATTGCGCAAAATTCAAAATGAAGTTGCCAAAAATAAAGAAACAAAATAGTTCATGTTCATAATGCTAGCTGCATTAGGCACAGAGGAAAGATAATACCGTGCCAGAGCAAGTCGAGCTCTCTGTCCGCCTGATAAGTTGACTCCTTTATCTCCAATATAAGCCATGTCACCTCCAACCATTAGTGAGATATCAATGTCCAGTGCACATGCCTCTAATACATCTGAGTACCTACTCAAAATAGAAAAAGAAACTAGTATTGAAGAACCGAAAAAAGGTTCACTTGCTGATTGTTTTTCAACATTTCACATGGTCAACAATAAGAAACAAAATTACCTTTTATATTGCAAATGGCAGGAGCAATTGAGCTTAGATAGTGAGAATAGACAATGAGGAAACACAAACAAAATTATCATGACTTCTCAAAATTTTACTCTGATGTTGATAGATTTATACCTTGTAGGATCATACGCTTTTCCAAACAAGATATTCTCACGTATTGTCCCTGATAGAATCCATGGTACCTACAGTTCCAAATAGCAAAGTCCATCATAAGGAAATTCGGCCTTGAAATAGAGTAGATATGGCAAGCACATGTTGGGACATTTACAAACCTGTGGTACATATGTTATAGATCCATCCGAATATATTGATCCATGGATGAGCCTCATTTCTTTCAGAATTGAATTTAACAAGGATGACTTACCCGAACCAACCTGAATGTAGAGTGGATTGAATGTGGTGACTGTTCAAATAGGACCATCCAAAAGGCAAGGATACAAGAAGTTTTGCATTTTATTCTATCAAATATAAATTCTACAATCAAAAATAATTTTTATTATTTTCTCACATTCGTCTGTTCGAGTTTTTTTTAACCTCTGTTACTTCTTCATGATTTTATGGACAGTAAAGAAAACATGAACAAACAGCTAAAAATATCTTGAGAGAGGCCAGTGTTTTGAGGTGGAAAATTTCAAGTAATGGGTTCTTTTCAGTGAAATTCATATTTGATGCTTAGCTGCAAGGGTGATGTTCTTACCAAGCTTCTGAGATTTGGAGCTCCTCAGTCTACTACCCAAATTGGTTTTCTTTGCTTGGTCAAACATATGGAAAAGATTCTAATGATTAACTAGTTGATGCAACAGAGAGGAAGCTAAAACAAAGTGTGTGGCATCCTCTCCATTTTAGGTCCAAAGAGAAAGCAGGGGATAAGAGGCAGTCCTCTATGGAATAAATTATTGCTTGGGTTCTGAGTCTAAGAGTTAGTTGTTTTTATTCATATTTTCTCCAGTCCTTTGCTTTGTGTAAGGTGATCAGCGTATCTTCCTTGGGCACTTGAGATTGAACCTTCCCATTTTCAATGTCACTTGTTTTACTTAATAAAAAAATATCTATCAGACTATTGGCATTATAAATAACTTGAGAAAAACTTATTGGAAGCAGCCTACTGCCATCAACTTAGCTGTTGAGGCACATATTCTAGCCTCATTGGAAACTTTGAAATTGTCGAGCATCTTAGTTTTGACAAGGTTGGGGGCCTCAATGGCTTCTCCATATTATGGATCTTTCTAGAGCTTTATGTCACAGGATGCTTCAAATGACCCTCCCCATGGGCTTATATAGGAGGAGGGAAGCTTCTGGAGACTCCTGGAGTCATCTACACTAAGCCATTGGTGGGAAGAGTGTGGAAGGTTCTAGAAAAGCCTAGAGATATCCACACATCTCTACACTATGGTGGAAGGCATGGGAGGAGTCCAAGGCTTTCTAGAGACTTCTAGGAATCTCTTGTATATTCTTGTACATAGGGTTGTACATAGAATAGGGTAGGATGTTCTAGAATATTCTTGATTTGTAAGGAACCCTCCAAGGTTCTAGAGAGTTCCCTTGGTGCCTATAAATAGGTGAGGGCCTCATTTGGCCAAGGCACCACCCAAATCACTTCCTAACCTAGCAAGTAAGCTTCCAAGCACTTTTAAAAGCTTCTTTGAGTAATAAAGAGCTTCCATTCTTTAAGGAGTTGCCTACTAAGCTTCGTAAGCTTCCGAGTCGCAAGTGTCTTAGCCGAGCAAGCTAAGCATTGGGGATCAAGGCTGACTTAGCAAGATCAAGCATCTTGACTTGCCTAAGTGCCGCACAAGCTTAGTGAACGACTAAGTCCGTGACAAGTGGTATCAGAGCGCGGTTATGAGGTGGGCATAGCAAAGGAAGCATGTCGGGTTCCAACGTGGAGGAGACTAGTGAGCAAACCCGTAGGAGGGAGACCGAGCCTACTGCACGGGGCAGGGGGAAGAAGGATAAATCTCGTGATGCCGTTGCCAACATGGAGGCAAGGTTAGCCAAAGTGGAGCTAGCCATGGCGGACACTCGGGAGGGGTTGGACTTGATCGAGCAAGGCATGGAGAAGGGCTTAGAGGATCTAAGGGAGCAGATCCAAGACCTTCGTGAGAGGGTGCTAGTCTCACAAGTTCAGCCAGTGTCGCACGAGGAGTTTATGTCCTTCCAAGGAAAGGTCTTGAGCATGCTTGCTAGCATGGAGTCAAGGATAGAGGCCTTGGCCACTCGAATGGAGTCCCGAGACCAGGAAGTTAGGCAGGAGTTGGTCATCTACAAGGCTACTGTGTCGGCACGGGTCATGGCCACACAGGAGGCATCTAGGGTGGAGGTGCCGAAGCCACATAGGTTTAGTGGCAATCGGGATGCCAAGGAGTTGGATAACTTCTTATGGCACATGGAGCGATACTTCGAAGCTATCGCATTGACGGATGAGGCGGCTAAGGTGAGAACTGCGACCCTCTACCTTACTGACACAGCTACTCTATGGTGGCGTCGAAGGTTTGCCGATATGGAGAAAGACATTTGCACCATAGAGACGTGGGAGGACTTCAGGAGGGAGATCAAGAGGCAGTTCTACCCCGAGGACGTGGCTTACCTGGCTAGGAAAAACATGAGGCGCCTCAAGCACACGGGCTCGATCCGTGACTATGTCAAGGAATTCTCTTCGCTCATGCTTGAGATTCCTAACATGACTCAGGAGGAGTTGCTATTCAACTTCATGGATAACCTGCAAGGGTGGGCCGAGCAGGAATTGAGGCGTCGAGGTGTTCAAGACTTAGCCACTGCCATGGCAGTAGCAGAGTCCTTAACGGATTATAAAAGGGGAGACTCCTCCAAGGATGAGTCTTTAGAGGATAGCCACGCCATGGGAGACGAGGTTCCAAGGGACCACAATGCTCCTAAAAATGGATCAGGCAAGACGCCTAACGTCCAAGAAGGAAGGGTTAAGGCGGAAAGGAAGGAGTTCACGCCTAAAATCAAATGCTTCCTATGTGACGGACCACATTGGGCACGGGATTGTCCAAAGAGGAAGGCGCTTAGTGCCATGATTGAGGAGAGGGAGCAGGAGGATGAAGCACATGTGGGCTCAATGCAGCTACTGGGTGCCCTCCAATTCAACCCAAAGCCTAGTACGCTTAAGACCTCCTTACTAGCAGGGGTGCAAGTAAAGGAGGAAAAAGGGGAGCGAGCTGAGGTAGCCCGCACACACATGGAAGATGTCACCAAAGGAAAGGTGAACTCAATGGGTAAGAGGAAGCAGCACTCTAAGCATCAAAAGCGCACGGGTCTGCATCCATCTGAAGCCTCACGGGAGAAGGAGGTGAAGAATATCCTGGCTGAACGGGTCACCAGGAGACAAGGGGTCCCTCATGTGATAGAGTATCTAGTCCGATGGAAAGGACTACCTAAGAGGCTGGTAAGTTGGGAACATGCGGATGCCTTGAGAAAATTCTGGAAACACATCGAGAAGTTTCAGAATGAGGCAACGACGAGGACGTCGACGGCATCGGTGGGGGAGAGTGTCACAAGATGCTTCAAATGACCCTTCCCATGGGCTTATATAGGAGGAGGGAAGCTTCTGGAGACTCCTGGAGCCATCTACACTAAGCCATTGGTGGGAAGAGTGTGGAAGGTTCTAGAAATGCCTAGAGATATCCACACATCTCTACACTATGGTGGAAGGCATGGGAGGAGTCCAAGGCTTTCTAGAGACTTCTAGGAATCTCTTGTATATTCTTGTACATAAGGTTGTACATAGAATAAGGTAGGATGTTCTAGAATATTCTTGATTTGTAAGGAACCCTCCAAGGTTCTAGAGAGTTCCCTTGGTGCCTATAAATAGGTGAGGGCCTCATTTGGCCAAGGCACCACCCAAATCACTTCCTAACCAAGCAAGTAAGCTTCCAAGCACTTGTAAAAGCTTCTTTGAGTAATAAAGAGCTTCCATTCTTTAAGGAGTTGCCTACTAAGCTTCGTAAGCTTCCGAGTCGCGAGTGTCTTAGCCGAGCAAGCTAAGCATTGGGGATCAAGGCTGACTTAGCAAGATCAAGCATCTTGACTTGCCTAAATGCCGCATGAGCTTAGTGAACGACTAAGTCTGTGACATTTAGCTTGCTCCTTCACATGAAAGTCTAAGGTAGCTACCATGAAGTTGATAAGACTTACCACAAATAGAGCTCACTCATGTCCTGACTTTGTTGGAAATTTTCTAACCCCAGAGTTTTTCTATCCTTGCCATTGTCTAGTTTTCTTATTGGGAGATTTTTTAGCATTGGGAGATGCTTTTATAGTTTTTCCTCCTTTCCTTTTTAGGTTGTTGTATTGCCAAAATGATCTGTCTTTTCTACTTCTTCTGTTAAACAATATTTTTGTTCACTATGAGCATATAGGACAAAATATTTTTCTATAGAGATATGTGTCCATGTAGCATGTCCCAAGTTCTAACTTTCCAAGTTCACTGTTATTCTAACACTAGACAAATGGTCTTTCCATGTCATTAAAAGCCTATTTGGGAGTGTTTTTAGGAGGGTCAGAAGAGCTTCCTAATGTCTAGAAGCACTTTCCTGACAAAGCTTTGGCATTTGGCAAGGTTTTAAAAATCTAAAGAATCACTTGAAGTGATTTTAGGACTATCACATGAAGTGATCTTAGGACTATCACATGGTAGGTGTCAGGCAAAACTGATGGAGATTAGTTTGGTTGTTATTAGATGACATGGTTAAAGTTGTTAGATTGAGGGGTTTTTTTCTCCATATTTCTAGGTGGTTAGTTATCTGTGTTTTGTTCCTAGAATAAAGGGTGTCTACGGCCTATAAGAGAGTATTGTATCGTTTGATTAAAACTAGTTTTCTAAACTTAAATACTATTGAGTTTTGGCTGCTCTTCTTTCATTCATATATTTTTTCAAAATTGTAGTAAATTGGGCCCTAGATCACTAAAATGTATTTTTTGGGGGGATATTTAGCAACCTAAAAAGGGTATCAGTGTTATTCCTCAGAAAAACAAAATTTTTTTACTTCCATGGATGTCACATTTTTTTAAAATCAACCTTATTTTACCCAAAATTCCCTACAGGAGGAAAATGAACATGAAGGAAATTTTGGTATAGGGACAACGATTCAAATTCAAAATATTTGAGTAATTCAAATTCAAAAAATTCAAGTCTATGGGAGTATTTTTGGGATTTCTCACCTTATTCTTCCCTACCATCCATATCTTCCACACAGCCACTCCAAGATCCTAATCTCTCTCATCAGCCCAAGTCTCCCACCTAATCAGAATCCAACTCAAAGCAAAATTCGAATTCCTCCTAGTCCAAATTTCTCTTCTCCAAATATGATACCAAATCTGCATCAACCTCAGAGTCCATATTGTACTACTCAGTTTATGCCTTCTGTTCAGCTCATATCCACTCAAACAGCACCCAATCCAGAAAACTCAAATCCAAATCAGAGTCCCAACAATTTGGATTTTTCTATAGCTAAGGAAGCAACAATGGCAGGGGAAGATTTGCTTTTATTTAGACCCGTTTACTCACGGAAAGAGACTTCAAAGAAGGAGAACAATCCTAAAAATTCCTACCATTAGGAATCTAATCTGAAGTCAGGTATGAACATAGACTTAATTGGTCTTGACATTCCTTATGCAATGAGGAAAGGAATTATATCTTATACAAAGCATCCTATATCAAATTTTATGACATATGAACACTTATCCCACTCTGTTCAAGCACTAGTTACTAACCTCTCAGGTGTGGAAATCCCTAAAAATGTGCAGGATGCATGGAGGAACCTAGAATGGAAAAAAGCCATAATAGCAGAGATGCAAGCTCTAGAAGAAAATGGTACATGAGTTGTCATATGACAACCTAAGGACAAGACACAAATGGGATGTAAGTGGGTATTTATAGTCAAATATAAAGCAGATGGTTCAATTGAATGCTAGAAGGCAAAACTCGTTGGGAAGGGATACACTCAAACCTATGAAATTGATTACCAAGAAACATTTGCTCCGGTTGCTAAGATAAATACAGTTCGAGTCCCATTGTCATTGGCACCCAATTAAGATTGGCCTCTTCAACAATTAGATGTGAAGAATGCATTCTTAAACGGAGATCTAGAAGAAGAAGTCTATATGGAGTTACTAATGGAATTTGATGAAGAAAGAAAAAAATGGAAAAGTTTGCAGACTAAGAAAGTCATTATATGGCCTAAAGTAGTCACCTAAGTGTCACGGACTTAGTCGTTCACTAAGCTCGTGCGGCACTTAGGCAAGTCAAGACGCTTGATCTTGCTAAGTCAGCCTTGATCCCCAATGCTTAGCTTGCTCGGCTAAGACACTCGCGACTCGAAAGCTTAAGAGCTTAGTAGGCAATTCCTTAAAGAATGGAAGCTCTTATTATCTCAAGAAAGCCTTTACAAGTGCTTGGATGCTCACTTGCTTGGTGTCTTGGCCAAATGAGGCCCTCACCTATTTATAGGCACCAATGGAACTCTCTAGAACCTTGGAGGGTTCCTTACAATTCATGAATATTCTAGAATGTCCTACACTATTCTAGAATATTCAAGAGACTTCTAGAATGTCCTACACTATTCTAGAATATTCAAGAGACTTCTAGATTTCTCTAGAAAGCTTTGGACCCTTCTCATGCCTTCTACCATAGTGTAGAGTTGTGTGGACTTCTCTAGGCATTTCTAGAACCTTCCACACTCTTCCCACTAGTGGCTAAGTGTGGATGTCTCCAAGGGTCTCTAGAAGCTTCTCACCTCCTATATAAGCCATGGGGAGGGTCATTTGAAGCATCTTGTGACACTCTCCCCCACCTAAGCCGTCGACGTCCTCGTCGTTGCCTCATTCTGAAACTTCTCGATGTGTTTCCAGAATTTTCTCAAGGCATCCGCATGTTCCCAGCTTACCTGCCTCTTAGGTAGTCCTTTCCATCGGACTAGATACTCTATCACATGAGGGACCCCTTGTCTCCTGGTGACCCGTTCAGCCAGGATATTCTTCACCTCCTTCTCCCGTGAGGCTTCAGATGGATGCAGACCCGTGCGTTTCCGATGCTTAGAGTGTTGCTTCCTCTTACCCATTGAGTTCACCTTTCCCTTAGTGACCTCTTCCATGTGTGTGCGGGCTACCTCAGCTCGCTCTCCTTTTTCCTCCTTTACTTGCACCCCTGCTAATAAGGAGGTCTCAGGCGTACTAGGCTTCGGGTTGAATTGGAGGGCACCTAGTAGCTGCATTGAGCCCATATGTGCTTCGTCCTCCTGCTCCCTCTCCTCGATCATGGCACTGAGCGCCTTCCGCTTTGGACAATCCCGTGCCCAATGTGGACCGTCACACAGGAAGCATTTGATTTTAGGCGTAAACTCCCTCCTTTCCGCCTTATCCCTTCCTTCTCGGACGTTAGACGTCTTGCTTGATCCCTTTTTAGGAGCATTGTGGTCCCTTGGAACCTCGTCTCCCCCACCCATGGCGTGGCTATCCTCCAAAGACTCATCCTTGAAGGAGTCTCCCCTCTTATAATCCGTTAAAGATTCTGCTATTGCCATAGCAGTGGCTAAGTCTTGAACGCCTCGGCGCCTTAATTCCTGCTCGGCCCACCCTTGCAGGTTGTCCATGAAGTTGAATAGCAACTCCTCCTGAGTCATGTTAGGAATCTCAAGCATGAGCGAAGAGAATTCCTTGACATAGTCGCGTATTGAGCCTGTGTGCTTAAGACGCCGCATGTTTTTCCTAGCCAGGTAAGCCACGTCCTCCGGGTAGAACTGCCTCTTGATCTCCCTCCTGAAGTCATCCCACGTCTCTATGGTGCAAATGCCTTTCTCCATATCGGCAAACCTTCGACGCCACCATAGAGTAGCTGTGTCAGTAAGGTAGAGGGTCGCAGTTCTCACCTTAGCCGCCTCATCCGTCAATGCGATAGCCTCAAAGTATCGCTCCATATGCCATAAGAAGTTATCCAACTCCTTGGCATCCCGATTGCCATTAAACCTATGTGGCTTCGGCACCTCCACCCTAGATGCCTCCTGTGTGGCCATGACCCGTGCCGACACAGCAGCCTTGTAGATGGCCAACTCCTGCCTAACTTCCTGGTCTCGGGACTCCATTCGAGTGGCCAAGGCCTCTATCCTTGACTCCATGCTAGCAAGCATGCTCAAGACCTTTCCTTGGAAGGACACAAACTCCTCGTGCGACACTGGTTGAACCTGTGAGACTAGCACCCCCTCGCGAAGGTCTTGGATCCGTTCCCTTAGATCTTCTAAGCCCTTCTCCATGCCTTGCTCGATCAAGTCCAACCCCTCCCGAGTGTCTGCCATGGCTAGCTCCACCTTGGCTAACCTTGCCTCCATGTTGGCAACAACATCACGAGATGTATCCTTCTTACCTCTGCCCCTGCCCCGTGCAGTAGGCTCGGCCTCCCTCCCACGGGTTTGTTCGCTAGTCTCCTCCACGTTAGAGCCCGACATGCTTCCCTTATGCCCGCTTCGTAGCCACGCTCTGATACCACTTGTCACAGACTTAGTCGTTCACTAAGCTCGTACGGCACTTAGGCAAGTCAAGACGCTTGATCTTGCTAAGTCAGCCTTGATCCCCAATGCTTAGCTTGCTCGGTTAAGACACTCGCGACTCGAAAGCTTAAGAGCTTAGTAGGCAATTCCTTAAAGAATGGAAGCTCTTATTATCTCAAGAAAGCCTTTACAAGTGCTTGGATGCTCACTTGCTTGGTCCCTTGGCCAAATGAGGCCCTCACCTATTTATAGGCACCAATGGAACTCTCTAGAACCTTGGAGGGTTCCTTACAATTCATGAATATTCTAGAATGTCCTACACTATTCTAGAATATTCAAGAGACTTCTAGAATGTCCTACACTATTCTAGAATATTCAAGAGACTTCTAGATTTCTCTAGAAAGCTTTGGACCCTTCTCATGCCTTCTACCATAGTGTAGAGTTGTGTGGACTTCTCTAGGCATTTCTAGAACCTTCCACACTCTTCCCACTAGTGGCTAAGTGTGGATGTCTCCAAGGGTCTCTAGAAGCTTCTCACCTCCTATATAAGTCATGGGGAGGGTCATTTGAAGCATCTTGTGACATAAGGCACGATTCGTCTGGTTCACTAAGGCTCTTCGTCAACATGGATATAAGTAAGCACAAGCAAATCATACTCTATTTCATAGGCAGAAAGAGGGAAAGACAACAATTCTCATTGTTTATGTTGATGATATTATCCTAACTAAGGATGACTGAGCAAAGATAGAATGCTTAAAGAAAAATCTTGCAGCCGAATTTGAGATGAAAGACTTGGGAAGTTTAAGATATTTTCTTAGGATGGAGGTTGCAAGAAACAGAAAGGGGATTTCCATTTCTCAAAGGAAATATGTGTTAGATCTACTAAAAGAGACAAGAATGCTTGGATGTAAACCAATAAACATTCCTTTGGATCCAAACTTGAAGATAGGTGAACAGCCAACTAACAACCCAGTGAATAAAGGAAAATATCAACACTTGATCAAGATGCTTATTTATCTATCTCACACCAGGCCAGACATGGCTTTTGCGATAAGTTGTGTGAGCCAATTTATGCATTCTCCATTGAAAGAACACATGAAAGTAGTATATTGAGTTTTGAAATGTCTAAAAGGGAATCTTGGTAGAGGACTCTTCTTCAAGAAAACAGAAGAAAAAGGTGTTGAAGCCTTTATCGATACCAGTTGGGTTGGCTCAGTTAGTGATAGAAGATTAACATCAGGCTACTACTCATTTGTCTAAGGAAATCTAGTAACTTGGAGAAGCAAGAAGCAAATAATGGTAGCAAGAAGCAGTGTTGAAGCAGAACTTAGATCTGTAGCTCATGGAATTTGTGAGTAACTATGGCTAAAGTTGTTGTTAGAGAAGTTAGAAGTAACAGTAAAGCTACCAGTGAGACTTTACTATGATAACAAGGCTGCCATAAATATCTCACAATTTGGTGTATCATGACCGAACCAAGCATGTGGAGATTGATAGACATTTTATTGAAGAAAAGATACAGGAAGGAGTTATCTGTATGACTTATGTGCCAACATCAAAACAAGCTGCAAACCTTCTTAGGAAAGGACTCGTCAAGCTATCATTTGAGAAGTTAGTAGACAAGTTGGGGTTGTTTAATTTATTTAGTCCAACTTAAGGGGGAGTGTAGGCAAACTGATCACTGAGAGAGATCAGTTTGGTTGTTATTAGATGACTTAGTCAAAGTTGTTAGATTGCTGTTTTTTTTTTCTCCTTATTTCTAGGTAATTAGTTATTTGTTTTTATGTTCCTAGAATAAAGGGCGTTTACAGCCTATAAGAGTGTATTGTATCGTTTGATTAAAAGTAGTTTTCTGAATAACAAAACTGCAGTGTTAAATCAATTCCATCCTTGTGTTAGCATTTATGGGTGTTTTTTTTTTTTCTACAAATCACTTTTTTGTTATGTAGCACTAAAAACACTATAAAATCACTTTTTTTTTTTTTTTTTTGTTTATATCCAAACATCAATGGAATCATCATAAAAGTGTTTTCATTATAATCACTCCCGGAAGGGTCCTAAATCCAACATACTAAATTTGAGACTCTAAATAATTTAACACAAACTAAGTTTTTCCTTATTACAGAGTATGCTACTTTCATTTACAAGACTCGTATCAATCAATCAATATTTCTATTAACATTGCAATATTTTTCAAATTTAATAAATTAATATACCAAAATGAGAATGGATAGATCAATTGGGTCTTTTGCAGTTCAAAGTTTGGTTAGTTTATTTTGATAATGCATTAGACACAAAGATAATATTTTTGTTTTTCTTAATGTAAAATAGGATTTAAAAAATATATTACAACATGAGTTTTTATCAACAAGGAGTAAAGATCTTTATTGACTGCATTTGGGAAGTTGGGACAGCCAGACAGGAAAGTCTTATTCATCTACCTTCATGTCAATCAAACTGATTATGCCAGTATAATTTTTACTATAAGACTCGGAAGAATCAATGAGATAATAAACTTTTAAGAAACTTCAGTCAAGGAGTTGACCTCTCCAATTATTGCAACCAAAGAACCCCTTGGAAGGCCTAGAGTCACATGATGCAAGACCAAATCTTTTTCCACTTCTTCACTGCTTGACCAAGCACAAGATGCATCATACATGGCAACAGCCATATCTTCTAATTTAAAATTAAACTGACCACTGAAGGAAGGTGATGAAGGAGAACCAGCTGTTTGTTCCAGTTCAGCAGGTTTATGCTCAGAGCAGGACAGGAACCTGCTCAACCGCCTTGTAGATATAATGGCCTGAGATAAGGATGAGAGAGGATGTAGCTTTTAAATCCAAAACCATTTATTGTTGAAACGTTATAATTATTAACCAGAGGAAAGATCAAAGCTTATAAGTATCAAACATGAACATGGACTACTCACATCAATCAATCCGTTGATCACCCATGGGAATGAATTTAGAGGAGAGATCAAAGTATTAAACAAAGCAAGACAAGTAAAGACCTGAAAATAAGGTTTCAGAACAGCATTAGGTTTCTCAACAATCACTAGATTTTTACTGGAAAAACATATAAGGAAAAACTAACAAAATTAAACCATGATCACTAAGATATTACACAGAATCAAGAATATGTTACAATACCATTGCAGCATCAAGCTGATATCCCATCAATGTAAAGAGGCCGAATGTGAACAAAGAGAAAAGAGTTGGTGTTGTTGCCCAAAAGAATACACACCAGGCATCTAAATACTTCCGTGTCTAATAAAAAAGGAGAAACATAAGGATGGACGATTAATCCAGGCATTTGAAAGAAGAATATATTAACAGTACTGTTGTAAGAACTCTATGAATTAAAGTACATTTCATACAGATAAGTGTTTCACTTCTGAAGATCTTATCTCCATCAACCAACTCATGAAAAGAAGCTCCCAGCCATACATCTTCAAAGTGCGAATGTACGCCAAAATTTCTGCTGTCTTACTAATCCTGTCAAAGAGCTTCCATGTCTAGGATGTAAAAATTTCCAGAAATTATAAACATTCACTGCTAGAATTTATTTTTCCTGCTGTTGTCACATATCACCACTAGTATCTTTGTTATCACTACTTTCAAAAACGTACATCTAACCTATTGTTGACAAGATTCACATTTAAGATTTGTGGATACAAATTTGATTTAAAAAAAAAAATGTTAGTGACAGAGAGAGCTCCTGTGGAATTCTTAATACCACTATCATCTTACAGCATTGCGGTCTCCCTTTTATAGAGCATTTAATAAATACTAACTCTTTCTGGAAGTGCTGGCATTGCATTTATGAATACATCCAGCTCTTCACTCATTGCTCAGTTACTACCAATGATTGGGCCCACATTTGAAGGTTTTTTAAGGTAACATTCCAAAAAACCCCTTTTGTTCAACTCATCTGTTCATATCAACCATCTATCATAGGTTCTCATGTTTATTTTTGGTATATGTAAGCAATATTATTAATTAAATTACATTTTTGTATTTTTCCCTCTAGCATAGATTTGATACACAAGCAAAATGTTTTTTTTTTTTTGGCTTTCAAATGGAAGTGTTTTTTTATCTTTCTTACTTGTTTTATCTTCACGATTGTCTCTCTCTATCACCTGAGTGATGGTGCCCATATAAATGCACCTCAGCTGTCTGGAATTATTATATTATTATTTTGTAGTTATCTACATCCACCAAAATCAACTCTAGCCAATTAGCTGCAATTGAAATGTAGTTGATCAAAAATCCAACAGAATGCAACCAAATAAACTGTCCAATCAATTTGGAAGTTGATAAAGACTTCAAGGTTGACTAAAATATGGTGAATGCAGGCCATTGGTTTCAATAATAAAATAAGAAGAAAAAGAACATTACATAATTAAGACCTCAAACATAAATTTTAAAATGGTCCAAATATAGCCTTTTCTTTTTAAAATGTAAGGGCTGGATAAGCGTTGAAAGAACCTACCAGATTTAGTCAACATAATGCAACCATTTTCATGACAGAAGTATAACAAATGCACATTACAGTCAACTAATAATTATAATTTGTTTCATTACTCTAAGAATCGATAAGTATTCAAGTATCCTGGGCAAGCAAAACAAGAGTGGAACAGAAACATTGGAGAAAAATAAAATCTAAAAGTCATTTTATAAACTAAATGGAGTGTAATAATGAAAAAACAAAAACAATATATACCTCTCATCCTTTTTCTTCATCATTTTTTCAGTGGCCCTGGCAATGAATTTGGAGATCCATTTGTTCACTGTACATAAGAAAGTTTAATATCATGAGAAATATATTTGGTCACAGAAGAATTAAGCAACAAAATGAAGAAAGGAACATATGAGAAATATCAACAAGTTTGAAGCAAAATGCATGTGGAATTCTTCTAGAATGAAAACATCATTATATCAAACATATGTAGCCTGGTATTAGCGTTTAGTTATCACATATCATTTCCGAAAGGAACCATGGAAAACTTAGCATTGCCTAGTGCAGAAGCTGAAAGCCCATGTTATGAAGCAATGAAAATGAATTTAATGCTCACACAATGCTAAAATCAGGCATGAGTAGTAAAACTTAAAAAGACCATATAACTTGAACATGAATAATATTATGCAGATCAAGATCATCCATTTCACATTTATTATTGGCATAAACATAGGAATAAGAGGATTCATATTTACATTAAGACTGGGATTTCAATTCCCATCAAAATTAGAAAACTTATTTTACTCACCACAGTTTTCTATTTCAGCTAGTATTTTTTTTCTTTTAGGATTCTTGAATTATTTTATTTACTTCAACTAGAATTTTATCCTTTAGGCTTCTTGAAATGTTTGTCTACTTCAATTCATATTTTATTTAGACACTTCTTGAAATGTTTGTCTAAGTGTCTCTCTCTTAGATAAACTAAAACCATTGTAATTGATGGACAACATGTCGGAAATGCTTCTCGGGGAAACCCAATTTGTCTTGGCAAACTAAAATAATTTGTGTCACAACTCTATTGTCAAAGAACAATATAGGAAAAGATGATTTGCTGATTCTCCATGCCTCATGCACAACTTACAAATATCAGGACTAAGAGCTTTGTAGGGTCTTCTCAATTATAGCAAGTCATTAGTATTTACCTTCTTGTGTGCCACCAACCCGACAAAGGACTTGACTTTGAAAGGGACTTGAGAATTTCAAATGAACTTAGAAGGGAAAACTGGAGGAGAACCAGAACATTGGGATAAGGCAAGAAAGAAAGATTTGACTGTAAAAAGCCCTGAAGAAGATAAAGACCCGGATCTTGCATCTGAAACCGAAGATAACAAATGCAAACAATCAAGTGAACGCATGAGACCCTCTAAAACTTCTATCTCAGAATCGGATAGGTTGCGACAAAAATTAAAGTTCCAAGAGAAGGGACAAGTAGAACCGAGAATTGAAGAAATAGGAATATTTTTATCCATGACTACTTTAAATAGTCTTGGATATTGGGATCCCAAAGGTTGGTCCCCCCACCACAAGTCTTCCCAGAACCAAATTCTTTCCTCATCTCCTACCACAAACTGAGTAAACTTGGAAAACTTCTGAAAGGCTTGTGCAATAGCCTTCTAAAGACAACGATGTGACCATCTGACTATAGAGTTTGCATCCCAACCATTAGAGTGTGATCCGTAAATGCTTAAAATAACCTGATGCCATAGAGTTGAACCCTCCCTAGGGTACCTCCACAACCATTTCCCTAAGAGAGCGACATTCCTCAAAGCAATCTTCCCAAATCCCTAACCCCCTTTTGCCTTTGGCTTACACACTACATCCCAACTGACAAGATGATCTCTTTTACCTTCCCCAACCCTTAACCATAAAAAATCCCTTTGCAATCTCTCAATTTTTGCAGCCATTGAAGCGGGTATTCTTAAATAAAGAAAGGAAGTAGCAAGACATGTGGGTGAGGCAAGATTGGATAAGAGTTATCCTACCTCCAAAAGATAAATAAGCCTTTTGCCACCCATCTAATCTTCTTAAGATCCTTTCAATCACTCGATCCCAAAAGCCACAAGCCTTGGGATTCCCTCCCAAAGAAAGACCCAGGTAGGGTATAGGCCAACCAAAAGTCTTGCAATCAAGCAACTCGGCCAACCTAGAAAGATGATTCTGTTCAAGATTGATGCCATAAATATTACTCTTGTCAAGGTTAACCTTAAGCCCAGAAATATGCCCAAACACTAGTAACAAACTCTTGAGAGTCTGTAATTCTTCCTCACTAGTGTTAGAAAAGAAAATAGTATTATCTACAAATTGCAAATGGGACACCTTTGTATTGTTCCTACCCACCTTAAAACCCTCCAACGAATTTCTTTCATCTGCTCTCAATAACATCCTGCTCAATACATCTACGACTAAAGTAAACAAAAAAAGGATAAAGGGTCACCTTGTCTTAAGTCTCTAGATGCCTTGACCCACCCTTTAGCGTTTCCATTCACTAAGACTACAAAAGATACCGTGGACAAGTAATCTCTCATCCATTTCCTCCATCTAGGACTAAACCCCTTATTCTCCAACATATGATCCAAAAAATCCCAACTCACATGGTCGTAAGCCTTTTCAAAGTCGATTTTGAAAACGACTCCTTCCTCCCCTGAACGTCTTTTCTCATCCACTATCTCATTGACTATGAGAACTACATCCAATATTTGTTTCCCTTGAACAAAAGCGCCTTGAGTAGAATGGATAGTTTCATGTAGTACCCCTCTTAGACGCCCTGATAACACTTTGGCTATTATCTTGTAAAGACTAGTGATTAGGCTAATAGGTCTAAATTCTGAGATTTTCTTTGTCATGTTTTTTTTGGCAACAGAACTATGAAGGAGGCATTAGTGCTTTGATTGATAATCTCGCTTCTGTGAAACTATGCAAACACTCTCACTAAATCCTCCTTGATCACATCCCAACAATCTTGAAACACTGCAATGGTAAAGCCATCAGGACTCGGCGCCTTATCCCTATCCAACTGAAAAATGGCCTTAGAAATCTCTTCTTCAGTAAAAAGGGAGTCCAACCTAGATGCACTCTCTTTAGATATAGGGGACCAATCTAAGCCTTCAACTCTCCAAGACTCTCTAGTAGGACCCGAGTAGAGCTTTTCAAAGTAAAGTAAAATCTCCTCTGTGATGCTCTCTGAATTATTCAATACTAATCCTCCTTCATTCTTCAACACCTTGATAAATTTCCTATTTCGCCTGCCATTAGCCACTTTATGAAAAAAAATTGAGTTACAATCCCCTTCCTTAACCCATTTCGCCCTACCTTTTTGTCTCCAATGAATTTCTTCTCTCAAAATTAATTCCTCTAGCTCCCCTTTTCTTAAAGCTCTTTAAACTAAAAGTTCAGAAGTGAGACCCCCTACTTGCTCAATGGCATCAAAGTTAGCTATTTCATTCAGGATGTTTTTTTTCCTTTTGTTTAGCACTCCAAAAGAAACCTTATTCCACTCTTTCAAATTGGCCTTAACAAATTGTAATTTCCTTATGAACTTGTGACCTTCCCACCCAGTTCCTTGAAAACCTCTCCACCAACTTCTAAAGCACTCCTTGAAACTGGGATGTTGCAACCACATATTCTCAAACCTAAAAGGTGTTGGGCCCCACTTGAACGGGTTGGTATCCAAAACTATTGGCCAATGATCCGATGTCCTTCTAGGAAGAACTTCTTGAAGGCTTTAAGGAAAGGAATGCTCCCACTCATTTGAGTAAAAAAATCGGTCCAATCTTTTACACACAAGAGACTCTTGCATGTTTGTCCAAGTGAATGATGCGTTCCGTAAAGGTGGGTCAGGCAATTCACATTCTCTTATAAAACCATCAAAGTCCTTCATGCTTGAAGTTAGACTAGAACCTCCCAATTTTTCTGAACTTCTTCTTATGACATTAAAATCACCGCCCACACACCATAATGGAAAACATAGACCAAAAATGTCTAACAGCTCCACCCAAAAATCCTTCCTAAGTAAGGGACTATTTGGGCCATAAACTACGAACAGCCATAGAGGTCCACATCCATCCAAAGCAAACTTGATCGAGACCGAAAATGATCCTATTACCACCTTCTCACTGTGCAATTTTTTAGAGTCCCAAATAATCAAAATCCCAACTGAAGCCCTGCATGCTGGAAAAGCAGCCCATTCCTTATTTCTGACTGTCCAAACACTACCCACAAACCTTCTATTACACTCCATCTTTTTTGTTTCCTGGATCATCACTACATCCGGATTCTCTAACCTTAGAAAATCTTTAACCACCCTTCGCTTTTTTCTTGATCCCAAACCTCTGGTATTCCAACTAATTATTTTCATGGAAAAACCTCACAAACCCTAAACCTCCAAACCAGTTCCAACAGGTCTCACAAACCTATAGAACATCTGCTCTTCCTCCTGGAGTATACCTTAATATCCAGAGAGCTTAAAACCTCACGCACTTTAGCCATTTTCTTGGGAGACAAGCCTTCAATTTGGAACTCGCCCGATGGGGAAACCACAGCATCACCCTGGCTAACTATAACCAGGTTGGAAACCTTAATAGGTAAAATGGGTTTAGACTTAATGGGGTTGAAACTCTCGGGCAACTAGTTTGAATAAGCAGACTGGGACTCCACCACAACAAGGTTACTATTGCCAACAGAATTTTGACATAAAGTACCATCATCGTCTTTTTTGGAAAAAAATTCAGAAATTACTCGATTTTCCACAGGAAATTGAGACTGAATGATTGAACTAGGGAAATATGGAACAGAAGGACTCAGAAATGGAAGTGCCAAACCAAAAGAGAAGGTGAGGACAAGTTTACCTCCAAGTTTTCCGCTATCGACATTCCACAATTCCCCATAAAGTTGAGCCCTTTACCTCTGATTTCTGGATTAGAAGGTGTTAGATAGTGTACAGTTATTTCAGTTATTTAATTTTCCTTTTCTCTCTTTTCTCTCTTTTCACATGGTATCAGAACTGTCTCAACAAGATGTCAATTCTTACGTACAGTTTTCTTGAGCTCATAACAAAAATTAGGGATTATCCCTTTTCTCTCTTTTCTCTTTTTTTACAGAAGGCAAAAACGTGACTGAAGAACCACAAAGATCGGACCCCACTAAGCCCAAAAATCCTTCTCTCTCTTCTTCAAAAAAGGGTTTGCGCACAGCCTCTTCGCCTCTAGACGACGAAGCCCCTTCCCCCGAACACCGCTTTTGAATCCTTGGAGATCGGCAAAAGGTGATAGGACTCGCACTGAATCCTCGTTCCCACTGAGCTCCCGCCCCGGAAGCCTCCTCCTTTGGTAGCTCTTCGCTATCTGACAATGGCTTCCCGAGCAAAAGAGGCTCGCTGCGACTTCAAAATCCTTGTCGTCAATCAAAACTTGGAGGAAATAGGGTAGTCCACAGCTTCTTTGAACCAAACTTCACTTCCTTCTTCGTGGAGCCTCTCGTCTGAACAACAGGATCAACTGATACTCCTTTCCCCTTTCCCACTACAGAAACTTCTTCACTTCATAACGAACCCTGCTTTTTAGAGGACTTCTTTTCTCCTGTTCCTTAGCCCAACCTCAACGGGCCTTTTAAGTTACAACCCACTTTTGCAACAGTTAGTGGACTAGATTTGGGAAGAGACTGGGTCTTTCTCTCAAAGGCCCGACCATTCTCATCTGAGAAGGCCTCGTCCCCGCTGGCCATAGCTACGCCCGCCATCTCTGTCCCAACTAGCCCAAAGTTCAGCTTTTTTGAATTCAAACTAAACCAGCTATTCCCCACAACCTGACCACTCTTACCACATGTCCCCACTGGAAGAACTTCAGCCAAACTCCTTTCTCATCCCTTCTTCTTTCTGTCAGCTTCCTCAACACGAAAACTACCTCCAACCGTTGATCTATCTCTCTCCTCCTGCCTTCCACCAATTGTCCCCGAGTGAGATTCAAACACCTCCCGAGTCGACTCACCCATTACTCTGCCTCTCCTAAGCTCTTCAATTCCGATCACTGCGAAAAAAATAGTAAACACCCAATCCCTGTCTATCACCTCGATCAAAGTTGGGAGAACTGACCGATCCTTCATTGCAATTCTTACCCTCGCCTTGCTAAGATCAAACAATTTCAACGTTCACCAATCAACTTTAGTCGCCGTCCCCCACTGCTCCACTATTTTCTTCAGATGTAACTCAAACCAGAGATGAAATGGCAAACCCCATAATTCTATCCAACCTCCTCTGAACTTCCCCTCAACTTCCGAATTTTCCTTTGGCAACCACCTTCTCAATTGGACTGTATTCCCTCCCTCAATCTTAAGAATCCTTAAATCCTGGAGAAAAAAGCTTCCTCTATCATTTCTACAAAAAAAAGTCCTTCTCCGCCTGAGAAGGGCACACTCGTAGCCACTCCTTTCTTCCCTAACATTCTCGCCACAGCTTGGCCAACCTCAACCCATTTAACACTATCTGCATTGCATTCACACACCACGGCACACACCCACCTCCCAACAGGAACAAGTCCACCTCTCCTTGGTCCTTTATCTCTGACTACGTTCACAAAAGATCGGTATAGAGGACCCATGTGATTGTGGATAAACCTTTCCACTTTGTATTGTCTTCTTTTTTCATCTACATTCTAGGGGGGGACCATCGGCAATGAAGACAATGCGCTTTTTAGATTCTCCCATCCTCTGCCTTTCTCGCCCTCAAGAATAACCAGAAAAGTTGGTTTTCTGTTGGTAGCGAACTCCGAAATCCTTATGAACCTTCCATGGTTGTCAAAGCATACTTCCATCAAATGGACACAGAATTTTCCCCTGTACTTTCTTTTGAACCCCAAGTGACTCTTCATTTCGATGGCTTTTGTCAAATGTTCGATCAACCACCCGACTTCTTCCTTTTCAAAACATAAGACATAAACAGAGCCTCTGCTGTGCTCTGTAATTGAGCACCAATTTCCTTTGTGCTCGCCTTCCAACCTAATCAAGAAGGTCTTCCTCTCCACAAAGACCTTCAACGTCCTTACCATATTCTCTGGAAAAGATGATATGAGAAGTCTAATCTGTAGAAGCAATATATTAGAGGAATCCTCCAAGGTTTCATCAGAAGATGCTCTAAATATTGTATAGAGAAGAATTAAAGATGATGTTAAGAGAGAGAGAGAAGAAAACCTTGATTTTCATTCATGTAATGTCTACTTACAATGGAGAAGATATATATATACAAGGCTAGGAGTCCTAACTACCATACATGTGACCTATATTAAAAAAAAAAGGAAAGATTGTACACTATAAATTCATTATATTCAACACTCCCCCTCAAGCTGGAGCATATACGTCATATGCACCAAGCTTGTTACAAATGTATTTAATCCTAGGACCTCTGAGAGATTTAGTGAAGATGTCTGCTAGTTGATCATTTGAATTAACAAAACTTGTAGCAACACATCCTGATGTGATCTTCTCTCTAATGAAGTGACAGTCAACTTCAATATGTTTGGTCCTTTCATGAAAGACTAGATTGGATGCAATGTGTAATGCGGCCTGGTTATCACAGATGAGTTTCATCTGTTCATCCTTTCCAAATCTCAACTCTCGAAGAAGATGTCTCAACCATATGAGTTTACATGTTGCCAAAGTCATAGCTCGATACTCAGCTTCAGCACTAGATCTGGCTCCTACATCTTGTTTCTTACTCTTCCAAGATATTAGATTAGCTCCAATAAAAACACAGTACCCTGAAGTGGAGCGTCTATCTATGGGTGAGCCAGCCCAATCTGCATCTGTGTAACCAACAACCTGAGTATAACCTCTGTTCTCGTACAACACACCTTGGCCTGGTGTACTTTTGATATATCGAAGAATGCGAATTACGGCATCCCAATGGCTATCACATGGTGACTGTAGGAATTGACTAACAACACTCAAAGGAAAAGAAATGTCTGGACGAGTAATGGTGAGATAGTTCAATTTACCTACGAGCCGTCGATATCTCCCAGGGTCTCCTAAAGGCTCCCCCTGTCCTGGTACAAGTTTGACATTCGAATCCATAGGTGTGTCTATCGGTTTACAGTCTAACATACCAGTTTCTTCCAAGATGTCTAAAGCATACTTCCTTTGGGAAATGACCACACCGGAACTGGATTGAGCTATCTCAATTCCCAAGAAATACTTGAGTTTCCCCAAGTCTTTGGTCTGAAAGTGGGTAAAAAGATGTTGCTTTAGTTTCTGAACACCATCCTGATCACTACTTGTAATGACGATGTCGTCCACATAAACAACCAGATAAATACACTGCCCCAAGGAGTTATGATGATAGAAAACTGAATGGTCTGCTGTACTGCGAAGCATACCAAACTCTTGAACAACAGAACTAAAACGGCCAAACCATGCTCGAGAAGATTATTTCAAGCCATATAGAGAACGGCGTAACTTGCACACTAAACCAAACTCCCCCTGAGCAACAAAACCAGGAGGTTGCTCCATATAAACTTCCTCGGCAAGATCACCATGAAGGAAGGCATTTTTAATATCCAACTTATAAAGAGGCCAAGAACACATAGTAGTCATGGAGAGAAGCAAACGGACAGAAGCAATCTTGGCAACAGGGGAGAATGTGTCACCATAATCAGAACCATAAACCTGAGTATAGCCTTTATGTCACAAAATGCTTCAAATGACCCTCCCCATGGCTTATATAGGAGGTGAGAAGCTTCTAGAGACCCTTGGAGACATCCACACTTAGCCACTAGTGGGAAGAGTGTGGAAGGTTCTAGAAATGCCTAGAGAAGTCCACACAACTCTACACTATGGTAGAAGGCATGAGAAGGGTCCAAAGCTTTCTAGAGAAATCTAGAAGTCTCTTGTATATAGGCTTGTACATAGAATAGTGTAGGACATTCTAGAATATTCATGAATTGTAAGGAACCCTCCAAGGTTCTAGAGAGTTCCATTGGTGCCTATAAATAGGTGAGGGCTTCATTTGGCCAAGGCACCAAGCAAGTGAGCATCCAAGCACTTGTAAAGGTTTCCTCGAGTTAGTGAAAGCTTCCATTCTTTCAAGAGTTGCCTACCAAGCTTCTTAAGCTTTTGAATCGCGAGTGTCTTAGCCGAGCAAGCTAAGCATTGGGGAGCAAGGCTGACTTAGCAAGATCAAGCGTCTTGGCTTGTCTAAGTGCCGCACGAGCTTAGTGAACGACTAAGTCCGTGACATTTAGCAACTAAGCGGGCCTTAAGGCGATCAACCTGACCATCAAGACCAACCTTAACTACGTAGACCCAATGACAGCCAACTGTAGATTTACCAAAGGGTAAAACAACAAGATCCTAAGTGCCATAAGAGTGCAGAGCAGCCATTTCATCCACCATTGCCTGTCGCCAGCCTAGATGGGAAAGAGCTTCATGGGTGCTCTCTGGAAGAAAAACAGAGGATATAGCAGAAACAATAGCTGAATAGGGTGAAGATAATCGATGATAACTCAAAAAATTGTAAATAGGATGAGGATTACGAGTAGAGCGAGTACCTTTCCGAATAGCAATGGGTAAATCATCAGGAGAAGGCAAAGCCGGGGCAGGAGAAGCCGAAGGGATAGGAAGTGAGTCAGCAGGTGCCTCAGCAAAAGGGAGAGGAGTAGCGACATGAGGGCGACGATGATAAACCTGAAGTGGTCGAAGAGGCACAACATCAGATGGGGAGACAATGGGAAGGGGCAAGACTTCAGAAACAGGAAGAGACTCAGAAGTGGTGGAAAAGAATGGTGAGTCCTCAAAGAAAGTGACATCAGCGGAGATAAAGTATCGATGAGTCTCAAGGGAATAACAACGATAACCCTTCTGAAGTCTGGAATATCCCAAGAAGAGGCACTTCATGGCTTTGGCCGAAAGTTTATCCTATCCAAGAGTGAGAATATGAACAAAGCAAGTACAACCAAAGACACGAGGAGGAAGGAAATAAAGTTGTTGGTCAGGGAAGAGAAGGAAATGAGGAATCTGATCATGTAAAATAGAGGAGGGCATACGATTAATCAAATAACAAGCGGTAAGAACAGCGTCCCCCCAAAAACGAAAAGGAACATTACTATGGAGGAGGATAGTACGAGTTGTCTCAACAAGATGTCGATTCTTGCGTTTAGCTATCCCATTTTGTTGAGGAGTATGAGCACAAGAAGACTGATGAAGAATCCCATGATGAGACATAAATGAAGTAAATGGGGCTGAAAAATATTCCCTGGCATTGTCACTGCGTAACACACGAATAGAAATATTGAACTGGGTCTAGATTTCAGCATAAAATTTCTGGAAAATAGAGAATAACTCAGCTCGATTTTTCATTCAAAATAACCAAGTACATTGAGAATAGTCATCAATGAAAGTGACAAAATACTGAAATCCTAAAGTAGACACAGTCCAACAAGGACCCCAAACATCAGTGTGGACAAGCTCAAAAAGAGACTTTGCCCGATTATTCAAACGCTTTGGGAACGAGACACGAGTATGTTTCCCAAGCTCACATGACTCACACGAAAGCGACAACAAAGTGGAAAAACGAGGGACCATCTTCTGAAACTTAGAGGGACTAGGGTGACCCAAACGACTGTGAATGAGGAGAGGAGAATTAGTGGAAATGCAAACTGCAGGAGATGAATCTGAGTTGAGGTGATAAAGGCCTTGAGACTCACATCCTATGTCAATCATCTTCCCCGTACTCTGGTCCTGCAAGGTCACAAATTTATCAGAAAAGGTAATAGAGCAATTAAGAGTACGAGTGATTTTGCTAATGGAAATAAGATTAAAAGGACATTCAGGAGTATAAAGGACAGAAGTGAGAGGTAGAGAAGGCAGAGGAAGGGCCAAACCAATACCTTTAGCTACAGTTTGAGAACCATTAGCTAAGGTAACAGTAGGTAAAGCAGAGGTAGTAGTAATAGAGGAGAAAAGATCCTTATTACCAGATATGTGATCAGAAGCTCCAGAATCTAGAATCCAGGGTCCAAGAGAAGATGTGTGGGTAAGGCAGGCAGAAGCATTACCAGGCTGAGCAACAGAGGCAACAGAAACCTGAGATGCCTGAGATGCGGAGGAGCTCGGAGGCTGAGGCAGCTGAGAATCAGAGGACTGGGCCACATGGGCAGTGCGAGGAGGTTGTCCATGTAACTGATAGCAACGATCGCGAGTATGGCCAAGTTTATTGCAATAGGTGCAATGAGGACGTTGGCCTCTACCTTGGTTACTATCAGCCCCTTAGCCACTTGATTTAGACCCGGAGAAATAGGCCTCATGGGTAGGCCTTGCACCCATGAGAGCCTAGGCGGAAAGCAAGGAAAGCCTGGAGGTTTGGTGGTTCAAACCTCAGGAGCTAAGTGTGGGGATCGCGGGCGAGCCAAGCGCGCACCGCGCGTGCACCACGGGCGAGCCAGACGCGCACCGTGCGCGCATCGTGAAGGCACTTGGGCCATGGAGTGGTGCAGAAGGATATTTTGGGAATTTAAATTATTTTGTATTTATTTAAATATTCCATTATGTCTCCTCAGACATATTGATGTCTCCTCCAGAAACTTTGAAAACGGCCCGTATTGCTCTTTAAGGGGGGATAGGTGTCTCAAGGGGGATGAGCACCAAGGGCGAGCCTTGACCGCACCAAGAGGGCACCCTGGCACGGCCTTGGGTGTGCCTAGGACACGGATGGCATTTGAGCATGCACACATGGGCTCCACGACGTGTGTGGCATGCACCCCATGGCTGCAACAGCACGGGGCATGGTGCGACCTATCCCCTCCCCGCGCAGGCACGAGGGCGCCTAAACCTTGTGCAAGCGAGCCAGCCAAGAAGACCATGGGCGCAATGCCATGGCCAGATAGGGCATCAGACAAGCAGTTGGTTCACACCATGACGCCTATGCACAGCACAGGGGCGCAATGCCCTGTGCACCAAGAGGAAACAACCATGGGCGCAATGCCATGGCTCGTTGAAATTGAACCTGATGAGTGGGAGCAATAGGCCCAGGCTATGGGCACCTTGACATGGCTTGGGCTCACGCATCATTGTGGGGGAGGCACACTGATGCAGCCTGGTCAGCTAGTGGTGCATGCTGCTTGGTTCCAAGAGCCTTGATCAGAGACGCGTTGGTGGGCACCCGGTCACAAGAGGCACCTTGCGGGGAAGGAGGCAGCTTGTTAGGGGAGGGCTCTCTAGCAACTTGATGAGGCAAGTTCGAGGAAATGGCAGCTAATCAGAGCACTAGCTGGGACAGCCAGTGATCAAGTTAGTCAGCTGCATGGACTGGCAGTGGGCTAAGTCACTGCTGATGCTGATGCTAATGCAAGTGGATGGTTTCTCAGCAGACCACCATCTGGGTGGTGGGTGGTTGTGCAAGTGGTTCTGGGTTGTTGCATAACCACCAAAGGAAAAAAACTGCAGGACAAGTCTTTTAAATAGGACTCCTGCAGCCTTGAGAGAGAGAGAGAGAGGGAGAAGAGGGAAAGTAGTCTCTGAATGTTTGGGATGTAAGCCATTGCTCTCTGACTCAGGGAAAGAATTTTGTATCTTATAGTTGAGATTAATACAAGTTGGGAAGGATTTCCTGTAACCTCGTTGTGTCCCTGTTTCCTTTGATTTGTGGTTGCTGTGTGTGTGTTGAGAAGGCTAGGAAGGAAGGTTGGCTAAGGAAGGGTCCTTAGCACCGCGCACCAGGCAAAAATTTTAGGGTGATTTTCGAGGGTGTGACAGTTACCACTGCGTCCTCCTCGAGAGGTAGTGTGAGAAACTAACACAGAAGAATCTGAAATGCTATCAGATAGCAAAGTTTGAGTGGACGAGATACGAAGGAGGCGAGCAAACACATCATCCAAGGACGGAACTAATGAACTACCAAGAATTTGATCGCGGACAGGCTCAAGATCCGGACGGAGGCCAATAAGAGTAAGGACCATGAAGAACTTATCAAGCTGTGTTTGTTGAGCCCCAACATCAGGAGTAAGAGGCATCACAGTCAAGAACTCCTCCTTAAGAGAGGCAATCTGGCCAATATAAGTAGATAGATCCAAGTCCTGTTGGCTGATATGGACAATAACAGAAGCCACCTTATAAAGACACTGAATATCATTCGTGTATAATCCTTTGGCCTGAATCCAAAATTTAAAACAAGTTTTGTAGGCCCGAAGATGAAGAAGGATATTGGGATCAACTGATTGCCATAATACACTACATAACTGGGCATCTATCTTTCTCCACTGTACGTGCTCAACCTCAGGGATATCTGCCTCCTGTGTAACCAAGTGATCCTCATATCCTTGTCCCATAAACCAAAGTTCAACAGAGGCAGACCAAGAAAGATAATTTTCACTGCCAACCAATTTCTCCGAAGTAATCATAGGAGATCCAGATATGACAGAGGAAAAAATGGAAGTTTTAGTAGTCATATCCACTTATCTGGAGAATGAAGTATATTTGGATCGAAGAGAGCCCTAATACGGCTTCAGATGCGGCTGAAGAAGGAAAAACCGAAGAATCGCCCGTGTGAGAGACCAAATAGAAAAGAAAAACAACCGTGGCACCACCGGAAAGGTAGAAGAACACTTCCCAAGGCACGTGCAGGGATTGGGGTTGAGAAAAAATAGCCGAAGGACGCCGGAAAAACTGTTCGGAGAGTCAACGGAGGCAAAAGAACCCCAAAAGAGGCACGTGCAGGGCTCGGATGGCAGAAACAGGTATGAAGGGTAGCTAGTCGGCGTCAGGCGAGGCTGGAGGAGGAAGCACGTCGCCGGAAAGTGGCTCACGCGCTGGCGCGTGAGATGCAGTCGCCGGCCGGAAAAATGCACGTGGCCGGCGCGTGGGTGGTTTTCTGGCTCCGGAGCTTTGGGAAAAATTGGAGATCTCCTCCAGGCGCTCCTTGCAGTGTGGGCGGTGTTGGAAAAAGACATTGCTGGAAAAGTTCGCTGGAAAAGTCGTCGGCGGTGAATGTTTTCTGACAACAATTTGAACGACCGGAAAGCTTTGGGGGATGGGGAAGGTGACCGGAATGAAACACGGTCACAGGAAGGTTTCCTGGAATTGATGACATGGGGAAACTGGAAAAAATTAGGTTTTCTCCCTTGGCTCTGATACCAAGTAGAGAGAGAGAAAGAAGAAAACCTTGATTCTCATTCATGTAATATCTACTTACAATTGAGAAAATATATATATACAAGGCTAGGAGTCCTAACTACCATACATGTGACCTATATTAAAAAAAGGAAAGATTGTACACTATAAATTCATTATATTCAACACTTATGAATCATGCTCTGTTGATCCCATTGTTATATTCTTATATCTTGACTTGCCTATTGCTCTTAAGAAAGGTATTAGCTAATGTTTGACTTATTTTTTGCACCATCCTAGCTAAGAAAATCCTCCTATTTTCTCATGTCCCAGCCACATTGAGATCTAGATCAGGAATGCAAAAGAACATTATCACACAAGACAATGCCTTTAATTTTCCAACTTCCCAAATCCATGAGTATTAGCATGCATGCACCTCAAACATTGAAGCTTTATTAGTATGGCTACGTCAAAAGCAGAAATATCATTACTTAAAAGAAATGCAGAAATGGGTGAGAGATCCTTCTTAAAAATTATGAATGATTGTTTTCATCCAATGCAAAAACATTTAAGATTAGAAACATACATTTTCATGTTGAGTAACAAGCAATTATGGAACATATATCCAATTTAGATCCGCAATGAAAGTGTCAAAGTTGATGTGTGTGTGTGTGTGATTTTCCACATGCACAAACATGTATATTAGAACAAAAGGAAGCAAAACGTAGAAAAATTGAAATCAAACCATGTATGATACACTAAAAGATCCCATTCAAGAATTAGGTTTCCAAGTGAACTTAATACCTGGTATTAACAAGATAGTTATTGCGATCCCAGAAACAAAAGCAAATTTGACTTGTGTATACAACAAGTATAGTGCTAGTCCAATTTGTAAAGGCAAGCTGAAATATTGGCATGAGAATTAAAAAATATGAAGAAAAATATGAAGAAAAAAATGGTCCATGGAATGATAATTATAAGCTTTTGTTCAAAAAAATATTTTTAACAAAGAATCAACTATTTAATAACAAATGTTACCAACTCCACTTTATTAATAACTAAAATTGCATATCTTTATAACAAAATAGAATATAATAACCACTTTATATGAAGAAATTTGAGAAAGAGAAAAACCTTCTTTTTCTTTTTCTCGCTCTATTCAAACTAATTATTGCATTGATATTTATACATGCATGGCTGAGGTCATCTTGCCATAAAAGAAATCTAATCCTTGATTTTAGGAGAAAGTCTATCACAAAATCAGGAAATAAAATTAGAATAGGAAACAACTATATGCGGTACAATTGGGCGTACAGCTGGAGGTACAGCTAACAGTACATGTATACGGTACAACTAGCAGTACAGGTATATGGTACAGCTGTATGCATAGTTGTACCTTCCAGATTTCCACACTCCCCCTCAAGCTGGGTTGTAAATGTTGATCATTCCCAACTTAGATCTCAAGTCCTCAAAGCTGGTTCTAGAAAACGCCTTGGTAAGAATGTCTACTGTTTGGAGAATTGTTGGAGTGTAAACCAATGAAATCGTCCCTTCTTCTATCTTCACCTTAATAAAATGACGATTTATTTCCACAAGCTTTGTCAACAAAGGGAAATTCAAATAAGTTATTGGGACAACAAGACCACCACTTGAAAGTTATCCTCAGTATGAGATTTGACAGGAAGAAAACTCAATGGTAATGTCTTGGCTACTACACTCCATGCAACCTAAGATCAGTAAGACATATCTACTTCCTCCCACAGCTAAAGACATTTGGGAGACTGTTAATAAAACCTATTCAAAGGTTGGTTTCACCTTCCAAGTTTTTTAGATCAAGTGACAAATTATGAATACCAAGCAAGGGACTTCAAGTGTCACGGAATACTATAACTCTCTCAAATGGTTATTGATAGAGTTAAATCTCTACCAAAACATGGAAATGGAATCTATTGCTGATTCAAAGAAGATGGACATGTTTGAAATGGAATGAGTCTTGCAGTTTTTGTTGGGACTTAATCCTGAATTTGATTAAGCATGTAAAAGAACACTAGGGTAAGACCTTTTTCCTGATCTTGATGAAGCTTTTCCACACATCCGTGGGGAGGAAAGTCGCAAAGAATTAATGGGCGAAAAAACTGAAAATTGTGGAAGTCTTATAACAGAAAATTCTGCTCTAGCAGTGGCCAAACAAAATCAAAATGCAAGCGACAACAGGAAACCAGTGAACAAGGATAAAATGTGGTATGACTATTGCAACAAACCAAGACACACAAGAGCCATGTGTTGGAAGCTACATGGACAGCCTCAAAACCTAAAACAAATTGGTAACAAAGGAGGAAATCAGCCTACTAGATTGGGACAAGCCAATCACATGGCTATTGTTGAAGAAAAATCAGCACAGTTGGGATTCAATAAATCTGATATTGAGAAGTTAAAACAATTGTTGAACCAGTTGGAGGATTCTAATGCAAACCCTTTGTCAAATTCAGATTCATGTTCCATGGCTCAATCAGGTACAAAGGCTTCAATTTCCTTCTAAAATAACTCCAATACCTGGAACACTGATTCAGGTGTTTCAGACCATATGACCAGCATGTAGCTTTTTTCCCGCAACTTAACATGTTCAGGAAAATAGAAAATCAAGGTAGTTAACGGATCATTCTCCTCAGTTGTTGGTCAAGGATCTGTACACATTTCACCCATGTTGGCCTTAACACTTTGTCCTTCATGAGCCAAATTTAAACTATAATCTATTGTCTATTGGAAAAATCACAAAAGATTTGAATTGTTCCATTGAATTCACCCTTACAGATTGTTATTTTCAGGATCATTTGGAGAAGATGATTGGGCATGGTAAGCTGAAAAATGGACTTTACAACTTGGAGACTGATTGGAGAAGTGGAGGCAAAGTGTATCAATGCCTAGTTTCAACCCACAAAACTGGTTTGGACCGAATCCTTCTTTGGCATAACCCGCGCCCACCCCCTCCCCCCCTGCCTTTGTTAAAAAGGTTGTTCCCTCTCTTGTTGAGAAAATAAACATTAGCAAGTTCCATTGTGAGCCATGTACTCTTGCTAAACATCATTGTGTGAGCTTTCCAATAAAAGAAATTCAATATGTTTCCCCATTCAATTTAATTCATTCAGATGTTTGGGGCCCATCCCATGTTACCAATATTTCTAGTGCTCGTTGGTTTGTTACTTTTATAGATGATTGCACTAGGACCACTTGGATTTATCCCATGAAGTCCAAGTCTGAAGTGCCCTTAATTTTTTCTGCATTTCACAAATTTGTTAACACTTTGTTTGGAGCTAAAATTCAAAAACTGAGATCTGACAATGGCAAAGAATATCTCAATCAAAAATTGATGAATTCCTTGAGCAATGAAGGTATTCTACATTAGTCAACATGTGTTAGTACCCCACAACAGAATGGAGTGGCTGAAAGAAAAAATAGATATCTTTTGAAGGTAGCTCGTCCTCTCTTATTCCAAATGAAAGTGTCGAAACGCTACTAGGGTGATGTTATACTAACTGTAGCATACCTTCTCAACAGAATGCCAACAGAAGTCCTAGAAAACCAAGCACCAGTGAAGAAACTCATGACACTATTTCCCAACTTTCAAGGAGTAAGGCACTTTACCACCAAAGGTCTTTGGACGTGTATCCTATGTTCATATTCATGACCAATTACATGGAAAGTTGGATCCTAGAGCTGTGAAGATTGTGTTCTTAGGGTACTCCCCCACAAAGAAAGGCTACAAGTGCTATCACCCTCCTACGAAGAAGCATTATCTTACTATGGATGTGACTTTTGCAGAGAATCAACAATACTTTGATAACACCTATCTTCAGGGGGAGAATATATCAAGATTGGAAGATAGGCGGGATTAGGATGTGGAAAAAGAATTGAAAGAAGGAATAAACATCATTGCTGCTGAAGAGAATGATGTAATTGCTGCTCAAATTACTGCTAAACTAAATGATGCAGCGGCTCAAACTGTGGATAAAGCTTATGGGAATAGAATGGTTGTTTATACAAGTCAAAGAGAAAATCCTAGAAATCCTTCCTACAATCAATCAAATAGTGTTTTGCCAACAATACCTGATGCAATGGCTGAAACCATGGATAAAGCTGATGGGAATAGAATGGTTGTTCATCCAAAGTTTGAGAGAGAATCCTATACACCCTTCCTACAATCAATCAGAGAGTGTTTCACCAACAATACTTTCTGAAAACCCTGTTGAAACATCTCCTAATCCTCTCACAAATAATGAAACCATGGCGGAGAGACCTAAGACCCCAATTCTCAATGTGTACTCCAAGAAGAAAAGATCTATCATCACTTCTCCAGCTCCAAGTGTCAACCTTGAAACAGGTAATGAAAATAACAATTAAGTCCACCCTATACTTTAGAGATCTCTTCTCTTAGTAATCTTGATTTGCCTATTGCTTTTAGAAAAGGGGTTCGAGCTTGCACTTGTTACTCATGTCTCATTTTGTGTCTATGCAGAAACTCACCTCCATACCAAGCCTTCCTCTCGCAAGTTTTGTCTCAAAAAATACCAACCACTGTTCAAGAAGCCTTAAACTCAAAACCATGGAATGATGCCATGAATGAGAAGATGATGGCATTGAAAAAAAAAACCAGACTTGGGAGATTGTTGATTTACCGGAAGGAAAGTCGCTCATGGGTTGCAAATGGATCTTCACTGTGAAGTACACATTTGATGGACCATTGGAAAGATACAAGGCAAGACTTGTTGCCAAAGGGTACACTAAAACTTATGGAATAGACTACCATGAGACATTTGCACCAGTGGCAAAGATGAATACCATCAGAATTCTTTTGTCTTTGGTTTCCATCAAGGATTGGTCTCTACATCAATTTGATGTGAAGAATGTGTTTCTTCATGGAGATTTAGAAGAAAAGGTTCATATGGAGATTGAAAAAATCCCTCTATGGACTAAAACAATTACCTCGAGCATGGTTTAGGAGATTTGCCAAGTCTATGCTTGATAGAGGATATTCCCAAAGTCAAGGTGATTATACCTTATTCATAAAACTATCCTCAATTGGGAGAGTTACTACCTTAATTGTGTATGTGAATGATATTATTGTGATTGGTGATGACAATAAGGAGATGTTAGGATTGAAGGTCTATTTTGCAAAATAATTTGAAATTAAAGACCTTGGAAGTCTAATATACCTTCTAGGAATTAAAGTGGTCTGATCTCAGCACGGAATTTTTATCTCCCAGGAAAAGTACACTTAAGATCTGCTTTAAGAAACAGGCATGGTTGGTTGCAAACCTATTGACACTCCAATGTAGGTCAGATAGACTACTTCCCAAATATCCTTCATGATTAAAACAACAGATACATCTTACTAATTTCTGGTCGCATGGAGTGTAACAACCAAGGCATCACCATTAAATTCTAAACATCCCAAACTTCTAATTTAGGAAGTTTTTGATTGATTCAGATCATTTCATGAAGTTGGATCCATTCATCTTTGAAGTTGCAATCTGTAGAGTGGGATTTTCTGAAGAAAAAGATCAAAATCGGCAGTAAGAGTGACATTGGCAGCAAAGGCAATTTCAGAGGTGTCTAACCTTTTTCAAGAAGGATATGGACAAGATTGTGGAAGAAATTCGAGTGACTAAGGCTAGAATGAAAACCAGAATCGGAGAAAAGTTTCAAACCTCAACCCAATATAATACTATATAGACATAATTGGTAGAATGGCTTGATTTGTTCTTCATTAATACTATTTCTAAGATACATTAGGAAACTTATACAGTTAAGAAATACAACTAGTCTATTCTGATTCATATTCGGATTCCAAGGAATACAGAAATATCTCATTACTACAGTACAAAACGTAAGATGAAACAAATAAAACCTTGATTCTCTCATGTATGTCAACACCTGGTTATATTTTTCCTGATTGTAATACACATAAGGATCTTTGGCATTTTTATAAATCTGAGATTTAGTTTCATGATCAAATTTGAGAGATATGAGAAGGTTTCAATTTTTTCACAAGATCATATTTTGTTTCTAAGAGCAACCTTTCCGCTGCACCTTTCTCAGTTTCCTTCTCTTCACATCTTTCTTTACTTAATACAATTACAAGGTATAGCGTCTTTACCAAAATAAGGGAAAAAAAAAAGTAAGAAAAAGAAAAATAAGCAAATAATACAATAGAATATCAAAGTTAGCAATTCTAAGTATGCAGAGTAAGTTGCTAAATATTTAGTGAATATACAACAAAGTTAAGCCAATACCTCCACATATCATGGAAACTATTACACAAGTTGACAATTCGATCAGCATCTACAGACATGAATGTCTGAATTTCCCCTTCAGAAAACTTTGATCGCTCAGCCAGGTTAACACATAAGCACTGGAAAGTAAGTCTTAATGAGAGACCGATGATAAAGCAATGAACAAGTTGAAGAATAGGGTTTCACGGGAATAATATTCTTTCATTGAGATTATTCTTTTATAGAGTTTACAGCATATACAAATCCTTCAAATTAGGAAACTAAATCACTAATTAAAAGGAAAGAATAACTCCTAACAATTATTTTCCTAAAAATACAAAGATTGACAACTAATAAATAACTCCTAATAATTACTTTCCTAAAAATACAAAGATTGACAACTAATAAATAATTTACAGCTTTACAAAGTTATTTCTTTCCATATCAGTTTCGGTTTTCCAACACTCCCCCTCAAGCTGGCTTAAAGATATCTTCCATAGCTAACTTGCCAACTAGAAAATCGAATTGCCTCTTATGTAGTCCTTTGGTGAAGACATCAGCCACTTGTTCCTCAGTAGGGATATAGGTCATACAGACCAATCCATTGTCTATCTTCTCTTTAATGAAATGCTTGTCCACTTCCACATGTTTGGTGCGGTCATGGAGAACTGGATTGTAAGCTACTGAAATTACTGCCTTGTTGTCACAATACAACTTCATAGGAGATGAACCTGTCATCTTTAACTCTTCCAATAATCTTCTTATCCACATAATCTCACAAATACCATGAGTTACAGCTCTAAACTCAACCTCAGCACTACTTCTAGCAACCACGTTCTGTTTTTTACTTCGCCACGTAACCAAGTTACCACCTACAAATGAACAGTACCCAAAGGTGGATCTTCGATCCACTATGCTTCCAGCCTAGTCTGCATCGATGTAGGTTTCAATTTGTAGGTGTCCTCGTGACTTGAACAGAAGACCTTTACCTGGTGTCCCCTTTAGATACCTTAGAATCCTGTAAACAGCTTCAAAATGCTCTGGTCCAGGCGCATGCATAAACTGACTAACCATACTCACTGAGAATGCTATGTCAAGGCATGTATGGGATAGGTAAATCAATCTCCCAACAAGTCTCTGATAACGATCCCGGTCCTTCACATTCTTGGCTTTTTTAGGTTGCAGTTTTACATTCAACTCTATAGGTGTTTCAGCAAGCTTACATCCTAACATACCTGTCTCATCAAGAAGATCAAGAACATACTTCCATTGATTTACAAAGATACCTTCTTTGGACCTAGCAAACTCCATCCCAAGAAAGTATTTTAATGCTCCCAGGTCCTTAATCTCAAATTCCTCAGCAAGTTTCCCCTTCAGCTTCTCTAGTTCATTGCAATCATCCCTAGTTAACACAATATCGTCAACATACACAATTAAGATGGCTACTTTATCTTCATTTGAATGTTTGTAGAACATCGTGTGATCAGTTTGACTTTAAGTATATCCATAATGCTTTTTTACTTTGCCAAAGCGCTCAAACCAAACTGTAGGCGACTGCTTTAGTCCGTATAAGGACTTCTTCAATTTGCACACTTTCCCAACTCCAAAACTTTCTTCAAAACCTGGTGGAGGACTCATGAACACTTCCTCCTCTAGGTCTCCATTAAGAAAGGCATTTTTAACATCCAATTGGTGTAAGGGCCAATTGGAATTTACTGCAAAGGACAACAAAACTCTAATCGAGTTTATTTTAGCTACGGGGGCGAAAGTCTCTTGGTAGTTTATCCCATAAATTTTGAGTAAAACCCTTTGCCACAAGTCTGGCTTTGTATCTTTCAACACTTCCATCTGCTTTACTCTTTATCGTAAACACCCATTTGCACCCTACAACTTTTTTTTCCCTTGGTAAATCTACAACCTCTCTAGTGCCATTCTTTTTTAAGGCATTCATTTCCTCAAACACTACCAATTTCCAACTCGGTTCATCTAGTGCTTCTTGAATATTTCTAGGTACCACAAGTTTTGAAATATTTGTAGTGAATGTTTTATAGTTGTGAGAAAGGTTACTATAGGAGATATATTTGGCAATGGGATGTTTAGTGCAGGCTCGGGTTCCCTTTCTAAGAGCAATAGGGAGATCAAGGTCAAGGTCCTGTGCAAGAACAATTGGGGCTAATCCTAAACTGGGTTTGGGTGCAGATATTTCTGGACTTGGACCAAAGTGTGACGGTAAACTTAGACCAGTAACAGAAGAAGAAGAAGCATGTATATGAGTAGGAATAGAAGGAGGGTTACCTGAGACATTTAGAGAGCCATTGCCCAGGGCTTTCGGTTGACCATGTGCTGGGATGATCGACTAGTCTTTACTTCTTCCAGGGACTTTTTTCCTTGAATAAACCACAAGCTCAAGATTGTTTCTATTTTTTTTCATTCGTAATATTTCTTCTTCTGACCGACCAATTTCAGATTCAGATTCAGTAAGCTTAGTTTCCTTATTTTCTTTTTCAAGAGAGATATCAAGAATTACACTAGGCAAAGGTTCAACAATTTCCCAAAAATTTGGTTCCACTAATTTCTCCCCCTGAAGTAAATTTTTGGTAAAATATGGGACATTTTCCATAAAGGAAACATCCATAGTTGTGTAAAAACGTTTTGTAAGGGGATTAAAACATTTGTAACCCTTTTTATTAGGAGTATATCCCACAAAAACACATTTTTCTGCTCTTGGGTCTAACTTAGATCTTGACCTTTTTGGAATGTGTACATATGCAGTGCAACCAAATATTTTCAAGGGTAATTCAGAATTAATTCAAGATTTTGGAAATACCTTTTTAAAGCACTCCAAAGGAGTGGTATACTGCAAAACTTTTGTAGGCATCCTGTTGATTAGATATGAAGCAGTTAGTATGGCATCCCCCCATAAGTATTTTGGAATATTCATGTAAAACATCATAGCCCGTGCTACTTCTAACAAGTGTTTATTTTTACGTTCAGCTATTCCATTATGTTCAGGGGTATCAGAACACGAGGATTGATGTAAAATTCCTTTCTCGTTTGAAAAGGTTTCCAAAACTTTATTAAAGTACTCAGTCCCATTATCAGATCTCAAAATACTGATTTTTGTTTGAAATTGGTTTTCAATCATTCTATAAAATTCTTTAAAAATCCTTTCGACTTCAGATTTTTCCCTCATTAAATATACCCAACAAAGACGTGTATGGGTCATCTATAAAGGTCACAAACCATTTTTTTCCTGAAATTGTGGTTACTTTTGAAGGTCCCCAAACATCACTGTGAAAAAAATAAAATGGTTTTGATGAAACATTACTTTTGGAATGTAAGTTTTTCGTTGGCTCTTTGCCAATAAACAACTTTCACATTGAAATGATAAAGGATCAACCTTTTGAAATAACACTGGAAATAAATGTTTTAAATAAGAGAAACTAGGATGGCCTAATCTGCAATGCCAAACCATTATTTGATCACGAACAGAAAGAGAACTAATACTACTTAGTCCTTGAGCAATTTTATTACTAGGTAAATTATCCTCGAAATAATAGAGACCATCGATCATCCTAGCACTGCCAATCGTCTTCCCTAAGCTCTGGTCCTGAAAAATACAATGGGATTCATAGAAAATAACACAACAATTAGAATCTCTAGATAATTTGCTAACAGACAAGAGATTACAAGTAAGTTTAGGAACATGGAGAACAGATTTAAGATCTATTCCCTCATATATTTTTATTAGACCTTTTCCTGCAATAGGTGAGAAATTACCATCAGCTATCTGAACCTTTTTATTTCCAGGACACGGTGAATAGGATTCAAACATGTTTGAGGAATTGGTCATGTGGTCGTATGCTCCAAAATCGATTATCCATGGAGTAGATTTAAAACGACAAGATAGAGCATATAATTCATTACCTATGTGTGCCAAAGAAACACTAGAAGTACCGGATGTCAAGTTGGATTTCAGCAGTGCAAGAAGATGCTCCATTTGCTCAGTGGTGAAGGGGCTGGTCTCAGCCTCATTAGCAGTAGGAATAATGGTTCGGTCTGGCTTGTCACCTGTTTTTCCTTTCCAATTTGCAGGTTTCCCATGGATTTTCCAACAGTTCTCACATGTATGGCGAGGTTTGTTGCAAAAATCACACCAAACCTATGGTCTTTCATCTGATTTGCGCTGAAATGCAGCAACTTTATTATAGCCTCCACCCGTGGTAACCAAGGCTGAACCTTCAATAGCAACTCCAGGTCCTTTCTTGCCCAGCATCACATTCCTCCGACTCTCTTCTCTTCTAACTTCTGAAAAAACTTCACCAATTGAAGACAGGGGTTGTCTTCCAATGATTCTCCCCCTTACCTCATCAAACTCGACATTAAGGCTAGCCAAGAACTTGAAGATCCGATTGTCTTCCATAGTCTTCTTATGATGAAGTCCATCCTCGGCAGATTTCCACTCATAGGTGTTGAAGAGGTCAAGGTCTTGCCAGATCCGCTTCAAGGAGTTGAAGTACTTTGTGACGTTGTCCTCCCCTTGTCGTATCTCACCAAGTTTGAGGGTTAATTCAAAGATCTGTGATTGATTCCCTAAATCAGAATACATCTGATTTACATTCTCCCAAAGCTCTTGTGCTGTTGGATAGCACATATAATTAGAGCTAATGTCTTCTTCCATAGAATTCACAAGCCATGTCATTACCATGGAATTCTCAGCATCCCATATAGCATAGTTCGTATCATCCACTGCAGGAGCCTTCTTTTCACCCGTCAGGTAGCCCATCTTTCCACGTCCTCTGATGTACATCCGAAGTGATTGAGACCATCTCAGAAAGTTGTCACCATTCAAGCAAATCGTGGTGATTTGGACAGAGTGAGATTCCGAGGTGATAGGACTGATTTTTGAAGAATCGGTGATGATGAGATTGTTCAGAGAAGGTTGAGGAACAGTAGTGGACTCATTTGAAATATCCGACATGGTTTCAGAGAACAATGATTGAAAGAGAGGAAGAAGGAGGATTTCGGCAAGCAAATTGCTAGCTCTGATACCAAGTTGAAGAATAGGGTTTCATGGGAATAATATTCTTTCATTGAGATTATTCTTTTTTAGAGTTTACAGCATATACAAATCCTTCAAATTAGAAAACTAAATCACTGATTAAAAGGAAAGAATAACTCCTAACAATTACTTTCCTAAAAATACAAAGATTGACAACTAATAAATAACTCCTAATAATTACTTTCCTAAAAATACAAAGATTGACAACTAATAAATAATTTACAGCTTTACAAAGTTATTTCTTTCCATATCAGTTTCGGTTTTCCAACAGAACATTTCACTAAAAGTCTTAAGGAGTAAGGCAACATCAAGTATAGAATACCATGCTGATAATATTTATTAGTGTAGAAATATAATTGTGAGGCTAAAAGAAGAGGACTAAAGGTTGCATTTAGTAAGAGATCCAAAATATTTATGAAATGAGAACTAAAAGATTCACAAATCTACAAAATGCAAAATAGAAAATATGATCACCATATTGATGTAAACTGACCAGGGAAAGTCTATCACAATTTAGTGTTACGCTTATGTAGATAGTAAATATTTTCTTACACTTTTTGCTAGAAGTCAATGGTTTTTTCAATCCCAAAGGATTTGGAGCACATTCTGCAATTTGAATTAGGCATATTTACGTGTATTATGTTTCTTTCCTTTGTTGTAAAATTATACACTGATTTCAAAGGATCATTCTGCTCAATCACTATTTCCTTTACGACAGAGGAACTACATTTTCCCACATGGTATAAGACACCTAGGGTTGTTTTGATGTTCTTTTTCTTCGGTCTTTGGCCTTCATATCCAATAATTATTCTGTGATTGCACAGCTTTTTCTAGCAATACAATTTCTCCTTTTTCACTGATCATAAGAACTTCATGGGCATTAACCTCCAATTTTTGAGCCGTTTCATTCCATAGAATCCAGAATTCTTTCTATACTTCCTAAATATCTCAGAAACATCAGAAGCTACCCCTGCAACCCCAGGCTCAAACGAGAACACACCATTTTATATATATATATATCAGAAACAAAATATATGTATTAATAGAGAAAAGAAACAAGAAATCCTCCACATGAAGTACAAGCCTGATCAAAAGAACTAAGTGAACCTCCACTAACCAAGGAGGGCCATACAAGAGGTACAAAAGGCCACGTGATCAAAAGAACTAAGTAAACCTCCACTAACCCAAGGATGGCTATACAAAAGAAACAAAATGCCTATACAAGTAAAAGAATCTTGACCCTCTAAACCCAACCCTAGGGTGTACATAACAGAAGCTAACTAAGTTGGATTACACTCAAAGAATAGGGTTTAAAAATGTTTATACAGTAAGCCCAGAAAGAAACATAAAAATGAAGCTAATCCCACATCATCTCTAGCGTCTTCCAAATGTCCTAAAAAATCCTATCATTTCTCTCTCCACACAATCCACAAGAGAGAAAGAGACGCGATCCTCCAAAGAGTCTTGCCTCTAATAGAATTCCCAAAACACTTGAAGGAGATCACCAACATATCGCAAATACTGCTAGGCTCAACCCACTCTATCCCAGCTTGTGAAAAAATTTTGTGCCACAATCCCAAAGTAATCAGACAATGCAAGAAAAGATGATCAATCGTCTCTTTGCTCCTCCTACATAGGATGCACCAATCAGGGTTAAGGGCTTTGAAAGGTCTTCTCAACTGCAACATATCATTGATATTTACCTTCTTATGAGTCACTAACCAAGCAAAGGCCCTGACCTTAGAGGGGACTTTTGAGTTTCACAAAAAATTAGCCGGGTGGAAAGGAATAGAATTTGAGGCACTAGCTAAGGCTGAAAAAAAAAATTAATTGAGAAAATTCCAGAAGATGATGGAATCCAAGCTTTCGCATCTGGAACAAAAAGGTCAAATGAACAAAGAAGAGTAAGGATTTTAGTCTTTCAAGATCCATATTCTCCGCAGCAGTTAGGTTTTGTTTGAAGACTAGATCCCAAGACAAAGAAGTATTATTACCTAGAATATATGAAATAAGACAAGTTTTAATGGTGGTGATTTTGAATAGTCTTGGAAATTGTAAACAAAGAGATTGGTCCCCCCATAACCTACCACAAAACGAATGTGTGTTGAAAAAATTTGAAGAAAATGAGCAATGGTCGTCCAAGGGCAACGATGTGACCATCTAATTATATTGTTGGCATCCCACTCATAGATACTCAAGATAAGTTGATGCCAAAGGGCAGAACCTTCCTTAAGGTACCTCCAAAGCCACTTTCCTAATAAAGCTTGATTCCTCAGAGGGATTTTCCCAAACCCCAACCCACCAAACATCTTAGGCTTACAGACTATGTCCCAATTGACCAAATGATCCCTTTTACCCTCCCTAGAACTTCACCATAGAAAATCCCTTTGTAATTTCTCGATCCTCAAAGCTATTGAAGCTGGAACCTTGAAAAGAGAAAGAAAATAGCTTAGGATGTGTGACAAACAAGACTAAATAAGGGTGATTCTTCCTCCTAAGGACAAAAAGGCTTTTTTCCATCCATCCAACCTCCTAGAGACTCTATCCAACACTCGATCCCAAAAGGAGAGCTAATTTGGATCCCCCCCTAAAAGAAGATCCAAATATGATAAAGGCCAATCAGAGACTGCACACTCAAGCAAAGAAGCCGACCTTGCGGTGTGGTCTTGAGTAATGTTGATTCCCGAGAGAGTGCTCTTATTCAGATTGCTCCTTAGCCCTAATAACTGCCCAAACACCAACAAAATTAACTTGAGAGAATGAAACTCTTCAACGGATGCTCCAGAAAAAAAGATGGTGTCATCCGCAAATTGTAAATGAGACACCCGGATCCTATTTCTACCTACTAGAAACCCCTCGAATAAACCTCTCTCCTCTGTCCTCACAATCAATCTACTTAAAACATCAGCCACCAAGGTGAAAAGAAAAGGGGAAAGGGGATCTCCTTGTCTTAGGCCTTTGTATGCCTTAACCCACCCCTTAGCGCTTCCATTTACTAATGTTGCAAACTATTGAAAGAGAGAGAGAGAAAACCTTAATTCTCATTCATATATTTAACTTCTTACAATAGAGAAGTATATATACAAGGCTAGGTTTAACTAACTACCATCTATGTGACCTATATTAAGAAAGGAAAGAAAGATTGTACACTATAAATACATTATATTCAACACTCCCCCTCAAGCTGGAGCATATATGTCATATGCACCAAGCTTGTTACAAATGTACTTAATCCTAGGACCTCTGAGAGATTTAGTGAAGATGTCTGCTAGTTGATCATTTGAATTAACAAAACTTGTAGCAACACACCCTGATGCGATCTTCTCTCTAATGAAGTGACAGTCAACTTCAATATGCTTGGTCCTTTCATGAAAGACTGGATTGGATACAATATGTAATGTGCCCTAATTGTCACAGACTAGCTTTATCTGTTCATCTTTTCCAAATCTCAATTCTTGAAGGAGTTGCCTCAACCATATGAGTTCACATGTTGCCAAAGCCATAGCTCGATACTCAACTTCGGCGCTTGATCTAGCCACTACATCTTGTTTCTTACTCTTCCAAGATATTAAGTTACCTCCAATAAAAACACAATACCCTGAGGTGGAACGCCTATCTGAGGGTGAACCAGCCCAGTCTGCATCTGCGTAACCAACAATTTGGGTATGACCCCTGTCTTCATACAACATACCTTGGCCTGGTGTTCCTTTAATATATCGAAGAATGCGGATCATAGCATCCCAATGGTTGTCACATGGTGACTATAGAAATTAACTAACCACACTCACAGGAAAAGAGATGTCTGGCCGAGTGATGGTGAGATTGTTCAGTTTGCCTACAAGTCGTTGATATCTCCTAGGATCTCTTAAAGGCTCCCCTTGTCCTGTTACAAGTTTGACATTTGGATTCATAGGAGTGTCAACAGGTTTACATTCTAACATACCTATCTCTTCCAAGATGTCTAAGGCATACTTCCTTTGTGACATAACCACACCTAAACCGGATTGAGCTATTTCAAGTCCCAAAAAGTACTTGAGTTTACCCAAGTCTTTGGTTTGAAAGTGATTGAAAAGGTGTTGCTTTAGTCTTTGGATACCCTCCTGATCATTGCCTGTAATGACAATGTCATCCACATAAACTACCAAATAGATGCACTAGCTCGAAGAGTTATGATGATAGAAAACTGAATGATCTGCTTCACTCCGAAGCATTCCAAACTCTTGAACAACTGAACTAAAACGCCCAAACCATGTCTGAGGAGACTGTTTCAAGCCATATAGAGAGCGGCATAACTTGCACACTAAACCAGACTCCCCCTGAGCAACAAAACCAGGTGGTTGCTCCATATACACTTCCTCGAGAAGTTCACCATGAAGGAAAGCATTCTTAATATCCAACTGATAAAGAGGTCAATGACACAAAACTGCCATGGAGAGAAATAAGCGAACAGAAGCAATCTTGGCAACAGGAGAGAAGGTGTCACCATAGTCACAACCATAAATATGAGTATGACCTTTAGCAACCAAGCGGGCCTTAAGGCGATCAACCTGACCATCAGGACCAACTTTAACAGTGTAGACCCAACGACATCCAACTGTAGATTTACCAGGATGTAAAGAAACAAGATCCCATGTGCCATTGGAGTGCAGAGCAGCCATTTCATCAACCATTGTCTGTCGCCACCCAGAATGAGAAAGTATCACACTAATGCTCTTAGGAAGAGAAACAGAGGATAAAGTAGAGACAAAGGTAGAATAGGATGAAGATAATCGATAGTAGCTCAAAAAATTATAAATAGGATGAGGATTACGAGTAGATCGATTACCTTTCCGAAGAGCAATAGGCAAATGGTCAGTAGATGATAGGGCCCGGGTAGGAGAAATCGGTGGGACAGGAGGTGAGTCATCAGGTACCTCAGCTGAAGAGAAAGGAGGAGCAACAACACAATGTCGACGATGATAAACCTGAAAAGGACGAGAGAGTGCATCTGAAGGGGGGGATATATAGGGAAGTGGCAATACTTCATAAATGGGAAGAGATTCAAAGGATGAGAAGAATGGATAGTCCTCAAAGAAGGTGACATCAGTGGAGAGAAAATAACGATGAGTGTCAAGGGAATAACAACGATAGCCCTTCTGAAGTCGAGAGTATCCCAAGAAGATGCATTTCGTAGCCTTGGCGGAGAGCTTGTCCTGTCCAGGTGTGAGAGTATGAACAAAACAAGTACAACCAAAGACACGAGGAGGAAGGAAATAAAAAGGTTGAGTAGGAAAAATGAGGGAATGAGGGATTTGGTCATGTAATATAGATGAGGGCATGCGATTAATCAAGTGACAGGCCGTAAGAACAGCATCCCCTCAAAAACGAAAAGGAACATGACTATGGAGAAGGAGGGTACGAGCTGTCTCAACAAGTTGTCGATTTTTACGTTCAGCAACCCCATTTTGTTGAAGAGTATGAGCACAAGATGACTGATGGGGGATCCCTTGTTGGGACATAAAAGAAGTAAAGGGTGTACAAAAATATTCCCTAGCATTTTCACTGCGTAACACTCGAATAGAAACACTGAATTGTGTTCGGATTTCAGCATAAAATTTCTGGAAAATAGAGAATAACTTAGCTCGATTTTTAATTAAAAATAACCAAGTACATCTTAAATAGTCATCAATGAAAGTGACAAAATACTGAAATCTTAAAGTAGACGCGGTCCGACATGGACCCCAAACATTAGTGTGGACAAGTTCAAAAGGAGACTTTGTCCGATTATTCAAACACTTTGAGAACAAGACACGAGTATGTTTCCTAAGCTGACACGACTCACACGCAAGCGACGACAAAGTGGAAAAACGAGGGACCATCTTCTGGAACTTGAAGAGACTAGGATGACTTAGTCGATTGTGAATGAGAAGAGGAGCATCGGTGGAAATGCAAGCTGCAGGAGATGAAGGTGATGTGAGGTGATAGAGGCCTTGAGACTCACGCCCTATGCCAATTATCTTCCCCGTACTCCAGTCCTGCAAGATCACAGATTTATCAGAAAAAGTGATAGAACAGTTAAGAGTGCGAGTTATTTTGCTGATGGAAATAAGATTAAAAGGACACTCAGGGGCATAAAGGATAGAATGGAGAGGTAGGGAAGGGAAAGAATGAGCCAAACCAATACCTTTAGCCATAGTTTGGGAACCATTAGCTAAGGTAACAGTAGGTAAGGCAGAGATAGTAGTAATAAAGGAGAAAAGGTGTTTATTACCAGAGATATGATCAGATGCTCCAGAATCTAGAATCCATGGGCCAAGAGAAGGAGACTGAGTAAAGCAGACAGAGACATTACCGGTTTGGGCAACAGAAGCAACAAAAGCTGATGTGGCTGCCTGATATCGGAGATAGGCATCATAATCAATACCAGTAAGGGTGATACTCTGAGACTCGCAGCGGAGTCAGGTCGAGATAGTAGAGGATCAGATGACTGAACAATGTGGGCAGTGCGAGGAGGTCGTCCATGTAACTGATAGCAACGATCTCAAGTGTGACCAAGCTTATTACAATAGGTGCACTAAGGACATTGTCCTCGACCCCCATTGCCACTACGTCCTCCTCGAGAGTTAGCCTGAGAGGCTAACACAGATGAATCTGAAGGACCATCAATCGACAAGGTCTGAGTAGAGGAGAGGCGTAAGAGACGAGCGAACACATCATCCAATGATGGTACTGATGGACTAGCAAGAATCTGATCTCGGACAGACTCAAGATCTGGACGGAGGCTAATGAGGGTTAACACCATAAAGAACTTATCAGTCTGTATTTGTTGAGATTCAGCACCATTAGTGAAGAGCATTAAAGTTAAGAACTCCTCCTTAAGAGACACAATCTGGTCAATATAAGTAGACAGATCCATGTCCTATTGTTTCACATGAACAATATCAGAAACCACCTTATAAAATCGTTGAATATCATTCGTGTATAATCCTTTAGCCTGAGTCCAAATTTTAAAGCAGGTTTTGTAGGCACGAAGATGATGTAAAATTTTGGGATCAACAGATTGCCATAATACGCTGCATAATTGTGCATTGATTTTCTTCCATTGCATTTTGTCAACATTAGGTATAGCATCCTCAGGTGTAACAAGATGATCCTCATAACCTTGTCCCACAAACCAGAGTTCCACAGACGCTGACCAGGAGAGATAATTCTCACTACCAATCAATTTTTTCGATGTGATAGTAGGAGAGCCAAAGTTGACGGATGTAAAAATAGGATTTTTAGTCGCCATATCCGCTTCACCTGAGATTGAATCACGTTTGGATCGAAGAGAGCCTTAAAGGGAGGTCGGATCACAGCTGTGAAAGAAGAACCTGGTATGTCGGGACCTAAACAAAGGAGAAAAGTGATTAGAGATGAAGAAGAGGCCTTCCCAAGGCACACACAGGTCTTAGCCAAGGAAGGGAGCTGCCGTCGGAGGCCGGAGGAGGCTGAAAGAAGACCCGCGTAGGCTAAAATGCCAAAAAAAAATGGAGAAGCAGGGTTCAGAGAGGACTGACGGAGGCTTAGAAGTGCAAGATGGTGTTTGACGAGCTTGCTAGTAGAAGCTCGACACCAGAAAGTGGGTCACACGCCCTCACACGCCGGCGCGTGGGATTCAGGCCGCAGGAGAAAAACGGCGCATGGGAGGCGTGTGGATCGGTTTTTGGCTCCGATGCTTTGAGAAAAGTTGTAGATCTCCTCTTTGCGCTCCTAATGATGTGGTCGGTATTGGAAAATATCGCCGAGAAAAAAAAAAGTCGCTGGAAAATGTTGACGGTGATGAGGGTTTTCTGACCACGATATGGCTTATTGGAAAGCTTTGGGAGATGGAAAAGGTGACCGGAATGAAACACGGTCACTGGACGGATTCCCGGAATTAATTACACGGGTAAACTAGAAAGAATAAAGTTTTCTCCCTTGGCTCTGATACCATGTTGAAAGAGAGAGAGAAAACCTTAATTCTCATTCATATGATTAACTTCTTACAATAGAAAAATATATATACAAGGCTAGGTTGAACTAACTACCATATATGTGACCTATATTAAGAAAGGAAAGAAAGATTGTACACTATAAATACATTATATTCAACAAGGACTTATTTGCATGCCATTTGTTCCTGCAACGCAGCAAACTGCTGATATTTTAACAAAGGGACTGTTTCGACCAAACTTTGAGCTTCTTGTTAGCAAGTTGGGCATGATTGACATCTATACTCCAACTTGAGAGAGGGGGGGGGGGGCTGTTGAAGAAAGTTAGGAAGTTAGTTAGGATTTTTTTTGTTTTCCTTCAATAAAATCTAGTAACAAACTTGGAGTAGATAGGACATTTCCTATTTTTTCTCTTTACTTAAGTTAGGATTCTAGGCTGTTAGGAGTCTCACTTCATTAGAATTCTAGGCTACTACGAGTCTCACTTAGTTAGGTTTCTAGGCTGCTAACTTCAAGTTTATTAATTTCCTGCTGTATTTTCGAGAAGAGAATAATGAAAAAAGGAAGAATTTGGATATTCTTCCAAATAGATTTTAGGTGGACATTTATCAACACATTGAAATGGAATCACCAAAGGTTGTTGCAAAGCTTGTTGATTTATTGGAAATTGTTGAAATAATGCCAAAGTTAGGACTTTAATTTAGGAATAAAAAAGGAGAGATCATTTAGGATATTTCCTTATGATTTAGTTTCCTAATTTTAGGAGAGAATTAAGTTAGATTGATTTTTTCTTATTCAGTCATTTTGTGTATATATATGTGTATGGTGTGTACCGATTAAAATTAATAAAGGAGTTCAGAAATTCTTCATGGTATCAGAGCCAGTTTTCTGAAACCCTAATCCCTTCTGGCCACCTCTTATTCAGGCCATCACTCATTCCGGCCAAATCTCTCTGGCCATATCTCAATCCGATCATCTCTCTCTCTCTCTCATTCCGGTCATCAGTCCCTGTTCTCAGAGCCAAGGGAGAAAACGCTTTCCGGTCAGTCGAATCGTCGTCAGAAAACACTCACCGCCGGCAACTTTTCCGGCGAACTTTCCGGCGACGGTTTTTTCTACACCGCAAGAAGCGCCTAGAGGAGATCTCCAATTTGTCCCAAAGCACCGGAACCAGAAACCCATCCACGCGCCGCCCACGCGTGTTTTTCCGGCCGGCAACTGCATCTCACGCGCCGGCGCGTGAGGGCGCGTGAGCCACTTTCCGGCGACGCGCTTCCTCCTCCAGGCTCGCCTGACGCCGACCAGCCACCCTTCCTACCTGTTTGTGCAATCCGAGCCCTGCACGTGCCTCTTTTGGGGTTCTTTTGCTTCCGCGGGCCCCTTTCCGGTCCATGACAAAATACGGAATGGCATCATCACAAGTATCCAGCGTCACGTCACCAGAATCAGGGGGCAAATCTGAAATTCCAAACCTTGGTGGCAATGATTCCTCTCCTATTCTCATCACAAGACACAAATTAAATGGCCATAACTATTTACAGTGGTCACAATCTGTGTTGCTGTTCATTTGCGGTAAAGGAAAGGATGAGTACCTCACTGGAGAAGCAGTCATGCCAGAAACTACAGAACCAGGTTTCAGGAAGTGGAAGATTGAAAACAGCATGATCATGTCATGGCTTATCAATTCCATGAATAATGACATAGGCGAAAATTTCTTGCTGTTTGGGACTGCAAAGGACATATGGGATGCAGCCAAAGAAACTTACTCAAGTTCTGAAAATACTTCAGAACTGTTTCAGGTTGAATCAGCTCTACATGACTTCCGCCAAGGAGAGCAGTCAGTTACTCAGTATTACAACACACTCACAAGGTATTGGCAGCAACTTGACTTATTTGAGACTCACTCATGGAAATGTTCGGATGATGTAGCAACATACAGGCAAATTGTGGAACAAAAGAGACTGTTCAAGTTCTTCCTAGGACTAAACAGGGAATTGGATGATGTTAGAGGCCGAATCATGGGCATTAAACCCCTGCCAAGTCTCAGGGAGGCTTTTTCAGAGGTTAGGCGTGAAGAAAGTAGAAAGAAAGTGATGATGGGATCAAAAGAGCAACCTGCCCCAACATTGGATGCCTCTGCCCTTGCTGCTCGGTCATTTAATAGTAGTAATGGAGATCGTCAGAAACGGGATAGGCCTTGGTGTGATTATTGTAAGAAACCAGGCCATTATAAGGAGACTTGCTGGAAGCTTCATGGCAAACCTGCTGATTGGAAACCAAAGCCACGGTTTGACAGAGATGGCAGAGCACACGTGGCTGCCAACTCTGAGAGCACATCTGTTCCCGAGCCGAGTCCATTCAACAAAGAGCAGATGGAGATGCTACAAAAATTATTAAGCCAAGTTGGCAGTGGCAGTACTACCGGTGTAGCCTTCACTGCTAATCGAGGAGGAATGAGGTCGTGGATAGTAGACACAGGTGCTTCTGATCACATGACAGGAGATGCTGCCATTCTTCAAAATTACAAGCCAAGTAATGGTCATTCATCCGTCCATATTGCTGATGGTTCAAAGTCAAAAATTGCCGGGACAGGTTCTATAAAACTTACTAAAGACTTATATCTTGACTCTGTCCTCCATGTTCCAAACTTGGATTGTAATCTTTTGTCCATTAGCAAATTGGCTCATGATCTCCAATGTGTTACTAAATTCTATCCAAACTTGTGTGTTTTTCAGGACTTGAAATCGGGGAAGATGATTGGCAGTGCTGAACTGTGTTCCGGGCTCTACCTCCTTTCATGTGGCCAATTCTCAAACCAAGTCTCTCAAGCAAGTTGCGTACAGTCTCAGAGTATGTCAGAGTCTTTCAATTCTGTGTCAAATTCTAAGGTCAATAAAGATAGTGAGATTATAATGTTACACTATCACCTTGGTCATCCTAGCTTTGTTTACCTTGCAAAATTGTTTCCCAGATTATTTATCAATAAAAATTCAGCATCTTATCACTGTGAAATTTGTCAGTTTGCAAAGCATACTCGAACAGTATATCCTCAAATCCCATACAAACCTTCGACTGTTTTCTCTCTAGTACATAGTGATGTGTGGGGTCCCTCCCGGATAAAAAATATTTCTGGCACTCGATGGTTTGTGACATTCGTTGATGATCATACTCGGGTAACATGGGTTTTCCTTATGAAAGAAAAGTCAGAGGTCGGGCACATTTTTCAAACCTTCAATCTTATCGTTCAAAATCAATTCAATTCCAAAATACAAGTCCTCAAGTCAGATAATGCAAAGGAATACTTTACTAGTAGTCTCAGTACTTATCTTCAAAATCATGGCATTATCCACATAAGTTCTTGCGTTGACACCCCACAACAAAATGGGGTGGCCGAACGCAAGAATAGACATCTCTTGGAGGTTGCCCGGTGCCTTATGTTGTCCTCTAATGTTCCAAACTATTTCTGGGGGGAAGCTATTCTCACAGCTACCTATTTGATTAACCGTATGCCATCCAGAGTGCTTACCTTTCAATTCCCACGTCAACTTTTCTTAAAACAATTTCCTCACACCCATGCCGCCTCTTCTGATTTACCACTCAAAGTATTTGGTTGTACGGCATTCGTTCATGTGTATCCTCAAAATCGTAGCAAATTTGCTCCTCGAGCAAATAAGTGCATTTTTCTAGGGTATTCTCCAACCCAAAAAGGGTACAAATGCTATTCTCCAACCAACAAAAGATTTTACACCACCATGGACGTCTCTTTCTTTGAACATGTCTTCTTCTATCCCAAATCTCATGTTCAGGGGGAGAGCATGAATGAACATCAAGTTTGGGAGTCTTTTCTTAAGGGTGTACCTTCTTTTCACTCAGAGTCACCAAATCCTTCCCAATTCGCGCCCACTGAGTTGTCCACACCCATGCCGCCATCAGTTCAGCCAGCCCAGCACACAAATGTTCCTTCTCCCGTGACCATCCAGTCTCCCATGCATATTCAACCTATAGCCCCACAACTTGCTAATGAGAACTTACAAGTTTACATCAGGAGGAGGAAAAGACAGGAATTAGAGCACGGATCACAGTCAACATGTGGCCAATATATTGACTCCAATTCAAGTCTTCCTGAAGAGAACATAGGTGAGGATAGGGCTGGAGAGGTGTTAATTCCCAGCATTGATGATTCTACTTTGCCAATTGCATTGAGGAAGGGTGTTAGGAGATGTACAGATCATCCAATTGGGAATTATGTTATGTATGAAGGGTTATCACCATCTTACAGAGCATTTGCTACTTCTCTTGATGATACTCAGGTTCCCAACACAATACAAGAGGCATTAAAAATTTCAGAATGGAAGAAGGCAGTACAAGATGAGATTGATGCACTTGAGAAGAATGGGACGTGGACTATCACAGATTTGCCGGTTGGGAAGAGGCCTGTGGGGTGCAAGTGGATTTTCACCATAAAATACAAAGCAGATGGATCAGTCGAAAGATTCAAGGCTCGTTTGGTAGCTAGAGGGTTTACACACCTATGGGATAGACTATCAGGAGACTTTTGCTCCTGTTGCAAAACTGAACATTATCAGGATCCTTCTCTCATTGGCTGTCAATCAAGATTGGTGCTTGCAACAACTGGACATAAAAAATGCGTTTCTAAATGGGGACCTAGAAGAGGAAGTCTACATGGAAATACCACCTGGTTTCGAAGAAAGTATGGCAAAGAATCAGGTTTGCAAACTCCAAAAATCATTGTACGGCCTTAAACAATCTCCTCGAGCCTGGTTTGATAGATTCACAAAAGCAGTCCTGAAGCTGGGCTACAAACAAGGTCAGGCTGATTATACTCTATTTGTCAAGAAGTCTCATGCCAGGAAATTGGTCATATTGATAGTCTATGTCGATGATATTATTCTATCTGGAAATGATATGGGGGAGTTACAGAATTTGAAGAAGTATTTGTCAGAAGAGTTTGAAGTTAAAGACCTTGGAAATTTGAAATATTTCCTTGGTATGGAAGTGGCTAGATCAAGGAAGGGAATCGTAGTCTCTCAAAGAAAATACATACTCGATCTTCTTAAGGAGACCGGTATGCTTGGATGCAAACCAATTGATACTCCTATGGATAGTCAGAAGAAACTTGGTATCGAGAAAGAAAGTACACCGGTAGACAGGGGGAGATATCAGCGGCTTGTCGGGCGCTTGATTTATCTCTCACACACTCGGCCAGATATTGGCTTTGCAGTGAGTGCTGTAAGTCAATTCATGCACAGCCCCACTGAGGAACACATGGAAGCAGTCTACAGGATTCTTAGATATTTAAAAATGACACCAGGGAAAGGCCTATTCTTCAGAAAGACAGAGAACCGTGACACTAAAGTATACTCAGATGCGGATTGGGCAGGAAACATCATTGACAGGCGGTCCACTTCCGGATATTGTTCTTTTGTCTGGGGAAATCTTGTTACCTGGAGGAGTAAGAAGCAATCAGTTGTAGCCAGAAGTAGTGCAGAAGCTGAGTACAGAGCTCTTGCACAGGGAATCTGTGAAGGGATTTGGATAAAAAGGGTTCTTAGTGAACTGGGACAAACGAGTTCATCTCCAATTCTGATGATGTGTGATAATCAGGCAGCTATAAGCATAGCAAAGAACCCCGTGCATCATGACAGGAGCAAGCATGTTGAGATTGACAGACACTTTATCACAGAGAAGGTGACTAGTGAGACGGTCAAATTAAACTATGTTCCTACCAAGCACCAAACCGCAAACATCCTCACCAAAGCTTTACCTAGGCCTAACTTCGAAGACTTAACTTGCAAGCTGGGATTATATGATATATATTCTCCAGCTTGAGGGGGAGTGTTGAAATAATGCCAAAGTTAGGACTTTAATTTAGGAATAAAAAAGGAGAGATCATTTAGGATATTTCCTTATGATTTAGTTTCCTAATTTTAGGAGAGAATTAAGCTAGATTGATTTTTTCTTATTCAGTCATTTTGTGTATATATATGTGTATGGTGTGTACCGATTAAAATTAATAAAGGAGTTCAGAAATTCTTCAGAAATACAAAGGATCTTTGAATTCCTTGCTGGCTTGAATCCAAAGCTAGATCAACTAAGGAGTCAAATCCTTGGAAAAGTTCCCCTTCCTTCATTAAGTGAAGTGTGTTCCCTTGTGCATAGTGAAGAATCCAGAATTGATGGTATGATGAAAACACCATATCATGATAATTCTACTCTCAATTTGGCTGTGGAGAACAATCCAAACACAAACAAGGCAGGAGAGAAAGATACAAGATGTTGTGATTATTGCAAAAGACCTAAACAAAAAAGAGAGACATGCTGGAAATTGAATGGAAGGCCACAACAAGGAAACAAGAATGGAAAATTTTCCAAGCCTAGCAAGAGTTTTCAAGTTAAGACAGTATTGGGCCTCACCTCTTGTCACACCCCGATTTCAGACTTATTAATACTTAAATATGTAACTAGAGCCCCCAAATCCTAGGAGACAAAAATAGGTGTTGAGTTTCAGGTAGATTTTGTGAAAAAATGAGGATGTGGAAACCTATTATAAAAAAGTATGTATCCTCTTATATTTTATGTTTTGTAGCGACCCATCAGTTCCTTAAGATTTCTTAATCCTGATTAACCCCCAAGAAACTAATACACATGCTTAAGCCATTAACTAATTACACTTAACCTTAATCAATGTTTAATTCATAATGAAACGAGATTAGCATTAAACTAGTTTTAGCCTCTAATTAAGCACGTTTAAGGTTAAGTATTCAGATAATCATTATTGCTTATTTAATTCATTACTACTAGGTATTACATACTCTCCCCCCAACAAAAGTTTTGTACTTGAAATTTAAAGTAGCAAACCTATGAAGAGTTTCGGGTACTTTCTTATATATGTTTCCAACTCCCACATTGCTTCTTCCACTCTATGATGATCCCACAACACTTTCATTAGAGGAATGGTCCACTTGTTCTTTCTTATCTAAAATCTCTATAGGTGCTTCCTCATACGTTACATTTTCTTGCAAGTTCAAACCATGCCAATCTAGTATGTGTGAGGTATCAAGTTCATACTTTCGCAACATGGAGACATGGAACACATAATGTATACCTGATAGTTGTGGCAGTAAGTCTAGCATGTATGCAACCTCTCCAACCTTTCAAAGGATTTCAAAGGGCCAAATATATCTTGGAGCAAGCTTTCCCCTTTTACCAAATCGAAATACGCCTTTTCTAGGTGTCACACGTGAAAACACATGATCACCAATCTGGAATTCTACGGGTCTCCTTTTGTGATCAACATAACTTTTTTGTCTACTTTGTGCTACTAACAACCTATTACGTATTAGTCGAATCTTGTCAATAGTCTCTTGCACCAATTTTGGCCCAATCAAGCTAGCTTCACCAGTTTCCATCCAACACATACGGGATCTACAAGGCCTCCCTTAGAGTGCTTCATATGGTGCCATTCCAATACTGCTTTGGAAACTGTTATTGTAAGCAAATTCAATCAAAGGCAAGTGTTCCACCCAATTTCCTTTAAAATCCATCACACGTGCTCGCAACATATCTTGCAAAATCTTAATAACTCTCTGATTGCCTATTAGTTTGAGGATGAAATGCATAACTCGATCTGATTTCGGTTCCCAAGGCTTTTTACAAGGATTGCCAAAATTGCGATGTAAACCTAGGATCTCCATCTGAAACAATAGAAAGTGGTACCCCGTGGAACCTCACAATTTCCTTCACATACAATTTACTCAATGCAAGGATTGAGTTAGTGATCCTCATTGCTAAGAAATGTGTTGATTTTGTTAGTCAATCTATTATCACCCATATACAATCCTTGCTTTGTTGAGTTCTCGGCAATCCTATCACAAAATCCATAGTCCCATGGTCCCACTTCCATTCTACTATAGGTAATGGTTGTAATAACCCTAATGGTTTCTGGTGCTTAACTTTCACCTGTTGACATGTTAAGCACTTAGAGACGAATTGAGTTACATCTCGCTTCATACCTTGCCACCAATATTAGCGCCTCAAATCATGGTACATTTTAGTTTCTTTAGGGTGCATTGTCAACTGAGAATGACGAGCTTCCTTCATTACTTCCTCCTTACCTATGCATCATTAGGAACACAAAGTTTGTTCAAGAAATAAATCCCATTATTAGAATGTATTGTTGGAATCCAATAATTATAACTGATTTCATGGAGTTCATTTGATTTATTCTTGATTTTGTGTATATTTTCCACATATTTAGATTAGTGGACCATCTAAATTAAAAAAGTTGCAATTTAGAGGATTTCTAGGAGAATTTTTAGGAGGATTTTTAGGAATAGGTCAGTTGTCTTGTTCTATTCCCATTTATTGTACAAGTTTGAAACTTATATGTATATTTGTACTAATTTTTCAACGAAAGAAGAAGATTTTATTTTCCAACATGGTATCAGAGCTGAAAAAAGGTTTCTGGTAGTTTTTTCTTCTTCTTGGCCTCCATTGCCAAGCCTTGTCTATCATATTCGCAACCTTCAATTGCCATCATTGCAATAAGCCAAGATACACTAGAAAAACATGTTGGAAATTGCATGGAAAGCCACAATCAAGGGCTAAGGACAGCCACAAGGGTAACACACAATTTAGAAACAACAAAGACACTAGGTTCAACATCAACCTCAAAGAGTCTCCCTTTCACAAAAGAACAACTAGATCTCTTGTATAAGATTATGGGAAAATCCAAGTTTCCTATTCCTCCACTTCTTGTGCTTTTGCATAATCAAGTACTAATAATACAGCCCTTAGTACTTCTACTATTCTTCATTCTAAAACTTGGATTATTGATTTAGGGGCAACTAATTACATGACTAAAGAGTCTAATGTTTTTCTACCTTACATTCCAAGTTCTAGTAACCAAAAAGTACAGGTTGCTGATGGATCTTTGACTCCTATTAGTGGTAAAGGCAATGTTTCAGTCACTCCCAATATCACTCTTTCATCTGTTTTGCATGTCCCAAATATGTCTTGTAACTTATTGTCCATCAGTCAATTAACAAAATCTCAAAATTGTTCTGTAACTTTCTTTCCTATTCATTGTGTGTTTCAAGACCTAACTACGGGGAAGGTGATTGGTAGTGCTAAAGAGAGAGAGGGTCTCTATTACTTGGTTACTAAGGAGCAAGGAAAGATTCAAGCTCATCAAATAAAATGAAATATAGAAAAATAAGGAGAACTCTGGTTAATGCATGAAAGATTAAGGCATCCAAGTTGTTTCTCTTTGAAAATTTTGTATTCTAAATCGTGTGTCAACCTGGATCCTTCTGAATTCCAATGCGAAATTTGTGAGTCATAAAAAAACCACCGTATTTCTTATCCTTTGGGTAGTAAAAGAAGTGAAATTCCTTTTTCTCTCATCCACACTAATGTTTGGGGTCTTTCACAAGTTCCTTGTTGTTCAAGAGCAAAATGGTTCATAAGTTCTATTGATGGTTGTACTCGAACCACATGGATCTATCTCCTAAAAGAAAATTTTCATACTATCCTCACCCTTAAACATTTCCATCAAATGATCCGAACCCAGTTTAAGGCAAAATTGCAAGTTATGAGGTCGAATAATGGAGGGGAGTATTTAAACCAAGCCCCTGAAAATTATTTCTTGAAGAATGGGATTGTTCATCAAACCTCTTGTGTCGGTACTCCTCTACAAAATAGGGCAGCCGAAAGGAAGAATAGACATTTGTTGGAGGTAGCTAGAGCCTTAATGTTTGCTAGAAATGTTCCTAAGTTTTTTTTTAAACCAACCCTATTACTAGAAATCTGATCTTCAAAGGGAGAAAATACTGCAAGAAGATCAGTCTTAGATGCTTTTGTTTCCCATTTGGAGTCATGCTACTAAACATGGTGATGTAGAGGAGGTAAACAACATACAACCAGTAACACAAAAAGAAGCTGACATCATAAAACCAACAGTAGCAGAAGATGCTATTGAACATGGTGATGTAGAGAAGGTAGACATCATACAACTAGCAACAAGAAAAGAATCCGACATCATAAAACCAATAGTAGTAGAAAATGTTGATTCAGACTTGATGGTTTACTCTAGGAGACCAAGGCTATCAATGCAAGAGCAAGACCCAATCTCTCTTGCACACGACTAGTCATCAACCCTAGAATTAGGTGGCAAGATAAAAAAGGGGAATTTATGTTACTCAAAGGAAGAATATCCTTGATTTGCTAAATGAAACCAAGATGCTAGGATGTAAACCTGTGGGTACACCTATTGAACAAAATCATCAATTAGGCGTCATCACTGAAGGAATACCAGTTGACAAAGGGAGATATCAAAGACTTGTTTGGAGATTGATTTATTTATCACACACAAGACCAGATATAGCATATGTTGTTAGCATTGTAATTCAATTTATGCACTCTCCCTCAAAATGTCATATGGATGCAATCTTGAGAATCTTGAGGTACCTAAAGTCAACTCTAGGAAAAGGTTTATTGTTCTCAAAGAACAATCACCTTAGAGTTGAGGCTTATACAAATGCAGATTGGGTAGGTTCTATTATTGATAAAAGATCTACTTCAGGATACTATACTTTTGTGGGCAGCAACTTGGTTGCTTGGCGAAGCAAAAAGCAACATGTAGTTGCTCGGTCTAGTGCTGAAGTGGAGTTAAGAGCCAAGACCCTTGGCATTTGTGAACTCATGTGACTAAAGGGTTGATTGAGGGAACTACAAATTAATCTTAAGAATCCCATGAGACTATATTGTGATAAAAAGACTACAATCAACATTGCTCACAACCCAGTACAACATGACATGACTAAACATGTTGAGATTAATAGACATTTCATTAAAGAAAAGATTGATAGTGGATTGATTTGCACTCTGTTTGTTGCATCCAAACTACAACTAGTTGTTGTCTTGACAAAGGGAGTTCAGAATCCTACATTCAACTATGTGGTTAGCAAGTTGGGGATGGAAGATATCTTTAAACCAACTTGAGGGGAAGTGTTGGAATCCAATAATCATTCCTAATTTCATGGAGTCTATTTGGTTTATTCTTGATTTTGTGTATATTTTCTGCATATTTAGATTAGTTCACTATGTAAATTAAGGAAGTTGTAATTTAGAGGATTTCCAGGAGGATCTTTAGGAATATGTCAGTTGTCTTATTCTGTTTCCATTTGTTGTACAAGTTTGAAAGTTGTATATATATTTGTACTAATTTTTCAAAGAAGAAAGAAGATTTTATTTTCCAAAAGCTTTTATTTTCCAACATGTATGCTCCAACCTTCCAATACTTCACTTGCTATAATTTGAGAGTGCATGCCCTCTACCTTTGCATCTTTCCTTTGAGCTTCAGAAACTTTGTGCAACATTGTTAGCTGAGCTACTAAAGTATAAAAACATGCATTAGAATCTTTTACATCAAAACAAGGGTTAAACTCACTAGTGTAATCATACATTTTCCACTCAGAAACCATCAACCCAGATAACACACAATGAGTTTTTCTACTCTGGGCATCAATAACTACATTGGCTTTTCCTAGATGATATTGCAATGTAAAGTTAAAATCTTCAAGGGTTTCCATCCATCTCCTTTGCCTTGTACATCTTTTGAGAGAAAATGTGCTTCAAACTTTTGTGATCAGAAAACACCTCAAAATTTTCACCATATAAATAATGTCTCCATAACTTCAAAGCAAAGACTATGGTTGCTAGTTCAAGATCATGTGTGGGATAGTTTTGCTCGTGGTTCTTCAACTGCATAGAAGCATAAGCAACCACTCTCCCCCTTTGCATCAAAACACATCCCAAACCATTTCTTGAAGCATCACAATAAAGTATGTATCTTTCCCTAGTAATAAGAGTAATTAGCATAGCCGCTATTGATAGCCTTCCTTTTAGCTCTTGAAAAGATTCTTCACACTTATCATTCCAATCAAAGTTCACTCCTTTGCGCATCAATTTAGCATTAGGCATGCAATTCGAGAGAAGTTTTCATCAAACCTTTTGTAGTACCCAACTAATCCAAGAAAATCGCATACTTCAAAAACATTCTTAGGTCTTTCCCACTTTGTCACAACTTTTACCTTTTTTGGATCCACTGAGATACCCTCTTTAGGAACCATATGTCTCAAAAATTGAATTTCCTACAACCAGAAATCACATTTCTCCAACTTGGCATATAACTGTGTTCTCTAAGTGTTTGAAGTGCCAAACGCAAATGATGTCCATGCTCTTCTTAACACTTAGAATATACCAAAATATCATCCACAAACACCACCACAAAATGATCCAAGTAAAGCCAATAAATACAATTCATCATATCCATGAATGCAGCTGGAGCATTGGTTAATCCAAATGGCATGACAACAAACTCATAACGCCCATACCTTGTACGAAATGCGGTCTTCGAAAAATCTAATTCTCGTATCCTCAACTAATGGTAGCCAAATCTTAAATCAATCTTGGAAAAATAGCAAGCCCCACATAACCGATCAAATAAATCATCAATCCGAGGTAATGGATAGTTGTTTTCACTGTTACTCTATTCAATTTTTTGTAATCCACACATAGCCGCAACACCCAAGATTTCAAACTTACTAATCAATACTTAAATATGAAATTAGAGCCCCCAAAACCTGGGAGACAAAATATGTGCTGAGTTTCAGGTAGATTTTGTGAAAAAATGAGGATGTGAAAACCTGGTATAAAGAAGTATGTATTCTCTGATATTTTATGTTTTGTAGCTGCCCATCGGTTCCTTATGATTTCTTAATTTTGATTAACCCCTAAGAAGCTAATACACATGCTTAAGCCATTAACTAAATGCACTTAACTTTAATAAAAGTCTAATTCATAATTAAACAAGATTAGTGTTAAACTAGTTTTAACCTCTAATTAAGCACGTTTAAGGTTAAGCACTAAGATTATCATTATTGTTTATTTAATTCATTACTACTAGGTATTACAACTTTACTACTAATGGATCTGTATAACTGATGAGAATCTGCCTTTTACGAAGGAACAACTTGATCTTTTGTATAAGATCATGGGAGAGTTAAAGGTTACTCCCACTTCCACTTCTTATGCTTTTGCACAATCAGGTACACTCCATAAAGCTCTTACAACCACTGTCGTATCTAATTCTAACTCCTAGATCATTGATTCAGGAGCTAGTGATCACATGACCAAAGAATCCAATTTTTTCTTGTCATATATACCGTGTTATGGCCAACAAAAGGTGCAGGTTGTTGATGGAACTTTTACTCCAATTAGTGGTAAAGAAAATGTGTCTCTTTCGCCAAAGATTACCCTCACTTTTGTACTGCATGTTCCAAAAATGTCGTGTAACCTTTTGTCAATTAGCAAACTTACAAACACTTGCAACTGTTCAATAACTTTTTTCCCAAATCATTGTGTTTTCCAAGACCTTACTTAAGGGAAGATGTTTGACAGTGCTAAGGAGAGAAATGGTCTATACTACCTAGACACCAAGGAAGGAGGAAAAGTTCAAGCTTATCAAATAAAAGGGACTACTGAAGGATTTTTTGAAAGCAATTGGCTAATGCATGAGAGACTAGGGCATCCAAGTTTTGCTTACCTGCAACATTATATCCTAAACTTTGTATCAACCTAGATAACTTTAAGCTCAACTATGAAATGGAAAAAAACCATCGAGTTCCCTATCCTTTAAGTAATAAAAGAAGCGAAGTTCCTTTCTCTATTATACATATATGTGTGTGAGGACCTTCACAGGTAACTTGTCTTTCCAGAGCTAGGTGGTTTCTTACCTTCATTGACAATTGCAACAGGACTACTTTGGCGTATCTATTAAAGGGGAAATCTGAAACTATTCCCATCTTATAAAACTTCTACAAAATGATACAAACACAATTTGGTGTCCAAGCACGAGTGATTAGATTTGATGATGGAACTGAGTACTTCAATGAAAATCTAAGTACGTTCTTTACTCAAAATGGCATTATCCACCAATCTACATGTGTGGACACCCCTCAATAAAATAGGGTGGCTAAATGAAAGAATAGACATCTCCTTGAAGTAGCTAGGGCACTTATGTTTGCAAGGAATGTTTCAATGAATTTTTGGGGAGATATCATCCTTACAACAACCTATTTAATAAACTGTATGTCTTCAAAAGCCCTTGACTTCAAAACTCCCATTGAAACCTTGAAATTTTTTTTTTTCCCATATAACATGGCTTGAGACTCTCCGAAAGTTTTTGGATGCACTATTTTTGTTCATATCCCAAGTAAAGATAGATTTACACTTGACCCTAGAGCTACGAAATGTATCTTCTTGGGCTATTATCCCACTCAAAAGGATTATAAATGTTACCATCCACTTTCTCAACAGAAATTTGTTACAATGGATATTAACTTCTTTGAGGACCAATCTTATTATCAAAAGACTAATCTTCAGGAGAAGAAATTGGAAGTGGAAGACCAATCACAAGATTGGTCCCTACCTTTGCCAATGCCTACTTGGGAGGGTGAGAGACATGGAATTATGGGGGAGCCTAAAAAATCAGAGCTACAAAATCAAGGGAAGCCTCAGGATTCGGAGTTGTTTGTTTGCTCAAGAAGACCTTAGGAAACTAGGTCGGAACAAGGTCAAAATCCTCCAAAGCACAATCAATCATTGACCTTAGAAGAAGGTATGTCTCCTAATCCTCTTGATTCCACAATTTTAAATCCTCCCAATATTGTCCAAGTGGTTGATATTAATCTGGACATTCCTATACCCATCAGAAAAGGCATTAGGAATTGTACCAAACATCCTTTTCGAATTTCTGTCTTATCACAAGATGAACAATAGCTATAAGGCTTGTGCTACAAACTGAAGTTCAAATCCAATCCTAAAAAATATACAAGAAGCACTTGTTGACCCTAAATGGAAAGAGACAATAGAGGAAGAAATGAAGGCCTTGTACAAGAATGACACACGTGATATAGTTTATCTACCTAAAGGAAAACATCGGATGGGATGTAACTGGGTGTTCACCATCAACTACAAAGCTGATGGCTCTATAAAGAGATATAAAACAAGATTGGTTGTCAAGGGGTACACTCAAACCTATGGGATCGACTACCAAGAGACCTTTGCACCTATTGCAAAGATGAACTCCATCAGAATCCTACTATCTCTTGCTACAAATCACAATTAGTCACTTCAACAATTTGATGTGAAAAAAGATTTTCTTTATGGGAACTTGGAAGAAGAAGTCTTCATCGATGTACCTTCTGGATTCGAAGGGCAATTTAAGAATGGGAATATGTGTAAGTTGAACAAATCTTTATACGGCTTGAAACAATCCCCAAGGACTTGGTTTGAAAGATTTGCTTAGTCCTTTTTGGGGTTTAGATATCAACAAAGTCAAGAAAACCACACATTGTTCATCAAATGTTCACCAAGGAAAAAGGTAACTATGCTTATTATCTATGTGGATGACATTATAGTCACTGGGGATGATCATGAGGAGATATAGAACTTGAAAAGCAAATTAACCAAGGAATTCAAAATTAAAGACTTGGGAAGTCTTCGATATTTCCTTGGCATTGAAGTTGCATGATCAAAAGAGGGACTATATGTGTCTCAAAGAAAGTACATTCTTGATCTTCTAGAACACATCGGAATGTTAAGTTGTAAGCCTTTAGATACACCTATAGATCATAATAATAAGCTAAGGATAAACTTAGATGGAGTATTGGTTGATGAAAGAAGATATCAGAGGCTTGTTGGCAAGTTGATAGAGACTTGTCTCATACAAGGCCAAAAATTGCATATACTATCGGTGTCGTGAGTTAATTCATGTATGCTCCCTTAGAAGTCACTTAGAATCTGTCATGAGGATACTGAGATATTTGAAGGCCACTCCGGGCATTGGTTTGTCATTCTCTAAAAACGATCACATGCAAGTAGAAGCTTACACTGATGCTAATTATGTTGGATCAATAGCTGACAAGAGATCTACTTCAGGGTATTGCACCTTTGTAGGGCAATTTGGTGACTTGGAGGAGTAAAAAACAACCAATAGTTGCTAGATCAAGTGTTAAGGCTGAATACCAAGCTATGGCCCTAGGTATTTGTGAACTCATGTAGATCAAAACTCTACTAAAAAACATTACAAGTAGACAACGAAGAACCTATGAGGCTATATTGCAACAATAAGGCAACCATAAACATCGCACATAACCCAGTTCAACACAACCGCACTAAACATGTTGAAGTGGATGGACACTTCATCAAAGAAAAGATTGATAACAATCTCATTTGCACTCCTTTTGTTTAATCTAAATTGTAGTTGGTTGATATACTCACTAAAGGAATGTCTAATCCAAGTTTCAACTCAATGACATGAAAGCTAGGAATGAAGAATATCTTTGAACCAACTTGAGGAGTAGTGTGGGAAATCAACAAAATCCCCTGATCTTAGGGCTTGATTAGCTCTAAAGAACCTATATATGGTATATATTAGCTATTAATATAACTAGTAGAATTAATCAATCAATGTACAAATTAGGATACTGTAACAACCAACTATTGACTAGGGTAGCTATAAATTAGTGATTAGAACATCTGTAAATTGGGTGTTTGCCTCTTAGACACTATTATATATTAGTATTATTGTTTAATAAAAAATTAGAGTTCTTTTTCAACCAATACAATCCCTCATCGACTTCAAATAATACCCAAAATGGGTATTTAAACATCAAGTGCCGATGGCTTTTAACAAGCACACAACATGCTAGGTTGGGTAATGCTAGTAGACGAGAAGGATGAGCTCTCTGATGAATCGAGCCTTGAGCCCATTTCAAAATTTCGGCATTCAAAAATCTAAAATGGCTAACTTGGAGCCAATTAACTGGCACGTCACCCCAAATATCAGGAAAAAGTTGCTATATCAGTGATAAATTGGCGATAAATTGCCAATCTCATGCAAATATCGGCCTATCGAAATTTCTCCCCGCACTTATCATGTTAGAGGCTGCCAATAGACAATATTACAAAATTTATCATCATAATATCCCGACACTTTCAACCTGGTTTGAAACATGATTTTTTTTTTTTCTAAAATTAATATTTAGCAACACAATTGTTTATGCATTTCCTTTTATCTAGTCTTATACATTTAGGTAAATTATTATCAAATATTTTTATATTTCAATAATATAGGATTTGCAGTCTATTATGTACATGCCATATGACTTCTATGGGGAACTAATCATAATTGAAGTGATTGACAAGGTTCATCACAGTCAAAGTCGATCATCAGAGATCTAAGAATACCCTTTTCTTTTATTAATTTACTTATATTTTCATCACAAATATGACTGTCATATCATTTAGATAATGACAATCTAAATAGTAACCAACATTTATGTCAACCAAATGAGGAAGCATTAAAAATTCAATCTTAATGATTATGCAACTTCTGATCAATTTTACATAAAAGCAATATTTATAAACAATGTCATAACTGAAGCATAAATAGACATCAAATTATAACTTAAGATTATGTTATTTTCACCTTCTTTTACTAAAAGAATTAATCACAGAGGAAACATAATGTTCACTCAAACACCATATCATATTTTAAATTTTATGGCATGCACTTCCAGTAACATCTTGCTTTACATGCATAGAAAAATATTTATTTACTGGAGGTCAGCATATATAAAAATAAAAATAAAATAAAAAAAGGCAAACATTCTTGTTACAAGCATTCAATGTTGTAAAAGGTGGATGAACTGTGCATAACAATGCCAAACTAAAAACTTAAAAAATGTTTCATACTAGAAACTTAAAAGGAAAAATGAAAGAAGATATACCTTGTGATATATAACAGTCATAATACTAGATCTCAGCTTTAACTTTAGCTTGGAAAGATGAAATGTGTACTGTGTATCAAGAAATGATCTGCACCAGTGGGCCAAACATTTACCAATTTAGTCTATGGCATAAAGAACATTACAATAAAGTGTATATACATACACACACACACACACACACATATAGCATAGAGAAAATTGCAAAAACATTATAATGTTGTGCACTGCACACAAAGTGTCATTGTACAAGCAGGAAAAAGTAGACATATAATAAGTACTACAGTTGAAAAAAAAAAACATATGCTTTTATTCTTGTTAGGTTTTATTGCTCCAAAACCAATCATTTGACACCATTATTTAACAACTAAGATTTTTTGTAGGGCTTCATACTTTGTGCGTCATATGTCATGTTCATGGAATGGGTAAGGATCCATAAGTTACAGTGAGGAGACTGGGGTGCATGGAATGACTAGTACCTTGTAGTTTAAATACTTCTTTACAGTCAGAAATAAAGTTTGGAGTTTTATCCAAAAGATTGTACTATGTCAATTTCTAGCTAATAGAATAATATAGCTCAATCATCAAATTGGTGACATCATGTTGGTATATTAGCGCATTCAGTATGTGTTGAACAGGATCCCCATGAGAGATATCTATGCAATTAATATAAATTGAATAAGCTCTCAATCCTGGGAGGATAGTGAACTCAAGTTACCTATCAGGTTTGCTTTGATTTGCCAAAGAGTGAGATGATACATGATCAATATCTCATGATCTTGGTTAATCTACATAGGATGATCAAAAGATTTTGTCCTCAAAGATCTATTTCTGAAACTTGGTCTATCAAAAGATTTTGTATGGTAATCAAGCCTTTCAATTAGGTACTCAAGAAACATAAATATGAGTGTGGAATAGATTTAAAATGAACATTTCAAAAAATTCTCAAGAAATTTCAGAGCCCAATCTCTCATAGTGAACAGTCAAATAGGAATAGGGAGGAAGATCTTGAGGCTAACGAGATAACAACTAGTTCCCAATCAAGCTTCAACCAAAGCTCTAATTGGAAGTATTTCCTTTCTCTTATTTTGAATCATGTAAATGAAGAGGTAAACATCTAAAATAATTTTGTATTCTAGTTTATCATCATCATTTTTATCTGTCCATTATTATTATTTTCTTTTTTGTGATAGGCAAAATGAGAGAACATATTATAAGCATCTGACCAAAGTACATACAATGTATACAAAAACCGCCAAAAGGCAAAAAAAAAAAGGAGAAAGAAAACAAAAAACAACCTTTCTCTCCTTAACCAATCTACAAGGCCTATCATAGTCATGGGATAATCATCCATATGCACTCTAGCTCAATCCACAAAAATGCACAAAAAGGAAGATTTGACTGTTTGATTCAACAGTTCTCCATCTTTGAAAGATCTCCTATTTCTTTCCTTCCATAACATCTATGACATACACAAAGAAACAGTTCTCCAAGCTTTCTTCCACTTCTTTGTGTCCCCATCCTCTATATCTATATCCTCGAACAATCATTCCTCATTCACTTTAGCTTTGGACAATAAGTATCTTCTTCTCTACACGTTAGCTATTTTATGAAATAATTTAGGGCTTATCCCCCTTTCTTGACCAAATTTCTGTTGAATTCTACCTCCACATAGTTTCTTCTTTTAAGGCCTTGTTACTGAACTCGACTACTGCTAACCTTTTGGCCTAAAATTCTATAACAAAAAAGGCTACTTCTCTCTCCTTGAAGTCTCAAAAAGCAATCTAGTTTAGGGCATCAAATTTCTTAGTAGTAGCATTCCCAAAGACGTCTTTACTCCATATTTTTAAATTCTGTTTGAGAGCCTTCAGCTTTTGCTGCCAATATCAGGCAAAATGAGTCACTCACATTATAACTCATCCACCCGCTCCTCACCTTATCTTTGAAGCTACATATTTTCAAATCTAAAAAGAGATTTTCCCCTCCTCATCCCACCACCATCTAAAATATTGGGAGAGTAATCAAAAATCAGTTTAGGTAAAACACTCTGAATTAAATCATAAAAATGATCCTCTTAATCATCCAACACTAGGAAGTGGTCAAGCCTCAAAGAAGACTGAAAATTCTGACCGCTGCACCAGGTGAATGGCCCGCCATCTACTGTAAGATCTCTCAAGTTTAGGTCCTCTATGATATGTGAAAAGGGCCTCATGTTGGAAGATATTCTAGGACAGTTTCTCGTTTTCGAAAGGAATCTAACCATATTAAAATCCACTCCTAAGCATGTTATCTCAAAGACCTCTTACTGCTGCCAACTCTACCTAGAAACCCTCTTTCTCCACCTTTTGTGCTGACTCATAAACCCCTAAGAATATCCAAACAAAACCATCTTCACAGTTTTTAAAACAAGAAGAAATGTAGAACACTCCAACTTCTGTACCTATCAATTCCAATGTAATGAACTCAGTTTTCTTTATGAATAATATTTTTGATGTGTTCCTTTTTAATCGCCTTCTTATCTATCCTTAGCATGCAACTAAGCATGAGATGTCAAAGTAGGTAACCAAGTATGAGATATTCAAGTATGCAACCAACTATCAGATATGAAAAGCATGCAACCATGCATGAGTTGTCCAAGACATGCAACCAAGCATGAGATGTCAACGTAGATAACCAAGTATGAGATATTGAAGCATGCAACCTAGTATCAGATATGGAAAGCATGCAACCAAGCATAAGGTGTCCAAGACATGCAACCAAGAATAAGGTGTCTAAGGCATGCAACTAAGCATGAGGTGTCCAAAGCATGTAACCAAGCATGAGGTGTCAAAGAAGTATGAAGTGTCCAAGGCATGCAACCAAGCATGAGGTGTCCAAGGGATACAACAAAGCATGAGGTGTCCAATGTATGCAACTGAGCATGAGGTGTCTAAGGCAGGAAACCAAGCATGAGGTGTCCAAGGCAGGCAACCAAGTACGAGATGTCTAAGGCAAGCAACCAAGCATGAGGTGCTGAAATGACATGTCAAAATACTACAAACAAAGGGACACTAAGTCGTCGTGAACAATTGGTACCTAATTATGTTAATTCATGAATTTACTTTACCGGCCAAGTAGCTACAAGGATTAAGGAGGTCATAACATGTCATCGCCATAGAATAAGGAAGACACTAATCTACTTCCTTTGGATGACACCTAGCTACAGCCATGCATCGAGTCACCTATGAGCTCTCGCTTGATTTAGATTCCTATAAATAAGAGCATTTACCTACCAAAAAAGGGAAGAAGAAAATTGTTAAGAAGCTCGTATAAGCTTATTATCATGAAGTAGGATCTTACATCAACGTAACGAAAGAGTTGCTACAATTCTAGTTTGGAATTCTTATTGTGAGTAATCTTATAACGCATGATTTTACTTGGCTTTAGAATTATGTATCTCATGCTTAAAATGTTATACGTATTCATTATTATTTTAAATATCATGAGATATGTTTTGAAAATGTGTTAGTCAAATGCTATGTTTATAATAGATATGTGTTCCTTGTATCCTTGATATATGTATATATAAATAGTTAAGATGATTCGGTGATCATGAAGGGACAGGCACAATTTAGGGAAGCTTTTTCTAAGGAAGCTAGGTTTTAAGTGGGACCATTGTCACCCCTCTAGTCTTTCCTAGGAGCTTACCTAGTACGTACTATTTGTTGGAAGAAAATTCGAATAAAATCGAATCATTCTAATTATGGGAAAATTTTGTATTAAACCAATAGCTGAATAATCAGCTATTATTTGAATGTTATTTGACTTTTTTTATTTTGAATAAATGTTGTTGATTAATAGCAACAAAATCTTAGGAAATATGATTCTATTAGTCCTAGAATTAAGGCTTATGTCACATTCTGCTTTGTATAAATTAGGGTTTGTACTTTTGTTTCATTTTTAATAAGAATTCTGTGAATGCTGATTTTTTCTCCTAATCGGTGACACTATTCATTGAAAATCACTAGTACTATCATTATAATACTTTAGATTATTGTTATGGATGTGATTGTTATATACCTTGGACCTATATCGTGTCGTAGAGATGGAGAGCAATACTGTTACCAATTGACCTTGTGATCTTTTATGCCGAGAGATGAAGGAGCAATGGAACAACTTGTTCTAGAAGTGTGCCAAGAGATGTAGGGGCATTGTGTCCATATGACACCATGTTATATGATATATATAACGTCTATAGATGTATATGTGATATATGCCGATGGAAGAAGGGGCATTATAACATGTGTTTGTTTGATTGGGATGTGCTAAGAGTCTGAGTGGCATCGTAGTCGTGGATTATGCATGTGTTTGTTTAATTATACATTGGGTTGTCCAATGTTGTGTGCCTACTTGGTTGCTATACTAAATATCATCTACATTGAGTTGTTATCTGCATGATGAAACTCCATTTTCTATTTTGGACTGACCATTCTAAAACCTACATTATATTATCATTCATTGAGTTATATTATCAAACAACAAGGCATATAGTCGTTGTTGCCCTCTTCTTTTTGTTCTTTTGGATAAAGCAATGGCATATAGCCATCTTCGTACAATTGTACAAGGTTTGTAAAAGGGCCCTAAGGCCACTTTTGTGTACAAAAAGCTTTACATCTCAAAAGCTTAATGAATATATAGTTTCTTAATTATGTTTCCTTGTGCTACTTTGACACATTATATTTGGTTACAAGTTAATTTCCTTTCATAATATAGCATTCCATCTCAGTCTTTAGACTAGAATGGAGACACTATCTTACGTGGATGACACCTACAAGGGCAGATTGTCACATCCAGTGCCTCATTGTCCCAAAAGACCAAAATGTCTCCTGTCAATTCTCTTTCTTTCACTACCACCCATTCTAAGAATCTTCTCACTTTCCTCAATATCTACACAGACACCACTTGCAACTTGGTTTCATGTAAACAAGCTAGATCGACCCCCTGAGACTTTATCAATGACTTCATTATCTTCCATTTCTCGTCATCATTTTCACCTCTAGCATTCCAAGAACAAAATTTTAGCTTCATTAAGTAGCATGAGCTAGCTCCTAATTACTTCTCACACTACCCCTTTCATTTTCATATGAGCTTGTATAATTAACCAAGCATTCCAACTTCCGAAGCTTTCTCTCAAAACAGGATGTTCAAGTTAACTTCCTCTTCACCCATAGAGACAAAACACCATGCCCTCTCCAAGCCCCCATCTTTTTCCAAAGGGAAATAACTTCATTTTCAAAACCCAAAATAAAACTACTTCGAGCAAATAGTTAGCTCTTTCTCCAATCCCGAATTTAATTGAAAACAAAAATTAGAAATACATTGGATGAAAACTTTGCTATTGTTAAACTTCAAGAAAAATTTATAATATGTTCCGAAAGTGAACCACTTTAAAACAATGAGTGCACCAAGGGTAAAGCACCAAAAATGCCTCTCCAGGTTTATTTTATTTTATTTTTATTAGAAACTCAAAAGATCTTTTCAATTATTTAAAAATATCCAAAAGAATGAGATATCCTTCCATAAAATACAAATTTAGATCAAATCAAGGAAATACATACCATTACATGGATCCATATCATAGAACAAAAGAGAGAAATTACAAAAAGTACAACAACAATCAAAAGATTCAAAACAAACATTAGATAGACTCAAGGAGGCACATAACCTTTCTCAAAGGATAGCAATCCTTTCGCTCCTCTCTTAGCTAGCTCATCCTCCACTTGATTAGCTAAGAGAGGAACCCATCAAATGGAGAATCCAATTCTGTAAGATATTGAAAATTTAGCACAACCACCTATCAAGTCTCCACAAACCTCTCTTTTTTAGCCACCCATTGCATAACAACAACAAAATCCCCCTCCACCGCAAATTGGACAAGCCTAATGCTTTTGCTTGTACAAAACTCACCGAAAGCACTACAACCTCTACTTCAATAGCAAAACCATTATCTATAGGTTTAAAGTATGCTTTGATTACTAAACCTTGATGACCTTTAATCACAGCACCAATCCCAAGTTACCCTTAAGTGCCTAAGTCACATCCATCAAAGTTCAATTTAACTACTCCTTCAATTGGTGCTACCCATGCTTGTGAGGCCTTTCTAACCAACCTTCTTAACTTGCATATAAGCCTCCAATCTAACAATATAAAGCTCTAAGGGGCCTTTGAAGGCCTTGCTAGTATAGGCAAAAAGAGAGGAAGAAGAGTAAAATAAGTCCTAAATTGCATCCACTGTCCTCCTAGTATCTTTAAATATTCTCACATTCCTTTCTAACCAAATTGACTAAATCATACAAAGGCTTGCAATTCCCCACAGAACCTCTCCTTTTGCATGATTTTCAAAGCCTTAGAAGGAAATAGTCATCATCTCCACCATCAAACATGGCGGTACCCAATCTATCCCCAAAAGGCTAAATAGTCTATGCAATAAGTTCAACTATTGAACAATGAAGACAAATATGATCAATTAATTCTCTAATCTCCTTGCACATACTGCACCACTCTAGATTAAGAGCCTTGAAAGGCCTTCGTTCTGAAGCATATCATTGGTAGTAACCCTCTTACTAGCCACCAAAGTTTTTAAAGGCGAAGGCGTAAGGTGAGGCGTTTTTGTGCCCATGAGGCGAGGCGTAAGCCTTTTGGGACCCTCATTTTATAATTAATAAATATTTTACAATATATAAAAAATAAAAATAAAATAGCATAAATTAAAAACATGAAAACAATCCATTAGAATTATAAAAAAACCTGACTAGTTCCATACTTTCACAATAGAAAATAAAGCCAACCATACTAATAGTTCCAAACAACCATAACCAAGTCAGAAAATATCAAATAGAGTTCAACACATATTACTAGAACGTTTCAACTTAAATCATCCTCTCCAATGTCATCATCATCCTCGTCCAATGTATCAATAGTTGGAAAGTTCCCACTATCAAACCCTCCCAACTCATCTAACTCCTCATCTCCATGAATTGGTGTCAAATTCAACTCCTTCCCCTTGCCTTTGCCTCCACTTTTACCTAACATAAAGTATAAATTAGGTCTAAATATAATAAGTTCATTAATAAATTTAACAAAATTTATAACTTAAAATTTTAAGTACTTACTTGCAAATTCATCATGTTTTCTTTTGTTGGAATGTGAAGAAACCATGTTGTCTAATAACGCTTGAGTCTCTTGGTTTTGGGATGACACAATTCTAATGGCATCAACATTAAATAGTTCATTATCTTCAAGCCAACAAAGATCAAGCGGAAGGAGGGGATCTTCTTTCTCCGCAATCCACTCATCATCCGAATCAATCTCATCTACCAAAATCGGATCAACATTTTGTTTCCTTTGTAGACTTCGCTCTCTCAATCTAGTGTTGTACCTCACATACACTAGAGCATTTAACCTCTTATGTTCGAGTCTATTCCTCTTTTTGGTATGAATCTACAAATAATAATAGAAACAAATTTATATATTAAAATTAAATTAAAGTTCTTTAACATTAGAATAAAAATGCATATACTAAATTTTTTTAAAAAGTAGAAATATTACTGATTCAAAAGTGCTCCAATTTCTCTCACATCCTGAAGCACTACAAGTGAGGCTAAGGACTCGAACAACAAACTTCTGCAACTCCGGTGTGGAACCCCCAAAACGCATCCACCAACTCGTAGGACTTCTTAATCTTCGAGAATCAATTGCAATTTGGCTTCCAAATTCACCCATTGCTTGGTCATATGAATCCAACTGAATGTCAGCTTTTAAACGTTCTTGGTAATCCAACATCCTATCCATGCATTCAAATAATCCCTTCCTCACCTCATCCACATTAGAGAACTTATCTTCATAGCGCAATTGCGGATTCAGATAATAACCTGTTGCATATAAAGGCCGATGAAGTTGCGGAGTCCATCTTGCATCTATTTTTCTCCAAATTGGGTCATATTTCCTCTCCATGCCCCCACAATTAAATGCAATTTTCTTCTTGGCTGAGTCCATCAACTCATAAATATAACCCATGGCTGGTCTTTCCTCTGAATCAACCTCTCTTAAGACACTTACTAATGGAATAGTGGTCTTAATAAAAAAAGCAACATGAGGCCAAAAATTTGGATCGAACAATACTGCACTTCGAGCTTTTACACCTTCTACCTTTTTGGCCCATGTACTAGAACACCATTTTTCATCGGAGAACATTGCTATAAGAGCTTGTTTTTGCTTATAAAGACTTTGGACAGTAAGAAATGCAGTAGCGAACCGTGTAATTGCTGGACGAATAAGTTCATGATTTTTTGTAAATGTTCTCATCAAGCTAAGAACCCAAGTATGCCCATATATGAACTTCACCACTTGTCTAACTCGCAAAAGTGTATTAGTATGAACATTTAGCTTCCCAACATCCTCCAACATCAAATCTATGCAATAAGCAGCACAAGGAGTCCACCACAATCTTCTCCTCTTTTCCATAAGCCTCATTCCAGCATTCACATAATTAGATGCATTATCAGTAATAACTTGCACAACATTCTCCTCTCCAATTTCTTCAACCACCTCATCAAGATGCTTGAACATCAATTCTCCATTTTTTATCGTATCAAATGCATCAATTAATTTCAAAAACCATGTGCCAACAAGACTATTTACCAAAAAATTTATAAGACATCGACTCTTTCCATCTATCCAACTATCTGACATAATTGAGCATCCATATTGCTTCCAAGCTTTTTTGTGCTCTTCCATCATGATATTTATATCATTCACCTCTTCTTTCAAAATCCATGTCCTCAATTCATGCATAGATGGAGGCTTAAACCCGTGCCCAAAATTTGCAATTGCATCAACCATAGGAACCCAATAAGGATCATTCACTGTATTAAATGGGCGACCTTTTGAGTATATAAACTGACCAATTTTTCTACACACTTCCTTCCTTTCTTCGAGCTTCCACTTAGAATTCAAAGTACTTTGTCTAGGTTGTGAAATTGTGAATTTATCCATGGGTCCTCTAGGTATAGGTTCCCCACTCCCATTTACACTCCCACTACCACTTCCACTCCGCAATGTCCCCATTGTTTTAGAGAAAGCACTCTCATTTGGACCCACACTAATTTCTTGGAGCAATTCATTTCTTTTTTATTTTTGTTCCTTATAATTGCTCAATGCCTCTTGGCATTCCAATCTAACATCTTCACTGACTTTAGTACATGGTTTCATACCATGATGAGTTCCGGCTAGGTGATGTTTTAGTTAATTCGCCCCTCCCGCGCATCTTTGATTCCAAAACTTACATCGTATATACTTTTCCTCAGAGACTTCAATAACATATTTCCACACAAAATCTTTTCGTGAAGCTTTCAAATCAGAAGAACTCATTCTAAATAATAATAATAACAATAATAATTAAATTTCATTATATAATTGACCTTAAAAATAATTATAAAACATAATTGAGCTATTTTGGCCTCCAAGCGCGCCTCAAGAGCGCCTTTCAAAACACTGCTAGCCACAAGCCATGCGGAATTCTTTACTTTGGAGGGGGCTTTAGATTTCCAAATGAACAAAGTTGGATCGAAAGGAATGGAGGAGTACAAATGTGAGAAAGCTAAGAAGAAGAAATTAACTGAAAACAAGCCTGATGTGGTCAAAAGACGAAACCCTCACATGTGGGTAGGAAGGTGATAGATGCATATGGGCTGCAAAATACATCAATCGAGCTATTTTTTTGCTATAAGAAGTGGTCTAGGACTAACAAAACAAACAAATTTCCTTTTAAATGTAGCAAGTACCATTTCAAATTGATTGGATTAAAATGTTTGTTTAATCCAAAATTTCAATAAAAATGTGAATTTTGAAATATTCTGTAGGAGAAGCAAGGTAATCTATTTCTCACCAGAAACATCTACAAAATAACTAACAAAGTAAATTAAAGGGAAGATGTGGTCATAAATGCAAATCCAATACAACAACAATATAAAGGAAAAAAAAAAAAGAAACCCAGCAACAGTATTATAATCCAATAATAATATTTACTTGAATATAGGTATAAGGCCCATTGCTACTGCAAGAATATAGCCGTCCAAATTCCCAGAACCTGTTAAAAAATAATATTAACAAAAAATATCACATTATATAAGTTCTGAATCAATATTTCACAATGGAGCAATTACGTAAAGCAACATTTGCAAAACACTGATATGGCAATGCCTGTGCTGTAGATATGGATACATCAAATCAACAAGTGAAACAAATTTCAGAACTTTTTTTATCAGAAGAAATTTCATAATTCTCAAGAACCCACTGTACCATTTGCCTGAAGTACATAAAGATAAAATAAATAGATGATACACCAATGCAACCATTCACCAACCAAAATCTTTCCACTAAAGGAATAGAAAGATCTCAATCATGTGTGATGAACATATGAAAGAAGCTGTTAAAGCTAGACTGTGTCGAATTATAAGAAAGATAAAACAGAACGTCAGATGGCAAAACGTATACCAAGAGAGGAAAAATATAATCCTGAATTTTAATACCTCAAAACTCCTCATGATCAATTTAATGACAAGTTAGCTCCTTATTCAGGGATAAGCACATCAGGAATCTGAAATTGTTTTGTTGCTTATGTAAAAACTCAAAATGCAGCACTTCTACAGTACATAGAAAAATCTTTGCAGAACTGATAACAGATGCATACTGAACATTAATAATGTTGAAAAAGTGTTTCAAATTTCTTTTTGTGCCTATTCTAAGTCTTTGATGTTAATATTGTTGAAAAAAAATGTTTTACATTTCCGTTTGCGCCTATTCTAAGGCGGTGTTTGTCTTTTTGTCTTAAATTTATATAGACATTAAATTAAGTCTAAATAATATTTGTTGGTACATTAGGTTATGCAGTTTAAGACTGACAATTTTTTTCCATTCATTCTAGCATTAAGACCTTTCTAGATTGTGTCTTACTCTCCATTAAAGACTCGAGGTTGTTGCTTGATCAACTGAGCCCCGGAAAGGCAAATTAGTGTTTGGTAAGGCATGGTGTGGATCTGGGAAAAATTGCAAAGAAAGCACATTTTATTGCTTAGAAAAAGTGTATATATGTAAGTGTACATTTGGTAAAGAAGGGCAGAAAAATAGGAACCCTTTAGAATCCCTAGAAATCAAGAAACTAAATTTAAAATCTCCTAAAATACAAAGTTTGACTTCTAAACTAATTCAAAGCTGCAACTCCTAAAGATCCTCAAGTTGGTTCAAAGATGTCTAACATGCCCAGTTTGTCAATTAAGGGAGAATAGATGTTAGAAGGTAAGGCCTTAGTGAACACATCTGCCAGTTGTGACTTGGAGGCTGCGAACAGTGTGCAAATCACCCCTTCGTCGATCTTCTCCTTGATGAAGTGTCGATCAATCTCAATATGCTTTGTCCTATATGTTGCACTGGATTATGTGCAATACTTATTGTTGCCTTGTTGTCACGATACAATCTCATAAGTTCATCCACTTTTACATGTAGTTCTTTCAAAAGAGTGTTGAGCCACGTTAACTCACAAATCCGAAGAGCCAAATGTTTAAATTCTGCTTCTGCACTGGAGCAAGAGACCACTTGCAATTTTTTACTCCTCCATGTAACCAAATTTCAAGCAACTAGAGTACAGTAGCATGATGTAGAACGTCCGTCTGTGAATAAACCACCCCAATCAACATCGATATAGGTTTCAACACTACAATGTTCGTGTTTCTCAAATAGAAGACCTTTTCTTGGAGTATGTTTCAAGTACCTGAGAATGTAAGTCACTGTTTTCATATGACACTTCATTGGAGCGTGCATGAATTGACTAACTAGACCAACGACATAAGCTATTTCAGGTCAAGTATAAGACAAATAAATAAGTTTTCTAACCAATCGTTGATATCGTCCCTTGTCTACAGGTGTTCCCAAGGGGTTAGCGCCCAAATTACGATTAGGATTGATGGATGTAGTTTCAAGTTTGCATCCCAACATTCCAACCTTGTTTAACAAGTTGAGTATGTATTTTCATTGTGACACATAGATACCTTTCTTTGATCTTGCCACCTCAATGCCAAGGAAACACCTCAAACTGCTTGAGTCTTTGATCTTGAATTCTTTGGCAAGTTTTAACTTGATCATTTTCATCTCCTCAACATCATTCCCTGTCAAGATAACGTCATCCACATACACGATTAAGGTTGTTAGTTTTCCTTATGGCTTGCTTTTTATAAAGAGAATATGATCACTGTGAAAAGATGGGAATTTTATTGATTAATTTACAAACGTACAAGGGAAAATATATAGGCTAACAACAATCAACTAAATCCTTACAAAATTGGGATATTGATTGTTAGAAAAGATAGAAAACAATTCCTATAAATCAAGGATAAGGCTAACTAATTAAATCAAATATTTACAACTTTCCTAATTAATCTCAACCATCTTATTCACAAGATTCCAACCTGGTCTAGTCAACTTTGACACTCCCCCTCAAGCTAGCGAGTGGATATCATCCATTCCCAGCTTGCCAACAATAGTCCGAAAGATTGAGTCATTTAATCCTTTGGTTAGCACATCAGCAACTTGATTGCTAGTAGATACAAATAACGTACAGATCAATCCACTATCCAATTTCTCTTTTATGAAATGTCTATCAACTTTGATGTGTTTGGTCCGATCATGTTGTACAGGATTGTGTGCAATGTTGATTGATGATTTTTTATCACAATAAAGTTTCATAGGTCCTTCCCATGCAACCTTTAGATCTTCTAAAATAATTTTTAGCCACAGAAATTCACAAACTCCTAATGCCATTGCCCTAAATTCAGCATCTGCACTTGACTTTGCAACTATGTTTTGTTTTTTGGTTCTCCAAGTTACAAGGTTTCCACCAAGAAAAGTACAATAGTCTAATGTTGATCTTCTATCATCAATAGATTCATAGTCTGCATCTGTTTAGGCTTTTAGAGTTAACTTTTCTCCTTTCTTGAATAATTTTCCTCTCACCAAACTTCCTTGAGATACTGTAAAATCCGATGTGCTACTTGGAGATGGACCTTCTTGGGATTATGCATAAATGGACTCACCACTCCTACTGCATAGGCCATGTCTGATCTTGTATGTGGGAGATAAATCAATCTACCAACTAGCCTTTGATAGGACTCTCTATCCACCATTGTATCTTCAGTAGCTTCACAAAGCTTGTGATTTTGCTCAATAGGAGTTTCCACTGGTTTACACCCAAGTTTCCACGTCTCACTTAGCAAATTCAGCTCGTACTTTTGTTGAGATATAAAAATCCCATGCTGAAAGTGAGCAACTTCAATGCCAAGAAAGTATTTCAACTTGTCAAGTTCCTTTATTTCAAATTCTTGAACTACACATTTTCTCAAAGCTTCTCTACCTTCCAAGTCATCTCCTGTTACAATTAAATAATCTACATAAACTAACAAGGCTATAATTCCCCTTGAAGCCAAATGTTTAACAAACAATGTGTGATCACCTTGACTTTGCTTATATCCCATAGCTTTCATAACTTTGGAAAATCTACCAAACCAAACTCTAGGGGATTGTTTTATCCCATAAAGCCTTTTTTTCAATTTACACACCTTGTTACTTTCTGACTCAAAACCTGGAGGAACTTCCATGTAGATTTCTTCATCAAGATTGCCATGTAAGAAGGTGCTCTTAACATCATATTGTAGCATACTCCACCCACAGTTGGTAGCTAGAGACAACAAAACCCTCACAATGTTCATCTTAGTAACCGGTGCAAAGGTTTTAAGATAATCTATTTCCTAGGTTTGAGTATACTCTTTAGCCACCAACCTAGCCTTAAATCGTTCAATTAACCCATCTGCCTTATACTTCACGGTAAAGGCCCATTTACATCCCAATGGGCTTTTTTCCTTAGGTAGCTCAACCAATTCCCATGTTTTTTTTTTTCAAGAGCCTCCATCTCAACTCTCATGGCTTCTTTCCACTCTTTATGAACCAATGCTTCAAAAACTGTTTTTGCGATGGTTATAGTGTTTAGATGAGTAAGAAAGCTTTTATAACTATCAGAAAACTTCTCATAAGACACAAAGTGAGATAATGAGTATAAAGGATATTGCATCATATTTCCATGTAAGAAGGCGCTCTTAACATCATATTGTTGCATACTCTACCCATGCTTGGCAGCTAGAGACAACAAAATCCTCACAGTGTTCATCTTGGCAACTGGTGCCAAAGTTTTTAAAGGCGAAAGCGTAAGGCGAGGCGTTTTTGTGTTCGTGAGGCGAGGCGTAAGCCTCGCGGCGTTGAGGCGTAAGCTTTTTGAGCCTTACATTATATAATTAATTAATATTTTAAAATATATAAAATAAAATAGCATAAATAAAAACATGAAAACAATTCATTAGAATCATAAAAAAAACATACTAGTTCCCTACTTTCACAAAAAACCATAACAAATTCATAAAATAGATTATAGATTCAACTATACTAATAGTTTCAAACTTTAACAAAAAGCCATAACTAAGTCATGAAATAGAAAATAGAGTCAACCATAATAATAGTTCTAAACTTTTACAAAAAATCCATAACTAAGTCATGAAATAACAACTAGAGTAAATTGTTTCAACTTAAATCCTCCTCTCCAAGGTCATCATCATCCTCATCCAATGTATCAATAGTAGGAAAATGTCCACTATCATGTATCCCCATTTCATCTAAATCTTCATCTTCATTAATTGGTGTCAAATTCAATTCATTCTCTTTGCCTTTGCCTCCACTTGTACCTAGCATAAAGTATTAATTATGTGTAAATATTAAAAGTTTTTTTTTATTAAATTTAATCAAATTTATGATTTCAATTTTTGAGTACTTACTTGGTACTTCATTATGTTTCCTTTTGTAGGAATGTGAAGAAACCATATAATCCGATGATGCTTGCGTCTCTTGGGAGTTGGATGACACAACTCTAATGGCATCAACATTGAATAATTCATTATCTTGAAGCCAACAAAGATCAAGGGGGAGGAGGGGATCATCTTTCTCCGCAATCCATTCATCATCGGAATCAATCTCCTCTACCAAGATTGGATCAACATTTTGTTTCCTTTGTAGACTTCGCTCTCTCAATCTAGTGTTGTACCTTACATACACTAGAGCATTCAACCTTTGATGTTCAAGTCTATTTCTTTTTTTTTGTATGGATCTACAAATAATAAAAGAAACAATTTTATGTGTTAAAATGAAATAAAGTTCTCTAACATTGAAATAGAAATATATGTATAAAAATTTACAAAAATAGAAGTATTACCGATTCAAATGTGCTCCAATTTCTTTCACATCCCGAAGCACTACAAGTAAGGCTAAGGACTCGAATAGCAAACTTTTGCAACTCCGGTGTTAAACCCCCAAAACGCATCCACCAACTTGTAGGACTTCTTAATGTTCGAGAATCAATTGCAATACGACTCCCAAATTCACCCATTGCTTGGTCATATAAGTCCAACTGAATGTCAGCTTTTAAACGTTCTTGATAATCCAACATCCTATCCATGCATTCAAATAATCCCTTCCTCACCTCATCAACATTAGAGAACTTATCTCCATACCACAATTGAGGATTAAGATAATAGCCTGCTGCATGTAAAGGTCGATGAAGTTGCGGAGTCCATCTTGCATCAATTTTTCTCCAAATTGGGCCATATTTTCTCTCCATGCCCCGACAATTAAATGCAATCTTCTCCTTAGCTGAATCCATCAACTCATAAATATAACCCATGGCTGGTCTTTCCTCTAAATCAACCTCTCTCAAGACACTAACTAATGGAACAGTGGTCTTTATGCAAAAAGCAACATGAGGCCAAAAATTTGGATCAAACAACACTGTACTTCGAGTTTTCACACCTTCTACCTTTTTAGCCCATGTGCTTGAACACCATTTTTCTGAGGAGAACATTGCTATAAGAGCTTGCTTTTGCTTATAAAGACTTTGGACAGTAAGAAATGCAGTAGCAAACCGTGTAATTGCTGGACGAATAAGTTCATGATTTTTTGTAAATGTTCTCATCAAGCTAAGAACCCAAGTATGCCCATATATAAACTTCACAACTTGCCTAGCTCGAGAAAGTGTAGTAGCATGAACATTTAGCTTTCCAATATCCTCCAACATCAAATCAATGCAATGAGCAGCACAAGGAGTCCACCACAATATACTCCTTTTTTCCATAAGCCTCATTCCAACATTCACATAATTAGAGGCATTATCAGTGATGACTTGCACAACATTCTCGTCTCCAATTTCTTCAACCACCTCATCAAGATATTTGAACATCGATTCCCCATTTTTTATTGTATCAGAAGCATCAATTGATTTCATAAACCAAGTGCCAGCAGGACTATTCACCAAAAAATTGATAAGACACCTACTTTTTCCATCTGTCCAACCATCTGACATAATTGAACATCCATATTGTTTCCAAGCTTTTTTGTGATCTTCCATAATGATACTTAGGTCATTCACCTCTTCTTTAAGAATCCATGTCCTCAATTCATGCATAGATGGAGGCTTAAACCCGGGCCCAAAGTTTGCAACAGCATCTATCATAGGAAACCAATAAGGATCATTCACAGTGTTGAATGGGAGACCTTTTGAATACATAAACCTACCAATTTTTCTACACACTTCCTTCCTTTCTTCTTGCTTCCACTTTGAATTCAAAGTACTTTGTCTAGGTTGTGAAGTGGTAAATTTATCCATGGGTCCCCTAGGAATAGGTTCCCCACTCCCACTTACACTCCCACTCCCACTCCCTAATGTCCCTATTGTTTTAGACAAGGCACTTTCATGCATTGAAGTTGGACCCATACCAATTTCTTGGAGCAATTCATTTCTCTTCGTTTTTTGATCCTTAAAATTAGCCAATGCCTCTTTACATTCCAATCTAGCATCTTCACTAACTTTGTTGCATGGTTTCATACCATGATGAGTTCCGACTAAGTGATGCTTTAGTCTATTCACCCCTCCCGTACATCTTTGATTGCAAAATTTACATCTTAAATATTGCTCTCCAGAAACTTCAATCACATACTTTCACACAAAATCCTTTCTTGAATTTTTCGAATCGGAGGAACTCATTCTAAAAAAAATCACCAATAATAATATTCAAATTTCCATATAACAATATAATTGACTAAAAAATAATAACAAAGCACAATTGAAAGAAATTTAAAAATGAAATAAAAAATTTAATTGGTTTAAATTAAAAAAAAAAACCAATTTTTTTTTAAAGGAGTTCAAAAATTATACACATAAATTTTAATTGGAATTTAATAATGAAATAAAGAAAATTGAGGTGAGAATTAAAATTAAACCAGAAATAAAAAATTCAAAATTCACAAATAATTATCTTTTATATAATTTTAATTATATTTGTTTATTGATACTATAAGCAAACATATAAAAAACTTCAAAAAAAAATCTTATTAACAAAAGGCACATCTGATTTGATAATTTAAAAAATAATAATAATAATAATAATAAATAAATAAAAAGAAAAAAAAAGATGAAAAACCTACTGGGAGAGAGAGAAAAGTGTGGACAGGAAGTGTGGGCTGTGAGCCTGTGAGAGAATTTAAATGCTGTGAGAGAGAGAAAAAAGGGTTTAAAACTTAAATAGATATACAACACATCTGATTTGATAAAATAAAATAAAAAAAAAATTGAATGAAGAGTTGTCGCCCGTGTGGATTGCAGAGAGCGAAACGAAGAGGGAGAAACCATGGAAGAGGGAGTTCGCAACATCCCTGGAGAAGAGAGGGATTGCCGCCGGAGAAGATCGCTGCGATTGGTAGCCGCCGAGGGTGAGCACTCCGTCGCCGCTTGACTGGAAGAGGTAGGGTTTCGTTTTGGGTTTGTTTTTAGTCGGGACTGGGGTTTTAGGGATTACTTAGGGTTTTTTTTAAAATCTCTGTTCATTGCCACATCAGATCCGACGAAGCGTACGCCTCACCGGAAAAGCGTGAAAGGCGCGATCAAAGCGCGCCTCAATCACGCCTCACCGGAAAAGCATACGCCTTTCAGGTGTTTCGCTTTATTTTTAACACCTCAACGCGTTTTCGTTGCGCCTCGCCTCAAGGCGCGCCCCACAAACGCCTTTAAAAACATTGACTGGTGCAAAGGTTTTAAGATAATTTATTCCATAGGTTTGAGTATACCCTTTAGCCACCAACCTAGCCTTAAATAGTTCAATTGACCCATTTGCCTTATACTTCACGGTAAAGACCCATCTACATCCCACCTGTTTTTTTTCCTTAGGTAGCTCAACCAATTCCCATGTTTTATGTTTTCAAGAGCCTCCATCTCAACTCTAATGGCTTCTTTCCACTCTTTATGACCCAATGCTTCAAAAATTGTTTTTGGGATGGTTATAGTATTTAGATGAGTAAGAAAGCTTTTATGACTACCAGATAACTTCTCATAAGACACAAAGTGAGATAATGGGTATAAAGGATGTTGGGTACACTTTCTCACACCCTTCCTAATAGCAATAGGAAGACCATAATCATCTCCAAGCTTGGGATCATAGACATCACTTTCATAAGCTTTTGAGTAAAAAATTACCTCAATACCATCAGCTCCATCATCAGCACCAAGGTTTGGTTCAGATTCTAGGATCTGCATAGGTTGAATAGTGGATTCTCTCCTCCTTGAATAGACCTATAATGGGTGAGTAGCACTCTGAATATGTTTGTCCTTTCCCATAGAACTTGGAGTGACCGGAGCTGTTTGATTATAAGATGGTGGCTCATTTGGTGACAATGTTGGTGAAGGCAAAGATGATCATGAAGATAAGGAGTGAAAGATCAAGTAAAATCAAATTTTTATCCTTATCTTCCATGAAAGATGTCTCCCCCTGAAGATAAGGTTTGACAAAATAACTTTCATGTTCAACAAATGTAACATCAGTAGATACATGGAATTTTTTTGTAGGAGGATGATAACTTTTATATCTCTTTTGTGTGGATGAATACCCAACAAAGCTACACTTTTGAGCTCTTAAATCAAATTTACTCCTATGATGTGAATGAATATGAACGAATGAGAGAACCAAATATTCTAGGAGTGAGGTGGTTTGTGGTTTTGAAATCAAGAAAGAATTTTGAAAAAAGTTGCATAGGAGTTTTGTGATCAAGGACTTGAGAAGATAAACTATTTATAAGATGAGTAGCAGTTAAAACAGCTTATCCACAATAATTTTTTGGAACATTGTTTTGAAAGAAAAGGGCACGAGTAATTACTAAAAGATGACCATTCTTCTTTTCTACCACCCCATTTTCTTGTGGTACATTAACACATGAACAATCGTGAATTATTCCTTTTTCTTGAAAAAATGATGACAAGGTTTGATTAAACTAGTCCCTAGCATTATCTAATCAAGCCCTAGTAAGTTCTAACCCAAATTGATTTTTAGTCATGTGAAAAAATGTTTAGAAGGTAGAGCTAACATCAGATTTTTGTTTTAACAAAAAAACCCATGACACACGAGTACAATCATCAATAAACAAAACAAACCAAAGAATTCTAGAAACATTTTGGAACCATAGAAGGTCCCCAAACATCAATATGGATAAGAGTGAAAGGAGATGACATTCTTTTATTACTTATTGGAAAAGAAGTGTGTATGTGTTTTGCAAGCTCACAAAGATTACAATGAAATATCCTCATATTAATCTCTTTAAAAAAAATCTAGAAATATAATTTTAAGAACATTGAACAATGGATGACCAAGACGAAGATGATACAACCAAATTTTGTTTTTATTTGAAAGAGATGACTTAGAAAGGAATGAAAAAGGAAAATTGTTCCTAGTGCTATTTTGCCCACTGGATTCAAGGTAGTAAAGTCCATTCCTCTCTCTAGCAAGTCCAATCATCTTCCCCATACCTTGGTCCTGAAATTCACAATGTGTAGAAGAAAATGTCACTATACAATTCAAATCCTTTGTTAGTTTATGAACTGAAACCAGGTTTACGGACAACTTAGGCACATGCAAAACATTCTTTAAAACAAATTTCAAATTGATAACAACATCTCCCCAACCAGCAACTGTAATCACAGTACCATCTGCTGTAGATATCTTTTTATTACTAGGGCAAGGATTGTAAGAGACAAAATCATAAGAAGACTTAGTCATATGATATTTGGCCCCGGAATCAATTATCCAAGATCCTATTGTAGGCATATTCGACACTGAGAGTAAAGGATTGAGGTCTATTACTTGAAAAAGCAAAGGAACAAGTACTTGAACCTGTGGGTTTCTCTAAAGTTCCCAAAAAAATTTTCAGCTTTTCAATCTCCTCTATTAAACTCATCTTGGTCCAAAAAGGAGTTTTTTTCTTCCCCTAGTTGCATTCTGATTACATGTGATTGTCCTTGTCCCTTTTCTGGTCCATTTTTTGTCATCCAGTTTCTGCTATTTGTTTGGGCATTTTGAAAGTTTGAGGGCTTACCATGAAGTTTCCAACATTTTTCCCTAGTGTGTCATGGCTTTTTGCAATAAGTGCACACCACTGGATCTTTGTTTCCAGCCTCGGACACCTTTGACAAGCCACTTTCATTTGTCACTCCACTAGAATGGGTGCTCAGCTGGTGATCTGCTCCTCCACTCCTTGCATTAGCACCTCTTACCACCATAGCAAAACTGTCCACTAGTTGAGGTTCTAACATGACCCCCCTTCTACTTTCCTCTCCAATAGTTTCATTCAATGATGGAAGGTCTTCTTTTCCAAGAACTTGGACTCTTAACAGCGTCAAATTCAGCATTTAATCCAGCAAGAAAAGTGTAAATTCTGTCTTTCTCCACAAATCTCTTAAGAATGGCAGCATCTTCACTACATTTCATCTCTATACATTGATAATGATCCAATTCTTGCCACAAGTTTTGCAAGATATTGGAGAATTTGATAATAGAGTGATTACCCTGTTTAGTAGTCAAGATTCTGGTATTGTAGATTTGGGCAGCATCACAAACCTTTGAATATGTTTGTCTACACATGCCCCAAATATCCATTGTTGTCTCCAAGAACATGTAGGCATCACTTACTTCAAGCATCATCAAATTCCATAACCATGACATTACCATAGAATTAGCTTCATCCTAGGTGTCGAACTTTGGATCCCTAAGTTTCGAACCCTTGCCAAGGAGATGACTCAATTTGCCCTTCCCTTTTAGAAAGGTTCGGGACAAATTGAGACCACTTCAAGTAGTTTTTTTCATTTAACCGATAACTTGGTTGAATATTCTGCAAATCTCCAACTAAACCATGCTTGGTGTCTCTATCACTTGAATCTCGAACCTATTAGACACCTTAGTTGCATCAAACATGATGATGTGTGAGGGAAAAGGGAAGAAAAATATCTGGATAATGAAGGTCAAAAAATATAAGACAAACAAGAGAGTTTTTGAGCTGAAAGAAAAACTTTGCAATTGGCAATGAAGGCCATAATAGATAGATAATATATGACTTCAAGGTACTCTGTTTTGCATCAAAAAACTGAGGAAGATTAAGCACTGTAGCAGTTTCAATGAATGAGACAGCAAACACTCAGAGAAAAAAAAATATTCAGCAATGAAGGCTGAAAAGAAAATATCCCAAGGAGCCAAATTTGGCTCTGATACCATATGAAAAGATAGGAATTTTATTGATTAATTTACAAACATACAAGGGAAAATATATAGGCTAACAACAGTCAATTAAATCCCTATAAAACTGGGATATTGATCCCTAGAAAAGATAGAAAACAATCCCTATAAATCAGGGATAAGGCTAACTAATTAAATCAAATATTTACAACTTTCCTAATTAATCTCAACCACCTTATTTACAAGATTCCAGCCTGTCCTAGTCAACTTTGACAATCACCTTGGCTTTGTCGGAAGCCAAATTGAATAATTGACCTATTAAATCTTTCAAACCAAGCTCCAGGTAGTTGCTTCAAGCTATAGAAAGATTTCGTAAGTTTTCACACTTTACCAATGCCAAAGTATTTTTCGAAACCAGGAGGAGCATCCATAAACACTTCTTCTAGATTTCCATGGAGGAACGAATTCTTCACATCTAACTACTACAAGAGTTAGTCATTATTAGTTGCTAGTGACAACAAGACTCAAATGAAATTGATTTTTGGGCAACTGGAGTGAATGTTTCCTAATAGTCAATCCCATAACTTTGTATGTATCTCTTCACGAGTAGACGTGTTTTGTATCTCTCTATAGTGCTATCAGACTTGTATGTGATTGTAACACTCACTTGCACCCAAGGATTGAAATGTTGGTTTTTTTTGCCCAAATATCGGCGAAATATCATATATCGGTGGGGCCCGAAACGATATTGGGCACCGATTATTGATCGATAGAAATTTCAAGAAAATTTCGGAAAATTTGTCGAAATATCGGCAAAATATTGGTTCAAAAGCAATATATTAACTAAAAAATCAAGCGTGGGGTGACGTGCGGCGGCAATGGATAAGAGCACAAAAAATCGTCGATTTATCGATGATTTTTCGAAAAAATTGGCGATTTTTTGAAAGTTTTTTTTTTTTTTTTTTTAATAATATATCCATTTTTAAATTATTTATTTTTAATATATATTTTATTTTAAATTTATATTATCATTTTATTTTATATTATCCTTTTATTTTTAACTATTTTTTATATTTATCTCATTAATCCTATTTTTAAAAATTACTATCACTTCACTCTTAATTTTTTTTTATTTATCCTTTTAATTTTAAATGTTTTTATTGTAAAATATTAAAAATATAATTTTACTCAAAATTTGCTACAATATAAAAAAATTTAATGAAGTCCTAATATTTTATAAATTAAAATTAATTTGATAAAATAATATTAATTATTTAAATAAATTAATATTAATAGAAAAAAATTGTTGCAACATATTTGTGATAAAATTTTAGAAATTAAATCTCAAATAAAATATTATATATAAATCAATTTAATTTTTTATTTAAAATGTTATAAAACATGTTTTAATAAAAGTATTTTTAAATTTTTTTAAATAAATGAATATAAATATATTAAACGAATTTAAACTAATTTTTTTATAAAAATTTGATAAATATTATCTTTAATCGTACTTATATCAATTATACTTACAAAATAACTTTAACATTATATTTTTGTTTATTTTATCATTTTTTGGAGTTTTTTCAAACATTCCCATGAATTTTGAATAATTTTTGTTTTATCGATATTTTTGTCAAAATATCCACCGATATTTCTACTATGTCGGTAAAATCCAAGTACTGATATATTCGTGTTTACTGATATTTCAAACCTTGCTTACAACCCACAGTATTCTTCCCTTTGGGTAAGTCTACCACTTCTCGAGTGTTGTTCTTCCTCAGCACTTTGATTTCTTCATTGATGGCCTCTTTCCACTTTGGATCTTTCAAAGCTTCTTCAACATTTGTCAGGATAGTCTCTTTTGACAAGCTTGCTACAAAAGTTTTTAAAGTCTTTAATGCATAAGCTTTTTTATTATTCTTTAACTTGTGAAAAAAAAAGGGAAATAAATAGGCTCTTGCTCTAAGTGATCAACAAGGACTTCTCCTAAAACTAGGGATATAGATAACTCTAAAGAATAATCCAAAACAAAAAAATAAAAGAGTCCTAATCCTAATTGCAAGCTGACCTTATTTATTTTGAATGCCTAACGGATAAAGTACTAACTAATAGACAAGAGAAAAACTCATAATTATCTAACTAACAGATAAGATAAAAAAACTCATAATTATCTACACTCCTCAAGTTGGGCAAAAATTATTCAGCATGCCCAGCTTGCCAACCATATACTCGAAGCTGCTTCTAGACAAGCCTTTTGTTAAAACATCCGCAACTTGCTCTTTTGTAGGCACGTAAGAAATGTCTAAGACTCCACTCTCGATCTTCTCCTTAATAAAATGTCGATCAACTTCAACATGTTTGGTTCTATCGTGGTGAACCGGATTTCATGAAATTTCTAAAGTTGCCTTGTTGTCACTAAAAAACTGCATTGGCTGGTGTACTCCTATTTTCAGCTCTTCCAACATTCGTTTAATCCACAAACCTTCACAGATTCCGTGAGCAATTGCACGAAACTCGGCTTTAGCACTACTTCTAGCCACCACACTTTGCTTTTTACTTCTCCACGTTACTAAATTTCCCCAAACCTAGGAACAATAGTTGAATGTCGATAACTTTCTGACCCTGCCCAATCAGCATCTGTGTAAATTTTGACTCCTCTTTCTTCATTTTTTTCTAAAAAGCAGCCCCTTACTAGAAGTAGTTTTGAGATATCTCAGGATCCTGTACACCTCCTCCATATGATCTTTAGTGGGCAAATGCATATGTTGACTAACACGACTGACTGCAAAGGCAATGTCTGGGTGAGTATGAAACAAATAAATCAGCTTACCAACCAGGGTTTCCCACCCCCCCCCCCCCCCCCCCCTCTTGTCGATTGGCATTTTCTCATCTAAATTTCCGTCCCTCTTGTTAACTTCCATAGGTGTATCAATCGGTTTGTAGCCTAGCATCCTGGTTTCTTCAAGAAGATCTAGTGTGTATTTTTGTTGACACACAACAATTCCCTGTGTGGTTCTCACCATTTCCATTCCTAAGAAATACCTCAAGAAGCCAAGGTCTTTAACTTCAAACTCATTTGCCAAAACTCCCTTCAACTTCTCCATTCTGTTTATGTCATCTCCTATAAGTATAATATCATCTACATACACGATTAGTATAGAAATTTTTCCATCAACTAAATGTTTGTAGAACATAGTGTGATCAACATGTCCTTGACTATATCCATGTCTTCTTAGCACTTGGGAGAACCTTCCGAACCAAGCCCTTGGGGACTACTTTAGACCATAAAGAGATTTGTTTAACTTACACACCTTTTTGTCACCTTGGTCATCAAAGAATCTGAGTGGAAGTTCCATATACACTTCCTCAACAAGCTCTCCGTTCAAGAAGGCATTCTTGATATTAAGTTGATAAGTGGCCAATTAAAGTTAATTGCCAAAGAAAGAAGGATCCTTATTGAATTTAGTTTTGCTGCTGGAGCAAATGTTTCAGAATAATCAATTCCGAAAGTGTGGGTGAATCCTTTCTCTACAAGCCTAACACAAATCTTTCAACTTTCCATTCCGAGTTATATTTCATTGTAAATACCCATTTTCAGCCCACTGGATGTTTACCACCTGGTAAATCAACAATTTTCCATGTATTATTTTTCTGCAAGGCTTTCATTTCCTCCATAACAGCTTCCCTCCATTTTGGGTTTTTCAAGGCTTCATGTATATTCCTTAGCATTATTTGTTCAGAGGAAATATGGGTAACAAATGCTTGAAATGAGGTTGACAGCCTGTGGTATGAAACAAAGTTTGAGATTGGGTGTTGGGTACACGATCTTACTCCCTTTCGAAGCGCTATTGGCTTGTTTAAGTTGTCACTTGTTTCCTCACAAGTTTCACCTTGAACATCAAGTTGACTGTTGGTGTCAGATTCTGGTTCTATCTCCAGTTCAGACTTTTGGCAAGTTTCACCTTGAACATCAAGTGGACTGTTGCTGTCAGATTTTGGTTCAATCTCCAGTTCAGACTTTTGGTCAACTCATGATGTGTTGAGCTCTATTTGTTAAGAAGGCTGCCGTTGAGAATAGACACGGAGCTGTTGTTTTGGTGGTTCTGCAAGTAGTGAATTAGTATCTTCCCCTGTAACAGAATTTTCAAGTATTAATGGCACTCTAGATTCAGTTATGATGGGTGATTCAGGTAGTAATGGTGGCAGTTGCTCGGCTGGTGGGCTATTTGGCAATTGAGCTGATGATGTTTTCAGAAGCAATCTTTACTCATATTCTCCCCCTAAAGAGTGGTGATGGGAAAGTATGGTTTTTTTTCAAAAAATTTGACATCCATGGTGATAAAAAGCTTACCCGAAATAGGATCAAAACACTTGTACCCATGTTTAATGGATGAGTAACCCAGGAAAACACATTTAATGGCACAAGGCTCAAGCTTAAACCTACCAGGGGCTGTGTAGTGAAGAATTGAGGTACAACCAAAGATTTTAAAGGGTAAGTTCTGATGAAGCCGAGAGTTAGGGTAGGATTGAAGCAGTGTGCCTAAGGGTGTTTTCATTTTAAATATCCTAGAGGGCATTCAGTTGATTAAGAAGGCTGCAGTTAAGATAGTTTCACCCTAAAAACGTTTTGGCATGTGGGTAGTAAACATGAGAGATTGAGCTACTTCTAAGAGGTGGTGGTTTTTTCTTTCGACAATGTCGTTTTGTTGATGGGTGCCAACACATGAGCTTTGGTGTATGATTCCATGGTCTTTTAGGTAAGGTCCAAGGATGGAATTAAAATACTCTGTTCCATTATCAGTTCTGAGGATTTGAATGTCGGTTTGAAATTGACTTTGGATCATAGAATGAAACTCTTTAAAAATTTGGGTTGTTTCTGATTTTTCTTTTAACTGGTAGATCCAACAAATTCGTGTGTAATCATCTACAAAAGATATGAACCACTTAGTATTGGTTAAGTTTAGAACTCGCGAGGGACCCCAAATGTTGCTATGTATCAAGGAAAAAGGTAGTGAGGCTTTATACGGTCGTGGTGGGTAGGTATTTTTATGGCTTTTTGCAATTTGGCATATTTCACATTGAAAATCAAAAACATTTTTATTACCAAATAGGGCTGGAAACAAAGATTTTAAGTACAAGAAATTAGGGTGGCCTAACCTAAAGTGCGATAACATTATTTCATCATTACTAGAAAAAGAACCTAACTCACTACTTGCAGCATTAGCTTGTCCATTCTCCATGGCTGAATCCTCATAATAATAGAGTCTGTCACATTCCCGAGCTTTCCCAATCGTCCTCCCTGAAGATAGATTCTGAAACTCACAACAAGAAGCGAAGAACTTAGCAGTGCAATTCAAGTCCTTGGTTAACTTTCTGACTGACAAAAAATTGCATGATAAATTTGGTACATAAAGCACAGAATTCAGTTCTAATGAATCTGAAAAAGAAACAATCCCCTTTCTTGCCACTGGGGATAGTGTACCATCTATCTTAATTCTCTGACCATCATTACATGGTATACAGGATGAAAACACTTTAGTGGTTCCTGTCATATGATCTGATGGTCCAAAATCCACAATCCACACCATTCCTTTTGTATGTGCACCATTAAGAGCAGTAAGAAAGGTACCTTTCTGAGCTACTGAACATGATCCTATATTAGAATCCCCATTCGTTCCGGTTAATGAGGATTGATTGAGAAGTTTGTACAACTGCTCAATTTGTTCCTTGTTAAGACGAATGGCAGCACTTTCAGATCCTTCTGATTTGTTGAAGTTAATATTCAGGTCACTAGTTGAGGTTTGGGCTTGGAATCCTCTACCTTCCGATTGTCTCCTTGGTGTCCAGTTTGCTAGCTTTCCGTGAATTTTCCAGCAACTGTTACGAGTATGCCCAATACGGTTGCAATGGTCGCACCACAGGCGTTTCCGTTGCTCTCCATTGCTTCTGTTCACTGGTACACCGTGTGAGACAAGGGCAGAGCCATCAACCAGCCCTTGATTGTTGTTTTTATCTCCAAATATGACTCGTTTTTTATCCTCCTCTCTTCTTACCTCAGCAAAGGCATCGTCAATTGATGGGAATGGCGATCTGCTCAGTATCCGTTCACGGACTTCATCAAGCTCCCCATTAAAGCCTGCAAGGAACTCAAAGACACGCTCCTTCTCAATCATTCGCTTCATTTTCAGGCAACAATCTTCACATCCCAAATCAGATCCATAAAATAAATCTAACTCCTGCCAAATATTTTGTAATTTAGTGTTATATTGATTAACACTCATTGTTCCCTGCTTCATCTCTTTTATTCTTGTTTTTAAATCAAAAAACTGTGCTACATTGTCCATATCCGAGTATTTTTTTCTTGTCGAGTCCCAGATTGCCTTCGCGGATGAGAGAAATATGAAAATCTGACCAATCTTCGACTCCATCAAATTTATCAGTCACACCATTACGATTGAGTTATCTGCTACCCATGACAAATAAGTCAGATCTGTTTTGTTTGGTGCACTCGTTTCTCCGATGAGGAAGCCCAACTTTCCTCTGCCACAAATCACCAATTTGACGGACTGGGACCATTGAAGATAATTTTTCTCATTTAATTTGTGCAGTAATCTACAGGGAGGCGTTATCGTTGACCTGGAACGTTGCTGTTGTCTGCATTTTCGCCTGAATCTGGCTGTCTCTTCGTGCATCTGTTCTGCCACTGCTACCGGTCATGATCATCTTTACCATTGCCAGGATTCATAAGATTTTCTGCTCTGATACCATAAAGTCTTTAATGCATAGACTTTTTTATTATTCTTTAACTTGTGAAAAAACAAGGGAAATAAATAGGCTCTTGCTCTATCTGATCAGTAAGGACTTCTCCTAAAAACTAGGGATATAAATAACTCTAAAGAATATTCCAAAACAACAAAATAAAAGAGTCCTAATCCTAACTGCAAGCTGACCTTATTTATTTTGAATGCCTAACGGATAAAGTAGTAACTAATAGATAAGATAAAAACTCATAATATTTATAGTTTTGTACTCTGAGTCGATTTTCCGATAAGAGAGAATGAGCAATAGGATACTTTGTACAACTTCGCACCGCTTTTTTAACAGTTATGGAAAGATCACAATTAGTGTCAAAAAAACAGCTAGGTTTTTCTTGAACATTGCAAGTTTCAGGACTTACCTCGAGTTCAGAAGATTGACTATGCTTTGGAGAGAGAAAGTTTGTTCCCTCGTTCATCGCCTGCTTGTTCTTCCTAGAGTGAACTTGACGAAGGCGGTCTGCAGGTGTAGAAGCTGTTGGTTCTTGACTTTGAAACTAATCTGATACCTTCGAAGGAACTTGTTTGGATTCATTTTCAATGGTAGGAAGTACAAGAGGGGTTTCTATCTTCTCTACACTCTCCCCCTGACCCGAAGCTCCACCCTACGTGTCAACATTTACGATATCTTCCCACTTTGGAAGTGGAAAATATTTTGTGACTGGTCTTTACTACTTCTGGTCTTCCCTTGAAGATCAGGGCCAGCAAAATAACCCCGTGTCTCAAAAAAGGTAACATTTAGGGAGACATACTTTTTCTTGGTCAGAGGATGGTAGCAAATATAGCCCTTTTTATGAGGTGACTAGCCTACAAGTAAACACTTTAGGGCTCTTGGTTCCAGTTTTGAATGACTCCTAGCTGGAATGTGAACATATGCAACTAACCCAAAGACTTTTGGCGGTATGGAGCTTGGAAAATATTCTATAGGAAAGAACCCATTAAGTGATTCAAGGGGTGCCTTGTAAGCAAGTATTCAGGTAGACATCCGATTTATTAAGCTGCTACTAAAACATCACCCTAATGAATCTTTTGGACATTCCTAGCAAAGAGAAGTGATCGAGCAACTTCTAGAAGATGTCTATTCTTACACTTGACACAGGCTTAATTTCAATAAGAAATGTACAAGAAGATGCCAGTGGAGCTTAGTTAACACCCAACTGCATGAATTACATAGGTAATGAATTCACTAAATCAAGCAATATGTTATGGAGTGCTCCTATACTAACTGTGAAAAAGAACAGTTTTCTACATTTATGCATGATTAAAGGAAGCTTCCAAAGTGACTTAAGTAACTGACATGTGTTCATGCTTATGCATGACTAAGTGACTTTAAATAACTGACATCTTTTCCAGCAGATTGATGAACTTTTGACCAGCTACAAGGAGTTGGATATTATTTTAAGGTTGATTTAATCTTATGACAAAATAAAATAAAATAAATAAATAAAATAGAAGGATTTGAGGTCACACTTGAACTTATAAATTTTTACAGTAAATTATTAGCTTGACACTCTTATAATCTGTTTTAAGCTCTGAAATGCAAGTGGATCCAGGGTTATTTAGGTTGATTTACAAACTCAAAATTTGACTCAATAGATTAGTGTTCTAAAATAGGATATTCCTTTGCATGGAAAGGGTTCAATACATCTCAAAATCCTGATTACTTGCTTTAAAGTAGAAAATGTTGGTGAGTTCAAAGATTTAACTAATGACAACAACCAAACAAGAGATGCAAATTGATTAACATGCAGATTAGCCATTGCACAAGGTGGGTAAACAACCTGCAGCTGCAATTAGTTGACCATCTAATAATTCAACTAATGTCCAGCTTGATGGCAATATCAACTAGCTTACCTCCAACCTTTAATATGATCTGTTCAAGAAGATTTAGTGCATATTGCTTTTGTTCAATGAAAAGCCTCTTTTAAAGAACAACTGATTAAATCTTTAATTTCACAGTCCCTCCCAAGATAACCTTAAAGTTTCTGGATCTCAGTGCTGTTCTCACATTTTATAATCACTACACACACATCAGATCTAGATCTTTAGTTTCATAATCCTTGCCAGTAATTCTTACTGAACAACTGACCTAAATGGAACAAAGTTTTACCCCACATACAAAGTTCCAAAACATAAATGAAGATAAAGTAGAACACAATTAAATAACAGGTCCTTTTTAAGGATTTGTAGAATCAAAATTAGGGAAATTGGACTATCAGTTATTGAAAAACCTTGTTGAAGAAACCGAATCAGATTATTGAGAAGTACCGGCCCCACAAAACCAATACAATCATTAACCACCTGCAAAAGGTTAAAATATTTTTTTCATAAGAAACAAGCAATATCATTTATAAAGAAGAACAAAGGGGAAAAACAGAAGCCAAAACCGACAAAGGAGGATAAGGAATCCCACCACAAAATGAAAAAGACAGAACATTAGAGAATGAACCTCCCACACAAGGCCATAAAAAAGGAAGAAAGAGAGAGAGAGAGAGAGAGAGAGAGAGAGAGAGAGAGAGAGAGAGAAAGAGAGAGAACATTGGGAAATCATTTTCCAAGAACTACCATGTGACTAGGAGGATGGATCTCCAAAATCTACTCAAGAAAGAGAAGAAAAGAAATAAATTAATTTTAAATAGATTAGCATTAGTTTGTATTAAATTAGGATTAGTATTTATTGGAGTTAAATTATGAGTAGCTAATTATTAGAGTCATAATAGGTTTAGGAGAATTAGAATTAGAGTCATAATAGGTTATTAGAATTCTAGTAGAAATTGGATTTTTTAGAAAAGCCTACCAATAAGGTTAATTGATGTAAACCAAGGGAGAGCGAATAAATAATATTAGTTTTTCTTTTAATTATTGCAATTCTCAATAATGAGACTCCATTGATTTTCTTCTAAATGAAATTCCAAAAATACTTGTTTTTACATTCTAATATCCCATTTTGTTGTGGGGTATCCACACAAGATGATTGTCAAATCTAATGCTTCTAATGCAAACCCTAAATTGGTTCCTCATCATTCTGTAGAAGATAGGAAAAATGTTGTTCACTTCCAATCTTTGTTTTAAGAGAGAGATCCAATTTACTATAGTGCAATCATCAATGAATGAAAAAAAAACATTTAGCACCAAAAATATTAGGAACCGTATGTGGACCCTAAATATCTAAATGAGCTAATGCAAACAAAGTAGATGATCTTGTATTATTCAAAGGAAATGAAACCCGATGATGTTTATGAGTTTTCAAAACGGCATCGGGTAAACTATCAATACCAACACTTTTAAACAGCAGACGAAACATATTCTTAAGTAAACTAAAAGGTGGATCTCCAAGACAAAAGTGATGAAGCTAGATTTCATTTTTGTTTGGTGCGGAATTTTGTGATAGATAGAACACAAAAACTGGTCACAACTGCTACTCATTGTTTCAAGAAAATAGAGCCCTTCCTTCGCCTTAGCACATCCAATTATCCTCCTCTTATCCTAATCCTAACATATACAATACGTAGGGAAGAAAGTTACACTACAATTCAAGTCTTTGGTAATTTGATGAATAGAAAAAAGATTGATGAATAGTTTAGGAACATGGAACACATTCTTTAATGAAAGAGGAGTTAGAGTGACTACCCCTTGACTAGCAATAGTTGCTAGAGAACCACCAACAACTTTAATCTACATAGATTCTATGTAACAAATTGATGTGAGGAGTGGGTTATATGATCAGTCGTCCCTAATTCGATGGCCTAGGAACTAAAACATGACATGTTGTAAGCTACTAAGAGCATAACATACAAAAGTGAAAAAACTAAGTCTAGTACGGTAACACCCAGAGCGGGGTCAATGGATGAATTTTAAAGATTATACTAAAAGGATTGACTAAACTTAGCCCAAAATAAACTTGACAGAAAGAATTGAACTATATTGACCCAAATTAGTCTTGTAGGATGAAAGAATAGGTCAATAAAGACATTCACACGAGACACAAGATTTTATGTGGAAAACCTCCACACCAACTATGGAGATAAAAAACCATAGGGTCTAGAACTTACTATATAAGATTAAGATACACAGAATTACCTAATTGCTTATCCTAAAGGCTTATTCTCCAATACCTATATCAAGATCCACGTCCAGGCTGTAACATCTCCAATGCTCTTGTGGATTCACCTCAGCCTTTAAAAGGATGCAAGTCCTTGCAACAACCTGAATGTTGAATCAATGAACACTGAGAGTTTTAGGAATGATGGAGCAAGCTAGGGTTTTTTTTTTTCCTTCAAAAGCATTAAACCATAAAACGGATTTAGAAAATGTATATATACGTTCTAAAACCTAAAGGATCATAATCGGATTTTTTTTAATTAAAAATAATCATGAATTTCCAAAAAGAAGCATTGCCAAAATATACCAAAAATGGTACGACCACTTGAGCGGAATTTACCACCACTCGAGCATCAGCACTCGAGCACAAGCGCTTGAGTGGTTCTAGCACTTGAGTGATTCCAATGCTTGAGTGCTTAAACCAATGTTTAAGCGGTCCTATTTTACCAAAAATAATAATAAAAACATTTTTACACCAATTTTAAACGATCAATCCAATCCATAAGCTTTCATACCCTAAATTTGTCTCAAGCACACCTTTTCAAACTTACTTGTGGCAGTCCATTTGAATGATCAGCAACCTCAATTCTCCAATGGAGAGTAAGTCACATCTAAAAAGGTTCCTATGCCAAAATGAAAAGGAACAAAATTGTCAGTACAAAAAATGTCCTAACAAAGAAATTACCTATCTAGGCTAATGAGCATGGTCTTGTTGGTTTCTCAAGAGTGATAAGGAGATTTCTTAGGCTTTCGATCTCGTCTTTGTTAGGCCCCCAATTTTTGTACCATTGAGACTTGGTTTCTTATGAGAGTTCTTGTGAGAGTGATCTTCCACATTTGTCATGTGTGCTTGACTTTGTTGCTAGAAACTCTTAAAGCCACCATTCCAACCAATATTCCCATGAAGTTTCCAACTAGTCTCTTTCATACAGCAAGGTTTCTTATGGTATGTACACCACACTCCATCATGGTTGGATGGTTTGGAAAATTCATTCTTCCCACCTTCTCTATTACTACTCTGTCCCTCACTATTAATTTTGAATCCCTATCATTCAACTTTGTGGAAACCATAGTGGAGCCATCTGCAGACCAAGAGCAAGCACAACAATTCTTCAACCTTTCTCTGCTCAAATTATGGAGAACACTTCATTTAGAATAGGCGAAGACTCCTTTCCCAGAACTGACACTCAAACTTGATCAAACTCCACATTGAGTCCTATAAGAAATTCAAAAATCATTTCCCTTTCTACGAACTTTTGTAACATTGTAGCATCCTTGCTACACTCTATTTTAAAATTTTGATAATAGTCCAATTCAAGCCATAATCCTTCCATAATGTTGTAATACTTAATAACTAAGAATGTACCTTGTTTAGTGGCTAATATTTTAGTCTTAATTTTCATAAATATGGGCTACATCTTGCACCTTGAAGTAGGTTTGTTGAACTGCCTCCAAAATCTCCTTCATAGTCATAAGAAACATGCAACTTCCACTAATTTCACGCTTCAGGGAAATTCAAAGCCCAGACATGATCATTGAATCTTCCTTATCCCGTACACTAAACTTTGGATCATCTAGGTTTTGTCCAGTCCCAATCAGATGACTCAGCTTCCCCATTCCTTTCAGAAAAGACTTCAATAGTTGTGACCATTGCAGGTAGTTCCTACCATTCAATTGATACGTGGCTTGAAGATTTTGGAGTTCTCTCATTAATTGATTCTTGATTCTACCTAGTTTCAGTGATTGGAGTAGGGAGATTGATTTTAGATGTATCATACATATTTGAATGATAAGGCAAAGAAGGTTCGGTATGAAGGCTGTATAGGAATTTCAGCAATGAAGGCTATAGAATAATATGAGGTATATCAGCAATGACGGCTGCAGTATAATTTGATAAATTTTCCAGAGAAAGTATGGCTCCGATACCTTGTGAGAAAATATGATAATTCTTATATTCAAAGAGAATAATTGGTACAACCTTTATGTACAGGTTAAATGGGTTAACTTAGGAAACTTCAACTATTTTATCAATCTATATAAATCCCTATCAATCCCCATAAATCAGGGATTATTCTGTTTTGAATGGAAAACTAATCTATTTTAAATTTACAATTGCACACAAATATTCTAAGATTCAGAAAACTTAGATTTTCCAACACTTCTCATGAAAAATTTTATCACTAATCAAAAGAGAATCAAGAATTTGATGGTTTCAAACAAACTCTAAGGCTTAGAGTTACAAATGCTCATGACCCCAATATTCCTTGTATGGAAAAAAGGCCATAAAGTAATTTCTAAAGCATCTTTTTTTTTATTGGAATTTCTAAAGCATCTTTTTGTTGGAATTATTTCAAATTTCTTAGCTTATCAAAAAATGTTCACATGTCTGTCTACAAGGAACAATCCTTTCTCAACTATTTTCAAACCCCCAAATAAATTTGTTAATATAAAATGCTAAAATCTCCTAGTACATGTTCTTTGTTTCTTTAATCTAAGTACACAACATCCATCAAATATTGCATCTTCCTCCAAAATGCCTACATTTGATAGGCACCATTTGTTAAATTTTTTTTTTTTTTTTTCATAGGAATGACAAAGCGATATATTGATAAAAAAAGAAGTACAAGAGAAGGATGAGGAATCCTCCCACCAAAGAAAAACTTAACTACAAGGAAACAAATACAACAAAATACAAAGTAAAACAAGCAAACTCTCTAGGTAAGACCAACCCATTGGAATTACACACCGCTAACCAATCAACTGTAACACGTTAAGGGGAGTCCCCTTAAAAACCTTGGAACAAAAAGCCCAAAGAGAAGCAAGGAAATGAATAGAATCCCAAAGATACTTTGAATTCCTTGCTTTATCCTAAAAAATTCTTGCATTTCTTTCCCGCCACACAACCCAAATGAAGCAATGTTTGCAGCTTACCACAAAACAATCCCTCTCTTAGAAAAACCAAAACCGTTAAAATTGGTGGACAGCATGTCAGAGATGCTCCTCGGGGGAACCCAATCCGTCTTGGCTAACTGAAATAATCTGTGCCACAACCCCATCGTCAAAGAGCAATGTAGAAAAAGATGATCTACTGATTCTCCATGTTTCATGCACAACTTACAAATATCAGGACTAAGAGCTTTGTAAGGTCTTCTCAACTGTAGCAAGTCATTAGTATTTACCTTCTTGTGTGCCACTAACCATACAAAGGACTTGACTTTAAAAGGGACTTGAGAATTCCAAACGAACTTAATAGGGAAAACTGGAGGAAAACCAGAAAATTGGGACAAGGTAAGAAAGAAAGATTTGATTGTAAAAAGTCCTGAAGAAGATAAAGACCAGGATCTCATATCTGAAACCGATGGTGATAAATGCAGAAGATCAAGTGACCGCATGAGGCGTTCTAAATCTTCTATCTCAGGATCAGAAAGGTTACGGCGAAAATTAAAGTTCTAAGAGAAGGGACGAGTAGAACCGAGAATTGAAGAAATAGGAATATTTTTATCCATGACTACTCTAAATAGTCTTGGATATTGGACTCCCAAAGGTTGGTACCCCCACCACAAGTCTTCCCAGAACCGAATTCTTTCCCCATCTCCTACCACAAACTGACTAAACTTGGAAAACTCCTGGGAGACTTGTGCAATAGCCTTCCAAGGACAACGATGTCACCATCTGACTATAGTGTTGGCATCCCAACCATTGGAATGTGATCCATAAATGCTTAAAATAACCTGATGCCACGAAGTTGAACCCTCCCTAGGGTACCTCCACAACCATTTCCCTAAGAGAGCGAAATTCCCCAACCCCTGACCATAAAAAATCTCTTTTCAATCTCTCAATTTTTGCTGCCACTGAAATGGGTATCTTAAACAATGAGAGGAAGTAGCAAGGCATGTGGGTGAGGCAAGATTGGATGAGAGTTATCCTACCTCCAAAAGATAAATAACCCTTTTGTCATCCATCTAATCTTCTCGAGATCCTCTCAATCACTGGATCCCAAAAGCCACAAGCCTTGGGATTCCCTCCCAGAGGAAGACCCAGGTAGAGTATAGGCCAACCAGAGGCCTTGCAATCAAGCAACTCGGCCAACCTAGAAAGATGATTCTGTTCAAGAATAATGTCATAAATATTACTTTAGTCAAGGTTAACCTTCAGCCCAGAAATATGCCCAAACACTAGCAATAAACTCTTGAGGGTCTACAGATCCTCCTTACGAGTGCTAGAAAAGAAAATGGTATCATCTACAAATTGCAAATGGGACACCCTTGTTCTGTTCCTACCCACCCTGAAAGCCTCCAATGAATTTCTTTCCTCTGCTCTCAATAACATCTTGCTCAATACATCTGTGACTAAAGTGAACAAAAAAAAGGATAAAGGGTCTCCTTGTCTTAAACCTCTAGATGCCTTAACCCACCCTTTAGTGTTTCCATTCACTAAGACTGCAAAAGATACCGTTGACAAACAACCTTTTATCCATTTCCTCCATCTAGGACTAAACCCCTTCTTCTCCAACACATGATCCAAAAAATCCCAACTCACATGGTCGTAAGCCTTTTCAAAGTCAATTTTGAAGACAATTCCTTCCTCCTCTGATCGTCTTTTCTCATCCATTATCTCATTGGCTATGAGAACTGCATCCAATATTTGTCTCCCTTGAACAAAAACGTCTTGAGTAGAATGGATAGTTTCATATAGTACCCCTCTTAGAAGCCCTTATAGCACTTTGGCTATTATCTTGTAAAGACTAGTGATCAAGCTAATAGGTTTAAAGTCTAAGATTTTCTTTGACATGCTTTTTTTGTGTAATAGAACTATGAAGGAGGCATTAGTGCTTTGATTGATAATCCCACTTCTGTGAAACTCTGCAAACACTCTCACTAAATCCTCCTTGATCACATCCCAACAATCTTGAAACACCGCAATGGTAAAGCCATCAGGTCCCGGTGCCTTATCCCTATCCAACTGAAAAATGATCTTAGATATCTCTTCTTCAATAAAAGGGGAGTCCAACCTAGACGCACTCTCTCCAAATATAGGAGACCAATCTAAGCCTTCAACTCCCCAAGACTCTCTAGAAGGGCTCGAGTATAGCTTTTCAAAGTACATTAAAATCTCCTCTTTGATGCTCTCTGAATTATTCAACATTGGGCCTCTTTCATTCTCCAACACCTTGATATATTTCCTATTTTGCCTGCCATTAGCCACTTTATGAAAAAACTTTGAGTTACAGTCCCCTTCCTTAACCCATTTAACCCTAGCTTTTTGTCTCCAATGAATTTCTTCCCTCAAAATCAATTCCTCTAGCTCCCCTTTTCTTAAAGCTCTCTAAACTAAAAGTTCAGAGGTAAGACCCCCTTCTTGCTCAATGGTATCAAAGTTAGCTAATTCGAACATGATACTTTTTTTCCTTTCGTTTAGCTCTCCAAAAGAAGCTTTATTCCACTCTTTCAATTAGGCCATAACAAATTGTAATTTCCTCATGAACTTGTGACCTTCTCACCCATTTCCTTGAAAATCACTCCACCAACTTCTAAAGCACTCCTTAAAACTAGGATGTTGCAACCACATATTCTCAAACCTAAAAGGTGTTGGGCCCCACTTGAACGAATTGGTTTCCAAAATTATCGGCCAATGATCCGATGTCCATCTAGGAAGAACTTCTTAAAGGCTTTGAGGAAATAATTGTTCTCACTCATTTGAGTAAAGAAATCAATCCAATCTCTTACACACAGGAGACTCTTGCATGTTTGACCAAGTCAATGGTGTGCTCCGTAAAGGTGGATCTAGCAATTCACATTCTCCTATAAAATCATCAAAGTCCTTCATGCTTGGGGTTAAACTAGAACCTCCCAATTTTTCTGAATTTCTCTTTATGACATTAAAATCGCTGCCCACACACCAAAATGGGAAAAAAAGTCCAAAAATGTCTAAAAGTTCCGCCCAAAAATCCTGCCTAAGTAATGGGCTATTTGGGCCATAAACTGCGGACAACCATAACGGTCCGCATCCATCCAATGCAAACATGACTGAGACCGAAAAAGATCCTATTACCACCTCCTCACTGCGCAGTTTTTTAGAGTCCCAAATAATCAAAATCCCACCTGAAGCCCAGTACATCGGAAGAGTTACACATTCCTTATTTCTGACTGTCCAAACACTACCCACAAACCTTCTATCACACTCCGCCTTTTTTGTTTCCTAAATCATTACAACATCCGGATTCTCTGACCTCAGAAAATCTTTAACCACCCTTCGCTTTTTCCTTGAACCCAAACCCCTGGTATTCCAACTAATTATTTTCATGGAAAAACCTCACAGACCCTAATCCTCCAATCCAGTTCTAACAGGTCTCAGCTACCTATGGAGCATCTGCTCTTCCTCCTGGAATACACCTTAATATCCAGAGAACTTAAAACCTCTCGCACTTTAGCCATTTTCCTGAGGGGCAAGCCTTCTATTTGGAACTCACCCGATAGGGAGCCCGCAGTATCACCCTGGCTAACTGTAACCAGGTTGGAGACCTTATTAAGCAAAATGGGTTTAGACATATTTGGGTTAAAACTCTCGGTCAGCTAGTTTGGATAAGCAGACTGGATCTCCTCCACAACAAGGTTAGGAATACCAACAGATATTTGACCTACAATACCAACATTGTCTTTTTTGGAAAAAAATTCAGAGGTTACATTTTCCATAGGAAACTGAGATAGAAAGGCTGAACTAGGAAGATCAGGAACGGAAGGACTCAGAAATGAAGATGCCAAACCACAAGAAGGGGGTAAAGAAGACAAGGGTGACTGAGTAGGTGAAGACGAGTTTACGTCCACGTTTTCCGCTACCAACAATCCACAATTACCCATAAAGCTGAGTCCTTTACCTCTGATTTCTGATGTAAAAGGCAAAACTGTGACTGCTAAGCCACGAAGATCAGACCTCACTCGGCCCAAATATCCTTCTTTGTCTTCATCAAAGGAAGGTTTGCACGAAGCCACTTCACCTCTTTTAGGCTTGCACAAAAAAATGGGAAAATAAATAGAAGGTGAGACTCAAACACATGACCTCCCACTAAACGAGGCACTAATACCATATTGAAGTACCAATTTTCCTAAAAGCTTTGTGGAAAATATGTGGGAGATTTGATCTAGTACTGTAAATGGGATGACGTGATCTGATTTAGTAGAGTAAATTAGGTAATAGAATTAGTTGAGTCAATGTTTCTAATTTAGTTTTTATTTTTTTCTGTTTTCAGGGTAATGATTATTTGCACAGTTGTATCTTTTTATTCTTTTCCTTTTGCATGTACCCACAAGTAGTCCTATATTGTAATCCTATACTTAGAAGATATACAGGAACAATTATTTTCTCTAAACTTTCATGGTATCAGAATCAATTTCCTATTAGAAGTGATACATTTATTTTTGGTTTTAACAACCAGAATTTTTTTTCCTAGAACTATTTGTTAGATAGTATTTTAGCTTAGTTATTTCATATTATCAATAAGGGTAGAATAGTCTTTTACTCTTCTCGTTAGCTTATATAAAGCTTTTTATGTAATCTCTTTCTTAAGTCTTTCGTTAATGAAACCTTAGTTTTCCTTTTTCTTCTTCTTCTTCTTCTTCTTTATTTTCGCAAATCTCACACTATTAGGTCGTTGGTAAGAGTTTCAAGTACCAATTTTTTTTTTTTTTTTTTTTATGGAACTATTAGGCTATTGGTAAGAGGATTTGATGTCAAGAATCAACAAGGAGGAGAATTTTGGAGATTATTCACAGCATGTATCAATGCCTCCATTTCAAGTCTCACCTCATGCCATCGGTGATAATCCTTCACTATACATCACCACTCATAAACTAAATGGATTGAATTTTCTTAGATGGTCTCAATCTGTTAAATTGTTTATTCGTGGGAAAAGGAAACTAAGATATCTAACCAGTACAACAAAGGCCCCAAAAGAGGATGATCCATGCTTTCAAACATGGGACTCGGAAAACTCCATGATCATGGCCTAGTTAGTTAATTATATGGAGCCAGAAATAGGCCAAACTTACATGTTTTTACCAACAACAAAAGAGCTTTGGGAAGCAATTATGGAAAATTACTCTGATCTTGGGAATTCAGCACAAATCTTTGAGTTGAAATCAAAGATCGATGAAATAAAGCAAGAAGATCAAGGTGTGACTAATTTTTATGGATTTGAATGCCAACTAAAATTCTTGGTTTTGAAACTCCTCTTAATCATTTTTTTAAGGTTTATCCTCATAAAAAAATATTTTCCTCAATTCCTCTGAAAATTTTTGGATGTACAACATTTGTTCATATTAATAAAGAACATAGAACTAAGCTTGATCCTCATGCACTAAAGCGTGTTTTTATGGGATATTCACCTACACAAAAGGGGTATAAGTGTTATGATCTTATCTCTAGGAAAATTTTTGTTAGCATGAATGTAACCTTCTTTGAAAATCAACCCTACTTTACCAAAAACACTCCTAAAGGGGAGAATGTGGTTAAGGAAGATTGTTTTTGGGAAATGTCTTTACTGTTGCCAACATTTGACAACAATGTGAGTCTTAGTCTTTCACATTCTTCTGGTTTGGGTCCTATTGGGTTAAAAAACATAGGTTCAAGTTCAACGCCTTAACTAAGTTTTATTGTGCCAAACAATGAAAAATTGTTTATAAAAAGAGAATCACTACTAACAAAATCTCAAACTAAGCTTCATGACTACACAAGAAAAAGAAATCATCAAGGTAATCCAGAAAGTCATACTTTGCAAGTATCCAAGAGTCAGAACCGGTCATAGGGACCCAAGAAGGTATAGTTTTACCTATTCTCTCTTCAAATATAGAGTCTAATGCTTCTGATGACTTTGATATTCCCGTTGCCCTTAGGAAAGGAACCAGATCTTACACCATGCATCCTATTTCTAAATTTGTGTCATATCATAGGTTGTCTAATTCCTTTAAAGCCTTTACATCTAACATGTCTTTTGTGGAGATCCCAAAATCTATACAAGACGCTTTAGTTGTTCCTAAGAGGAAAGAGACAGTCATGGAAGAAATGAGGGTTCTTGAAATGAATGGAGCTTTGGATTTGGTAAGTTAGCCAATAGGGAAGACACCAATAGGATGCAAGTGGGTATTTACTGTCAAGTATAAGCCTGATGGTTCAGTGGAGAGGTGGAGAGGTATAAAGCTAAGTTGGTAGCCAAAGGTTTTGCGAAAACCTACGATATTGACTATCAAGAGACGTTTATGTCAATCGCCAGGATGAACACAATCCAAATCTCATTGTCACTTCCAATCAATCTAAATTGGCCATTACAACAACTAGATGTGAATGCTTTTCTAAATGGAGAATTGGAGGAAGTGTATATGAATTTGCCCCCTGGTTTTTTAGCAATCATTTGGAACTGAAAATATGTAAATTGAAGAGATCTCTCTATGAGCTGAAGTAATCCCCTAGAGCATGGTTTGATCTTTTCACAAAGTCCATTTGAAATCTTGGGTATATGTAAAGTCAAGTTGATCACACCATGTTCTACAAACATTCTAGTGACAATAAGATTGTCACCTTGATAGTATATGTAGATGATTTCATCTTGGCAACTGATAACATTATGGAATTGGAGAAATTAAAGGGGGTACTTGCTAAAAAATTTGAAATTAAAAATCTTAGTTGAGATACTTCCTTGGTATGGAAGTTGCAAGGTCTCGAGGTGGTATATTTGTTTCTCAACGAAAATATACTCTAGGCTTGCTTAAAGAAACAAGAATGTTCGGTTGTAAGCCATCTAATACACCAAATGATCCTAATAGGAAATTAGGGCAAACGGAGTTAAGCTCAAGTGTGGATAAAGGATGTTATCAACGTTTGGTGGGTAAACTGATATACTTATAACATACACGTCCTAATATAGCGTTTGCAGTTAGTATGGTTAGTCAGTTTATGCACTCACCTATTGAAGAATGTTTTGAAGTCGTGTATCAAGTTCTAAAGTATCTGAAAGGAAGCCCAAGGAAAGGATTATTGTTTGAGAAAAAGGGGCATATGCAGATTAAGGCGTATCTTGATGCTTATTGAGCAGGAGAAATCAAGGATAAAAGATCAACTTCAGGTTATCGCACCTTGGTTGGAGGGAACATGGTAACTTGAAGAAGCAAGAAACAAAATGTTGTTGCTCAAAGTAGTGCAGAATTTGAGTTTCGGGTTGTTGCTGATGGAATTTGTGAACTCATTTGGTTGAAGAGGATATTAGAATAATTGAGGATTCCTCATGGGAAACCTATGAAATTATACTATATCAATAAAGCAATGCTTAACATAGCCCACAATCCAGTTCAACATGATAGAACTAAGCATGTTGAAGTGGATCGTCATTACATTAAAGAAAAACTTGAGGGGGGCCTAGCCTATATGCCATATGTTCCTTCAGAAAAACAACTAGCAGATATCAAAACTATCAAAAGCAGTCGTTTGAAGTTCTAGTAAACAAGCTAGCAATGTTACACATCTTCAAACAAACTTGAGGGGAAGTGTGGAAAATCATAAAATATGTGGGAGATTTGATTTAGTGCTATAAATGAGATGTTTTGATTTGATTTAGTGCAGTAAATTAGGGGATAGAATCAAATGAGTCAATGTTTCTAATTCAGTTTTTATTTTTTTCTATTTTCAGGGTAGTGATTATTTGCACAATTGTATCTTTTTATTTTCTTCCTTTTGCATGCACTCAAGAGTCCTATGTTGTAATCCTAAACTTCAAAGATAAAGAGGAACAATTTTTTTTTTCTCTAAACTTTCAAGCTTGAATTTATAGGATTTGGACCCACAATGCAAATCATGCACTCGACTAGTACATGCTAGTCAAGCTAATATTTTTTAACTGAAATGATTCACCCAATAAGTTTCTACACGTACAATTTTTCTAGTTCCAAAAAGTTGGTGATTATGTGTCCTATAACATCAGGACATAAGTAGAGGCAAATATAGCTGATGTATGCCTGCATCACTCAAGTAATACTCGTTGAGGAGTTTAACACAACCAACAATTTCCAGAAATGAGCAAAATACAAAGGGAATACCAATTATGATTAACTAACAAACAAAAAGAATTTTAGGTGTCTAGAATCAATTCACTTCATAAAAATTGAGAAATAAAAAGCATAACATAATAGCAGAATCAAATTAGTATTGTAGCTAAATGATGGAAGCATAAGCTGCAAATTTTTTATTCTTATCTACCAAGAAGAAAGATAAATGACTCATAAAACAAAATACCTTCAATAGACCTAGTCGAAAATATGGCCACCCATATGCACAACAAATTGCTCTAAACAAGGATGGATTAGAGCAATTATGTCTCTGTTGAGCATGCCAACAACTCAGCAAAGTGGCATGACAAGAAGAAGGATCCATATCAATAGGTAGCTGAAGCAAATCTTCAAAGTCAAGCTGCTTTACAACACCGTGGTTCATTACAGAAGTGATTGCTTTGAATGTCAAAAGATGCCAATAGCTCTGAGTCTTTCCCTTTAACTACCAAGAACAATAGAAACCATTATTATGGAGTCATGTAGCCTTGGAAAACAAAAAAATAAGAAGAATAAAGAGCAATAAAGAGGAATAAACCAAAAACCAGAAAAGAACAAAACAAAAAAGAAGCAAACAAAAAAAAGGAGAGAGATGACGGTCAATCTCAATGTGCTTGGATTAGGTATGATATGTTAAAGACACAGATGCCCAAAGTGCATGCAACTAAGGAGGTCAGAGCAAAAATGGTACCATGATGGAAAGGATCATATTTCAATCTCTAGTGAAGGAGTACATAAATAGCCTTACAGACAAAAAAAAGAGAGACAGGGTAGGGGGATGGAGTAATATATGGATCCTAAAGAAGAATGAGCTTGAATTTTACTAAGCATATTTCTTTAAAGATAATGGAGAGTCAAGATAATGAAGAAGCTCTTTTCACTTCTTTTATTTATGCCATTTCAGTAGGATCCAAAACTGCCCAGAATATTTTATTTCACTTTATATCTTATTTCTTTTATTATGGTTTCCTCATTTTGGGGATTTTGTTTCTTAATTGAAAGATTCATTATCACAAGATTACAAAATTAGCAAGGGGCAAAAAGAACCAGTACTGGAATATCTTCTACTGGTTTTTAGGATGGTGAATATACTCTAGGTTTTGGTGATTAGACTGTATAAAATAAGTAAGAGAAGTTGAGGGAAAAGATAAAGATTTCTGTTAATCTTAAAAATACATGAGTAAGACTAGGATCAAGGCCAAAATCTAGGAAGAAAATATAGAAAAGTATCTGAGAAAATCCTGTAGATATTGAACAGCTACAGAATAGTCTAAATATAGGGACAAATCAGCCTAATTAATCCCAGAATATTAAGCGGTTCAGCCAGGCTGACTTTTTATCCTTAACAACAGAGTCCTCACGGCTGTATGGCCTGATTTGATTCCCGATTCTCAGCACTCCCTCTCAAGCTGGTTAATAGAAATTGATCACTCCCAGCTTGCCAAGAATTTCCTGGAGTTGTGGCTTCAGTGGACCCTTGGTAAATCTGCTAATTGTTTTTCAGTTGACATGAATGGTGTACAAATCAGCCCATTATCTATCTTTTTGTTAATAAATGTTGACCAACTTCAATGTATTCATTCTATCATGTTGCACCGGATTGTGAGCTATACTTATGGCAACCTTATTGCCCTAGTAAAGTATCATAGGACTATCATTCTCCATCTTGAATTCTTTTAAGAGAGATTTTAACCATAAGAGTTCACAAATTCCCAAAGCCATTGATGACCTTGCCAGAACTAATTGTTTTTTACTTCTCAATGTCACCAAATTGCATCTAACAAATGTGCAATACCTAGAAGCAGACCACCATCACTAATAGAACCTGCCCAGTCAAAGTATCCATGTTTGCCTCCACCTCTAGATTGTAGGTTTTTGAAAATAGAAGTTCTTTCCTGGGTGCTTCATTGAGATATCTCAAAATTATCACTACTGCATTCACAAGTTTTTCATTTTCCATATGCACAAAATTGAATGAATTCCAACAAAAGACAGTATCTGGTCTAGTACGGGACAAATAAATTAACTTGCCCACCAACCTTTGTTTACTCTCTTTATTCATGGCTAGGCTTATTGCCAATGCTCTCACTTTATGATTGACATCAATTAGGGTGTTTACCAGTTTGCATCCAAGCATTCTAGTTTCTTTTAATAAGTTCATAGTATACTTTCTTTATGACAAGAAGATCCATTTCTTTGATGGAGCCACCGTAATGCCGATGAAGTATCTCAAATTCCCAAAGTTTTAATTTTAAATTATTTAGCAAGGGAATCCTTTAGATTACTGATTTCAACCAGGTTATTTCCAATCACAATTTTATCATTCACGTATACAATTAGTATATTCACCTTACCTCTTTCATGTATGTGGAACATTGAGTGATCAATTTGGCTTTGCAAGTATCCTTGACAATGGAGTGACTTAGTAAATTTTTCAAACCAAGCATATGAAGAGTGCTTCAATCCATAGAAAGACTTTCTTAATCTACAAACCTTCACCCTCCCAAATTTTTCCTCAAAGCCAAGTGCTAATTCCATGTATACATCTTCCTCGAAACATCCATGAAGAAAAAGCATTCTTTCCAAGTCAATTATGAACTAAGAGGTTAATAACAAGAACACGATTAAAACCAACAAGCAAACAAAGTGCCTGTTAAGCTTAACAGGCCATCCCCCAAAATCCCATTTTTTCCTTTTAAGAGAAACTTCCTTTTCAATGACTTTGATTCTATACTCAACATACTCCATCATTTTTTAACCTCTCTTAGGCATTTTTCCACCTAGCAGTTCGTTAGAATTCCTTTAAACATCATCTTTGGATTGGAGACTTATTTGTTTAGGTAACCAAAGAAAAGAGAAAGTTATTTGTCTTTAGTTTAGCAGTTCAAATTGAATTTTGATGGTCTTGCTTTAGTAAGTCTACTTCAATTCAGCAGGGGTGTGTGTGGGAGCAGGTTTTATGTTAGTGCAAAGGAAAGCTATTATAGGCATCTTAATCTTAGTTAGTGTTGATATGGCTGTTAACATTGAGCTTCAAGCTACCTAGGAAAGTTTTAAAATTACTTCCAACTAGGGTGACAAATTATTGAAGATTTTTCCAACTCATATGAGTTGTGACTATTGTATAGTTGTACATAGAATCTCCTAGGATTTTTTCCTTTCTTAGCACTCGTCACTTATTTTATTTATCTTTGATAGCATAATCATAGGCATTATTTCTTAGGTTATTTTTATTCAATCAATCTGTATATATTCATATGTAATCTTATACAATAAACGCAGTGAAAAGTATTTTCACAAATGCTTCTAGATTTGAGTGAGAACACCTTAAACTAATGCTATTGGTTTTTAAGAAATTATCATGGCTAAAGATCAATTTAGACAAAAGCATTCTATCTAGAACTAATGCAAGTTAGGATTTGACTATCAGGTTGGCATCAATGCTTGAATGCAAAGTCTTATAGACCTTTAACTTACTTGGGTCATCCATTAGGGGGGAATCCAAAGGCAGTTGAATTTTAGGATCCAGTGATTGATAGGGTCTCGGGGAGATTCGATGGATGGAAAAAGGTCTTTTCGTTTTTAAGGTAGAATTACTCTAACTCAAACATGCTTGTCCCACATCTTTAACTATTTCTTATCTCTTTTCAAGATTCTAGATTTAGCAACATCTAAGATTGAGAAATTGCAAAAAGATTTTCTTTGGTCAAGAGTTTGGGAAGGGTAAAAAAAAATCATATCATCAGTTAGGATGTAGTGTGTAAGCCTAATGAGTATAGAGGTCTGGGACTCTCTAAGGAATCATACTCTCTTCAGAAAATGGCTTTGGAGTTTCCTTAAGGAAAGTTCTATCCTTTAGCATCAGGTTGTTTTGAGCATATATGGAACACATCCTGATGGATGAGACGCAAACATTATGGTCAAATCATCACATAGGTGTCCCCGGAATGCCATTGCACAAGTGTTCCAGGTTTTTTCAAGTTACACTCGTTATGTGGCGAGTGACAGGATAAGAATTCGCTTTTAAGAGGATTTATGGTGGGGGGATCAACCTTTATGTTCACAATTTTCATGTCCTTATAGAGTTGTCACAATAAAAAATCTTACATTTTCAACTATTCTTAGTCACTCTTCTTCTTCTTCTTGGAATCTTAATTTCCGTCGCAACCTTACGAATTCGAAAATTGAGGATCTTGAAAGACTCATGTCATCCCTCACTTGTGTGCACTTGTCTTCATCCACCCCATATGCAAAATCATGGTCATTCATCTCTTAAGGATTATTCACAGTCAAATCATTCTTCATGCTTTGTCCAATACATAAGATTTGGTTCTTTTTAGCCAAATTTATATGGAAATCTAAAGTCTCATCTAAGGTTCAGGCCTTTCCTTGGTTAGTGGCACACAAAAAAATAAATACCAACCACATGCTACAATTGAGAAAGTCTTTCAAATCCCTTTAGGCCTAATTGAAGCATCTTATGTAAGGAGAGTGGAGAGTCCATTGATCATCTTTTTTTGCATTGTCCAATAACTTTAAGGCTTTAGCACTATTTATTAAGACAAGTCAGGATTGATTAGGTTCTACCCAGGAGTATATGCAATATGATGATCATTTCTTATAAAGGTTTGGAGAGCTCTGGTATCGACAAGACCTATGCAAATAGTTTGTCACACATTACTTTGGATTGGGTGGCGAGAGAGGAATGTCAAAATTTTTTAAGATAAGTGGGGAGCGACAAAAGGGTTGTGGGATTTATTTCACTTCAATTCCTCTTTCTATGCCTCATGCCTTAAGGCTTTTAAAGGCATTCCTCTCAATGTTATCCAACTCAAGGTTATTCTCCTACCTATACTTAAGGTTACAATCAACTAGGCTTTTCTTGTACCTGTACTTAAGGTTATTCCTACTAAACCTCTTGAACAATTCTTTCAGTGGCTATTTTAAGTAACATGAAGTTTTTGTTCTCAATTCAAACCTTCTTATTGGATGATGATAACGTAGAAATATATACTTAAATGTTTCCTCTTCTAGATTCCCACAAAAGAAAGCATTCCTAATATCAAACTAATAGAGAAACCAGTCATGATTTGCCACAAGAAAGTAAGAACTCCAAGATAATTGCAAAGGCAAAGTCTTCCTATTCCCTATTGTTGAGAGAGAGAGAGAGAGAAAGGAGAAAAACCTTATTTTCATTCATCTAATCTCTACTTACAATTGAGAGATATATATATACAAGGCTAGGAGTCCTAACTACCATACATGTGACCTATATTAACAAGGAAAGATAGTATACTATACATACATTATATTCAACACTCCCCCTCAAGCTGGAGCATATACGACATATGCACCAAGCTTGTTACAAAAATATTTAATCCTAGGACCTCTGAGAGATTTAGTGAAGATGTCTGCTAGTTGATCATTTGAATTGACAAAACTTGTAGCAACACATCCTGATCCGATCTTCTCTCTAATGAAATGACAGTCAACTTCAATATGCTTGGTCCTTTCATGAAAGACTGGATTGGATGCAATATGTAATGCGGCCTGGTTATCACAGATGAGTTTCATCTGTTCATCCTTTCCAAATCGCAACTCCTGAAGAAGATGTCTCAACCATATGAGTTCACATGTTGCCAAAGCCATAGCTCGATACTCGGCTTCAGCGCTAGATCTGGCCACTACATCTTGTTTCTTACTCTTCCAAGATATTAGATTACCTCCAATAAAAACACAGTACCCTAAAGTAGAACGTCTATCTGTGGGTGAGCCAGCCCAATCTGCATCTGTGTAACCAACAACTTGAGTATGACCTCTGTTCTCGTACAATACACCTTGGCCTGGTGTACTTTTGATATATCGAAGAATACGGATTACGGCATCCCAATGGCTATCACATGGTGACTGTAGGAATTGACTAACAACACTCACAGGAAAAGAAATGTCTGGACGAGTAATGGTGAGATAGTTCAATTTACCTACGAGCCGTCGATATCTCCCAGGGTCTCCTAAAGGCTCCCCCTGTCCTGGTACAAGTTTGACATTCGGATCCATAGGTGTGTCTACCGGTTTACAGTCTAACATACCGGTTTCTTCCAGGATGTCTAAAGCATACTTCCTTTGAGAAAGGACCACACCAGAACTGGATTGAGCTATCTCAATTCCCAAGAAATACTTGAGTTTCCCCAAGTCTTTGGTCTGAAAGTGGGTAAAAAGATGTTGCTTTAGTTTCTGTATACCATCCTGATCACTGCCTGTAATGACGATGTCGTCCACATAAACAACCAGATAAATGCACTGCCCCAAGGAGTTATGATGATAAAAAACTGAATGGTCTGCTGTACTGCGAAGCATGCTAAACTCTTGAACAACAGAACTAAAACGGCTAAACCATGCTCGAGGAGATTGTTTCAAGCCATATAGAGAACGGCGTAACCTGCACACTAAACCAGACTCCCCCTGAGCAACAAAACCAGGAGGTTGCTCCATATAAACTTCCTCGGCAAGATCACCATGAAGGAAGGCATTTTTAATATCCAGCTGATAAAGAGGCCAAGAGCACATAGCAGCCATGGAGAGAAGCAAGCGGACAGAAGCAATCTTGGCAACAGGGGAGAATGTGTCACCATAATCAGAACCATAAACTTGAGCATAGCCTTTAGCAACTAAGCGGGCCTTAAGGCGATCAACCTGACCATCAGGACCAACCTTAACTGCATAGACCCAACGACAACCAACTGTAGATTTACCAGGGGGTAAAACAACAAGATCCCAAGTGCCATTAGAGTGCAGAGCAGCCATTTCATCCACCATTGCCTGTCGCCAGCCTGGATGGGAAAGAGCTTCATGGGTGCTCTTGGGAAGAGAAACAGAGGATATAGCAGAAACAAAAGCAGAATAGGGTGAAGATAATCGATGATAACTCAAAAAATTGTAAATAGGATGAGGGTTACGAGTAGAGCGAGTACCTTTCCGAACAACAATGCATAAGTCATTAGGAGAAGGCAGAGCCGGGGCAGGTGAAGCCGAAGGGATAGGAAGTGAGTCAGCAGGTGCCTCAGGAAAAGGGAGAGGAGCAACAATACGCGGGCGACGATGATAAACCTGAAGTGGTCGAGGGGGCATAGCTTCAGGTGGGGAGACAATGGGAATGGGCAAGACTTCAGAAACGGGAAGAGACTCAGAAGTGGTGGAAAAGAATGGTGAGTCCTCAAAGAAGGTGACATCAGCAGAGATAAAGTACCGATGAGTCTCAAGGGAATAACAACGATAACCCTTCTGAAGTCTGGAATATCCCAAGAAGAGGCACTTCATGGCTTTGGCGGAAAGCTTGTCCTGTCCAGGAGTGAGAATATGAACAAAGCAAGTACAACCAAAGACACGAGGAGGAAGGAAATAAAGTGGTTGGTCAGGGAAAAGAAGGGAGTGAGGAATCTGATCGTGTAAGACAGAGGAGGGCATACGATTAATCAAATAACAAGCGGTAAGAACAGCGTCCCCCCAAAAACGAAAAGGAACGTGACTATGGAGGAGGAGAGTACGAGCTGTCTCAACAAGATGTCGATTCTTGCGTTCAGCTACCCCATTTTGTTGAGGAGTATGAGCACAAGAAGACTGATGAAGAATCCCATGATGAGACATAAACGAAGTAAATTGGGCTGAAAAATATTCCCTGGCATTGTCACTGCGTAACACACGAATAGAAATATTGAACTGGGTTTGGATTTCAGTATAAAATTTCTGGAAAATAGAGAATAACTCAGCTCGATTTTTCATTAAAAATAACCAAGTACATCGAGAATAGTCATCAATGAAAGTGACAAAATACTGAAATCCTAAAGTAGACGCAGTCCGACAAGGACCCCAAACATCAGTGTGGACAAGCTCAAAAGGAGACTTTGCCCGATTATTCAAACGCTTTGGGAACGAGACACGAGTATGTTTCCCAAGCTGACATGACTCACACGGAAGCGATGACAAAGTGGAAAAACGAGGAACCATCTTCTGGAACTTGGAGAGACTAAGGTGGCCCAGACGATTGTGAATGAGGAGAGGAGCATCAGTGGAAATGCAAACTGCAGGAGATGAATCTGAGGTGAGGTGATAGAGGCCTTGAGACTCACGTCCTATGCCAATCGTCTTCCCCGTACTCCGGTCCTGCAAGGTCACAAATTTATCAGAAAAGGTAATAGAGCAATTAAGAGTACGAGTGATTTTGCTGATGGAAATAAGATTAAAAGGACATTCAGGAGTATAAAGGACAGAAGTGAGAGGTAGAGAAGGCAGAGGAAGGGTCAAACCAATACCTTTACCCACAGTTTGAGAACCATTAGCTAAGGTAATAGTAGGTAAATCAGAGGTAGTAGTGATAGAGGAGAAAAGATCCTTATTACCAGATAGGTGATCAGATGCTCCAGAATCTAGAATCCAGGGTCCAAGAGAAGATGTGTGGGTAAGGCAAGCAGAGGCATTACCAGGCTGGGCAACAGAGGCAATAGAAGCCTGAGATGTCTGAGATGCGGAGGAGCTCGGAAGCTGAGGCAGCGGAGAATCAGAGGACTGGGCCATATGGGCAATGCGAGGAGGTCTTCCATGTAACTGATAGCAACGATCGCGAGTGTGGCCAAGTTTATTGCAATAGGTGCAATGAGGACGTTGGCCTCGACCTCGGGTACCACTGCGTCCTCCTCGAGAGGTAGTTTGAGAAACTAACACAGAAGAATCTGAAGCGCTATCAGATGGCAAAGTCTGAGTGGACGAGAGACGGAGGAGGCGAGCAAACACGTCATCCAAGGACGGAACTGATGAACTACCAAGAATCTGATCACGAATAGGCTCAAGATCCGGACGGAGGCCAATAAGAGTAAGGACCATGAAGAACTTGTCAAGCTGCGTTTGTTGAGCCCCAACATTAGGAGTAAGAGGCATCACAGACAAGAACTGCTCCTTAAGAGAGGCAATCTGACCAGTATAAGTAGATAGATCCAAGTCCTGTTGGCTGAGATGGACAATAGCAGAAGCCACCTTATAGAGACGCTGGATATCATTCGTGTATAATCCTTTGGCCTGAGTCCAAAATTTAAAACAAGTTTTATAGGCCTGAAGATGAAGAAGAATCCGGGGATCAACCGATTGCCATAATACACTACATAACTGGGCATCTATCTTCCTCCACTGTACGCGGTCAACCTCAGGGATATCTGCCTCCTGGGTAACCAAGTGATCTTCATATCCTTGACCCATAAACCAAAGTTCAACAGAGGCAGACCAGGAGAGATAATTCTCATTGCCAACCAATTTCTCTGAGGTAATCAGAGGAGATCCAGAGAGAACAGAGGTAAAGATCTGATTTTTGGTGGTCATATTCACGTATTTGGATCGAAGAGAGCCCTGGAGAGGAAGAGAAGCAGCACCCAAGCCTCGGAGATGGAGAGGAAGCCTTGTCAGATGTGGTCGGAATGGCAAGAAAGCCAAAAACAGGAAAAAAGTGGAGATGCAGGGCTCGTGGAGGACTGCCGGAGGGCTAGAAGGCCAAGACGGCGCCGGACGAGCCTGGAGAGGTGTCGGACGTGGCCGGAAAGTGAGCCACGCGCCGTCACGCGCCGGCGCGTGGGTGACAGTCCGACGGGGAAGATCGGCGCGTGGGGGCGCGTGAGACTCCGGTTGCCGGTGGGGTTTCCACTGGCGTGTAGATCAACCTCCGGCAGTTCGGAATATGTGGTCGGTGCCCGGAAAAGAGGTCGCCGGAAAAATTCGCCGGAAAGGGTTGCCGGCGTGGTAGAGATCCGACGGCGATGAGGTTGTCCGGGGTGGTTCGGGAAGGGAATGAGGGGACCGGAGTGAAACACGGTCACTGGACGGTTCACCGGAATTGAGTACACGGCTAAACCGAAAAAAAAATTAGGTTTTCTCCTTTGGCTCTGATACCATGTTGAGAGAGAGAGAGAGAGAGAAAGGAGAAAAACCTTATTTTCATTCATCTAATCTCTACTTACAATTGAGAGATATATATATACAAGGCTAGGAGTCCTAACTACCATACATGTGACCTATATTAACAAGGAAAGATAGTATACTATACATACATTATATTCAACACCTATTATACAAATAAGCTATTAGCCTCATTTAAAATGACATGAATAAAAAAAAATTAGAAGATAATAGACATAAATTTGTGTACAAGATGCCATTTTAGAAAAATTAATTTTGTAGCCACAAATAGTTAGAAGATTCAAAGGAAAAATAAATATATACCAAGGTTAAACTATGGGAGAAAAATACTTACAGAGTCTCCTAAAGTACCTTCCTCAAGGCTCGTATCAATGGAGAGAAGCGGATTATCCATTGAACTACATTTTATACAAGCAAAACACAAATTACTTAGCAATCAGATCTTTAAGGTTAGAAAGATAATGACAGTATTATATACAAATATGTATCACTTATTGACAAATATATGGGTATATGATACTTGCTACTATAACATGACTATTTTCACTATATGGGTGACAAATGGAAAAGGTACAAATACATTTTGAATTTAAAATTTATAGCATAGAAAAATAACAATGTATTTTCAGTTTTCAATTTATAGAAAATAAAAGACAAATGTTGAGCATTAGGCAGTCAAGCAATCGTCATTATGTCATATTATTGAAAAGTATTGCTCATGCCAAGCATTTAGGATTTAGATAGTATGTGCTGCAAACATCAGAGAAAGAGAAGTTAGGTTGGGGGTTGGGAAATCGAATCCGTAACTGTAAAGGTGGTTTGGGGGCTTAGAAAATGGAATCCTTAACTGTAAAGGCAGTGAACCTATGTATTTGCAATTTTATGAATTGAAAAATCTTGTGGTAAGCGTGTATGCAACTTTGTGAAGCCCAAACTCAAGCTTGGAGACAAAGTACTAAAGCATGAGGAAAGTGAATCAGGTTGAAGACTCCTCCATGCAAGGACACCAACATGGATGGCAAGTTTTCATCAACCTTTGAACTTTCAAGGATGATCTGTTAAAAAGAGAATGCATGTGTGTGTGTTACTTTATTAAATTGGAACTAACTAAAATCTCTATTAAAAAGAGATTCTTCTTTGTACAAAAATGCTAATTCAAGGGTTCAAAGAAGCTTGATCTCACACCAAAATGCTTGACTCAAGAATTGAAGATCTGAAGACTGGAAATGAGTCCTGAAAATTATGAAGAGATGACTTAGGTTTTCTCTTAACTTGAGCCTTTAACTGGCTTGTCTTAGGTCTTGTTTTGACTTGAATCATGAAGATTTAAGGACTAAAGTGAGCCTATTAGCCAGTATCCATCTAACCCAAGCTTTCCAAGAAACATCCATCAAAGCTAAGTTTGAAGCTGGCACTTCCATTTAAGGACAAAAAGTTGATTTCCAAATCACACAAGATTATACTAAATACTGCAAACTCCTTGGTAACAGACATCTAAGGAGTCCTGACTAACAAAACTTCCCATAGGTTATGCAATGATCTATAAATGTCCTTAAAGATTTTAGCTTTCCTCTTTGATCATCTGCAAGATAGCTAGGATAGCTCCCCTCCGCAAAGCTCTCCCATAAGGCTCCTCCCAAAACCCACAAGGATATAAACAATATAACTAGAATAACTCTAAGGCAACAACCCCATAACAAAGCACAACATCTACTAAAGCTCCATAGCAGTAGACTAATTGGAGAAAGGTTATTGATTCACTTAAACTTCCCACAAATTAGACACAAGATTTACAAGTTGAGGCTGATGGCTCCAATGTCACCCAAGGTGAAGCAAGTCATTAAGATTGAATTTCTTATGCGTCAAAAAACAAGTAAAGGCTCTCATTTCTGAGGGATCATTTTCCTCAGAAATGAACTTCGCTTAAGCAACACAAGGAATGACTCTAATCTTGATAGGCACAAAAGAAACAATTTGAGGTAAAAAGATCATTTGGAACTAAATCCCAACACTCTTGTATGAAATGGAGGGGGAGAGAAAAGCATATTAGAAAACCATTATAAGGGAATAAAGACAGCCAATTTCTTGAAAAGACTAAAGTCCTAAATTCCTACAAAGTGAACCTTTTTTACAGAATGAGGTAATTGAAAATCGAGACGTAGTGCTTTATCTCCATCCATTTAAAGGATAAACTTCCTAACCTTAATCCTCAACCTCAGTATATTGATACATTTATATGGTTAGGTGAAAACCAAAGAATTTCATGGGTATTTAAATTTTGATCCTCTAAAATTAATCCATACAGATTCAACGATTAAAATGTTCATGTGGATAGAAATATTGGTGGTTTAATTTTACAAAGATATTAATGTCAACAAAAATATCAATAAAAAAAATGTAGAAATGAACCAAAAAAAAAATGGCAATTTTGAATAAAATTTTGGGACAAAACAATCAATAATGCTCACATTAAACTAGTTTTTTTAATAAAATAAAATAATTAATACATACATGTACATACATACGTACATACATACATATGTATATATATATATATATATATATATATATATACATATGTATGTATGTATGTATGTGTATGTATATGTATATATGAATATATGATCAAATTAGTACCATTGATCAATAATATTAGAGAAAGAAAAAAATCATGAGTACTAATATATACATCTTATACATACTTATCAAACAATATATACATCTTATACACATTTTTTATAAGTACTAATATATACATGAAAAAAAAATTAAATTAGCCGAAATGTGATCTGGAGAAGTAAAGAATGATAATAAGTTTATCTTTTTAAGTTTTATTCTCTGCTAAAAGGAGTACCCTCCAAGGGATGTGAAAAGCTTCTAGAGGTTGAAGAAGATGAGTCTCAGGTCTTGTTTGGTGGAAAGAAAATCATTTCAAGTACATTTTGTTGGAGAGAATGGAGATTTATGGTTGGTTTTGTCTTAATGAAGTGAAGGAGCTTTTTTTTCAATGGGTTTTGAGAAAGATGAGATCAAATGGTTGTTGGATCATTCATAGAAGACTTCAAAGGTGGAAAGGTCACTAGGTTTGAACCGAAAATTCGATGGACGAACTAGAGCTCATTTGTTGGAGGTATTAGTAAATCCTAGTGGAAGATGCTTGCAAATCGCTAAGTTCATGACAAGCCGAAAAACAACATTTGTGGTCATTCCAAAAGGACAGAAGAACAAGGGTTGGATGGCAATGGGAGAAACAATAGCAGTTGTGATGTTTTTTCCCTCCCAATGTGTGGAGTATAGGGGCTTTAAGAAAGTAGTATTTGAGGAGGATAAGCCTGTTTCGGTCCCTCTAAGACGCAGTTTTGCTAGTGTGGTGGTTGGGGAAGGGTCAAGAAAACAAGGTATTGAACCTTTTAGAAGGTGGGCTAAGGTGATGGTCTATGAATTTTTGGAAGCATGTGTGAGCAAAATTGCAATAGGCAAAGCCTAGCCAAAGTTGTGGGAATTAAAGGAGTGATTTCCATTACGCCTTTCTCTGAGAACCAAGGGATCTTCTTTGTGGAGTCTACTGATATAGCAAATTATTTACATGAGAAGAGGATTATTCTAGTGAGTGAAAAAATAGAAGTTAAGGTATACAGATGGAATCTAAATGTGAATGCTAGTTTGTTAGGGTTGTTTCGAAAGGGTTGGATTAAGGTGAAGGGTTTACCATTTCATTTGTGGTCCGAGAAGCATCTGTTTTGCTTGGTTGAAGGGTGGGGAAAGGTTCTCAAAATTGATAGGCATACTACCAAGCTAGTAGACTTGGTGAAGATTTGGATCAAGGTTGAGATGAAGGAAAGGGCAATAATCCCCACGATTGTGAGAGTATTAGATGAAGAATAGACCTTAGCTTTAATAACATTCGTTGAAGGGTTCCCCGACATCCAAGCAAGCAGCAAGAGGATGATGAATGGTCTTCAATCTTTGGCAAACGTGTCAATCAAGTGGAGCTTCAAGAAGATCGTAAGGTTGACATAGTACCATGTTTGAGACCACATGAGGGTCATTGGGAGTAAGGATGAAAATATCGGTTTTGAAAAATACATTGGTAACTTGATTTTACGAGTATATTAGGAAATATTGATGAATATTTTGACACAAAATATCAGTAGATAAAAATTGATATATATTGAAAGATATAATGTATTTAATTTGGATATATTAAAAAATGTAAAGAAATGTTTATATATATATATATATATAGGCATTTTTTATTTAAAAATGTTAATAATTTTATTTATAAATTTATATTTTTCTTGTATTTAATTACTATAACTAAATTTAACTTATTTACAATAATTTTATTTTAATTCATTTATAATTTAAAATTTAAAATACATACATATATATATTATCAAAGGACAGCTTTGCTGTCCACCCTTCTTTCCTTATTTTAGCCCACAATTGTTTCCTTATTTCTCCATTTATTATTCTGTACAGTTAGCATATATTATTTGACAGATTATAGTTTACATGTATAGGGCTAGAATCATGTTGGAATTTATTTGCTTTCATTTGCTTTCCATGTAAAGCATCCTTGTAAAGTCTATATATAATATACAAAACTCAAGGCCAAGGTATTCGGTCATTCACACAATATTTTGACATATATTTAGGGATGTGCATTTTAGGAAACTAAAAGAATCATAGGCCTATTGGCAAGGGCCTTAAATTCCATGTAAAAGACTAGGGTTCAAGTCTTGGTAGTGTACACCTGGGTGTGGTTATTTTCATATCTTTGTGAAAATGAATGCCACATCGGAAATAAGGAACAAAATGAAGCCATATTTTAAAAATGGATGCTCCTTGCTTATTCACACTGGAACAAAATGAAGCCATATTTTAAAAATGGATGCTCCTTGCTTATTCACACTTGAGGTTTGGGTCGGGCTTCATCTAAATGGGCTGGATGACACATGCTTCTCAAGCCCACATCAAATTCCCAAAATTTTACAACCGAAGGGAATGCTGACGCAGCACTGATTTTTCAGCGATAATGCCAAAATTTAAGTAACAAATTGGAATATTGTTCATTTATCGACGAATCAACGATGAAAAATGGAGAAAAAAATCCAAAATATCGGCAATATATTGCAATATTTTCGTCCTTGGCTAGGAAAAAGTGGAAGACAACTGCAATCCTCTCCATGTTAGCCAAATTTCAAAATTGAAATATGGTTACAATGGTAAAAAGGATCAAGGCTTCTCAATGCAACAAGTGGGCCTTTTAATCTTTTGGTCCAGTCTAGTAAGCAAAGTGGGAAGCAAGCCCACGTGCGTGAAAGAAGGCCAAGTCGTGGAGGATGCTCAAGGCCCACCAAAATTACAGGTAACAGTCCAAGAGCCCATTATCATGTTAAGGCCTAGTGTGGAGGAAGCCCAAATAGATCTTGTGGCCTGGGGCCTTTTTCTTCAAGAGAGGTTAGCAAAGCCCACCTAATAGAAAGGGCCTTTTGTGAGCCTTTCAAGGCATCTCATCAGTCCATAGGGAAAACGTCATTTCCATCCAATACAGACCTGATCAATGTTTCTCTCCTTGTTATTCATACCCTTTTATTCTACACATCAAGTTCCAATCGAGCTGACAACATTGAGAGGAATTCCTCCTTTAGAAGGGCAGTTCTTCATGTACTCAACATCACATTTCTTTGTGGCTTATGCTTTTTAGACTGTTGCATAAGGTTTGTTTTTGCTAACCACATCTATTTGAGTTCCTCGCATATCTTAAAATCCCTATATTACCTCATTGGAGGAGAACAAGTGAAGCGATGATAGCTCTTGAAGAAAACATATTATAGCCTGAAACAGCCTTGGAGAAAACTACTTGAAAGGTTTATTGGAGCTCTAACTGAAATTGGTTTGCCCACAAAGCAAATATCAGTTTATTTGTCAACCATAAAGCTAGTAAGACTGTAGTTTTGATTTCCTACAATTTTTTGTTGTATATGCTGATGATATTGTTCGCCACCAATGAAGCAACTGACATTTCCCTATTGAAGAAATACAGGACGAGAGTTTGAGATCAAAGATATGTGTCACCTAAGATACTTTCTTCAAATAGAGAATGATCAGTCTGATAGTGGTATCTTCACTTGCAGATAAAAAATGTGTTGTATTTTTTCTAAAAGAAACTAGGATGGTAGGACCCACAAATACCCCAATTAGGGTGAATCATTAATGATGTGATGGAGATATATGTTGTTGACAGATTCAGAAGCACATACTTCTGCAGTGTCATAGGTTAAAATATCTACTCAACCACTTCTAATCATCTAGAGGTTGTGCATAAGATATTTAGGTACACCTAAAAACATGCCTTGAGAAGGTATTTTGTACAAGTAACATGGCTACATGAGTGTTTAGGCCGTTACATATGCTGATTGTGCAGGTTCTATTATTGATGGTGATTGACGTAAGTATATCGTACCTTTGTTGTTGACAACCTTGTCAGTTACAAAGCAAGAAACAATCAACAATAGCAATCAAGTGCAGAAGTCAAGTCCAGAACAATGATCTTTACTATTGGTTTGTGGAAGAAAAATATTCTTACAGAAATGGGTATAGAGGCTAACTTATCCATAAGTTCATATCATGGCAATAAAGCTGCACCTAACATAGCTTATAATCCTTCAACATGATAGGATAAACATTGAGGTGCATTAAGGAATGATAAAGTTTGGCCAAATCTATATACCTTTTTACAAGGGAGTGACAAGACATGTGTTTCATCTGGTGTTAGGAAAGTTAGGCATGTCCTATATATATGCACCAACTTGAGTGGCAATGTTCAGAGGTTTAACTAATTAATAAGTGGAAAATAATGCGATGTGATGACATATTAATATGACTATTTCTCTTACTTATCAAAAAAATATTTTAATGTGACTTAGAAGCTAATGTAAGGAAGGAGTCAATAAAAAACACTGCACTGAATAATTCTCATTAATTAATTAACTAGTACATTATTTGCTAATATACATGAGTACTAAAGAGAGAGAAAACGTAGGAAAAATAAACTAACCAACAAACTCCCTAATAAATAGGCTAACCAGATGCATGATTCAAAAATAAGCTAACAAACAAAATTGAACTAATTTGGACATATTTGTAACAACTCGTCAACATGACTATTAACTGAAAAGTAAGGGATTAGAAGAGAATGATCAACTAACCAATACTGGCGTTCAAAAGATGAGCGCTTTATTCTATTGATGTTAACAAATATCCCAAATATGATATCCAGAAAAACAACACAGCTCTCTTCAAAGCATCTTAAGCCCTGGGCAAAAGAAGTCTTAGTGAACTTCAATATAATTTATCAGACAGTTTCAAACACAGATCTGCAGTGCCAAAATGGAAGAACTAACTCATAATCCATAGAGAAACTTCTGCTAAAGAAATGCAAGGAATTTAAAATTGGGGCCTACTTTAATAAAAGAAAAAAAGTCTTGAGAACAAAAATTTCAATCACAACCTAGAAGGCCTTCTGGATCACAGGTATCGTCCTGTAAGTTATCTAAAATGTAACTAGTAAATTTTTTAGCCTAATTCCATCTATCATAGATTGGAGCTACAGGATGTTGAAAGTAATTGCCACTTTATGAAAGCATGTTTTCTCCTATTTATTATTTTATTATTTACGAAAATTTTTCAAATTAAGATTTTTCGAACAGTGCCAAATTTCTCACTGGATACCTAAAAACTACTAACAAGGTGGCAGTCAATACTTGTCATCATAACTATTAATGTCTTATTTCTTCTTTTTGACTTACTGCAGCTTAGTAATGAGGTAAAGTTTTAAGTTGTAAACAGTAAAATATGCAGAAAAAAACAAGATTAATACTTGAAAGGATCATATGTTGTCAACTTTTTACAGGAAATACAGAAATTTTATTAAGTCAAACAGGAGAAGGAAGGTTGAGTGCAGCTCTTCTAGATGGCCTTGTGCAGGCCAAAGCTTTGGCCTTTTCCAAACCTGTAAGCGAGGGAGACTTGATGTAGTCAGTTCATCGGTGACTAAGAGAAAAAGAGGCTCATGGAAGTTTGTAGGTGATTCTGCCAAATTTTTATATCATTACAGAGTTGGGGAGTTCCTTTTGTTGGGCTCATCACTTAGCCAATCAAGTGGTGGTTCTTTTAGCAAAAGGAAGATTAAAACTTTTGGTGTCTTTCCTAGGGAATTTTTTTGCCTCCCTAAGTTGTACCTAGTGATTGTTTTGGTTCACTTTATGATTTCTTTTTCTTTTTTTTATAACTTTCCCCAACCATGCAAGCTACATTGCATCTTTCCCCTTGCTTTGATCAGATTTTGTATATTGTGGAAAGATATCCTGTCCCTCTTGATCCTAATAATTAATAGAAACAATCTGGTGTGTTTCTAATATTTTTTTTTAAATGAAAAGGACAAGGAAAGTTGAGGTGTCCTCAAATTAGTTGGAAAAATATGAGGATAAACCCCTATTCTTACCAGGTTAAAAAAAATATCTTACCAGGTTCAAAAAGATCACCTAGAAATGCAAGGAAACAAAGCCTAAATGACTGTAGAAACTCTTACCAGTTCAAACAATAGCATAAGAGATTTACACTTATACTTCATTGCAATTCTTTGATATCACACATGTATTCAAAGAAGATAAGGAACCCAAGAGTTAATGGAAGAAAAACAAAGGGGCTGATTTTGAATGTGGCTATGAATGTTAGGGCACCATAAATTTTGTTAATATAATTACACAGAATGCTCTACATGATAGAAAATTTTAAAGATAAATGAATAAATAAACCATAATACCTGCAGTGAAGAAAAAGTTATTTGCAGATGAGGAAGCCCCAAGAGTGATTTTGCAATCCACCAGAAACACAAGAACCGGTTGCAAAATATCATGCACCAGGAATCTTTCTTTGAGGAGACTAGGATGATCATCTAAAATTAATACAACAAAAAACCAGAAGGAAAATTTCAGAAATCAAATATGAAGCTATCAAGTTCAAAAGAAACAACTCAAGTTATAAAGGCTTACCCAAACCAAGAACTGAGAACATCTGAACAACCACTCATCATACATAACAATATCTCCATGAAGAACTCTTTGAGCAAGAAAAACCATGTCAAAGAATGACATGCAGGCTTCAAGAGCAGGTAGAAAATGCAAGAAAACCTTCTCTGAAAGGTACATCTGTGTATTTTTTTTTTAAGTACAAAATGATCATATGGAACAACACTTCCCAAGAATACCTGAAAACAAAGCTCCACTCTCCCTCCTTTTGCTAAAATTCAACAAAGTAAAAGAAAAAGAGTATGGACAAGAAACTAACAAGAGCTAACAGCAAAAGAACATTATAAACAGAGGGTAATAGAGTCTGTGCTTCTAGATGAAACAAATGCAGATTACTAGAATGCTGATAAAAAAAAATGAAAAGAAAAAGAAATTAAAGCAGAAGAATAAGAACTTCAATCTAATATTTATGAGTCAAACTATAGGATTATGAATAAGCGTCACTGCAAAAGTATACCAGTTTTTCAGCCAATCAATCAGATTCAACATGTGAAATATACACCAGAAAGGCAGACTGCACAAAAGACTCAAGAAAAAAAATAGCGATCGTATTATGTTTTGACAGACTAGTGCGCCAGATAGCTAGGAAGAGATTTAAAAAGAAAAGGATCCATAAAAATAGTTTAACTTAATCAATATGTACAAGGGAAATGTATGAGAACAATTTGCGGCTTAGATCAGGGTCAATTTGCAGCCATATCTTTATGGACTGATTGCAGATGAACTGGCACTAATTCGAACTGAGATTTTACTTTAGCATATATCATTTACACAAGTAAGAGGAAGGTACACTATGGAATTGTGGTAAAGTAATGATCCATAGACTGAAGGATAAGTTCGGTCTACTAGTTCAGTTTATACAAGGGAGGTGTACTCCAGTGCTATATGCCTTAGAATTTCAAGTAAGCAAGATGTTTCAAGCCTAGAGGTTTTGACCAGGGAGTTTATAGCTCCTTGAAAGGTTTTGTGGTTCCCTGTATTGGTTTTTGTTCCCTTGCAAAGGCTCTTTTTTTTTTTTTCCTTGTATGCTTTCAAATGGGTTTTTTTTTTTTTTTTTTTTTTATCAGAAACAAACAAATGTATTAAATTAAGGAAAAAGAAATACAAAAGAAGGATGAGGAATCCTCCCAAAATACAACGAACTAATAAGAAAGTATGCTGAAACATCCAAAGTACTAAATAATACAACAATAAAGTACCACATGAGAATATACAAAAACAAACCATAGCTCTAGTAGTTGACTAATTTCCTTCCAAGGCTCCAAGCAAACTATTTCTCATCCTTACAGTTCTTCTGATTCAGATTGCAACGTAATTTAATATTGCTTCTAATCTCACCTTACCAAACTCTTTATATCTTCTTGTGTGATATCATGATAATAATTTGGATTTTGAATAATCCAATTCAATAAACAATCTCAGTTTTTCCCAATAAAACCTATTATATAATTAAATTGAATTGTTTGAAGTACAAATCATTGTGAGGATATCACAAGCCAAATCTATTCAATGATACATTCCAACTACTGTCCAAGCATAGCATCAAGTAATGTAAAGCAATCCATGTAGAGAACTCTATACACAATTTCTGCATGTGCATTTGATATGTCAAATGTGGATTGTTTTAACTCACTTTTTTTTTTCTTTTTTTTTTTTGATAGGTGTGGATTGTTTTAACTCACTAAACCAAGCACACCACCCCACAACCAGCACCCCCACCCCCTTCTTCTCTTTCCATCACTAAACTTCTGCAAACAAGAGCATAACAACCAGACATGGAGCAGTAATCTTTCAATATGAATTTGTGAATGTCTTAACTCTTCCATGACCATGATTCACAAAAGCAGATCACTTCATTGAGAAAATTTTAAATATCTGATAAAAACATGAATTTCCTACAAATGAGTAGTCCAAGGTGAGACCATTTAACTTATTAGTAGATTGTATGGGAAAGCCATGTACGACAAGCAACTTTTAGAGTTATCCAATCAGTCTAATAACCCAACTCTTGGATAACAACTTTTTCAGAAAACTCAATGACCAGAAGACCAAAAGGCAAGCCATCCACCCTCTTTCTCTTCAAACAATGTATATCTTAGATCTGGCTGAGGAAAGATTTTGGTCTCTATAAAGCAATACCAATTTCTCTTCTAACCCCTGTTTCCCTTGTATCAAATCCAAAAAGTAAAATGCAAATTTGGAAGCCAATGAGTCTCCAAAATTCAAGGCTTTAAGTGGAACAGAGGCTGTATAAAGCTATTTTGCCAAATATGTGTGCCATGTGAAGAGGAACAGAAAGTGAAGAATCAGCTACTGACATGTTTCACTGTTTTCTGTTGATATATGTTCTGGAAGAGACTGTTTCCTTAAGCATGCATGTTGTGGGCAATTTTCAGGAAACACTCGCACTAATGGGGTAAAATTTGGAGGATGGCAACACCTACAAAGACAAAATTTCCTGGATAGATGATATATATATTATGAAGTTGATTGGATTTTTTTTATGCTATCTGTGGATGAGAATAGGGGTGGGGAGAGAATCATCTCTTGGTCATCTCTACAAACCTAAACTTCCAAGCAGTTGTGAGGAGATTCCTCTTCATAATATTGTGGGAGAAAGTGGTAAAAAAATTTGATTCAATCGGCTGTTACAATCCTAATTTATATCCTATATTTACAAAGAAATTTAAGGAAAAAAAAAACTAATAATCACTATAAATCAAGACAATCCTTATAAATTAGAGATTATTCTTCCTAATCTGATTTACAGTTATACACACTTTCCTGATCTAATTTACAGCTATATATTACATAAATATATACAAGAGACCTCAAATAGGAAAATTCAGATTTCTAACACTCCCCTTAAAGCTAGTGAATAGATATTATCCATGCCCAGCTTGCCTATAATTGCTTGAAATGTTGTGCTCGTCAAACCCTTAATAAAAACATCTGCAAGTTGTCTATCTGACGACACAAACGAAGTGCAAATTAACCCACTTTCTAACTTTTCCTTTATGAAGTGTCTATCAACCTCAACATGCTTTGTCCAGTCATATTGTACCGGATTATGAACAATGTTTATGTCTGATTTGTTATCGTAATACAACCTCTTGGTTCCTTCCCATTTAATCTGTAAGCCCTCGAAAATAATTTTAAGGCATCATAGCTCACAAATTCCTTGTGTCATAGTTCTAAACTCTGCCTCTGCACTATACCTTACAACCATTGGTTGTTTTTTACTCCTCCAGCTCACTAAGTTTCCTCCAAGAAAGGTGCGGTAACCTGATGTTGATCTCCTGTCTACTATTGATCCAACGTAGTCGGCATCCGTATAAACTTCAAGGAACAAATCCGTACCATTTCTGAAGAGAATTCCCATTCCTAAGCTACCTTTAAAATACTGTAAAATCCTATAGACAGCTTGTAAGTGGACCTCCTTCGGATTGTGCATAAACTGGCTCACTACATTCATGGCATAGGCAATATCCGGTCTTGTGTGTGACAAGTAAATCATCATCCCAGTAATCTTTGATACATACCTTGATCCACTCCTTTGTCTTTCAATGCTTCCCCAAGCTCATGATTTGCTTCAATTGGAGTCTATCGGTTTACATCCAAGCTTTCCCATCTCCTTAAGCTAGTCAAGGATATATTTGTGTTGTGATACAAATATACCCTCTTTTGACCATGCCACTTCAATTCCCAAAAAGTACTTTAGTTTGTCCAAATCCTTTATCTGAAACTCCTTTGCAAGACATTGCCGAAGTGCCTCTTTTTCTTTTGAATTATTTTTTTTTTGATAGGAAACGACAAAGGCATATATTAATATAAGGGAAAGTACAAGAGAAGGATGAGGAATCCTCCCCCCCAAGAAAACAGAACTACAATGAAACAAGTACGAGAAAATACAAAGTAGATACAGACAACTACTATGAGTTAGGCCAACCCAATGGAGTTGCACGCCGCTAACCAATCAAGGTGAATCACATTAAGGGGAATCCCCTTAAAAACCTTAGAACAAGAAACCCAAAGAGAAGCAAGGAAATGAATCATGTCCCAAAGGTTCTCTGAATTCCTTGATTTATCCTCAAAAATCCTTGCATTTCTTTCCCGCCACACCACCCATAATATAGAAATGCACGCAGCTTGCCATAATACAATCCCTCTCTTAGAAGATCCAAAACCATTAAAATTGATAGATATCATGTCAAAGACGCTCCTAGGAGGAACCCAATCTATCTTTGTTAACTGAAATAATCTGTGCCACAACCCCATCGTCATAGAGCAATGAAGAAAAAAATGATCTACTGTTTCTCCCTGCTCCATGCACAACATGCAAATGTCGGGACTAAGTGCTTTGTATTATGCCACCAACATATAATAGTAATATTGTAACTCCCCTTGATCAAAATGTTTAATGAACAAAGTATGATCTCCTTGGCATTGTTTAAACCCTAGAGATAACATAACTTTTGTAAATCTTCCAAACCATGCTCTAGGAGATTGTTTCAATCTATACAATGCCTTCTTCAACCTATACACCTTATTCTTGTCTAAACTTCCCCCAAAACCAAAAGGAACTTCCATATATATTTCTTCATCAATTTCACCATGAAGAAAGGCATTCTTTACATAAAATTGTTGTAAATTCCAATCAAAATGAGCTTCCAAAGATAATTAAATTCTCACCATATTCATCTTTACTACCGGTGAAAAAGTTTCTTGATAGTTTATTCCATATGTTTGTGTATATCCCTTTGCAACCAGCCTTGCTTTATATCATTCAAGGGATCCATCAGCCTTGTATTTAACTATAAATACCCACTACTTTCTTCCCTTTTGATAACTCCATAATTTCCCAAGTCCCATTCTTCTCCAATGCTTCCATCTCGACTTTCATAGCTTGTTTCCATTTCTCATTACTGAGTGCCTTGGTTAAGGTTTGTGGAATTGGTATGGAATTTATTTGGGTAAGAAAAGCTTTATGAGACGGTGAGAATTTTTCAAATGACACAAAATTGGACAATAGGTGTTGCATACATTTACGTGTCCCTTTCATAATGGCAATGGGAAGATCAACATCATCATGTAAGTCAAGAGGAGCACTATAATTGTGTACCTCATTTCCGAAAGTTGATTCAAATGTTTGGACTTGCATGGGTCTAGGTTCAATCACCCTCCTCGTTGAAAAAACTTGTAGTGGCTTTGTAGCAATAGGTTCTAACTCCTTTTCTGTTGTTCCAACATCTAAAATAGGGCAGGTTTGAGCTATTTTTGGGACTGTTGTAGCTATTTGAGGTGTGCTAGAAATTTCTTGACCTTTTTCATGACTTTCAGACTCTTTTTGGGTTGCATTTGAAGGTTCGGATGGGGAAGATTTAGGAAACTCAAGCAAGAACATGTCTTTATCTTCCATAGATGATGTCTCCACCTGAAGATAAGGAACTGAAAAATATCCCTCTGTTTCTACAAAAGTGACGTCAAAAATTAATTGGAGGATGGAAACATTTATACTCTTTTTGTGTTGATGAATATCCAACAAAAATACACTTTAATGCTCTTGGATCCAACTTCCCTCGATAATGAGCATGAATATGAACAAACATGGGACACCCAAACACTATAGGAGGAAGCTTACTCGATGTATTGAACTGAGGAAAGAATGTTGTGAACATTTCCATAGGACTCTTTAAACCCAAAACTCGAGAAGGAACCCTATTTGTTAAATGAGCAGCTGTAAGAACGCCCTCCTCCCCCCAATAGACTTTTGGAACATTTTTTTTGGAACAAGAGAGCCCTAGTAACATTTAGTAGGTGACCATTTTTCCTCTTAGCTACTCCATTTTGTTGGGGTGAATCGACACAGACTCATGAATGATTCCCTCTTTTTGAAAATAAGATGACAGCGTTTGATTGAAATAATCTTTTGCATTGTCCGATCTAACACGTTTTATTGACACCCCAAATTGATTTTTGACCATATTATGGTAATTTGGAAAAACAATGCTCACATCCGATTTTTGTTTTAAAAGGAAAATCCAAGTAACACGAGTATAATCATCAATAAGCGAAACAAATCAACAAGCTCCTAAAATATAAGGAACTCATGATGACCCCCAAATATCACTATGAATTAAACCAAAAGGAAATGATGATCTTTTGCTGCTCAAAGGAAATGAGACACAACGATGTTTTGCAAATTCACGAACATCACAATGAAAAGTGTCTACATCAATATTCTTAAAAAGCAAAGGGAACATGACCTTAAGTACATTAAATGAAGGGTGGCCAAGTCGAAAGTGATAAAGCCAAATTTGGTCTTTATTAGAAGAAGAGGACTCAAACAAAAAAGAAAGAGGTAGTTGATTCCCATTGCCAACATTGCCACTACTTGTATCAAGGTAGTAGAGTCCATTCTTTTCCTTAGCATGTCCAATCATCTTCCCCAAAACTCAGTCCTGAAAAACACAATGAATAGGGTAAAAGATAACACTACAATTCATATCTTTTGTGAGTTAATGAATAGACACAGGGTTGGTTGAAAGTTTGAGAACATGTAAAACATTTTTAAGACTCAAAGAAGGGTTTACATTGACTATTCTTTAACCTGCAACAGTAGCTAAAGACCCATCAGCAATAGTTATTTTCTTATTGCTAGGACATGGAATATATGTGCTAAATTTCTCTGATGAAAGTGTCATATGGTCAGTAGCTCCTGAATCAATGATCCAAGAGCTTGAAAGGGACATACCTGAGACACTAAAAGCATGAGAGAAAGGAAACTTAACTGAATGTGCAAGAGAGCAAACACCCATAGGTTTCTCCAATGAACCTAAAATTTTTTTCACCTTATCAATGTCCTCCTGATTCAATTCTTCAAGTTCCGTGCTGCTGTACTTTGATTGTTCCTCCACAGAATTATTAGCATCAGCTACATACACTTGGTTTCATTGTTGTCCCCATTTAAAACCACTAGCACAGTTGATACCCTGTGGTTTACCATGAAGTTTCCAGCATGTCTCTTTCGTGTGCCGCGGTTTTTTACAATATGTGCACCAAACATTGTCCTTATTCTTAGAAAAATCATATTTGCTACTGTCATTACTGCCACCTTGTCCCGAGTTTACGCCTTTGAAATTGTTATCTCTTGGCTTTGTTGTAGCAAGGGTTGAACCTTCAGCTGGTTGAGAATCAATCATAACACCTCGTCGTCCTTCCTCCGCTCCAATAATGGAGAACACCTCATTAATGGATGACAAATCTTCCTTTCCCAAGACTTGAACTCGAACTTCATCAAATTCAACATTAAGATCAGCAAGAAACTCGAAAATCTGCTCCCTTTCAATAAACTTTCTTAACATTGCAGCATCTTCACTACATTTCATTTGAAGATTTTGGTAATAATCCATTTCTTGCCAAAGATTTTTCATGAGATTATAATATTCAATCACGGATCTTGTTCCCTATTTAGTGGTTGAAATTTTTTGCTTAATTTTATAGATTTGAGCCGCTTCACATACCTTAGAATAAGTTTGTCTTACTGTCTCCCACATCTCTTTAGCCGTGCAACTGATTTTGGGCAACATAGAATTCCATAACCATGACATGATCATGGAATCCTCTTCATCCCACTAGTTGAACTTCGGGATCTTTGGGCTCTGGACCTATGCCGATTAGATGACTTAGTTTGCCTTTCCCTTTCAAAAAGCTTCGCACTTGTTGAGACCATTGGAGATAGTTTTGGCCATTCAACGGATACGCTGAATTGATATTCTATAACTCTCCAATGGTTTGATGAGGCAAAGTTTCACCAAAGACAGCTATGGGTGTGGCAGAAGTCTCAAACATATTAGACATGGTGAAATCCCAAAAATTGTAGGTAGAATGGATGAAAGATGAAAAAAGATAAAAACAAAACACACAGTAATGAAGGCTGAAAAACTTGAACTAAAATCAGCAATGAAGGTTGATGAAGAATGTCAAAGTGGCTCTAATAACATGTGGGAGAAAGTGGTAAAAAAATTTTACAAAGAAATTTAAGGAAAAAAGTAAACTAATAATCCCTATAAATCAAGACAATCCTTATAAATCAGAGATTATTCTTCCTAATCTGATTTACAGCTATACACACTTTCCTAATCTAATTTACAGCTATATATTACATAAATATATACAAGAGACCTCAAATAGGAAAATTCAAATTTCTAACAAATATCATGTTAGGAAGGAGATTATTTAGCTTTCTTGGGGGTAGGAGGAACATCATGTGCAATAGTAACCATGGTGATATCTTTCAAACTGAACTTCAACAGTTGTTTAATAAAGAGCCCAAGTTAGACGCCTGCTGCAAACAGTTTCAATGGTAGGGGGGGGAGAAAGATTCACCACAAAAGCAGAAGATTTTGAACACTTTGGATGGTCTTACAGAAGTGGATGCTTCAGGGCTTAGAAATGTTATTACTAAAGGGATTATAGAAACATTCCTAACTTATAAATAAGATTCTGGGACAAACTTGCAATGGAGGCTTCAAAGTGAGGAGACTTTTATGAAACAAAATTAGGAGGCTGCTTTTTCCACTAGAAGTGGGAGATTGATTATCAACTTCAGGAAACATTGATATACTAGTTAGGATTCAATACTTCTCTTTAATTCCTTTTTTTTTTTTTTTTGTAAGAAATCAAAATAGTATTACAAATAAAGAGAAGGAATGTACAAGGGAAGATGAGGAAACCTTTCAAAAAGAAAAACTACAATGAAGAAAACACAAGAGAGAACCCTTGTGAGGAAAAGACCAACTGGAGAAGAGGCTTACTGTGGAGCTTTTCAATATCTTACTCTGTAATCTGTATATAAACATATTCATTCTATTCATTAGGAAGGATCTCTCACCCTTGACATCAACAAATCTTTTGATCCCTTGCTGAATAAAAGCTTTATTACTTATTAAAAACAACAAAGAAATAGACAATAAGCACATTATTCTGTTTAATAATGCCTCTACTGGCTTCAACTCTAACTTCCTGTTCCTGGGTAAGTAAACAATTGCTTTACTGTGGACGAGAGCTGAAAGACAACTTCTTCAATTTGTAAAACAAAGTTCTTCCAAGATGAAGCAGAAAACTGCACTGCCAATCTCAAAATGGTTATTAGACATCTTAAGATGAGTTCAATCCTAAATTTTAATCCAAGTAAAAGTGAGGTTTCAGAATAAACATGGAGAATAAAAGCAATGGATCTTTTGTGAAATGCAATCTGATTTCAAGCTTAAAGTTTAACCTAAGTAAAAGCAATAGCTAAGATCCATTTATTTTTATGTATTTTTATCCATTTCTCAGCAATTAAGTGGAGAAGACACTTTTGACTGCCACTAAATTAAAGGAAAGGAAGGAAAATTAGAATCTTGTAAGAGGTAAGAAATTAGAATGACAATCACAAGATCACTAATTTCCATTCTTTTTCCACAATTTCTAGGCAATTCTGCAGACTGTAAGGGTTCCTTCACAATTTTCTGATATTTTCCCTGCCTACCCAGCAACCAACCAGAGCATTAATGGATTAAAAAGTACCCACCCTCCCACTTCCTCTGGCATTTCTTGTGGTAACCCCAAGTGCAGCAACCAGGACCAAGGTCACGAAATTCACCCCGAAACCAAAAATTGTAGCCTTTGTCAAGGAAAAACAAATTATACAACCACTACCGGTTTTTGTTGAAGAAAATTTAACAAAACATCAAACCCTGAAAATAAAGGATATATGTTACTGAAACACTCGGAAAATCCATTTCCTTGCCACACCTGAAAACAAGAAAATCAGTCCAAAAATTTAAACCTTGTTCAGTAAATCCGAACATGATGTAATTCAGCAGAAAATACAAGAAAAAAAAAATTTTAAAAGCTTAACTTTCATGTTACTGAAAATTGGAAAGCTAGCTGGACTGAGCTAAATAGTCAAGTTAGGTCAGAAGAGTCAGGAGTTAAGGTTTTGATTTTCTTGGATTCCAAATATGAAAAATCAAAGATCTATACTTTAATTTAACATATTTGTCCTCTATTTCTCAGCAACCAAATAAAGTTTTAATCTCTGTATGGTTCCTAAGAAGTCAGAATTAGAGAAGAAAAACAAAATTAAGATTATTATATTTACTATTGTTTCCATTTCCAAAAGGAATAAAAACTCAACTCAACAAAGTGCAATGGTTGTATTTTGTTCTATTGAGCTCACTACTGAAAAGTTATTCAAAATCTGGATTTCTTTTCTTGTCCTTTACTTCTTTGCAAAAAAAAATGAAGCATAACCGAAGTTTATAACCAAGAAACACTACTTAAAATGGGTAGCAGGAAGAACAGTTCAAAAGAATTAACAATGCCAAGGTTCAGAGGCTAAACATAACACTCTGTTTGCTTGCTGAATGCTGAGAAAATGTTGAGAAAGAAAATAAAAATAACTATGGAAAATTTCAAACCTAGGGTTCAAAGTATTTCAAGATTTAAGACCCAAGAGGACAAATGCCACCTCTTGACCACGCTCAGTTGAGTGGAGTCTTCCTTTTTCAGAAAACCAAAATAGATTCCAAAACTTGATTTCCTTTTCCCCGTTTTTTTCCTATACTTTCCCTCCGCAACCAGAGAGAGCTTAATCAGAGGTGTATAAAAGAGAAAAGCACCTAAAAATGAAGGAAGAAAAAATCAAAAGAAAGTCACTATCCATTGTGGAAACCTCCTCTCAACTCCATCTGCTCGCTGAGAAAGATAAGGACAAAAAAGGGAAAAATAACCAAAACGCTGAACTATCCCCAGTTAAGTTGAATATTTGCTCTTCAGAAAACTAGAACATCAATTCAAAAGCTTAATTTTCCTTCTTCCATTTTCCTACATTTTCTCAGCAACCCAACAGAGCTTCATCAAAATTTACAAAAGAGCAAAGTGCATAAAGAGTGAAGAAAGAACGGTTTAAAGGAAGTTAAGGAAGGAGAAACAAAAAAAAAAAGTTGGATTTTTGCAAAATTAAAAGCTTTTTTATTTTTCTCGGTAACCAAATAGAGCTTAACCGAAAATGACAGTAGAAGAAAGAACGTAAAATGTTGAAGGAAGAGCAATTCTAAAGAATCAAAAGGTTATAATTCAACGTAGAAGCCAGTAACACTCCGCTACGTCGCTCAGAAAAGGTGAAAAAACAATGAGAATAACTTTGAGTTCGGAAACTACAGACTACAGAAGCCTCCTCTCGACAATACCACTCAGCTGAGTTGCATCCTTCATTTATAGAAAAATCACCTGATCCCAAAAACAAGTCTCGAAAATTTTCGTTTTTGGTTCTTCCATTTTTATTTTATTTTTTTCTTTTTTCCAAGTTTTGTCGGCAACCAGACAGAGCCGAAGCAAGGAAATTCCTCTCAACTTTTATTTGTGCTGAATTGAGTCGCGTTCTAGAGAACAAAATCATCACAAAACACACGATTGAAATTCTTTTAATTTCCCTGAGTTTTCTAGGCAACCAAACATAGGGGAAGGCTAGGCCATGACAGAAATTGAAAAAAAGAAAAATGGAGAATAAAGAACAACGAAAAGAAAAGAAGAAGAAGAGAACGTACAGATGAAGAATTAGGGCAAATGAGGGTGATCAACTCCATCGTTTGGAGGAGCGAAGCGAAGAAGAAAGCAGAGAGCGACAGAAGCAAAGAGGGGGCCTTCTAAAATTCTGAATGTTCAAACTTCACTCACGGTGGCTCGACATATAAAACAATTTGATTTAATTAAATACACTTATAAAATTTATGTGACGTGAAATTTACCTTTTTGTAATTTTATATAGACGAGGACAAAATGGTCTGATAATATTCATAGGATGAATTTTATGGGCCCCACAATCCTATGGGTATATCTGGTGAACACTAAAAGGTACCTTTTGGTTGTCTTAAGTCTTAAACATCTTTCGTCATATCATTTTTAGGATTTTTTTTAAGACTTAAAAACTTTAACGCTAATAGTATTTTCATATTTAATTGTTTAAATTAATTATTTTAATTTAAGCAATTAAAAACACTAGTAACTGTCCCCATCACAATTGATTGTAGAATACCTTCTTTGTTTTTTCTTGATTGATGTTATTGCTCAAAAATATCTTTATATAAAGCAAAGAATTAAGGTAAAAAATTGATGCAGCCATTGGGGATCCACTTTGTTTAGGTTTTTTTTTAAAAAAAAAATTAACATTTTCTTAACCTTTTAACTTATTTTTGTATAAAAATTTCTTTGTATGTTATTATTAATCAAGAAAAATCGGAGAAAATATTACAATTGTAAGTAGTAAGCTCGGTTGCAATTCTTAGTAGAGATAATAATGGGACGGGTCCATCTTTTCGAGTACTCATTCTACGTCCACATTATGATTAGAATGATTTAAAATAAAGATAAGTAAGTTCTAAATGAGTTTGAAAAGTTTTGAAAATCCCAAAAATGATTGAGGATGGGTTCAAGAAGTTTTAGCAAATGAATTTAGATCTCAAAAGAATATGAAATTATTGTTAATTCTTTATTTCTTATTTTAATAATTAAGCGCAGATTCATCTTAATCTCATCTCATGTTTGATTAATCAAAAGAAGTTATCCAATCTTTAAGACATAATTAAGAATGATTGTTCCTTAATTAAAAAAACTATGTATCAAATGTATTCATAAGGTAAAATATTATCAATCCAATTCAACAATCATACTATGGGCTTGGGAAATGGTGTCAAATGGGTATCAAACTTTGCTAAATTCAACTTCCTTGTATCATATTTCTCTCACACAATGTCAAGAGCTGATACAATCGAGTGTCAAACTACTTAGACAACATCTTCCTCAAACATTTGTTATTGAATCGTATTGATTTTGGCTAAGGATTTCAATACAGTAAGGTGATATTTGTTTTTTAATTTAATGTAATTTGCTTTGAGACTTACACGATTTATTTTTAACTTTTTTCCATTTTCTTTTTACTTATTATTTGTTCTTAAAAACTTCTTATTGACCATTAAAAATAACTTTTTGAAACAACCAAAACACAATCTTAATATAACTTTCATCCAATTAATATTCAATAGTTAAAAAATAAAATAATAAAAATCACAAGATTTAATACTTAAAATACTATTAAATTGTATTTAAAGTAAATTAAATTATATTTAAATTTAATTTTTTTAAAAAAAAAAACACTAAAAAAAATTTATTTTAAAGCCTAGATCCTCAATTTGCAACCTAATTATCCATATTTTTCAACGTGATAAAAAACTCAACCCACTATCATCCTACTTATGGATATAAAAAGTGAAGAATTCTTTTTAAAGCAAAATATAACCTTTTAGTGGTATTTAAAATGTTTTGATAAGAGTGGTTAAGACTTTAAAACAGATTTATATAAGGGCAAGGTAATTTCTTCTAGAAGACTTTTTTAGTTTATGCATAAAAACTTCAATTAAAATTTAATAATACCACATTTCCTCCTTTACTTTTAAAAGAAAAAAAATTAAAATTTCGAATATATCCCCTTATAGTTCTAAACTATTCCATCTCTTTTAAATCTTTTATTTTTATATTTATTTATTTTTTTCAAATGAGATAATATTGATTCTATTTTTATTTTTATTTTTTCTATTTATATTTTTGTAAAAAAACTTATATCATTTGTGATATTTAATTATTATTTATGGGTGATATTTAATTATTAATTATTTATGTTGGTTTATAAATCAATATAGTTTGTAATGGTTAATTTATTTTTATATTATTATTTAGTATAATTAAATCATAAAATATGAATGTGTGAATTTAGATAGGATAAATTTATTATTATTTAAATAAAATTTATATTAAAAAAATTCAAGAAATTTTTTTAACACGATAAAATGGTTGTTACAAAGTAACAAAATACTTAATAAATAGTTTTTGCAAAACAATTGAAAATCTCTTTCAAAACTTAATTCCCAAAAATGATTTATAAGTCATACAAAAAGAAATTATGGGTTAGGGTAGGACTCGTTTGGCCATGATTTCAAAAACTTATTTTTAAAAATTGTTTTTTTTTAACTTAAAAAGAGTTTTTAAAAATAAGTTTAAGAAAATATGGTCAAACGGGTTCATGTTTTCTTGTGAAAATAAGTTTTCTAATTTTAAAAGCAAAAAATTATTTTTAAATCACATAATCAAATAAGCTCTTAATTTTATTCACCTCATTTGAAGTTTCGGCTAAATACAATAATTTTCTATAAATTTGAAATTTCATCAAATATATTTCTTATAATTTTTATTTATTATTTTCACTCACTTCCCATTTCATTCAAAATGAGGGAGATGCATGATAAAATTTTAAACCTACGAAAACTAGATATATTTAGCAAAAATCTTAAGGGTGTTGAACGAAATTAACTTTTATGAGTTATGCTTTGACTCCTCATTAATAGCAAGGATGAAAATATCAGTAATCATGAATATATCAGTACTTCGATTTTATGGATATATCGGTACTTCGATTTTATGGATATCTCGGTGAATATTTTGGAAAAAAATATTGATAAGCCTAAAATTAATCCAAATTTATAAAAATACAACAAAAACTTCATAAAAATGTAATTAGAAGTATAATATATATTTTAAAGTTGTTTTATTAAAGAATTTGATATATGTATAATATGATTTATCATATTTGATAATAACATCATATGCATCGATAAAAATATGAATTTTATAAGTGTATATTTATTATTAAATTACATCAAATATTATTTCATAATAATATTATGATATTTGATTATAATATGTCTAACTTAAAAATATATATTAATATATAAAATTATGATCCATTTAATTCAATTGTATTAAATGATATAAAATAAATTATGATATATGTACAATTTTTTAATATTTAATTAATTTATTAATGATATTAAAAACACTATAAAGAAAATTATTATGATAATTTTTATATTTTTGGTAATCAATAAAAAGAAATTTTTGTATTTAATTATAAAATAATTATAATTAATTTGCTCTCTAAAATTTTCTTTTAAAATTTTCTTTACATGATGACTTTGAATATATATTTTAAGTGCAATACATTTAGCAAAGGGCAAGCTTACCCTGGTGGTCTAGTGAGCTGGGGTTCGAATACCTTCAACGACACAAAAAATATGTATTTTTGAGAGTGCACTGTAGCTTACTGTAGCGGGAGCATTGTCGTGTGTTGACTGGCCGAAAAATCGCCGAAATATCGATGATTTTCTTCTTTTTTGGCCCCTTTTTTTTCAATTATATCGGTGATTTTTGCCTATTTTTAGCAATTTTTCTTCTCTCCAATTTTTCTCTACAAAATATCATGTTGACGTCTCCCGATACACGATATATCGTCGATATATCCCGATATTTTCCTCATTGTCTAATAGAAATGCCAATAAGAAGTTGTTCCAATAGAGTCCTAGAGTCCTAGCCATCGATCTCAAGTTAACAAATGGGCAAGCATTGGTTTCAGGGTATGAAAGAGTAATTTATTAAATTACCAAATCATGACTGTAATTATGAATAATATTAGGGAGTGTTTGAATAATTTGCCCTCAAATGTATTCATATTCATTGGAGGAAAAGGAAATGGAAATGGAGGTGGGGTTCCGCAGCCACCGCAGCTTTTGATACACAAAAAGCCAAAGCAATAAAATGAGTTGGGCAGTAATCCTAGTCAAGATTCTTAGGGTCACATGCTGCTGTGAGTTGAGAGTTATGGGTGGCATAAAGAAAGAAGTGGGAAGATTCCCATCTCAATATGCTTTTGGCCTTTTTTCCAAGCACAAGTGAGTCACACATCACAAGACCACTTGCTAGGAATAGGATTCCGGATAACCCCTGCTCAGCAGCCCCTTTTACTTTTGTCTGCTTTCCCACTATATTTGAAAAGCGCTAAAAGCCTTGCGCGCATGAGCCCTCACCACCCACCGTACTGTGAGTCAGGGCTAACTCCTTTTTCTCCACCAAATCTTCTTCACTTGTGATTTTGGTGTTGATAAATTATGTTGTTGATAAATGTCATTAATAAAGGAGGCAAATTGCTAAAATCAATGAACCCACTTCTTTGAATTAAATAATCAAATCTTACAGAATTTAAATTTAATTCTCTAACTCCACCTATAAATAAAGGTGATATGGACCCATGTTTTCATTTATGTTCCCGCTTGACGAATAAATTTTTGTTTATTTAAAAAATGCCATTTATTTTACATTGAGAAAAAAAATTGAAGCCACCTTACATTTTATTCTTTAAAGAGAAAAACAAAATAAGAAAATTAAAACGTTAATGAGATTCTAGTACAAAATATTAGACATTGACCATGAACCTAATCAAATGTGAAAAAAAATTAAGTGTTTGGCAAAATTCAAGAAACTCTTTTAAAAACATGAAAAATCACTTGTATGGTTGAAAAATCACTTATAATATTTTTTTTTAGAAACACTTGATATGTGATTCTTTTAAAAATATTTTTGTATATGACTATAATTATCTTTGAACACTTATTTTGGTTACTTTCTTAATTATAAATTATACATCATGAATTTTCAAAATTAACTTTCTTTAAATCGGAATCTTGTGCAAAATAGGAAAAATATTATGTTATAAAGATTTGGAAAAACAAGAGTTTTTTCTTAAAAGAAATATTTTATTTTTAGAGATCAGAAAATTTTAAATAAAATTAAAATCTCTAAGAATTAATTTTAAAAAGAAAATAAAGTTCTTAATTCATTTTCCAACTTATATTTTCTTAAAATAAAATTTCCTAACTATGTACATTCCAACTTAAATAAGTTTTCCAATTTTGAAAAAATGCATGCAAATTTATTTCCAATTAATAATATCAAAATATCTTTAAGACCATATATGCAATTAATCAAGAGCATATAATAAAAATAAGGGAAAAATTAAAAAGAATATTTCTCATGGCCTTTATGGATCTTGTTGCATATTTGGTAATTAAAGTTTGGATAAAATTCAAATTACCAAAAATATCCCTACAACCAAAGATAGGGTTAGTGAAAATTGAAAACCCAAAAAATCCAATTGCCACCAAAATGAGCCTAAAAGGAGAGATCCAAAATTCAGCCCAAACAACCAAAATGAATTGGATTCATATGCAACCCCTTAACATCATGCTTTTTGCACAACCATGCTTCAATTGACCATATCTCCCTCATTTCAACTCCGAATTGTGATATATTTAAAACGTTGGTTTCCTGACTTCCTAAGCTTCAAAACCATATGTGATTTTTTTTTTTATTTTTACCAAGAAACCTATTAGAAATAGCCTTAATTTTGACTCAAATTTGACATCAATATGCTGCCATAGATCTCAAAATAAGAACTTCCAAGAATCCTCAAGAATTCTTCTTTTCTTTTGAGTCACCATGGAATCTCGAAAAGAAACTTCAAGATTCCTTCTTTTCTTTTGGGTCACTATAGATGAATTTAAATACCGAAATTTTTACAACAATAATTTATATGCTCTTATGATGGAGCTTACAACCAATGAGGAAAATATCGCGATATGTCGGCGATATATCGTGTATCGGACCATCTCACCCTTGTTATATAATATACATTAAACATATATATAGTTAAACTGATTATATAAAGAAAATATTAAAAGAATATTTTAAAGAGCAAATTAATTATAATTATTTTATGATTAAATGCAAAATTTTCTTTTAATTGATTACAAAAAATATAAAAATTATATAATTTTCTTCATAATGTTTTTAATATCATTAATAATTAATTAAATATTAAAAAATTATACATATATCATAATTTATTTTATATTGTTTAATACAATTGAATTAAATGGATCATAATTTTAATATTAATATATATTTTAGACATATTACAATCAAATATCATAATATTAGATGTAATTTAATAATAAATGTACACTTATAAAATTCATATTTTTATCGATGCATATGATATTATTATCAAATATGATAAATCATATTATACATATATCAAATTATTTAATAAAACAACTTAAAAATATCAATATACTTCTAATTACATTTTTATGAAGTTTTTCTTATATTTTTATTAATTTTGATCAATTTTAGGTTTATCGACATTTTTTTCCAAAATATCCACCGATATATCTCCGATATATCCGTAAAATCGAAGTACCGATATATCTATGATTACCGATTTTTTCATCCTTGCTTACAACCTATCTATTAAAAAGAAATTTTTTTACATCCAAATAAACATCCTATATTTTTTATGGGGTGTACAACCCAATTTAGAGAAAAATAATAAATAATCATCAACCAATACAAATATATTTATACATTTAATTGAATGAATAAAAACATTTCATTCATTCATCCTTTTAAGCAATGGGATGAAGAAAAATACCTTACAAAATAGAGTTAGCACACCCTATAAGGGATCTAACATACTAGAGCCCCTAAGGCTTTGATATTAGTTGCTGGGAACCTTGGATTACTTTGTTCCAATGCTCTGGATCTTGTAAGGTGCATGCATCTATTCCTAGGCATCTCTAAATCTATCACATCGAAATAAAATAATAATAAAAACTATTAATAACTATAAGATCTAGAGATTTGAAACTCATATTTGTGATTTGGATGTTCTCATATTATAATCCATTTGATGAAGAACATGCCTGGAAAAACTGGAGAGTCTCTCTTTTCATGTTGCTGCCCACATGTGCGTCATGTGTGATTCTCGTGCTTATGACCTATGCATGTCCAAGTACTGTAGCCCTTCATCCAAGGAGGTCTTATACACCCAAGATCTTTCACCTAATGACTCAAACCATGATCTTGGCACTCCAAAGTGTGAGCTTTGGAAGAGAGGAGGTTATGATTCTCTCTCTCTCTCTCTTTCTCTAGGTGGAAGACAACTTTCACCAAAAGTCATTAGGAAACTCAAACCCAAAAAGGGGTATTTATTGGGTTGCCTATTGGGCATAAGTGACTTAAGCCCATTAAGGCTTGGTTCACTTAATCTAGACTAAAATGGATCCTAATTGATTAATTAACCACACAGAGCCATCTACTTAATCAATTAGCCCAAACCAAAGACCTTGTTTACTATCCCTTGTGCAACCTTAAGTAATTACCAAAATGCGCTTATGCATAAGAATGAACTTAGAGCTAATCCAACCCTTATAAATCATGTCATCATAGTATATGAGTTCAAAGTAGGGACCATTGGGACCCATATAGTGTAGTAACTTGGTGAATCTTGAAATTTGATAGTCTTGCATCATGATTCACCATAAGTCTAGTCCAATATGCATCACATATACTTGTATACTCACCATGGGAAATCTTGATAGCCAATATAAGTCATCTCTTAAATTAGGAGGTGGTGCACTAAAGTTTATACTGGATTGCCCAAATTCATGAACCAATTATGGACAACTTATCTACGTATAAGGAACTCATGACTTGTATCTTCTATGCTACTTCTAATGCACCCAAGTCATGTACAATGTAAGAGACATGAGCTGAATGCTCAAATCAACGTCAATACACCAAAGTGATAGCAAATGGACAATTAAGTCTAACTTTGTTACATTATGTCTTGCTTTTAAGGGCTTAATCCCAATACTAGGATCCAAATAAAAGGCATTAGAAAACTTTACCTATGATTTGAACATTTCCAAATCAATTTCACTCGGTGAAGAAGCTTAAAGAGTTTGGAGGTCTCGTACACTTAAGATCTTCTGTCTAGTGACTCAAACCACGATTTTGACACTCCATAGCGTGGGCTTTGGAATTGAGGATTCTTAGGCTCTCTCTTTCTCACTTTCTAGAGGTGAAATACATCTTTCTCTCAAAAGTAATAGAAACCTTAGCCCCTAAGGGGTATTTATAGGGTTTCCTTATTGGGTTTAAGTGACTTGAGCCCACCAAGGTTTGGGTTACTTAATCTATCCTAAAACCTAATCCTAATTGATTAATTAACCACATAGAACCATCTAATTGATTAATTAGCTCAATCTAGATAACTTGGTCACTATCCCCTGTGCAACCTAGAGTAATTACCAAAACACCCTTATGAACAAGAATGAACCTAGAACCAATCTAATCTATATAAACTATGCCATCATGGTATATAAGCCCAAAGTAGGGACCATTGAGACCCATAAGAGTACTCGCTCTCTCAAAATTCAATTCTTAAGTTGATTCAACATTCCATTAAAGAGAATCAATTGCATTCCAATACCCTTTATGAATAACAATGAGATGAAGCTCGGGTCTGTGACCTCCTATCCACTACACGTAAACTCTCCATGAACTGGTGTCTATAATCCAACAAGATAGTGTTATCATTTATCAAAATGACCCCTCTAGTCCTTGAGTTACAAATCCCACTTATTATGTGATTAATTGACATATTTTAACTCCAAAGATCATATATCAAATTTCTACTAAAAGAAATGCTATGACCATAGTCCTCTAGATCACATGTCCATTTGACCACCCAATGGGACATATTAACTCAAGTCCATGAGATATCATGGTGTTCCTATTGAGAATACATGTTGCCATTAACCTCCATCAACAGTGACCTAATCCATAAGAATATGTGACCCCCTTGGGGTCTCACCTATATCTTAAAGCCTTTTGTTGACTTTGACACAGACTTAATATCCTTTCAAGGTTCAGAGTCCATGCGGTATAGTAGATTGGTTAATCATGACAATCGATAGTCTTGTGTTATGATTCACCGTAAGCCCTATATCCAATGTTCATCACATACACTCTTACACTCACCATGGGAAAACTATCTTGACAACTAGGGATGGCAATGGGGTGGGTCTTTTTGGGTACTCGTCCCGCTCCTAATGGGACGGGGTTTAATTTTAATAAACGAGTTTGAGAATTTTTTTAAAAACTCGGGGCGGGTTCGGGTATTGCCCCATCTCACCCCGATTATATATAAAATTAAATTTAAAATTTAATTAAATTTAAAATTTAAAATTAATTTAATTTAATTTTTATTTTACTATTTTTAATATATAGATAATAATAAAAATATTTTTAATAAAATAAGTTATAAAAAATATAATAATTGAATTATTTATAAAATATATTTATTTTAATATAATTAAAAAATTTAAAAGTAATTTTAAAAAAAATTAAAATTAAAAAAAAAAAAGTTAAATGAGGCGGGTATGGGAATTTATCATACCCGCCTCGTCCTGCCTCATCCTGTTTAATTTTTTAAATAAAACAGGGATGAGAATTGTTTCGAATAAATGGTGCGGGGTTGGGATGGGGGCGACCCATCCCGAACCCGCCCTGTTGCCTCTTAGGGTCTCACCTATAGCTCAAAGCCTTTTGTTGACTTTGAAACAGACTTAGTATCCTTTCAAGGTTCAGAGTCCATGCGGTATAGTAGATTGGTTAATTATGAAAATCGATAGTCTTACGTTATGATTCACCGTAGGTCCTATATCCAATGTTCATCACATACACCCTTACACTCACCATGGGAAAACTATCTTGACAACCAAGACAAGGTGTCACTCAAATTAGGAGGTAATGCACGTAGTCTCAAATGGATTGCCCAAATCCATGAACCACATATGAACTACTCATGACTCTGCAAGGAACCCATTACTTGGATCTTTTGTGCAACTCCTAATGCATCCAAGTCATGTGCAACGCAAGTGATATGAGGTGTGTATGCTTAAATAACCAATTATTGCAAATGAGATTATAAAGGGAAACAGGAAACTTAAATAAATCAATTTATAAATGAATCTTTATCCATTACATCATATCATGCTTTATAGGGCCTAATGCTAACAAACCCCTACTATTCCTAAAGCATGTTGGGAACACATTTGAAACCTAAGTTATCCATATGACCATCAAAGAGTCTAGTAGAAAAAATTGTCATGAAGATATCTTCTAAGTTCTCTATAAAAGCGATCTTCTCCACAACTACAACTCCTCTCATTACTATCTCATGTATCAAGTGATACTTCCTCTCAATGTGGTTACCCTTTTGGTTGTTTCCTGGTTGTTTATACTGTGCCATCGCCTCACTGTTATCACAAAACAGTACTAGGGCTGATACAACCAAGGGTACTATCCCAAGTCTTATCAGGAATTTTCGAAGCCAACCAACTTCCTTTACTACTTTAGAAGTAATAACATACTTAGTTTCCATAGTGGAGTCAATAATATAAAATTGCTTTATACTTATTCAACTAATAGCTCCATAACCTACAATGACACAAAACTCGAGGTATACTTGTGAAAGTCTCTATCAAGCTGAAAGTTTTAATCCATATGCCCAAAGGGTAACGACTCATCACAATGATACACCAACATATGATCCTCATTCTCCAAAGATACTTGAGTGTATGCTTGATCAAGGAATATGAGCTCAGAGTACGAACCACTAGAACCCATAGGAGTATGGGCTCCCTTAGAATCAAAATTTGAAATTGACTCAACATCCCATTATAAAGAGTCAACTGCACTCCAATACCTTATGTATATTACAATGAGACACCAAGCGCTCGGGTCCATGATGTTGATTACATACAGACTCCTCATGAACTAGTGTTCGTAATCTAACAAGTTAGTGCTATCACCTATCAAGATTACCTCTCAAATCCTTGAGTTATAGATCCCACTTATTATATGATCAACTGACATACTCTAACTCCAAGGAGCATGTGTCAAATTCCATTAAAGGAATTATTGTGGCCATAGATTTCATGATCACACATCCTTTGGATCACCTAAAGGAACACACTGTCTCCATCCCATGAGATATCATGGTGCCTATATTGAGAATACATGTTGCCACAAACTTCTATCAATAGTGGCCCAATCCATAGGAATATATGACCACTTTAGGGTCTCACCTATAGGACAAAGTCTCTTGTTGATTTTGGAACAAACTCAATGTCCTCTCAAGGTTGAGAGTCCATATAGCATAGTAGCTTGGTGAATCATGACAATTGATAACCTTGTGTCATGATTCACCGTAGGTCTTGTCTAGTGTGCATCACATACACTAGTGTACTCATCATGGAAAACTCATCCCAACAACTAAGACAAGTCATCCTTCCAATTAGAAAGTGGTGTACTACAGTTTTTACCAGATTGCCCAAATCCATGAACAACTTATCTAATTACAATGAACCCATGACTTGCATCTTCTGTGCAACTCCTAATGCACCCAAGTCATAAACACTGTAAAAGAGATGGATTGAATATGTCACACCCTGAGTTTCAGACTTAACAATTGATACTCAAATACAACATAAGTGTTTTCAGAAATTTGGAGATACAAAAATTTAAATGTTGAGTTCCTTCTTTATTTTGTGCAAAAAGAGAATATGAAAACCTGTTATAAAGAGGTGTACATCCTGTATTAAACTTTGTAACTATTAGTTAACAAAATATGATCCGTTTCACAAAAAAAACTTGTACTATGTTACTTTACATATACCAAAACCCCATGGTTCACTACGGGTAGCCTATATTACAAGTGTACATGACAAATATACATTACATCATTCCTTCAAAAAGATTTAATCTCAGTATGATACAAAGGCAAAGCCTCAAAACACTTTCAATGCGAACAAACAACATCCAATCAATAGAAAAGCAATGCTCAAGCATTATTTCCAGCATAGATCTTCTGACCTGCATCTAAAAGTGGAAGTGATAGGGTGAGTTCACAACTTAGTAGGAAAGTTTATAACCACCCTAATACCCTTAAAAACCTTGAATTAAACGTATAATAGCATGCATGATAAACATTTTATAACCATTAACAAATATGCAATAATGTCAAACAGGTACGCATGTGTTTGTTGGTTTCATCTCTGTTTTTCCTCATCCATTCTTTCACAACTAATAAACTACTAACCCCTAGCAATGTACACATCAAATATCAATGCTCCACAAGATGCTCGGTTAATATAATAATATGACTATTCTGGGACTATCACCCAAGGGTAAGTTACCTTATGTCTTCTGGGACTCATACCTATGGGCAGGACCAACCCTGTGTCTTTAAGGACTAAAACCCAGGGACAAGACCAAACTCATACACCCACATCGGAGTTTCTTCCTCGAGGGCTTTAGGGACTTTCACCCAAGGACCCACGGTCTCACATAAACAATATATCAAAGGATAGTACATGTAGTTTCACATAAACACTTCCCACATATCAATCAATTATCTGGATATCATCTATCATTATTCCATATCCTTCTTGCAATACAACCACACCATGAACCATTTCCACAACACTGAATCATGAATCTTCATACCAATATACGTTTCAATATCTTTGTAATATTTTAATACAATAAATCGAGATGCAATAACACATTAAAACATTTTATGAAATCATAGAAATGACATGAAATTTCAATAAATGACATGAAATTTCAATAAATGTTTCAAGGAAAAAACCAAGATACACAATGGAACGACATAAAATTCCCTACCTTACACCAACTTTCCCTTTGTGATTCTTCTATGTAGGCGATCTTTACCTATTACAAGGAACTGAAATGAAACAACATAATTTAGGTTTCCTAACCATGAAAATTTATACAATTAAAACTTATGACATTTTCCTTTCTTACTAATTTTTAACAACTTACTGTTGTTAATTTTTAATTCTCATATTCTCTAATCTACATGTCCACAGGTTTTCAAATCAAATTTGAATTGAATTAAACAATCTTTACAATGCATATTAATATTCCCCAATTAATTACCAAACACTAGTTATTTTGATTTTCTTAAAACCTAACCCATTAACAAGTCCCAAGTGTCTAAATAACCTAATTAATCACATGTTTCACTAATCTATTTTTCAACCAAACCAAACTAAACAAAGTTGTATGTTGGTCTTTCCATCAATAAAATACTCAAGTTAAAACACTTTAATCCTTAATTAACTCTAATTTTTAACTAAAACATGTTTATAACTAATTACACTCAACTTTTATACATACCTTACCATTAATTTGTTTCAAAATATCATTAGGAACCCAAATATACCAAATTACTAAATTAATCAACTTTCTTACCTCAAATCTTCACTGTTTCTCTCTAACCCAGGCCGCTACGAACACAAGGCTCCTAAACGAGGCTGCAAGCCCTTATAAAGGGTCCCCAAGCAACAAAGCAAGTGATGGCAGGCCATAAGGCTACCATCAATCTCAACTTTCCAAAATTGCTATTTAGTCCTTCAAGTTATCCATTATTAAACCTATGGCTGCCCATTAGTCATTTAGGTTTTCATAACTCTAATCAGCCCCTAAGAACCTAATAAGCATGCTTAAGTCATTAACTAATCCCATTTAACCTTAATCAAGGTTTAATTCATAATTAAATAAGATTAGCACTAAACTAGTTTTAACATCTAATTAAGCACGTTTAAAGTTAAGTACTAAGAGAATCATTATTGCCTATTTAATTCATTAGTACTATGTATTATAGAATGCTCAAATCAATGTCAACACACCAAAATGATAGCAAGAGGATAGTTAAGTCTAACTTTGTTCCATCATGTCTTGCTTTTAGAGGCTTAAGTCTAACATATTCTACTTTCTCTATGCTAAAAAACACTAATTATTAAAGAAAATCAATTCCAAAGAGGTTCACAATAAATAAGACATATAAATATTTATTCAAACAAGATAACCAAATCTTATAAAATAAAAACTTACCATTCCTTTCCTATATAATGCCTCTGGATTTCCAACATCTCTGCAACTTTTAAAGAGTAGAGCAACTTGACTTCTAGCTTCAAACCATGGGCAAACCAAGAATTTTTCTAACGAGATGTATCACATGTTTTCTTTATCTTTTGATGCCTCAAGTAATTCTCTGCAACTACAAATTTAGATCTGATTATTAATCTTTATTTATAATATAGCTATCTATCATATACAAATAGAAATAATTCAAAGGCTTGATGCACAATTTTTTCTAGCATTAAAGAAGTCCATTGACGATGTTTTTACAACACAAGTCATGATCTCAACCAATATTTCAATTGGAAGACATTGAAGATTGTGATAAACACGAGGATTCTTCATTTCCAAAAACGCAGAGAGATTGCCTAGTGAAATTTTTATAATGGAACATGATTCATGCCCAATTGGTATCTCAGCTGATTCGTGTCCAGCTGGTGCTCCTTGATTGAGGGAGTAATCAACAAAATTTATAACCTATAACACCATACACTAGGGTAGTAAAGAAAAAGCTACTATAGTATAGCGGCTCTAGGATCGTTCACTGGGAAAGATTAACAAGCAATCAATGATACCAATTCCAAGTGAATTGGTATTGTTTCATTTCATGGTTAGCTTAAGAAGTAAAACACAAACTTTGATTGGTAAAGGTTTAGACTTAAACTAATTAACATAACAGAAGTTTGGAATAATTTAGGAAGAAAAACATTCCTTGAAGAATTAGGTTCATTAGGGTGGTTCCTCATGCAAAAGACATAGCTCCGGTCAGATGGTTCCTTTCCTCGCGTTAGAGATTCAACATATAGTCAATTCTCTAACCGGTGATGTACAGAGACTCCTTCAATTAGATTTCACTTTAATTCTCTCACTGATGCAACCTGCAATGATTTAAGCCTCTCACTAAGCCTTAACCATTCAAGGTGATCTTTAACCTTGGATTACCCGTCAAAAGCTCGCAAGAGATAACTAATGGATGTCTCCTTGGAGTCCAAAAGCTTATCAAATGTTGGCTATTCTAGAAAATCCTACCCTGAAGTCACCTCCCAGAGGCTCGCAAGGGGTAAACTAGTGCATTTCCATGGTTGGAAATCACTTGCCTTACCAAGTGTTGGCCCAGGTGACTCCAAGATGTTTTAAGTTAACTAAAAACATAGAAATCACTAAAGGATTTCACTTTCTCTTCATTAATAGCTAAAACCACAAAGCTTTGCATTCTTGCACTTGGAACCTTCCCCGGCAACCTTAGCTCTAAGGAATTAGAGGTTTAGTTACTCATTCTCTAGGGAAAACTCCTCAGAAAATTCATAACTTAGAAATAAAATAAAAATACAAAGTGAGAAGGTAAGGCAGTAGAAAGAAATAAACTTTACTTGCTTACCCAAACTTTTACAGAAGGAACTCTTATCTGAGAACAGGCTCTCGAGAGGTATTTATATGAACATAATATAAAACTAATTATTACATTGATATTTTCTCTTTTTACTAACTTAAAAACTAAGGAAACTTGTAATTGGTAGTTTACAAGGAGTATTTTGGGATTTAGACAACAAAAATCTAATGGAAAATATCTCCCAATGTCGGTAGCAAATATCGAGAGGCTTCAGGAACCATTTCGCAGGAGAAAAACGGTGTCTGCGAGATTTCGCAGACACTCAAGAGGGCTGCGAAATATTTTCACATCAACAAGCTAAACTCGCAGGGCTGCGAAGTTGGCTTCCACCTTGATGTTCTCAGCTTCCCTCTCGCGGTATATGTCGAGCATCTTCAGGAGGAAATACACCCTACTGTACAAAAAGGCTGCGGAATCACTTCGCAACAAAAGGGTGATTTCGCAGCACTTTGCAAAATGCTTCCTTCAGATCGGAGTGATTGGATTGTAATGGCTGCAACTTCTTCGTTTCAACTCCGAATTGCGCACCGTTTCAAGCATTGGATTTTTGACTTCTTGAGCTTTGAAATGGTATATAGTATGCATCATTTGGACTTCAGAAAGTGCTCCAAAAGTGGCTGCTACGACTGTCATCAAGAATAGGCTTCATGGCAGATTCTCTTTACTTTTTCTCCTTGCATTCCGGATTTACTCTTGGCAAATGACTTCTAAGCTTTGCCCAAGATTCCTCATAGCTCTCCTCAGTCTTGACTTGCTTTGGTGATCAAAATACTAACAAAAACACCAAAACTTACACAAAGTGATTAAAATTGCTTTAAAGGATCCTTAACATGCCAATTGAGTTAAAAGACCTAAACTACTACTCAAAAGTGTTTAAAAGGATTAATTATAGGCTATCAAATAGCACTTTTTGAGTAGTAATCAGAACACATTCAACTCTCTTACCCTAGCTGAAGAAAATATGATAAGTGGGTAATGACGATTAACTCTGAAGAAGGCAATTTAAAGGCAATTAGGTGCATGAAGGAGCACACTATGATCGGATGTATGGCAATTCATATATTCGCTTAAATTTAAATTTATTTAAAACAACAATAAATATAAAAATTGTTTAATATGGATAAAAAATCATATATATGTGTATAAAATTTTAATATGATCAATATAAAAATAATGTAATTATTTTAATATGAGAAATAAATTTGTTATAAAAATATAGTATTTTATAATAATATTAAAACATAATTTAGTTGTTTTAAATCATTTTTATTTGTTTTCAATGAGTTGTTTTAAAAATAATTGTACAAAAAATTATTAAAAATAAGTATAATAAATGCATATGTATTTATTGTTAATTTATTAATACAAGATAGTTATTATTAAATATAAATTTATAAAATTATATTTTGTAAAATATAAAATATATTATAAAATTAAATGCAAAAATATATATATAATTTGAAATATAAAAATATTTGAAAATATAAAAATTATATCAAATATATATGAATTATAAAGCATTTTTTTTATAAAATATGATAATTATATTTTAAATATAAAATGAATGAATTGATTATTAAAGTATCAATCTTATTTATCCCGAATAGATATGAATTACTACAAACAATTGTTTTTTAACACTTCAATATCTATCGAAAAACTATCAAGGGAAACATGAATGTGAATTTATTATAAATTCATTGTAAAAGAAATATGATTTGTAACGAAAGTAAATGCAACATTATATGATGAAAGAGTTCAGAGAGGATGTGTGCATTGATTCCCAATTGATACATTATATGATGATGGAGTAAATTGAGGAGGTGTGTATTGGCTCCCAATTGATACATTATCTGATGATGGAGTTAACTGAGGAGGCGTGCACTGATTTCCAACTGATTAGCCTACAAATATGATAAACATACGTAGACTCGCGTTTTTCACGTGCATCCCCAATGAACAGCAAGACTAGTATTTATTTTGTGAAAAAAATGATTTTTTTTTAAAAAAAAAACTTGGAGTCTCACTTATTTTAGTTTTTTTTTTTTTAAAAAAAAAAAACCCTTGAGTGACTCTTTATTTGGAAAAAATGTGTTTGCAAAAAATTAAGTCTGGATACGAAGATCAAGTTATCTATTGGGAAGGTACAATGGTGAGCCGTAGCACCCCTCTAAGATTAATACATATGGTATTTACTAAACGAATTAAGGGAACTATGATAATTAATTAATTAATCACAAATACCATGATTAAGGACACAAAAATGACGATAAATAAAATTATAAGAATGTACAAGCCAAATGACATGAAAATTATACAAATCAATTTATTAAACTAAAAAAAAAAAAGATGTTTCAAAAATTACTTTGTCAAGAAATTCCAATGGAGTTTATTAAAAAAAAAAATTTTGAATTAATGATCTCAATTTATTTACTTATGAATTATTATCAAGAAGTGCTTTGATTTAATTTGTGTTCAATTTCCAAGAAAGTTATTTACACTCATTGTTATTAAAAGAATGTATTAAAATTTTCAAATTGACTTTGTTTACAATAAAAAGATTTTTTTTTTTGTTGAAAAAGTAATGAATTTTTATAACTTTATTTACAAAAGTATTTCAAGTTGATTTCTATTTAAGAAAAGTGATTTTTGCAAATTATTTAAAAAAAAGATTTTTTTTTTTATAACTTTAAGAAAGATATTTCAATTATATTTACAAAACATTAAAACTCAATCCAATTTTATTAAAAATTACAAATTATTTATAAGAATGTTTCAATCCCTTTTTTTATTTACCAACAATAATAAATTATTTGTTTTTTTTTAAAGAAAAAATTATTTTTATTGAAAATAAAGGTTTCATTGGAAAAGTTTTACAATTTTATTAGAACCGAAGAAAATACATACATATCTTTGATTTTATAAAAATAAATTTCAAATTTATTGTTTGTCTTTAAAGGTTTTGAATTTATTAAAAAAAGAGTTTATCCAATTTTCCTTTAAAATGATTTTTCAAATTTTATTCACAAAAACATTTCAATTTGATTTTTGATTTCAAAAAGAACTTCAAAATTTTATATTTGGTTTAAAGAGAGAATTTTACATTTTCACAGTTTTTAAGAGGAAGGAATTTTATTTGACTTTTACCATGAAAGAAAATGATTTTTAGGATTTTATGAAAAAAGATCTCAATTCAATTTTATTAAATAAAAATTCCATTTACAATTTTATTTATGGAAAAAAGGTCTCTTACAATTTTTATTTTAAAAATAATTCTTCAAAATTTTAGTTTAAATAAGAGAATTTGCTTAACTTTCGTTAAAAAAAATAAAATAAAATTTCCTTTTATTATATAAGTTTATCTAGAATTTAAATTTAAATTATCTTTTATTTCAAAACAAAGACTTTTTCACAATTTTAGTTACAAACCAATTTTATTCAAAACAATTTTTAATAGTTTTGTTTTCAATTATTTACAAAATATCTTTCAATCCTTTTTTATTGAAAAAAACCAATTTCTATTTGAATTAGAATTTTTTAAAAAAAATATATTTTAATTTATGTTTTGAAAAAAAAAAACTCTCAAATTTATTTAGAAAAGCTTTACAATTTATTTGAAAAAAGTTATCCCCATTTTATTCTTAAAAAAATTATAAAAAAAATTAAGAGGAAAAAGAGTTCAAATTTATTAAATAAAAATGTGATATTAGATTCTAAAAAAAAAAAATTTATTTAAAAATAATAATTTATTAAAAAGGGAAATTTTTCTTAGTAAGAAAATTCCTTTTCAATTTTATTCTAAAAATGTTTTTTTCTTTACTTTTATTAAAAAAAGCCATTTTTCAATTTTTATGTTGAAGAGTTTTATTTATACAAAAAAGTTTTTGATATGATTTTAGAAAATTATTTTTATTTATTAGTATAAAAAATGATTTTAGATTAGTAAACAAACATTTATTTAAAATGATTAAATTTTTATACCAAAAAGAATTTTGGTTCATAAAAGGAAAGAAAAAAAATTAAAATATTAAAAAAAAAAAAAGACAAAACAAAACAAAACAAATCATTATCTCATTATAGGATTATTCTACCAATAGAAAGATAAAATACAAATAAACAACTTTGCTCTAGTTGTTTTCCTTAATGGACGTAAATCTAATTTGAATGTCATTCCTATTCACCATCTTCAATGAACCAAACTACTTTCCAACCTCCTTTTTCTTTTCTATCACTTTCTCTCTCAACGAAAACGTCGACAACTCAAGAAATTCTCTAAAGTTGCTTAGTAGCGGAAGTAGCCGGAATGACATCATTTTCGACGAGGCAGCATTTGAGGTCGAGTGGCTCACCCTCAACGCCAGAGCTCGCGAATCCATGGCAGAGGCTTCAAAGAGGGAGACTAAAACGAACCCCAAAGCTTGGAAATGGGTTATCTGAAAGAGGGTTTGGGATTTCATGGAGACCCGCAACATTGCCCAAAATCCTTGTCCTATTCACCACCGTATCCCCAATTTTGTTGGCACTGCAGCTGTTGCTTAGAAAGTGAGTTTTTCCTTTTGCCCATGTGTTTGGTGAAGAATTTATACATGATATATTCAATTCAATGAACACTTGCAACATGAATTAAATCTATAAAAGACTTAGGGTAGTCCACTTACCTCCAGCCATCGGATCAAGTTGTTGTAATCGGTTCAAGCTTTTGGTTTCCAAACTCTGATAATCTCCTACGGATGGTGTATTACTGAATAATGAAGACGGCAGATATCGAGTTCGGGACCATGAGAAATATATAACCGTGACCTCCCATCATACCACGTTTCTGCAGACTTGCCACACCTTCCTTAAACGCAGCGGAAAAGTAGGATCATGGTGGAGGACGTGGGTGTTGGACCACTTTAGGATCACCCCTTCATGGTGGTGAACGTGGAGACGACGTGGGGTGATAACATTCTCCCACTTGGTCCACACTTTTAACTTAATGTCCTATCTTAATCCATCAATTATCAGTATTAAGTAACAAATACATGAATCATGGCGATAAGTCCTCTATTTAACGAGTGTTACCTTCCATGTATTACAGTGTACTCATTTCTTAACATTATACTTTATGTGGCAATATTACTTAATGAATAAACCCTATGTTCATTCTTGGTCCAATGAAGTTGAATTTTCTCAAAATTAAATAAAAAATGCGCATCAATATGAGAAAACATCATAACAAGAGTTTGTACAATAGAAACTACATAAGGGAACTAAGTCCCATGTTCACTACATGATCCTTGAATTTCAATGGTGGCATGCCCTTAGTCAAAGGATCAGCGATCATCAATTCAGTGCTAATGTGCTCAATAACCACTTTCTTTTCTTTAACACGTTCTCTTATAGCTAGATACTTAATGTCAATGTGCTTGCTTCGACTTCCACTTTTATTGTTCTTTGCCATAAAGACTGCAGCTGAATTGTCGCAATATATACTCAATGGCCTAGATATTGAATCCATAACTCTAAGCCCAGAAATGAAACTCTTAAGCCATACACCATGTGAAGTAGCCTCAAAACAAGATATGAATTCAGCTTCCATAGTAGAAGTAGCAGTCATGGTCTGCTTGACGCTCCTCCAAGATATAGCTCCACCGGCCAATATAAAAATGTATCCAGATGTTGATTTACGTGAATCAACACAGCCAGCAAAGTCTGAATCTGAGTAGCCAACTACCTCTAAATTGCTTGTTCGTCTGTACATAAGCTTGTAATCTTTGGTTCCTTGAAGATATCTCATCACTTTCTTTGCAGCTTTCCAGTGGTCTATACCTGGGTTACTCTGATATCGTCCTAACATTCCAACAGCAAATGCAATGTCAGGCCTTGTGCAGACCTGAGCATACATCAAACTTCCGACTGCAGAAGCATATGGAATGTTCTTCATTTGTTCCCTCTCAAGATCGTTTTTCGGGCATTGGTTCAGATTGAACCTATCACCCTTCACTATAGGAGAAACACTAGGTGAACAATTCTTCATCCGAAATCTCTCTAAAACTTTATTGATATAGGTTTCTTGAGACAAACCTAAGATACCTTTAAATCTATCTCTATGTATCTTAATGCCAATGACATAAGATGCCTCACCCATATCCTTCATGTCAAAATTTTTAGAGAGGAATTGTTTCACCTCATGAAGTAAACCCTTATCATTGGTTGCAAGTAAGATGTCATCCACGTATAAAACAAGAAAACAAACTTTACTCCCACTGACCTTAAGGCATATGCATTGATCCATAACATTTTCTTCAAAACCAAATGAAGAAATTATGTTATGAAATTTTAAATACCATTGGCGGGATGCTTGTTTTAAACCGTATATGGATTTCTTAAGCTTACAAACCAATTGCTCACCATCACTAGAGGGAAATCTTTCAGGTTGTTTCATGTAAACCTCCTCCTCTAGTTCTCCATTAAGAAATGCTGTTTTCACATCCATTTGTTGCAATTCCAAATCAAAGTGGGCTACTAATGCCAGTATAATGCGTAAGGAATCTTTCTTAGATACAGGAGAAAAGGTTTCCGTGTAATCGATTCCTTCTTTCTGAGTGAACCCCTTTGCAACAAGTCTGGCCTTGTATCTCTCAATGTTGCCTAAGGAGTCTTTCTTTGTCTTAAAAACCCATTTACAACCAATGGTTTTTGTACCATTAGGCAACTCAACAAGGTCCCAAACATCGTTGCACTTTATGGAACTCATCTCATCCTTCATGGCATTGTACCACAATTCTGATTCTTTACAACTCATGGCTTGTGAAAAAGATTCGGGATCATTTTCGGCTCCTATATTGTAGTCACATTCCTGTAGATACACTACATAATCATTAGGAATTGCTGACCTCTTAGTTCGAGTAGACCTTCTTAAGGTTGCACCAATATCTTCCGAGGAAGTATGAGGTTCAACTTGTTGTTCAGAAGTATCAGTAAACTCCTGATCAACTTGATCTACTGGAATGTTGTCAACAGCTTGTGGAACTTCAACGACTGGTTGAACTTCAGTGATTGTTCGTTCTACACCCAATTGTACTTGAGGGGTGTTATGAACAATAAACAATCTATCACTTGAAGTGGAAGGTTGAGACTCTGTATGATCAATATCAGATACTAAGTTTCTAAATTGATCGCTCCCACTGACCAAGTCATATTCAAGAAATTTAGCATTTCTTGATTCCACAATCCTAGTGTTGTGAGATGGACAGTAAAACCTATACCCCTTGGACTTTTCAGCATATCCAATGAAATACCCACTAATAGTCCTTGGGTCCAGTTTCTTCTCTTGTGGATTATAAATCCTCACTTCAGACGAGCATCCCCAAACGCGCATATGTCGCAAACTCGGTTTCCAACCTTTCAATAACTCAAATGGCGTCTTTGGGACAACCTTGGTTGGAACTCGGTTTAATATATACACTGCTGTCTTAAGTGCTTCAGTCCACAAGAATTTAGGAAGTTTTGAGCTGCTAAGCATACTCCTCACCATGTCCAATAAAGTTCGGTTTCTTCTTTCTGCTACACCATTTTGGTCTGGAGAACCAGGCATGGTGTATTGGGCAACAATCCCATGCTCTTGAAGAAACTTCGCAAATGGCCCAGGTGATTGTCCATCTTCCAAGTATCTACCATAATATTCTCCACCTCTATCTGATCTCACAATCTTAATTTGTTTACCATATTGTTTCTCTACTTCTGCCTTGAAGACTTTAAAAGCATCTAAAGCTTCATTTTTATTATGAAGTATGTAGAGATACATGTATCGTGAGAAATCATCTATGAAAGAGATGAAGTATTTCTGATCATGAGAGATGTCAAGACTACATATATCAGTATGTATGATCTCTAGTATGGTGGAACTCCTAGTAGCACCTCTCTTTGACTTGTTGGTCTGCTTTCCCTTAATGCAGTCCACACAAGTCTCAAAGTCAGTAAAATCTAGAGTACTAAGTACCCCATCATTCACCAATCTTTTGATTCTATCTATGGAGATATGACCTAATCTCCGGTGCCACAATGTAGAGGAATCCTCTTTTACAACACATCTTTTAATGCCAGTTTGGACATGTAATGAATTATGAGCGGTATCATTTTGTAAGAATATACAATAAAGACCATCAGACAAAATACCATTCCCAACACATTCAGATTTATAAATCAAACTGAAAGATGTTTCTGAAAAATGAAAGAAATATCCAAACGGTACAAGTCTAGAAACTGAAATCAAGTTTCGTGAGAAACTTGGTACATAAAAGGTCCTTTGCAATTCCAAAATAAAACCACCATATAAAGTTAAATAACATGTCCCTATTGCTTCCACATGCGAGCCCATCTTGTTTCCGGATAAGATGAATTGCTCACTTGTCACTGGCTTCCTTAGGTTTTGCATACCCTGCAAGGAATTTGAAATGTGGATTGTAGATCCAGAATCAATCCACCATGTGTTAGTGTTTACATTAACCATATTAGATTCATAACAAACAAATGAGGTAGGGTTACCTTTCTTCTCAAGCCAATTCTGAAATTTCAGACATTTCTTCTTCACGTGCCCTTTCTTTTTACAGAAAAAACACTTTTCGTCTTTCTTAATGTCATATTTAGGAGAAATTTGTTGCTTCCCTTTTTGACTGGCTTGAGATTTTCCTTTCTTTCCTTTCCTTTGCATCACCAGCATGACACTTTCTCCCTGTTCCATCAATAACCTTCCTTCCTCTTGAACACACATGGTCATCAATTCATTGATAGACCACTTATCCTTATGTGTGTTGTAAGAGATTTTGAAAGGTCCATACTAAGGTGGAAGAGTGTTAAGGATAAAGTGCACCAAGAAAGATTCAGACATTTCTACCTCGAGTTTCTTCAATTGAGCCACAATGTCCCTCATCTCCATGATATGTTCACGCACACCTCTTATACCGGTGAGCTTCAGGGATGTGAACTTCATAATTAGGGTGCTTGCCAAGGCTTTATCTGAAGTGACGAATTGCTCGTCAATAGCCTTTAGCAATTCACGGACATTCTCATGTTGCTCGATTGAACCACGTATACCAGCACTGATTTTTGTCTTAATGTACATCACACTAAGGCGATTAGATTTCTCCCAGCGTTCGTACAATAGTATTTCTTCAGGTGTGCTGGTATCAGTGATCTTATGTGGTTCATCTTTCCTTATGGCATAGTCTATGTCCATGCACCCTAATTGAAGAAGAATTCTCTCCTTCCATATCTTAAAATTATCTCCTCTAAGTTCGGGAACCTCACAACGAATATCAGATATGCTAGGTAAAACTGCACAAAAGGATTACAAGCTTATTAAAAAATTTGAGGCTTTAATATAAATTCATGCTTTACCAATGTAGAACATGCTTAAAATTGAATCTAATTTTATTAAAAATTGCCTGTGGGCTAAATCTTTAATTCAATCAGATTAATTATCTTTATGATAGACTTTATCAAACTATTTTATTGAATTATGAAATTTAGTATGAATATAGTTTGATATTTTCTGTCTATAATCTTTATGATAAACCTATTAAATTAATTATTCCTAACTCCTGTGGGTAAATTAGGAAAAATTAATTTTAATATTTTATCCTAATTAATTATATAAACATAATGAAAACCCTGTGGGGTAAAACATCATATTTATATAGTTAATTACAATTGATGTCCATAATATGATTCTTATTAATATATAATTTTTTATATAATTAAGGATGCTGTGGCTATTCCTTAATTATTTAAAAAATCATATGGATTCACTAGACATTAAAACTATATGATATAATTTTAATATATCAAACTCAAATTCAGGTAACAATTTCATGCATCAAAAGCTACAACTTTTAATTTAGGCTACATTTTCATACATATAAACATATAAATTAGAATAGAATAATTTATATTGCTTGTATAAAAAATTACATGATAATTTATAAAATAATTTAAAAGGCTTCAGATTATCATCGGGTACCTAAACCCAATAAAATTATTTCAAATGGGCCACCAGTGCTTAAATTGGCCCAAATTTAACAATTATCCATGGCTAACACTTAAAGCCCCTTAATTTGTAAAAATGGGTCACTGCCATGCATTGAGCTTAATGGGCTAAAAAGCCACTTATGTCAAGGCCCAAATAATAGTGGGACCCAATCTTTCTCTCTAGGATTTTTTTTTTTTTATTATTTTTTATTTTATTTTATTTTTAATATCACTTAACTAAAATCTCCAAGATCCTAATTTGATGCCATCCGCATGAACTGCACCAACACCGACAATGCCATGCATGCCACGACCCCATGTACTGCATCGACACCGACTGCACCACACGAAACTTCAGCGTGGCAGCCTTACAACACCTACAACACTCCAAGCTTTAAAGTTGCCTCCATTAGGCGGGAATAACCATCACTGTGCCATGCAGTCGCCTGCAACACTAGGCTAGAATAGCCTTTATACACTTCGGCCAGAACAACATGGCTGGCCATGATGGAGTCAATGGCCACCACAAAAGGGATGGGGTGGTTCCGCTGGAGTGCAGTCCCTGACTCTTCATCCCCGAGTCAACGCTTGGCTCCACAAGCAGTCCACCCGTGAGCCCCTCCACCCCGATAATAATACCATGAAGGCCTGTGCGTGGGTGGTAGGGTTGGTGCTGTGCGTAGTGGGCAGAGAGCTGATGGACTGTTAATGGCCACCTTTGGTTGACTGGAGGTGAAGACTTATGGAGTGATTTTAAATGATAATTCAAAAATTAAATTAGTAGTTTCCAGATGAAAAACTTTTCTGTAGCTGGAAATATATATAAATGTATGTAGAGAGAGAAAGATATGGGTTTTTATGGTGAAGAAAAAATCTAGATAAAAGACGTTGTAGTTGAATGGGTGGCATGGCTGTAGGTGGAAGTAAACCACAAAAGCTGAACCATTTCACCCAATTTCTGGTTCTATTTGATTTTATTTCCAGAAAGGAAACAATTATCTAAGCAACTAACACCAAGGCAGAGGCAAGATTGCAAGGCTTTGATACCAAATGAAGAATTTATACATGATATATTCAATTCAATGAACACTTGCAACATGAATTAAATCTATAAAAGACTTAGGGTAGTCCACTTACCTCCAGCCATCGGATCAAGTTGTTGTAATCGGTTCAAGCTTTTGGTTTCCAAACTCTGATAATCTCCTATGGATGGTGTATTACTGAATAATGAAGACGGCAGATATCGAGTTCGGGACCATGAGAAATATATAACCGTGGCCTCCCATCATACCACGTTTCTGCAGACTTGTCACACCTTCCTTAAACGCAGCGGAAAAGTAGGATCATGGTGGAGGACGTGGGTGCTGGACCACTTTAAGATCACCCCTTCATGGTGGTGAACGTGGAGACGACGTGGGGTGATAACATTTGGTTCCCTAGAATTTTATTTTTTTTTTTTTATCTAAAATGGAAAATGCTATTTAGTTACCCAGTGGATCAAATTTCTACGGTTTGTCCAAATATGGCGCACCATTGTTAAATAGATTCATATGAATTTATAGTATCCGTAGTATTCAATGATTCATATGGTTTTGTTTTCTTTTATTTATGGATGGAATATTGAAAATGCATTAAAGTTATATGTCATATGGGTTCTAAGAGTTGGGTGGGTTGGAAGGATTTGGGGTTGCCAAATGTGTGAAAGTTAATCCAGATTCGCCACAAAAGCAAGTAAGGTTCCGAACACTCTCTAGTTAGTTGCTGTATTTATTAGTTTTTATGATGTTAATGTTTTAAGGGGTTATTTCAACTGTGAACTTCATCTTATTCAAGAAGTATAATGTGCATCAAAGATTTCTTTCTTGTAGCACCTAGCTTTATGACAACACTAGGCAATGAGTTATTATCTAAGAATCTTATGTGCTGCACTTTTTGAAATTTTCATGCTTTGGCTGTTTTCTTTGATAACATAAAAGGCATTAGAGGATGGTGGGAAGAAGGTGCAACCTAAATGCATGAGATCTGAAGCATACAAGTGCATGCACAAGGGAACAAAAAAATGGGGGGCCAAAAAGAGAGGCCTCTACAGATTTAGTTGGGTGGTTTTTCTCTACTATGATTTCACATATTTTTGTTAACAAGCTTCCTACCTTGATTATATGTAAAGTTGTGAGTGCCTTGGGAGTTCCCTTGAACATAAACTTAAGTAGAACTTGAGACGTAGGCCTTAAAGGACTTTCTACATGTATCTCAATTGTGATGATGGATTTTGACCTTTAGATGTAATTTAAATTATGATGGAATTACTCTATACATGTGGGAACTTTACACTCCAAACATAGCCTTTGTATGTATTAAAAAAGTATTGTTATATTAAAATTAATATTATATGTTAGATATTTTTTCTTTTTGTGGCTAATCAAACTATGAACTTCTATCCCATAGTTCAATTATTAGAAAATGTCATGGGTTTATATAATGGATTATTATTGCTTTGGTTGTTAAAGACCTAGTTGTTTTTTCTACACCATTCTACTTTGGATATAGTTTGTTAGCAATGCATGTTGTAGACTAAAGCTCCTAAAGGATTAGGCTATTTTCTCCAAATGATTTATGGCTAGGAAGAACATGGACATCATTTTTAATTGAAGAAGTTGACACCAACTAAATGGTCATCAGAGTTCAAATTCCAAATAGTTGACATAAAGCATAGTGGATATTTTCTAATGGATTTAGAACCTATATTTATTTGGGTTCAATTGAATTGGTTTTTTTATGTATGCATTGGTGTTGTTTGCTTGCTACATTTCGATTAAGTGACAACTACTTATTTTAATTTTAATATTGATTTATGCAGGTGGAAAGAAGCTATTAACTCCTTAGCCTCATTTAAGGACAAGTTTTTTCTCTCTTATGGAATCATTGATGAAAATATTAGTAATAATAGATATATTGGTACTTCGATTTTATGGATATATCGGTAGATATTTTGGAAAAAAATATCGATAAACTTAAAATTGATCAATACTCATGGAAATGTAAGAAAATTTTCATAGAAATATAATTAGAAGTATAATAAACATTTTAAATTTGTTTTGTTTAAGAATTATATATATATATATATATCATATATAATTTATCATATTTGATAATAATATCATATATGTTAATAAAAAAAATGAATTATATAAGTGTACATTTATTATTAAATTACATCAAATATTATTCCACAATAATATTGTGATATTTAATTATAATATGTCTAATTTTAAAATATATTTAATATTAAAATTATGATCCATTTAATTCAATTGTATTAAATAATATTAAATAAATGATGATATATATATAAATTTTTTTTCATATTTATATTTAATTAATATATAAATGATATAAAAAATTAATAAAATTATCACTATAATTTTTATATTTTTAATGGTCAATTAAATTATATTTAAAAATAAAATAATTAGAATTAATTTGTTTATTAAAATATTTTGTTTTTGTCACTATCTTAGTATATATTCTTCTAGTGTACATCAAATACTAAAAGTCAAGGTAGCCCATCGGTGATTGGTGAGCAGGCTATGTGCACTGGTTTTAGGTTCTCAAGTCCCACACCAGTAGCCCCAAAAAAGGAAAAATTGTGTTTTCAATTGCTTATTTGAAAATGTTATGGTATTCAAACCCCAAGATTGTGGAATATCATATTTGATCGCCAAATGGGATAATATTATCATTCCTGTGCACTCTATGCTTAGTCCATTTTCTCTTCCTAAAGTACCCTTTTATAGTCTCCATGTCAGCAACATTTAAAGTCTCCATGTCAGCAGGATATATTTGAAATTTTATAAAACACAAAAATCTAAAAATTAATGATGTTGGGTTACATCTCCTCATGCCCGACCCAAGAACATAAAATTTCCTAAACACCCAATCTTTTTTCTCTAATTTTAGCAAAAGAAACCCTAAAACCTCCAATCTATCCTATTGTCTCAGCAACCAAACGGAGCACTTCATCGTAAGAACACTGAGTAACTAGTCAGGTTGAAGAGATGTAGTTGTGAGTCTCTCGAAATTAATAGGTAGGACCCATTCATTCTAGCTTGAATTGTTGAGATAAGTCGATGAATATGAGCAGTCAGAATCAATGTCTAGTCTCAATCTACAATTTCTTTTTACCATGTTGAATAAGTTCTCGTATCTATTGAGATCATCCAGTCTCAAAACTTCACCATCAGATGATAAATAATTTTATTTCGTATAGTAGATTTGGGTTTGGGCTTGAGCATCAAAAACTTCCATTTTTAGTAGTTATTGTTTCTTCAGAGTATAAGATTTATTAATCGAGAGTAAGAGAGCCTTACCATGGAAAAGTTTAAATATAGAAAAGGGTGGCATGTCAAAGCTTACTCGGTCGCAAGTTTTTGAAAGAGTCTTGGACATCAATGGACTTAGCGAACTCTAACAAGTGCAAAAGGTTGTATTTAATAGCCCTTAGGTACTACCTTAGTTAAAGTTGGGTTCTACCTATCCAAAGCCTCAGACCTTCCTTTGTCACCCTTAGACTATGCCATTATGTGATTCTTTTGTGTGGTCAAGTGGTTCACCTTTGGTTTTTTAAAGAGTGTACCTTAGGTACTACCTTAATAGCCCTTAGCTACTACCTTAATCTACCTTAGGTACTACTTTAAGGGACCTTAGGTACTACCTTAGTTAAAGTTGGGTTCTACATATCCCAAGCCTCGGGTCTTCCTTTATGACCTTTAAACCATGCCATTATGTGATTCTTTTATGTGGCCAAGTGGTTCACCTTTGATTTTTTTAGGACCGTACCTTAGGTACTATCTTAATAGCCCTTAGGTACCACCTTAATCTACCTTAGGTACTACCTTAAGGGACCTTAGGTACTACCTTAGTTAAAGTTGGGTTCTACCTATCCCAAGCCTCAGACCTTCCTTTGTCACCCTTAGACCATGCCATTATGTGATTCTTTTCTGTGGCAAAGTGGTTCACCTTTAGTTTTTTGAGGACTGTACCTTAGGTACTACCTTAATAACCCTTAGGTACCACCTTAATCTACCTTAGGTACTACCTTAAGGGACCTTAGGTACTACCTTAGTTAAAGTTGGGTTCTACCTATCCCAAGCCTCGGACCTTCCTTTGTCATCCTTAGACCATGCCATTATGTGATTCTTTTATGTGGCCAAGAGGTTCACCTTTGGTTTTTTTAGGATTGTACCTTAGGTACTACCTTAATAGCCTTTAGGTACCACCTTAATCTACCTTAGGTACTATCTTAAGGGACCTTAGGTATTACCTTAGTTAAAGTTGGATTCTACCTATCCCAAGCATCGGACCTTCCTTTGTCACCCTTAGACCATGCCATGTCATTTTGAATGACTTCACTAGTTTCTTCTTTATATATAATTATATTTTTGTAAATTTTTTTATTTGGCAAATAAACTCTAAATCAAGCAAGACTTTGTGCATTGGATTCTTTAACAGATCTAGTAATTTTTAAAAATAAGTTAAACTCAAATAGTGATCAAATTAATATAAGAAATCTACGAACAAAAATTAATAACTTTATTGTTTATTTTCTATATAATTTTTTTTTTTTAGTTTTGTTTACTAAAAAAATAAAGTTCAAATCAAATAAAATTTAATGCGTTGGATTTATTAACAAGTCTAAGTAATTTTTAAAAATAATTTAAAAATCAAATAGTGAACCAATTAATACCATAAATTTTTGGATAAGAATTGAAATATTCTATTATTTATTTATGAACATAGTTATATTTTTATAATTTCTTTCACTAGTCATGACAATAATGTGAAGAATAAAAATCACAAAATTAAAGACAAATAATAATAATAATAATAATAATGTGAAGAATAAAAATCATACAATTAAAGACAAATAAACAACAATGAGACAACAACCATATCAAACAGGCTCTAAATAAAGTCATGACAAATAATTGCAGACCCGTATTACCCAAATCAAACCCTATTACCCTGACCCTTCTCTGTATATCAAAATCCCGCTTCACGATTTGGTTTCACACTAAACTCGTATGGATATGAACAGAAATAGAAAGAGAATCCATATCAACATATTCCCCTAAACATAAACAAAAAAAAAAAAGCAAAAATAAATTGAAAAAATAAATCCAAAAAAACAAAAGGGAAAATTGGGTGGCTTCAAATTCAGAAAGAAACCGATTCAAAAAGAGAAAGGTCCATCTGAAAATTTATTTAACATACACATCTCATATTTCAAATATGTGGGTTTCCAAAACCATATATCTTCCTAATAGCAGCTTGCAAACACAACTTTCCCCCAAAAAAATCTCATTTTGTTTTATCGATCAACAGCCCACTCCTTGTTAATCTCATCTCGCTCCTGTTCTTAATCAAAATCCCTTCCTCTATCACAGTCCCATGGTTTTGCTCTTTCCATTTCCATGTCCCTTTATCTCTCTCTTTCCCTATCTTTGTCCCTCTCCTTGTCCCTTCCTCTGTTCTTAATTAAAATGTGTCTTTCAGTTCTACTCAAATTAGTCTTCAATTCAACATATTTCTATTAACAAAAAGCAAAGATAAGCACACATTTTAGGAAGAAAACACATCAGGACTTCTAATAAATAACATATACATTCCTTGACTTTTGTAACCAATATAGATTCATAACCTTAGAAAATGGGTCCAAGTGCACAACAGGTAAGTACCCCTTCCTGTATTCCATTATGTGGAAAACAATAAGGACTTGCCTTGCTTTTTTAGGGCTTTCCTCCAGTTTTGATGCTAACCAAACATAAATGGAAGTAACTCTCTACCAACAGGAAAAAAAAAAAAAAAGAATTAGGTTCCACACCAGTACTAGATTAAGAAAAATAAAGGAGAAAGCATAAAGATATAACATTGTTCTCAGTTTGAGCTACACCTCAAAAAATGTAAATTAAAATTTTCAAATTTTAGAAATTCCTTTACTTGATATCCAAGAAAGCAAAAACCTCTTAAAAATCCAAAATGTCTGGTCTAGTGGAGGTAAGTTTCCCAAAATTTTTAGGAAACCAGAACATAAATAAAGGATTCAAAATTTATTTTTCGCAAACTAGAAACTGAAAGATAGTTAGGAGTGATAAACCTTCACTTTGAAACGGGCAAATTACTTCTTGTAGTAGCGATGGAACAAAACTTGACTAGTTGCCATTACTACTTCAGGTCTGACATTATAAGATTAAGGTAAACAAACAAATAAAAAATATGAGATATAAGAATTGCATGTACCAATTGCATTTCTATTAAAAAAAATAATAATAACAATATAACAACATAAAGTCTTAGTAAAATGTTGCTTTTTGGATGAGATCGCAACCATAAATTCTATGGGTTGTTTTAGTTGCTTCATCTATACCATCTTTCTTGGAAGGTGAGTTCTTTAGCTGCTCATCGATTATTTAGAATATGTCAATTGTTGTGTAAATCATAGTGGATAACTGAGATGGGCAACCTCAAATAAACTGTCACAAAGAACCCATCAAATTTCAATATTTCAATATAAACAAGCACATATAAATTGATAAAAATAGAAAAATAGGAGGTGGATAGGGAGGGAACCAGTGATTATTTTCCTAGACAATGTCAAAAAATCAGTATAGCTTACATATAACAAGCAATAATTTAACCAAAAATGTTCCTTTTTTAGCTACTCTTGGTTTTTTAATTCAAACAAATTCTCCTTAAAAGTACATTTAAAATTTTTGACTAGTTCAAGACTAGGAAATTTCCACTCAACTATGCTACAATTATTTGACTTGGTTAAGACAAGTTTCTAAAATTTTTGGAAACTGAAAACAACTTAAAGCTTAAAATTCAAAATTCAACAAGTGTTTTTTTTTCTTGGAAACCAAACAGAGGAATCCCAAAACTGATTTTAGTTGAACTTTAAGATGACAAAATAATTCATTAATTAATGAAATAACGTGCATTCAAGAGATTAAATTGAAAAGACAAGAAAATTGCAAACTTGTGACCTCCATAAAACCATATCAAATAAACACCACATAGAATAAAAAAATTACAAAAAAGAACAACAAGTATTTTGATAATAATTATTTAAAAGGAAAGAAAGAATGAAAGAAAGACATGTATACAATTTATAAGCATCAATATACCTTTCATTTTGTGTGTTGCAATCAGAGGTTCATTGTGCAAATTCCAGGTTCCAATTGGGATTTTAGGGATTTCGTTTTTGAATTGCAAATTTCACAAAGGCTTTCAAATTTCCAGATCAAAGAAACTTTAGGGTTTAATCAAGACCAAACTAAGGCAATCCAAATAGGAACAAAATCAATAAGAAGAAAAGTAAATAATTTTAGCAAACAGAAAAGAGGAAGTCACATACTCACATGTTGGAAGGAGATGATTCCGAGAGAGTTGTGGCTAACATGGTGAACTGCAATGAAGCCTTGTCGGTTTCGATGTGTTTCATGGTTGCAAACAATCGCAGAGGTGTAGTGATGGCTGAGTTATGATGGCAAGTAGCAGCTAGATATCAGTGGAAGACGATGAAGAAAAAGAGCGGAGAAAATTTGAAAGTAGAAGAAGTGATCGAAATTAAAAGGGAAACTTGTGTTAACGTGGATGCTAACACGGAGATTAGATAAGGGCAATTTGGGCCAAAAAAAAAAGTCAGTCCAAAGTGTACAAAAAATATATTATTTTTTACATTAACAGCTACATATCATATTTTCAATTCTTCGGTTTTGAAAACCTAATTATTCCCAAATGGTTGGCCCAAAACACAAGTTTCCCTCAAACATATCCAAACTCTCAACCCTCACAAAACACTCACAAAAAATACACAAAGAGAGAAAGTTCATTTTCCTCATCTCTAAATAATAATAATAATAATAATAAATAAATAAATAAATAAAACTAAAAATATATACAAGCAGTTTCCCATCCCATCCATTCCAATATGTTATTACCCATACCTTGCTTAACCACCCAACTACCTCTAACTAACTCTACACCTCTCTTCCTATTCTTAGCAAACCTTTCAAAATATCAACTCAAATGCAAGCAAATTCCATTAGGCCCAAATAAAATAATTTAAATGAGCAAAGCCCATGTCCATTATTAACCAATCCAATCAAATTCCATATCAATAAACAAAGCCCAAATCTCACAATGCTAGGCCCAAATAAGGAGAAATAAAATAAAATAAATTACCCAAATAAAATGAAAAAATAGTCACTTTGGAGATCAAAGAAATATCACCTTCACTTTAAGTGTCCATGGATGAGAGATGTGGCATGGAATGGTGGCATGGGTGTGGTTATGCATGGAGAAAAGAAACAGGTATGAGAAGAGAGGTTGGAAGAGAGAGATCAAGAAAGAGAGAAAACTAGGGACGTCGTGGTCGGCAAGGGACATCAACGTCGTGGTCATCAATGGCAACAAGCGGGTTGATGCTGCCAATATTGGTGGTGTTGTGGATGGGAAAGAAAAATGGAAAATGAAAGAAGAGAAAATGAAGGAAATGAGGAAAATAGGGAGGGGGGGGGGGGGGAATGTTGTGAGTGGAGAAGAAAGAATAGGAGAAAAGAAAGGAAATAGAAAAGGAAGAAGAAGAAGAAGAATAAGGGGCAAAAGTGGGTCGACATAATGAGATGACGAAATAAAGAGAAATAAGGTGGGAAAGAGATTAAGTCTTTAGGGTTTGAAAAAGTCAAACAGGTAAATAGATGGCTAAGAGAATCATAGATGGATGGTCTAGATTCAACCTAAAAAATAAGGTTAAAAATATAAAAATAAAAATAAGTAAAAATAAATAAAATAATAAATATAAAATATGAAACAAATGGGTTTGAATTAAGTAAATAAAATGAGGTGAGACTTAGGTTAAATTTTAGGGTATACAATATATTACTTTTTATCATTCTTGAAAATTAATATAAGTTGTTAGGTTGTCGCTTTGGTTTTTTCATTCTATATTCGCCCTAGGTATTTGATTATGGTTCAAATTTTATCAATCAAAGATTCAAAATGTAAAGTAAATTGACCTAATTCTTTAATATAATTCTAACTATATCTGCTATTTTCACTTCTTAAAATAATTAAAAATAGATTAAATAAATTCATACGGGTTTAGAACATAACTTGGTTTAAATTCTTCAAGGTATAGTGATTTATTAAAGTTTAAGTATCATCTTTATGTATATAAAATTTTAATATAATAAATAAAGTTTAATAGTTGGGCATAAAATATTATATAAGTAAATTAAATTATTAAAACTATAAAAGATTTAATTTGGATTGCAAAAGTCATTTTTTGTATTTATCTTTTTCTTATCTTATTATATATATATATATATATATATATATATATATTTAAACTTAAATTATCATATTTTTTTGAATGAGGATTATAATCTCAACCAAGTTTAAAAAAACAAAAAAACATAATGACTATTTCTATAAAATAGAAACATTAACTAAACTAATTTATAAGTTCTGCAGAAACATTATCCGAATTAATCACATATAACTCAGATAGGATATAAATGTACATAATAGAAATGATTATTAATATAAAATATTCTGAACAGAACAAACACAACAAAAAAGAAAAAAACTGGAAACGATGGGAAAGTGTATTGTATATCATAACCAGACCAACAATAATTAAACGACATTGTACTCTATTTAAATATTTTACAAAAGATGAAGATTTCATTGGTGGTCATACAAGTTTGGCAATGATATTCACCTTCGACTTCTCCCAAATAAGTGACGTTCCAATCTTTGTTTATGACAACTCCTATTTTTTACAACATCTTTTTACACAATAGATATTAAGTTCTCTATATTTAAGACTACGATTTTTAACCCGCATTGTCAATATGAAAGACTTTGCTCTTGCTTTGCATTCCTCCAATTGGGTTGATTTTGTAACCACATCTAAAAGATATAACTCTTCGTTTTCATTGGAACTGCCACCTCTACATAGAAAAATGATTTCATATGCATACATTACTCCCATATGGTTCATTGTAATTGCTTTTTAAAAAAAAGCAATACCTAATTCTACTTTCTCTAAGCTAAAAAAACTAACTATTAAAAAAATCAATTCCAAAGAAGTTCACAACAAATAAGACATAAATATTTATTCAAATAAGATAACCAAATCTTCTAAAATAAAAGCTTACCATTCCTTGCCTGCATATATATAATGCCTCCGAATTTCCAACATCTTTGCAACTTTTTAAGTATAGAGCAACTTGACTTTTAGCTTCAAACCATGGGCTGATCAAGAATTTTTCTAACGAGATGTATCACATGATTTCTCTTTCCTTTGATGCCTTATGTAATTCTCAACAACTACAAATTTAGATCTAACAATTAATCTTTATTTATAATATAACTATATATCTATATACAAATAGAAATAATTTAGAGACTTGATGCGCACCTTTTTCTAGCATTAAAGAAGTCTATTGATGATGTCTTTGCAACACGAATCATGATCTCAACTAATATTTCAATTGGAAGACATTGAAGATTATGACAAACGCGAGGGTTCTTCATTTTGCAAAAAATAGAGATATGACTTGTGTTGAAGCCTCACGTCACCGGGGCCACTACAGTTGCCAAATGGACGCGCCTCTTCAACTGAAGATGGTACCCGCTTCAATCAACCTGCAAAAGATGTCCGAACAGGGGGTCCGGACACACCCTCCGATGGTTTTGTTAGCATTTTTCTCTAATATTTTGTCTATCCTCTTTTGAGTAAGAACGCTTACCTTCTCTCACTGTGTGAGGGTCTTTTATAGTGTCCGGAACTCTATCCCCTTTAATGGTGGGAAGACTTTTTGGCTTGTCATGATGGTGTTGAGGTGGTGGCAGAGCCATCATTGTCCTGCAGGCAGTTGTTAGAAATTGTGGGAGGGATGACTTGCGTCATCCCTGTCTTTTTGCTCTGTAGGCGGCGGGGTGTAGGCTGTGACAAGTTGTTTGAAGTGACTCAAGAGCGTCCCGTCGAGCATGCTTCTGGCAGTGTAGACAATGATGACCTTCATTTCGCGGCCAAGACTTTTGGTTAAGATGCTCGCACTGGGTCCGAACAAGACGTCCGTATAAGAGAGTGGGGTCGTCCGAATAAGAGAGTTTAAGAATGTCGTATGTCCCCTTGAGGGAATCCGGACAGAGAGTTGATGTGCCACGTGTCCCATGGAGGAATGCTCTGCGAGGTAACCACGTGTGCGTTTGGGGGTGATCCCTACAATGCCCCCCTTTTAACCTGGCTATTTTGCCTGGGGAAAAAATGCGGGTTAAAAATGATGTCTTTAACCCATTCGTTTCTTTTTGGGGTTTATGTGACACGTAGTCCTTGGGATGATTTCCAGGCGACATATCATTTCGATAGCGGCGCGGTTGGGCGCTTGGTTGTTTGGAGTACCGAGGAGTCCCATCCCATAAATAAGGAATCCAGCCCCCACGGTTGCATTTTTCCTTCTGCTTCTTTGTTCATCTAGTTAGTGACTGAGCGTAGCCTTCTAGGGTTTCTGTCAGTGGTGTTCGTTTCGCGACTTCTCAACCCGTGCATTTGGGCAACTGTATCTCGGCTTTCGTTCTAGTTGCAAGCTTGTGCCAGGTATGTTTTCTGTTTCTATCATTTCATCTTCAACTTTCTATTTCTTCAATTTTTCTTGGCTTGTTGGGTATTTTGTTTGTGATTGAGGGTTAGAGGTAATGTTTGAGAGTTTTCGGGGAGGGGGGGTTGGGGGATTTGCTTTGTTTTGAGCCCACTGTAGCTTTTGTTGCCCTCTTGTCACCTCTATGAATGGCTGAATTGCGTTTTGGGTAGAGTTAGGGGTTGGGCTTGGGGAGTTTGGTTATTTTGAGCCTTTTGGGGCATTGTTCTGAGGGCTATGGGGCCAGGTAACTCTATTTTGAGTGTTGGCATTTCGCCATGCAGGTTTTGTCTTGGCCCCATGCTCCACCATGCCTGCGAAAAAAAGAATGGGAAAAAAGATATCTTCAGCATGTTTGCCCATATCCCGTCCCTTCAATTGGTAACCAATCTTCCGGATTTGAATAAGGAGGGAGCCAAAGGGCACGTACTAGTCAGGGGTCCCTTGGCCGGTCTATCGGAGCATCCGGAAAGGGAGTTCTCTCCCAACTATTCGCTGAAGCTTCCGGGTAGCGTAGCTCTTGGTGTCTATCCCGTGTTGGTTACTGACTCCTGATTTAATTTTATCAGATCACTAACCTTTTTTGTTTTGGCTAACGCAGGTACACATAAGAGGGGTCGCTTGGTCGAGTGGGTGGAGAAGGCTTCTTTCAACCGTTTAAACAGGCTGTTCGAGATTACTTCCATCGAGAGACACTACCAGACACTTCTTACTGCCCGGAACCTCCTGGCGGTCATCCGGGAACCTTAGCCATACGTCCTCAACATCCTCCCCCGGTGGCTACCTAAGGTTGTGGTGCCCGGGAAACATTGTGTTGAAGGATCTCTCCTTTTACGAAAGGGCCCGCGAAGCTGATGCAAAGGGGTGCTAAGAGCGCCTTGACTAGCGGGAGGAGAAGAGGTAAGAGGGGACACTGAGAAAAGCGCCTGGTGAGAAGGGGCTTAGCGAGAAAAGACGCGGCTATTCTCTTGCGGTCCGCCCTCCAGATACAAAGAAGAAAAAGAAAACCATTGCACAGGCTCTCCAGATTGTGTCCCCAACTCCTGATCTTTCGTCTTCATCTTCAGACTCCGTGTCCAGTCGACCGGATAGCCCTGCCCCGGTGCCTGAGGACACTTCTAGCTCCCCGCAGCTTGACACTTTCTGTCCGGGGTTTTGCCCTTCCCAACCTTAGTCAGACTTTGTTGGCCTGAGAGTTATGCACGAGCCGGAGGAAGAGAGAGACATGAACGATCTCAAAGCCGGGTTTTTAGAGAGGCATCATAAGCAATTGTACGATCTTATCGATATTGCCCCTCCCCCAATCAAGAGGGTCTGCCCGGAGAGTGTTGAAGAGGATCCGGCGACAAAGGTCCCTTCATCAACTATGTCCCATCTGGACAAGGCGGGTCCCAACGCGGCGGCAGCGACTCAACCAGACGTTGCAGGGCCAACACAGCGGTCGTGGTTCAGTCGGATGTGGGGGCAATGTCCCGTCTGCAGAGGAGGCTCATGGGACGGAAGGGGGTCCGGATGCCGCGGTCGACGAGGAGGCTTCGGACGAGAAAAGTAGTTCAGCTGCTATGGTTCCTCCAAGTTGGGAGGAAATGATGGAGATGTTGAAGGGAGTGTCGTGTTTCACGGATGCGGAGGCTCCTTCCACGAAGATGTCTTACTTCTTCCCACTTACCAAGCAGGTCTCTGTGAACACGGGTGGTGACCCTTCTACCTTTGTTAAGGCCCAGCTTCCTTTTGGCCCCCCTGAATCTGTTGTGTCCTACATTCAGCATTTGTAGGAATGGACGATCCCCGAGACTATAGAAGTGGTAATCCTTTTTGTGCTGCTTTCTCCTTCTTCCTTAGCAATTCTTATTCCGTAGCCTAGTATTATCTTTTGTTGTTGTTGTTCTGCTCAGGTTGTGGTCGGCATCCGCTATATGATGCATACATGCGAACATCTTTACAAGCGGCTAGAAGTGGCAGAGGCTATGCGGGCCTTCATCTCCCACCATTCGAACGTCATTGAGGAAATGCACTCGCGGTTAGAGAGAGTGGAGGCTGACTTAGCCACTGCTCAAAAGGTTTTAGCAGATGGGGCGGAGAAGTTGAAGCTGGCCAAGGAGGAGAAGGGGGTTATTTAGGCTGAAGCGGACCTGCTGAATGGGGAAAAGGAAGCTTTTGAGGGTCATGTCAAGGGGTGGAGCAGGGGAATTCTCAGCTCAAAAATAGGGTGGATGAACTTTGGGCTAATCTCGCAGCTTAGAAGTAGGAAACGAAGGGGCTGCAAGTGGGCTTAGTTGCTCAAATGAAGGAGATGGAGGCCGGATTTGCCGCTCAGAAGGAGTTGGAGACGAAAACTCAGAGGTAGGTAGACGAGATTTATTTCTTCGGCTATCGTTGCTGTGTGAAGAAGAATAGCATTATGCATGATATTCATTCTCTCCCTTCTGATGATGAGGATGCGATACTTGGAGGCCCTCCCCGATGAGATTTCTTTGCGTATAACCCTTCTTATAGCTTTTCTCTTTGTTTTGTCGTATGTGGTGCGACCAATTTTGTAAAGACAATTCTTCAGTCATTTATAAATACTTATACTTCTTTGCTTTTCTTCATCCTTTGTTTATTTATATTGGTAATATTGCTTAAGGTTAGATACATTCCATGGACGGAGTAATGGGGTCCGTCTAACTTTTGTAGGTGATAAGCTCAGCTTTCACCTGCTTTAGTGATGATATAAGGGCCTTTCCAATTTGCTTGGAACTTCCCGACTCCTCTTTCGACGATGTTTTCAAAAACTTTCCTAGGGACAAGCGTTCCAATCTTGAAGACTCGGGGTCGTGCCTTGCGGTTGTAGTGAGCAACCGCTCTTTGTTGGTCGGCCATCCAGATTGATGCATTTTCTCTTACTTCATCCGCACAGTCTAGGTTTTTTCCTAATTCCGTACTTTCATCACTCTGTCCTCGTACGACAGTCCAGATCGTGGGCATGCCTATTTCCGTGGGGATGACTGCATCCATGCCGTATGTAAGGGCGAAGGGAGTGTTTCCCGTGGGTCGCCCAGGCGTGGTCCGGTAGGCCCATAAAACGCCGGGCAGTTCCTCCACCCACTTTCCTTTGGCTCACTTCAGTCTTTTCTTTAAGGCAGTCAACAAGGTTTTGTTTGTCGCTTCTGCCTGCCCATTGCTTTGGGGGTAGTGTGGTGTGGAGTACAAATTTTGGATTTTGAGTTTCGAGCAGAAATTCCGAAAGGCAATGCTGTCGAACTGCGGACCGTTGTCAGCTATGATTGTTTGAGGGATTCCAAATCGGCAAATGATGTTCTTCCAAACGAATTTGGTGACATCTTTGTCCTTGATGTTAGCATATGCTTCTACTTCTACACATTTACTGAAGTAGTTCGTGGCAACGAGCAGGAATTTCTTCTGGGCAGCTACGATTGGTAAGGGTCCCACTATGTCCATCCCCCACTGCGCAAACTGCCAAGGGCTGGAAATCGACTTCAACGTTTCAAATGGCACATGCGATATGGGTGCATGTTTTTGGCATTTGTCACACTTCTTGACATAAGTCGTCGCGTCTCTCTTCATAGTGGGCCAATAGTACCCTTGTGAGTGCGCTCGTTGTGCCAAAGATCATCCGCATACACCCTCGTGTAACTCAGCTAATATGTATTAGGCTTCTGAGCGGTCTAGGCACTTAAGGTAGGGGCTTGTGAAAAATCGCTTATAAAGGCGCTCTCCGATCAGGGCAAAACGAGCAGCCTGTACCCGGATCTTATGCGTCTGCTTGGGCTCATCAGGTAGAGAGCCTGTCCGGAGGTACTCTGCTATGACTTTTGTCCACTCCTGGTCCTTTTCTTGGCAATCTTCAATAGTATTGCAAGTGGATGCTTCTGTGATGGAGGGATTAGTCTGCACATATATGGGCAATAGTATGGCTTCTTTGACGGGAAGTGAGGCAGCTATTCCTGCCAGGGCGTCAGCACGTACATTGTCAGCCCGTGGGATTTTTTCGATGGTCCACTTGCCCAGCCACTGTAGGGTGTCTCTCACTTTTGTTAGATACCGCGTCATGCGCTCATCCTTGGCTCCGTATTCCTCCTGTATGTGTCTCACAATGAGTTGAGAATCACTGTAGATTCGGAGCTTGGAGACAGATAGTACGAGGGTGAGGTCTAGTCCAGATAGAATGGCTTGTTCCAATTGTTCACCCGTTGGGGATTGTAGTAAAAGTCCTACTCCGGATCCCGATGATCGAGAGGCTCCGTCAACTCGTAAAGTCCACCATTCTTCCTTGTACGGTTCCCCGTCTCGAGTAGATCGTTGGGGGGATTCTACCACAAAGTCAGCCATTACATGCCCTTTCATGGACAATCTCAGTTGGTATTCGATCCTATACTCACTTAATTCTATGGCCCATTGGAGCATTCTTCAGGACAGATATGGCTTGTGTAGGATGTTGCGAAGGGGCTGGACGATAAGTATGACTACCGGGTGAGCTTGGAAGTAGGGGCGAAGTTTTTTAGCGGCACTTTGCAAGGCTAAGGCAGTTTTCTCTATCTTCGAATACCTCATTTTTGCATCGGCTAATTCTCTGCTGACATAATAAACAAGTTTCTACTCCTTGTGTGTTGGGCAACAAAACAAAACAACGCTAACTGCCCAATCTGACACAGCCAAATACATGTACAACTTTTCTCCTGGCCGGGGGTTGCTTAAGATGGGTGGTTGTGTGAGGTAATGTTTAATATTTTCGAAAGCGCTTTAACAATTATCCGTCCATCCAGTCGTGCTAGCTTTCCGTAAAACTAAGAAGAAGGGTCGCAATTTGTCAGTGAATCGGGCTATGAAGTGTCCCAATGCGACGAGTTTGCCTGTGAGGCGTTACAACTCCTTTTTGTTCATGGGTGGGGGCGCCTCCATAACTGCCTTAAATTGGTCAGGGCTGACTTCTATCCTTCTTTGGGTGACCATGAACCCCAAGAATTTCCCTGCACTTACGCCAAAGGCGCATTTGGATGGATTTAGCTTCATGTCGTACCTTCTTAGTAGGTGGAAAACTTCTTGCAAGTGGTGCGCATGATATTTTCCGGTTTTACTTTTGACCACTATATCATCAGTGTATACTTCCACTATGCAGCCAACCAGGGGTCTGAAGATCTTTGTCATCAGTCTCTAATAGGTGGCACCAACATTTTGGAGTCCGAATGGCATGACTTTGTAACAACAAAGCCCATGCAACATTACAAAGGTTGTTTTTTCTTCATCCGCTAGGGCCATGGGGATCTGGTGGTATCCGGAGAAGGCATCTAGGAAGAAGAGCATTCCCTGCTCGGCGGTGGAGTTCACAATTTGATCTATCCGTGGTAGAGGAAAACTGTCTTTTGGGCATGCATTGTTGAGGTTGGTGTAATCGACTCACACTCGCCACTTCCCTTCGTTTTTTAGGATCACCACTACATTTGCTAGCCAATCTGAATACTCCACTTATCTGATAAACCCGGCTTCTAACAATTTGTCAACCTCATCCCTAATAATCTTTTGCCTGTCCGAGTGGAATCGCCTAACCTTCTACCAGATAGGTCTTGATGAAGGCAAAATGTTAAGCCGATGGGAGGCAACTGAAGGATGGATTCCTGTCATATCGGAATGCGCCCACGCAAAAACGTCGTGGTTCTGTCGGAGTGTACCCTCGATATCCCAAGCCACTTTGAGTGTCAAGAGGGAGCTGATATGTGTGAGATGAGTGCTTTCCTCCGAGATTTGGATTGTCCGCAAAGGATCTGCCACCAGGGGATTTTTATCCATCGGGTTCAGTAATTACTATTGGCCAAGTATGTTGGCAGGTTCGGAGAGTGGCTCGTCATCTTTGCTGGGTCTGGCTTCTCGTGCTATCTAATAGCACTGGCGGGCGACTAGTTGACTACCGTATAAATCGATTTGTCCGTCTTCGATGAGAAAGCTTACCATCTGATGGTATGTGGAAGGGATGACTTTCATGTAATGCAACCATGTGCATCCCAAGATGGCGTTAAAATGGGACAAATTTTCTACTACTGAAAATTATACGTTAAGAATGACCGGGCCTGCTTGGACCGGTAGCACAACGTCTCCAAGAGAGGTGGTTGCCGCTCCTTTGAATCTTGACAAAATCCGCCCAAGGTTTTCTAAGCCGGATAGCTCGAGTCCCATTTGCTTGATTACTGACACCTATAAGAGGTCGATCAAGCTGCCTAGGTCGACTAGGATCCGTCTCACATCAAAGTCTCCAATCCCAAGAGATAGGGTGAGGGTGTCACAGTGTGGTTGTAATATTCGTGTGGGATTTACTAGGGGAAAATGATTGTCCCATCTATTGAGTGGGCGCTCCCGCCAGTTAATCCGGGCCGGATGGAATTGACACGTTCACCTATCGATGCTGCTCGCACCAGCCTCTGCCTCTTTCGTTTGGAGTCGTACTCCTCGTCTAGGGGTCCCCCGTGGATGTAATTGATTACGGCTCTAGGGGCAATTAGGGCCCTGGAGGTCTCGGAGTCGCGACTTTGGGAAGTATCCCCAACTCTGGCTTCTAAGCAGACATACTGCTTCAAATGCCCTGCTTTTATGAGCCTTTCTACCAAGTAATGGAGACTCCTGCATTGCTCTGTAGTATGCTCATGCTCTTTATGATAAGCACACTTCTTGCTATGATCCTTCTTGGCTGGATCTACTCTGATGGGTTCGGGCCACCTGAAGTCGGACAGGTCTCGGGTCATGGGAAGAAGTTTTTCATATGACACAGTAAAGGGTGTGAGTGATGGCAGCTCTAGGTGACTTTGCTCTCCCTGCTTGATGCCAGACGACTTTGGATGGTTCGAAGGTTTGGAACTTCTTTCCGCGTCATTTCTGGCTGACTGTTCGACGACCAGAATTTGCTGGGTGGCTGTGCACACATCATATTCCAGCATTGAGTATTTGCTTGTGCGCGGGAACACGTCATCCATAGTTGTGGGGGCTTTTTAGCAAGTGATTCAAAGAATGGAGTACCCGGGCATATGCTCGTTTGAAGATTTGGAGGACAACATCCATGCTATAATGCTCTACTTGTAATACAACCTGACCAGATTGTTATACGAATTCCCTCAATGACTCATTCTCCCGCATTTTTATGTTTTGTAAGGTGCTGATATTCTGTTTATGTAGGGCGGAGCACAGATATTGCCCCACAAAAGCTTCCGATAGATCCCAGAAGTTATCAACAGAGTTTAGAGGAAGTCAGTGAAACCATGAAAGAGCTTGGCCTTGTAGCCTGGCGGGGAATACCTTGCACAACAACGCGTCATTCCCTATGTCGAGAGTCATGAGTTGCCGGTAGTGCATGATATGGTCAAACGGATCGCTAGACCCATCATACGCAGAAAATTTTGGCACGAGAAATCCCCTTAGGGGATCATAATGGATAATACGTGAGCTAAAAGGCGTGGAGAGCATGTCATCCAGCTGCTTGCTAATGAAACCTTGGGGGGGGGGGGGTTCATTTGATGAATTCCCTCCAGCTTGTCGTACCGCTTGGTGCAGGGGGTTGTTCTGGACGGTGGGTGCGATTGGGGGGTTGGGATATGTTTTCTAGGTTGCGGCCGTCGGCGACCTCTCCTTACCAGGTTCTTGTGGTCCCAACCTCACTCGCGTTGTGTCTGACAACTGAGGTCTTTTATCACGCTGTCTCTTTGATGAGAGATGGGTAGAGTATGAGCTTTCATCTTGTGGAGCATGGTACGTGGGCACGGGTCGTTCTCGAGATCGCTCATTGTGCATATTAGGGATGACCCCTGTAGTTCCAGGGTACACTGACTTTGGGTTAGGCCTAGAATTCGCTTCTTGGTCTCTCGGCCGTTGGTCGTGAGGAGGTCCCGAGGATGAAACCTGGATGCGTAACATCGCGTTTTCTTCTCTAAGTCTCCTTGTTTCTTGGAGCAGGGCTTGCATTTGTTGCTCGCTCTCCAGCTGTCGCCTTTCCATGGTTTCACGCCATTCGAAATAGTCTTTATCTCCTTTAGCTGACGAACGGCTTCTGGAAGGTGTAGACATCTTCGCCGTTGCTACGGTTCCCACATACGACGCCAATGTTGAAGCCTCGTGTCACTGGGGCCACTGCAGTTGCCAGATGGACGCGCCTCTTCAACTGAAGATGGTACCCACTTCAATCAACCTGCAAAAGATGTCCGGACAGGGGGTCCGGACACACCCTCCAATGGTTTTGTTAGCCTTTTTCTCTAATATTTTGTCTATCCTCTTTTGAGTAAGAACGCTTACCTTCTTTCATTATGTGAGGGCCTTTTATAGTGTCAGGAGTTCTATCCCCTTTAATGGTGGGAAGACTTTTTGGCTTGTCATGATGGTGCTAAGGTGGTGGTAGAGGTATCATTGTCCTGCAGGCGGCTGTTAGAAATTGTGGGAGGGATGATTTGCCATCATCCCTGTCTTTTCACTCTGTAGGCGATGGGGTGTAGGCTGTGACAGGTTGCTTGAAGTGACTCAGGAGTGTTTCGTCGAGCATACTTCTGGAAGTGTAGACAATGATGGCTTACGTTTCACGGCCAAGACTTTTGGTTAAGACGCTAGCATTGGGTCCGAACAAGACGTCCGGATAAGAGAGTGGGGTCGTCCGGATGATGAGTTTAAGAATGTCGTATGTCCCCCTTGAGGGAATCTAAACAGAGAGTTGATGTGCCACGTGTCCCATGGAGGAATGCTCTGCGGGGTTGCCACGTGTACGCTCGGGGGTGGTCTCTACAACTTGGTGAAATTTCTATAATGAATCATATTCAACTCCCTTACCCCTACTTGAAGAAAAGAGGAGAAATGGGTAACAATGACTAACTTTGAAAAAGGCAACTTAAAGGTGCATGAATGAGCCTACTATGATAAGATACGTGGCGATTCATACATACGCTTAAATTTTAATTTATTTAATAATTAATAGTATTTAAAACAACGATAAATATAAAATTTGTTTAATATGGATAAACAAATCATATATGTGTATAAAATTTTAATATTATCAATAAAGTTTAATAGTCGAACATAAAATATTATATAAATAAATTCAATTATAACTAAAAAAGATTTAATTTGAAATTCAAAAGTCATTTTCTGTATCAATCCTTTTTTTTTATTTTTATCTTATTATATTTTTTATTATAAAAACATAAGTTATTATATATTTTTTTTTAAAAGAGGATTGTAATTCAATCCAAGTTGTTTTATCAAGAGATTAAAATTATTGCAGTTAAATTGAAATAAAATTTCTAAAGAGTAGCTTGTACTTGGAAAAAGCATTATCCGAATACTTTGAATCAATACATATAATAATAAATACACGATACATGAATAATTTATTAAATTTTTTCTATGAAAAACTTATGCCACCTTCAAATATTAATTTTAAAAAATTGAAATAACCATTAAAAAAAATATTATTATTATATGAATGAAATACATATTAAAGAACAATTTCTATTTAAAATTTGGATTAAAAAAGAAATTAATTCAAACTAATTTTTTGTATTTATTTGATTTTAATTTAAATCTCTATTTTATTGAATAAATTAAGAATGAAAAATAAAATTATGATAAGCTTTTAAAAGAGAAGCATTATCTCATTTAACTTTTAAATATAACATAATTCAGTTTGTAAAAAGATTTATTAATTTTTTTTAAATAATGATAATTTTCATAAAAGAGAAATATGGTCTAAATTAAAGTTTTCTATAAATATTATCCGAATTAATTACATATAATAACGATAGGATATAAGTGTAAATAGTAAAAATGAGAAGGTCATTTTTTTTTTAAAAATGTGTTACGTAGTATAGATTATTGGTATATAATATTAGGTTTACGTATGGAACGTGGACAATTACCAGTAGAAAAATATAAATGTTTAGAGCGTAGTTTTGTTGTTGCCCTTTTTTCTTTTTCTTTTTTTTCTTTTTTTTTTTTCTTTTTTTCTTATTATTATTATTATTATTATTATTATTATTGGTCTATACATTTACATTTCGACGATGGAAGAAAAAAAAAAAAACAGTAGAGGCTGGCTTGATTTTTGTGGCAAAGCTTCGAATTCCTTATCATCCCACCATCATCTTCACCGGTCTTCTGCTTCTCCAGGAACATGGCCATTTCCATGGCCTTTTCATCGCCTTACACTACCTTCTCTCTCCGCTCTCTCCCTCAACTCTCTCCTCTCTCTGCATTCTCTTCCCTCTCCACAACCCATTCTCTTCCTCGCTATACTGTCTCTATCTCTCAACCCATCACTACAATTCCAATTCGTTGCAGCAAAAAAGCGGACTTTGATCCCAAGGTTGGTGTTTCAGTTTACAAGCCCAAGTCCTACGAAGTACTCGTCACTGACGCTGCGAATTCTCTTGCTTATGCTCTTGATGATGGGAAAACCCGTTTGGAGATTGATTTTCCGTAATCCCCTTTCTCATTGTATTTGATTTTGAGTTTCTGGCAGCTTTTTTTTTTTTTTTCGGCCGCTTCCATTATTTTTGTTGGAGTTTTTTGGGAACCCATTTGGTGGTGAGTTTTTATTGATGTTTGACTGATGAGAAAATGGAGGAAAAGGGGAAAGAAATGAGGCGAGTGTAATTTTTGTTGTTTTCCTGATTTGAGAAATTTGGAAAACTTAATGCAACCACCTAGGAATAGTTTGTTCAGTTTCAATTGTTCAATTTGTCGTAAAGTGTTGTTTTCTTGAATTGAGAAATTTGGAAAACTTAATGCAACCGCGTAGGAATAATTTGTTCAGTTTCAATTGTTCTATTTGTGTTCCTGTACCCGACATTTTTCCTGGCAACCATATGGAGATACCCATTTTGTCAATTTTATGTTTTGATAATTGCTTTTTGAGTTTTTGTGGACCCATTTTCTGGTGAATATTTTTTATGTTTGGTTCTTCAGAAAATGGAGAAAAAGGAAAAGAAATGAGAACGTGTGTAATACCTGTTTTGTTGATTTACAAAAATTAAAAAACTTACTGCCGCCAAACCAAGTCCAGTAGTTTGTTCATTTCCCATTGTTTAATTTGTCATCTTTTCTGTATTTTTCTTGGCAACCAAATGGAGGTGACTGTTTCCTTTTGATTATCAGATATGTAAATTATTGTTACTGAAATAAGTTTTTCCTAGGAATGTTGATTGGTTGAAATGGAAAAACTGAAAAGTTTAAATCCAATAAGATTAGAGTACATTTTTTTTTGCTACTATATTTGCAAAGTTAAAGATTACTATTAAAATTAGCTTGTGGGTTAATGATAAAGCTGTGTTCTTTTAGTCGTCCTGAGGCTAGTGCACTCTGGTGAAATTTATTATTCAAGGAAGCAATGTCTTGTGTCCTGAAATGAGGTTTATATCTGATTGCCTAAACCTTTATTTTTATTTGATTGGAAATGACACAGAGAGATATATTGATAGATAAAAAGAAGTACAAATAGAAGGATGAGAAATCCTCTCACCAAAGAAAACTCAACTACAGGAAATTACACTGTAAAACAAGCGAACACTCCATAAAGGACCATTCCTTATGGAGTATACACCGCTAACCAATCAAGTTGTAGCACATTAAGGGGAGTCCCCTTAAAATCCTTGGAACAGAAAGCCCAAAGAGAAGCAAGGAAAACAATAGAGTCCCAAAGAAACTCTGAATTCCTTACTTTATCCTAAAAAATCCTCGCGTTTCTTTCCCACCACACAACCCGAATAAGAGCGATGCTTGCAACTTGCCACAAAACTAACCCCCTCTTAGAAGAACCAAAACCATTAAATTTGATGGACATCATGTCAAAGATGCTCCTCGGGGGGACTTAATCCATCTTAGCTAACTGAAATAACCTGTGCCACAACCCAATTGTCAAGGAATAATGAAGAAAAAGATGATCTGCTGATTCCTCATGCTTCATGCACATAATACAAATATCAGAACTAAGGGCTTTGTAGGGTCTTCTCACTTGTAGCATGTCATTAGTATTCACCTTCTTGTGTGCCACTAACCAAACAAAGGACTTCACTTTGAAAGGAACTTGAGAATTCCAAACGAACTTAGAAGGGAAAACCTGAGGAGATTCAGAAAATTGAGATAAAGCTAGAAAGAAGGATTTGACTGAAAAAAGTCCTGAAGAAGATAATGACCAAAATCTGGCATCTGGAACCGAAGGAGGACCAAGAACTGAAGAAATAAGGATGTTTTTATCCAAGACTACTCTAAATAGTCTTGGATATTGGGTTCCCAAAGGTTGGCCCCCCCACCACAAATCTTCCCAGAACAAAATTCTTTCCCCATTTCCTACCACAAATCGAGTAAACAAGGAAAACTCTTGAAAGACTTGTGCAATAGTCTTCCAAGGACAACGATGTGACCATCTGACTAAAGTGTTAACATCCCAACCATCAGAGTGTGAACCATAAATGCTTAATATGACCTGATGCCATAGAGCTGAACCCTCTCTAGGGTACCTTCACAACCATTTCCCTAAAAGAGCGAGATTCCTCAGAGAAATATTCCCAAAACCCAAACCCCCTATTTCCTTCGGTTGACACACAACATCCCACCTCACTAAATGATCTCTTTTGCCTTCCCCAATCCCTGACCATAAAAAATCCCTTTGCAACCTCTCGATTTTTGCAGCTATTGAGCGGGTAGCTTAAATAAGGAAAGAAAGTAACAGGGCATATGGGTAAGGCAAGATTGGATAAGAGTTATTCTCTCCCCGAAGGATAAGTATGCCTTTTGCCACCCATCTAATCTTCTTGAGATTCTCTCAATCACTGGATCCCAAAAGCCACACCCCTTGCGGTTCCCACCCAAAGGAAGACCCAGATAGAGTATAGGCCAGCCAGAAGCCTTGCAGTCAAGCATCTCAGCCAATCTTGAAAGATGAGCTTGATCAAGATTCATGCCATAAATATTACTCTTGTCAAGGTTGACCTTGAGCCCAAAAATATGCCTAAACACTAACAAAAGACTCTTGAGAGTTTGCAGATCTTCCTCCCTAGTGTTAGAAAAGAAGATGGTATCATCAGCAAATTGCAAATGAGATACCCTAGTTCTGTTTCTACCCACCTTGAAACGCTCCAACATATTTCTCTCCTCTGCTCTCAAAAGCATCCTACTCAGTACATCTGCTACTAAAGTAAACAAAAAAGGGGATAAAGGGTTACCTTGTCTTAATCCTCTCGAAGCCTTAACCCACCCTTTAGCGCTACCATTCACCAATGCTGCATAAGATACCGAGGAAAAGCATCCATTCATCCATTTCCTCCATCTAGGATTAAACCCCTTCTTCTCCAACACTTGATCCAAAAAATCCCATTTCACGTGATCGTAGGCCTTTTCAAAGTTAATTTTGAAGACAACGCCTTCCTTTTTTTTTGATTGGAAACGACACAAAGATATATTGATAAAAAAAGAAGTACAAGAAGAAGGATGAGAAATCCTTCCGCCAAAGACAACTAAATTACAGGAAAATACATAGAAAACAAACGAACTCCCTTTAAGGACCAATCCTTATGAAGTACACACCGCTATCCAATCAAGTTGAATCACATTAAGGGGAGTTCCCTTAAATGCCTTGGAACAGAAAGCCCAAAGAGAAGCAAGGAAAACAATAGAGTCCCAAAGAAACTCTGAATTCCTTGCTTTATCCTCGAAAATCCTCGTGTTTTTCTCCCACCACACAACCTGAATTAGAGCAATGCTTGCAGCTTGCCACAAAACTATCCCCCTTTTAGAAGTACTAAAGCCTTTAAATTTGATGGACATCATGTCAGATATGCTCCTCGGGGGAACCCAATCCATCTTAGCTAACTGAAATAACCTGTGCCACAACTCAATTGTCAAGGAACAATGAAGAAAAAGATGATCTGCTGATTCCCCATGCTTCATGCACAGAATACAAATATCAAGACTAAGGGCTTTGTAGGGTCTTCTCACTTATAATATGTCCTTAGTATTCACCTTCTTGTGTGCCACTAACCAGACAAAGGACTTCACTTTGCAAGGAACTTGAGAATTCCAAACGAACTTTGAAGGAAAGTCCTGAGGAGATCCAGAAGATTGAGATAATGCTAGAAAAAAGGATTTGACTGAAAAAAGCCCTGAAGAGGATAATGGCCAGAATCTGGCATCTGGGACCGAAGGAGATAGATGCAATTCATCCAATGCCCGCATGAGGCCTTCTAAGTCCTCTATCTCAGAATCTGACAGGTTACAGCGGAAATTTAAATTCCAAGAGAAAGGACGAGTAGGACCGAGAAATGAAGAAATAGGAATGTTTTTATCCACAACTACTCTAAATAGTCTTGGATATTGGGTTCCCAAAGGTTGGTCCCCCCACCACAAATCTTCCCAGAACCGAATTCTTTCCCTGTTTCCTACCACATACCGAGTAAACAAGGAAAACTCCTGAAAGATTTGTGCAATAGCCTTCCAAGGACAGCGATGTGACCATCTGACTAAAGTGTTAGCGTCCCAACCATTGGAGTGTGAACCATACATGCTTAAAATGACCTGATGCCAAAGAGTTGAACCCTCTCTAGGATATCTCCATAGCCATTTCCCTAGAAGAGCGAGATTTCTCCAAGAAATATTCCCAAAACCCAAACCCCATATTGCCTTCGGTTTGCACACAACATCCCACCTCACTAAATGATCTCTTTTGCCTTCCCCAATCCCTGACCATAAAAAATCCCTTTGCAACCTCTCGATTTTTGCAGCCACTGACGCGGAAATCTTAAATAAGGAAAGGAAGTAACATGGCAAATGGGTAAGGCAAGATTGGATAAGAGTTATCCTCTCCCCGAAGGATAAGTAGGCCTTTTGCCACCCATCTAATCTACTTGAGATTCTCTCAATCACTGGATCCCAAAAGCCACCCGCCTTAGGGTTCCCTCCCAAAGGGAGACCCAGATGAAGTATAGGTCATCCGGACGCCTTGCAATCAAGCATCTCAGCCAATCTTGAAAGATGAGCCTGATCAATATTGATGCCATAAATACTACTCTTGTCAAGGTTGACCTTGAGCCCAGAAATGTGCCCAAACACTAACAAAAGACTCTTGAGAGTCTGCAGCTCTTCCTCCCTTGTGTTAGAAAAGAAGATGGTATCATCATCAAATTGCAAATGGGACACCCTAGTTTTATTTCTGCCCACCCTGAAACCCTCCAACATATTTCTTTCCTCAGCTCTCATAAGCATCTTACTCAGTGCATCTGCGACTAAAGTAAACAAAAAAGGGGATAATGGGTCGCCTTGTCTTAATCCTCTCGATGCCTTAACCTACCCTTTAGCACTACCATTCACCAAGATTGCATAAGATACCGAGGATAAACATCCACTCATCCATTTCCTCCATCTAGGACTGAACCCCTTCTCTTCTAACACATGATCCAAAAAATCCCACTTCACGTGATCGTAGGCCTTTTCAAAGTCTATTTTGAATACGACGCCTTCCTCCCTTGACCGTCTTCTCTCGTCCACTATCTCATTTGCTATAAGAACCGCATCCAATATTTGTCTCCCTTGAACAAAGGCGCCTTGAGTATAGTGGATGGTCTCATGTAGAACCCCTCTTAGACGCCCTGAGAGCTTTGGCTATTATCTTGTAGAGACTAGTGATCAAACTAATGGGTCTAAAGTCTGATATTTTCTTTGTCAAACTCTTTTTGGGTAATAGAACAATGAAAGAGGCATTAGTGCTTTGATTGATAATTCTACTCCTATGAAATTCTGCGAACACTCTCACCAAATCCTCCTTAATCACATCCTAACAATCTTGGAATATTGCAATAGTAAAGCCATCAGGCCCCGGAGCCTTGTCCCTATCCATCTGAAAAATGGCCTTATAAATCTCTTCTTCAGTGAAAGGGGAGTCCAACCTTAACGCGCTCTCTTCCGAGATAGGGGACCAATCTAATCCTTCAACACCCCAAGACTCTCCTGTAGGGCTCGTGTAAAGCTTTTCAAAGTAAAGTAAGATCTCCTCTGTGATACTCTCGGCATTCTTCAACACTAAGCCCCTCTCATTCTCCAACTCCTTGATATATTTTCTATTTCGCCTGCCATTAGCCACTTTATGATAAAACTTAGAGTTGCAATCCCCTTCCTTGACCCATTTCACCCTAACTTTTTGTCTCCAATGGATTTCCTCCCTCAAAATTAATTCCTCTAGCTCCCCTTTTCTTGAGGCTTTTTGACTTAACAAATCAGAAGTGAGACCCCCTACCTACTCAATGGCATCAAAGTTAGCTAAATCATTGAGGATACTTTTTTTCTTTTCTTTAAGCTCTCCAAAAGAAAACTTATTCCACTCCTTCAATTTAGCTTTAACGTATTGTAGTCTCCTCATGAACTTGTGACCTTCCCATCCGTTTCCTTGAAACCGGCTCCACCAATTTCTAAAGTTCTCTTTGAAATTAGGGTGTTGTAACCACATATTCTCAAACCTAAAAGGTGTTGGATCCTACATGAACGGGTTGGTATCCATAACAATTGGCCAGTGATCCGAGGTCCTTCTAATTAGGGCTTCTTGAAGGCCTTGGGGAAAGAGCAGCCCCCACTCATTTGAGTAGAGAAATCGGTCCAGTCTCTTACACACGGGAGACTCTTGCAAATTTGACCAAGTGAATGAAGCATTCCGAAGAGGTGGGTCAAGCAATTCACATTCTCTAATAAAACTATCAAAGTCCCTCATGCTTGATGTTAGACTAGAACCCCCCAATTTTTCTGAGCTTCTCCTTATGACATTAAAATCACCGCCCACACACCATAACGGATAAGTTAGTCCATATATGTCGAAAAGCTCCACCCAAAAATCCTTCCTAAGTGAGGGACTGTTTGGACCATAAACAGCGGAAATCCAAAGAGGTCCACAACCGTCCATAGCAAACTTGACTGAGACCGAGAAAGATCTTAATACAACCTCCTCACTACGCAGATTTTTTGAATCCCAAATGATCAAAATCCCGCCTGAAGCCCCAGACGCCGGAAAAGCAACCCAATCCTTATTTCTGACCATCTAGACACTGCCCACAAACCTTCTATCACATTTCTCTTTTTTTGTTTCCTGAATCATCACAACATCCGGATTCTCTGACCTAAGGAAATCTTTAACCATCCTACGCTTATTCCTTGAACCCAAACCCCTAACGTTCCAGTTGATAATTTTCATGGAAAAACACAAAGACCCTAACCTTCCAAGCCAAAACCACCAAGTCTCAATAACCTGTGGGGCCTCTGTTCTTCCTCCTGGAATACACCTTAATGTCCAGAGAGCATAAAACCTCTCGTACTTTAGCCATTTTCCTAGAATAAGGAGATCACCCGAGTCTTCCTTATACGACCTGACATTAGACTCCCTATGGGTACAACTCTTGGTCATCTGGTTTGATAAAGCACACTGGTTCTCCTCCTCAACACGGATAGGGATGTCACCATAATTTAAAGAGTCAACAACACCTTTGTCAAAATTTTTTTTTTGAGATAACTTGATTTTCTGTAGGAGACTGAGAAAGAGAGACTAAATTGGGGAGATGTGGACCAGAGGGACTCGATAAGGGAGAATTCATACTGCAAGAAGGAAAAGAAGAAGACTCGGGTGGCTGAGAAGGAGAGGACTGACTTACCTCCAAGTGTCTCGCTCCCGGTATTTCGTAAATCCCCTTAAAGATGAGTCCTTTATTTGATTATTGAATTAGAAGGTGAAACCATGTTTGAAGAGCCACGAGGATCAAACCCCACTCGTCCTGTTAGCCCTTTTTTGTCTTCTACGTGGATCGCCGAGGTATCTTCCTTCGAAAAATTGCTAGACAGTGGAGATCGAAAGAAAGGATTCTCTCTGATTCCTCGCTCCATCTGAAATCCCGTCCCAAATTCCTCTTCCATGTTGCGAACTTCACTTGACGACGATGAACCCCATAGGAAAATAGGGTCGCTGCTACTCCGATGTCCCTGTCGTCGATCAACGCGTGGAGGAAAGAGGATGGACCACGTCTTCTTTGAAATTGTCGTCTCTTTCTCTTGTGTAGAATCTCTCATCTGCACCGCGGGAGCTTTCCCCTTTCTCGCTTCGTTTTCTTCCCTTTGCGACCAGACTTCCATACCAGAGGGCTTCGTTCCTCCTAAGTTTTGGCCCAACCCCGACGGGCCAATTAACTTATAGCCCACGGTGGTGTCTGACAGTGGGCTAGGGTTGGGAAGAGAAGGAGATGAAGCCGCTACAGTTTGGTGGGCTTGAGGAGCTTCTGGGCCAGCTTGAAGCCCACGAATCCTCATCCCACTTTGGGCCCTTTCCGTGTGGGCTTTAATAGAGATCTCAGGCATTGAGGGCCCAATAAAGTTTTCCTCTACTGGGCCCAGGCTGCTCCTTCCCCTACCATTCTCCTCTTTGTCCGCCAAACTTGTCCTTGAGTGCCGATAACGTGCCCGGGGAAGAAGCCTCCTTCTGTAGCACTCATTGCCCCTAATTCTACCTCGTAGCCCTTCTGCAACTTTTGACGACTGAGAGACGCAACCTCCCGCTTTCACCCACTCGTTCCTGCTACGGGTTGTCTTTGACGTGACAGCGTCGGCTTTGTCATCTTCTCCGGTGACTGAAATTGCTACTGTATAGGTCCAGACCCCATCTTCCACCTTAAGCAACGCTGGTAACACGACATTTGGAAGCATCTCCACCCATAGCTTCGCCTTCGTCAAGTCCACCAGCTTCAAAGTTTCCTTTGCCGCCTTCGTTACCCTCCCCTATTTCTTCAAAATGAAATTCAGCTGAACTTCATCCCACAAATGGAAAGGGAGACCTTTCAATACTAACCAGCCCCTCCTGAATTTTCCGTGAACCACCATATTTTCCTTAGGCAATCATTTCCTTAGTAGAATAATCCTTTCTTTCACTAAAATTCTTCCTTGATCGTGCACCCGTTCCGCTCTCCTTGTTGAACTCACAAAGAAACACCCCTTGAAAGCGGAAATGGGATTTATGGACACCATTCCTTTCATACCCATCATCCTCTCGATGGCTTTTCCTTCGTGAGTCCAATCTTGGACTTTTTCTTGGCTTTCACATATTACAGCTCTGGCCCATTTTCCAGTTGGCAGCATACCTCCAGTCCTAAAACCAGCCTCTGCCACCACTTCTGCATATGACCGTCCTCCTCTGTAAATGTCCTTCTTCATCTGGATATCTCCATTCTTCTCCTTCGAAGCTCCTCCGACTTGATCAGGATACTCTTGCACTGATAGGATCGCCTTCCTAAGATCTTCCCACCCATTCCCTTTAACGCCCTCGGGGACGATAAGAAATAAAGGTTTCCTTTTTGTAACAATTTCTGTGATTTTCATGAACCGCCCTCTGTTATTGAAACATATCTCCATCAAGAGGGTCTTAGTCTTGCTCCTAATCTTTCGTATAAAACCCCTGGAAGCCTTCAACTCCACAGCTTTCTTTAGATGCTCCGTCAACCACTCCAGCTCCTTCATACCAAATCCTACTGAAACTACGAAACCTCGACTCCTTTCTGTTACTGATACCCAAGTTCCGCCATTCAATCCTTCAAACTCTACTTGAAAGGACTTTTTCTCCACAACAATCCTTTCAACTTTGCACTTCATCATCCCCTTTCAAAAGTATAGTGTCTAGTTTTCCAAACTTTACAACTTGTACTTTGTAAATTCAATAGGCCTCAAAATGTGATGACCCTATATACCATGTCTAGGATGTAAAGAATTCTATAATTTTATCATGGCTCGTTAACTGTATGGAACCAAAGATCAACCAAACATATGTGTGTCTCAGCACCGTCAAACAACTGTGGGATGCAATGAGTGAGACATACTCAGATTTGGGCAATTCCTCACAAGTTTATGAGTTGAAAACAAAGATCATAAATATATGCAGGAAGACAACGCCTTCCTCCCCTGATCGTCTTCTCTCATCCACTATCTCATTTGCTATGAGAACCACATCCAATATTTGTCTCCCTTGAACAAAAGTGCCTTGAGTAGAGTGGATGGTTTCATGTAGAATCCCTTTTAGACGCCCTGAGAGCACTTTGACTATTATCTTGTAAAGACTAGTGATTAAACTTATGGGTCTAAAATCTGAGATTTTCTTTGTCAAACTCTTTTTGGGTAATAGAACAATGAAAGAGGCATTAGTGCTTTGATTGACAATTCCGCTCCTATGAAATTCTGCGAACACTCTCACTAAATCCTCCTTAATCACATCCCAACAGTCTTGGAATTCTGCAATAGTAAAACCATCAGGCCCCGGAGCCTTGTCCCTATCCAACTGAAAAATGGCCTTAGAAATCTCTTCTTCAGTGAAAGGGGAATCTAATCTTAATGCGCTCTCTTCCGAAATAGGGGACTAATCTAATCCTTCAACACTCCAAGACTCTCTTGTAGGACTCGCGTAGAGTTTTTCAAAGTAAAGTAAGATCTCCTCTGTGATTCTCTCGGCATTATTCAACACTAAGCCCCTTTCATTTTCCAATGTCTTGATATACTTCCTATTTCGCCTGCCATTAGCCACTTTATGAAAAAACTTAGAGTTACAATCCCCTTCCTTAACCCATTTCACCCTAACTTTTTGTCTCCAATGGATTTCCTCCCTCAAAATTAATTCCTCTAGCTTCCCTTTTCTTAAGGCTCTTTGATCTAACAATTCAGAGGTGAGACCCCCATCCTGCTTAATGGCGTCAAAGTTAGCTAAATCCTTGAGGATACTTTTTTTCTTTTCATTAAGCTCTCCAAAAGAAAGCTTATTCCATTCCTTCAATTTGGCTTTAACAAATTGTAATCTCCTCGTGAACTTGTGGCCTTCCCATCCGTTTCCTTGAAAACCCCTCCACCAATTTCTAAAGTTCTCCTTGAAACTAGGATGTTGCAGCCACATGTTCTCAAATCTAAAAAGTGTTGGGCCTCACATGAACGGGTTGGTATCCAAAGAAATTGGCCAATGATCCGAGGTCCTTCTGATAAGGGTTTCTTGAATGCCTTGGGGAAAGAGCTGGCCCCACTCATTTGAGTAAAGAAAACGGTCTAATCTCTTACACACGGGAGACTCTTGCATATTTGACCAAATAAATGATGCGTTTCGAAGAGGTGGATCAAGCAATTCACATTCTCTAATAAAACTATCAAAGTCCCTCATGCTTGAAGTTAGCCTAGAGCCCCTCAATTTTTCTGAACTTCTCCTTATGACATTAAAATCACCGCCCACACACCACAATGGAAAAGTTAGACCATAAATGTCATAAAGTTCCACCCAAAAATCCTTCCTAAGTGAGGGACTATTTGGACCATAAACTGCAGAAATCCAAAGAGGTCCACAGCCCTCTAAGGCGAACTTGACCGATATTGAGAAAGAGCCTAATACCACCTCCTCCTTGCACAACTTTTTTGAGTCCCAAATGAACAAAATCCCTCCTGAAGCCCCACACGCCGGGAGAATAACCCAATCCTTATTTCTAACCGTCTAGACACTGCCCACTAGCCTTCTGTCACACTTCTTTTTTGTTTCCTGAATCATCACAACATCCGGATTCTCTAACCTAAGGAAATCTTTAATCACCCTTCGCTTATTACTTGAACCCAAACCCCTAACATTCCAACTAATAATTTTCATGGAAAAACACTTAGGCCCTAACCCTCCAAACCAAATCCACCTGGATTCAAACGCCTAAGGACCTCTATTCTTCCTCCTAGAGTACACCTTAATGTCCAGAGAGCCTAGAACCTCTCGCACTTTAGCCATTTTCCTAGGGGACAGGCCATCGATAAGAAAGTCTTCCGGTGGGGATGCCTCATTATCCCCCGGACTGCCTGGCATCAGGTTAGAAGACTTCCCAGGGGTAGATCTCTCGGACATCTGGTTAGAAACAGCTCTCTGATTCTCCTCCTCAACATGGACTGGGATGCCAACAAAATTTAAGGGGCCAACATCGCCTATTTCAGGAAAAATTTTAAATTTACCTTGATTTACCGAAGGAGACTGGGAAAGAAATTCTGAATTTGGGAGATAAGGACCGGAGGGACTCGGAAGATTCATTTCCAGATTACAGAAAGGATAGGAATAAGGCTCGGGTGGCTGAGAAGAAAAAGACTGACTTTCCTCCAAGTTTTCCACTCCCGGAATTTCAAAATTTCCTCCTAAAATGATTTCTTTACCTCTGGTTCTTGGAATAGAAGGTGACACCATGACTGAAGAACCACAAGGATCGTACCCCGCTCGGCCCGTAAATCCTCCTTTGTCATCTTTGAGTTGGGATTTTCGCGATTCCATCTCTCCTCTTGACGTCGAGGTCTCTTCATTCGACCAGCTGTTGCATTTCCTTGGCAGAAGACAACGGAAGATGGGACTCTCTCTGATACCTCGTATCTGTTGAGATCCCATCCCGCCATCCACTTCCAGATTGCGGACTTCGCTAAGTGACGCTGCGCTCCGTAGGGGAAGAGGCTCGCTGCTACTCCATTGTCCATGACGGCGAGCCGTGCTTGGAAGGAAGAGTTTGGACCACATCTTCCTTGAATCCATCGTCTATTCCCCTTGCGTGAAGTCTTCCATCTGAACCATTGGAGCTTTCCCCTTTCTCGCTGCGCTTTCTTCCTCTTGAGACCTACCTCTCATGCCAGACGACATCGATCCTCCTAGAACTTGGCCCAACCCCGACGGGCCTATTGACTTACAGCCCACAGTCCGACGCTCGTAACTCACATCTTCTGTCTCTGAAGGTGGGCTAGGGTTGGATGAAGTCTGGGCTTGTAACTCATCGGCCCGACCATCCTCTCCATGAATTACCTCGACGCCGGCCCTCTCATCGCCTGAACGAGGCTGTGTGGTCGCTTTTGCAGAGGAGCCCACTCGCTGGAGAGAAGAAGGGGATGCCGCTGCGTCATGGGCTTGAGGGGCGTCTGGGCCAACGTGAAGCCCACGACTCCTTCTCCCTCTTTGGGCCCTTACTGGATGGGCTTTAATAGAAGTCTCAGGCACTATGGGCCCAAGAATGTTTTCTTCTACTAAGCCCAATCTGCTCCCTTCCCATCCTTTCTCCCTTTTGGCCACCATGCTTGTACTTGAGCACCGAAAACGTGCCCGGGGAAGAAGCTCCCTACTGTAGCACTCATTATCCCTGATACTACCTCGTAGCCCCTTTGCAAATTTTGTCGTCTAAGAGACGCAACCCCCTTCTTTCAACCACTCGTACCTGCAGTGGGAAGTCTCGGACGTGACAGTGTTGTCTTCACCCTCTTCTCAGCTCTATGGCATCAGGTCATACTAAGCATTTATGGTTCACACTCCAATGGTTGGGATGCCAACACAATAGTTAGATGGTCACATCGCTGTCCTTGGAAGGCTATTACTCAAGTCTTTCAGGAGTTTTCCTCGTTTACTCGGTTTGTGGTAGGAAATGGGGAAAGAATTCGGTTCTAGAAAGATTTGTGGTGGGGGGACCAACCTTTGGGATCCCAATATCCAAGTCTATTTAGAGTAGTCTTGGATAAAAACATACCTATTTCTTCAGTTCTCGGTCCTACTCGTCCTTTCTCTTGGAATTTAAATTTCTGTCGTAACCTATCAGATTCTGAGATAGAGGACTTAGAAGGCCTCATGCGATCTCTCGATGGATTGCATTTATCTCCTTCGGTTCCAGATGCCAGATTGTGACCCTTATCTTCTTCAGGGTTTTTTTCAGTTAAATCTTTCTTTCTAGCTTTATCCTAATTTTCTGGATCTCCTCAGGTTTTTCTTTCTAAGTTCATTTGGAATTCTCAAATTCCTTTCAAAGTGCAGTCCTTCATCTGGTTAGTGGCACACAAGAAGGTGAATACTAATGACATGCTACAAGTGAGAAGACCCTACAAAGCCCTTAGTCCGGATATTTGTATTCTGTGCATGAAGCATGGGGAATCAGCTGATCATATTTTTCTTCATTGCTCCTTGACGATTGGGTTATGACACAGGTTATTTCAGTTAGCTAAGATGGATTGGGTCCCCCCGAGGAGCATCCTTGACATGATGTATATCAAATTTAATGGATTTGGTTCGTCTAAGAGGGGGATAGCCTTGTGGCAAGCTGCAAACATCGCTCTTATTCGGATTGTGTGGAGGGAAAGAAATGCGAGGATTTTTGAGGATAAAGCAAGGAATTCAGAGTTTCTTTGGGACTCTATTGTTTTCCTTGCTTCTCTTTGAGCTTATTGTTCCAAGGTTTTTAAGGGGACTCCCCTTAATGTGATACAACTTGATTGGATAGCAGTGTGTACTCCATAAGGAGTGGTCTTTTTAGAGTGTTTGCTTGTTTTTCAATGTATTTTTCTATAGTTTAGATTTCTTTGGCAGGAGGATTCCTCATCCTTCTTTTGTACTTATTTTTATCTATCAATAAATCTTTGTGTCGTTTCCAATCTATGGGCCCAAGAACATTTACTTCTGCTGGGCCCAGACTGCTCCCTCCCCATCCATTCTCCCTTTTGGCCGCCAAACTTGTACTTGAGCACCGATAACGTGCTCGGGGAAGAAGCCACCTACTGTAGCTCTCATTGCCCCTAATGCTACCTCGTAGCCCCGCTGCAAATTTTGTCGACTGAGAGACGCAACCTCCAGCTTTCTACCACTTGTTCCTGCTATGGGTTATCTCAGACGTGACAGTGTCGTCTTCATCATCTTCTTCGGTGACTGAAACTGCTACTGTATATGTCCAGGCCTTGTCTTCCACCTCAAGCAACGCTGGTAGCACGACATTAGGAAGCATCTCCACCCACAGCTTCACCTTCGTCAAGTCCAACAGCTTCACCTTCGTCAAGTCCAACAGCTTCATAGCTTCCCTTGCCACCTTCGTTACCCTCCCCCACTTCTTCAAAATGAATTTCAGCTGGTCTTCATCCCACAAGTGAAAAGGAAGACCTTTCAATTCTAACTAGCCCTTTCTGAATTTTCCGGGAATAACCATATTTTCTCTTGGCGACCATCTTCTTAGAAAAACAGGCCTTCCTTTCACTAAAAGTTTTTCCTGCTCTTGGAACCATTCTGCTCTCTCCTTGCTGAACTCACAAAGAAACACCCCTTGAAAGCAGAAATGGGATTTATAGACACCATTCCTTTCACGCCCATCATCCTCACAATGGCTTTGCCTTCGTGAGTCCAGTCTTGGACTTTTTCTTTGCATTCGCATATTACAGCTCTGGCCCATTTTCCAGTTGACAACGGGACTCCAGTCCTAATTCCATCCTCTGCAACCACTTCTGTGTATGATCGACCACCTCTATATATGCCCTTACTCATCTGAGTATCTCCAAACGTCTCCTTCGAATCTCCTCCGACTTGATCAGAATAGTCTTGCACTGAAAGAATCGCCTTCCTAAGGTCTTCCCACCCATTGCCTTCAACACCCTCGGGGACGACAAGAAGTAAAGGTTTCCTTTTTGTAGCAATCTCTGTGATCTTCATGAAACGCCCTCTATTATTGAAACAAATCTCCATCAAGTGAGTCTTAGTCTTGCTCCTAATCTTTCGTATAAATCCCCTGGAAGCCTCCAACTCCACAGCTTTCTTCAAATGCCCCGTCAACTAATCCAACGCCTCCTTTCCAAATCCTACTGATACAACAAAACCTCGGCTCCTTTCTGTTACTGATACCCAAGTTCCGCCATTCGATCCTTCAAACTTTACCTGAAAAGACTTTTTCTCCACTTCAAAATTTTCAACTTTGCACTTCATCATGCTTCTAACAACAGGGCTTTAAAATAGGCTTTTCAATGATGGCGTCTTAAAGAGGACTGCATGAGTTTCAACCAAGAGAATATCTTGAGAAAGAGCTCCATGATTGCTTAAACCTTTATAAAACCGTAACTCTTGCAAATTATCCTTTCGTGCACAATGATGGCGTCTTAAAGAGGACTGCATGAGTTTTAACCAAGAGAATATCTCGAGAAAGAGCTCCATGATTGCCTAAACCTTTATCAAACCGTAACTCTTGCAAATTGTCCTTTCGTGCACATTAATTTGGAAAGCAACTTGTGATATGATTTAAATAATGCTGAGCATACCCCACCCAAAATGTGAATGATGTGTGTCTAATGTCATATGTTGATTAGCAAGACTAGTGATTGCTCTTTGAGAGGTCCCACAGCCCTGAAAGTGGTTTGATGCTGATGGCCTGCCTGCATGCATTACCACAGATGATAGACCGATGCTTGATGCCAAGAACAAACTTCCTTCAGGTTCCTTGAAATCACCATGATGCCAGCTTTGGTTGAAAAAACAGGCCTGGGGAGTTCTATCTTGGGTTTATACCATTGAGTGTGTGTGTCTTGCTGTGTTGCTGGCCTTGTGATGGTTTGAGGATCATAGTTTCATGAGCTTATGGAGGTTTTGACCCCCCATATATTTTGCTATCGTCTTGATGCATTCGAGAGAAAAGGAAACTTGCCCATCCTCTTTTGACTTCAACTTGACTATGTTCCTAGGGCTGTTATCCATTTCACTTTGTACCTAAAGAAGGTCTCTGTTCCTAGGCCAAACTTGTTGGTGCTCTAGCTAGTTGAGCTTGAACTTCCAAATGCAGTTTCCCGCCTTCCTTCTTGCTCCAATGAAATGAGACTAAAGTTTCTTTAGAGTATGGCACATTGGAGGACATAAATCTGGCAAAATCATGACTCATAAGTGATGTAAGCTTAGAAGCTAAAGTAAGATATCCGATGCTTTAATATGAGGGCAAGTCCTCTCAAGAGATTACTAAAGGTATTGGTCATTGGAACTCCTGTAGGAACAAATTAAAGTTAGTCAATCCTAGCCTGTAAGATATGTTTGCTCATGGCTAAATGGCTTGGGATTGTTATGTACTTTGAAACATGTAACATCTCCTTGCACCAAAAGTCCCATTCACTGTTGATTGGAAGGGGAAGGTGAGATTAAAGCTAAAACAGGGGGATAGCTCCCCTGTTTCATATAGAAGCAAAGGAAAGAGGTCGCTAGCATGGCCAAACCCATAATGTTTTCTGGACCATGACCTCCTCCTTAGGGAAGGTACCTTGAAGCCGTAACTGCCTAGTAGGGAAAAGAAAAAAGGAAATGAAAAAGGAACAACTTTTAGTTGGGGATGGAGGGGGCTGTATTTTCTTTAACACCTTCTGGATGAAAAACATCTTTAACACAAATTGATGAGCATCATTCATTTGACATGGAAATATCATTTTACCTCTTCGCTCAAATTCCAATTGTATGTGAGCCTAGCATGCATCGAAATTTGTCATTATCCATAATTTTTGAATATTATTCTATTGCTAAAAATTGCTGCATTGACTTGGTTACCACTCTCCGATTCTTTTCATAAAACTTAACCTCTTCTACATTCTGGTGCAAAAAGTTAGAAATTTGCAAAAATTTAGTTTCCTAAGAAATATTGGATTCAGGAATTAGTTGGAAAATATTATGGAAAAAATTTGAAATGGTTGTGGCATTTACTGAATTTGGCAAGAATTTCAGGGGTAGATTGGGAGGAAAAAAATTAAGAGCAAGCTTGAGTGGTGAAAATCAAATCACAGTAAAGCATATGTTATTTCTTTTTATTGGAAATATAGAAATTTGGTTATATGGTGGCAAAACATATGTTAATTAATTATTTAAAATAATTTGAGAATATGCAGGATTATGAATAACTTTAGGAATCACATGATATTGATTAAAATTTTTCTGGGTATTATTTGGTATCTTATAGTCAGGTTACATGAGCTATAGGAAAAGTCATACAATTAACAAATTTTGAACTCTCAGCAGGAATTTTTCAGGATGCTCCATCCTTCTCTTTGGGACCGTGAATTTCTTTTTCTGTTTTGTTTAATTTTAAAAAAATGTTTGTTAATATATTTTTCTTGGTTGTCATTTTATCTTCTGATAGTTGTTTTTCTTTGAATTGTGACACCAGACCTTTGCCAAGCAACATGTCTTCTTATAAGGTACATTCTTCCTAGTCATTTTTCATAGGTGGCTACTTGAATGGGCCTACATGCATTGCACACTCATGATTGATTGTTATTATTATTTTTGGAATAATCTGTGATTTATTTTTCTCTGCACTAATTTATAATATTGTTCCTGTGCTCGTTCTTCGTGGCCCGACTATTTTTTATTCATTGTGTTTCAGTATCTTTATTTGTAATTTGGGAGTGGATGGACTCCTGCAATCATACTGAATAGTTTGCCAGTATTGATGAAATATTGTCAGTGAGTGGTTTGGCTTGTGGACATGACATATTAAACCAGATTCATGATTTTGTCAAACTCTTATACATGTAAAGGGATCTTCAGATGAGTTCATCGATGCCAACATTCAGCTTGTCTTGGCTGTTGTGAGGAAGCTCCAAGAAAGGAAGGAAACCAAAGCTTGCATTGTAAGAAGAGGTTCACCCTCTTTCATATGGATTTTTGTAACTTTCCATTTGAAGCAGTGAGGTCTAACAAGGCATCCTAATTTCAGGTTTTTCCTGATAAGCCAGAAAAGCGCAGGGCCTCTCAGATTTTCAAAACAGCACTTGACTCAGTAAGGACATAACTCATAATAAACAATTTTTATTTCTTTCTGCTGTAGTACTAATGTAGGCTCCATTGGTAATGGGGGCTGTTCTTCATAGTGGGAGCTTGGGCTTCAACTTCCATTACTTGATTTTTTTCCTTTTGATGAGTAAAGCAAGAGAATATTATAAACACAAGACGCTACAAAGTGTCCCAAAGTACATAGGATGTATACAATGATGGCCTCTAAGGTGCCTCCAAAAAAGAGGGCAACAAAAAACAGTGCCCTCTTCAAAACGAGCCTAACCAGTCCACAAAATCTATTACAAACGAGGGACTAGAAAGTAAAAACAACTTAGACTCAAGTCCAAAGATTACACAAAGAAAGGAATGTTTTAGTCTATGAATAGAGTGCTCTTCATTCTCAAAAGATTTGTTATTTCTTTCTTTCCAAATTGTTCATGGTAAACATAAGGGAGTAGCTCGCCACTCTTTTTTTCCACTTTTTACCCACGAAAGAACTGTGCCAACCTAAAAGTGTGTTTTTGATCGAGTAAAGAAGCAACCACTCCACTCCAAAGAGGGAGAACAAAAGATGCCATATCACCCTTGTGTTGACATAGTGGATAAGTAAGTGATCAATGGACTCTTCCTTTTCTTGACAAAGAAAATATCTATTTACCAAGGACCAGCCTCTCATTTTCAAATGATCTTAAGTTAAAACCTTAGACCAAGTAGCCTCTCAAGTAAAAAAGCTTACCTTCAGCAGCGCCTAAGGGTTCCATATCACACATTTTGGAAACAAAGTTGTACTTACCATTCTAAATCCATATAAAGAGATTTAATAAAGAATTTACCATTTTCGACCGTGTCCAAATCACCTTATCTTCCTCTTTTTTGCTCACTCTCTTCCTATGCAAGCTCTAAAGGAACCACTCCATAATATTAATCTCCCAATGATTTTGGATCCTCGAAAAGCAAGGGGCCCAACAACCCCTTCTTTTGACAGGTTCCAAACATCCTGATGCAGTACAGGAAATAAAATGAAAGGAGAGTATAATTGAAAGGACCTTAGGAATCACTCCTAGAAACCTTAGGCTTCACACCCAAGTACTCTTCGCATCTGACAAAGGAAAAACTGGTTGCTGAAAGTTCATTCATTGATTGATTCCTTCCAAAAGACTAATCAACTACTATATAAGACTTTTCTAGGGACTTATAACTCCTTGGAACTAGACACCATAAATGCAACTTGAAAATGACAAACTTGGACTGATTACTGACCACATTAAAGATTGTTGGAAAATGACAACAATAATGACTGAAAATGGTAACTTTAACCATTAACTAAGTCCATAACTTAAGTTGAACCCATATTAACTTATATAAGATCCCAACTAAGCCCATTATCATCTAGAGAGTGCCAAATTAAAGCTTGGGCCTTGGAGCCCACTCCTTTGCGCATCTGATAAACTTTTAAAGGTGGCTGCCACTTGTCTCTATCACATCTGCCACCCAAGCCTTCTTAGAATTAGCAATAACAAAAAGAGAAGGGAATGAATTACATAGCGGCTCATCACCACACCACCTATTCTTTTAAAATCTAACGCTCCACTCATTCCCAACTGAGAAGGCAACTCTACTAGCCATGAGATCCCAATCCTTTCTAATTGCTTTCCATAACCCTATCCCATAACTTTCTCTTACTTCCTTGGATTGCCACCCACTCTCCTCTACCCCTTATTTGCCACATATCACATGCTTTTGCAAAGCTTCCCTCTCCTCAACAAATCGCTAACTCCATTTATAAAGGAGGGCTTTGTTAAGCACTAGAAGATTCCTTACCCCCAGAGAAAATGACCCACTTTATCAAATGAGGTTTCCGCTGTAAGGCCTGCCCTTCCCAAAGAAAATTCCTTTGAATCTATTCTAACCTCAACTTGACTGTCCTTGGAATGTAAAACAAGGACATGAAATAGATGGGTATAATAGAAAGAGTGCTCTGATTTACTGTAAGCCTCCCACCTTTGAAAATATACTACCTTTTCCACATATACTAGTTTTTTATGAAACCTCTTCTCCACCTTGTCCCATGTTACCACAAATGTAAAAGAAGCACCAAGAGGAAAACCCATATAAGATGATGGAAGTGCTCCCACCTTGCACCCAAACTCTAGAGCCAACTCTTCTAAGTTTTCCACCCTCTCTATTGGAATTAATTTGCTCTTATCCAAATTAATACTCAACTCAGACATGGCTTCAAACCACATGAGCAATCATCTTAGAAAAGCTAATCGATATTGGGACGACTTACAAGAAGCTACAATATCATTAGCAAACAACAAGTTAGATATTTTTACCCCTTCTTTAGCCCTAACAATTGAATGCCAACTTGGTAAGAAGCCTCCAAACCTAGCCCTCTTAAGAAGATAACTGAGGGCCTCCATGGCAATAACAAACATGTAAGGCGAGAGAGGATCCCCTTTTCTTAGACCCCTAGAGCTTTGAAAGAAGCCCAACATAGTATATTAACAAGGATTGAAAACCTTATTGTAGAGATATATCATTTAATCCAAAAGATTCACTTCTCCTCAAAGCCCATATTTTTTAAAACTACAAGCAAGAATTCCCAATTAACTTGATCATAGGCTTTCGCAATATCTAGTTTGCATAACAAACCACTGTTATTAGTTTTCAACGAGTCAATGACCTTATTAGCAATAAGCTTTGCATCTAAAATTTGTCTTCCCTTTACAAAGGTGTTTTGAGAATTAGACACCACCTTGCCCATCAAATTCTTAATTCTATTGGCTAGCACTTTAACCAACAATTTGTAGAGATCACCTACTAAGCTGATTGACCTAAAGTCCTTAAGATCTTTAGCTCCCTCTTTCTTATGAATTAAAACCAAAAAAGTTGCATTCAAGTTTTTTATGAATCTTCCTTGCTCATGGGATTTCGTAAAACAATTCAACACCTCTTCTCTCACAAAATCCCAACTAAACTTCTAGAAAGCCATAGAAAAGCCGTTAGGGCCTGGTGCTTTGTCCCCATGGGATTTGAGAGTGCAGAAAGCACCTTTTCCTCAGAGAAAAGGGTTTCAAGGGCTTCTATCTTGAGCACCTAAAACATCAAAAGTCAGCCCATTACTACTAGAGTGGTGTTTGTTTTTTGGTTGAATAGAAAAAGTTAAAATATTTGGTTTTTTCTATTAAGTTAAAAGTAACCTGTTAATATTAACCAACATAACTAAATTGAACCTATTGATAACAAGTTCACTTTAGTTATGTTGGTTGATATCAGCACGTTACTTTTAACTGAATAGAAAAAATAAAATATTTTGGCCTTTTCTATGTAGCAAAAAAACAAACACCACCTAGGTCTCCAACCCCCTAAATTAGACAAGAGAAACTAAAAAGCTAGAATCACCCCCTCCTAAATCTCATTTTCCTCTGAAAACTAGGTTCCATTAATTTTAATCTTCACCAAGGAATTCCTTCTCTTGTGAGCGTTAGTCATTTTGTGGAAAAAGTTAGTATTCCTATCACCCTCCTTTAACCACAACTTCATTGATTTTTGCCTCCAACAGGTTTCTTTGAAAAGAGCCCAATTCTTGTACTCCTCCCTAGCTTGCTTTTTGGCATTTTGCTCCTCCATAGTCAAGGCATAGATCCCTTCCTTGGAGTCTTAAAAACCTACTTGGTTTAAAGCCATCTTCTCTCTAATCAAGGCATTGTCAAAGACCTCTTTGTTCCAAACCTTCAACTTAGCCTTCAAGGCTTTCAATTTTTCTACCAAAATGAAATGGTAGGACCCATTGAAGTTGAATCCCATCCACCAGGAATGCAATAAGTCTTTGAAGCCTTCCTCCTTCAACTACATGTTCTCAAACCTAAATGGGGATTCTCAATCCTCCCCCATCTAACAATATGGGATTGTGATTAGAAATAGGTATAAGTGGGATGCTTTATACAACCCCACTAAAATAAGTGATCCACCCTTTTAGACACTAGGAACCTATCAAGCTTAGATTGAGAAAGATTGTTTAAACCACCCCTCCAGGTGGAAAGGCCCCCCTACAAAGCAAGATCCCTCAGTTCCAGATCTCGATGACCTTAGAGAATCTTCTCATAGTTGAGGTCAACTTATATCTCAGCTCCATTCTCTTGGAAATTTGACCGTGTTAAAATCTCCACCAATACACCAAGGGTCACTCCATAAACCCCTTGATAGCCCCGAATTCTGCCCAAAGGCCTTCTCTATTCCTTCTCGCTGTTGGGTTATAGACCCCCATAAAGACCCACACGAAGTTGTCATCACAATTTTTGAAACGATAGGACATTGAAAATGCCCCTATCTCTAGACCCACTAACTCAAGCATGTGGTTATCCCAAAAAACCAAGACCCCCCCTTGCAACACCTTGTGAATTTTAAACACCCTAATCCAAGAACCTTCCTACTCTAAGATTTCGGACTAGACCCATAGACATTTCATAGATTTTAGTTTCCTGTAAATAGACCAAGTCCACTCTCTAAGATTTAATCAATGACTTAATAAGCTTCCTTTTGTCATTGTCATTAGCCCCCCTCACATTCCAAGAAAGAATTTTTGGCTTCATTTACCCACTAAATATAGGACCCTCTCTCTTTTGACTATGTTCAAAACCTTTTCTTTTGTAAATTGCATAACACTCTAACTTCCTCATCTCCCTTAGAAGCACCATTCTTACTCCTTTTACCAGCCATCTGTGCTTTCAGCTCCTTTTTGAGCTTCAATTTTCTAAATAGGGTTAAAATTTCCCCTTTAAACCCTTCTATAGGCAAGCCTAAAAAATTGCTGAACTGTGCCAAACAATTAGAGGACCTGCTCTCACTAAACGTCCCCTCTTCCTCAGTTTAGCCCTCTTGCCCGCCCCTTGTCTTGACCAGCTCCAACTCCTCATGCGCCAAACACCCCACTGACCTCCCATCTGCCAAAACAATCCTCAACAGCCTGTGAGTTTCCTCCCCTTCCCTCTCCAAACCACCACAAAAAATAGTGTTACTCCACACTTCAACCACCCGAACCAAATTAGAAGTAGGAGAAGAAGAAAGAAACCCAATCCCTAGAGAATCCGAAGAAGAAGGGAACGAGTTAGGGTATCTGGACGCTTCTGCCAAAAGGGCCTCATAGGAGATCACAAAATGAGAGGTCACCAAAGAGGACCCCAACTGCGACACCCGACTCTCCATCGCAGTGGCTGGTTTAAGGGTTGGATGAGTAGGAATGGGTCTTGGAAGCCACTAACAGAAAACCAAAGAAGCAAAAGAAAAAAAGAAAAAAAAAAAGGAAAAACCTTCCAAATTGAATTGCCAATGTTATGAAATGGCAACATTGAGAGGAGTTGATCTCGGTTTCTAAGTTATTTTGTGTATGTCCATGTGTTTAGTTCTCCTTGTATAGTGGAGTAGTCTACTCTTACTTTGATCAAGTTTTGTATTATGGGAGAAGGATTTCTCATTCTTCTTTCTTTCTTTTATCAAAAAATTTATCTTTGTTTCTGATAAAAAAAAAAAAAAGAAAAAAAAGAAAAAATGAAATGGCAAAATTCCATCTTTTAGTTCACTTGTATTCATGCATTTTTTTCTTCAGATGAAAACTTTTCAGGAATAGCAAAGCCTTTGATACTCAAGTCATTGAATAGTTATTTGGATTTCACCCCTTTTTTCCTTTCAGATTGATGGTATATCCATCGGTTCTCTGGATGATGTTCCCAGTGGTCCTGTTGCAACATTCTTCAGATCTATCCGGGACACCTTGGATTTTGATTTTGAAGATGACAATGAAGGTTTATTCTACTGCTGTAATTTTTATTTTATTTTTAAAATTTACTAAAAATTTCACATATTTTCCCCATTTTTAAGAGTGCTTATACACATGGATTGCTCTTGGTTCCTTCAGTGATGATGCAAACAGAAAGTAGAAGAAACTAAAAATAAGAACCTGTCTGTGATGTGCACAAAGTTGCCACAGTGGGACACCTGATTAATTTGTATTTCTGGCAACAAGGTAGTATAGGAAAGAAATGCTGGAGCATCTTTAAGAGGAAAAGTTTTAACTCATGTGCTTTCAAATATATCATTGTGGTTAGTTGGAAGAAACCTCAGATGTCAGAAAGAATTTGGGTAATTAGTCTGCTACTTATGAGTTCAATTCTGGTAAACATGGCAAGCATAATGATAATTTAATCAATAATTTCTAGAATTCCATGGGTTTTGAATGCTCTATATAGTCCGATCAATTTTATACTTGTGCAAGAATTTGGTTTTTGGTATTGGATTATGTTGTTTTTGCATCTAGCTGACTATCTACATGGTCTGAATAGATTCAGTTTTATTGAATAACACAATCATGTGGCTTCTTTGCATCCATCCCAAAAGTTATGAGTTCATGAGTGTTTTTAGTTGTTTGTTGGAAGAAGGCAACATAATCCAAGCGATATAGAGCCAATATTGATTTAACCAATACATAATGGTGTTTCTACCTATTAGATGGCCGGAATGAGTCATTTGGTGGATATCTATGGTAGATGGTGGATTTATCACCCTAAAATATACCTTTTTTTTTTTTTGTCTCTCCATAGTTTACTTTCTACTTTCAATTCCATCCCAAATTTATACTAACAGATAAAATGTTGATGTCAATTATAACATTGAGGAAAAGATTGATATTGGTAAAAATGTAGATATGATGAAAGTTTTGACATTTTAAACATTTTATAAAATTATCTTTTTATGGATATCAAGGAAAATAGCAATGTTGAACCATATATAAATGGCCTTGATATTGGAGATATTGACAATATTGGTAGGTATGATGTACATGTTTATCAAGTCTTTGGTAATTGAAGATGGGGTGTTTTCAAAAGACTAGTGAGGTATAATAGAGAAGATTTGAATTTTTCGAGCGACTATACAACAAACCAAATTAGGATTCTTAGAGATTAGAAGAGTTGGATTGGTTCCTAATTTTTGAGGAGAATGCTAGATGGCTACAAAATTGTTTTATAGAGTTGGAAATTCGAGGAACTATTTTCGAATGGATAGAGAAAAAGCTCTAGGCATAGATGATTTTACCATAATAAAGAATGTTGGGGCACATTCAAGGAGGATATGTAGAGGGTTTTCTTAGAATTCTACAACAATAGTGTCATAAGTAAAAGCTCCAATACCACTTTCATTGCTCTAATTCCCAAAAGAACTCATACAACCAAAGTCTCTGATTTTAGACCCATTAGTTTGATTATTAGCCTTTACAATGTCATAGCTAAAGTGTTATCTCAACCATCCAAGGGATTTTGCATGAGACCATTCCAGTATCTCAAGGTGCTTATGTTGAGGGTAGACATATCCCTGATACTATCCTAGTGGTGAATGAAGTAGTAGACAAAAGGTATCCAGTAACTTAGGAATTTTTTTCAAAATAGATTTTGACAAGACTTATGGTTCATGCCTTAGGGAGGAAAGGTTTTAGTCCGAAGTGGAGGAGGTGGATCTAAGGGTGTTTATCATTAGCTCGTTTTTCTGTTTTAGTGAATAAGTGTGCTAAAGGTTGTGTTAAAGTTTCTAGAGGTTTAAGACAAGGTGACCCTCTCTTTGCTTCCCTTTTCTTTTTACCATTGTTGCTGATGTGTTGAGTAGGATGGTACTGAGAACTAAGGACTGTGGTTTGTTGGAAGGCTTTTGGTGGGTAAACATATGATATGATATCTCCCCTTTAGTTTGTAGACGATACAATATTTTTCTCTAGTTAACCTCAAGGAGTTGTAAAACTTTAAGTTCATCTTAATGTCTTTTGGACACATATCAAGCCTCAAGATTAATCTAGAAAAAAGATCATGAATAGTAATTAATGCTACAGAGGACCTTGTCCATGATTTAGCTTCCTCTTAGAATGCAAAGTTTCTAATTGGCTCCTAACCCATTTGGGTCTTCCTTTAGAGAGGGAGGGAGGGGTGTTGTGGTGCAGAATCCCTAGGGTTATTTCATTCTAAACTAGCATTACATAGGATTTCTTATAGCAATGGAAGAAAGTAATTTTGTCCTTGTAGAACAACCCTTGTGCAATCCTGCTTATCACTTATCCTCATTTATTTCCTTTCCATCTTTTTTAAGATCTCAGTAAAAGTGACTACTAAGGTTGAGAAATTGCAATGAGATTTTCTTTGGTTAGGATTTGAGAAAGGGACGAGATCACCTTGTTTGTTGGGAACATGTGTGTAGATAAAAAAGGGATAGAGGTTTAGGGTTAGGAGGGATCTTCTTAAGGAATGGAGCCCTTCTAAGTAAGTGGTTGTGGGGGTTTCTAAGGGAGAGCAAAGCTTTATGGCATAGGTCATCTTAAGTATTTATGGGCCACACTATAATGGTTGGGATACAAACACTTATCAAAAAAAAAAAGGTTGGGATAAAAACACTCTAGTTAGGTGGTAACAATGTTTTCCTTTGAAGCTATTGCTCAAGTTTTTATATTTCTCTAATTTTACATGTTTCTCAATGGAAGATGGTTAAAAAAGCGATTTTTGGGAGGATATAGAAGATGGTTAAAAAAGCCATTTTGGGAGGATATTTGGTTGGTTGATTGACCTCTCAAACTTCAATTTCCAAATCTTTTTGAGGTTGTAAGGACTAGAAATTTTCCTTTTTCCTTTCTTCTAGTTTCTTGTTTAACTATGTCTCTTGGAATTTCATTTTCTTTTAATTCTTTTCTAATCTAGAAATAGAAGAACTTACTAGCCTTTTTTCCTCCTTACACATATGTCTCTCACCTTCCTTCCTAAATGAAAGGATTTGGTCATTAGCATCCTCATGGCATTTGAGGATAGATGGAGATTTATGGTTACTATTTGGGATTTGACTTACTTTTCTCTTTCCTTTAGACCTTAGTCATTGAGCCCTTTGTCAGTTTTCTTTTGAATAAGATTGGAAGAATGTTTGCTACTCAAAAAATCGCATAAGAAGGCTATGCTTGATTGGTTACCCCTTTAGTAGGTTTGTTAAAAGCTAAAACATCGATGGGTGTTCTTTGGATAATTCTTCACAATTAGTTATAGGAGGATCGATCAAAGATTATTTAGATGTAGTATTGAGAGCTTGCTCCAAAATTATAGGAGTAGGTTTAAGTAGTAAGGTAGAGATACTAGTATTATTGGTAGACTTGTTGTAAGCTAAAGCTTTGTGCCTATTGAATCCCACTAGAGAAGGAGACTCTGCCATTGTGATATCTTGGGTGTCTAGTAGGAAGAGAGACTCATTGAAGTTCAACAATTGAATCCACAGAATTCTAGATGTTGCTGGTGAGGTAGGGTGCTCCTCCTTTTGATTTCCTCATTCAGCTAAACTAAATCCACAAAACTCTAGATGTTGATAGTGAGGCAGCAGGCTCTTGATTTTCTTCTTTAGCTAATCAAGTTGACCAATGTGTCATTAGTGAGGTCAAGCTAATTCTCTTTATGTGGTTTAATTCACACCAAATCCTAAGCCAATAACCTTGGGTATACTTCCTAAATCAACACCAAGTCCTAAGCACACAAAATCTCCATCCTTACTTTTTGAGCCATCATTTTCTCGGAGAGTGACACTATTGCCAACAAACAAATCCCTCCCCTAAAATAGTGCCTCTTGAGACTTGAACCTATGACCTGTCTCTAACACCACTTGTTAGGATCGAGGACATAGCCATCTCATCTAAAGTTTCCTTTGTTGGAGGCTGTTTTACGCCTGAGTGTATGAAGTTTGTATTGTGTGTACATTCCCTTTTCTGCTTTTTTGTGCAGAATGTTTTAGTTTCTGTGGAGCAATATAAGTATTTGTTTTTTGAATTTGCAGTTGTACATATTGGAAGAATTGCTCGTCCTTCTTGTATTTACTATTCAATGAATGAATATATTTGTTTCTAATAAAGAAAAAGAAAAAAAGTAAGAAATATATTATGTACATGTTTCTACTGATACATGCAGTCTGTACATCTTTCTAGATTCTTGTGAATGCATTTTTTGTTCAATTGGCATGTCAAAAATAATAAACATTTTTTTTTTCTTTTTTTACACTATTTCTAATTAATGTTAATTCTTTGTACCATCATCAATAGATTTTAGGCACTGTTGGTTGAGGCAAAAGTTGTTGAAACTTCTTATGCTTCAGAAGTTAGGTTTACAATGTTTCAAGTTAATGGTTTTTTGTACCATCATTAATATATTTCAGGCATGGCATTATCAGGTGAGGGAAACATTGCTGAAAGCCTCAAAGTTTTCATGCTTGAGAAGTTAACCAGGGGGGAGGGGTGGGGGTAAGGGATATTACCATCAGGTGAATGTTTGTAAAATCCTTAATGGAGTCTACTTATTTGAAGAAGCCCTTGAGATGTCTTTTGGTTCACAGAATGTAAGGAAATAGAAATAGGATATATTCAAGCCTAAGTTTCAAGAGTTCATATCTCAAGAGTCAAGCATGGTAATCTGACTAGGAAATTGTTTATATTCCCACTTTTATGTTTAGTTTGTGTAGAAATTAAAGTTTGATTTAATTCTTAATAATGTCTTTACACCTAAATGTGTAGAATTGAAAATTGAAAAGGTTCAGAAGGATCTGAAACCATGATTTTGATTCAACATTTACCCTATCACTATGCGTCATGACATATATGCCAATTTAAATTTTATAATGGTTCTTTAAAATCCCTAAAATAAGAGAATCATGTGATGTGATATGACATATAACCATGATTTTCATCATACTAAATAATTAATTGTCCTATTGCGTTTTTTTAGAACACTTAAACTAAAACATACTAAAAATACGAGTAATTCTAGTTCCCCCTCTTGCTTTTTATGTTCACATTTTTCTTATTAGGGAAGTGTCAATGTAGGATGAGGAGTTTGATATTTACATTTTCTCCTGAAATATCACTAATTATTGTCAAATTTTAAAATTTTGGACAAATTGTGCAAAATTAGTAAAGAATTTTCACTGCCTTCTATTAAAATCCTAAAATAAATTATTTAGAAAGGTTTAAATTTGAATTTATTCCTATGAGAAAAATAATATTAGATCAAACTTAATAGATAATAAATGATTATTCAAACATGATAAGCCAAAAATGGGAATTTAAAGAAGAGAAAAAATATTGAGATATTGAATTTGAGGCATTATTATTATTTTGTATTGTAAGACTAGATCTTATAGGTAAGCTGGTACTTATTATGTATCGTAATTCTAATTCTATATCATGTAAATACAAATACCCATATATTTTTTGAGTTACATGATGACATGGGAAATCAACCATGGGTTGATTCGTGCAAAGAAATGCAAGAATGCTAAAATTGTGGATTACTTTCCCTTTAATCAACCTACATTGAATGATCACATTTCTCTTAACTCATATTCTGAACATATTAGGGTCAAGAAGATTTTGAGAAAGCCATGTATAGCCTTTGTCATATCATTTGTACTTTGGTGTGCCCTATTTCAAGCGCTTATATTTTTTTCTCATTTTGCCTATCAAAAAAAAAAAATGTATATTCTGTCATTTTTTTTTTATTAGAAACAAAGATAAATTTTATTGATATAATAAAAAGAGAAGGATGAGGGGTCCTTCTCACACACATACAAAACTTGATCAAAGTAGAGTATACCCACTATATCCTTTGTCATGTTCATGCTCTTCTTTTCAACCATTTGTATAGAAGGCAGTTTAATTTTGACATTCTACAGTTGTTTACAAATGTAGGACGTTGGGAGTCCAAGGAAGCACCTTCCCTCTACATATTTATCAACTGTAGCACTCGAGAACTTGCAGCTATAGAGAAGTTTGTGGTATGGGGTCTCTCACCTATTTTTAAATCCTTGACATGCAAAATTTTTGTCTATCAGTTACTGAGAACATGTACTGCCATTCACCTGCCCTTCTAGGATTGCGTTGTGTATTCATGCATGTTTGATTGCCTTCCATATTAATAATGGTGGTACATACCGGAAGTTCTGTATTGATTTTGTGGCACCATACTGCTGCCTCTCCATTTATTTGATTTGACAATCTCTGGAATTGCTTCCATTACACTTGTTGGGCACTCACAATCGCACACTGTGTCATATGTTAGATCTAGAAAGTGCAGAATATATCCATTTCAACCTTGTCCTCCACTTCTTTTCCAAACTCATGAATTGTGAACTATTAAAAAACATGCAGTTGCAATATTTCTTGCTGTGCAGATTCAGTAACTCTTTCCATCATTGGGCTATTTTGTTTAAAGAGCATAGGCAGCCTTTACCGTTCAGTGATTGTTTTAGAAATTAGAGCTTTCTGTAAATTAAATAGTTCATCTTTCAAAAAGGTAATCCAGAAACTTGATTGGATGCTGTGTCTGTGTCTAATATTTAAAAACTGTAGATTCTGCAAATAGTTCATCTTTTGTGAAGCTAATCAGGCAATTGTCTGATTTTATGGTGTCTGCAAAATTATTCTGTACTTTCACTTCTCTGTTACAAATGAATTTTAAAAATGAGTACTAACTGGTTGAAGAGTACTGCTTGCCTGGGCCATCAATTAGCCAGTCTGGATGGTATTTGATGTAAACTTTACAGTGTTCCACTCAAAAAAACCCTCTTTCTAGCATCTGAGTGCCCTTCATTCATTGTAAAAGCTAACTACTTCTCATCTTTCTGAAAGAGAGGTGTTGTGAACAATAATTTAATCATTTGGTGGATCATGATTTGGTCTTTGGTGTTCTTGATCAATTTATTTTTTTTCTTTTACTCTCCTTCAACTATAAAGTACTTGAAGCCCAACTCATATGATCTCACTCTTGGTTTGCCAAAGCTTTTACTTCTTTAACATTTGGAACAGCAGTCTCACTGGCTAAGCTGCCATGAAAGCCCTTCACAATTCCGTAATTTAACACTTAAACCTCCTTTTTAGCAGGTTATTCTATGCACTTTCAGAGTTCATTTTTAGCTCTGATCTTGGAGGGTGAAGTTAAGTAGAGCCTTTCTGCATGTTGGGTCAATCTACTTTGGCATCCTGCTGTTTAGTTAAAGCAGATTTTCAGGCAGCTAAAGTTTCTCTTCTTGTCACCTCATTATAATTTCTTAGAATGTCTTTAAAGACAACAGAATTTTGTGCGTTTTCAAATCTTTCTTGGTCATAAATACTGCCATCTGGGTTGTTTGTTATCAAGTTGCTTGAAAGATTGCCTCCAATGGTGATGATGTCAATATAAAGTAGGATCAATATCAGATCCTCCTTTCAAAGAGACACTAGCCATAAAGATTTAGAATTTATTTAATTCCATTCTCATGTAGGTTACTTATTGATGGAGGCTCAAATTTCCTCCTGTAGCTGACTTCTCACAATGAGATTATCCCCAAAAACCTATGCTTTAAAGTGGGTTCCAATATTTGATAAACTAGCCACTGTTCCCCCTCATTTGTCAATATATGTGGAAAGGAGTATGTTTTCATATGATTGTCCTTTGCTTTTGTGCATTGCGTATGTAGACCTGCGCATGTGAATGTACAAAATGATTGGGTTCTTTACTCATGATCCCCACATGGATTTGCTACACCATGGTTAGATAGAATGCAATGGCGGCCTCAACTCGGGGGAATGGAAATAAAGGCAAGTGAGCGGGGTAGAAAATGTTATTCACTATTGGCTCACCCCTCTATTAGGCCTTGGTATGACCTCCACATGATTGGACCATGTTTGATAGAGGTATTTCATTCCTTTTGAAGTGTCCATGTAACATAGTTTGTGTAATGACCCACTCCCTCTTCCCATGGGCCCTCATGACTTTGAAATGCATTATATAAGTGAAAGAAGGCCACTACATATATATAGTGCCAAGAATTTCTTCCCAAACCGAAGTGGATTGATACCCCACATTGGTTAAGAGAAGAAATTCCTGCCACTATATATGGCATGAGCTTCCCTTAATTATGTAGACACATTTTAAAATAAAGAGGGTGTATTAGGCTCAGAGGAAACAATATACACATGGGAAGGAGTGGGTTGTTAGAAATGGTATTGAAGTCAATCTCTAACCCCAATGTTGGTCTTTATCTGTTTGACCTTGTAAAGGGTGTTTGTCCATTTAGCCCTACAATCCTATGGGACACGACGAGGACGTTGTATTTGCACGTGGGTGTAATTGTGATATCCCATATTGGTTAGGGAAGAGGTTCTTGACACTATATATGTAGCAGGTTTCTCTAATCCATGTAGACACGCTTTAAACCTGTGAGAACCCATTGGGATTAGAACGGACAAAATCTACATGGGAGGGAGCATACTATTACAGTTTGCAATTCCATGTGTAAAGTGTAAGAGAAGTAGATGACATATGGATTAGAATTTGTTGGATCATGTCTTAGGAAGCAAGGGGAGGTTTTTGTATTGATGGAGGAGATGGATAAGAGAACGCCTCTCTTTTGGTAATTCTTATCAATAGGTTGGTTAAGGGGTGGCTTGATGCGATTAGAAGTCTGAAACAGGCTGACTTTCGCTTTGGCAGTGGCCATACTTATAGAATGTTATGGAGAGTTGAAGCCTTAGTTTCAGTCCAAGGGGTTTGAGGTGGAAAGGGAGAGCCTTAGGATCTCTCATCTCTAGTTTGCTTATGACTAGGTAGGAAATGAAGATCCTAAGCCTAAATCAACTTAAATCTTCTATGGTTAGCATTCACGTCAGTTGAGTGATTGTAAATGGGCTAGCCAGGGTCCTTTGCTTTGAATTAGTAATGGGATGTTCAAGTATTTGATCTATCTTTAGTTAAGAAGCAAGAGATCTCTTGTAGTTTGGGATATAGTTCTAGAGGAGGAAATTAGATGGTTGGAAAAATGCCTCTCTCCTTAGATGGTAAGATCATTCACATAGAAGCAGTCTTGCCCTATTATATACCTTTTCTCGTCTGTTTTGAGAATCTTTATTGGTGTAACCAGTAAGATTTGGTTTAACTAAAGGGATTTTGTTTAGTTTTGGATGGTTGAGATTGATTTAGATCATCTTAGGAGATTGTATGTTGCCCAATAACGAGGGGGATCTAGGCCTAAGGCAACATGGCTTTAAGAAATTAAGCCTTCATTGGAGATTCCCTAGGAAGCAGGAAATATTGTGGCACTCTGAGATTATTGACTCTTGTGTAGGGAACCTACAACATATTTTTTTCCTCTCCCTTTAGGCATTATTTGTACACTTATGAAGGAATTCCACTGTGCATTACTTTGTTAGATTGGAAGGAAATCTACTGTGCATTACTTTATTAGATTGGAACTCATCAATTGCTTGAAGAGTAGGAAGAACATAATTGTTAGTGTTTGGAGAGCTTGTTCAGGTATCCAGGGTAAATGGCATTAGGGGATATTTTTCCACGGGGAGAGCAGGAAGACAGTCATAGTTTCTGAAACAGGTGAGAAAGGGATCTTATAAAAGCAGAGATTCTGACATTATGGGAGGGTTTTAGAGAAGCTAGAGCCCTAGGGCTAAGCAAGGCCATCTTGAAGGGAATTCTTTATTGGTGGTTAATTGGATATGATCAAGGAGATGAGGCTATTGGGAACATCTATTTCCTAAAGTAGATTTTACTCTGACATCTTTTGCAAAGGGATGTGGGGTGGGTGGAAGGCCTTCAAGGTGCAGGTGGGTTTTTTTGCTTAACATATCATGAGGCTGATTTCTATCTAAGGACATGATGGACATAAGTTTTAGGGATCATTTCCATCCTCAGTTTCTGGGAGGACTTTATTCTACCATGCTCCTTTGATACTTGACTGCCTGGATATTTGGTTGGGTAGGAACTTAAACAATCTTGTTACTGTGGCACATGGTTTTCTCGATAGGTCTGTTAGGACCTTTAACGACCACCTTGCCTTGATACATAATATATCTGACATGTGTTGTTGTCTTAATAAATATGTTATGGTAGGATTTCCATGTTTCCTTAATACATATTTTTATAGAAGTGCAAACTGCAATTCACCACAATTGTTGCTTGGCTCAATTCATATTCTGGTAGGACTTCAAACTGTTGTGTTGCCTTCATATATGGTTCAGTAGGACGTGGAATTACCTGGTTGCCTTGATTTATGTCTTCTTGATAATATGGTTCTCTAGGTCCTTCTTAATAATGTTGCATTGGTGTAACTTTGCCAAATGAATGGAGAATTGTGGATGCTTTTGTTTCCCTACCAGCTAGCTGGTTCTGGTCAAGTTTCATGCTTGAACCTCTTCTTGCCACCAATTTGTCAAAAACGAATTTGTGATCAATTCAGAGGGATGAAATATGGTCCAGATATGATCCCTAATAATTGAACAAGATTTTATGGTTTTGGTTCTTCTAGTCTGTTTGCCATTGTTTTGTATAATGGGTTTTTTTTTTTTTTTTTTTTTTAATTTTTAATTTTTATTTTATTTTGTTTTTTAAAGTTTAAAAAATTAGAGTTCTTATCCTTAACCCTCTAAGTCCTCATTGTTTAATAAAGACTAAAGAGTTCTATTTTCTGTAAAAGGAAAATAAATGCAATAAAATGTTGGAATTTAACTGTGGGTAGTTTCATTTTCTAACATATCCTCTTGTGATCATTCCAAATAATTCTCTTACTGCTTATGCTCCATATTTGGCTGTGCAGGAAAAATTTGCTCCATCCACCCCTACACTTCTTTTTAATTTGGAACTTGACACATTGCGGTATGCCTTGCCTGATATTTTACTGTAATCAGTTCGAATTTCATTCATTTTTTTCCCTGAGGAAAATAGAAAATTAAATTTGCAGGGCTGACTTAGGTCTCCTGGGATTTCCTACCAAAGATTTGCATTATCGGTTTCTTTCTCAATTTGTCCCTGTATTCTACATTCGAATAAGAGAGTATTCTAAGGTACTTCTTTGTTCAATATTTTTTTGTTTTTTGTTCTCAGTCCAGTTTGAGTAACTGTCTTTTTTCCCTTTAATAAGACAGTAGCAGTAGCACCTTACATTGTGAACTACAGTGGGGCACTGTTTCGTCAATATCCTGGTAAGAATTTTCTTAGAATTAAAACAGTTGGCCAATCTGTTGTGTTTATTTAGTGTCTAGTTCCGTACTTATCTTATGTATGAACCTGAAAAAATCCATTTTAGCTGGATAACTTCCTTGGTAACAACACTAAAGGTGCATTTGAATAGGATTTTGAACATCATGGACTGAAAACCTGTGATTTAAAATCCCTGATCTTTGAAATTCATTTCTTGGATAAGTATATTAAGTTCCAATAAATGTGGGAGGGATGGTGATTGGATGGTCCCATGGGGATGGAGCTGGTGGCTGGGGGAATGAGGTGTGTGTGTGTGTGAAGTTGGTGGCAGTGGGCCAGCAGTGATGGTGGGTTGTGGCTTTGGAAGTAGTGGTGTTATAACAAAGCAATGATGGTGGATTATTAGTAGCAACGAAGTTGCAGTGTTGGTGAATGGAACTTGCTATGGTGGTAAGGTTGTGGTGGGGGGATTTGAAGAGTGGATTAGAAGTGATGCCTATTTAGGTGGAATTCTAAGAGAGGACATGAATCCTTGATTCTCTGCAATTTCTCACCTGAATGGGGAAATTCCTTCCTCTGCTATGCCAAACAGTGGAATTTGCTTCAAAAAATGTGGAAATCTGATATGATTTGAGGGGCGATTTGTAGGATATTGTGGTAAGAGATTGAGGCCACAATTGTGGCAGATATTGTGGTGATTTGTGTGGTTTTATTTTTTCCATATTTTGCTCTCTGTATATGTTAAATAGGGACTCGATTATGTAAAAAACATACAATTGAATGATTCTCAATTTCTTCATGGTATTAGAGCTTGGATTGCTCTAAAACCCTAATCAATCCATGGCTGCCCAAAAAGGAGACAACCATGAGTACAGCCAATCGGCAACCCATGAAAGAGAGTCGGAGATAAACTCCTCAATGGGTTCGGCCGGTGCATTCGACAACTCCCCACTCCATCTTACTGTTGAAAAATTGAACGGTAAGAATTACAGAGAGTGGGCATAGACAATCAAGCTTGTTATTGATGGAAAGGGAAAGCTAGGGTTTCTTACCAGCGAGACTCGGCGACCACCTCCGACCGATGCAACAACATCCCAGAAATGGCGGTCCGAAAACTCCTTCATCACCTCATGCTTGATTAACTCCACGAAGCCAACCATTGGCAAAACGTATATGTTCCTCTTGACGGCAAAGGATGTGTGGGATGCGATACGGGAAACATACTCCGATGCCGAGAATGCTTCCCAAATCTTTGAACTCAAGATGCGGCTCTGGCAGATGAAGCAAAGAGATCGGGAAGTCATGAAATACTACACCAAGATGTTAGGTTTGTGGCAAGATCTCGATCTCAACTGCGAAGAGGAATGGGAGTGCATGAGTGACAATGTGCGCTTCAAGAAGAAGATGGAGAACGAGAAAGTCTTCAAGTTTCTAGCGGGGATGAACCGCGAGCTTGATGACGTTAGGAGTAGAGTTCTCAATCGCCGGCCACTGCCCTCCATCCGAGAGGTCTTCTCTGAGGTGTGACGAGAGGAAAGCAGAAGGAGAGTGATGTTGAGGGAACATCTCACGTCTGGGCCCGAGGCTTCAGCCCTTGTAACCCGTGGGCCTCACGCTAGATTTGGTGGGCCTCATGCTGGATCAGCCCAAGACAGTCTAAGAGGACTTATTGTGAGCATTGTAAGAAAATGGGCCGCACTAAAGACACTTGTTGGACTTTACATGGCAAGCCCGCGGATTGGAAGCCCAGACAGCCCAATAAAGCCCATAATCATCAGGCCTCCACCGAAACCCAGGCAAACAAAACACCCACAGAAATTCATTAGTCAACTTCTAGTGTGGGGTTTAATTCCAACCAGCTTGCGAAATTATATGAGCTTTTTTCTAATTTCCAAGCCTCTGGTCAATCTTTTACTACTCTGCCCTCTGGTTCTTTAGCCCACAAAGGTACCTTTCTAACAGCACTTAACACCATGTCTCATATTACTCCCTGGATTATTGACTCTAGTGCATTTGATCATATGATTGATGCTTATCATTTGTTTTCTACATACTCTCCTTGTGCTGGTAATTTAAAAGTAAAAATTGCAGATGGTACTTTATCCCCAGTTGCTGGCAAAGGGAGTATTCGTATTTCTGAGTTTATTACTCTCAACCCTGTCCTACATGTTCCTAATTCATCTTGTAATTTGCTATCTATTAGCCAATTAACCAAACAATCTAATTGCTCAGCTAAATTCCTACCCTCTCATTGTGTTTTTTAGGACCTATCATCGGGGAAGACAATTGGTAGTGCTAAGGAACGTGAGGGTCTATATTACTTCAACGAAACTGATGTGCATGGACAGTGTCCTCCTACTGTTTGTAATTCTGCATCTCGTCCTAGGGAAAGTGAACGTTTGTTATGGCATAAAAGGATGGGTCGTCCTAGTTTTCAGTACTTGCAACATTTATCTCCTTCACTATGTTCAAATAAAGCTTCATGGGATTTTCAGTGTGAAGTGTGTGAACTTGCCAAACACCATCGTGCGTCTTTTCCTAAATCTAAGTATAAACCATTCATACAATTTACTCTAATTCATAGTGATTTATGGGGACCCTCACGTACCCCTAATAGGACCCATAAAAAATGGTTTATTACTTTTATTGATGATCACACTCGCCTGTGTTGGGTATATTTGTTGACTGATAAAACTGAGGTTTGATCAGTCTTTATGAACTTTCACTCTATGATACAAACTCAGTTTCACACCAAAATTCAAATTCTTCGTACTGATAATGGTACTAAGTATTTCAATCACTCCTTGAGCACTTATCTACAAGAAAATGGTATTATCCGTCAAAGTTCTTGCGTTGACAGCCCTCACCAAAATGGGGTTGCAGAACGGAAAAATAAACATATTATTGCAGTTGCTTGTGCCTTGCTGTTTAACTCTCACATGCCCTCACAATTTTAGGGTGACTCCATTTTGTTAGCCACATACCTTATTAACCGAATGCCTAGTCGAGTCCTATCTTTTGTCACACCTCTCCAGAAATTCCAAGAGTTTTTTCCCCATTCTAGACTCGGTGCACATCTTCCACTTCATGTCTTTGGGTCCACTGTGTTTGTCCACATTCACACCTAAGCGGAACAAATTGGATCACAAAGTGCTTAAATGTGTCTTTCTTGGCTACTCTTCCACACAAAAGGGCTACAAATGCTATGACCCAATTTCACAGAAGCTATATGTTAGCCTAGATGTCACATTCTTTGAGCATACTCCCTACTACTCGCTTCAGGGGGAGTCTGTGAGTGAAGCTAGACCACCCTTAACCTTAGACTACCTCAATGTTGTTGTGTTCGAATCCACTCCGTGCCTTATATCTATCCCTTCGCCTAATACAAAACGATACTTGAACTCAGGGGGAGATACGAAAATACAGACAAATAGGGAAACACTCGTCTACTCAAGGAGGCCAAAATCAAAGTCCAATGAGACACTCACTTTCGAAGCACTAAAAGAGTCAGAACCGATGATAGTTCCAACCCCTCCGGAGTCTGGCTCCAATCTTGATCAGGTAACAGATGACTTACCCATTGCTCTTAGGAAGCAACCTCGTTCATGTACTCTCCATCTTATCTCAAAATTTGTGTCTTATAATGCTCTTTCTGCAAAGTGTCGTGCTTTTACGACTAACCTTGATAGAATCCAGATTCCTAAAAACATTCAAGAAGCCTTGGAGATTCCAGAATGGAAAGAGGTAGTGATGGAAGAAATAAGGGCATTGGAAAAAAATGGGAGTTGGGAAGTGATGACTTTGCCAAGAGGGAAGAAACCAGTGGACTATAAATGGGTATTCATAGTGAAATATAAGGTGGATGACACTGTAGAATGATACAAAGCTTGCCTGGTTGCAAAGGGGTTCACTCAGACCTACGACATCGACTATACTGAGACATTTGCACCAGTGGCAAAGCTGAACACTATACGAGTTCTTTTATCCTTGGCAGCAAACCTAGACTGGCCACTCCATCAGTTTGATATCAAGAATGCCTTTCTGAATGGTGAGCTGGAAAAAGAAGTGTTTATGACGCTACCACCAGGGTTTTGTAAGGAAGAAGAAGAAACCAAGGTATGCAAATTGAAGAAATCTCTGTATGGTCTCAAGCAATCACCGAGAGCATGGTTCAATAGATTTGCAAAGGTGATTAAGAACCAAGGATACCGACAGGGATAGTCGGATCATACTATGTTCTTCAAACAGTCCAACGATGGAAGGATGACCATCCTAATCGTGTATGTCGATGACATCATTCTCACTGGAGATAACACAGGAGAAGTGGAGAGGTTGAAGAAGGTCTTAGCCATAGAGTTTGATGTAAAAGATCTGGGTCAAATGCAGTATTTCCTAGGAATGGAGGTCGCCAGATCAAGGAAGGGAATTAGTATTTCCCAGAGAAAGTATGTACTTGACTTGTTGACTGAGATTGGCATGCTTGGTTGCAAGCTAAGCGATACCCCTATCAAGGCAAGAAAAAGGACGGAAAGCGACGGAAAACCCGTGGATAGAGAGAGATATCAACGACTAGTAGGTAGACTAATCTACCTTTCTCACACTAGACCAGACATTACTTTTGCCGTAAGCGTGGTTAGTCAGTACATGCATTCACCAAAGCAATGTCACCTGTAAGCAGTATATAAGATCCTCAGATATCTAAAGGGTTCTCTAGGGAGAGGACTATTATTTAAGAAGGGTGACAGTAAGAAGGTAGAGATCTATACAGATGCGGATTGGGCAGGATCAACAGAAGACAAAAAGTTTACTACCGGCTACTGTACCTATGTCTGGGGGAATCTAGTAACATGGAGAAGTAAGAAGCAGAGTGTAGTAGCCAAAAGCAGTGCTGATACTGAATTCAGAGCAGTTGCACAAGGTATGTGTGAAGGACTATGACTGCAGAAACTGTTGGAAGAACTACACATTACAGTAGAGTTCCCCATCAAACTCTATTGCGACAACAAAGCTGCCATTAGTATTTCTCATAATCTTGTTTAGCACGACAAGACCAAACATATAGAAGTGGATAGACACTTCATAAAGGAGAAAATTGAGAAGGGGACTATTTGCATGACTTATATCCCTACAAGGGAACAATTGACAGATATATTCACCAAGGGGTTACAGAAATCAAGCTTTGAAAATTTTATTTGCAAGTTGGACATGATTAATATCTATGATCCAACTTGAGGGGGAGTGTGGAAATCAAGTATGATTTGAGGGGTGATTTGTAGGATATTGTGGTAAAAGATTAAGATTGAGGCCACAATTGTGGTAGATATTGTGGTGATTTGTGTGATTTTATTTTTTCATATTTTTATTTTTTCCATATTTTGCTCTCTATGTATATGTTAAACATGGACCTTATTATGTAAAAACCATACAATTGAATATACAATTGAATGATTCTCAGTTTCTTCAAAAAACTTTTTAAGTTTTCCAGTCAGAATCCTTCAACTTCCCATCCAGCAACATGTTAGGATTCACACCACACACTCACAACAGAATTCTATTAGCAATGGAAGAAAGAGCCAACAATCAAGAAAATTGCATTGATCGAAAGAAAAAATTACAAAGATTGGGTAGCAGACATTCGTGACGTCTGCAAACTCTCCCCACAGCCCAACTTAGTAACTTTTTCCCTGTTCTCCTCCCTGTTTCTCTTTCTTCCTCTTTTTTTTTTTTTATTCTCCATCCTCACTAACTCAGCCCAAAAGACCCCAATGCAGTCTAACCAAATCCAGCTCAGCACAACTAACAAAAAGCAACAAAATTACCATAAAAGAAAGATAAAGGCTGTTCACTGATTATTTTTGGCTTGCCTAGCATATGTCAAACGCACTGGATGTCTATCACAGCATCCTCAAAGAATGAGGAGAAAAGAATATAGAGTTAAATCAGTTCAATGGTACGGTTGTCGATGGGCATGTTCTTGGAAGCAACAATTATCCTGTCATTAAGTGCTAGAAACTAGATCTCTTATGGTGTGGGATGATTGAGGAGTCTTATAGTACTAGATAAATAATAAATGGGACCAGACATTCATTTGCTTTTAATTGGGTATTTGGAAAACCAATTGTAAGTTGTCGCTTGGCAGCTTCTGTTGTATGATTAACTTGAGGGTGGCATGCTGATAAGTAGGGGAGGGAAGGTAGATACTGTATGGCAGTGATGGTTGCTGGCTGATGAGTGGGAGAGAAGGTAGTTACTGTGGGAAGGTGGTGGTTACAATAGAGAAACTTCCATTCACAATTTGTGTTCAAATACCAACAGTTTCAATTGTTTGAAAACAGGAGAGGATACTACTTTTTCATGGTTCACGTTCAACTGCCATTAGTTGAATTGTCTCAGATTATTCTTTTGCTTTTGGTGTCTTTAATTGGGAAGGAGCAATCTTCATTAACAGTTAAATCACCATCCATGTCCTAGGATTCTACTTTGTCATCAATCACTATTTCTTATTCTGTGTGTCGGTTCCCATTAGAGCTGGAAATATGTAGTAGTGTTCCCCTACCTACAGAATGGATGGGGTGGTGGTGGTATTGGTGATGCTGATGGCTGTCCAAGGGGGTTGAGCACAGGAAACAAGGATGGATCCTTGTCTGGCTTGACCTTTAGATTGTCCTTTTAGAGACTGGTTGGAAGCCCCATTAAAATGAACTAGTAACATCTTGTCCTAATTCCATCATGAACTATGATTTGTAAAATGCTATAAAATAATGTCATTTTTGCAAGACATCCAAACAGCTCCTTTGACACATTAAAATTCTCCTACTGATGTATCACTGATCTCTTCTTTGGGTGTTTGGTTCTTATTCCAAAAAAATTCACTGATTTCTTCACAATATCAATATATAACTGGTAGATTGGGGAAACATTTTACTCATGTGCCCTTATCCTACTTGGTGTTCGTTCAGGGCCCTGGCAGGTGATGCTTAAACAAGCGGATGGTTCTTATGCTTGTGTAGCTGAGAGTGCAACCCGCTTCACGCTGGGTGAAGTAAATAGTTTTTCTTAGTTCTCAAAACCAGTTGCTTCCTCCTATTGGTTTGGTTTTATCTGATAATTTGTTACCATTAGACTCATTATCTGGATTCTTTCGTACTTCAGACCAAGGAAGAACTGTTGAGAGTCCTGGGACTACAAGAGGAAGAAGGAAGCTCACTGGAATTTCTTCGAAGGGGCTACAAGGTTTCTGCTTTCATTTTTGAACAGCTGTCCTGCATTGTTTTTGACAAATGACCAGGAAAACCATTTTGGCTCGAGTTATAATGGCCTGTGAATAGATGACTTGTACTATTATTATTTTTAATTAGGATAACAATCTAAAGCCTGTTGATAGAGAATGACTCACACTAACCACATTATTGTTCAGTTCACATGAATTGGTGAATCAAATGTCGCTATAGCCTTATAGGATAGTGGCAGAGTATCAGGTTGATCCTTAAATCATAAGTTAAATGCAAAATGTTTTTATTAATGATGATGAATGAGTTGAAAAGCCAGTGTACTAATTTTTGTGACATAATATTTGCAGTCCTCCACTTGGTGGGAAGAAGATGTTGAATTGGAATCATCTTCTGCATGGCGGAGCTGAGCAGCAGCAGCAAAACAGTTAAAGAGAGGGTTAGCAGTTCCAATTGATTTGGACTACCAACTAGACAACTCTCCTTCACCCCTATCACTGGGGCTATTCAGCCTCAAAGAAAGTAAAGGCTTAGCATGCAACAAATTTTTTTGGTGCAAGTTCCCACTGTAATGTAATCCTTTTCCCTTACTCCAATGCAGTTTATTGATTGATGATGTTGTATATCCGCAGCCTTAATGCTGATTGAATGATAAGAATCTTCACCTTTTCCCTCAACCTCCTCTTCCGACTTTCCTTCTCATGGCTGAGGTCACAACATGTTAATGGCATATTAGAAAATGTTTAAGCAGGAAAAATAAATCCAACAGAATTGAAAATCTATGCTAAAACAGATTGCAAAAGACTTGAGGCCTGTTTGGTATTTGTTATTGAAAACAGTAGGCCTGTTTGTTAGAACTAAAAATAGTTTGTTTTTTTTTTCTGAGCAGCAACAATTGAGAAGATACTGGTAAATTGATTGCAATTATATCTCTTGGCAAAGGTTTACAGATGTGGTAAAAGTAATAAATATACAAGGAACGAAAAATTTGCATCCTTCAAGTTTAGTTCCCTCTTTTTCATGATGTGGAGTGGAGCCTCAGATATTTTTCCTCCTAAACAAAGTGGCTAGAAGGGGAGTACAGTTTCCTGTCTGCCAAACAGAGTTGGGTTTTTATAGATAGACTTAACGAAATTAGATAAACCGTTGTGACTAAAACACAGAATTTACAATTGGGGGTTGGGATGGATGGTATATATATGCATAAACATTGGGTAGAGGCATGGGAAGGTAAGTAGGTAAAATGAGGGCTGATATAAAGCGTGATTAATCAGTCAGTGTCTTCAATGGTGAAGTCAGGTTCTGGAGGCTTCTGCAGTTTAAACAACTCTGTAGAACTGCTGCTCCGGAACCTCTGGATGCCACGAAGAGCATTAGCTGCAAACCGGGAAGCTAAGATGGTTGCACCAAGGGTGGATGAACCACCACCATCCCCAACTAACCTCCTTGCTTCTTTGTCTTCTTCACCATATTCTTCTTCTTCTTCATATTCCTCCACTTCTTCTTTACGCCGGAGTTCTGCCATTTTCCTGCGGGAATACCTACGCCATGCAGCTTGGATAAAGCAGGCAGCCCAAGTCCTCCATTGCTGTGAGTAGAAACGGAAGGTCTGTTGAACCTGTCTACTATGGAGACGCCTAAACTGACCTGCAACAAACTTCAACTCCTCTGCTGTTAAGGCAAAAGCCTCGACCTCAGTCAAAGCCTTCACCGTGCGGGTGGATGATGGTAAGTTGGAAGAAGATTTAGGGTCCAGAGCCCAAGTTAGAAGCTCCTCTCCGCAGAAGTCCCCTTCTTTCAGTAGGCCTCGGTTAAAAAACCCACTCCTCCCACCATCTGTAGTCACACTCTCAAGGCGACCGCGTATGATGAAGAGCATCTCGTCTACTGGGTCCCCTTCCCGCACTATGTAAGTTTTTTCCGTGAATAAACTCGGTTGCAGCCTCTCACAAATGGCATCAAGCAATCTTTCATCCATATTTGCAAACAGAGGAACCTTGCATATGTATATACTAATAAGATTTTTTATCAAAGGAAGGAATGAATCCATAGGCATCCAAAGTATAGACTACGTACCCTTCTAACCAAGTTGAGACAGAGATGGCGTTTAATATCCCTCCTGAGGTCTTTGGGTAGAGTCTGGACCAAGCTCTCCTCATCCACTCCCCTTGTTTCCAACCACTTGTATTGATCATACCGTCTTACTCGTTCCCTCAACCCTTGAGGAAGCATGCGATGATGCATCCACTGCTCCGAGTCGCGCCTTTTAATCCTCATCTCCTCCAGCCGAACAGTCAGGGATTGAAGATAGGTCTGTTTCAGTTGCAAGGCAACCCATTTCACAGGATGCATACCAGAATTTACCAAAACCAAAATTAACCTTAAAAGGCCCACTCAGACCCTAAACTCAAATCAATATGCATGGTTGAAGTTTTTGAAACTACCTGCATGTTTCCAATCAGTAGTGCCATAAGGATAAGCCCCAAAATAGCTAGTGTTATTGAAAACAAAACCTCTCCAGCATAAGTACTGGTTTGTAGCCCCTGTCCAAGTGTACTGTAGAGAGTAAAATACCAATGTAATTAATCAATGAAACTCTCAGAACTCAAAGGCGCTTAGATGACTTAACATCTTAGCTAGCAATGAAGAGAAAGCTCAGGAAGAGCTTATTGCAGAGGTGAAAAGAACTGCATGATGCACCAACCAAACCAAACTGACTTTTTAGGTATTATTGGTTGAAAAAATTAGGACAAACTGTTCAAATTAAAATTGTCCTATCATTATAATGGAGGCCATGCTTAATGCATCTGATGAAGCTCTATTGAACAAGCATGAGTTGACTTCAGGTTCTTTTTTGATAGGAAACATCATTTGTTAAGGAGGGAAAAACTACAAAAGAAGAAAGAGCAATTGCTGATGCCAAACAAAACAAGAAACAAGCAAGAGATCGATACCCAGTTTCATGCTGAAATATGGACATGTATTGAACTTACAATATAAATACATTAAAAGTACGATACATTACGACATGCCTTAATTTCGCTTTTTAATAATTATAAACATAATTTTTTATTGTAACATTTTCTCAATAGTTATATTGCAAAATTAATGAAATCTGCATAATAAATAATATAATAATTTTATATTTTTAATTATTGGAATGTAAAAATAATTTGTAGAATTATTCTATTATATATTATTATTATTATTATTATTTAGGATAAATCATTTATAATATTTTTAAAATAATAATTAATGAGATAATAATTTATAATAAATTATTATATTACTTATATGTATTATTATTAATATTATTCTTATTTGATATGTTATTGATGACGATGATGTTAATGATGATTAGAAAAGAAAAAGACATGAATGGTAGGTGTCACTTATGTATTGAACTTACAACACAAGTATACTAAATACATTACAACATACCTTAATTTCATTTTTTAACAATTATAAAAACATTTTTTAATTATAATATTTTCTTAATAGTTATATTATAATGTTAAATAACTTAAAATTTCTAAAGTCTATTTAATAAAAATATAAAGTATTCATATGTATTAGTATATTATTTATGATTAATAATAATAATATTATATTATTATAATGGAAATAATTTATGATTAATAATTATATTATTTATATGTATTAGTATTAATATTATTCTTATTTGATAGGTTATTGATAATAATAACAATAATAATAATAATAATAATAATAATAATAATAGAGAAAGGACAAAGTAGAGATATGCTTGACTTTAAATGAAAAGTGTGAGGGTACATTTGATTTTTTGTATTTTGAGACTTTTGAATACTTATGAAATTAGATGACCTTTCATGGTCATTATCACACCCTGCTATGGTAATTCTCTCTTAATAGTTCTATCCAAACCCCTATTAAGATACCTCATCATATATTTTATATGGTTCGAAAATACTGCTATACTTTCATCTATTTTAATTTAATATATCATTAAATACTGAGAAGAGTAAGTATTTCTAAGGTTATGTTTGGTTCCTGCAAAAAATACAAGGGAAAGAAAACATAAAGGAAAAGTAAAAGGAAAGAAAAAGTGAAAGAAAAAATAGATTAAAAGTTGATAAATTATTTTTACTTGTTTCTTCAAACTCATTTTACCTATTTCAATTCATCGATAGAAAGATTAAATAATTTAAAATTATATAAGTTTCTAACTAGTTTTAATTATATTTGATATTTTTCATAAACAACCAAATATGAGAAAATTATTTTCATTTACATTTTTTTTCCTTTTTTAGTATTTTTTGGGAACTAAACATAACCTAAGTCTTTTGTATGAGGGAATTTTTTTTTTTTTTTTTCCAATCATAATGTTGGAGAAAAGCCAATGTCAGTTGGGTTATGTTTTCTCTTACTCCAGAAATTAGCATCAATTTGAAATGGCAGTAGCAGCTTCCCAATGACTTGGCATACTATAACTGTGGTAACCAATCTAAGCCAACAGAAGGAAAAAAAGAAAGGTAGAACATATGCTATTGAAAACCTGTATCAAACAAGAAGAAGAAGTTTACCTCAAATTTTGTAGGCCCCACCATAAACAGTAACAATATTTAGTAAAGAAACTCTCAGAGGCAATAATATCGGAACTTAGAGCCTGGGTGTAGATTCCATAATTGAATGGTGGATTGTCATCATTAAGGGAACACATCATACCAATAACAGTCTTGCTGATATTTTGCCAAGCACCATAACCTTTCATATGCTGATTCCCACAGTACAAAAAATTAACCTCACATTTCCCACTCTCAACACAGGCTTTATGCCAGCATGCATCATAGCGTTCTACAGCAAATAAGTACCAAAAAGCTCCAAGAATCTGAAATATTCCATCTAATATTGGTCAAAAAATTGTTCCAAGGACATCTTTAAATATTTTGGCTAATGTTGCTGGGAAAGAGATGTGTAGGAAAAAGATTTGACATTTGTATGTTAATGGCATGGGATTTAGATCATTCCATTTTGTTTCTAAGTAGGATTAAAAATGAGTTAATCATGATATTGCTAGCACTTAAAATCATCACTCGGTTTCTAATAATTTATATGTTAATAGGATCATATAGCTACTTACATGACTGGCAAGCATGTACCACAGCAAGTAGTATGCAGCACCAGCCCAAGCAGTTTCAGCAAAGACACCTGCAGTCCTTTTTAGTTCTGAAGTTAGAGGTATAAACCGGACAAATCTGGGAATATATTGAAGAAAGACAACAACAAGTAGCTGCTGTTTAGTTTCCAACACCTCCAAGCCTTCTCCCTTGCGGAGAAATTTCCAAACTATAATCTGCATATAATGATATACTCTTGATATCAGTTATTACCATGCTTCTAAGGAAACAGAACTAAACATTTGAAATACTTTGGAAATATCTACTGTAAGCTACGCTGTTGAGATGATCATTTAATAACATATGGGTAACTTATGATTCAACATGCCCTTCAGGCCAATGATACAAAGATAAATATGATGGCCTACACATGCTGTTGCAAAGGGCTTAAAGCAGGAGCAACTATGACATGAAGTTCCTTACTTTAGCTGGAACTTGCTGGTGCCTCCTAAACAGTAGGTAGGAGGTGGAATCCCAATAGAAGAATGAGTTATCCCTTCCCCTGCAGATTATGGGCTTACCACACAGTCCCTGATGGCATTGGGGGATTCGGTATGGCGGCTCTTGTTTGTTCGCACTACATGTTCCTGTTATGTAAGTCTTATTCTAATAAGGGATTTAATTACATTGGGACACCTTGATGGTGGGATTTACTTATCTAATGGATACACATAAATTTTTATTGATAATTTATACTAACTTTTCTAACAAATTTTCTTGAAAATGGACGATAGTCCGCAAAGAGGTGTCTTAGGTCTTGCCAGGCCAATTACATTCTATCTCTCTAGGGTTTGTGGTTGGATGGAGTAGAGCTTATTTAATTTAAACAGTAATGAAGTTTAGATTTTGTTGCCCCTCTCCAGCCTTTTTTTTAATAGGTAAATTTTTTTCCCATTGGGACTTGAACCTGGAACCTCCCACAAACCCTCCTCAACCCTTTACCACTTGAGCCATGTCTCAAGGGCATTGCCCGTGTCAAACTTTGTGCATTGGGCTTACAGAAAGTCAACCTTTAGATTTTGGTCTGTTTATTTGATTCTGGACTAATTGGTAGATATATTTAGATTGTCTTCTAGTATGCCCATTTTCTTGTTTTTGTGTAGCTATTTATCCTAGATTTCCTGATTTTAGTTTAAAAATTTTATAGCTGTAAATCGTCCTTTCCCAGGTTGATCCCATTGCACATTGTAACATATTATACAGTTTTGAAAGATGAAATAGAAATATATTCAGAATTTGGAAATGGTACCAAAACCCACTCAAGATTTTTCGGTATTCTCTTATCAGAAACTTTTTTTAGAGTAAATCACAGGTATAATTCTGTGTTATCTTCTACCATCATTGTTGACCTTATTAATTGGCCTTCGTTGCTAACATAGGTCATTGTTAACCTTGATATTTCTGTATCCTTGATTAATTATTTAATAGAGAAATGTCAGAGATCACTCACAATGTTAGCTCTGGCCTGCCCACCAGTCAATTATAGACTCAGGGTGTTACAGACAATCCTTTGCTACAGATAACCACATATAAACTGAATGACCAAAATGTCTTGTAGTGGTCATAATCTATGAAGCTTTCTATGACAGTAAAGGAAAGGTTGGGTATCTGTATACCTTAATGAGTGCACCAAAGACTGATGATCTTGCATACAAAGCTTCAAATGCTAAGAAAGCTAAGGTTATGTGATTTATCTCTTGGCATATTAATTTAATTGAGCCAGACATTTGTCAGGGTTCTCTTTTTGTCCACTGCTCAAGAAGTATGGATGGCTATTACTGAGACCTATTCGAATCTGGGAATGTAACTTGGTTGTATGATAGTAAATGTCGAACACGAGACCAAACAAGTTGGAAATATGGTGATTGTATACCATAATGAGATGAATCAGTTATTGCAAGAAATGGATTCCTATTATGATGAAGCTTAGAAATGCAGTAGTGAGATGCCACCAAATTCAAGGAGATGTGGGAAACAGAAGTGTTTTTGAATTTCTAGCTAGTCAAGTATGTCGACAAGTTCTTAGCAAAGAGCCTCTTCGATGCTGAGGGACGTTTGTACTATTGTTAGAAAGGAGGAAAGTAGAGAAGGGGTGATGATGGGAGGATTGAATTTTGAGAATCCAACCTTGACTTCTTCTGCTTCAGTTCCTTGGCAAGTGGGCAACAAAAATACCGATAAAAAGAGAGATGAGAAACATAAACTGTTGTGTGAATACTGCCGTAAGCTAAGATAAACAAAGGTTACATGCTAAAAACTTCATGGCAAGCCATAGAATTGAGGGAAATGCAACAATTTTGCTGGACATAATAGTAGCAGATTGCGTGCTGCAATAAAATATTCTCAAAATGTTTCTACTGCTAATACAAGAAAACTTGGATCAAATCTCTTTACCAAAGAACAATGGACCAACAAAGTAGATTTATCAGTCAAAAACACTTTCATTCTAACCTTTCTTCCCCATCTAACCTAGCCTAAATAAGTAGCTTTTTAATTGATTTTAATGCTACGTAAAGAAATTCCGTCCCTTAGTTCATATATTTAGGGGCAACTAATTACAACTTGTATATCAAGTTTGTTTCCTACTTGTTTCACTTTTTAAGTACGTAAAAAGTTAAGATTGTTGATGAGTCTTTTCTTTAGTCAGTAGAAAGAGTTCTATTACTATTTTTGAGCATGCAGTCCTAAATTCAGTGTTGCATGTTCCTGAGCTAGCTTGTAATTTTCTTCCAATTAGCAAATTGACTAAGGATCTTAACTGTGTGGCTTAATTTTTTTCCTACTCATTCTGAATTTCAAGGCCTTTGTATAGGGAAGAACATTAGCAGTGCTAGCGAGGTGGATGGACTCTATTACTTTGAGAATGGCCTTGCTGTTTGGGGATGTTTGTCTCAGACTACTCATGTTAGTACATTTTTGACTCATGAGAATGAAATTGAATTGTGATATCATGGATTAGGACATCCAATTTCTTCGCATTTGAAAGTTTTGCACCTGAATTTATTTAAGAACAAAAGTTTTCTAATTTTCAATGTGAAGTGTGTGAATTGTCCAAATACCATCATGCCCATGTTCCTGTCTAAACCTATAAAAAATTTCAACCTTTTTCACTTGTACATAGTGATATTTTGGGTCTTTCATGTGAAATTAATGCGTCAGAGATGAAGTTGTTTCTTACTTTTATAGATGATGTATGTTGGGTGTACCTTCTTAAAGAAAACTACAAAATAGCTAGTTGAGGTTCTAACACTAACAACAACCTTGGCATCCCATCCACTAGAGTGTGATCCATTAATACTCTGAAGTCCTGTTTTGCACACTTAAAGAACCTAAAGCCAATATTACTTTGATTCCTAGTTACTGCTGAGCTATTTCCAGCTTTGGCTGCTGGTCCTCTCAAAGTTTTGAGTAATATGCTGCCCAGTTTCTCAGGTATCAGTTTCAACACTTGGTGCTTCATGATCATCTCCAAAATTGAAGTGTGTCCAGCTAGAAACATTTATAGCTGTCTAAATAGTTAAGTTTTACTGGTTTTCAACAAAGAAAACTTCTAAAAAGCCTTTGAAAATAACCAGAGACAAAAGCAGGACCTCATGAATACCTTGCAATATGCCCAGGAAAATGTTCTACTAGTTAATATTACTCTAAGAAATCATATTTAAGCCACCCGTTGATGAAACTCATTTGCTTGCTCATAAACCAACTTGTTTCCTTGATTGTACATTGTTTGAACATAATTGAAGGGGAAGAAGTTATCTCTCAGCTTTATCTTCATCTTTTCCCAATTTTTAATGCTTGCCTCTCCACTTCATTGCCTTGTTAAGTTTGATTGCTCCTACCAAGCTTTGACAATTATTAACACTATTGTCAATGGGAATTTCCTCTTAGTTGAAACTTCTCTTTACCATGGAATTTTGGAATTTAATTTTTAGATTTGACCACCCATACTATCAATCATCCAAAAGATTGGACACCTGATTATGAAATGGAATGTCAAATACATCACCCAATTCAAAGATTTCATTATGAACTGGATTTTAAAGTAGGGGCTTATCATTGGGTCAAGTTCCCAACTTGTCTCACCACCTGATTAATCTCATTTTGGTTGTCATGTAGTGGAACATCTGATGATGTTTCTGTTCAGATTCCTTTTTCTTGTATGAGGAGTGATAGTGCAAAAAGCAAACCCTAGTTGACTAGCTACAACACTGTCTAAGATTAACTAAGCTCTAATCAACCAGCTCTGAAGCCAAGAACAGATGCCTAAAGTTGGAGAGAAGCAATAAATTCTGAACTTCAATGTAACGGCATTTTTTGATGCAAAAGGATGGCAACGGGGTAGGTTCGTGATGGTTGCCCCCATCACGACCTTGTCCCATTGTATAAACCTATTCCCATCCTCGTCCCAATAAAGAATTTAAACAGGGAGGGGTAGGGTAGGTATGAGAATTTCCCAAACCTCTCTGCCCTATTTATTTTTTAAAATTTTAAAATTTTCTATTTAATTTTTTTAGTTATATTAAAATAAATATATTATGAATAAATATTATAAATTTATGTAACTTATTTTGTTTGAGAATTAATTTTTTATTATTTTATATGTGTTAAATAGGAGAAAATGCCCTCGTTAACGCATATAAAATAATAGAAAATTAATTCTCAAATACCCAAACCTGCATCGGGCTTTTTTAAAAAAATCCCTAATGATGCACAATAGGCCCTATAGGCATCTATTTTATTTGTGGGTATATTTCAAATATTTTGAAGTTTCCACCAACCTTGTGGAGGATATTATGCTAATTCTATTAAGAAAATTATGCTAATTACGACTATAAATGAGAATTAAATGTATATATTTTTGTAATGTACTCCTAGAAATCATAATATAATTAGGATAGACTAGTTTTTTTCTTCATTTAACTCTACTGAGTCAAACTATATTGTACTATTTAAAGTATTGTACTTATTTAGAAAAGTTGAAGAAAAATTCAAAAGCTTTCTTCAACTTTCTTCAAACCTAAAAATTGATTTCACCTCTTAGTAAGTGCATCATAAGGCAATGAGCTTTTATCTTAAATAATTATAGGTTATTATAACTTAGAATGAATTACTTTATCATCCCATCAAAATTTCAATGTCCAATGCAATTGGTAAATCTTACTGATAGGGTGTACTATATGCCCATTTAAATATCATAAAGTTTTTCAATTGTTGTGGCTAAATATTCTTGCAAAAGCAGAATATTCAACAACAAAAGCATGTGAAATTCAGGGAACAAAGAAATCAAATAAAGCCCAAAAAAAATTAGGGAAAATATGAAATCTGTTCTAGAACCATGGAAAACAATGCAGCAAAATAGGAGGCATGTTCAAGCATATGATTGTTGCAGTTAATAGAAAACAATTCTAAAGCAAATGAGATGATATAAGGAAAAGCTCAAAATGCAACATAATTTCATATTTGAGTAAAACAGTATGAGGAACCAAAAAGGCATGTGACAAGTAAAGCAAAAAATACAAGTATAGTTTGTCAAACCTGTGGCAGGGGAAACACAGCAAGAAAATCAATGAAGAAAAACCGCTGTAAATATCGCTTAGCTATTTCCGCAGGATCTATCACAAGTTCTCCCCTTCCAAAAACTCTAGATGATGGTGCAATATAAGCTGTGCGAAATTGGAAAGCCATGCGAATAAGGTAGAAAGCATCAATTATCGTACGAACAGTTGTAGTTGTGACAGCTAAGTTGGGATCTATGCCAAGGCAACTTGATTGGTGATCGACAATAGGAAGATAAAAGAACAAAGGATCCACAGATACAGCAAGAATACATGATATGACGAAAAGCCTATTCCAGAGTAGGAGGGATTTGTCTTGAGGGTCAAATATCTTTTTCTCAGATACTTTAAGATCTTCCGGGAACATTGCCTTCGTTATTTCAGATCTAAGTTGTCGACCAATATGCCTGAGCCCTTCAGAACCCCTTTTCACTCCTATTCTGAAGGATTTGGAGGAATGGCGGTTAGGACGACCCCAAGGGGTCAGTCCTGCTAAACTAAATGCACATCTATTCATACCGTCAGACGGCACTGACAATGTTGAATCCAGGTCATCCAACCTATAATATAAACAGAAGCCAGTATATACCAAAATTAGGTGCCATTTCACTCCAAAACATTCTAAAATGGAAGCAGTATTCAAAAATAAAACTAGGCATCTTGCAGTATTTCCATCAGTTGGAATTTAGAAGATTAACAAACAATGCCATTGAGATAACAAACACATACACTAGAAAGTTTATTATCGACATAATGCCACAGAATATGGAGCAGTTTTCTTGCATTCACAGCACTGACTCTACTGGCTCATTGTGGAACTAGCTGTATATAACTTGATAGGTTTCAAATGCCAACAAATATCTTTCTCTATAATTTTTGGTAAATCTTAGGTACATATTTGAGTGTCAATCCAATCTGAGATACTGAACCACACATTTTATTTTTAATCTAAACTGAAACAAAATACGGGAGCTTTGTCAAATTACAGGAGGTTTAGTATAAAGAAAATATTGACAGTGAAACAAAACTCAAACAATTTCATCTTAAGTCCAGTCTTGCTATGCATACACAATAAAGCAACGCTTTATTCTAAAACACATGGGAGAAGTCAATTAAATGACTCACCATTAAATCCTAAAAATATATTGCCATGATATTGTTCTTATCTCGAGCACACGTCCATTCACCTCTTGTCCATTCACCTCTTCCATTTTTCTTACAAAAATAGGAAGCAATTAAAAAGATTAATCATAATTTCAAGTTTGTAAATTAAATGAATAAAACGAATGTTGATAAAAATTTCAACTTTTCTACTACTCTTAACAGGATAGTGTCCAAAAGGAAATAAGGAATAATGCAACTTGGAGATGGTTCAACCACCATTTCCTTAAAAGAACGTAGCCCAAAAATGCATAACTCTGTTAATTAGTATATAGATAAGAAATTCATCAATTGAAACTAAAAGTTGATCTGCGAAGAAAGCAGGAACTCTCCAGTTTTGTAACAGCAAACATCTAATCCAATGACCAATCCTGAGAAACACAGAGTGATGGAATCCAATAACCCAATTAGAGCACGACATACACATTATTTAACAACTTAATCTTTTAGGAAGATTGGTTGCTCAAAATGGTATCAGGGCTCTGATTAACAAGAGGACTCATTCGAGTTCTTGGCACATTGTCTGTCAGTCTCTCTATGTGGTATATAGAGATTTACAATAACTTTAAAGTCACTCATATGAGATCACCAAATTTTTTGAGTCAACGTCACAGCTGATTTTAATATCACAGTCCACTCTATAAATGTAAATACAAGAAAAAGATAAATGGAAAACAAATAATTTGGTAGCAAATAATGACCAAAATACAACACATTTTTATACCTTACAAATTTCTCTCTTTGGCCACCAATATACTGTGACTTGTAACCACAATCGAACATTTTGTGAAATTGAGAACATAGATAATAGACTTGAGGTTAAATGACAAAGCTGGGATACTCTGCACAATTTGAAGTTAAGAATCTAGTCAAGACTTGAACCGGCTTGTCTGAACATAAATTATCATCAGTAAGAGTTCCAGCAATGCAAATGAAACATATCCGGTAATACCACCAGAATTCCCTAGCAAAATATATGATAATACTTGAACTACTATGGTTGTTAAACTAATCATACATCCTTGAGGAAAGCAAAAATGTAGCGTAATATCTAATAGCCTTAATATGAGGAGCAAAGACAAAGAAGGCCATTAAAGAAATGACAGATATTTTATTCATGTTCTTGGAGCAGAGTTTAGCCATGCAATTCCAAGTCCAGGAGACAGGCACTCTCTGAGTTTCAAAAAGGGTTGTGTTTTTATTTATTTATTTAATATTGTGAACCTCATTACAATCACTATAAGAAAAATGGAAGAAATAATTTAATTTTTAAATAATTAATTGTAATGAAATATCATAAGAATCAACAAAATTTATATCCCAATAACATTTAAATATGATATATATACGTAAATTACTAATAATGACTAAAAATTTCACTGTGATAATTAAATAACAGCAAGCAAACAAGGGCTAAAGTTCATTACACACTCAATATCAAAATTATCCATTCCCATTTTACCAATATATATCCTGTTAAAACCCGATATTTTCACCAAGATCATACTCAGATTTTTTTTTTTTTTTGTAAATTTGACCTAAACCCTATATTTTCACCAAAATTCTTATAATACTTAACATTCATTCTTCCCTAACAAAGCATTATGTTTTGGGTTTTCTAAGGTTAGGTTTGGTTTCCGGAATACTTTTCTTATATTTGGTTTTACTATGAAAAATACGAAAAAAAAAAAAACAAATGTAATTAAAATTAATTAGAAATTTATGCAATTTGAAATTATTTAATCTTAATACAATGGAAAAAAAAAGTTAAATGAGTTTAAAGCGGCATATAAAAATAATTTTTAATCTATTTTATATTTTCCTTCATTTTTTTTCCCTTCCACTTTTCCTTTCTATTTTCTTTCCCTCACATTTTCCCTCAAATTTTCCGGAACCAAACATAGCCTAAGAGAAATGCATCATTAGGGCAACAAAACCCTTTTTTTTTTTTTTTCAATAATACTGCTGTATTTTCCAAACCAGGAAATTGATTCTATCTTCTTTCACACAATTTGGCTCACAGTAACATCATTCAAAACATTAATCACAATGTGCCTCTTTAAATACATTCAGACCTTCATAAACCCTAATCCATTCCTTTCCATCGTCAAATAAAAACATCTCTTTCAAGAAACACCCAAAACAAAAGAATTTGAACCCAACAATTGATGAGATAGACATAGAAAATATAAGAAAAAATCACATGCAAACGCTTCTCGATTAAGAACAATGTATGATTTTTATAATATGCATTCAATTAAAAGGAAAAAGATAAAGAAAAATAGAATGAACTTACTGAGATCTCCTTCAGCTTTCTGGTTAATTCTTCACCAATATTCTCCAAGAATTAAAAAAAAAAAAAATGTACGTATATGTATGAAGATTTTTTTTTGATATATGAGAGAAAAGTTCCTTTAATTTAATTCCATTGATTTCATTTTTTTTTTTTTTTTGTTTAATTGAGAGGGGTGATAGTGATTGGGGGAAATTCCGGAGAAAAAGAGGTGGAAATGATTCTTTTATGGAGAATTGACCGTTATTAACGGTCTATAACCTCCAGGCCAAGCCTTGATCCTCGTCCGGAGGCCTCATCTTACTCCGTCCTTGGCCCAATTAGAGTTCTAAAATATATCAATAAAAATACAAAAACAATCGCAACTCCCGATCCGGTTTTCCAAGGACGGAAACAAGAGTTTGAGGCTGATTGCAAACTGTTTTTTATAACAGTTTTCAGTTTTTTTAGAACAAAAAAAAAAAATAATAACAGAGTGTTTTCTAAAAATAAATTTAATTGTTTTTAATTATTTTTATTTGTTTCTAATAATTGTTTTAAAAAAATAATTATGTAAACACGTATAATTATTAAAAATAAGACACTAGACATAAAATTTATTTCTAAAATATATTTAAAAATATTAAAAACATGTTAAAAGTATTTTTGATTTTCAAATGAATTTTTGTTTTATAAAATATTAGAAAACAGTTTTCAAAAATTATTCTCAAAAGACATTTTTAAGTACTATTTTTTAAAATAATTACCAAATAGGTTCTTGGTATTTATTTATCCGGAGAGTATAGCATGTGCGGGTGGGGATGTACAATTTTTGGTTTTTTTAAAAAAAAAAAACAATTCAAGAATATATAGGTAGAAAGGATGTTTAAAAGGAATATAAATACACAAAAATGGAGGCATGTATTTTTCTTTTATTTACCCATGTCCTAACCTTCATATGTTTTCTATTTTTTGTTCTTAATAACAAACAAATATGATGTTTTTATAGAACATCTTTTACTTTTTTCTGTTATTTTCACTCAGTTTTTTGAAAGCTATTTTAAACAATAATTATATAAATATATTAAAAAGTAAAACACTACATATATAAATTATTTTTTAAATATATTTTAAAATATTAAAAATAAGTTAAAAATATTTTAAATTTCCAAACAGATTTTTATTTTATAAAACATCTCCAAAAACTATTTTTTAGAATTGCTTTTGAAAATAGTTATCAAACATATCATAATTATTTAATCTCATTTTTTTGAAGTTGGATATACAAAAGGAATTAATTCATTTTGGAAAAAGTAATCTCAAAATCAGTAATTCTTTCAACATTTTAACAAAATTTTCATAAGAACAATTAAATTTTGTGGAACCTGTGAAGTGTGTGCTAATAGTTTTTTTTTTTTTTTTGATATCACAACTAATTATATATCTAAATAAAATTATAAAATTATAAATTTAATATTAAAAATTTTAAAAATTATAGTATATTATTTAAATAAAAATAATTGGTGATATTCATATTAGATAAAGAAAGGATAACTAGACAAAGAAACCGTTTAGGCTATATTTAGTTTACAGAAAGTACTAAGGAAAGAAAGAAAAATAGTTTTTTCATGTTTGGTTTTATTATTGAAAATATAAAAGAAAATAAAATATAATTAAAATTAATTAAAAATTTGTATGTTTTAAAATTATTTAATCTTTATATAATAGAGGAAGGTGAGTTAAATGAGTTTGAAGAAGTATTTAAAAATAATTCATTGTATTTGAATCTATTTTTTATTTTCCTTCATTTTTTATTTTCTTTTACTTATCCTCTCTCTATATATATTTTAAAAGAATGTTGGAGCTAGAGTTAATACTATCTTCCAAATATCATCAACCATATAACAGATATGTCCTCATTTTAATCACCCTTGTGCTCTGGAATTTTCCCCCATTTTGGTCACACATGATTCTTCAATTTACTTTTTGCTTTCTTAGGTAAATTCTCACACATGATTCTTCAATTTACTATATGGCCCATTTGGACTGATTTTTCTTTTTCTTCAGTCATTCTTCTCTTCTTTACTTCTTTCAAAGTTGTAGATGATGTCAAAATTATAATTTTCAAAAGCAAAACAAAATATATAAAACTTTTATTACATATGAAGGCCATAGATTAATAAATCCTCAATAAGTGTCACATCTTATTGGGCCTTCCATGACTGTCTTAGGATTTTAAAAATGCGCTTGAAAGTGATTCTAGAAAGTGTTTTTACAATTTTTAACACTTCAATGACAAAAAAATAAAAAATAAAAAATTAAGTATTAAAAATATTAAAAACGTTTCCTAAAATTACTATCAAACGAACTCTAAGAGTGCAATATTTCACAGTGATTTTGAGGAGCGTTTTTAGTACTTTAAATCTTAAAAATACCAATTTGATACATCTCAATAGCTCTTGGTGCCAAAATTGGTATATCTTCTTATATCGAATTAATGCCTAATCTCTTCTAGTGACTTTGTAGACATATCAAATTAACATCCGATAGCATTCAATAAAGCTTGACACCATACTTTTCCACCGCTAAGTATCAAAATGAGCTTTTGATAAGGAACCTATTGCTTCTTAGATCACTAATAAATTTGGTATCTTATCTACATCAAGAATAGATATCGGAATGGTAATTCGGTACTTCACAGGTGTATTGATTTGTCATCAAGCTTCAATATTTTGATACAACATCTCCTATATTGAAATGAATTTCAACAAAGATGCCTCCTCCACTCTATCAAAAAGTATCAATTCCTCATTTTTATGCCAAATGAGGTATCGAAATGCCTTATTTCAAGCGCAAATCCTTACTAGTTGCTCATTGATCTTCATTTTTTGTTGCTTACTTCCCTTGATTTGATGTTAGGACTTGAAAATATCTCAACACTACACGTTTACTTACTAATTCCCAATATCAAATCCAAAAGAGGAACTAAAATAAATAGAGGCTAAAGAAGGTAATCTATATGCTTTTTCCTTAAGAAAATATCATTTTAGCTTCAATCAATATAGATTACATACAAATCAAGGCTCTAAGAAACAAGGGGCCTAACACACCATGTAGTCCACAAGCCTAAGCCCAAACCTATATTTGACACATAATTGGACAAATACTAAGCACATAAGGCCTAACATTTTCTCTTTAACCTATAATCTCATAATCTCCTCTATTTTTTATCACCCTACATTTAGACTACATTGTAGAGAAATGATAAAGAGTAGAAAAAAAAAATCCTCTTTGTATAGATGTGACAAAAGATGGTTTATGGTAGTAGTACTGTAATTCCATTAGGTCTTCATAGTTGTGTTGACTTCAAATTTTGGTGAGCTAGTGAAAATATTGATTCATGATAAAGGCAACAATAGTGATTGGTTGAGGGAACAATGATCAGTTTTTGGATCTTTTTGGTGATGGCAATAAAGGGTTTTGATTGGTAATTGTGGTGAAACCAAAATCACTATGACTACAATCAACTCTAGACCCTTTGACAGTGTTACTTTGTAGATCCAAGGTCAATGATGAACACTTAAAAGCCTTCACTTGTTGAAAACTGTTCCTATGTTATTCTTGGGTATTGAAAAACTCTAATAAAAAATGACCATGTGATAACAAAGAGCTTTTATTTATTTTATTTTATTTTATAAGCTTATACAAGTCTTATTTCTTTATACCTAGATACAATTTCTTTGCATTTAGGTCCTATTTCTTAGTATCTTGGTCATATTTTTGTTTAAGAATCTAGATTTAACTATACACATGAAAGATTGAATTTAGAATTTACTATGATAATCGAACCGGTACCATGGAATTTTTCTTACAATTATTATTTTTAACATTTTATTTTTTTCTTAATTTTTGTTGTAAAATGTTGAAATAATATATATATATATATCTGTAGACCCCCATTTGGGGCTCGTTTTTCAACAACTCATTTTTAGCCAGGTGTCACTATTCCAACGGGCCACGTGTCACATCCTTAGTGGCCATAAGGAATCGACCTCGCTTTTTGAAGCTGCAGTAGAACTTTGACACGTGGAGGAACTCTCTAGAAAGGGGGTCCCGTAGGCTGTCAAGGGGCGCAGATGAGAGAGAAGGAAAGGTGGCTGTAGAAGGAGTGTGGCAGGAAAGGTGGCTGTTGTAGAAATCGTTTAAGGGGACAGCATTGTAGAGGAATAGAGGGAGAGTGGTTGAAAAAGCCATGCTTGCTGACCGGTGAAGAGAGGTGCAGAAGAGTGGTTTAGAGAAAAAGAGAAAAGAAAGGGGGGAAGAGTAAGAAGGGAATGAGTATTGGTGGGAACTTGAAGGGAGGGCTAAGAACGGAGGAGTGTGGAGTTGCTGGGGGATCAAGACACCGAGCTGAGAAGGGAGATTTCTAGGTATGTCCATTTGTTTTTTTTTTTGTATATTTTCCGTTTTTTTCAGACTGTCCAGGTCGGGTTCTCAATGATTTTTCATATCTACTTGTTGGGTTGTTCTGTTTTGGTGACTGCTGATTAAGTATTGGAAGAGTCTGCTGTGTTTTATACCTTATTCTGACGAGTATTTTTCCATCTTAACTCACTGGATGTTGGACCATGGATGATACGATGAAATGGGTCCGATATGCGGGTCAAAGTCTTCATGTTCTTCTTCTTGTTGCTATCCTGTTATCCCCTTGTTTTCTTTTCCTCCTTGAGTGCATACTCAAGGCTCCAAAGTCTCAGCTGCTTTCCGTGAAGCTTCAAGGCTTTTAACCTTGTGACTAGAATCTGGGTCTTCAATGATGATGAGAATAGGTCTTTTCAGTTTTCTCCAAGCTTTCACAGTCAGCAAACACCCAAGGTTGCATGCTACCAGGCATATTCGTCGGCTAGACGTGGAGGCACGTCTGCTGGTGGCCTGCCCATTGTGTTTATGTCCATGCACATGTCTTCACTCTGCATGACCCCTATCTCTATTCTCATGCAAGCGCGTCCCACCTTCTCCGGATGTCTCACATTCGGAATTCTATCCGGCCAAAGTCCCACCTTCTCCGGATGTCTCACATCCGGAATTCTATCCGGCCAAAGTCCCATCTTCTCCGGATGTCTCACATCCGGAATTCTGTCCGCCGACGTTCCATTTTCCCCGGATGTCTCACATCCGGAATTCTGTCCGCCAAAGTCCCACCTTCTCCGGATGTCTCACATCCGGAATTCTTCTCCGTCGACATTCCATCCTGGTATATCACATCCGGAATTCTTCTCCGCCGACATTCCACCCGGATATCTCACATCTGGAATTCTATCCGACCGACGTTCCACCTTCTCTGGATATCTCACATCCGACGCATGACGCCGGATGGGAGAGGGGGGCGATTCAACTTCCCCCGTCAGACATGTCCGGATCCTTGTTTTATAACTTCCTTTTTTAAACCATTTCAAAGCATCCTATCTTTCATCCTTAGAATTTTTAAGATCACCCAAGAGTCCCATTTCCAATGAAATTTTGCTGTCATCTTTCTTTCTTCCAAGCAATTTTCACAACTCTCCTGTTTTTTTTTAAATGTTTTAAAATAAGCATAGATTCAATCCCGTAATTCCGAATAATGGAGTTTATGGAATTAATTCATGCAAAAATAAACAGGCTTTGGTGGGGGCCCCACATAAGTGACTTTATAATTAATTGATTAATTAATTTAATTGTGATCCATTTTAATCCAGTCGGGTCTTTTAATAAAAGACATTTATAAAACCTATGACCTCATACTAGCATTGCAAAGCTACTATAGCATAGTGGCTCTAGGGTCGAACTCTGGGATGGGTTTTCATTCTACCAGTGATATACTCAAGATTAGAAATTGAGTCTGATGAGTTCCTTTGTCAAAAACTTAAAGTTTAAAAGAAAATAAAATTTGTTTTGAAAGGTGTTTGAAACTAAACTAACATAAAACTAAGTAAAAATGGAAGAAAGAAAGTTTCCCGGAGCTAAGGGTTGCTAGGGTCAAATTCAGAATGCAAAGTGGGAAATTCTGGATTTTTCTTCTCGCATTGGGGACAACAACATAAAGGATGGTTGTTTCCCGAACCGGTATAGGTTTAACAATGAAGATTTAATCCATAAAAAGTCAATAGAAATGGTAGTCAAGTTCCATTAATGGCTTTAGACACTGTGGGTCTTCACCTTGAGCCACTTTCCAATGGCTCGTACATGATAACTAATGGACTGATATAGATCTAGCAATAAGTATCCACAAAGACCTGAAGCTTACCATGTATTGGCCATTCAAAGTGATTCTAAGGGATTTAAAGCAAAACTTTAGATTTAAAAGCCATTTATGAACTCCAACTACCTGTATTTAATGCACGAGAGTTTTCCACCTTTGCATTTGGACTTTTCACCTAGCTTCCTTCACTCCAAGAAACCAAAAGTTTAGCCTCTCATCCTCTGGGAAAACATCCTCAGAGGTTGTTTGGCTTCCAAGAAAAAGAAAATAGTAGAGAGAAAAGGAAAGCAAAGAGAGCCCTGTATTTCACTAAGTGTCAAATATACAATGTGCCTGTCCTCTTCGAGAGGTGATTTCCACCCCTTATATAGTCTTTACAAAAGCAAAGCCTGTGATTGGCTAAATACAAGGATAAGAAAGGAATTTACATCAAAAAATACAAAAGAAAAGATCTAAAGTGGAATCGGCAGAACAGAGGAGAATTCGCACCAAGCATGGGCTGGTGTGAAATTCGCACAAGGAGAGGTGTTGTGCGAAATTCGCACAAGGAGAGGTGTTGTGTGAATTTCGCACAACCGGAAGGTGTTGTGCGAATTTCGCACAAGCTTGGAGCAGTTGTCTTTCGAAGGCCATATCTTCCTCATTTCAGCTCCAAATTGTACACGGTTTGAAGTGTTGGATTCTTGACTTCCTGAGCTTTGAAATGGTATATAGCATGTAGAAAATGGACTTCGGGAAGTGCTCCAAAAGTGTGAAGGAAGACTGCAGCTGCTGTCCTCTGTTTTCTTCATTCTGTTTGTTTTTCCTCTTTGCTTCCCTCCTTTACTTGGCTTGTCTTAATGATCCAAAAAGCTGTCAAAACACTAAAACTAGCCACAAAAATGATTAGAAGTCATTGCTAGGTCCTTAACATGCCAATTGGAATAAAGATGGAGAACTACTACACAAAAGTGCTTAAAACATAATGAATTAAAGGTGCAAAATAGCACTTTTTGGGTAGTAATCAAATTGCCATGCATGATTGATCTTATTCTGCTCTATGACATGCTCGAAATTATTTCTTAATTGTGCACTAACCCCCTCTCTTGATAGCGCATAACGGCTTGTTGCCCAGGAACGCATCTAATCCCATTCTGGTCTTTCTATATGTATGCTTTGATTCTCATATGTGCATGATAGTTCCAGGTACTCATTGATTTACTCACTCATTGCCATGATTACTTCATTTTATTAGTAGAGACCTGACTTTAGGGACTTAGAAGGGTGCTACGGTCTTTACCGTACCTTCCCGATAAGCAACCTGACCCCCGACCCTGATCCGGTTTTTCGTAGACCACCTTTTCCAAAATAAGGAGTCACACTTAGGGTTTTTCTTTCTTATTTTGTTTACCGTTTAAAAATAAAACAAAAATAAGTGGCGACTCCAAGTCATTTTTCTTAATCAATAAAAATCATTTTTAAATGAAAATCGAGCTCGCCATTGAGTGGGAAACGCATTGAGCCGAAATGCGGGGTCCACAAAATGGCGACTCCGCTGGGGATCTTTTAGAGGGTCAAGCTTGAACTTAAAGTGAAGCAAACGTGGCATTTGGTGAGTCGATCAGTGGGTACTCATCTCTTGATTGCACATTGAGAGTTCCCGAGTTTTCACTTTGGGACATTTGACATGCTGATCATGTTGGTTGATCATGTTGATTGATTATTTTGGTTGGGGATTCTGATATAGCCCGTTTCTTCATGCTTCATTGATATATTTGTTTGAGATATTTGACATGCTGATTATGATGATTGATTCGTCTTGATAGAGGATTTTGAGATAGGTATTTTCTCTATGCTTCATTGCCATATTCGTTGGAGATATTGACATGTTGATTGCATTGATTGCCTATCTTGATTCGCTTAGCATAGTGATTTTGGTATTTGCCATGATTGTTTTGATCGCCTTGCACATATGGATTCATTGTTATACATCGTTTGATTTGACATGTCAATTGTCTGGATTGTATATTATCTTGACCGTCTTTGTGCATGATGTTCGTATCACTATTCATCTTGATTGTCGTATTCTCGCTTATCTTGTGTGTACATGATGATATATCTGAGTTTTGCCTGATTGCGTGTTGCATGACTACCCTTCTTCTGCTTGATTGCATGCTGCTTGTCTATGTGGGTCGCACTTCTATCCCCCTACCTCCAAATCTCTTGGTTTCAGTCATTCCTTTCATCTCGGTTCTCACTATTGCAAGTGTGAGACCTTCTGTGTGCTTGCTCTCTGACCGAGCCAGAGATTAGGAGTAGGGTCTAGCGACAGGCTATATCGATGTACGGGAGCATTCTGGAGGAGACCGACATATCGATGTCGATTGGAGTCCGATCATTGAAGACCTGTATAGCCCCGAGCTAGGTTTCATGGATATTTGTGCGACCAGTGTGTTTCCTTTTCTGCTATAGATTCTTAGGGTTTTCGGATGCACCCACACCGTCCACTGTGCACTTTAGTTGACTATTGAGTGTTGAGAGTGTGAGAGCTTTCACTATAGGAGCCCCCTGGGATGCGAGGTAGTGCATGTGTGGAGGTGATGACCACCTTGCATGGAAGCGCCTCGTCTCTTTGGAGGCGTGCAGAGGGTTGCATACCGTCGGAGGGTATGATCGCTTCTGCTAGGTATCTTTAAAGTCCACCCATATCCATTTAGAGCCACCTTGACCTCATAGGTTGAGTCGTAGATCCTTCGATTATGACTTCCTCCCTACACGTGGGTGCATCTGAGGGCTTTCAAAGCCTCTGAGGTCATAGTTTGGATTCGACACTCCCTCTTTTTAGTCTTCAGTTGAGTGCTCGGAGATCAGTTTGAGTTTGAGTATCGGTTGGATCATCTTTCGTCTTATTGCCTTAGTTTGTGTTTTTCACTTGATGAGTTTAGCATGTTTTCTCCCTAGGGTTTTCGTTCTCATTTCTTGGCTCGACACACCCCTTCACTTTGTTGTCACTTACTCGATACTTTGGGATATGTTCATTGACCATCTTTTTACACTACACACCTATCACGGGCTCAGTACCTCATTCTTTGTTTGATCCTTAGTTTGATTTTCGACTCGATGCTCGTATTTTCATTATAGAAAGGTGAAAGACACATTTTCATATTCACACATTTTTCGAGAGATTCGCCTTGATCACTGATTACTACTCAAAAAGTACTATTTGATAGCTTGTAATAAACTCTTTTAAACACTTTTGAGTAGTAGTTATCACCTTTTAACCCAATTAACATATTAAGGACCCTTGCAATCAATTCTAATCAAATTGTGTTAAGTTTTGGTGTTTTGATAGCTTTTTGATCACCAAAGCAATCCATGATTGAGGAGAGTTCTTTGGAATCCATGGCAAAGCAATGGAAAGCTCAGAAACATGAAGAACCAAAGCTTTGAAGTCCTTTGCCATAAGCAAATCCGGAATGCAAGGAGTAAAAGATGTCTGGACAGGGCGTCCGGACAGGATGGCGGCGGAAGTCAATGATCCGGACAACATATCCGGATAGGATATGCTATCGTCCGGGTGTGATGTTCACGAGCGCCGCATGTCCTCTTGGGAAATCTGGATGGAGTTGATCCGGATAGCTTTGCGCACTCCGTGTCATCCGGGAGAGGGGTCCCTACACCTTGCACACGCAGACGGTCCCTCTTGCGCAGCATAGCTCAGTCCACCCGGGGAAGAATTCCGTGCGCCGACATTTCACATCCGGAATTCCATGCGTCGACATTTTACATCCGGATATCTCACAACCGGATGAGAGAGGAGGATGCTTCAACTTCTCCGGTCAGGCATACCCGGATCCACTGATAGCGCTTACCAGGAGAGTTTTTCTCTCAGTATACAGTGTGACAGTGTTTTCCTGAAGCTTCTTGATATTTCCGACCGACATTTTGTGATATTTTGCTTTAGATATTTGTTGTCTAAATCCCCAAACTCTCCTTGTAATCCACTTATCATAGGATTCCTTAGTCTTTAAGTAAGTAAAAAAGGGTGAATAACCTCATATATATAGTTTGTAATTTTCTTTACAAGGGGATGGATCGATTATGTAATCAGCGGAAGAAAGAAATATATTTCACAGAGCACTTGCTCTGTTTTTCCTGCATATATTTGTTTTCTCGATTAGTTTTCTTACTAGCCAAACAAGCTCTGAGGAAGTTTCCTCAGAGAATGAGTGGCTAGACTTTTAGTTCCTTGGAGTTAAGGTTGCAGGGAAAGGTTCCAAGTGAAAAAATTAGTAGCTTTGTGGTTTCAATCATTAATGAAGAGAAAGTGTGATCCTTTAATGATTTCTATGTTTTTAGTTAACTTAAAACACCTTCAAGTCACTTGAGCCAACATTTGGTAAGGCACGTGATCTCCGTCCATGGAGATGCACTTGTTTATCTCTTGCGAGCTTTTGGGAAGTAACTTGGAGGTAGGATTTTCTAGAATTGCCAACACTAGGTAAGCTTTTGGACTCCAAGGAAACATCCATTAGTTATCTCTTGCGAGCTTGAGAAGGGAAGTCCAAAGTTAAAGATCACCTTGAATGGCAAATGCTAAGTGAGAGGCACGAGCCATTACAAGTTGCATCAGTTAGAGGGAATTAGAGTTGAAATCCATTTAAAGGATACATCTGTACAGCACCGGTTAGAGAATTGACTATATGTGAATTCTCTAATGCGAGGAAATGAACCAAATGACCAGGGCTCTGTTTTTGCATAAGGAACCTCCCTTGTGAACCTAAACCTCCAAGGAATGTTTTTCTTCATAAGAAATTTCCATTACTTTCTTTTTAGTTAGCTTTAAACAAAACCTCATTTAAACAAAGTTTGTGTTTTATTTCTTAAGCTAACCTTGAAATGAAAAAACACCAATTTAACTTTGAATTGGTATCAGTTGAGAGTTGAAAACCTTTCCCAGTGAACGATCCTAGAGCCACTATGCTATATTAGCTAAGCTATCCTAATGCATGGTGATATAGGTCATAAATTTTGTTGATTACTCTCTCAATCAAAGAGCACCAACTGGACATGAATCAGCTGAGACACCAATTGGGAACGAATCAATCACCTTATCATTTTCTCTCTTATGGAGCTCGAGTTGAAGGTTTCAAGGATATTTTGGTCTAGATTGAGTATCGATCTCGTGATAGTGTTGTTCCCCACACCCCATTCATTTCTTTCACACCTCGATCATTTTTCTGGATCATCGATAGAGTTTCTTTAGTCATATTTGTAGTTGTCTCACACTAGACACTCATGTGACTCTAGAGATTCTATTGTATATCCAAATTCTGATTGTCACCATACGATTGTGTATCACACCCTGTCATGTATTGGGTTTTATTGTATCATGATTGGCTTTCCTTGGTACAGTGGTGCTTAGATTTTGTTCCTTCTGTGGCCAGAGATGTGATGACAGGACCAGTCACTGTTTTTGTTTTGTTTGTTTAGTCTTGTTTTGCTTTTTACTTTTAGAGACTATAAATCGATTCTTGAGTATTGTCTTTGTTATCCTTCTTTTGCATGATGTACTCATCGGGTTATCCCATTGGATGCATTTTCTTTATGGACATATGCTTGTATTTTGTGATATGATGTGTTGTATTTTTTTACTTGAGGCATCTCTTCACTTGCGCATTGTGGTCTCGAGGCTTGACCTATCATGGAGGATATTGAGCCTATTAGCCTAGGATCAGAGATTTGACCTAGGGAGTTCAAGACTGTGACACATCTTTTTATGATCATAGCAGTACCTTGCTCACTTCCCACACCTTGCCTTTGTTTTGACCTACATCCATCCATTGTGAGCTTTGCACAACATCACCTTTGAGACCATTATATGACCTTCCCATCCTCGACTTTTCTAGCTTTTCACATCCCTTCTCTAATTCGACCAGGTAGAGTGCGAGGAGTTTGAGCCCAGGGTTGATCTTGCATGATGAGGGTTAACTTATGATCTTTGGGTGGTTTACGATGTGAGGATTGATCGATTGCTTGATGAGATTGTCACTTATTTTGTCGTGAGTATAGAGATTGATCTTGTATGATGAGAGATGGCTTGTGATGGGCGGCCGTGCCTGATGAGATCACTGTTTACTTTGCTTTGAGAGGATCGTCCTTGAGATTATTATGGAGCATTTGGAGTACGGTTGGTGCATGATTCTAGAGGGTTGACATGGTTATATCATATGGACATCGATCTTAGGTATCGATCATCTGAGGGCTTGAGAGCATGATGTTTGAGACCGTGGTTGCAGGATGGGTGGCCTTCATTTCGGTTAGCTCATACCTTATTACCTTTATTGACATCATAGTCCGTTTCTAGCCCATTGAGCCTCGTATGCGCATTATAGCCTTTCTTTCTTATCGCCTTGCTCACATTTTCACACCGGGATAGGGGCCTTTTAATGTATGCATGCATTGTTTGGGAGTTTCATGAGCCTCGGACCTAGAGGCACGTTTTTCTCATTATCTTTTCCTGTCACTGTACCTCTGCATTTTCATCTCATCTCGTTGGTTGTGTTCCTCATCTCTTCTTCCTTATCCTATCTACTACTTGTTTGTTTCATATTTCTCTTCACCTTGAGTGTTGATCCTCCTCAGTTCATCACATGGAGGATAGTCACATCATTTCCACCATCTATCTCGCAGACACTAGTTTAGAGATCCTTAGTTTGAGAAGGTCATCTTGTTAGAGAGAGTTTGTTTGTTACCTTAGCACTTGGGAGTGTGTCCATTTGTTATTGATATCATCTTTGGGGTTCATTTGTTCACATTCAGGGTACGTGTATTTGTATATATGTAAAAAAAAAAAAAAAAAATTATTATTATTATTAGCACATGTGTGTATGTGCATAGTGTTCTCGATCATTGAGTATGTATATTGATGTTGGGGGTCATTTTTATCGAGTATGTTCGTTATTGGGAGTTCGTATATGAGCTCTCTGGGATCCCATGATTATTTCTATTACTTTGTCATATCTATTTTGTGAGAGAGATGAGTGACCTTCTCCTGAAGACTCTGAGTCATTGTCCTTTCCATCATCACATTCATTATTGATGTGACTTCACTCCATGTTTGATCTGAGTCGATCACTATCTTTCTTCACATATTCATTATTTCGCTGTCATTCTTATCATTGCTTGTGATCCATCTCATTCACTTCACGTCTTATTCTCTTCTTACAGCAACCCATCTCGGGTTTGATACTCACTTCGCATCATCATTCCACATATCACTATCAGTTCATTTTGCTTCATTTGTCTCCTTATCGACATCATATTCACGTTAGGCATCCTCAGGTCCATGGCTCATGAGATTTTTTATACATGTTGCTTTTATACATGAGGGCACGGGTTTTGATCATTGGGTATTTGGGCCTAGTTTCCCTTCATTTCTATCACCCTATCACCCTAGCCTTCGTTACGTCCTGAGTCTGAAGACCACCCTGAGGCCATGACATCACACATTGTGTTTGATAGCTCTTATGTGAGCGATACTTGGGATTGGTTCGAGAGCATTCTGATTGTGATGGACCCGGAGTTATGGTATGATCCCTACACTGGGGCATAGCCATCTTAGAGAGTTTTTTATCGGATGACCATTATGTCGAGACATACTCTTCTCAGTCGATGACGGATTTTTGAGCCATGTCCATTCCTCGGAGGGTATCAGATGTTCTTTTTCACATTGGAGCATGAGACATGATTGGTGCATTTCATCTGGTGTATTTTACACAGGGGCATACCCCTTTCGGTCGATGATGGTTTTTAGGCATAGCTGTTCCTTGGAGGCGATTAGATTCATTTCACATTAGAGTACGAGATATGACCGGATGTTTTCTTTGATGTGATCACACGAGCATAGCCTTCTCATCATTGTTGACGTATTTTTGAGATGATTGGATCAGGACAGACACTTATGAGAGCATATAGTGGAGTTTAGTCATCTCAGGGTTTGCCCTATACTAGGGCATAACCCTTTCATTGGCGGTTGATCTTAGAGATGCCAGTACACATTGGGACATGCTCTTTCTTTAGAGGAGGTCAGATACTCTCTTCACATTACCACGATGACTTTGAGGAGTGGAGATTCATTTTGATCAAATGATGCATGATTGGTTGTACTCTTCTCATGGACGGTTGATTTGGAGATGCTTACACTGGGGCATAGCCCACTCGTCTCGATGATGATTTTGTGAGATGACAGTTTTTGCCAGACACATACTTCCCAAAGATCATTCTGCACTGAGAGCTTACCCATTCTGAGATGATGCATTCATACTGGGGCATAGCCACCTTGTTGATTTTGACATTGAGACTCCACTTCCTGTTTATGATTGCTGCTCTCGATAGATCATGGAGTCATTGGCACCCTGGGCTCAGTCTTCTCAGCATACCTAGTTTGATTTGGACATTCACTTATCTTTGTTACACACCCATCCATCCTACATTGGACATCGTTATACTTGCACCCATCTTATCAGAGCCTTACATCTTTTGAGCCCACATATTTCATTGTCTTACATGACCTTATCTCTTTCTCTTATGATCAGAGGAGGATGCAGACTAGTCTTGAGCTTTCTAGTCGAGTTTTCACATGCCTTTGGACATTAGGTTCAACATCTTCCATGATGGTAGGGCTTGTTAGATTGTTGATGCATTTGTGATGATATACTCATATTGATAGTTGAGACGTCATGTCTTGATTTGCTTACATTTCAGACCTAGAGTCTTGGTCAACATTTGTTTGATCCATTATTTTGGTTTTGCTTTGTCAGCATAGTTTCCATGACATTTGGTTTTGTTTTATCATTTGTTCATTCAGGCTTTGTATTGTGTTTTTCATTGCATCATCATTGAGCATATCCCAGAGTATCTTGTTTGGTGACATTCTATGTCTTTTGTTGGTTACTATCTTACACTGGGGCATAACCCCATCCTCAGGTTCATCAGATGTTTTGCAGACTTTTCTCACTACTCGTTCTATTTCTTAATCTTTGTGGGTCTTCACACGGGGGCATACCCCTCATTCTTGAGTTTATCAGACCTTTTGAGGACTTTCTCACTACTCAGTTTATTTCTTGATCTTTATGGGTCGTCACACTGGGGCATACCCCCATCCTTGAGTTCATCAGACCTTTTGAGGACTTTTCTCACTGCTCAATCCATCTCTTGATCTTTGTGAGTCATCATACTAGGGCATACCTCTTTTAGCGCTTTTCTATTGGGGCATACCCCCTCTCTTTGGGTTTACCGTGTCTCGTTTTGATTTCATGGTTGTTAGACCCATTTGTCGATCTTTACGAGTTATCACTTAGGGCATCCCCTTATTTTTCAGTTTGTTTAGGGCATCCCCCTATTTTCAGTTTGTTTAGGGCATCCCCCTATTGTCATCTTATTTAGGGCATCCCCCTATTGTCATCTTGTTTAAGGCATCCCCCTACTGTCATTTAGTTTAGGGCATCCCCCTATTGTCATTTCGTTTGAGGCATCCCCCTATTGTCATTTTGTTTAGGGCATCCCCCTACTGTCATTTCGTATAGGGCATCCCCCTATTGTCATTTCGTTTAGGGCATCCCCCTACTGTCATTTCGTTTAGGGCATCCCCCTATTGTCATTTCGTTTAGGGCATCCCCCTATTGTCATATTGTTTAGGGCATCCCCCTATTGTCATCTTATTTAGGGCATCCCCCTATTGTCATCTTGTTTAGGGCATCCCCCTTCTGTCATCTTGTTTAGGGCATCCCCCTATTTTCAGTTTGTTTAGGGCATTCCCCTACTGTCATTGTTTAGGGCATCCCCCTTTGTTTCAGATTCACCATCATAGATTTTCATCTATGGGCTTTGATTAGTTATTCACCATCATAGATTTTCATCTATGAACATTTGTTTTAGATTCACCACCATAGATTTTCATCTATGGGCTTTGATCAGTTTTTCACCATCATAGATTTTCATCTATGAGCATTTATTTCAGATTCACCACCATAGATCAGACATCTATGGGCTTTGATAAGTTTTTCACCACCATGGATTTTCATCTATGGGTATTTCAGTTATTTCACCACCATGGATTTCATCCTTGGGCTTTCAGATTCACCACCAGGGATTTTCATCCTTGGGCTTTTATCAGTCATATCACCACCATAGATCGAACATCTATGGGCATTTCAATTATTTCACCACCATGGATTTTCATCTTTGGGCTTTCAGATTCACCACCAGGGATTTTCATCCTTGGGCTTTGATCAGTCATATCACCACCATAGATCGGACATCTATGGGCATTTCAGTTATTTCACCACCATGGATTTTCATCCTTAGGCTTTCAGGATTTTCACCACCATAGAACAGACATTTATGGGCATTTTTATTATATCACCACCGTAGGTTTTCACCTATGGGCCTTCTAATTTAGCATTTAGAGTTAGCTTTTTGGATTAGCTTCCAGAGCCATTATTCTTCTAGTTTAACATTTAGAGTTAGTTTTTTTGGTTTGGCTTCCAAAGCTATTATTTTCTAGTTTAGCTTTTAGAGTTAGCTTTTTGGTTTAGCTTCCAGAGCTATTATTTTCTAGTTTAGCGTTTAGAGTTAGCTTTTTGGATTGGCATCCAGAGCCATTATTCTTCTAGTTTAGCGTTTAGAGTTAGTTTTTTTTTGTTTGGCTTCCAGAGCTATTATTTTCTAGTTTAGCGTTTAGAGTTAACTTTTTGGTTTGGCTTCTAGAGCTATTATTTTCTAGTTTAGCGTTTAGAGTTAGCTTTTTGGTTTGGCTTCCAGAGCTATTATTTTCTAGTTTAGCGTTTAGAGTTAGTTTTTTGGTTTGGCTTCCAGAACCATTATTCTTCTAGTTTAGTGTTTAGGTTTAGTTTTTTTTGGTTTGGTTTCCAGAGCCATTATTTTTCTCAGTTTAGCGTTCAGAGTCAGTCTTGTCATTCAGAGTCACAGCTCCTGACGTTCATATTCACTGGAATTGCATATCTTACCTTCATGGTTTTGCATTCATCCTCGGTTTTCCTCACTTTGTTACCCTATGCTTATCGCATATTCATCTCATACTCTAGGGTGGTTCGACCATTACTCATCTTTGACATTGATTTTCGAGTCATTTTTGGAGACATCTTAGAGGGAGCCTAGGTCCTTAGTGTGGCTTCAGAGGCGCTTTGAGACATCATGTTTTTCTTTTAGGATTAGAGCATTTGTGTTCGTTTGCTAGCCTGAATGAGTTTGCGTTTCACTAGTGTCCCTATGGGGGTCTCCTTGGTTCTTTGGTAGAGTTCACTTCATTCCACTCACTATTCACACTTTCTTTTCACTTCAGTGTTCACATTCCTTACACTCGTGAACTCTACCGAAGAGGGGCATATTTGTAGACCCCCATTTGGGGCTTTTTTTCAGCAGCTCATTTTTAGCCAGGTGTCACTATCCCAGCGGGCCACGTGTCACATCCTTAGTGGCCATAATGAATCGACCTCGCTTTTTGAAGTTGCAGTAGGACTTTGACACGTGGAGGAACTCTCTAGAAAGGGGGTCCCGCAGGCCGTCAAGGGGCGCAGATGAGAGAGAAGGAAAGGTGGCTACAGAAGGAGTGTGGCAGGAAAGGTGGCTGTTGCAGAAATCATTTGAGGGAATAGCATTGTAGAGGAACAGAGGGAGAGTGGTTGAAAAATCCATGCTTGCTGACCGGTGAAGAGAGGTGCAGAAGAGTGGTTTAGAGAAAAAGAGAAAAGAAAGAGGGGAGGAGTAAGAAGGGAAGGAGTATTAGTGGGAACTTGAAGGAAGGGCTAAGAACGGAGGAGCGTGGAGTTGTTGGGGGGATCAAGACACCGAGCTGAGAAGGGAGATTTCCAGGTATGTCCATTTGTTTTTTTTTTTTTTTTGTATATTTTCCGTTTTTTTCAGACTGTCCAGGTTGGGTTCTCAATGATTTTTCATATCTACTTGTTGGGTTGTTCTGTTTTGGTGACTACTGATTAAGTATTGGAAGAGTCTGCTATGTTTTATACCCTATTCTGACGAGTATTTTTCCATCTTAACTCACTGGATGTTGGACCCATGGATGATACGATGAAATGGGTTCGATATGTGGGTCAAAGTCTTCATGTTCTTCTTTTTGTTGCTATCCTGTTATCCCCTTGTTTTCTTTTCCTCCTTGAGTGCATACTCAAGGCTCCAAAGTCTCAGCTGCTTTCCGTGAAGCTTCAAGGCTTTTAACCTTGTGGCTAGAATCTGGGTCTTCAGTGATGATGAGAATAGGCCTTTTCAGTTTTCTCCAAGCTTTCACAGTTAGCAAACACCCAAGGTTGCATGCTACCAGGCATATTCGTCGGCTAGACGTGGAGGCATGTCTGCTGGTGGCCTGCCCATTGTGCTCTGCATGACCCCTATCTCTATTCTCATGCAAGCGCATCCCACCTTCTCCGGATGTCTCACATCCGGAATTCTATCCGGCCAAAATCCCACCTTCTCCGGATGTCTCACATCCGGAATTCTATCCGACCAAAGTCCCATCTTCTCCGGATGTCTCACATCTTGAATTTTGTCCGCCGATGTTCCATCTTCCCCAGATGTCTCACATCTGAAATTCTGTCTGGCCAAAGTCCCACCTTCTCCGAATGTCTCACATCCGGAATTCTATCCGGCCAAAGTCCCATTTTCTCCGGATGTCTCACATCCGGAATTCTGTCCACCGACGTTCCATCTTCCCCGGATGTCTCACATCCGGAATTCTGTCCTGCCAAAGTCCCACCTTCTCAGGATGTCTCACATCCGGAATTCTTCTCCGCCGACATTCCATCCTGGTATATCACATTTGGAATTCTTCTCCGCCGACATTCCACCCGGATATCTCACATCTGGAATTCTGTCCGGTCGACGTTCCACCTTCTATGGATATCTCACATCCAACGCATGACGCCGGATGGGAGAGGGGGGCGATTCAACTTTCCCCGTCAAACATGTCCGGATCCTCGTTTTATAACTTCCTTTTTTAAACCATTTCAAAGCATCCTATCTTTCATCCTTAGAATTTTTAAGATCACCCAAGAGTCCCATTTCCAATGAAATTTTGCTGTCATCTTTCTTTCTGGCAAGCAATTTTCATAACTCTCCTGTTTTTTTTAAAATGTTTTAAAATAAGCATAGATTCAATCCCGTAATTCCGAATAATGGAGTTTATGGAATTAATTCATGCAAAAATAAACGGGCTTTGGTGGGGCCCCCACATAAGTGACTTTATAATTAATTGATTGATTAATTTAATTGTCATGCATGATTGATCTTATTCTGCTCTATGACATGCTCGAAATTATTTCTTAATTGTGCACTAACCCCCTCTCTTGATAGCGCATAACGGCCTGTTGCCCAGGTACGCATCTAATCCCATTCTGGTCTTTCTATATGTATGCTTTGATTCTCATATGTGCATGATAGTTCCGGGTACTCATTGATTTACTCGCCCATTGCCATGATTGCTTCATTTTATTAGTAGAGACCTGACTTTAGAGACTTAGAGGGGTGCTACGGTCTTTACCGTACCTTCCCGATAAGCAACCTGACCCCCGAACCCGATCCGGTTTTTCGTAGACCACCTTTTCCAAAATAAGGAGTCACACTTAGGGTTTTTCTTTCTTATTTTGTTTACCGTTTAAAAATAAAACAAAAATAAGTGGCGACTCCAAGTCATTTTTCTTAATCAATAAAAATTGTTTTTAAAAGAAAATCGAGCTCGCCATCGAGTAGGAAACGCATTGAGCCGAAATACGGGGTCCACAATATATTTTAGCTTAAACCTGTGAATAGACATGTATAATATATGAATTACGAGTTTAAGAACAAAAATGAAAAGAAAATTATGCTTAATATGTGAGTAATAATGATAATAGAAACTAAATATAATAGTTATGAGAAAGTGAAAGATATAAGTGGGGTTTGTTGTAAAAAAGGTTTAGATGAATAACAAATCTAAGAATTTTTTGAATATATGAATGAAGATTAATATTAAAATTAGTGCATAATATATAGTAAAAAAATAAAGTATCAAAGAGTTGAATTATTTTACTTTTCTTATTATGAGTATGAATTATTGTGATAGTAAGAATTGTTTGGGTATAATATTATAAGATGAAGATCAAGATTAAAATTATGCAAAATATGAGTAATGAAAATTGAAACCATATGCACTAGTAATATAAAAATAAAGGCAAAATGGGATTTTTTTGCTGAAGGGGGTTTAAATGAATGCATAGAGTAGACAACTAAAAGGAAACATTTGCCTTACCTACATTTTTGTTTTTGTTAGTTTTTTTTTATGAGGTTTCTTTTCAATTGCTATTAATCATGATAAACAATTATTTTAAAGTGAACATTATGAGTCTATTCTTGGAAGGAGATTTGAAACAAGTTTGGAAAAGTTTTTGAGAAAATAAAGGTTAATCTTAATAGAGAAAAACACCTAAAGAGGGAGGGGTGAATTGGGGTTTAAAAAATTATTTTTCAAACACAATAAATTTAAGTAGAAGAATTACAAATATAAAGAAATAAGGTTAGAGAAGGCAAACTCAAGTTTTATAGTGGTTCGACATTTTCTTGCCTACGTCCACTCTCCTCAAACTCCTAACAGAGTGAGGATTCCACTATACTTGAAATTGCAACCAAGCTTCTAATCACCTTTACACTTGAATTCCGGCTCCAATGGGCTCTTTTACAATTCTCTTCAAGTTTCTACTAACTTGAAGGTTCTAACACTCAAATAACAAGTTTGAAACTCTCAACCTAGATCAACAAGGGCTTAAATACAATTTAAATGTTAGGAAGAATCACAAGGATGCACTAAAGAATATGTAAATGAAGATTTAATGCACCAAGAAAACAATGAGAGCTTTTAAGGCAAGAACAAGTAGGTAAACAAATAAATGTAAGTGTTCTCTTCCTCATAAATGAAGTGGAGCTCTCAATTTATAGATTTCTAGCCTCAGGAGCCAAAATGCCGAAAAGACAGCCTCGACAGGTCGAACTTAAGGTCGACTAGTTCACTAGTCGTTAGTCATTAAATGCATGGTAGGTGACCGTTAGACCTCGATTGGTCCTCGACCAAGAAAGAAAGGATATTAGAAGAGAAAGAAGATTTTTGCATATCTTGACTAGACAATGATTGGGAAGGGTCAAGTATTTCCTAGGAATTAAAGAAGCTCGATCAAAAGAAGGAATATTTGTGTGATAATAAAAATGCATACTTGATCTCCTTAAGGAATTCAGAATGTTAAGATGCAGGCCTATTGACATATTGATTGAACCAAATCATAAGCTAAGTGAGGCTAGTGATGATACACCAATAGATCAAACAAGATATCAGAGGTTGGTTGGCAAGTTAATTTACTTTTCACACACACAACTAGATATAGCATTTGTTGTGGGTGTAGTAAGCCAATTCATGCATAACCTAAAGGATGTTCATTTTCAAGTTGCCTACAGAGTTCTTCGATATCTCAAGAGCACCCAAGGGAAATGAATTTTGTTTAGGAAAGATGCAAAGCTAAGACTTGAAGTATACATAAATGTTGACTAGGCTAGATCGATTGTGGATAGAAGGTCAACTTCAAGGTATTGCACGCTAATTGGAGGAAATTTAGTAACTTGGAGAAGTAAGAAGCAGATCATGGTGGTAAGGTCAAGTGTTGAGGCAGAGTTTAGAGTTTCAACTCATGGTATTTGTGAACCGTGGTTGAAAATCGTTCTTGACAATCTTAAAATTAAGTGGCAAGGACCAATGAAGTTGTATTATGACAATAAGTCAACCATCGAAGCTTGAGAGCAAGTTGATATGTACACCATATGTCCTAACACATGGACAATTGGTAGATATTTTAACTATGGGATTGACTAGCTCTTCATTTCGAAAGGTTACCAGCAAGTTAGGAATGTATAATATATATTCACCAACTTGAGGAGGAGTGTTGGAAAATTTATGTGATTCTCTAACTTGTAGAAATCAATGTACAGTTGCAGGGATTTTGGTAAAATAGAGTGGTTTCCTAATTGTAACAATTTTCTAATTTTTATGTAATTAGCAAGGATGTCCCTTGATATTTTCTATTTTTTTTTAACACTAGAAGTGATTTTTCATATTTTAAAAAAAAATTCCCAAATTTTATCAAACATTTAATTGTTTTTCAAAAATACTTTTTAAGTTAAAATCACTTCTTAAAATTATTGTGGAATGAAGAACCTATTTGGTAGTGATTTTTAGAAAACCCTTATAACATTTTTAATACTTAAAATTTTTTATCATTCAAGTATTAGAAAGATTATAAACGTTTTTTAAAATCACTATCAAATGCACTCAAACTCTTAAAGCCCGTTTGATAATGATTCCAAGAAGTATTTTTAGTGTAAAAAGTGTTTTTGAAAAAATATTAGGTGTTTGGAAAAATTTAGAAAACACTTTTAAAATTCTGAAAAATTATTTAAAATGCATTTGGTAGTAACTTTGTAATAATTTTAATATTTTAAAATTTTTATCTTTTTAGTATTAGAAATGATAAAAACACTTCCAAAAATCGTTGTTAAACACACTCTTATATTATTAAAAAATCACTTATAGTATTTTCTAAAGTGTTAAAACACTTCGAAGGTAATTCTTCTAAAAACACTTCCTAAAAAAACACTTTCAATAAAAACAATTTCAAACAAAGGCTAATGTTAATACATAATAAAAATGATACTATACATAACAACATAATATTTAGATAACACCAAAAAATTACTTTCAAAAGTGGTGTTAGAATATAATCACTCTTAAATGGAGGGCTTTAGGCATTATTTAGATTTTTTTAAGTTTTAAAAAAAATATTTATTTTTTAAATCATATTTTGTTAATAAAGTAGAAATACAACTAAAATTCATGATTTTACAAATAATGGTCCGTAGGACATGAATTACATGTCAGGCTTTCAACAAGAAAAAGAACCGCAAGGTAACTGTACAAGTTACAACTTGAGGGAAATTAAAAGGAGGAGCAGCCACAAGTGGGTAAATAATAATTTACACAGAAATTCACTTTCTCAGGATGACATGGCGTCACATGATTGGATAATGAAGGCACGTGGGGAGAAAAATTACTGGAGCGGATCCTCAAAACTCCTCAAACTCAAACTGACTTCTACGGTTCTACCTATTCAAATTTCTTTTCTCTTTGCTTTGTTCGGTTCCTCTCAGTCCTTAAACGACGTCGTTTGTACGGGAATACCCACTTCTCCCCGACAGCACCCTGAAATGCTCACTGCTTCCCAACTGTCATCTCTCTGTTTCTCAATCTAGGGTTTCAGAATTCTTCAGTGGGCCGATTTCATCCTGCGCCGGACGATCAAGGCTTCTGATTCAGTTTGCGATCAAAACCCTAGGTTTCTCGTTGGAGGTAATTTTGTATATTTTTTTTTTCTGTTTGGTTTATGAGAAAATGGTGGAAAAGGAAAATTGGAGGTTTTAATTGAGGGGAAAAAAAGACAATCAACTCTGCCAAGCAGTTTTTTTTCCTAGAAAACGAGATACGAAGATTTGTAAAATAAAGGAAAGTAGAACTTTGAGTTTTAGGCGATTTTGTTATTTTTGTTAATGAGAATTGAGAACAACTCAACAAAGCATAATAGTCGTATTGGGTCCAATTGAGTCAGTTTCTCTACCATTTTTTGGTTAAAGATTCTGATTTTTCTTTTTTAATTTCATGTTCCTACATTTCCTTGGGTACCAAACGGAATCTAAATAAATGCAGAATTTCCTGAATAGTTGTGATATAAGGATTATTGTGTTATTAACTGAGCAAAGGTCTCCAAACCCTCTATCTTTTCACCATATTTGTTGAATTGGAATGATCATTGAGATTTGCACTTTGAGGGCAATGCCAGATGAAAATCTTGAGGAACATCCTTAGTAAATAATTTTGTGCATTCTTAATAGAGGACCATAGATTTTCTTTTCACTTTCTTGTTTCCATCTTGATCTCATTTCTCTCTTGATTACCCTTTTTTTCTAAGTTTAATTTTTCTAAGAAAACATGAAATAGTCAAATCCCTAACTAGAAATTACCATTTCAGTTGGCTGGTGGAATGTCATTGCATGTTTAAAACCCACACACAACAAGATGGGTTGGTGATACAGGCAAGTTAGATTTATTTTTATTTTTTTTCTCTCTTAATAATAGTTTTGTTTTGCCTTTGTGACTTTGTATGCAAAATTTCCAGCCATCTTCTAAGCATAATTCTTTTTCTTCATAAGTAGGATGTACTGTTTCTTTTTGTATCTATCTTATTTTGTCTTCTTCTTTTTCTTCTTCAATATATATATTATTTTTATTATTATTTTGGTTTTTGTTGTATGTTTTTGTGCTGTTAGCATTGGGTTTAGTTGAAATCACTTTTAATGTCGGAATCTCATATAAAAAGAGAGCTTGTTTTTAAGCACCCTATGCCGGGATGATGATTTTAAGATTCCATATATGATGATTTTTTCTTTTTGTAAATTAGGTATTTTGTTCATTTCACATATAAAATTTGTTTTTTTTTTCAAAAAAGAAAAAAAAGAAAAAAAAAGTGGATATATAGAGAGAGAAAAAAGCAAAGGGCAATGAAGAACATTTTCTATAAACCCAGGAGAGATATAAGCTAAACAAAAAATCTGCCAAACTTTTGACCTCTTATTTAAACTCAAGGTGGTATTGTCTATTGAGTCATTGAAACGCCACTGTTTTGAACTAAAAGAACCCTATGTTTCATAGTGACAGTTGAAAAACCTAGGCAAAATCGAGGAGGAGAAATCTGGAAATGTCGAAGTCTTGCAAGGGCTTGGCAATGGAGCTCGTAAAATGCCTCAGCGAAACTGATTGTGTTAAGGTAATACCTTGTATGATTCTTTTTCAAACTGTTCTAGGGCTTTGGGGGGTGGTGATTTAGTGGCAGTGCGTGGCAAAGTAGCTTTGTTGCCTATTCCGTTAGGAACTATAAATATTTTGTACATCACATTCATGCATTAATGATTCTGTTTTTAGGGTTAGGGATTTTAGAACAAAATAATTTGATCTGATCTCCAATTTTAGTGTAAAATTGCTAAGGTATTGTTGTAGGGTTTAGGCTTTTTTCAAAGAGAAGCATTTGAATTTCTATTTAAGCGTAAAAGTGCTAGGATATTGCTTTAAGGTTTAGGGTTTAGAAAAGAAAATCGTATTTAGATCCCTGTTCAAGTGTATAAAGAAAACGCTAGGGAATTGCTTTAAAAGAAAAATGGTTTGCATTCCAATTTGAGTGCAAGAATGTCGAGAAACAGATTCAGGGTTTAGGGTTTATTAAATAGAATCATTTAAAACTTCAATTTGAATGAGAAAATGCTAAGTTAGGGTTTAAGGCTTTTAGGAGAAAATCATTTGAAATCTTATTTGTATGAATATGCTAACATACCATTTTACTCTTTAGTTTTCTTATGAAAAAAAAAAGGAAAAAATTGAACTCCAATTTGGTTGTATATTTGCTAAAAAAAAACATTTTAGACCCTTTTTGGAAGAAAAATATTTATATTCCAATTTGATTGTAAAAATGTTGAGACTGTTTTAGGGTTTGTGAAAGAAAATCCATTTGAACTTCAATTTGAATAAATGTTAAGAAATAATTAATAGTTTAGGGTTGTTCAGAGGTTAAGCTCCAGTTTGGGTGTGGAAATGCTAAGAAAATGGATGCTTCTTGTGTAGGATTGCTAATTATCATACTTAAAACCAAATATTTCAATGTTATTGTACATAAAATGCATTTATTTCTTTATCCTTATGATAGGATTTAGTTAATTGTGTGTTCCCTTGGTTTGGGTCTGGTTTTTTAATAATGCATTTTGGAGTTTTAAGGGTCATAATGACATATTGAGGTGAAGTAGCTTGTACAATTTGTCTAGTCGCCATAATTGAGGTACCTAGTCTGAATGTTTAATATATTTGATAACTAAGGAACCTTCCATGGCAAGCCTTTTTGGACCCTCCATGTGGACCCAAAACCTTGGGGTACTAACCGCACTTTCACAACCAAGACTAGGTAATCCAAGGCATTCAATCGGCAGCAAGAATTGAATCCGAGACTGTGCACCTTTATCACATTCCAAAATTTGCCTTGACCAACTGAGCACCTTGAGGCCCTTGAAAGTTCTTGTCTTGATTAACAAAACTACCTAAAGGGGAGGTCAATGAGTAGTCCAAGTGAGATATACTTGAATTAAAATTTTTTATTTGGATTTTGTTTTGATTTATAGAACTACCTAAAGGGGAGGTCGATGAGTAGTCCAAGTGAAATATACTTGAATTAAAAAAATTTATTTGGATTTTGTAATGTTAATGATTTCAATTATGTTCACATTGAAAGATAAAATCAAACAAACATAGGAAACATGAGATTTAACATGGAAAAACCATTTATTTAGTTTCTCATAAACTCTATAGATGTAAAAAATCATGGATGGTTGATCGACCACAAATAATCCATTAAATGTAAAAGACATGTACACAGTTTTACCTTATCTGAGGCAGTCTACTCCTTGGGTCTTATACCAACCAACATTTACACTCCTTCACATCCTCAATACAACATCTCATGTTCCTTAGAGGAAACCTTAACCTTTTGCTAAAGCTAGCGGATTGAATACCTGTTCAAATGATCTTTTAAGATTGCTTTCAAAAAGTTGTGAGTTCAAGTACCAAGGTTATAGCGATGGCTAATCTCTTGTACATCATATTCAACTTAATAAAACTAAGTATTTATACCAAAAAAAAAAAAAAAAAGAAACTTAGGGTATGGACTTGGAAAACAAATTTTAAGTACAATTTTACCAAAATGCCCCCAAAAATATGAAAGATGCATAGTTGTGAAAGGCGCGCCTAGGCTTGGGGTGGCGCGACACCACCCTCCGACGCCTTGCCACCCTCTGGCGCGCAAGGCGCGACGCGGTTGCCTGACTCGCCTCCGGCCAGGTACGCCCTCATTTTTCTTCTCCTTCTCCTTCTCTTCTTCTGTCGCTGTCGGGTTGTAGAGGGTTGGGGCTAGGGCTGAGCTTGAGAAGCCCTAATTTTTTATTTTATTTTTTGGGTCCAAAATGACATCTTTTTGCCCTTTTTTATTTTAAAAGGAATAGGCCAAAACGACGTCGTTTTGAAGCCTATTCCTTTTTTTTTTTTTTTATTTTTAAAAAGGGCCAAAACGGCGTCATTTTGGAGCTTGTTCCTTTAAAAAAAAAAAACAGGCCAAAACGACGTTGTTTTGGCCCTGTTTCCCTTTCAGCTCTCTTTTTCTGGTATGTTTGAACTCGACACAACTCCCAATCATGCCTTAGCCTCAGTCGTGCAGTGGAGAAGTGAAGAAGAAGAAGAAAATGAGGAAAAATAGAGGAAAATGAGTCACGTACCATCCGGGACCTCATCATGTTGATTAAATTGAAGTTTTGGATGATATTTGATGATTTATGTGTTTAGAACAAATAAATGATTGTTAAATTTGATTATATTATATAAAATTATATATGTAAATTAGGGTGCGCCTCACTTCACTAAAGCCCGTGCCTTAGGTGCGCCTTGCGCCTTGCGCCTCAAGCTCCAGGACTACTTTGCGCCTTGGTGCGCCTTGAACCTTTTAAAACTATGGAAAAATGGAATAAAAATAACGAAAAAATTAGTCCAGCAGTTGAACGTCCAAAGGGGATGTTCGAATGTTGTATGGAATGTTTCCCAACTTAACGTTTGAATGCTCTATAGGACGTTTGAAGTCTCCTTCAGGAGGTTCACATGTCCTACCCTATTTTCCTCTTTTGAACTTAGTTTTTCGTCTTTTTCTCCAAAATGAACACCTTGCAATCTTTCATAGCCATTTCTTAAACCTTAATAACACCAAATACATACAAACCTCAAGAATTATCAACTCTAAAGTTGCTCGAAATTGATTGGGAATTGATTAGACACTTGTAAATATGATGCATTAGACTCGTAAGAAATGGAACAAAGCTGTGAACCTATACGAATACTCAAACAATCTCCCCTTTTGGCAATTTTGTGTCAAAACAAAATGTTACAATGAGACTCTCCAACTCTTATAATGACCTCACCGAACCTTTGGTGCAGGACAATGGTAGAAATATCTTGGCATTTGAGTCATTCTGTAAATTTTGGGTGATTGGCATTATAACTGAGCATCTTTTTATTTAGTAATAAGGAAAAGTTAGTAGTTGTTCGACTATGGGTGTTGTAATTTCTTATTCATGCGCTATATATTTTAGTCCTATTTACTTATTATAAAGTCTTTTTTCCTTGTAGTAGAGGTTTTGAAAGAAATTTTAGTAGTATTTAGCAATAAAGACTTAAATGAAAGTTTTTGTTTTCATTTCAAATTAATGAGGTTTTTTTCTAGTTGTTCTTTCTAAACAAGTTCTGTTAAGATTTTTCAATGTTTTTCTTTTGTGGATTTTGAAAGTTGCTTTGTTTGTTTTTTTTTTTTTTTTTTTTTTAAGTTAGTGGGTTTGTTAAGCATACCTTCATATAAAAAAGAATATAGGGACAATTTAATCATTCTATGAGCATTCTAGGTATCTTTTGCACTAAGTAGTTTAAAGTGATGCTTCATTAATTTTTTTAAGTGAGACTCCATTAATTTTCCTTCAAGTTGAGCCTTTAAATTTCTTCTATTATACCCAAAAATTTGTAAAAATCCCTTGTTGGTTTGCTAGATGGTTTTTTGCCTGTGTATGTGGTTTTCTACTTGAATGTTAAGGTATTGATTGCTTTGTTTAGGTTGAGAAGCGATCATTTAAGGAATGTTGTGGAGAGAAAAGCCCATTGATATCAAGTGAATGTGTGGGACTAAGGGAAACATATTTCAATTGCAAGAGAGGCCAGGCATGCTTTTCCATTCCTCTCTTTTTATGAAAATGATGACTGCTTTATGTCATTGTTATAAGTTTTTTCTTGTATTTGTGGGCTCTTAAATTTTCCTTAATTGAAATCAGTTTTGATTATGGGTGAACTTTCTAGCTTCTACATGTTCTTGCTCTTCAAAATGTTATTGCATGCAAGTGACAGTACTTTGCACATCTAGGCAGAACTTGCATTTGTTTGTGCTTGATGTCAAGCTCGATCTTTTTATTTACACTTGGGTGCCACTATGTGAGGATGATGTTCACTACTATTTGAAGAATGGCTTGACAAGCATGCATGAGTGCTTATCATCATACCCCATCTACTATAAACACCATTGTACTAGTTAAAAAGTAGTTTTTCCTTTTTACTTTTCCCCTCTTTTGCATTACATCACCTTAACCTAGACTGCACCAAGTGGTTTTTACTGCTTAAATGTTTATTATTTCTTTTGTTTGGATATGATTAGAATTTTTTTTAAATACACAGACCGGATATCAAACAACATACATGTGATTTGGAAAAAATCATGGCCAGAGCATGGATTTGGTTTTCTTAGCAATTTACTTGGTTGATGTTTTTGTTTTATGTGTATCTAGTGACAATGTGGAGTGGGCAAACCATAGTGTTTAGGATGGTTTGGAAATGGTTTAGGTGGCATTTAAGAACTTGCAGGATGTTTGCATAGTTCAATTTCTGAGCCAAAATTTTTTGGAGATTAGCTCCAGTAATTGGATAACCTTACTTTACCTCAAATTCAAATTCTATAAACTTAGTAATAGAACCAATAAAATGACACTAATGAAATGATCTCAATCCAATAAATGAACTAACACTTCACAATAATCTTTACTGTCATTCACCTCTTTTAATGAAATCATGGTTTTCTATTTCATTTAGAAAATTCATTTCTCTTTTGTTCTCTCCTTCACTTATATTTTCACAAGCATTAGGTAGAATCAAGGGAGAAATATGAAGGTGAATTTTGATGTTAATGATAATGGCAACATTCGAATAAATTGTTAATATCAATAGAGAAATGCTTATTGATGTTGATGTCAAAAACCAATTTTTTGAAGGTCAAGAATTGGTTGTGAAAATCAGGAGTTGCAATAAAGTTATAGTAAAGGCAAAAATTGGTCTTAAATAGAGCTAAAGGCAGTCTTTAGGATTCTTATACGACAATAGAGTGGTGCTACCTATGTATAATAATATAGTCATCTGTACTCTACTTTCCTTGCTCTTACCAGGTTTTGCAATTGTTACTATAGAATCTATATCTTTACTTATTACCATGGGTTGGATCCTACGTTTTTCAAGATTTTCCGTGTCTGGTTATATTCTTGCTACTCAGGAATCCATCTCCATCATGGTTGTTCTATTGCCATTTACCACAATTGTATTCTGGATGAAAGAGATTGTGGATTTTTTTATTGTCTTGAATTTGCCTATTTTCCATTTTTTTTAAACCACTCAAAGTGCAACATTGGTTAAACTTAGAGGTCATTTGGAAGTGACTTTGAGAGGGTTAGAAGTGTTTTCTAATGCTTAAAAACCCATTTCTTAAAAAAAATAAAAATAAAAAGAAGCTTGGCAAAGTGCTAAAATACCCTCTCAAAAAATGCAAAGAATTAGTTGAAAGGATTCTTGCACTAGCTCTTTTAGGTGTTTTTTCAAAAAATCATTAGGCATCAAAAAGAAAAGAAAAGAAAAGAAAAGAAAAATATAGTCACACTTGGATTTCAATTGAGAAGTGCATAATACCAAATGGTACATTTTTTTCATCAAAATTTTCTTTTATTTCTACCTAAATACTCTCAGCCCTTCTAAATTTTCTCTTTCACCATCTTTGATTCACTTAATTTGTTTACATTTATCTCTATCACCACTAGTAATGGTGGTGCAAACTCTCCCGACACACATTTTGTGGAATATGATGGAATTGTAAATCTTCTTATGTAGAATTCATGTATAGATTGTGTTTTTTCTTGGTGTTGTATGATAGATGATCTATCAGAAGCACATTTTTAATTTATATTGGATGGCTAACCGTTTGTCCATAAAGTATATAGTGGTTTTGGCAAGGGTGTTATTGAGAAAGTGAAAGAGCTTTTATTTATCAGAAACAACTCGGTTTGAATAAAGAAAGTGAATTTGTGTTTGCAGGTTGACATGAGAGCTAGGATTCGGGGCAACAAAGGCTACTAAAGTGAGGGGAGATGATGATATTGGGTAATTTTTTGGCTTTTGGATAAGAGATGATATTGCATGTATGGTTAATTGACTTTGATGCTATGTTGCAATCAAATTGGTTGCCAGCCAGTGCCTCTTTGAGGGGTGATAATACTCAAATCGGAATCTTTTTATCATTTGGTTTAAGTAACTACTTGGCCTTGTGGTAGTCTCTTGAATAAATTAAAGAAAGTGCCTATAGTAATTGCTTATTAGTTGGAAGCATGTGGGTGAGCTTGGTATTTGCTTGTTGGTTGTTGCATTGTTGCTTTATTGCTATTAGTTATCAATTATCGAATAAATAAGCAATACTAGGGTTTTGAAGTCAACACATGATGGCCATTGGTATTTATTGAATATAAATTTGGATAAGTTTTTTATAACAAAGTAATTAACATGAGAAAAAAAAAGGAAGGTGGAGGATAAGGGATTTCTAGCAACAAAATTATTTAGTCACATGTAGAGATTATACAAGGAAACATATTAAGACGTCCTTCGTGATATCCATATTTCTATTTTTGGATTTTAGTAGTTGTCAAATCAAATTCAATTTCAAAACGCAATTTCATCAACCCCTAAACGTATAAACCGAAGTAATCTAACTTTTTTTTTTTTTTTAACATGATTATCACAAAAGTTTTTGTTAAAATTCTTAGTGAGCTTAATAAAAGAACATATAATTTCTTGTGTGTAGAGAAAATATCTTCTTTATATTTGTCATGCATGATAATTTTGGAGTTCACAATTCTATTTATTTACAACACTTATATACACAAAGAATTTAGGTTAAGGATTAGCCCTATTATAAGAATTGCTATATTTAAAAACGAACATTAGATTTATACGAGATAATTTCAAAAATCTCTCTTAATTTGAGGCACCAATCTTGCCTAATTTACTATACCAAATCTATCAACACTTCCCTATAAGTTGGCTTGAAAAATATCATGTATAAGTTGGCTTGAAAATATCTTGTATTCTCAACTTGCATATAAGATTATCAAATTGCCTTTTTAGCAATCCCTTGGTAAGAACATCGGTCAGATGCTCCTTGATTGGAATGTGAGACATTGCAAATAAAATCCTTTTTCCAATTTTTCTTAAATAAAATGTTAATCAACCTCTATATGTTTGGTTTTATCATATTGGATTATATTATGAGCTTTGTTGTTACAGTAAAGTTTCACAACCAATGAATTGGGAATTTTCAAGTCTTTAAGTAGTTTTTTTTAACTAAAGTAACTCATAAATTTCATAAGCAATAACTTGAAACAACAAGCTTCAACAATACTTCTTGCTACCATTGTTTGTTTTTTACTTTTTCAAGTAACTAAGTTACCTCCAATAAAAGTGCAATATTGTGTAGTGGATCTTTTATTTGTTATACTACCTACTCAGTTAGCATTTGTGTAGGCTTCAATCTACATATAATCATAGCTCTCAAATTATAATCCTCTTTTTTGTGCCCCTTTTAGATATTTGAGAATTAGTTGGATTGCTTTAAGTTGTTATTGTCCTAGTGAATGCATGAATTGACTCACAACACTAATTGGATAAGTTATGTTTCGACGAGTATGTGAAAGATAAATTAGCTTTCCAATTAGACTTTGGTACTATTCTCGATTTCTCATTCTTTCTATTCTTACTACTTCTAGTTTCACGTTTGGTTTCATTAGAGTCTCCATTGATTGGTAGCCAAGTAAAATAGTTTATGAGATTATGTCTACCATATATTTCCTTTGTGAGACAAATATTCATTTTTTAGATTTTGCAAATTCCATTCCTAAGAAGTACTTTTAAGGCCCTAAGATCCTTGATTTCAATTTTTCCTACAAGAAATAAATTTAATTTGTTAAACTTATTCACATCATCTCCAATGAAGATAGTGTCAACTACTTTATTCCCTTCTCTTCCACTAAAAAATGTGTTGCATGTTCTTAAATCGTCTATCAATCTTTTGTCTATTTATCAAGTCACTAAAGATTTAGATTATAGAGTGATTTTCTATCCAACCCACTACGTTTTTCAATATTGGGTTATGGGGAGGATGATTGGACATGTTAAGGAAAACTATGGACTCTATTTCCTTGAGACAACGGGTGGAAGTGGCAACCAACCTTCACATTCTTATTTATCCAATAATTTGTACTTCAATAAAGATAGCATTTAGCTTTAACACTTCCATCTTGGGTATCCACCTTTTAGTTTACTAAAAAAATATGTTTCCTTTACTCTTAAAAAATGTTGATGTTAACAATTTACATTGTGATATTTGTGAGTTTGTTAAACATCATTGTGTTTCCTTTCCTTCAAGTAATACAAGATCATATTCTCCATTTTCTGTGATTCATTCTGATATTTGCGGACGGTAAAAAATTCCTAATATTTCAAGTACAAAGTGGTTTGTCTCATTTATTGATGATTGCATAAGGATAATTCTTTTGAAACAAAAATCCAAAATGACTGAAGTTTTTCCCATTTTTTTTTTCAAAATGATCAAAAACCAATTTAGGGTATGCATAAGAGTTTAAAGAGTGATAACGTAAAGGACTATTTTAATCAAACCTATTAACTTTTCTTTGAAAAGAAGGGATTGTTCATTATTCATCCTATGTAGATACTCTGCAACAAAATGGGTTCTCTAAACGGAAAAAAAAACACTTACTTGAGGTTACACGAGCACTTTGTTTCAAACATATGTTCCTAAATCTTATTGGGAAGAAGCTATGTTGACGACAACATCCCTCAAGGATTCTAGGGTTCAAGAGTCTTATGAGTGTTTTTTCCACCATTTTCCAAATTCTCACATCACTTACAAGCTTACTTCTAAATTTTTTAGGTGTGTTAGGTTTGTGCATATTCATGCTTGAGAAAATAAAGACTAATCTTAATAGAGAAAAACACCCAAGATGGGGGGTGAATTGGGGTTTAAAAAATTATTTTTCAAACACAATAAATTTAAGCACAAGAATCACAAATATAAAGAGATAAGGTTAGAGAAAGCAAACTCAAGTTTTATAGTGGTTCGACACTTTCTTGCCTACATCCACTCTTCTCAAGCTCCTTATTGAGTGGGGGTTCCACTATATTTGAAGCTTTAACCAAACTTTTAATCACCTTTACACTTGAATTCTGGCTCAATTCTTTTCAAGTCTCTACTCACTTGAAGGTTCTAACACTCAAATAACAAGTTTGAAACTCTCAACCTAGCTCAACAAGGGGCTCAAATACAATTTAAATCATAGGAAGAATCACAAGGGTGCACTAAAGATGTAAATAGAGATTTAATGCATCAAGAAAAAAAATGAGAGATTTTAAGGCAAGAACAAGTAGGTAAACAAATAAATGCAGTTGTTCTCTTCCTCATAAATGAAGTGGAGCTCTCAATTTATAGGTTTATATCATTGGGAGTCAAAATGCCAAAAAGACAATCTCGATTGATTGAGATTGGGGTTGACCGGTTCACTAGCCGTTGGACATCAAATGCATGGTAGGTGATTGTTAGGCCTCGACTAGACCTCGATCGGTCCTTAACTGGGAAAGAAAGACTACAGGAAGAGATAGAAGATTTTTGCATCTTTCGACTGGACATCGACCGGGAAAGGTCAACAAGTCGACCGGTGTCTTAACCGATTGAGCTGGTTCACCATTTTTGGCCCAAAAACCTCTTTTTTTCTAGTCTCTTTGCTTCTAACACTTAGACGAGATCTTTATGTAATATATCAATTTTGAAACGATTACCTAAGGTTCATTTGATAAAACTTGGGTTTAGATGGAAATGTTACTTTAATGCATAAACCGAGTTTTTAAAGATGCATGAAAAGATATGAAAATCCAAAGTGCACCCATTTATTCATTTTACATATGTTTCCTATGATTAAAGGTCTTCCAATAGTCTTGATCGTGCATCCATTGGGTCCTTTGATGAATTTCCAAATTAACATTTGAAATTCTTTATAATTCAAACCAATTAACAACTTAACCATAATTTGTTATCATTAAAACACGATTAGGAGAACCCTTGGACTAGCAGTTTTCAAGCAACAAACTATCAAAGAGTTTAATTTATTTCACTTTCTTAATATGAGAATATAAATGAAGATTAATATTAAGTATAACACGACTTAAAAGTGAATGAATCATTGGTGAGTATATGAATGAAAATTAAGATTTAAGATTAATGCATGATATTGTAAGATTTTATTTAAAATTATAAAGTTTAAAACTTCCTTTTACAAATAAGGAGGAGATAAAAATCTTGGTTGTATATCTTCATTGTGAAAGTAAAAGACAATAAATGACTTTTACTTTTCATTCATATTTACAAGATTTTATGGAGTTGACCATTTTGAAATAAATAAGATTCGGTCATCTTAAAAAGGGCCTTTTATTTTATGGAAATATTACAGAGAAATTGTTTTCTTCTTTTCTTCTTCCTTGAGTTTTCTTTTCTGGGCAATAAGATTGTGGATAGGTTCTTTATAGTCTTCCTGTGGATGTGCTCATAGAGGAGACATTGTTGCGAGCCAACGGTTGAGATTGTATCTTGGAGTAGCTATAGTTCGTTAACACTGCACGTGGGGAGGTTATAGCAGCTTTAGGACAACGTGCTGCCACATGCCTTATCAAATCAAGCCAACTCTTCTTTAACTTTTAATTTTGTTTAAATTTTTAGTTCTCTATTTTTTTCATGTTTCATTGAAAAAGTAGATTTTAAGAAAAGGAATAATGAAATTAAAAAAAGGAAAGATTTTTTATTTTTTCATTACAATCTAAAGCTACTATATATTTTTAAAGGAAAAAAGAAATATTCTTCTTATAATAAATTTGACTTGTGAAAGATTTTAACACCTTATTTGTAAAGAGAAGTAGCTTTGAAAATTCTCAAACCTTTTTTTATTGTGAGCATTTAGAAAACTGATTTAATGTAGTAGTATTCTTTTCAAAAAAAAAAAAAAAAAAAAAAAAAAACTTTGTAAGAGGATACAAGTTTTGATACAGAAAAAAAATTATTAACTTGTTTAATCTATATGTCATTTGTTGAAAATTTCATTTGTTGGTTTTCTTTTATATTTAATATTCATTATATTTGCTAAGATTTGCTTTGTTGATATTTATTGATTTATTTAGATTATTCACTACGTATATTTGTTGTTGTATTTTGATCATTATAGTTGTTAATTTAGTATTAGTAGAAAATATTTTGTTGGAAAATATTATTTAAAAATTTTTAAGTTGCTAGAGTTACCTTGTTCAAATATTAATTGTTATATTAATTTCCTTTAAAAAAAGGAAAAACTTTGAATTAGTTGATTTAGATTGACATAGATTTCTATATACTTGTAGAATGATTTTGCCCTTATTAAAAAGAAAAAAAAACCTTTTGTTATAATGACTACTTTTGAAGAAGCCAATAGTGTTAAACCAGCAAAATTTAGTGGGTCCCACTTTCAAAGATGGTAAAAACAAATGAAGTATTGGTTAATTGTCTTAGGATTTATTTCTGTTGTAGAAGAAAGGAATGAAAAACCCTCATCCTCCTTGGCACTAGGACAAATAGATTATCATTGTTATAATAGGATTCTTAGTGCACTCTCTTATCATCTTTGTGATGTATACCACAATACCAATAGTGCTAAAGATCTTTGGAATGCCTTAAAAGCCCAATATGGCATAGTTGATGCAGGTATAAAATAAGTTCATTATGGTAGATGAGAAACCAATAAGTAATCAAATTCATGAATTTTAAGAGCTTCTAAGAGGCGCAAAGAAAAAAGGCACAACTTTTAGTGAAGATTTTAATGTATCTTGCCTTATAGATAAACTTTCCCCTTTCATGGTCCAACTTTGCTCAATCTCTTAGACATAAGCAAGGAGAATTAACATTGACTCAAGTAATTAATTCATTGAAGATTGAAGAAAATTATAGGTCAAATGTTAAGCAAGAAAATGAAATGAAGTCAAAGCTAAATCTAGTGGAAACCTCAAATAAATCAAACTTTAAAAGTCAATTTTGTTCTAGGGGAAAGAATTTTAAGAGAAGTAGTAGGAAAAGTAATAATCATCAAAACTATCACCAAAATGATCAACCCAATCATCACCAACCAAACCACAAAACCAATGTTGTAAAGGGCAAAAGTAATGGAAAGAGGGCTTACTTTGTGTGCTGAAGGACTAATCATATAGCTAGTGATTGCTATTACAAAAAGATTGAGGAATACAAGCCCAATGACAACAACAAACGGGGTACAAGGGCCCAAGTTAATATGTTGATGGATGGTGAGAACTCAAGTGAACCTTCTATGAGGTATAATCTAAATTCACCCTTATTAATTTTACCTATTATAATAAAGATTGGTAGTTAGATTCTAGAGCTAATGTCCATGTATGTTTTGATCGTGCATGTTTTAAATCATATTACAACTCAAGTGGAGGAAGTGTGACTCTTGAAATGGCTCCACTGCACATGTGTTGGGAATAGGACAAGTAGATTTGAAAATGACATCTGGGAAAGTCTTAACTCTTAAAGAAGTGTGACATGTTTTAGAAGTGAGAAGGAATCTAGTTAATGCATCATCGTTAGTCCAACAAGGTCATAAAGTTGTATTAGAATCCAATAAAGTTGTAATTACCAAGAATAATGTGTTCATTGGAAAAGGTTATGTATGTGAAGGGTTATTTAAGTTGAATGTTCAATTGTTAGATGGAAGTAATAAAGTTCCTTCTTATATTTTCAATGTTGAATCCAGTAACACTTGCCATGGTATTAGGACAAGTGAGCCTAGGACAATTGAAAAGATTGATGGATCTCAACTTAATTCCTAAAGCCAATATAGATTTTAAACACAAATGTGAAATATGTGTACAAGAAAAACAACTAATGAAACCTTATAAACCTATAGTGAGGAATACTAAATTATTAGAATTAATACATAGTGATGTATGTGACTCAAATTGACCTCCTACTAGAGTTGGGAGTAAATACTTTCTAACCTTCTTAGATGACCTCTCCAAATATTGTTATGTATACCTTATCAAAACTAAGGATGAAGTATTTGAAAAGTTTAAGTTATATAAGACTGAGGTAGAAAATCAATTAGAAAGAAAGGTTAAATACTTAGATCAAAAAGAGGAAGAGAATATATTGGAACCAACTTAACAACATTTTGTGAGGAAAATGGAATAATACATGAAGTCACACCACCTTACTCACCCCAATCAAATGGTGTAGCTGAAAGAAAGAACTACGCCTTAATGGATATGGTAAATGTTATACTTTTAAGCTCAAGAGCCCTTGAAAACTTGTGGCAAGAAGTGATATTTTTAGCATGTTATATATTGAATAGAGTCACTATAAAAAAATAATGAAAAGACTCCTTATGAAATATGGAAAAGTAGAGTGCTTAGAACGGATATACTAAAAGTGTGGGGGTGTTTAACAAAAGTAGCTATACTTGAACTTAAAAGGAAAAAAACTAGGACCTAAAACTATAGACGCTATCTTCATAGGATACACTCATAATAGTAATGCAAATGGGTTCCTAGTTATAAATTCCGAGGTTAATGAAATTTCAAATAACACAATAATCAAAGCTAGAGATGCTACATACTTTGAAGGTATATTCCCTTTTAGAACTAAGGTTTCTAATTAAGTCAAAGATAGACCATCCGGTTCAAAGAATTCTTTTAGTGGTGAGACTCCCTTAAACTTGGCATTGAAACCTCATGTTGAACATAGAAGAAGTAAAAGAGGAAGAATAGAAAAGACTTTGGAGATGGCTTCTATACTTTCTTAGTGGAAGGAGATCCTTTAACCTATCAAGAGGCTATGACTTCTATAGATGCACCTTTTTGGAAAGAAGCTATCAATAATGAATGTGAATCAATAATTAAAAATAACACTTGGGTATTATCTGATTTACCTCCTAAGAGTAAAGTTATTAGGTGCAAGTGAGTATTTAAAAAGAAACTAAAACCTAATGGTAGAATAGATAATTATAAAGCTAGGCTAGTAGCTAAGGGTTTTACTCAAAAGAAAGGAATTGGCTATTTTGGTACATATTCTATGGTCTATAGGATTACAACTATTAGGATTTTTGATAGCCTTAGCATCAATCCATAATTTAGTAATACATCAAATGGATATTAAAAGCCGTTTTTTTGAATGGTGATTTAGTGGATGAAATTTACATGGAGCAACCTGAAGGTTAAGGTAAAAGAATAGGAATATAAAGTATGTAAACTAATGAAGTCATTATATGGTGATAAACAAGCTCCAAAATAACGACATTAAAAGTTTGATAAATTCATCTTAGATTATGGTTTTAAGGTCAATGATCATGATAAATGTGTGTACTATAAAATGGACCTAAAAGAATGCATCATACTTTGTCTTTATGTGGATGATATTCTCATTTTTGGAAGTAATGTAGAAATAGTGAATGACATAAAAAGAGTATTTGTCTACTAATTTTGAGATGAAGGATTTAGGATAGACACATATTAATATTAGGAATGAGACTATCAAGAACAAGTGAAGGTATAACTTTAGATCAATCAAGTGCCATTGAAAAAATATTAAAAAAGTTTATCTACTTTGATAGTAAACCAGTATCCACACCCTATGATTCTAATATTGATTTGAACAAAAATGTTGGAGAGTTAATATCACAATTAAAGTATTCTTAAATAATAGGGTCCTTATTGTACATTACACATAAAACTAGACTTGACATAACATATGTAGTTGGGAGACTGAGTTACTCATAATCCTAGTAATGAACACTAGATTGCTTTAAAGAGAGTATTTAAGTATCTTAGAGGAACTTTAGATTATCTTTATGTTACAAAGGATTCCCTAATGTAATGGAAGGATATAGTGATGCAAATTGGATAATTGGCAATCTAGATGTAAAATCCACTGTAGGGTACGTTTTCCTTATAGAAAGTGCTACTATTTCTTAAGGATCTAAGAAACAAACTATAATATCAAGAAGTACAATGGAATCTGAGCTAATTGCACTAGATACAACATGCATTGAGGTTGAATGGATTAAAAACTTACTCTTAGATATCCCTTTAGTGAGTAACTCCTTACTTGCAATATCTGTGCATTGTGATAGTAAACTTGTAATAGATTTGGTGAATCAGTCTCACACAACCAAGAAGATGAATAAACATCTACAAGTGAGGTACAAGTTAGTAAGAAACCTTTTGAATAAAAATGTGATATCCTTGGATCTTGTAAGATTTGAAAAGAATGTTGTTGATCAGTTGACCATAGGTTTTTCTAGAAATTTTGTCCTAGAATCATCAAGGGGGATGAGGCTTAGGCCCTTAAGGAAGTCACCTTAGGAGGTAACTGATTACTACTCAAAAAGTGTTATTTCATAGCTTGTAATTAACTCTTTTAAACACTTTTGAGTAGTAGTTATTACCTTTTAACTCAATTGGCATGTTAAGGACCCTTGCAATCAATTCTAATCAAATTGTGTTAAGTTTTGGTGTTTTGATAGCTTTTTGATCACCAAAGCAATCTGAGATTGAGGAGAGTTATTTGGAATCCATGGCAAAGCAATGGAAAGCTCAGAAACATGAAGAACCGAAGCTTTGAAGTCCTTTGCCATAAGCAAATCCGGAATGCAAGGAGGGGAAGCAAAGAGAAATCTGCCATGAAGCATTCTTTATGACAGTCATGTCAGCCACTTTTGGAGCACTTCCTGGAGTCCAATTTATACATGCTATATGTCGTTTCGAAGCTCGGGAAGTCAACAATCCAATGCTTCAAACGATGCACGATTTGGAGTTGAAATGAAGGAGTTACAGCCATTGGAAGCCGATCATTCCAAGCTGAAGGAAGAATTTTGCACGGCTGCAAAATCACCCTTTTGCTGCGAAATGATTTTGCAGCCATTTTGCACAGTGCAACGGAATTTCTCCTAAAGTTTCCCGATATTTGCGACCGACACTTTTGGATATTTTGCTTCAGATTTTTGATGTCTAAATCCCCATTTTCTCCTTGTAACCCACCAATTATAGGATTCCTTAGTTATTAAGTTTGGAAAAGGGGTGAATAACCTCAGATATTTTGTTTTGTAATTTTCTTTATATATAGCTCTCGGGAGCCTGTTCTTGGGAGGAGGGGACACCCTTTTGTATAAGTAAGAAATATATCTACAGAGCACTTGCTCTGCTTTTCATATATATATTTGTTTTCTCGTTCTTTTTATTTCTAGCCAACCAAACTCTGAGGATTTTTCCTCAGAGGATGAGAGACTAGGCTTTTCGTCTCTTGGAGTGAGGAAAGCTGGGTAAGTTTCCACATGCATTATTTGGAAGTTTTGTTGTTTTAGTTTTTAATGAAGAGAAAGTGTGACCCGTTAATGGTTTTTATCTTTTTAGTTAATTTAAAACGCCTTGAAGTCACTTGGGCCAACACTTGGTAAGGTAAGTGATCTCCGTCCATGGAGATTCACTAGTTTATCTCTTGCGAGCCTTTGGGAGGTGACTTGAAGGTAGGATTTTCTAGAATAGCCAACACTTGGTAAGCTTTTGGACTCTAAGGAGACATCCATTAGTTATCTCTTGCGAGCTTTTGACGGGTAATCCAAGGTTAAAGATCACCTTGAATGGCAAATGCTAGGTGAGAGGCACGAGCCATTGCAAGATGCATCAGTGAGAGGGATTTAGTGTTTGAACCCATTAATGGGAAGCATCTGTACAACACCGGTTAGATAATTAACTATATGTTAATTCTCTAATGCGAGGAAAAGAAACAAGTGACCAGAACTCCCTTTTTGTATGAGGAATCTGAGCCTAGTGATCTGAAACTCCAAGAAACACTTTTCTTTGTAAGTAAAATCAGTTACTATTTGTGGTTAGTTTAAAACCAAACCTTTTCCAACGCAAGTTTATGTTTTCTTTTAAAGCTAACCTTGAAATGAAAAGACACCAATTCAACTTTGAATTAATATCATTTGTGAAGTGAAAACCCATCTCAGTGAACGATCCTAGAGCCACTATGCTATAGTAGCCTTTTCTTTGCTACCCTAGTATATGGTGTAATAGGTTATAAATTTTGTTGATTACTCCCTCAATCAAGGAGCACCAACTGGACACGAATCAACTGAGACACCAATTGGGCACGAATCAGTAACCTAACCTTTGTGATTGGAGATCCCATGAAGAAGGTTTAATGGGTGGTAACGATCCACACTGTGTGACTTAATAACACTACTTTTCAGGAGAAAGTCTCTTTCTATCCCTATGATAATAGTGCTTTTGATGTGATGTTAAGAAATGTATTTCCTTGAATGAGCCCAAGGCAAGAAATTCTGTGAGGTACAGGTTACACATACCCTTGGAGGACTCACCTAAATAAGAGTCATTGTGAGGCCGCAACTATGGGAGTAGGACTGTTCCCTAGTAACTCTCAAGAGAATTAAGATACTATAGTGCATGGCCATTAATAGCACTAACCCGCTTAGAACCAAGTCCGATATCAATACTATGTGTGTGACATGTTAAAGTTTGACTCAAGGGCCTAGTTCAAGACATAGTTCACTATGGATCCTCAAATGAAAATTGTCAACACTAAGTGTAGGTTCAAGTTTGGAAGACACCTATACCCATTGCATAGTATAAAGTTGCCCATTGCATAGTATAAAGTTGCCCATTACTTTATTTATTTATTTGTTTTATTTTATTTTATTATTTTGAAGTTTTAAACCTTGTGGGGGAGTGTAAGATTTTATTTAAAAATATTAAGTTTCAAACTTCCTATTACAAATAAGGAAGAGATAAAAATCTTGGTTGTGAAAGTAAAAGGCGATAAATGACTTTTACTTTTCCAACGGTTGTGTGCATTTATTGATATTTACGAGATTTTATGGAGTTGACCATTCTGAAATAAATAAGATTTAGACAACGGTCATTTCATTATTTAAAAATGACCTTTCATTTTATGGAAATATTATAGAGAAATTGTTTTCTTCCTTTCTTCTTCCTTGATTTTTTTTTTTTGGGCAACAAGATTGGGGATAGGTTCTCTATATTGTTCCTATGGACGTGCCCATAGAGGAGACATTGCTATGAGTCAATGATTGGGATTGTATCTTGGAGTAGCTATCATTCATTAATTAAAACCGCACGTAGGGAGGCGATAGTAGCTTTAAGACAACGTGCTACCATGAGCCTTACCAAATCAGGCTAACTCTTCTTTAACTTTTAATTCTCTTTAAATTTATAGTTTTCTATTTTTTCATGTTTCATTGAGAAAGCAAATTTTAAGAAAAGGAATAGTGACAATAAAAAAAGGAAGATTTTTTATTTTTCCATAATAGATATATGAGTGAAAAATAAGTTATCTAAGGGTTGATCTATTTCACTTTTTTTTTCATTATGACAAGAATTATTTGAGTATATTAATGATTAAGGTTATAATTAATGCATATCAAATGAGAAAAAAAATAATTATGATAAGAATATTTGAAGTGTGTGATTAATGAAAGTTGAAACCAGTAGATATAAAATGAGATTTGTTGTTAAAGGATTTACATGATGAATGCATAGAGTAGACTACAAAGAAACGTTTTTTGTAGTAGCAAAAATAAACATTTTTTCGAGTTTTCTTAGGGTGGCATAAAAACCACTACAAGAAATTATGACATTAAAGATAAGCTATTTCATTTTCAAAACTATAGATATGTCATCCAATATAGTAGGAGACAAAATATTCAAATTTGTTAGGAAAATTATTTTATGACAAAACAAAATTGTGGCCAAATATATTCTTCGACAAAAATTTTTGTGACCTAAAGTCATAACTTTTGTTGTGAAATAAATTAGCAAACATGATGTTTAACTATTTTGGAGATGTAAGAATTCATTAGGAGACAAAATTAGTTTGTCCATAAAGGTTTCTTTACACATTAGGAAGTGAAAGTTTTTTTGTCTCAAAATGTTGACACATAATTTGGGCAACAAAATGATTTCATTTCAAAAAGTTTTATTTTTTATTTTTTATTTATTTTTACATAGGGAAACAAAATATTTTTGTTCAAAAAATATTGACACAAATGATTTTGTCTCAAAAGGTTATTTTATTTTATTTTTATTTTATTTACATAAGGAGACAAAATATTGACACATAATTTAGGAAACAAAATAATTATGTATCTAAATGTTTTTCCTCTAATTTGGAGACAAAATAATTCATCCCTAAAGGTTGATAAAGTTTGGGTAGCAAAATTATTTTTGTCATTCTTTGCACACATTTATAGATGAAATATTTTTGTTCTTGGATATATATATATTTTTTAATAATCTTGTTAATACCTATATAAATTTCTATAAACCTATAAGATATTCAACAATTTTTTTAATATGATGACATTGTATAAATCAAGCAATCAAATAACATATAAAAATTAAGTACATACAACACTTCTTCTATCAATATAAAGTAAATAATAATTGAAAGTAATGTTACTTGAACACTATCTAAAAATTTTATAAAACAAAAATATCCAATAGAAAGTATTGATTTGTATCTTAAGTACTAAATCACATCATGGGATAAACCCAATGGTGGTGGAAGTGGTGCTAAGGAGAAATCATATGTGATGTAACATTATTGATAATTACTTCAAATGGGCATTATAAGTGTGTGTTTGCAAGGAGATTTAAAATGAGTAAATACCATTCTTCAAACAACAAATCATCAAAGAGTTGAATTTATTTTACTTAGTATGATCATACAAATGAAGACTTAGATTAAAATTATGCATAATATTGAATTTATGATCATATAAATGAAGATTTAGATTAAAATTATGCATAATATAGAATTGAAAAATGATTCAAATTTATGGCCCATGCAGGTCTCAAACCTGCCACCTTCGTGTTGTTAGCATGATGCTCTAACCAACTGAGCTAATAGGCCAATTGAAATGTATATTGTTTGACTATTTAAACAATTAAACATAGTAAATATTGTGCATATTTTAACAAAATTGTTTCCTCCTCCATGTAGCAATAGTTGGAACTCACAACAAAATGATTGTTGAGATATCAAAAAAATGGAAAAGATTGGGGTGATGTGATCAACGATGATTCAGGTGTTTGGATGAAACAGAAAATCAAAGAAATAATGTTGAAAGTTAGATTTCCATGGTTGAATCATCTAATTGTTAAACTAATTGACTAAAAAACACTTTGAAAATGTCAAAATCAAGTGTGATAAAAAACCAATTTGAAAATACTAAGTTTATAGTCTTCTTGAGTTCTTAGAATCTAATTTAGTTTGTTAAATTATTTTTAATTCATTTCTTTCAATGCTTGCAAATAAATTCATTGTTAAAAGACTAAGTGTAGGAAAACCCAAAATTAAAGATGAACCTAAGCCTTTGAAGTATCAATAAAGATCCTCCACATCTCCATCAAAGCAATGTAAAGAACAAAATCCAAAAAAGAGATTTAACCTTTGATTCCATGCAAGGCATAAACAATATTTGTACTCTTCAACTCATTACATCATTGTTAGGACAGAGGCCTTAAAAGCATGACATGATGTAACATTCTTAGAATACATTATTTTACTTTTATCTATCCTTAATCTATGCATTATACTTTATGAGCATTTTTCCTTAGCATCTCTTGCATTTTACATGACTTGGGTGCATTAAAAGTTAGATAGAAGATCCAAGTCACAGGTTCTTTGCAAGTAGATGATTTGTTCACAACCAATTCGTGGACTTAGGCAATCCATTAGAGGTTGTAATGTACCACCTCCTAATTGGAGGGATGATTGGTCTTAACCATCGAGATGAGGTTCCCATGGTGAGTGCACTAGTATGTATGGTTACACATTGGATAGGATCTATGATGAGTCATGATATAAAGCTATCAAGTAGTCATGACTTTACCAAGCTGCTATATTGTATAGTGTCTTAGCCTTGAGAGGATTGTGCAGAATTTAATAGTGGCTTTGACCTACGGGTGAGATCGTAAGCTGATCATATATTCCCTATGAATTGGGCCACTATTGATGAAAATCGGTAGCAACAGGCACCATGATATCTCATGTATTTTAAGAAATGTGTCCCCTTAGGTGATCCTAAGGACATGTGATTATGAAATCTATGGGCTTGCAGTAATTCCTTTAGTGGAATTTGACATATACTCTTAGTGAGTTAGAGTATGTCATTTGATCGCATAATAGGAAGATTTGTAACTCAAGGATTGTAAAGGTAGTCTTAAAAATGCTAATAGCTTCATCTTGTTAGACTATCGACAACTAGTTCATGGGAAGACTATATATAGTGGATAACATGTTGTAGACTTGAGCACTTGGTGTCTTGTTTTAATATACATAGGGTACTGGAGTGTACTTGACTCTTTGTAGTGGATGTTGAGTTGACTTCAGAATTGGATTCCGAGGAAGCCAATATGTCTTATAAGTCCCAATAGTTCTTGCTCTAAGCTCATATTTCTTGATGACAGTTTATGAGAGTTGGATGGGTTTTTCATTCACTTTTGTGTATAAGGGCGTTTCGATAATTAAGGTTGCAAAAGGGTAAGTGAACGATATCTCTGGTCTGTGCTAATTGATTAATTGAAGCCTTGTGTGGTTAATTAATCAATTAACAACATTTTTTTACTAGATTAAGTAACCCTAAGCCTATGGTGGATTCAAGTCACTTAAGCCTAGTAGGAAATTTATAAATACCCTTTTAGGGCTTAAGGTTTCTAAGTATTGTCATTCTCTCCCCATAGTTTAGAGGGAGAACCCTAGACTCCAACCTTGAGGTCTCCACCATTTCAGTGCCTAGACTCAAGGAGGAGTCATCAAGTGGAAGATCATGGTGCTTACAAGATCTACTACGACTTTGGAGAATTCAACATCGGCTGAAATTGATCTGAGAACATTTGAATCAAAGGTATGTGACATTATTCTCTAGATTTATGTTTTCTATGGTATCAATATTGTGTTTTGAATACCTAGGTTTCCTCTGTGATAGATTTAGAGAGCCTAGGATAGATTCTTATGCACCTTAAAGTTCCAAGACATAATGGAGTAATTCAGGGTTCCTAACAATCATAACTTCAAGAAGAAATAAACTTATAAGTCATGAAAAAACTTCTAAAGACATGTTTGAACATAAAAAAACTAATCTCTAAAAGATGCAATGAATCCTATTTTTTAATATTAATCAATCCCTTCCCATGGTTTTACTGAGTTGAGTATTTATGGGCAAATGAATACCTTTTTTGGATATCCAAATTTGAGTTTTGTGTCCTTAATAGCCCTTGGTTGCGATAAAAAAACATGACCAAATTAAATTGAAATTAGATTTCAAAAATAGTGGGAATTTGTTAGTCCAAGGAATAATTAACTTGCTAGAATGGGATATGGGCATATGCATCTAAGATCCAAATTAGAATAAGGAACATATAAGTTTTCAGAAAGAAAAAAAAATGATCCTTAGCATGTATGTAAAGTAATTACACATCTAGAGGAGAGAGGGTAGCTAGGGTTTTCTTTCCTAGAAGATGGAATAGCACACAATCTAACTCTAAACCCTAAAAAGGCTAATATAATTTCTCTTGTGGGCTTAAGTTACTTAAGCCCCCCATGAGATTAGGTCGCTTAATCTAGTTCACTAGATCCTAATTAATTAATTAGCCTCAATGAACTCTAATTAATTAATTAATTAATTAATTAACTTAATTTAAAAAACTCAAAATTAAATAATCATAAGTTCTTTTGTAATTTTAGTTTTGCACAAAAAGAAAATTTTGTGATAGTAATCCTTGTTAGGATGGGATCATGGGTGCATGCATCTAAAATATGGATGGAAACAAAATTTTCTCCCAAAAGATATATAAGAAGTGATTACATAAACTAAATTTATTTTAGCATTGAATCGAGCAAGAAATTATATACTTAAATGTGAAAGCTCCACAACTTTTCAACATGAAGGCTCAAAATTCAATCAAATTCAAAAAGTAGATCAAGAAAGGGTGATCTAAGAAGATTAACAACAAATATTCAGCAAGTTGAGTTTCTTGCCACTGACTACAAGTAGAGTCTGTTGCACCCTTTTTCAAAAATATGTCTAGATGAGTAGTGTTTTATCCAACTCAAAAACACTACTTGGAAGAATTTTGAGTCTCGACTTCTTCAAAGAAAACTGATTGTTGACCAAGCCTACTTCTAATAACAATTGTATAGATAGTTGAGAGAAATAGACAACATGTTGAATATTTTCTATTAGTTGTAATCTCATGTTGTCTACATTATCCTTGATATTCGAAACAGTGCAACTAATGCAATGATTATCAATAGAAGGAAACTAAGGATAGTGGGGAGGTGACAAATCCTACCTCCTACTGATATCTATAGAAGAGACATCTTTTGATGGAGTTCTACAACTTTTAGCATTCTAGAAACTTTTTATGATGTGATTTTTTTTTTCTAATATTTTATTCAATTCATATTGCTATCATTATGAGGAGAAATTTTTTAGCTTCTATAGTTAGCATGGATTATTTCAAATTTCTTTAATTTTGGAGGAAAATTCAAGCATGAATAACAACATAACAAATCCCCCATATTAATTTCTTACTCTCAAGTTAACTTTGTGATCATTTCTCCAACAATCTTGCTCGTAAAATTAAATATAATAAACATATGATAAGAAAAGTCATTACATATTGCTATGGAATATATATATATATATATATATATATCAAGCAATAAATACCAATTTTTTTGGATGAAAGAACGAAGAAAGAAAGGAAAAAAAATGTAAGCAAACATGGAATAAATTTCATAAATAGTATCAGTGCTTCATACTTCATTGGTAAGTACATGGAAAATTCATATTGCAACAACATTTATCAAATTTAAGCTTCCCTCCATGCCAAGTTCTATTTGTACAAAAGAGCAAATAACTTATAATGCATATCAGAAGCAGCATAGTAGCATGAATATATACATTCTTCAATGAGATAGAACCATCTTCTTCGCCAATAAGGATTAATGTAGAGAAGTGCAACAAATACCAATAAAATCGTAATATATGATGCTACAAAACTTGCAGAGAAAACGACAGGATCAATGTCATACCACTTTCCTTCACTTTCATCATATAGCATGGTTGGCGGCTGATCTACAACAGTTTCGCATTTTCTCTCTATCATTGACCCACAAAGAAAAGGATTACCATCATAGCTGCTCCCATCGAATGTTCCAAATTGTGCTTTCATGTCCGGAATTCTACCTGAGAAGTTGTTATGAGCCACAATGAACACAGCCAAAAAATTTAGATTAGTAAGTTGTGAAGGAATTTCTCCACTCAAACTGTTATAAGAAAGGTCCAAACTCTCTAGTTGGTGAAGTTTTGAGAAATCCTTGGGGATGGATCCTATCAGCCGGTTATGCCACAAGTTCAATGCATGGATTGAATTCAGCTGTCCTAGTTCATAAGGGATTCTACCAGTGAGGTCGTTAGATGACAAATCCAGGCCAGACATGAAGTTGAGGATATCACCCTTGTAGATGCTATACCTGCTCTTTGTAATAAATCCAACTTCATCTTGTGGGTCGTATTGCAAATATGGATCCTCATTCCTGCCTCGCATGCTGGAGGAAGGCTCTGGTCCTTGAAGAACTGCATACTCGTAATGTCTTTGAAAGAAAAAAATCAAGTCTTGAAAAAACGCGTAGAACTCATTAGCCCCTCTCTTCCCAAAAGTCATATTATTGAAGCAATGGGGAATTGGCCCGGAGAATCTGTTATTGGAAAGATCCAATATGCTCATCTTGCTCAGCTGACACAAGGAATTTGGAATTTGGCCAATGAAGTTGTTTCCTCTTAATGACAGAACCCTCAATTCAGAAAATTGGCCAATTGAATGGGGAATTTTGCCGGAAATGTTGTTATCTCCAAGATCCAATGTCAATAGAAATTCAGGGTTTAGGACATGTTTTGGTATTGATCCCGTGAATGCATTCCCTTGCAAATGTAGATGCTTCACAAAGCCAAGGTGCGAGAAAGAGGGTAAAGAGCCAGTAAATGAGTTATAAGAGAGGTCTACATACTGTACATCAGTGAATTCATGAGGGATCCGACCATGGAAAGAATTATTTCCCATGATGAGTGTTCTTAAATTTGTCATGCCATGCATCCACTTAGGAATTTCACCTGAAAAATAGTTGTTTCTGATATCCAAGAAAGTCAACCACGAGCAGTTCAAGAGTCCGGATAGAGTTCCTGTAAACTGGTTGTTGTCCAAAAGCAGCACTTGTAACAAAGGCAGGTTGAATTGTGTTGAGAATATAGGGCCATGAAATCTGTTGTCTGATAATTTCAAAACATATAAATTGGTGCAACCCACAGTCAACTGTGCTGGTACTTCTCCTGAGAAGTTGTTACTTGATAAATCCAAAAACCAGAGGCTACTTATATTACAAATTAAGGGTGGAATTTGACCCTCAAAAGCATTTTCTGCTAAATTCAACCATTCCAGACATGGAAGCATCTCCCCAAAATTTTCTTGGAGTAGTCCACTGAAGTTGTTTTTGGAGATATCCACACTTAAAAGGAGCATATTAGGATAAGAGGGAAGGGGAAACTGACCATTAAATGAATTATTCCTCAAATCTAGATATTCCAACCTTCTGTTATTTTCAAGCATCCAGTTTGGGAGATCTCCTTTTAAGTTATTGTGGGAGAGGTCGACTTGCAGTAAGTATGCCTGGTGAGAGAGGAACTTTGGGATATCCCCAGTGAGCTTGTTCAGATTGCAACGTGATAGCACCAATACCTTGAGCTGAAACTTGGGAACCCAAGTTGTATATTCAGTTTCCACCTCGAAATTGTCATCGTTACTTGGCAAAGCCACTACTTCAAGCTTCGAATGGTTAGCAAATGAGCTAAACGAGAACAAACCCGTGAAATGGTTATAGCCAAGATGGATGTACTCAAGAGATGTGAGGTTACTTATCAATGAAGAAGAAACACTTCCTGTGAATTGGTTAAACGAGAGATCCAACTCTCTGAGAGACTTCAAATTGCTCAGACAAGTAGGAAGCATCCCATCAAACCGGTTCCAGCTAAGATCCAACTTTTTGAGCTTCTTCATTCTACAGAAGCCTGCAAAAGCCCATACCACATTCAATCTCCCTCTCAAATTTTACTTGCCATAAGAGTATAATTTCGTCTAATTTATAAACAACTACTATCTGACTTATTCATTCGTTTTTAGTCAATATTGGAAACCAACAGATGAAACTTAGCATTTCATTTGTTTGTTGAAGAAAAAAGAAACTAATTTATGGATACATATAGGATAATGTCTCATCTGATTTTTACCTTCACTGGGTAGAGAGCTGTTGAGCATATTTTTTCTCAAAGATAAAATTTGGAGAGAGGACAAGTTCCATATAAACTGGGGAATGCTCCCAATCAAGGCATTATCACCCAGATCCAGGACCTCCAATTTATTGAAGACTACCAAACCTACCAAAATAAAAACAAGTATTAGTGTTGGGATCGGTTGAAATCATGCATCCTCTCAAAATAAATAAATAAATAAGAGCCCTTTAATTAGATTCATTCTAAAATTGTTGGGTAGCAAGTCAACGGGAAATATTGTTATAATGAATCAGTTAAGGTATGTTTGGTTCTTAGAAAATTTGAGAGAAAATATGAAGGAATCAAAATAGAAAAGAAACGTAGAAGGAAAGAAAAAATGATTGAAAAAAAATAAATTAACTTCAATAAATTACTTTCATATGTTTCTTTAAACTCATTTAATTTATTTTCCTTTATTATATAAAGATTAAATAATTTAAAATTGATGTATAAATTTCTAACTAATTTTAATTATATTTGATTTACTTTCATATTTTTCATAGTAAAATCAAATATGAAAAAATCATTTTTCTTTCATTTTTTTTCTTTTCTTAGTACTTTTCGAGGACTAAATATAGCCTTAGAGGGCGTTTATTTTTTTAATTTTTTGCTGAAAGTAATTTGATTTCAAACTTTACATTATTTATTTTTATACTTTTTTATGACTTATTATAATTTTTTTGCTGAACAGAAAAAATTAAAATATTTAGCTTTTTCTAAATGAAAAAAGTAACATGTTGATTTTTTTTATTTACTTTCTAATGTTTAATAGAAATAAAATATTAAAAAAATAAACAACCTAAAATTTAATAATATTAAACATTAAAGTTTTATTCAGAATTAAGTAAAAAAAAAAACAAACATCACCCTAGTGTTTAGATAATAGATATTTAAAAAAAGGTGATTTTCAAAAGAAAACATACTTAGTGTAGGTAAGAATTATTTCAAGTGATCATCTAAAATTTTGAAAGCATTTTTAAAATTTTTGCCCAACATCTAATTTTTATAAAGAAAACGCTTCCAAACACTCTCCCACAACCACATTCCCGTGTTGAGTGTAAACCTAATTATTCACTTCCTCATGGGTAGGAAGCAATCTTTATGATGTTAAAATTTAACCCAACGTTCTTTTAAGTTCGTCAAATTTGGAAATACTGATCAATGAATCTTGATTCTATAGATAAAACAGTGAATTTTGGCTGCCCAAATTAAGTCATAATTGGGAACTTTTGGTTGGGAAAAATGATGAATTGATGTAAAAATGAAAGAAGTATATATTCCCTTGCCTTGGACTGGTAGGACATCACTGAGTTGATTATCTTGCAAGTTTAAGATCTTCAAATTGCTCATGTTAGCAAGTTCTGAAACTCAATCAAAAGAGATATGTAAGAGAATTAATTAAACATGCACACATAGGCATACACACAAGACAAGTGGCAAGAAAAATTTATGGACTTGTTATTGTAGAGTGTCCCAGTTTCATAAAATTTCAGTTAAACTTCTAACTAATCATTAAGAAAATCTTATTGAGAGATTCTTGTAATCGGGGGTTTATATTTCTACAAATAAGTTTCCTTTGTTTTTTTTTGTAGGTTATTGGACAATTGGTTTTGAAGGTGAAGAGGGTTTTTTTGAACAATTTAAAGGTTCTCCCAACACATAATCTTTCCTTAAAATTTCTCAATGACTATGAACTTCTTTTCCAACAACCTTCCAACAAAGAATAAAAGTTACAAGCAAATATGAATGCAACAACACTCTCCTAACAATTTATAAAGGCAAGTCACATGTAAATGCTTCAACACTTCCCAAAATGAATTCATAAGAACAATTATCTCCCTAACTCATTTCCATTTATTACTTGATATCATTAACCAAAATGAATAAAACAATTATTAAATTCAAGATATCTAATGAATAATCACACCCATTTCAACTTATTTTTCTCTCATGCAACATATATGTCCAAGTAACCAATGATATCAAAAACTGAAAGTAAATCAAAGAATAGAATGAAAGAAAGAGACAATGACACCAAATTTTAATGTGGAAAATCTTCGAAGAGATAAAAAACCACGGGCCTACAACTGATCGAAAATGTCTATTATGAAGAACAATAAATCCAAAGTCTCCAAGTCTTTGAAAATTGCCAATTCTGCATAAAAATGAAAATAAGACAATGCAAACTGAATGGGAAAGGATGAAGATTTCTTTAAATTTATGTCAGTACAAACATACCTTTAGTAGGAAAAGGTCCTTCTAAAGCGTTGCTGCTAAGCATCAGATTCCGAAGCGATGGTAACACAGCCAATGATTGAAAAATGCTCACTTCAAAGTGGTTGGCATCAAGATCCAAGGTCTTTAGCTTTTTCAATTTTGAGAGCCTTCGAGAGTCTGTAACAGAAAGCTCGAGTAAAAAGAATTAGGTGTTAAAATTCAAATCTCAACACGACAAAACAAAACCATAGCTGGAAATCATCTCAAGAAGATGTACTAAGCTGATGACTAGAAGAAAATCATAGCTGTTTTTGGTGCTGCTCATGCCAAAAAACAGGTGACATTGACATGGAAAATTTACCCCCTCGTTAATTACCTTGCATGGGCGCTGAGGCATTGAATAAATTGGCACTCAGATCCAGCATCTCCAAGTTATTAAAATTTCCTAATTCTGCACATATTAAATTTAAATAAGAAATTAAACACAAACATGTCCAAACTCCTGAATATATATATAAAGTAATTAATTGAAAAAAGAACATGCCTTCAGCAGGGAATGGCCCTTGTAACCCATTGTCGGAAAGCTTGAGATTCCGGAGGGATGGAAGTTTACTCAGTACACGTAACATGCTCCTGTTGAGGCTGTTGTCACTAAGATCCAAAGTCTCTAGCCTTTTCAATTTTAAGATGTTTTCAGAACCTATAAGAAGATGAGCATTGACATTTATTAGAAACTAATTACACTTGATATATATATATATGCTCTACCAAAAACCTTGACACCCTTTGAAGTGCAAACTGGATCACCCTTTGAGCTACATGCCATACACGTCTGGGACATCGCTTATGCCCTTCTAAGGTAATGATATTTGATGCAAAGCAACAAATTTAATGTAATCCTTTCTAATCCTCGTATGCATGCCTACGACTTATCATAACCTTAACATTTATTTTTTATAGTCATGTAGCCCATGAATTTGTCCTTCAAATTGCTAGCATTGAATTAAGTATGCAGGTAAACTTCTATTTTATTTTGTATTTATTTTTATTTTTCATTTTTAGGATTAGCCGGTTTACCTTTCACTGTTTGAGCTGCATCGAATTTATTCCCACTTACATCCAATATTTCCAAGTTGACCAGGGTAGCCAATTCTGCCCAAAGAAATATGGAAGTCAGGAAATGCATGCATGCATACATACTAAAGAGAGAATAAATATTAAGAATTTTTAAAGGAACGTAATAAGAAATACCATCTGGAGGAAACCATCCTGAGAGTGAATTGTATGATAGACTTAAGTTCTTTAAGGAAGTGAGTGTGCTCAAATATGGAAGGATGGAATTATTTAAACAATTGGAATCCAGCATTAAAATCTCTAGCTTTTTCAGCGCTGACAGCCTTTCAAAACCTGCAACTGGAAGTATTAAACATACAGCATGCAAATAACCAAGCCACTTCTAATGAGAATTCACAAAACCTTTCTGCCAACATCCATCCTTTCCAATATTGCATTCGTAATAAATAAAATAGGGTTATTGTCAAGGTAAATAAATCTAACTCAACTAATGCATCAATCTAGAAATTCTTCCATTGTTCAAAGGATTTAATTTCCAATATTTTTCTCTATATTCTTTTTGCTGTTGTTGAAGAGAATGTCCATTGAAAATAATGGAAGAGTGGAGTCTAACTCTTGGCCATTGATATATACAAGTCTAGAAATCGAAATAAAGGACTGAAGATATTTATAATTGGGATTGGTTAAGTCTAGGTCTGTTGCTTAATACCCGTTACATGTCCAATTGAAATTGATCAAGTCCAAATTAGATTCTGTGGGGGAAAAATTAACCATCTTGTCTTCTAGAAATAGTTTACTGATACCCATGTAACCATCATGCATGCAGTAAGAAGTTTTAATATGGATTAACAGCCATGTACAATATGAAAACCAGAAGCCAAAAAGGAATTTAAGATAAATCCCAAGCAACCCAACTTTGGGCTCACATCACATCCAATTGATCTTACACCACAATTTACCTGCACCAACAAAAGCATTCTGAAGGAAAGGTTATTGAAATATGCCCTTACTGCAAACACAATGTCCTTGTACTTCCTATTTTGCACTGGGCCTCATTAATGAGAAAAACTAATGAATATAGCTAGTGGCAACAAAATCTTTATCACTACCGTGGCTATTGAAACTTATGCTTTATGTGAATACTAATGCACATTCCTTTGAGATCTCTAGTTGCAAATTTATCTTGATCACTCTATTTAAAGTTATAAATATGCAAATCATACCTGTTGTGTAGAGCAAATGACACAAGTTTCACTGTGTGCATGGTTAATAAGAAATATCTATACATCTTATGATTGAATATTTGATGTGAAAAATAGTGATACTCATAAAGCCAATTTTGAAATATATCTCTACCTTTATTTCTCCAAACACCTCTCTCACTCCTAGCCCAATATAACAAAGACAAGTTTATATGTCAAGCCTTTGGTCACTTGCATTAGAAAATTTTTTAGGGATAAACAGTTAGTTTATACAAAACTTATATATATATAGTTTTGATAGTGTTTTTGGTGATGTGTTAAATATTAAAAAGCAATTTCTGAACAAAAGCATCTATCAAGTACTAGTACAAATTAAGTTTATTTCAATGATTTTATTAATTTCTAAGAGTGATTTTAAAACTTTAACTAATATCTCTTTCTTTCTGGAAAGTGCTTTTAACTCCAATAATTACTCTAAAACAGATGTTAAATTTACAACAAATTATTAGTAGTGAAAGTGTCATAAGCATGTTTGAGAGTAGATGTATTTTTTAGAGACAATAATTGCCAATACCTTCAATCCACTTTGGATGTAAAACATTCCTTTTTCTCTTTCTCCCCTCTAAGATGTAACTCATAGAATTGATTTACATGATAGCTCAATTTCACCAGCCATGGCTGTCTACTTGCTCATAGAATACTCCCCCAGGTTCTTAGTTTCTGAAGAAAGAACCCCTAGGTTTCACATGGGGTATTCATTCATCTTTGGATGTTGTTGGTATAGACTATCAATCAGCATAGGATGAAGAGATGAAGATATCTTATTCAGGCAGCTGAATAATCTGAATCTGAATCTGAGTTGTTTGAAGATGGTTTTGGGCAAGCCCACAGAAAAGGGAAAGGGAGGTTGAAAGATGGGTTAGAACAAGGCACATAGGAAAAGAGATAATGTCATTCATGAAAGGGACTATGTTGAAGTTGGGAAGACAAAAGTCCCATTTGGTCAATGCATATTGGACTATACTTCTAAGAGAAAACATATATTTAAAAAGAAAAAAGGCTAGTGACGAGCATTACTCAATTTTTGAAAAATGATGTCTTTACCATCACATTCAGAAATGTGATTGATGGAGAATGATGATATCTGCAACATCATTGAAAATTTCCTCTATTTCTAAGCATATGAAAAGTGGCCCAAATAAGAATTTTTCTTCATTCAATCTACTAAGTCATCAAACGGTTCACCTTCATTAAAGATTTGACCTTTTAAGAACTATGAACTCATAAAAGGTTCAGGAAACCAATAGAAAATATGTACAATCGGGATATTTAGCAACAAGAAGGAAAAGGATTGGATGGAGAAACTCTTTTTGGGTATGATAGAGAAAGAAAATAGAAAGAAAAAATAAAACTAAAGAAAAAGTGATAGAAAATAAAAAGAAAAAAATAGAATTAAAGAAAAAAGTGATAAAAAATAAAAAGCAGATTTATCGTCAATAAATTATTTTGTATTTTTCATAATAAAATCAAGAGAAAATCATTTTTATTAATATATATATATATTTTCAATCTTTTCACCAATCTTGAGGAATTCTGATCTATTGTTTCCTATAGTATACCCAAGAAAGGAAATGGGCTTAGGACATCTGATGTTTGGATGTAAAACATCACCACTTGCAGCTCAAGAATCTCTTTGATGCTAGACTTTTCTAATGTTTAAACAAAAAATCATGTTATACTTAATTTCCTCCATAGTATTGAGTTTTGATGATAATTATCATGCAATGTTGGGACTTAAAACCCTTCAAAAATATTTTTCAACTTAAAAAAAGAAAAAAGAAATAAGATGATCATAATTTTGTATTCGCTAAATCTTGTTAGATATACGTTCTTTTCTTTTAGTATTTGATATTATTTATTGACCAGGGTTCCAAAGGGGTAATATAAGAAAAATTACTAATTTGACCTTTACCCCAAGTCTTAAATTTGGTTATTTACTAAATTTGCCCTTTGAAGGAGAAGAATGGTTGCTAATGTGGATTATTTTAAAAATGTGATTTGAGGACATGTACTGTGCCTAAGAAGAAAAAGTAAATAATTTTTTTTTTCCTTTTTATGGCATACCTTGCATACCTTGCATATCTTGCATATCTTGCATGAAGTCAAGATCTGAGTGGTAACAAAAGATACCTCCAAGATCTAACATTTTCAAGTTCCTTAGATTTGCTAACTCTGCAATAAATAAAAAAAGGAAGATCAATATTTTATTACATAAAAAGCTATAGATAGTAGCATCTAATAAATCTTAGTGTTATTTGAATAACTGCATTTTAAACAACATAGTTATTCATCTTCGTCTTAAGAGCAAAATGGTATTGTTGTCTTATATAGAAGACGAGAACAAATAACACTCACAACAAAGAGATTTTACATGGTTTGTGAAGATCACCTATATCCATAGGAAAAGAATTCACAAGTGCTTCTTGAGGAATCAATGAGATATTACACCTCCTATCTCTTTCTTTAATACAATAAACAGGCCCATTGATAGGAAAGAAAAAATGTTTGAAGATAAAATTTATAGTTTATTTATAAAATATGAACCTTAAAGAAGATTTGTTGCTTTTTGAAAGAGGCAATTACCAATGATATTAAGTCAATATGTCAAACCACATTTGGCAAGGACACATCTAAAAAGGTCTTTGGCAAAACTTAATATTTATTACTTAATGATTTAAGTTGATTTTGAGCTAAATTAATTTTAAATTATTAACTTAAAACTTATTACTTAATTTTTATTTTAAGTATTAAGGTTATTTGGTAAAGTTAACTAAAAATTTATTCTACATCATCAATTTGATATATTTACCCTCATTAATTTTAATTAATATTTATTTTTATTAATTGTAAATAATAAATTTGTTTTATTAAACATCGATTTTTAAAGTATTATACATATATAAGATAGATACAAAAAATTTACAATAAAAAATGAGTCATAGATGTGGAGTTATGGTTGTGAAATATACTCTCATTAACATGGACAAATATGACAAAAAGGATTTGAAATTAAGAATAAGTTAATTATTTTGACTTAGTACTTAAAATTATTTTTAACTTAAAGAAGTGACATTAAGATATTTTATGAAACATGTTTAATCTACTCAATGACAAAAATTAAGCTATTAAATCATATTAAGTCTTTAAGTTGATTTGCCAAACAGTCTCTAAATCTTGAGGCAGAAATCATATATTGTAAGTGGACCTTCAAAGAGAAATAAACCAAATGTTTCAGTTGAAAAGGAGGAAACTAGTTATCACTAGTATAAGCTTAAGCAATGGAAATGTATATTTGTTTACACACTTTTGCTTCAATGATCAGTATTTCGTTTCCATTCATAACCTAGTGATATTCTAGATTGATGTGAAGATTGTATTCTTGAACAAGGAATTTGACGAGGAAATCTAAACCAGGTTGTGTATTACCTAGAATGGAGCAAAAAAAGTGTACATGGTAATTAAATACTAATATGGATTAAAGCAGCTTCATAGATAGTGGCATAATAAATTTGATAATGTGTTGATATCTAATGGATTTTTTTAGTGATGCTTATGTAATTATTGAACACTTGTAGAGAATGTGTATTATTATTTTATTTTATTTTTTTGTACATAGATAATATTTTGATCGTTTAGACTAGCTTAGAAATCATGGAAGACAAAATGAAGTTCATAAGGACTAAATTTGACGTGAAAGATATAGGAGATAACAAAGTGATTCTAGGAATTAATACTAGTAGAAAACTTAATGGGCTAATACTCTCATAAGAACATTATATAGAGATGATTTTATAAGGAGACTCAAACTCTATAAATGCAAATTAGTGTCTACTTCTAATGGTCTTAGCTCACAGTTAAAGAAAAATACAAAATAAAGTGTCTATTCGGGAATATTTTCGAAAACATTTCTCAAAAAAAAAAATATAGTTTTAAAAATAGTGTTTTCCAATTTTTTTTATTTAGAATAAAAGTATATTTAGAAACTTATTATCAATGTGTTTTCTGTATTTTTAAATATTTCTTAAGAATAACTTTTATTGTAATTTTTCATTTTCAAACATTCTCCATGTTTGGACAATTATTATTTAAAAGAACTACTAGAAAACAAAATAGAAAACTAAAGTGTAATACTAGAAAAAAACCCTATTTTTAGAATGAGCTTTCAAAAATTTGTTTCCTATTAAAAAATTGCCAAACACTCTTTTGAATCTAAATTTTTTTTTTTTTGTTTTTAAGAATATAATGCTTTATATAGAGTATTAAGCATTAGAGGTGTACTATTGACTATATATGGACTATGCTACAATGGATTTCCTAGTGCTAATCAAAGGACATGGTGATACTAATTGGATTATTAATTTATATGAAATGGAATCCACTATTGGCTTCATCTTTATTCACAGTGGTGGAGTAGTTTCTTGGAAGTCCTCTGAGCAAACTTTCTTTTGTTTTTAAGAACATAATGCTTTTTATATAGTATTAAGCATTAGAGGTGTACTGTTGACTATACAAGGACTATGCTAATATGGATTTCCTAGTGATAATCAAAGGACATGATGATACTAATTAGATTATTAATTTGTATGAAATGGAATCCACTATTGGCTTCATCTTTATTCATAGTGGTAGTGTAGTTTCTTTGAAGTCATCTGAGTAAACTTTCTTAACTTTGTCAACAATGAAGGCCTAGTTTATTGCCTTAGCATTTGAGGTTGAGTAGCTTATAAATTTCTTAGAAAATATCCCTATATGGATAAGATTACATTTTTCCCCCTAATTTATGTATCATAGGACTAGACAAATTGTCATTCCAGATATAAGTAAAATTAAAACTTACATTTAAGGCACAAGAGTGTACAAACTACTTAAGATAATAATTATATCATTAGATTTTATGAGATAAAAAGTAAATTTGGTTAACCCTCCAACCAAATCGCTCTAACTGAAAAAGTAATAATTGAAAGATAAATCAAGTGGAATATAACATGCCAACTATAAATCAAAATTGATGGTAATCCAACCTTAATGAAAACAAATCCCAGGAAGTAGGTTTAAATAGGTATAATAATAAGTTACTTGTTGATTGTGGAACACATTATTAGTTATTTATTATCAAGAGTCTTCCCTATGATGGAGATAATGCATATCATACACTAATTCTTAATGAATACCATACCATACACTTTGATAAAAGTCACTTTATATGAGAATAGAAATGAAACCACTTCCTATACGAGCTTAGACAGTTTCTCTAGAGCTTTCATGAACTTTTGAGTATGTTGTAAAGCTTTAACACCAAACCACTAAGAACAATAAGTAGAGAAAACACCATGGGTGATAGGATCTCTAATGCACATTAAGGAATCCTAGTTTCTTAGAAATTTAATTTTACCAAATATCTATGGTTCGAAGGTCATATATATCCTAAGGCATGTCCATAGCCCATAAGTATCAAATCAAATGCATTAAGTTGTTGTAAAAAAATCATAACATTTTTTAACTTCTCACTACCCTTAACTTACCCAATCCACTCATCTATGGTAGATTGTTGGAAATTGCCTAAGTTACTCTTGTCTTGTCCCATATTGCTTGGAAAGAGAAACTTAAGGATGATTAGTTTGTTTATTCACTTCTAATGCACCCATGAATTCAATTCCAACCATGAATTAGTGCAATCACCTTAACAAGAATAACTTATAGTTGTATTCTAGAGAATTAAAAAACTCTTTTGTTGATATTTGGAAGTTAGTTTTGTTGTATCCTATCTAGAGGATAGAGTATCATTCACTAGATACAATGGGAATAAGTCAATTGGTGTATCCTTGAGGTTGGGATTGAGCCCCTAAAAGTAAGACATGATGTAACAAAGTTAGACTTCACTACCCTTAGGTTATCCCTTTTATGCATTGACATTGATTTGAGCATTCAACTCATATCTCTTACATTGTACATGACTTGGGTGCATTAGAAGTGCACAGAGGATACAAGTCTTAGGTTCCTTGTAAGTAGATAAGTTGTCTACAGTCAATTCATGGATTTAAGCAATCTAGTAGAGACTATAATGCACTACCTTTTAATTGAAGGGATGGCTTGTCTTGGTTGTCGGGATGGGTTTCCCATGGTGAGTGCACTAGTGTATGTGATGCATATTTGATAAGACCTATGTTGAATCGTGATATAAGGCTACCAATTATCATGATTCACCAAGCTACTATACTACATAAACTCTCAACCTTAAGAGGATATTGAGCTTGTGCTAAAGTCAATAGAAGGCTTTGACCTATGGGTGAGACCCTAAGGTGGTCATATATGTTGGGATTAAGCCATTGAGTCAGATTTGACTGTTCCCCTTCTATCCCTTTTATGCATTAGCATTGATTTGAGCATTCAATCCATATCTCTTATATTGTATATGACTTGGGTGCATTAGGAGTTGCACAAAGGATACATGTCATGGGTTCCTTGTAAGTAGATAAATTATCCACAATTAACTCAGGGATGTGGGCAATCAAGTAGAGATTGTAGTGCACTATGTCCTAATAAGAGGGATGACTTGTCTTGGCAATTGGGATGAGTTTCCCAAGGTAAGTGCACTAGTATATGTGATGCACATTGGATAGGACCTACGGTGAATCATGACATAAGACAATCGATAGTCATGATTCACCAAGCTACTATACTACATGGACTCTCAACCTTAGGAAGATACTAAGCTTGTGCTGAAATCAACAAGATACTTTGACCTATGGGTGATCCCCTAAAATGGTCATATATCCCTAAGGATTGGGTCACTATTGATGGAGGTTAGTAGCAACAAGTATTCTCAATAGAGACGTCAAGATATCTCATAGGTTTGAGACAATGTCTCCTTGGGTGATCTAAAGGATATGTGATCATGAAATCTGTAGCAATAGTAATTCCTTTAGTAGAATTTGATATATGCTTCTTGCAAGTAGAGTTTGTTAGTTGATCACATAATAAGTGGGATTTTAAATTCAAAGATTGGAAATAATTTTGATAAGTGATAGAACTACCATGTTAGGATTATGAACACCAATTCATGGGGGTCTATATGTAGTGTATAGTAGGTCATTGACTCGAGCTTTGTCTCATTAGTATTTACATAGGGTATTGGAGTGCAGTTGATTTTCTGTAGTAGGATGTTGAATTAACTTGAGAATTGGATTGGGAGAGAGTAGTACTCCAATAGGTCTCGATGGTCCTCGCTTTGAGCTCATATACCATGCTAGCATGGTTTATGAGGATTGAATTGACTCTTGCTTCATTCTTATGCATAAGGATGTGTTGGTAATTATGCAAGGTTGCATAAGGAATAGTAAATAATGTCTTTGGATTGGGCTAATTGATTAAGTAGATGACCCTATGTGGTTAATTAATCAATTAAGATCCATTTTGGTTTAGATTAAGTGACCTAAGCCTATGTGGACTTCAGCCACTTAAGCCTAGTAGGGAAACCTTATAAATACACCTTTATGAGGTTAGGGTTTTTAGATGGCTTTAGAAAGTCATCTTCCACTTCTAGAGAGTGAGAGAGGGAGAGAGAGCCTAGGTTTCCATTCTTCCAAAGCCCACACTTTGGAGTGCTAAGATCATGGTTCAAGTCATCAACAGAAGACTTTGGGTGTATGAAACTTCCAGAGCATTCATACACATTCTTCATTGTGATAAAACTGATCTGAGAACATTTAGATTGCAAGTATGAGTTTTAATCTCTAGATTTTTATTCTAAAATGGTTTTAAAGCCATTTTTTTGTTGTGTTAGATCTAGAGATCCCTAGGGATAGATGCATACACCCTACAAGATCAAGGACATGGGAAAAGAGTAATTCAAGGTTTCTAGTAATATATGCCTTATGGATTGGGTCATTGTTAATGGAGGTTGGTGGAAATAGGCATTCTTAATAAAAGCACCATGATATCTCCTAGGATTAAGGTAATATGTCCCATTGGGTGATTAAGAGGATATATGATCTAGAATATTATAGCCATAACATTTCTTGAGTGGAAATGTGACATATGCTCCTTGGAGCCAGGATTTGCGAATTGATCATATAATAAGTGGATTTTTTAATTCAAGGATTGTAGAGATAATATTGATAGGTGATAGCATAACTTTGTTAGATTACAGATTAGTTCATAGGAAGTGTGCATGCAATGGATAGTAAGTCACCGACTTGAGCTCATCTCATTGTTAGTCGCATAAGGTATTGAAGTATAGTTGATTCTCTTTAGTGGAATGTTGAATCAATTTCTAAATTAGATTCTAAGGGAGTCTTATGGTCCTAGTGGTCCTTGATTATAAGCTCATATACTAGATGGCATAGTTTGTGAGGGTTGGATTGGCTTTAGGTTCATTCTTATACATAAGGTTATTTTCGTAATTATACAAGATTGCATAGGGGATAGTGAACAAGGCTTATAAATTCGGCTAATTGATTAATTAGATGGCCTTGTATGATTAATTAGTCAATTAGGACTCATTTTGGACTAGATTAAGTAACCTAAGCCTTGGTAGGTTCAAGTTACTTAAGCCTATTAAGGAAACCCTATAAATTGCCCCTTAGGGGTTGGGGTTTCCAACTTTTGGAGAGATAATTGTCTTCTACTTTCAAAGAATTAGAGAGAGGGAGAGAGCCTAGGAGTCTTTCTGTCCAAAGCCCACACTTTGGAGTGCCAAAATCATGGATTGAGTCATTGGGCGGAATATCTTGGATGTACGAGACCTTTAGACACATTCTTCACCATAAAGAATTGATTTGGGAACATCTAGATCCAGAAATTATTACTATATTCTCTAGCTTATTATTCTAAATGGTTTTTAAAGACATTGTTTTTGCTAGAATAGTTTCTAGAGAAGCATAGCTAGATTTGCATGTACCTATATGATTTAGGGTATGGGAATGAAGTAATCCAAGGTTCCAACCAATTGGTATCAAAGGCCTAAGATAGGTTTTTGTTTGTTAGATCTTTTCTAGGGTGTGCTAACTTTGTTTTGCAAGGCTTGTATTTCATCTCATGGCCATAGGGATGAATATATGAGATAATTAAATTTGTGCATGAGTTTCACTTGATGGTTGTAATATGATGATTATAATAATGTTTGGTTTGTTTGTTTTCTAGAATGGGTTGTAAGCTCTATGTTTAGGAGCATACGATTTTCCTTGATTGCAAAAATATTGTTTTTTATTAGATTGATTGTAAACTCCTTCAGAGGAGTGTATAGGTTTTTTTTATTGTAAAAATAAGTTTTTATCAATCTTATAACCTATCGAAGGCAAGCAAGCAACCCAAGACATCAATCATGAACATCATGACTTCCACTCTAGTTAAGATAAGTTTTTGGTAGAGAAAATAGTTGGAATCTACCAAATAAGCAGCCTTGGATGTGAAAGAAAGGGATGCAATGCTCGAACACTAAGATAAACGCTCAAGCGCCTTAGGCGTTTGAGCAGTCACTTATAGCGCTTGAGTAGCTCATGCAATCAAGTGGTGCTTCTAATGGTTTAAAAAAAAAAAATTTGGGCATAGAGTTTTTTTTTTTTAGTACCTAACCCTTTTTTTTGGTTGCAGGATTATTTTGGTAATTTGGATTTTCATCCAAATTTAATTACCAAATATGCAACAACATCCCTAAGGCCATGGGAATTATTCTTTTAATTTCTTTTTATGCTTGATATGCTATTTTGGTATAATTTATAGCATGTGAATATTTGGGCATGCTTTAGGTAAGTGAAGTTTCACGTTATTTTTTTTTTAATTGGATAACTTATTAAATTGGAATGTGTTAGTCATTAGGAAATCTTTTATTTTAGGAAAAGACAAGTTGGAAAGGTATATAGGATTTATTTTCTTCAAGGAAGTAGTTTTTATTTTTCTAAGTCTTTATAAAATAAGATTTTTCCTTTTATGCATAAGGTTCTAATTTAAAGAAATAAGTTATTTTTGGAAATCCGTGATAGATAATTCATGATTAAGAAAGCCTACCAAGATATTTGTTTAATTTTTGAAAAGTGATTTTGGGTTTTTCTTAAGAAAATAATTTTTCATGAGAAGTTTTTTCCAATGTTATTTTTCTTTGAACTAGTTATTGTTAAAAGGTATTGCTGTTCCTTTTTGGATTATCCATTTGGTTAGATAGGTGGTTCTTTTGGCTTTTCCCTCCTGAGAGAAGGAGAACTACATCTATCATTAGTCCTTCTAGTTCTCCTTCTTTGAGAAAAGAGGAAACCGTTTAGTCTATGGATAATATAAGGATAACGGAATAAGAGAGTAATTCTTTTAGCACAAAAGTCTTTGTTTAACAAGTAAATAATGAATTTGGAAGTTCTCATGATATAGAATTTATTTTAAGAAAGGTTACCAAAATCACTCAAAGTCTCTTTTCAAAAGATTAAGTGGGAGAGGGCTTTAACAAAACCCATGACCTCCATTGTTGAGCCTATCTTGATTCAGTTCATCACCACCCTACTGGTGGGTTGGACCCTAGGAATCAAGGGATATGGAGTTTCCTCTAAGACGAGACTAGATATGTTTCTAGTGGGAGCAACCACCTCACCAGTGGGTTTCTTACTTTGTGACATTGATAGTTCAATGACTATGATTATACACTTAACTTGTGATATGAAGTGGTAGAATCACCCACCATAGTCCCATTTGCATAGTCCATGGACCAAATGAAAGGTATGTTGATCTTATCTTTAGATACCTTTGAGGTTAATGTAAGAAGATGCCAAAAGGAACTCCCCTTAAAGATCATACAATTCATACGATCAAACTCTTTAACAAGATGGAAATCCTTGAAGCTGAGATCAATGAGGAAACCCAAGTTGACATGGTTTTAGAGACCTTAGTGGATTCTTTCAAACAATTCAAGCTCAACTATTATATGACTAAGATGGAGACGAGCTTAAATGAACTAATAAGAGAACTCCACGTTGGGCTTGAGTCCCTAAAAGCAAGATATAATTTAACAAAGTTAGACTTCACTGTCCCTGAGTTATCCCTTTAATGCATTTACATTGATTTGAGTATTTAGATCATATCTCTTACATTATACATGACTTGGGTGCATTAGGAGTTAATAGAGGTTGAGTACACTGGTGTATATGGTGCATGTTGGATAGGACCCATGATGAATCATGACATAAAGCTATCAATTATCATGATTTTCCAAACTATTATACTGCATTGACTCTCAATATTAAAAGGATATTGAGTTTGTGCCAAAGTCAACATGTGGCTTTGACCTATGGGTAAGACCCTAAGATGGTCATATATTCCTTATAGATTAAGTCACTATTGATGAAGGTTAGTGGCAACAACTATTCTTAATAGAGGCACCATGATATCTCATGCGATTGAGACAGTGTGTCTCTTTGGGTGATCCAAAGGACATGTGATCTAGAAGACTATAGCGATAACATTTCCTTTAGTGAAAATTTGACATATACTCCTTGGATCTAGAGTATGTAAAATGATGACATAATAAGTGAAATTTATAACTCAAGGATTTGAGAGATAACCTTGATAAGTGATAGTAGGTCACAAACTCAAGTTCATCTTGTTGTTATTTACATAAGTACTAGAGTGCAGTTGACTCTCTTTAGTGCAACGTTGAATCAATTTCTAAATTAGATTATGAGGGAGCTAGTACTCTTATAAGTCATACTGGTCCCCGTTTTAAGCTCATATATCGTGATGACATAGGTTGTAAGGATTGGATTGGCTTTAGGTTCACTCTTTGCATAAGGGTGTTTTGGTAATTACATAAGGTTGCACAGGGGACAGTGAACAAGGTCTCTAGATTGGGCTAATTGATTAATCAAATGGTCTTGTGCGATTAATTAATCAATTAAGACCCATTTTGGGCTAAATTAAGTGATGAAATCCTTAGTGGTTAATGAACCTATTAGGAGAACCCTATAAATACCCCCTTAAGGGTTAAGGTTTCTAGTTTTTTGAGAGATAGTTGTCTTCCACCTCTAGAGAGTTAAAGAGGTGGAGAGAGCCTAGGAGTTCTCCTTTCCAAAGACTATACTTTGGAATGCCAAGACCATGGATCAAGTCATTGAGCGGAAGATCTTGGGTGTACAAGACCTTTAGACCTTTCAGACATGTTCTTACTATGAAAAATTGATATGGAAACATTGAGATCCAGCTATGATTAATGTCTTCTCTAGTTCATTATTCTAAATGGTTTTCAATGCTATTGTGTTTGCTAGAATTGTTTCTAGAGAAGCCTAGGGTAGATTTGCATGAACTTATATGATCAAAGGTCTGGGAATAGAGCAATCCAAGGTTCCTAGCACTTGAGGGTGAGAAAAATCTTTTGCTCACATTTCAAAGTCAGTTGTTGTCAATTGTCAATTGGTTGTTGTATCCTTGGAGTTAGAGTATGTGAATTGATCACATAATAAGATCTGTAACTCAAGGATTAGAGTGGTAATCTTGATAGGTAATAATACTATCTTATTATATTATGAACACCAATTCATGGGGTGTCTAGATATAGTGGATAGTAGGTCATGAACCTAAGTTTCATCTTGTTATTATTTACATAAGGTATTGGAGTGTTGTTGATTTTTTATAGTAGGATGTTAAATCAACTTTAGAATTGGATTGTGAGAGAGCTAATACTCTTATGGGTCCTAATGGTTCTCGCTCTAAGCTCATATACCATGCTGGCATGGGTTATGAGGGTTGGATTGACTATAGGTTCACTTTTGTACATAATGACGTTTTGATAATTATGCAAGATTGCACATGAGATAGTGAACAAGGCCTTTGGATTGTGCTAGTTAGTTAATTAGATGACTTTATTGGTTAATTAATCAATTCAGACCTGTTTTGGGCTAGATTAAGTAACCTAAGCCTTGGTGGGCTCAAGTCACTTAAGTCAACTAGGGAAACCCTATAAATATATGCTTAGAGGTTAGGGTTTCCAAGGTTTTTTTACCGTTGTCTTCCACATCCATAGAGAGAGATTGAGAGCCAAGGCATCCTCCCTTCCATAGTCCACTCTTTGGGGTGCGAAGGTCATGGTTTGAGTCATCAGTTGGAAGATCTTGGGTGTACGAGACTCCCAAATGCTTCAAACACTTTCTTTATTATGTGGAATTAATTAGGGAACATCTAAATCACACATAAAGTTATCTAAAACATTGTTCTTCTAAATATTGTTAATAAAAATTATATTTTTATGCTTCCATTACTAGGATCTAGAGCCTTAAGGAGTGTTCATATACCTAACCTAAACCTAGGATAAGGAATGCAAAAATCTAGTGTCCCTTATACCATCAATAGTGATCTAATTCATAAGGATATATGAACAAATTAGGGTCTTACCCATAGGTAAAAGCCTCATATCGACTTCAACAAAAGCTTAATACCTTCTCAAGGTTGAGAGTTCATATAGTATAGTAGTTTGGTTAATCATGACAACCGATAGCCTTATGTCATGATTCACCATATGTCCTGTTTAGTGTGTAACCATACACTAACGCACTCACCATGAGAACCTCATTCCGATGATCAAGACAAGTTATCCCTCCAATTATGAGTTAGTGCACCACAATCTTTGCTAGATTGCCTAAATCCATGAATCAATTGTGAAGTACTTATCATCTTGCAAAGAAGTCATTACTTGTATCTTCTATGCAACTCCTAATGCACCCAAGTCATGTACAATGCAAGTGATATGAATGCTTAGATAACTAATTAATGGATAAGGGATAATAAAGGGAACTAGAATCATAAATAAATAAATTTATTGATAAATCTAAAATCTATTATATTATGTCATGTTTTCAAAGGCTTTATCCCAACATATGCGATAAGGATGCTCCTAGATTGATCCAATTTAATTAACCCAATCTAAAAAGACCACTCGTAAGATCTAGTTCAATCTTACATTTTTATCAAAACTCCCTTATGCACACTTAGAAATTATAAACCCATAATTCCCTTAAACAACTGTGCCACCATGATTTAAGAGCTCGAATAGGGACCACTAAGACTCATAGGGAAATATTGACTCTCTTAGAATCCTCAACACTCTACTAAATAGAGTTAATTGTACTTTAGTATCTTATGATATTACAATGAGACAAAGCTCAAATTTATGACCTACTATCCATTACATGTAAACTTCCCATAAACTAGTCTATAATTTAATGAGGTGAGTGTTGTCATCCTCTCAAGTTTGCCTCTCTAATCCTTGATTTTCAAATTCTCCTATTTTGTGATCCACTAGCATACTCTAGATCACAAAGAACATGTATCAAATTCCACTTAAGGAATTACTACGTTCATAGTTTTCTTGATCACATGTTCTTAGGATCACCCAAGGTAAAACATTGTCTCAATCTTATGAGATATCATGGTGCCTCTATCAAGGATATCTACCGCCACTAGTCTTCATTAATAGTGACCCAACCTGTAGGGAATATGTGACAACCTTAGAGTCTCACACATAGGTTAGAGCCTCATATTGACTTCATTAGTACATACTCAATATCTTCTTAAGGTTGACAATCCATGCAATATAGTAGTTTTGTGAATCATGACCATCAAATAGCGAATTTCATGATTCACCATAGGTCATATTTAATGTGTCCATACATACTATTACACTTATCATAGGACAACCATCCTGATGACTAAAACAAGTCATTCCTCCAATTAAGAGCTAACTATAATCTTTGATGGATTGCCCAAATCCATGAGTTGACTTTGCACAACTTACCATTTTGCAAGGAACTTAGGACTTGTAGTTTTTGTGCAACTCCTAATGCACTCAAATTATGAAAAATGCAAATGATATGGGTATGAATGCTCAAATAACCAATTAATGCAAATAAGATGGTCAAGAGAACCAAAATTATAAATAAATAAATTTGTTAATGAAATTAAAATTTGTTATATCATGTCATGCTTTCTAAGGCTCCATTCTAACAAGGAGCACTCAAGCACCCCAAGGGACACTAAGGCATTTGAGCATAATTTTGTCTAGTATTTAAGAAATTTCAATTCTGCCTTATTTCCTCAATCCAATTTGGTACTTAATTATTTTCAAAATTCACCCAAGTCCACTAAGGTTTCCTTTAAGAATAAATATGCCTAGCTACACATTTTCACAATTTTATGCCCTAGAATTAATTTCATGTCATCATTTTTCATACTTAATCCAATCTTTCAAAAGTAATACTTTTGTTCATTGAGTTTGTGGTAGCGGATCACATCACTTGAAGTTGTTGAGCATATTGGTCTTGAGTCATAGATGTGAGGATAAGTGTAGGTTTTGTGAATATGGGTCTCAAGTAGAGTAGTGTTTACTAGGTAATTATGTATACTTCTAGAACTAGTGGCTTAGCTATGTGTCTATTGAACCTAGGGTTCTTACATCTTTTAAGTTTGAGGGAGACTTTATAGGTGGTCTTCGTGTAAATCACATGTTTGCCGGTATGGTTGGATGTTCTTGGATTAACTGATTAAAAATATCCTTATAAAATTTAAAAATTCTAAAATATTTAAAATTAGTATTTTGGGCCAATATTGAAGGGCTACCTATTTAACCCCACTAGATAGTTTTGTGATATAAATCTCAAACTTTCATGTGTGCATTATGATAGAGGGCCTTTCACACACTACATCGGGACAGTCTCAAGGTGGTAAGCTAATTTTCATGGACAGCGGAAAGCACTCCTCAACACTTTAATTCTCAAGGTGGTGAGTGTTGACTTTCTTTTATGTTTCTAGTTTGTTACATGTTGTTCTACCTCCTATTCTACTGTTTTCCAACAGTATTTTCCACCCATTCTAAGGAAGGATTGGAAAATGGCGACTCTTATAGAACTAATGAATTAGAAGGCGTACAATTTAATTAGTTCCATTTACTCTTTCTTTCTAAGTATCACACTACATCCAATATACTGTCATTTTCTCATTGTACCTAAAATTTCTCATATAGAGATACTTCAACAAAATGATTTTTGAGGAATGTAATGCTTTGGGGCCAGTGCATATATAGTATTTAGTTTCATCACTAAGCCAAATATTCCTCGGCTCAAGGAAATTAAACCCCATTTCATGATTCAAACCTGGCCTTTAAGCTTTTGGTTTTCTTTTGTTCTCTTCCTCTCTCTGTGGCTGCAAACTTCCCATAGGCAATCCAGAACTAAATTCAGAATCACTTTCTTTCAAAGAAGAAAAAATTGGTCTCTCAAAAACACTTTCTTGCTCTCCTCTAGAAACTGCACCTAGGATTACAATTTCCCAACCAAACCATATGAAAAGAGGATCTAAATAAATTTCACAAATTTTTTACCAACAATTGCAGTGAAAATTCAGTGATTTCATTGGAATTCAAGCAAAATAAAGATACAAATTCTATTGACCGCTAATTTACAAGGCTAACCAAAGTTAATATAAGTCAATAATTTCAAGAAGCAGAGAGGAATGTTTCACTTAAGATGTATTGTCATTTTTCACTCTTAATGGAAGACATACCTTTGATAGGAGATGATGATTCTTCCAAAATATTTGTTTCTCTAAGGGTCAAAGCCCTCAGAGATGTGAGGGTGCCCAAGGATGGTATGATAGTCTTGTCGAATTGATTATCTTGAAGGTTTAGAATTTTTAACTTTTTTAAGCTTGACAACTTTTCAAAACCTACGAGAAGAAGATGAGGATTGTTAGAAAATATTCATGAATTTTGCTATATATATCAAGACAAACAATAATAAAAAATAAAAATAAAAATAAAAATTGATAAAATAGTATATTTTCATTATGTTTAGCTAATGGGGTCCTATTATAGTATTGAATGTACTTTTTCAATAAAATTGAAAAATGTCACCAATAAGATGTTGTCACATGTACAACTCAAATCTTATTGCTTTGTACTGAGTCTCATTCGTATGTACCACATATAAGGTCTCATTACTTTGCATCCTGGTTCATCCGAATCTATCCTAATCCTATTTGTTTAAAATCAATTGAGAAGATGTTCGATTCAGTTAGGGGGTTATGATGAGTAGAGGTTGTAAATCTTAAAAAAGGAAAATTAGATTAAAAAGAAAAATTAGATCACCTTGTACATAAATGAATGAATATAGTTTATCTTACATTGACTTAAAAAGATAAAAAAAAAAAGAGGTTCTAATGGTCACTAGGAAAATGCTAGTTTTAATATCAATTATTGACATATTTATAATAATATTTGATCATCACTTTGTTATGTAATCAAATGCTAAAAAATAATGGTGCATGCAAATATTAGTAAAAATATTTTAAATGTTTGTGAGTGAAACTTATAAATAGTGGATATAATGCTCATATATTACACATGCATGACTTGATTTTGCATGAGAGTAACAAAGATTAATGCATAGGGATGGAGAGAATTTTGACGCAATAAAAAGGTCTAGTGATACAATAAAATTGATGGATCAAATGCAATTTGAGAAAATGCTACATATATAAGAGTTGTCAAGCAGTAAAACTAATGAACCAAGCACAATTTGAGGGAATATTACAGAAGAGGGAATCCATACCTTCAGTCTCAAGACAACCTTTGAACCAGTTTCTGGACAAGTCAAGGCTTGTTAATTCTTGGAAAGGACGGAACAAGGAGGTGTTTAAGGACCATATCCTGGTATAAATGCGAATTAGGCTAGAACTCTCCTCAATTTGTCTTATATTGCCGAGGGAGAGTTCGTTTACACGGCCTGTAATGGAGTTGCACTTAACTCGCTCCCACCCACAACAATCACTCTCCCTGTCATCAACCCATGAGCGGAGAAGTCCGTCAGCGTCTTCATTGTTGGATTTCACAAACCACTTGAATTCTAAGAGGCCCATTCTCTCCTCTTCCAAACAAGCTTTGTATCCATTGATTTGGAGCAACACTATCAACACCAACATCAAATGCTTGGATAAAAACCACTCCATTGGAATTAAAAAAAGAAAAGTTATCCCCTTCACCTTTGAGACTTTGGTTTCAAGATCTCTGTAGCTGTTTTGTTTATATATAATTGCAATATTGTCCAGGCAGAATGCGTTCGGGATTTCTCAAAAGTGTCCACCATGTGGAATTTCCATGAAGACTTTTCAGTTGTGGACGAACAGACCCAAGGACTGAGGTCCAAATTCCTTGTCCAAACAGTTTTTAGCATTAAATGGCCAAATTATTGGTCGCATTTCATTGTGGATGAATGGAGGACATTTTAGTTGACATTACATTCCAATATGGGTCAATTGGCATCATCAGGGAGCGTAGACAACACTCAAACTGGGTCCTATCATGTGGAATTCTTCATTCCGTGTGGAATTTTCAAGCAATTGTGGGCACATACATCCTTATGATACTAAATGGTTTCTAAAGAATTTGTGTAAGTCTCCAAACCCCATCATAACTTATTTCTTTTCACACCAAAAGTCATTTCATACTGTCCCCCATTATCAACGACTTGAATCCAAAGAATGTTGGTAGCTTTGTTCATAGGTTGACCGCAATTTCAGAATTTATGACAATGAACTGTTTCGAAAACGAACTTGAATTATAAAATATATGGCACTATACATACCTCTTTGTTTTTTTTTCCTTTTGTGTTGGTGCAGACATGCTTTGTGCGGGCCGGTGTGTGAGAGTGTTTCATACTCAATCGATGCTGAGATAGTCTTACTTCACTTGATGATTGTGGGTGCAGGTCAAGGACCTCTTTCTCACTAGGGTTCTTTTAATCTCTAGCAGAATAAGGAGTAGGAGACTTCCTACCGGTCTTTGTTATAATATGCTACTATAGTAGTCGTGATGAACCCTGCAATGGATTGTCCGGTTATAAATGCTAGAAAATTGTGATGCAATCGGAAAGATTCTTAGTTATTAAAGAGTAATTAAGGAGGTGTAAACAGTAAAACTATTGAAGAATTGTTTACAAAAAGTTTAGAAACCGCAAAAAATTGTCTGAAACATCCCTTTGCTTGTTACATTCTATATCTACTAGAATTTGTCATATGGTGTATTATTCCCACTCATCCACTGTTCTCTATATTCCGTTCTCTATATTCCACACCAAAGTTGATCGGTCAATTAACTCAGGCCAAAAGGCTTGAGTTGAACCCTGACTACCACTAGGCCAAGTCCACGTTTATAAATATATGTTCATAATAAATATGTTAAAGTTTATTATTAAAAAAATAAATTAACTAATTCTAATTATTTTATTTTAAATTTTATTTCATTGATTAATAAAAGTATAAAAGCCATCATTATAATTTTCTTAACAAGTCTTTTTTTATATATCATTTATATGATAATTAAATATAAAAAATATAAATATTAAAAAATCATATATGCATCATTATTTATTTTACATTATTAAATGTGTTTGAATTAAATAAATTATAGTTTTAATATTAAATGTTTTATCATTTATTTTATTAATCCTATTTTAAAAAATACTATCACTTCACTTTTAAATTTTTTATATTTATCTTTTTAATTTTATTTTAATTTTGAATGTTTTTATTTTAAAATATTAAAAATATAAATTTATTCAAAATATATATATATATATATATATATATATATATATATAAGTAATGATGAACTTTTAATATTTTATAAATTAAAATTAATTTGATAAGATAAATAATAAATTATTAAGAACGATATATTCCTGCTTACTGATATTTTTCTCCTTGACCATGCCTATGTCAATTACACTTATAAAATAACTTCAACATGTGTATTTTTACTTATTTTATCATTTTTTTACCGATATTTCTGATATATCCGTAAAATCTAAGTACTAATATATCTGTGTTTACTAATATTTCAAACCATGCTTAGACGATAATAAATAGCTACCAATATCTCCCAATGTGTCAAAAGAGGGTCTTTATGCTGCTTGATGACTTCCTTGTTCAACCTAATTAAAGCAATGCTTGGTATTCTAACAGCAATTTCTATTACTTTATTTAAGAACTTTATACAAGTATATAGGTGATTTATACAAAGAAAGGAACAAATAATATTTCTATATATATATAAAATGAAATATCCTAAAATTAAGAAAATCAAATATTGTTAATGTTTAATTTTTGTAGATGTATAGAAATATTGATTACAGTGGATTCTTACCTCTTATGCACTTGATTTTGTGTATCTTCTTTAATATTTTCTTTAGGATGTGTATCTTCTTGATTATTTCCTTTAATAGCCCTCCTCAAATTAGAGCAAGAATGAATACGGGTGTCTAGCTTGCCCTGAAACATGGGGAAGACATCCTTTAACAAAGATTTGATAAAAATATTAGCAAGTTGATTTTGCGTGGGAACATAGTGAGTGACAAGTGTGCCCGTACCTACCTTCTATCATACAAAATGATAATCAAGTTCAATATGTCTAGAACAAGCATGAAACATAGGATCAAATGACATGTATAGAGCATGAACACTATCACAAAGTAATTGTAGTGGTTTAGAGAGAGACACTCCCATATCTCATAGGAGATAAGTAATCCACATCAACTCAATTATGGAGAAAGTGAAAGAGTGATACTCTACTTCATTGCTAGAGCAAGCAATTGTTGATTTTTTATTTGAACACCAAGAGATGTGATTTGTGCCAATAAAGACACGGTAACCTTTAGTAATCCTTGTAGTTGGACAACCTGTCCATTTAGCATTACTAAATTCTTAAAAAGAGATAATATTGGTGGAGAGATAACGTAAACCCAAGTTTTGTGTTTCCTTAAGGTATCTTAAAATGCATTTTATAACCTTCAAGTGAACCACAATAGGATCACTAAAATATTGACATACCCAATTAACTACATGAATGATAAATGGTTGTATGAAAGTTAAGTAATGGAGGGCTTCAACTTTACTTTGGAACATAGTAGCATTACTCAAGACATTTTCCTTTGGAAGCTTGTTTATAAGAGATTTAAGGGGTGGTAATTGCTTAGAATCCCAGATTGTTTAGTTTCTTAGCCCCAGATCTTGTAGGGTGATTGCCTCTACCCTAGGCTTCTTTAAATCTAAACCATAGCAGAATCATGGTGTTCAAAACACCAATATGATATCAGATTTAGAGAATAATGAAAATATACCCAACGATTGAGATCCAAATTCCTTGTCCAAACAATTTTTAGCATTAAATGGCCAAATTATTGGTTGCATTTCATTGTGGATGAATGGAGGACATTATAGTTGACATTACATTCCAATATGGGTCAATTGGCCACATCAGGGAGCGTAGACAACCCTCAAACTGGGTCGTATCATGTGGAATTCTTCATTCCGTGTGAAATTTTCAAGCAATTGTGGGCTCAGACATCCTTCTTATGATACTAAATGGTTTCTAAAGAATTTTTGTAAGTCTCCAAACCCCATCATAACTTAGTTCTTTTCACACTAAAAGTCATTTCATACTGTCCCCCATTATCAACGACTTGAATCCAAAGAATGTTGGTTGCTTTATTCATAGGTTGACCGCAATTTCAGAATTTATGATAATGAACAGTTTCGAAAACGAACTTGAATTATAAAATATATGGCACTATACATGGCTCTTTGTTTTTTTTTTTTTTCCGCTTGTGTTTGTGCAAACATGCTTTGTGCGAGCTGGTGTGTGAGAGTGTTTCATACTCAATCGATGTTTAGATAGTCTTACTTCACTTGATGATTGTGGGTGTAGTGTTGGAAATTTTTTTATATGGGCTAACATTAATTGAATAATTTGTATTTGCAAAAACGGGTTAATGGATAGTCTATTGTATAATGAGCCCAATTAACTAGTGATCACATTTTGGATTGGGTTTTGCATCTTTTGAGTAGAAGCTCAGTTGAGTGGCAAGTGTAGGCTATGGGTCTCATTGAAGTCCATTATGAGAGGGCCCAATGAGAACCCAATATTGAGTTATGCTAAGTCCCCTCTCTAATCTAGATAAAAAAAAGTCTTTTCTGTTTTCCCATCGAGCCACCATAGTTGTTATCAAGATCATAGAGAGGAAGACTTGGTTGCAACAATCAATCATTTTTTTTTTTTTTGTGATGGCTCAAACAGGTATGTTCTTTATAGTGATTTCCTATTGTTAATATCCTTTAATCATGTATGATTAATTTATGTGATTATGTAAATATTGTACATATGGTATCAACGCCAGATTTACATGATTTAGGATCTATAATTAGAAATCGAAAATAAAATTTTTGGTTTCTTATTTTATTTTATTTTCAGAGTCGAATATGTGATCCATGACTGTGTATGGTTTTTTTTTTTTTTTTTTTGTGTTTCTTATGATTATGAAACCTTAGGCCTTTTGTTCCTCTTGTCACAAGCTTCAAATTGATATATTATATGTGCAATTTCGTTGTTTAATTTGGGAATAATTAAGTTTTTTAAAAAAATTTCAGAATTTTCTTGTTTAAAGATTCAAGAAAATTTTAATTTGTTCAAATTGTTGTGTTTTACTCAAATTAAACTCTTAGACTTTGTTGTTTACATATATTATAGTTGATATGTATCATCAATTTCAGTTTTTTTTGGCTCAATTTGGTAAAAATTAAAAATTCAAAAATATGGGTATGAACCCTAGACAATACATTTTATATTTTTAAAAAAATTGAGCAAGATTGAGAAGTTTTTTTGTTTAACTAATTGTTGTAGAGAGATTTCTTATATTGTTAAGGTAAAAATACATGTAAAATAAGGCCGAAATAGGTGTTAAAATAGAGTTTTTCGATCTTGGCTATGGAGGTATGAAAAACCGAATTTTGTTAATCAATTATGGAGATCTCTAAGTTGTTTTTTTTTTATGATTAAATGTCTTAGAATTGTTAGAAACAACCTAAAGTTTAAAACCCCTCAAGATCTCGATCAAAAAACCTTTTTTTTTTCAATTGTTTGTAATTCGGGTTGCAACCAGGTCATTTGACCCGTATTGAAGAATTTTTGACCCACTGCTGGAGGTTGAAGATGACCTCCAGCACATGCCACACATTCCCCACTCGCGGGTCAAGTGTGTGAGGCGCGTGTAACCTCATCCGGTGTCCGTTTTGAGCCCCGTTTTTTCCTGTGCACTCGTTCTTTTGTAATCTATTTTTCTGGATATATTATTTTATTTTTTGGGGGTAGAAAATATTTATTAAATAATTATTACTTATTTATGTTATTTAATTAGCTTAAAATTATTTTTTGGCATAATTTTATGTTGAGAATTTACCAGAAATTATGCTAATATATATGGAATAGGAGTGTAGTACTCACTCTCTCTAGATTGAAACTTTTTCAAGCATACTCTCCTACTTGGTCTAAATCACATAAACTAGTTAAATAATTAGTTTAAAGTATAATAATAATAATAATAAAAATTGTTGTTCAAATTCTTGCAACTATAATTGATCATTTTGTGACGTACTTCATCTTGTTTGATCATATGCATATATATCGCTAATATGCACTATTGGTGTTGGGCAATATTGTTTTTAATTTACCCAATTTTGGAACGTTGCATGTGAATTGTTGAGGATATTTCACCAAAGTGATTTAACCATCAAAATTTGCAAGTTTATGAGTTCCTACTTTGTTGATGGGGAAAATTTTAGATTAATTTGTACAATCGCCTGCCCAAAGGAGGTTATTGTGCAAATTAATTTAACAACATGAGGATATTGAATGAGATAAATAATTTGATAAATTTATTTGCCCAAAAGAAATAAATTTTAATGAATTATTTGTTGATCTTCATGCTTAGAGAATAGTTGTTTATTGTGGACTCTGCCCAAAGGGGAGTTTATGATAGTACAATTGATTCTTGTATTGTATTGCTTATGCTTATTTAAGTATTTTACCTATTGCCCATAATTGATCTAGTTGCAAAATTTTGTCAATCAATTTCCTTTGTTGTGAACAACAATAATGCTACAATTGAAATTCTAAGTGGGTTGAACTATAAGAGATGGAGATTAGACATAGAGTTTGTTTTAGGAATGATGGACTTGGACATGGCTCTACGTGAAGATGAACTTCCTAAGCCTACTAATGAAAGTACTGAAGCTATGAGAGCTCATTATGCGAAATGGGTAAGATCGAACCGTTTGAGTCTCATTTCAATCAAGAGGTCCATTGCTGAGCATCTCCTTGGAGGAATACCTGAGAGCAACAATGCTAAGGAATTTCTCGTTGTTGTGGCAATACCAAACATTTGACAATACCAAAGCTGGGCATTTTATGGATGAATTGATGAATATGAGGAATGATGATATGAATGGGGCTCATGAGTATATCCTAAAAATGGTGCATTTTCAAATTAGATTGAAAGCACTAGACATTCCCATTCCCGATAAGTTTATTGTTCATCGAGCCTTCAATACTCTACCATCTTCTTTCAACTAAATCAAGACTGCATACAACACCCTGAATCAGTCTTGGGGTGTGACTGACTTGATCACTAAGTGTGTGGCTGAAGAAGAAAAGCTAAAAAGAGAAAAGAATGAATCTGCTCATCTCGTTGCTCTTGGAAAACCGAATAATTAGAAGAGAGTTGAAAAGGCTAGAAAGCCCAACTTCCACAGTCATAAGAAAAGCAAGAATTTCAAGAAGAGTGGGAGTGAGAAGCAGAAGATGGAAATGGAAATGCCAAGAACACAGACCTTAGGTGCTATTACTGCAACAAAAAGGGTCATAAGAGGGTTGATTGCTTTAAGTTTAAGAATTGGCTAGAGACGAAAAAGAAGGAACATGGTATGTTATCTGCCTATGTCTGTTCGGAATCTAATTTAGTTAATGTTCCTTTAGATTCATGGTGGCTTGACAGTGGTGCTACTGTTCATGTTGCAACTTCTTTATAGGGGATAAGAAATCTGAGGAAGCCAAGTGAAAAAGAGTTAAAGCTTAAAGTTGGCAGTGACATCGGGATTGATGTTGAGCATATTGGGATTGCTGTTCTAGAATTAGATTATGGTTTTCAGCTTGTTTTGGACAATGGTTATTGTGTACCTTCGTTTAGAAGGAATTTAATTTCCTTTTCAGTACTTGACAAAGCTGGATATAGTTTCACTTTTGCAAATAAAAGAGTTGATGTGATTTATGACTCTAAAGTGATAGGCAATTGTGTTTTATCTGATGGGCTTTATAGATTGTCGTTGTTATCTACTTGTTCTTACAATGTTTAAAACAGTGTTGCTAAAAGACCTTTGACTAAGGAAAGATCTTCATTGTTATGGCATAAGCGTTTGGGGCACATTTCTAAAGAATGAGTAGAAAGGTTAATCTGTTTTGGGATTCTTCCCCGCCTTGATTTTGATGACTTAGAAATTTGTGTTGATTGTGTGAAAGGAAAATATACAAAGAATAAGAAAAAGGGTGTAACTCGCAATCAAAATTTGTTGGAGATTGTTCATATAGACATTAGTGGACCTTATTCCACTACCTTGTGTGGCAACAAGTACTTCATTACATTCATTGATGATTTCTCCCGATATGACTATGCATATTTGATCAAAGAAAAGACATATGCTCTTGAAATGGTCAAAGTCTTCTAACCTGAAGTTGAGAAACAACTGGGGAAAGTCATCAAGATTGTACGATCTGATCGAGGTGGTGAGTATTATGGGAAGCATGGTGATGCTAGACAATAAAAGAGACCTTTTGCAAGGTACTTACAAGATAATGGTATTGTTGCTCAGTATACTATGCCTGGTAGTCTTGAACAGAATGGAGTGGCAGAAAGGTGTAACCACACTCTTATGGAAATGAAGATGAGCATGATGAGTAGATCAAATTTTCCAGAATACTTGTGGGGTGAAGCCATTAAAACAACAACCTACATTCTGAACCGTGTTCTTAGTAAGTTTGTGCCTAAAACACCGTTTGAACTATGGACAGGCAGAAAACCCAGTTTGAATCATTTTAAAGTATGTGGATGTCCAACTAAGGTGAAAATCTATGATCCTTCTTTAAAGAAGACGGATTCGAGAACTACTAGGTGCTACTTTATTGGGTATCCTAGTCACTCAAAAGGATACAAGTTTTACTGTTCGACTCGTGGCACTAGAGTTGTTGAGTCTCAAGTGGCAAAGTTTTTAGAGTTGGATGTTGCTGATAGTATACACTCTCAATCCGATGAAAGAGTGGAACCCATGGATGTTATTTCTTTACCTTTGCTAGTCTCAAACGTTAACCTTGATGTTGGAGCTTTTGATTCTGGGATTCAACAAGGAGTTGCTACTGTCAATTTCCCCACTATCGAAATAAACCCTATTGTGGATGAGATTCCTTCTATGGAAATGAGGATATCACAAAGAACTAGAAGACTTGCCTTATCTAACGATTATTATGTTTACCTTGGAGAGGGAGAGTATGACATTAGAGAAGAAGTGGACCCTACTACTTATCGTGAAACTCTCAGTAGTGATAAGGCAAATGAATGGCTGATTGCCATGAGAGATGAGATGCAGTCTATGTCAGACAATGATGTTTGGGAACTTGTTGATCTTCCCAAAGGATATAAACCCATTGGATGCAAATGGGTATACAAGACCAAAAGAGACAACAAAGAAAATGTTGAAAGATATAAGGCTCGGTTGGTTGCTAAAGGGTATACACAGCGAGAGGGCATTGATTTCATAGAGACTTTCTCACTAGTCTCTACAAAAGATTCCTTTAGGCTAATTATGGTGTTGGTATCTCATTTTGACTTAGAGCTTCATCAAATGGATGTCAAGACAACTTTTCTCAATGGTGATTTGAGTGAGAAGGCCTACATGTCACAACCTGAAGGATTTAAGGAAAATGGAAAAGAGAACATGGTATGCAGAATGAAAAAGTCAATTTATGGTCTCAAGCAAGCTTCTCGTCAGTGGTACTTGAAATTTGGCAAAATTGTGACGTCTTTTGGTTTTATAGAGAACAAGTTTGATCAGTGCGTTTACATGAAAGTCAATGGGAGCAAGTACATTTTCATGGTTCTCTATATCGATGAAATTCTACTTGCTAGTAGCGATGTGAATCTCTTGAATGATACCAAGCGTATTTTTTCTGCTAATTTTAACATGAAGGATCTTGGAGAAGCATCTTTTGTGCTAGGTATTGAGATTTATCGTGATAGATCTCGAAACCTCTTTGGACTATCTTAGAGAGCCTATATCAATCGTGTGCTTAAAAGATTTAATATGCAGACGTGCAAAGCAGGTGATGTACTTGTTGCGAAGGAAAATAAACTCAGTAATGAATAGTGTCCAAAGAATGATTTGGAAAAGGATGCCATGAAGACTATACCTTATGCTAATGCCATTGGTAGCCTGATGTATGCATAAGTATGTACGAGGCCTGATATCGCCTTCATTGTTAATGTTCTTGGTAGATATTTATCGAACCCTAGACATGATCATTGGGTTGCTGCAAAGAAAGTCATGAGATATCTACAAAGAACGAAGGATTTTATGCTTGTGTATAGGAGGGTGGATAATCTTGAGGTAGTTGGATACTCAGATTCTGATTTTGGTTGTTGTTCTAACGATCACAAATCTACTTTAGGATACATTTTTATGTTAGCTGGTGGAGCCATTTCATGGAAAAGTGTCAAACATAGCCTAATTGCATCCTCGACCATGTATGCTGAGTTTGTAGCTTGTTATGGTGCATCATCTCAAGCTGTTTGGCTAAGAAATCTAATTTCAGAGTTGCAAGTTGTTGATTCCATCTTTCGACCCATTGTGATTTATTGTGACAATAATGCAACTGTGTTATACTCTAAGAATAATAAGATTAGTACGGTTTCCAAGCATATGGAAATCAAGTACCTTACAGTCAAGGAGTTATTGAAAAAAAAAAAAGATATTGTGATTGAGCACATAAAAACTGAGTCCATGCTAGCGGATCCTCTAACTAAAGGTTTAAAGCCCATAACGTTCAAGGAACATGTTGTGAATATGAGTGTCATTAAGTCTTTTGATTCTTTGGTTTAATGGGAGCTTTTGTGATTTCCCTTATTTCAATTATTGTTTTGTGTAAACGTTGATCATTATTGTTATGCGACTTGCAAAATTAAAATCTTTTTATTATGATCATCATAATTAAGTATTATATTATAGCATGTCGTATGTTGTAATTGAATTACATACAACATGGTATCTTGAGATATTGAACCTTAAGAATTATAGTTGTATACTATTGGATGTCACAAATACCACTATTTTGAGATCTTGTGGTGCATTGTTGGTGACATATGACTTGTTAAAGTCAAGTAATTTCATATTGTTTAGAAATTGCAGCAATTTCATTTTGTTGAGAAATTGCAAGTACAATTTCATTTTTCTGGCAAATTCTAATGAGGATTGATAAAAAACAATGCATATAGATGATGATCACATGTTGGCATTGATTTCTTACTGCACTACTGGGTTTACGATCCATGTCGATAAGGGGCATTATGTTTGTTGAGATTAACATATAGACCATCATAGTCCAATATTAAGATCATATTGGACCGGATAAGTTTATCAAGATGCTACTTATAGACTATCATTTCTTTATAAAAAAAAAAAAAAAAAGTGTGGCCACACAAACTAAACTTTTTTGTACTTAACCCGAGAGTCTTATTTTCAAAATGAATTTAATGAATCCTCAAAAAACAATTAATGTAGCCCAAGTGGGAGAATGTTGGAAATTTTTTTATATAGCCTAACATTAATTGAATAATTTGTTTTTGCAAAAAAAGGTTAATGGATAGTTTATTGTATAATGAGCCCAATTAACTAGTGATCACATTTTGGATTGGGTTTTGCATCTTTTGAGTAGAAGCTCAGTTGAGTGGCAAGTGTAGTCTATGGGTCTCATTGAAGCCCATTATGGGAGGGCCCAATGAGAACCCAATATTGAGTTATGCTAAGTCCCCTCTCTAATCTAGATAAAAAGGATTTTTTCTGTTTTCCCATCGAGCCACCATAACTATTATCAAGATCATAGAGATGAAGACTTGGTTGCAACAATCAATCATTTTTTTTGTGATGGCTCAAACAGGTATGTTCTTTATAGTGATTTCCTATTGTTAGTATCCTTTAATCATGTATGATTAATTTATGTGATTATGTAAATATTCTACATGCAGGTCAAGGACTTCTTGCTCACTAAGGTTCTTTTAATCTCTAGCAGAATAAGGAGTAGGAGACTTCCTACCGGTCTTTGTTATAATGTGCTACTATAATAGTTGTGATGAAGCCTGCAATGGATTGTTCGGTTATAAATGCTAGCAGATTGTGATGCGATCAACAAGATTCTTAGTTATTAAAGAGTAATTAAGGAGGTGTAAACAGTAAAACAATTGAAGAATTGTTTACAAAAAGTTTAGAAACCGCATAAAATTGTCTGAAACATTCCTTTGCTTATTACATTCTATATCCCCACTCATCTAGTGTTTTCTATAATATTCGACACCAAAAGTTGATTGGTCAAACCCAAGCCAAAAGGCTTGAGTTGAACCCTAACTACCACTAGGCCAAGTCCTCGTTTATAAATATATGTTCGCAATAATGTTAAAGTTCATTATTAAAAAAAAAATTATAATTATTTTATTTTTAATTTTATTTCATTGATTAATAAAAGTATAAAAACCATAATTATAATTTTCTTAAGAAGTTTTTTTTATATCATTTATATGATAATTAAATATAAAAATAAATATTAAAAAATCATATATGCATCATAATTTATTTTACATTATTTAATGTGTTTGAATTAAATAATTTATCTTACTAATCCTGTTTTAAAAAATTACTATCACTTCACTTTTAAATTTTGTATATTTATCCTTTTAATTTTAATTAATTTGATAAGATAAATAATAAATTATTAAGACCGATATATCCCTACTTACTGATATTTTTCTCATTGACCATACCTATGTCAATTACACTTACAAAATAACTTTAACGTGTGTACTTTTTACTTATTTTATAATTTTTTTTAGATTTTTTCCAAATATTTCCATGAATTTAGAATAATTTTCTCCTTATTGATATTTTTGTGGAAATATCCATCAATTTTTTACCGATATTTCCGATATATTCGTAAAATCCAAGTACCAATATATTCGTATTTACCAATATTTCAAACCATGCTTAGACGATAATAAACAACTACCAATAGCTCCCAATGTGTCTAAAGAGGGTCTTTATATTGACTTGATGACTTCCTTTTTGTTCAACTTAATTAAAACAATGCTTGGTATTCTTACAGTAATTTCTATTACTTTATTTCAGAATTTTATACAAGAATATAGGTGATTTATACAAAGAAAGGACCAAATAATACTTCTAAATATATATATATAGTAAAATATCCTAAAATTAAGAAAAGCAAATATTGTTAATGTTTAATTTCTGTAGATGTATGGAAATACGGATTATAGTGGATTATTTCCTCTTATGTGCTTGATTTTGTGTATCTTCTTTAATATTTCCTTTAGGATGTGTATCTCCTTGATTATTTCCTTTAATGGGTGATTCGACTCATGGTAGCTTAGCTTTAAAGGCGTATCAACAAAATTTATACCTTGAATACTATTACTAAAGTAGCCAAGCTACTATAGCATAGTGGTTCTAGGATCGTTCACTGGGAAGGGTTTTCACAAACACAAGTGATATTCAAATTAGGAAAATAGGTGATTTTCTTATGAATGTTAGCTTTAAAAGAAGATGTAAATGTTTTAGAAAGATTTAAACTAATCTAAGCTAACATTAAAGATTAAAATGAAAGGGTGTAAAAACAAGTTTCTCAAAGATAGGATAGCTATGCTCTGGCTCTTATGCAAATTGGAAATCTCAGGATAGGCTCCTCGCGTTGGGGTTGCAACTATGGTGATGCTTGCTTCCCGAACCGGTATGGATTTAGCAAATTAAGTTTTAATCCTTTAAAATGACAAAACAGATGGTAGTGAATTTCATCAATGGTTAATCACCTTAGACTTCCTTTGAATGGCTCGTAAGAGATAACTAATGGTCTAAAGCCAAAAGCTTACCAAATATTGGCAACTCAAAGTCATTCCAGGTGATAAACTCACCTTTCAATGGTCATTGAAATTGGTTCTAACGGATTAATACAAAACTTGGAATTGAAAACCTCACCTTCCAATAGCTCGTAGGAGATAACTAATGGATAGAAATCCAAAAGCTTATCAAGTATTGGCCGTTGGAAGTTGTCAAAAGGAAATAAAAACCAAACTTTACATTAATGAACCATTAATGAAAAACGACTACCTTACCTTCCGGGTGCGAGAAATTTCCATGGGATTGCATCCAAGCCATCACATAACATCCATACTTTGAGAAACTAAAAGTTTTAGCCAATCATCCTTTGAGGAAAAGCCCTCAGAGGCTGTTTGGCTACTAAGAAAATAGAAATGGGGAAAAACAGGAGAAGAGAGAAAAACAGAGCAAAGCTTTGTATATTCTATATATTGATCGATATTTATTACAATGGATGCAAGGGAATATATATAGAGAAGTTTTTCCAACCTTCCTAGCTAAGAAATCTTATGATTGGTGGATTACAAGGAGAAGAATGGAAATTTATACAAAAATATCCAAAAGAAAAGATCTCGTGTGGAGTCGGCAGAAACAGGGGAAAATTCGCACCATGCAAAGGGGTGTGCGAATTTGGAAGGTGTTGTGCGAAAATTTCGAACACCCCTGGAGCAGTTGTCTTCCGAAGGCCATATCTTCCTCATTTCAGCTCCAAATCGTACACGGTTTGAAGCGTTGGATTCTTGACTTCCTGAGCTTTGAAATGGTATATAGCATGTAGAAAATGGACTTCGGGAAGTGCTCCAAAAGTGCCAAAGAAGACTGCAGCTGCTGTCCTCTGTTTTCCTCCTTGCTTCTCTTTACTTTGCTTTCCTCTTCTCCATTGTTCTTTCCTTGCATACTTTGAACGAATTTGGCAAAGGGCTATGGAGCTCCAAAGCTTGGTTCTTCATGAATTTGAGCTTCCAAAAGCTTTGCCATAACTTGTCCAAGTAGCTCCTCTATCATTTGGCATGCTTGAATTGATTCACAAGCTGATATAAACATGTAAACTTGCCACAAAATGGTTAAAACCAATTACTAAGGACCTTAATGAATTAATTGGGTTAAATGAATATGATTACTACTCAAAGGTGCTTAAAACCATTATAATTAGGTCTACAAAATAGCACTTTTTGGTAGTAATCACACCCCCCAACCGACTCATTGCTAGTCCCTTAGCAATGGAGGAGATAAAAACTAAGTAAACTATAATAATATACATAAAAGGGATCATGCAAATCACTCCAAAAAATGATATGAGTGGCATGATTGATCAAACTCTCACATGGCACATGAAAGAAATAAAACTCAAACTTCAATAGGAGCTATCAAATAATTTTGTCTAGTCACAATTCATAAAGAGTAGGCATTATGCAAATTTAAGCTTCAAAATAATTTCCACTCCCAAAGGTCCAATCCTTACTCTTCCACCAAAATCTATGTGTTATTTATTAGTTTCCGGATATAGTATGTCAAACTAATCTCTCCCCTCAACCTAGTTCTTTTCAAAGCTTAGCAAACTAATCAACCTCCAATAGGCTAAGAACGCACCTCTTTTCTTTCACAATTTTTTTTCATGTAGGAGTGCAAAGCTTAAAGGCATTCTTTTCTAAATTGTCCATGTAACGGGGGTCCATCGATGACTCCCAACCAATCAAGGTTTAGGGCATCAAGCTTTAAGGATTTTTCAACCACTAACTCCTCGGATTTCACCCCGGACTTTTGAGAATGAATTTTAATACCCAAGCACCTACAATATGTTAAACTCCACCTATTCACCCATGTAACGAGCATTGAGGTCGGTGACTCCCAACCAATGAAGGCTTAGGGCACCAGGTTTTAAAGATTTTCACCATATACCCCTTAGACCTTGCTCGGGTTTCAAGGCAAGCAAACATTTTTCTTTTTCTTTCTTTTTCCAAAGGCTCATTGGCCTTTTACAAGGTGTCCCAACACTATTAAATGAGGTCAAAGGTACCAAGTCTAAAATTTTCCTAAGTCAAGAGGGAAATAGTTTTTCATCTTATAAACGGAACCTAGTGTGCACGGTGTGTGATAAGCTTAAAGTGGAAGAACTGAGGTTGAATTCAATAGAAGTTTCAACAATTCATCAACTTTAGTAAGCATAATACAAACTCTAAGACTATGGCAATAAGATAAGAATTTAATTTTTCCCATTTACTTTTGAGAATTTTTCCTTAATAACCATGGAGAGTAGAATAAAAACTTAAAAAATTTTAAAATTAAGCAAAAAGCAACTAAATTACCAAAATAACTTAGCATTAATAACAAAACTTACTTCCTCAACTCTCCCCCCAACCAAGCTAAACATTGTCCTCAATGTGACAAAGCGATTAAAAAATAGGGAGGAAGTGGTACCTCCTGAGTGACATGGAGTCTGAGTCATGTAGGAGAAACCACATGTTTCAAAGAAAACATAAGAGTTAGTGAGTAGAGGAAATAGAAAAATGCCAAGTTTAAACAAAAATGATGTCTATATATGATGTATCATCAGTAATACATCCAATCCCAGAATATAAGACATCAAAACATGGAATTATGTATACTAATATAATAAGTAAATACAAAAAATAAAGAGATGATCAAGTAATAGAAGGGTCCTGTGGAGATATGGTGGCCTTCTGAATGGGTTGGGTTAGGACATTGACCTCTGCTCTGGTAGTCTCCTTAGGTGGCATAGTCTTCTCAACTGGAGCTCTCAGCTGGAGCTATGAGCTTTGATGGTTTTAGGAGGTTTTAAAAATGGAGTGAGAGGCTTGGTGTATGTGATCTCAGTGAGAGGGCTCTCCTCTAATCTTGGCCATGGCTGAAATGGAGAGGTGAGGTTCGAAATTTGGATGGTCACACATTTAAAAACTCTTTTTGGAAGTCAAAATGGCTTTTAGGAATGAAAAACAGAGTCTTGGGTGTTTAAAAATTGGTTTAAAAGACATTTGGACATTTTCGCATTTTGGATTTCAAGGTGCGAAATTTTCGCACTCTGCACCATCTGTCTTTAAACGGCCATAACTTCTTCGTTTCCAATCCAAATCATGTAAAGTTTGAAGCACTGGATTCCTGACTTCCCAATATTTAAAATGACATATCATATGCATAATTTGAGCTCCAGGAAGTGCTTCAAAATTGTGTATAACAGTAGCGAAATTTGGTGCGGCTGCAACATTTCCATTCAGCTTTGCATAGTTGTCTTCAAACGGCCATAACTTCTTCGTTTCAAATCCAAATCACACAACGTTTGAAGCGCTGGATTCCTGACTTCCCAAGCTTTAAAATGACATATCATATGCATAATTTGAGCTCCAGTAAGTGCTTCAAAATTGTGTCCAACAGTAGCGAAATTTTCGCACCTTAAAATGAGAATTTCGCACCTTGAATTGCATCGTGCGAAATTTCCATACTTTGGACTGAGGAATTCGCACCTTGTTTCGCACCGTGTGAAAATTGGCTTGAGGTGTGCGAAATGGCGCTCGTGTGCCAGGAGAGTGTTTCGCACGGTGCGAAAATTTTTCGCACCTTGGATTGAGGTGTGCGAAATTGATGCACCTTGAACTGAGATTTTCGCACCTTGAAATGAATTTCGCACCTTGAATAGTGGTGTGCGAAATTTTCGCACCTTGTTTCGCATGGTGTGAAAATGGGCTTGAGGTGTGCGAAATGGCACTCGTGTGCCAGGAGGTGTTTCGCACGGTGCGAAATTTTTCGCACCTTGGATTGAGGTGTGCGAAATTCCCGCTCAGCTCGGTCCAGTTTTCTTGCAATGACCATAACTTTTTCGTTTCAACTCCGATTTGGACACCGTTTGAAGCGTTGGACTCCTGACTTCCCGAGATTCGAAACGGTATATAGTATGTATAAAATGGACTTGAGAAAGTACTCCAAAATATGTCCCGAAAGTGGCAATAGAACCAATGGCCAGAATTCTCTCTTCTCTTCCTTTTCTTTCATCATTTTTGCAATCTCTCCTACAATGATCATCCAAAAACTTATGTTAAATCAAAACTAATTAAAATTAAAGCATTGAAATCAAAATTAAAACAAGTAATAAAGCAAAAAGATATGGACTAGCTAGTCTTTAGAAAGACTAAGTCCATAAAAAAAAATGTTGTTATGTTTCAGCTTGCCCGGATCCCATATGAAGTTAGCATCCTTCATTAGAGATTTGCATTGTATGATGGCAATGGAAACAATTCCCTTTCTCTTTCCTTTAATTTCCTCCCTCTTCTTTTTCTCTGTTTCATTCTCTGTTTCATGCTCTTGTTTGGATGTGGCCAAATCAACCTCTTTACCACTCAAAGTGATAACCGTTTTAACTTCCTTCACCATTGAAGATTCTCCCTTTTTAGCCTCCACTTCATGGATGCCCTTGGAATTTTGATAAGGTTGAGAAGGAAAGTTTCCTTTTTCTTGCACTGTGTTGAGGTTGGCAAACCTTGAGATTGAATCTTGGAGATTATCTATCTTCTAAGATAGATCATTTTGCACTTCATCCATCCTTTTGTTCAATGAACTCTCTACACTATCAATTCTTTGACTGAGATGGGCATTGATGGATTTCTGAGCTCCAACAAAGTCTCCCACGACCTTGCTAAGATTCACCATAGCTTGTTCAAGGTTCGAGGCTTGCTGAGGTGCTTGAGTAGGTTGGTTGTACTGAGGCGGCTGTGGTTTCCAAGAGAAATTTGGATGGTCCCTCCAATTGGAATTGTAGGTGTTGCAATCACCAAACATTTCCCTCACCACTGGAATGATAGGACACTCTTCCACCAAGTGCTCATAACTCATGAAGTTCATGGCTTCCTCTATTATCTCGTATTCAATATGGCATGCACAACTAGCAATTTGTGAAAAAATAGAGAAAACAAAAGAAAAACAATTCTAAAAAAATTAAGACTAACTAAAACTAGTTGAAAGGTAAACTAAAACATAAATAAAGAAAACGAACAATTAAAAAGAGTTAGTAAAAGAAAAGAAAAATCACCAAACTTGTGATGAAGATCACAAGTTACCCTTAATGGTTGCTTCACTGTGCTTGTGGCACCTTCCCCGGCAACGGCGCCATTTGATTCGACTCATGATTCGATCCCCGGCAACGGCGCCATTTGATTCGACTCATGGTAGCTTAGCTTTAAAGGCGTATCAACAAAATTTATACCTTGAATACTATTACTAAAGTAGCCAAGCTACTATAGCATAGTGGTTCTAGGATCGTTCACTGGGAAGGGTTTTCACAAACACAAGTGATATTCAAATTAGGAAAATAGGTGATTTTCTTATGAATGTTAGCTTTAAAAGAAGATGTAAATGTTTTAGAAAGATTTAAACTAATCTAAGCTAACATTAAAGATTAAAATGAAAGGGTGTAAAAACAAGTTTCTCAAAGATAGGATAGCTATGCTCTGGCTCTTATGCAAATTGGAAATCTCAGGATAGGCTCCTCGCGTTGGGGTTGCAACTATGGTGATGCTTGCTTCCCGAACCGGTATGGATTTAGCAAATTAAGTTTTAATCCTTTAAAATGACAAAACAGATGGTAGTGAATTTCATCAATGGTTAATCACCTTAGACTTCCTTTGAATGGCTCGTAAGAGATAACTAATGGTCTAAAGCCAAAAGCTTACCAAATATTGGCAACTCAAAGTCATTCCAGGTGATAAACTCACCTTTCAATGGTCATTGAAATTGGTTCTAACGGATTAATACAAAACTTGGAATTGAAAACCTCACCTTCCAATAGCTCGTAGGAGATAACTAATGGATAGAAATCCAAAAGCTTATCAAGTATTGGCCGTTGGAAGTTGTCAAAAGGAAATAAAAACCAAACTTTACATTAATGAACCATTAATGAAAAACGACTACCTTACCTTCCGGGTGCGAGAAATTTCCATGGGATTGCATCCAAGCCATCACATAACATCCATACTTTGAGAAACTAAAAGTTTTAGCCAATCATCCTTTGAGGAAAAGCCCTCAGAGGCTGTTTGGCTACTAAGAAAATAGAAATGGGGAAAAACAGGAGAAGAGAGAAAAACAGAGCAAAGCTTTGTATATTCTATATATTGATCGATATTTATTACAATGGATGCAAGGGAATATATATAGAGAAGTTTTTCCAACCTTCCTAGCTAAGAAATCTTATGATTGGTGGATTACAAGGAGAAGAATGGAAATTTATACAAAAATATCCAAAAGAAAAGATCTCGTGTGGAGTCGGCAGAAACAGGGGAAAATTCGCACCATGCAAAGGGGTGTGCGAATTTGGAAGGTGTTGTGCGAAAATTTCGAACACCCCTGGAGCAGTTGTCTTCCGAAGGCCATATCTTCCTCATTTCAGCTCCAAATCGTACACGGTTTGAAGAGTTGGATTCTTGACTTCCTGAGCTTTGAAATGGTATATAGTATGTAGAAAATGGACTTCGGGAAGTGCTCCAAAAGTGCCAAAGAAGACTGCAGCTGCTGTCCTCTGTTTTCCTCCTTGCTTCTCTTTACTTTGCTTTCCTCTTCTCCATTGTTCTTTCCTTGCATACTTTGAACGAATTTGGCAAAGGGCTATGGAGCTCCAAAGCTTGGTTCTTCATGAATTTGAGCTTCCAAAAGCTTTGCCATAACTTGTCCAAGTAGCTCCTCTATCATTTGGCATGCTTGAATTGATTCACAAGCTGATATAAACATGTAAACTTGCCACAAAATGGTTAAAACCAATTACTAAGGACCTTAATGAATTAATTGGGTTAAATGAATATGATTACTACTCAAAGGTGCTTAAAACCATTATAATTAGGTCTACAAAATAGCACTTTTTGGTAGTAATCAATGGGCCCCCTCAAATTAGAGTAGGAATTAATAAGGATGTCAAGCTTGCCCCGAAACATGGAGAAAACATCCTTTAACAAGGATTTGATAAAAATATTAGCAAGTTAATTATGCGTGGGAACATAGTGAATGACAAGTGTGCTCGTACCTACCTTCTGTCATACAAAATGATAATCAGGTTCAATATGTTTAGAACAAGCATGAAACATAGGATCAAATGACATGTATAGAGCACGAACACTATCACAAAGTAATTGTAGTGGTTTAGAGAGGGACATTCCAATATCTCGTAGGAGATAAGTAATCCACATCAACTCAATACTCTACTTCTGTGCTAGAGCAAGCAATTGTTGATTTTTTATTTGAACATCAGGAGATGTGATTTGTGCCAATAAAGACATGGTAACCTTTAGTACTCCTTGTAGTTGGACAACCTGTCCATTTAGCATTACTAAACTCTTAAAAAGAGATAATACTGGTGGAGAGATAACGTAAACCCAAGTGTTGTATTCCCTTAAGGTATCTTAAAATGCATTTTATAATATTCAAGTGAACCACATTGGGATCACTAAAATATTGACATACCTAATTAATTGCATGAATGATAAATAGTTGCTTGAAAGTTAAGTATTGGAGGGCTTCAACTTTACTTTGGAACATAGCAGCATTACTTAAGACATTTTCCTAAGGAAGCTTGTTTTTAAGAGACTTAAGGGGTGGTAATTGCTTGGAATCCTAGATTGTTTAGTTTCTTAGCCCCGGATCTTATAGGGTGCATGCATCTACCCTAGGCTTCTTTAAATCTAAACCAAAGCAGAATCATGGTATTCAAAACACCAATATGATATCAGATTTAGAGAATAATGAAAACATACCTAGATTTGGATGTTTTGAGATCAATTCAAAACCGTGGAAGATGTTGTTGAAGAATTTGAAATTGTAGAAGTGTTAGGATCGAGCCTAAAAAAACATGACATGATGTAACAAATTTGGATTATATTATTCATTTAATAATATTCAAGGTTCATTTTTATCTATCCTTATTCCATGAGCGTTCTAGGCCAACATATCTTGCATTGTACATGACTTGGGTGCATTAAAAGTTGCATATGGGTTCCTTGCAAGTAGATGACTTGTTCACAACCAATTCATAAACTTACACTATTAATTTATGGATGTAGACACCACCTCTTAATTGGAAGGATAGATGGTCTTGGCCATCGGGATGGGGTTTTCTAGGTGAGTGCACTAGTTTCTATAGGCACACATTAGACAAAACCTACAATGAGTTATGACATGAGGCTACCAAGTAGTCATGACTTCACCAAACTACTATACTGTATAGTCTTTCATCTTAGAGAGAATATTGAGCATGTGTAGAAGTTAGTAATGGAAAAGACCTATAGTGAGTCATGACATGAGGCTACCGAGTAGTCATGACTTCACCAAACCACTATATTGTATAGTCTCTCAACCTTGAGAGAATATTGAGCTTTTGTAGAAGTTAGCACTGGCTTTGACCTATAGGTGAGATCGTAAGATGATCATATATTCCTTATGGATTGGGTCACTGATGGAAGTTGGTAAGAATAGGTATTCTCAATAAAGACACCATGATATCTCATGGACTTTGAGATAGTGTCTTCCTTTGGGTGATCCTAAGGATGTGTGACCATGAAACCTGTGGGCTCGTAGTAATTCCTTTATTGGAATTTGACATATGCTCTTAGTAAGGTAAAATATGTAATTTGATCACATAATAGAAGGATTTGTAACATAAGGATTGTAAAGGTAGTCTTGAAAGGCTGATAATTTTAACCTTGTTAGACTATGGACAACATAGTTCATAAGAAGACTATATACAGTGGATAGCAGGTCATAGACTCGAGCACTTGGTGTCTCGTTGTTATATACATAGGGTATCGGAGTGTAGATGACTCTCTATGGTGAGATGTTGAGTCAACTTTAGAATTGGATTTTGAGGGAGTTAGTATTGTCCTATGGGTATTAATGGTCCCCACTTGAGTTCATATTCCTTGATGACATGGTTTATAAGTGTTTGTTGAGTTTTTAGTTCACTTTTGTGCATAAGGGCATTTTAGTAATTATAAAAGGTTATGTAGGGGTAAGTGAACAATATCTTTGAGCTAGGTTAATTGATTAATTGGAGACTTGTTGGGTTAATTATTAATCAATTAACAACATGTTTAGGTTAGATTAAGTGACCCAAACCCATGGTGGGCTTAAGTCACTTAGGTCCAATAGGAAGTCTATAAAAATTCCCTTTTAAGGAGGGTTTTTAAGTTTTGTTATTCTCTCCCTGTAGTTCAGAGAGAGAACCCTAGTCTTCTAACCTTGAGATCTCCACCATCTTAGTGCTTAGACTCAAAAGGAGCCATTGGGTGGATGATCATGGCATTTACGAGATCTATTGATGTTTTGAAGTTTCCTTAACCGGTAGGAATCGATCCAAGAACATCCGAATCATAGGTATGTGACACTATTCTCTATATCTATGTTTTCTATGGTATCAACCCTAACCTCTAATAGGGGTATTTATAGGGTTCCTTATGGGCTTAAGTGACATGAGCCTAATTTGGGCTCAAGTACTTAATCTAGCCTACTTAGGACTTAATTAATTAATTCATCCTAATGGGATCCAATTAATTAATCAACCCATTCCAAAAAGTCAATTCATAAAATCTAGTACAACGTTATGTTTTTACCAAAATGCCCTTTTGTACGCTTATGAACTAGAATCCCAAATCTCTCAAAACATACTGTTAGAAAAATTAGGTTAATCCAACCTAAGGTAATCACCCTAGAGGGGGGAGGGGTGAATAGAGTGATGGTCTCTTTTTGAAAATTTAAATTATATGAATGCAAGAGATAATTATATGCAAATATATAATAAAACATTATAAAGATAATTGCATATAAATTAAAAGAGTAGGGAAAAGAGAATGCAAACACAAGATTTTTATAGTGGTTTGGTGCAACTCGGCCTACGTTCACTCTCCTTTACTTTCAATCCCAAGCTTGAGGTTTCACCATTTCAAGGCTTCCAAACCAAGCCTTCTAGCAATATAATTGGATTATGATTCAAATCCATCATCTTGGACTTTTGGCTCCAAGCACCCTTTACACTCTTCAAGAGATACCCCATACTTGAGAATCCCTAAGTGATATCACACACTTAGACTTTTCTTCTCAAAGATTTACAAATGAAGATAGGAAATATTCTTACAAAATCCTAGTACAAAACTTTAAGCTCAAATGTACAAGAAAAACTAAGATTGAAAGGTGCACTAATGATATGCAAGTTTTAGAATAATGGTGCACTAAAAAACACTCTCCCAAGGCTCAAATATATTCAAGAAATGTTTAGGAAGGTTAAGCTCTTGAAACAATGAAGATTGAAGCCTTTTTATAGAGGAAAACAACCAAACTAGTAGTTGGGGGTTCGACCAGTTGAGTTGGGGGTCGATCGATTGACTAGTTGTTAACATTTAATGCTTGGCGGGTGACCGTTGAACCTCGACCACCCCTTGACTGGACCTCGACTGGTTGAGGTTCAACCTTGACCGGTTGAGGTTCAACCTTGACCGGTTGAGGTTCAACCTTGATCAATTAAATAAGCGTTCTGGAATAGAGAGAAGGTTTTTGCACTCTTCGACCGATTGAGCTGAACAGGTTGATCAGTTTCTCATCTGGTTCAACTGGTTGAGCCATTTTTGGCTCAATAATCATCATTTCCAACTTAAAACCTTTTAAACAAGTTTGGAAAACATTTGACACAAGGTTTTGGTTGAAAACATGAAATCATCCAATTTTAAAGGATTTAAAACAAAATTACTTTTGAATCATTTTGGTCCATAAATTAATAATATAATGCATGAAAGACCTAGTGCCCCAACAACCTTACAAAGAGATCCTATAATGCTTAGGTCTTGAAAAACACTTCTCTTTGAGGTATTCTTCTTCTTATTGGTTTCTATTTGGCTTGATTTTGTCTTTGTGATTGCCACTTTGGAAATCTTCTTGCCTAATCACACTTGAAATATAATTATTAGTTCCAAACCTTGTTTTGTTATCATCAAAACCGAGATTAACCAAACCTTGGTTTCACAATCTTCCCCTTTTTGATGATGACAAAACCAAGATTGCTAAAAAGTTCCCCCTCAATATATACTCATTTGAATTTAGAAAATATTCAAGTTTAGAAACTTCAAGGAGTATATTAAGGGTGCTCAAAATGATATAGTCAAACATAAATAACATAAAGAGCAATTTAGCAATTGGCAAGATATTATTGAACATGATGCATATAAATATGACAAATTAGGTACATTGCATCACTATGGATAGGATTGCTAAAACAATATTAACATTTCTTCCCAAGTTAGCAACCTACCATTACTTTTCCCATTTTTTGTCATCAACAAAAAGTCTCAATAAAGTATATAATCCCTTGTTGGCGTGAGTTGTATATTAAAAGGAAATTAGAGTAATTATAGAAAGTGGGATTTCTTTCCTTCACATATTAACTTAATTATAGGAGCAAAATCTGTATAGCTTAGAATAGAAAATATATTCTGATATGTACTTGTAGGGTTGAAAAAACAGATGAGAACGATTGAATAAAAAAGGAAGAACTTTTTGACATGGTATCAGAGCCTAACCCTGGTACCCACCCACCCTAAACACTGCGTCTCTCACCTCGCCCACCATGTTGTCGGACTCCGATGCAGAACTCCAACCTACTGCGTCTCAGTCCGATTCTCTCTTCTCCGAATTCACGACTAAGGTGACTGAAGCTCTTACCAAAGTCCAACCACTGACTCTGACCACTGAACCCTCTGCTGCTCCGATCGGCATCAAGCTGGATGGAACCAACTATGCTCTCTGGTCCAAAGTTGTCGAGATGTATATCTTTGGCAAAGACAAGTTGGGATATATCAATGGTGATATACCACAATCACCTTCGATTGATCCGACATTTCGACAATGGCGCACTGACAACGTCATTGTCAAAGGTTGGTTGATCAACTCCATGGATCCCTATTTGATAGGAAATTTCATTCGGTTCCCTACAGCTAAGTTGGTGATTCCATTGCTACCACTTACTTTGATGGTAGTGACATGTCTTAGGTCTATGATCTTCGATGTCGTGTGACGCAGCTTAAACAGGTTTGAGGCTTTCTTGAGAAATACTACAATGACCTCTAAGGGTTGTGGCGTGAGATTGACTTCCACTGCCCTAATCCTATGGAGTGTGTAGTTGATATTCACAGCTATAATCTTCTTCTCCAAGAAAACAGAGTGTATATTTTCTTGGATGGCTTAGATGATCGACTAGATAAGATCCAGGGTGATGTGTTGTAGTTTCGTCCATTCCCTATTATGGAGCAAGCATATGCCCACGTCCGCCGCCAAGCTCTCCGTCAATCTATTATGATCACTGGCAGTGCAGATACGGTTTCTAGCGCTGTTCTCGCAACCAAAGGACTCAAACTTGGCTCCTCTGTCCAACCTCTTACCGTGCACAATGGCAGGCATAAGTCTCGTACATCTTCAGAGGGCTTGAAGTGCTCTCATTGTGGCAATTCGGAGAACACTTGTGACACCTATTTTAAACTACACGGGTATTCAGATTGGTGGAATGATCTTCGGGCTAAGAAGGGTCGTGACGTGGGCACAAGGATGAAGGCTCTGCTACAGCAGTTGTGGCTACTGCCGAACCTCAACTCTCATTCACACCACAAATGACAATGCTAAACTTAGGTAACTATGGTTGTGCTTGTTATACTTCGACTAATGATGGTTACCGTGGTGCATGGCTATTAGATTTAGGCACAACTAACCATATGACGTTTACTGCTACAGATTTCACCACGACTTCCCTACCATGACATACCAATATTGCCAATGCTAATGGTGTTACCTCTTTTGTCACTAGCGCGGGCACTGTGACCTTATCCCCTACGTTGCAGCTACATAATACTTTGCTTGTTCCATCCTTATCTCATAAGCTTCTCTCCATGAGCCAAGTGACCTCTGATCTGAATTGCATTGTGCTAACGTACCCTACTTTCTGTCTTCTCCAGGACATTCTAACGAAGGAGATCATTGGGCGTGGTACTAAGAGGGGAGGACTCTACTATATGGAAGACCTGAGTGTGGGCCATGCACATCACACACAACATACTCTTGGTGTCAAAGAAAATGAACTCTGGCTTTGGCACCGTCGGTTAGGACATCCGTCCTTCACCTATATGAAACATTTGTTTCCGGATTTATTTTCTCAATTGGAAAATTTTGACTTTCAATTTTAAACTTGCATATTAGCCAAGAGTCATAGGGTTTCTTTTCCATTACATTTGAATAAAAAAAGGATACTCCATTTGCTTTGATCCACTCTGATGTGTTGGGACCTTCCCCAATTACTACTGTCAACAGCTTCAAATGGTTTGTGTTGTTTGTTGATGATTGTACCCGCATGACTTGGCTTTATTTGCTCAAACATAAAGATGAATTACTAGGCATTTTAAAATCATTTCATGCCATGGTGCAACTATAATTTTCTGCTAAGGTTTAGGTCCTTCGATCGGATAATGGTGGTGAATATGTCAATCACCAATTTTGTGAATACTTTCAACAACATGGTATTATTCATGAGACTTCATGCCCCTAAATGCCTTAACAAAATGTCATTGTTGAGAGAAAAAACAGACATGTTCTTGAAACAGCTCGTGCTCTCTTAGTTGGTGTCCATGTTCCTACTCGGTTTTGGGCTGATGCCGTTACCACTGCAATTCATTGGCTCAACCGAATGCCCTATAAGGTGTTGGACTTCCAAACCCCCTTATAAGCCCTCTCAGGCTATACACCTGTGCCTGCAATCTTGATTCCCCCACGTGTATTTGGGTGCGTAGCATATGTCCATCTCCATAAAAACCAGCAGACTAAGCTAGACCCTTGTGCACGTTGATGCTTATTTTTGGGCTATGCTTTTCACCAAAAAGGATATAGATGTTATGATCTCACTTTTGGTCGCATGTATATTACTATGGATGTCACCTTCGTGGAAACTGAATTATTTTTTCCACCTAATTCTCCTATTCAGGGGGAGACTAGATAGGAAAAGCAGAATTGGAGAGAATTAAATTAGTCGAGCGTATCTGAAATACATGTGGAACTGAGGTAACCAGAACATGTTTCTCTAGCTACTGAACATCATGAAGATGATCACAAAGCACATGTTACTTCCCCCTCTGCAGTACCCAAAAATCCAACTCTTGAGAATGATCCTGAGGTAAGCTCCTTTTACACAAATATCTTGGCACCTCTTATTGGTTATGTGTTACCTAACAGGCACAATCGTGGCAAGCCTCCAAGTCGCTACTCACCAGACATTGAGGGAAGAAGATCAAGATATCCTATCGCCAATTATGTGTCCACAAAGGAGCTAAATGAACCTCTCAAGACATTTGTGCATAAAATTTTTGTGTGTCACGTTCCAACAAGGGTGGAGGAAGCCTTGGGAGACCCGAAGTGCACTCAGGCAATCAAAGATGAAATGGAGACACTAATGAAGAACAAGACATGGAATCTAGTGCCATTACCGGAAGGAAAAAAAATAGTGAGGTGCAAGTGGGTGTTTTCCATTAAACACAAAGCTGACAGATCTATAGAAAGATACAAGACAAGACTCGTGGTAAAAGGGTATACTCAAACATATGGTATAGACTATTAAGATACTTTCTCACCAGTAGCTAAATTAAATACTGTTAGAGTGTTGATATCTCTTGTAGCAAATTTAAATTGGTCACTACATCAGTTTGATGTAAAAAATGCCTTTCTTCATGGTGGGCTTGAAGAAGAAGTTTATATGGGCATCCCTCCAGGCTACATAGTGACCACGAGAACTAATGAGGTGTGTAAGTTGCAACGAGCTTTGTATGGGTTAAAACAGTCGCCATGGGCATGGTTCGGGCGATTCAACCTGGCAATGAAGAAGTATGGTTTCCAACTGAGCAATGCAGACCACACTTTGTTTCTAAAAAACCAGCAAGGGAAAGTCACGACTCTTATTGTCTATGTCGATGATATGGTCATTACAGGAGATGATATTGTAGAAATCTCACAGCTCTAAGGGCAGTTGGCTAGTGAATTCGAAATGAAGAATCTAGGTGGGCTCAAGTATTTCTTTGGGATAGAGGTTGCCAGATCAACCCAAGGCATATTTTTATCCCAAAGAAAATATGTTCTAGATTTATTATCTAAAGTTGGATTGTTGGAGTGCAAACCAGTGGATACCCCAATTGCCCAAAATCATAAACTTGGGTTATATCCAAATCAGAAACCAACTGACAAGGGAAGATATCAACAGTTAGTTGGCAAGCTCATTTATCTCTCTCATACTCGTCCAGATATTGCATATGTTGTGAGAGTAGTAAGTCAATTTATGCATTGTCCAAGTGAAGAACACATGGAGGCTGTAATTCGGATACTAAGGTACTTGAAGTCTTCTCCAGGAAAATGATCATGTTTTCTAAGAATGATCATGTGAGAGTTGATGGCTATACAGACGCAGATTGGGCTGGGAACATTTTTTATAGGAAGTCGACGTCAGGGTATTTCACATTTGTAGGTGGAAACCTTGTGACATGGAGAAGTAAGAAACAAAATGTGGTGGCACTCTCTAGTGCAGAGGCAGAATTTCGTGGGATGGCCAAGGGTTTGTGTGAGCTTCTTTGGCTGAAAAGACTACTAGCCGAGATCGGTTTTGCTCCCAAGTCTGAAATGAACCTCTTTTGTGACAATAAAGCAGCTATAGACATTTCACAAAATCCAGTTCAACATGATCGAACAAAGCATGTAGAAGTTGATCGACACTTCATCAAATATAACCTAGAGACTAATACAATCCGGTTTCCATTTGTTAAATCTAAGGACCAGCTTGCAGATATACTTACCAAAGCTGTGTCAAGCAAAGACTTCCACAACTCACTGATCAAGTTGCGCATGAAGGATTCGTATGCATCAACTTGAGGGGGAGTGTTGACGTGAGTTTTATATTAAAAGGAAATTAGAGTAATTATAGAAAGTGAGATTTCTTTCGTTCACATGTTAGCTTAATTATAGGAGCAAAATTTGTATAGCTTAGAATAGAAAATATATTCTGATATGTACTCGTAGGTTGAAAAAACATATGAGAATGATTGAATAAAAAAGGAAGAACTTTTTGACATCCCTCACATAATATCAAAAGTTAAAAATAAACAATAAGAAAATATAATTTCTTATAGAAATGAATCTCCCCTTTTTTCATTTAAAAACATTTTCCAAATAAAAGATTGCTCAACCTTGAAGCATTCCCAATTTAAAGCACGATTTGGAAAGATATATGGGAGAACATATGCATTTAAAAAGATACAAGCATACATGCATGCATTGAATAACACTATCAGAACATACAAGCATATGATCTTTCAATTTTACCTAGGTATATATATATATATATATATATATTTTAAAAAAAACCTTCTTTTTTAATCCAAACCTTGGTTTAACAATTATACCAATTTTATCAATGTGATACAAAATGATATATTATTAATAAAAATTATACCAAGTGTTAGCAAAATGATAAAATGATATTACAAATTAAGCTTTAGAAGGGATTCCATTACTAATATTATCAATGCATTCTTTCCAAGGTAAGCATATCCTTTTTCTTCTTGCATGGATCCCTACAAAACAAATTAAGTAACTGTTGGTACCCATATCTTTTTGGGTCCTAGAGGGTTAGCCTTTTCTTTCTTTTGGAATCTAAAATAATTTAGAGTTTTAAAGAACATGAGGGGTTTTTCTTAAAGGATAATTATCACTAATATGACCTCCTCTTTCACAGAGATTGCAATTTTTTGAAGGTGAAAAACTAGAGGCTTCCTTCACAAAATAATTTTTATTTTTTAAAGGCTTGTAGCCCAGCCCCCTCCCCCCTTCCCACCTTTTTTTTTTTTAAAATAAAAAATGCACTTTTGACTTGCCAAAATCATATAAAAAGTTTTTTTGACCGTTTGAGAACTTTTGTAGAGAGTAAATTAACCAATCATTTTTCTTTTTCAACTCTTCATTTTCCTTTTCAAAAGAGATTTTTGTCTTTTCAATATTTTCAAATTTTTCCTTAAGCTCATTGAGTTCATTTTGAAGACAAGAAATCTTTTTCTTAAGAGAGACATTTTTTAACCCAAGATTTTCAAGATCAAAATATAATTCTTGAAGTACATCTTGAAACACATTATAGTTAGATTTGGAATTTACCTCACCTTCATGTTCCTCCAAAAACATGAAGCACCTGTTGGCATCCTTATTTGTTCATTCTTCTTCCATGGAGTCTTCATTACTTTCACTTTCACTCTATGTTGCCACCATGGCTTTCTTATTCTTTTTGGCACTTAAAGATTCTTATCTTGAATGAGATTTTCTTATTTCCTTTATTTTCTCAAGCTCGATGGACTTAATGAATTTCTTGGTGATGAGATCAAGGTCTTCATTTTCACTCTTTTCCTTTTCATCATCTTTTGTTAAGGCCTTAAATGCTATACTTTTCTTATTTTCTTCAACTCTTTGATGATTGTTCAATTTTATCTCATTATTCATGAGTGATCCAATGAGTTCTTCAAGCGGGAGTTTGGTGACATCCTTCGCTTCTTGAATAACCGTCACTTTTGTTTCCCATTTCTTTGGTAGAGACCTCAATATCTTCTTGACTTTCTCTACTTCGGTGCAGGTATTTCCCAAGGCTGCAAGTTCATTCATAATCGCCATGAACCTAAAAAATATCTTTACAATAGATTCAAAATCCTTCATAGAAAATAATTCATAATCATGCACAAGGATGTTGATTCTAGACTCTTTAACTTGGTTGGTTCCCTCATGAGTGATCTTTAAAAGTCTCCAAATTTCTTTAGCCGACTTACATTGCCAAACATGATTAAATTCATTTATATCAATATCATAATGTAAGATATAAATAACTTTGGCATTTAATTGAACTTTCTTTTTATCAAGTTCATCCCATTCTTGCTTAGGTTTTAGAACCATCACTCCATTTTCTAATTTTCAAGGAATGTGGGGATCATCTTCAATGACATCCCATAGATCAAGATTAATAGATTTTAAAAACCAAGTCATTTTTGTTTTCCAATATGAATAATCGGTTCCCATAAAAAATGGAGGTCTATTGGTTGCAAAACATTCAATATGAGATGAGCTTGATGGATTAACCATTGCCTCTTAGAGGGTTAAGTCTTAAATAACTCTAATACCAATTATTAGAAAAATTAGGCTAATCCAACCTAAGGTAATCACCCTAGAGGGAGGATGAATAGAGTGATGGTCTTTTTTTGTAAATTTAAATTATATGAATGTAAGAGACAATTATATGTAAATATATAATAAAACATTATAAAGATAATTTCATATAAAGTAAAAGAGTAGGGAAGAGAGAATGCAAACACAAGATTTTTATAGTGGTTCGGTGCAACTTGGCCTACGTCCACTCTCCTTTATCTTCAATCCCAAGCTTGAGGTTCCACTATTTCAAGGCTTCCAAACCAAGTCTTCAAGCAATACAATTGGATTATGGTTCCAATCCACCATCTTAGACTTTTAGCTCTAAGCACCCTTTATAATCCTCAAGAGATACCCCACTCTTGAACAACCCCTCAAGTGATACCTCACACTTGAGATTTCCTAAGTGATATCACACACTTAGACATTTCTTCTCAAAGATTTAAAAATGAAGATAGGAAATATTCTCATAAAATCCTAATACAAAACTTTAGGCTCAAATGTATAAGAAAAATTAGGATTGAAATGTGCACTAATGATATGCAAGTTTTAGAACTATGGTACACTCATAAACACTCTCCCAAATCTTAAATATATTCAAGAAAGGTTTAGGAAGGTTAAGCTCTTGAAATAATGAAGATTGAAGTCTTTCTATAGAGAAAAACGACCAAACTAGCCATTTAACAAAAAGAACTAATAGTTGTATAACAATTACATTGTTTTTATATGGAACTTAGGATTGATAATACTTGGAGCAGGAATTTTGTGTTTGAGTGCAAGAGAAGAAAAGTATTTTTGGTAATTTTTGGGAGATGTAGGAAACTCGAAATTGAAAAAAAAAAAAACACAAACAAACAAACAAGCAAACATAAATTTCTAGAAAAAGAAGTCATCGAAATTCCCTTTCTCATATTCAACTCACATGCCTAGTCTCAATCTAGTGTTATCAATCTTTGGATTAACAAAAGGGTTTACACTAAGTAGGACACCAATGGGCAGGAGAATCAACCACCTCAACAAATTTTTAGCTTAGTTTGATTGTTCATTTTGGGCCTCGCAATAAGATGAATTAGATGAGTTTTATTCTCATGCCAAAAAACTTATTTCTAGTCTATTAGACTCATGACCATTGTTACTTCTTTTGGTCCTTGCGACCATGGACCTTGGTAAGGCCTTTTTCAGCCATAGATAGCTAAACCATGGTGGGCCAAATTGAGACTAGAGACCTTAGCTCCCTTCACAAACTCAAAAGTGAAAACATAAAAACTAAAAAGAAAGAAACACAATAGGAAGACAAAAACATAAAATTTGAAACATAAAACTTTGATGAAATTTAAAAGCAAATTACAAAAAAGAAGAATAAAAAAAAACTAACTTCTTTTCTTAAAATCTTTACTTTATAGGAAGAGACTGTATCTCTCATCTAAGAGATATAATATCCTCTCTAAGTAAGCCTTCCTGGAAAAGAGAGTTATACTATTTACAATTCCTACATATATAGGCAACAAGATCTCTCTACTCATCGTTGCCTTGAAGCTATCCTTTCTAAGATATGCATCTTACCCATGTTGGTGATGTATCAACATGGATGACTTAATCAAAAGATGTTAGCTTGGTATGGATGATGAGCATGCTTCCTCTCTTTTTAGTGCGACAATATGATAATGTGAATGATGGGATGTCTAGTAACTTCAGGGGCACTATTTCATGAAGAATAACTTGATAAGTGTGTGAAGATTAAAAGATGAAGCTCATGCGCAAGGTGGAACAATCAAGGCAATGCACTAAGTTGAGCTCTAGGATGAACTTCATGACAGAGGAGAGAAGACATTTTATTAATGAGTGTAGTGCATTGAGTTATTGATGAAAAAATTATGCACTGTGAATGTTTGACGTGCACATGATTTATTGTTGAATGAATAATGCACTTATGAGTTACTAGTCCTGTGAGCACTATGCAAGTTGGGATGAGGCGTGCTTTCTTTTCGGTGTGCTTCAGTGGTGCACAAGTTGATAAAGGTTACTTCAATATGCAATAGAAGTTATGTTATGTAGCTTGACTCATAAGTGTGCAATCCAAACCGTTACTCAAAGGTATGCACTTTAAGTGTCTTTCTCCAAGTGTGCAATGTGGACCAATACCCTTAAGGTGTGCAATCTACAAAGAGTTCTCCTATGATGGGTGTGCCATTGTTGGAATGTTTAAGGTGCACTATTAGACCATAGTGCTATATGAGAAGATTGAGTCCTTTAAGTTCTCAATATGGTGGCTTCCTTGGGTGCTTAATCCATACTACCCCTTAAAGTTGCACTATCAAAGCACTTTTCCAAGTGCACAATATGGTTTGTTGCCCTCAAGGTGCACCGTTCTTATTAACCCAACTTAGTGTGAAATTTAAGGTTCTTGCTCAGTGTGTTATTGGTGATAGCGTCCATGACTTATCTACTCCTATTTCATGAAGTTCTGGAAGTGTGCAAAACATCCATAGTCCTTCAAGATTTTCACAAAACACAACAAAATTTTTTTTTCAAAGGCATTAGCAACAAACTAAAGGAGTAGGCTTGTCATGAGTGCCTCAAACACACTAAAATTGGCTCTTTAATATCTATCCCAATGTATAATTTGAGTTCTTGACTATGATATTAATGAAAGCTGAAACCAAATATAATAGTAGATATAAAATGAGTTTGATGTTAAAGAATTTACATGATGAATACATAGAGCAGACTAAAGTTTTCCATAGTAGCATAAATAATTTTTTTCCTGAAGTTTTCTATAAAATAAAAAAACGATTATAATTTATGGCACATGCAAGTCTCGAACCTTCGACATTCACGTTATTAGTACGACGCTCTAACCAACTGAGCTAATAGGCCAATGATAAGAGATATTGTTGAACTATTAATTTAAACATTAAATATAGTAAATATTGTGCATATTTTAACCAATTTGTTGCCTTCTCCATCTCATATGGAGCAAATAGTTGGAACTTGCAATGAAATCATTGTTGAGAAGTCAAAGAAATGGAAAAGATTAAGCTGATGTGATCAATGATGATTTAGGTGTTTCAATGCAACAAAAATGAAAATTGAGGTTTTACTTGAAGATTGGAAAATCAAAGAAATAATGTTGAAAGTTAGATTTCCATGGTGGAATCCTTTAATTATAAAACCAATTTGAAAATATCAAATTCAAATATGATCAAAAGCCAATTTGAAAATTCCAAGTTTATAGTCTTCTTTAGTCCTTAGAATCTAATTTAGTTTGTCAAGTTATTTTTAATACATTTCTTCCAATGCTTGCAAATAAATTCATTGTTCAAAGACGAAGTGTAGGAAAGCTCAAAATTAAATATGAACTTAAGATTTGAAGTATCCATAAGGATCCTTCACATCTCCATCAAAGCAATGCAAAGAATAATATGAGTTGAAAGATACAATTGTTTATGCTTTGCATTGAATCAAAGGTATATTAAATCTTTTTTTTAGATCTTATATAACCTTAGCAACTAGTCAAGCTTTATATTTTTCAATGGATCCACTAGCCTTTGTTTTATTTTTAAAGCCCATTTTTTCCCAATAGCTTTTTGATCTAAAAGTAAATTAACCAAGTCCTAGATATGATTCTTTTGCATTGACTCTAATTCCTCTTCCATTACTTTTCTTCATTCATCCTTAGTTAGGACAAGTAAGAGCCTCATGAATGAACTTAGGTTTATCATCATATTGAATTACAATATGAACTTCCCCTTCAATTCAAGTCATCATCAAGGAATAATTTATCGAGAACTTTTTTTCAACATCGACTCTCTTACTGTACATGCTATGAGTACTAGTTCATTCCCACTCAATTCAAGCAGTTTTTTTCTTTTTTAGGTGTTGATCTTATGTCGAGATCCATTATTTCACAAAGATGTAAATCCTTATCAACACACCCATAGATGGAAATCATCCTTTAAGAATGTGACATGTCATAATTTTAATTTAGTTACTATTCCATTTTCGAGTTCACCTATGAGCACATGCCCTTTGGAATGGTCATTGTATCTTATAAAGATACATCTCCTTCTTGTAGGACCTAATTTTCCATATTTATGAGAAGGATTGTGAACATAGGTCATTACGCCCCAAGGTTGCAAATTGTTAGGATCAGGCTTTCAGTTATTCCATAATTCATATGGAGTAGATGGAATAAATTTTGAGTACTTGGTTAAGTACATGAGTACGTAGTAGTTAATAATGCATCTCCTTAATATGAAATGGAAATATTTTCTAGAGTCATTGTTGACCTAATCATATTTAATAACATTTTATTCCTCTTCTCAACAACACCATTTTGTAGTGGAGTCCCTAGAATAGTCAATTCTATACTAATGCCCATTTCACCACATAAATCTTTAAATTGTCCTTACAAATATTTACTACCCTAGTCTTTTCTTAATGTTTTAACCTATCTAATTGATTCTCAACTAAATTAGTATGACTCTAAAACAATCTAATGCTTCTAACTTATTAGAAATCAGATAAGCATAACTGTAATGAGTAAAGTCATCTATAAATGTGATGAAGTATATAAGGCGTCATTCCTTGCTCTAACACTCATAGGACTATAAATTTCATAATGAATTTAATTGTAATGGTGTTTCAACTCTAGTTCATTTTGCAAATGGTTTTCTTGTTGTTTTAATAGCTAGACAATATTCATAAGTTGGTATATCAATTTTAGTGAATTGACCTAGAAGATTTTCTTTAGTTAGTTGTGGACCCTCATTTTTCATGTGCATTCCCACTCAATGGCGAGACTCACTTTTTATTTATGAAAACTATTTTTTAGAAAAAGACTAGGAGTCGCCACTAATTTTTGTTTTATTTTTTAAAAAAAGAAACAAAATAAGAAAGAAAATCCCTAAGTATGACTCCTGAAAGGAAAGACAGGTCTGTGAAGACCAAGTCAAGTTTGGGGGTCAGGTTACTTATTGGAAAGGTACGATGATAAACCATAACACCCTTCTAAGCCTTAAAGTTAGGTCTCTACAAATCAAGTTGAAGTAACTATGACAATTGATTGATTAATTAATGGATATTGACAATGAAGGAGTGTATCAGAATGATAGTGAAAGCTTAACCAAGGAATATTCAAACAAACCATACACATTTAATAATCAATAGTTAGAGAGAGTAAAGAACGTACCTTATTAGCATATTAAGCGCTTCCATAAAACAAAAGAGTCAATTCAAAATCAACAATACATAATTTGCATTTCATCCAAAATCAAGGAGCATAGATACAACAACATAGAAGTCAAAGAAAGTAAGACAAATTGACCATGAGAATTAAACACGACAATTAATAGTGATAAGGATATATGACAATGTACCTTGATAGTGTACAATAGTGCTTTCATTGAGATGAGCCTAATTCACAAAGAATAATAATGAGCTTAAATAATACTTAAAACTATATATATATATATACATAGCATGTCTCAAATCAAGGAAGGTTCAAAAGTGATCAAATTATCGAAAGCAAAGGAATTGTCATTAGTAGGGTAGAATATTGGTTTCCATAAAATAAACTCCAAATAAATATCAAGAAGTGTTATCTTATCAAAATAAAAATTAGGTAACATCTTTAACGTGTCTAGATTGATATCCAAAATGACAAATTAATTAATTATATCCCATTTAATACTAAATTAAATTACAAGTGGGTTACTCCATAAAAAAATCAGCAAGTAATCATAATAGAAACTCTACAAAATAAATCTAAAACAAATACCTTGAAGTTGAATTTTATCACAAAATTTTCAAGGAACATCTCCTATATGTCTAGCTTATCATCTAGTGGCCAAATTAATTACTAAACCTCGTTTAGTACCAAATTTCATAATGATCATAATGGGTCCAGAACAAGGCATCTTTCTAAGGCATGCAACAATTGATTTTTTTAGTTAACTTAGAGATGTCCTAAAATCCTACAAAAATTCACATAACTCATTTAACATGTCTTTATATGAAAAATAATCACAAGGCAAGATCACATACATAACATATGTAAGATTAAATTAACATCTCTTAGCTCCAAAGGAATACCTATGCAGTGGGTGCAAGAAGAAAAAATCATATCTCTCATTTAAAAAATTATTTCTTAATATTTTATGTGTCAAAAATTAAATTTAGGAAGTCTAGATTAAGGAAAAAATATCCAAAGAAATTAAAGAGTTCATTTAATAATTTAATTTTGCAAAACTAGACTAAGTGTAAAAAAAAATAGAGTGAAAATTGAACCTTCTAAAAGATTGATTTATATCTTCTAATTGAAAATTTATTTTTGACTCAAACAAAATTCTAAAATAAAATTCAAGAATCTATAACACCATGGAATAATGAAAAATATTTTAAAGAGTTTTTAAATAGTCATATTCTAATTTACAAGTTCAAAGATAGAATGAATTATCAATAGTTTCAATAAAAAAAAAATTCACATTTTGAAAAACTTTGTGTGTAGGGACTTATTAAATCCCATTTTAATTTCCACGGATTTATCCATAAAGACTTCATTGATTGGAGCTATGAAATTTAATTCGTGTATATTCAAGACTAGAATTCATTTTAAAACCTTTTTTAAGTATGCACTGAATAAAATAAGGTTGCATGGTCTTTTGGAAGATTGAAATTTCATGCTTAAAGGAACTAAGATTAATTTTAAATAGAAGTTTAAGGATTGATTTAATTAAGAAAAAGATTTAAAACAAACAGTTTAAAAAAATATTAGAACACATGAAATCTTAAATACAAACTATCAAGAAAAAGTATAAGTTTGTGTGTGTATGTGAACTATGAAAGTGAATTACAAGTATCAAAAGATAAAATCAAAGAGTCATGAATCCAATTAAAACATTCATCTAAAGCCAATTTTCATTTGATTATCCAATGACTTATGTTGGTAAAACAATTTTAAGAAAAAAATAATCTAATCACAACTTTAATTTGTCAAAAAATCAACATTCAATAACTTAATTTCTTAAATATCAAATTCTAACAACACTCATATGTGGTCCATTAATCCACACCCAACCTAAATTATTATGTATTTAAAAAAAAAATCATAAAATGAGGAAACATAAATAAAAAATAAAATGTAAAGTATAAAATTTAAGCTAGAAAATTAGTTCACTTACATCAAATTAAAATGCAAAACAAACACAATATATTCATTTCATCATCACAAGAACAAGACACTAATTTTCCCATTAACCATCATATTATTAATTCAAGTTTCACATGGGCTAACAGTATGAGTATTGGAATTTTCTATTTGATGTAAGCATCTCCACTAAATCACTATATTCCATTTCCATTGAATTTCAACATGCCTTTTTCATTTTTAATTTTCATTGAATTTCAATAAGCATATATAGCCACATTAAATTTCTATCCACTTTAAATATTAAAATAAAAAAATCACTAACTGTTATCATGATCTCTATCAACCACATTGATTTAATCCATCTATATTTCATTAAAAAATTCCAATCAAAGACCACAAACAATGGTTCTTCAAAACTGGCCATGTATATCCATGGTCCACTTCATTGATTTTTAACTTTTATATTTGAAACTCAAGCCTTTCAAACAAAGTCTCACAACAAACATGATTGCTCCATGACATTCACATGTTAATTTCAAACTAAAAAAGAGTCAAGGATAACTAACTTGTGTGTTGATCATGGAGATGGAAAAAGATGATGCATACATATTCTAGATAATGTATAGAAGTAGGTGTGATGTAGATTAATTTGCGATGACCCCTTTCAATCAATGGTGATGACGCACACCAAAACTTTGGTATAAAGGTCTAGATGTATGAAGTAAAAAAAAGAAAAAAAAAGAAGAGTTTGATGATGGTATTGTTGTGCCAACAACGTTAGATCAAGAACAAAAAGATAAAACAATCACACATACAGTACACGATGTTTTAACGTGACTTGGCCAACCATGCCTACGTCCACGGATGAGAGAGAATCATTCCACTATATAATAGAGAACATTACAAAGGATAGAACTAGATACAACTATTAGGCTCCCAAAACATCCCATGTTTCCTTACTCCTTTTATCCATATCCTACCACGAGCTCCCTTGCTCCACCGGGTATCTCTCATTCTTCCTTACTCTCTATCTACCTCGTATAGTCTCTGAAGGTCCATCTCCATTTCATAACTTTTTCCCTCATGACCTAGAATATCTATAGAGATATTCCTAATAACTTTCCTTATTCAATAAGGAAATCTATTATTACAATAACATATCAACTTAGGAAATATTCCATACAATATTCGTTACAAAAATGAAATGTACACTAATTAGGAATTTGGGACACTTTTCAGTAGGTATACTAATAATTTACGAAGGACTAATGATGGTGTTGGTGAAGATACAAAAAGACGACATGTAGGTTTTAGTTGAAGGTGCTATCCATGAAGATCATGATGTAGGAATGGTGCATTCTAACTATGAAAATGTTGAGTTGATGTGATGCAGGTGAATAATGAAAATGATCGCATGCAGGTCTTCAATGAACTTAGATGCATTGGTCTCCTCTTTTCCCTAAAGAAACCCCGACTAGGTCTTGCAACTACAGTGTGTCTATGCGATGCCTCAAAGAAAAATATAGAAACTCCTCGAAAAATCTTACTTCGGCCAAAGACTATGTCATTGTGTGAGTCTTCTCTACTCGAAACCGGTGATGACAACCGATAACAACAATCTTCTTCAACTAAATCTGTAATGTAGTCCCTTCAAGCCTAGATGAAAACTCCTCATCTCTCAAGATCAGTCTCGTACTGCTAATGTAGCCTTCTAGAAAAAATGAGCTCTTTAATGAAGACCTCCAAAATCCATCTATGATGCTTCCATGATTCTCTTGAAGCTCCCGGAACCCTCTAAAACCCTAAAATGGTTCAGGTGTCCATGAATTTTTTCTATTCCCTCATTTGTCTAAACCCTCTAGAGACTTCTTCAATAGCTCTCACATGTCTCTCATGTAATCTACATGCTCCTTCCTTTCTAGAGACTTCATTTCTTTCCAACTTCTTGCTAACCTCTCTAGAAATTTTCGACACACTCACACACTAAACATGCAACCTTTCATGTCTTCCACGTGAATACCTCATCTTGCAAGACTTTTTTTTCTTTTAGAATTCTCTTCTTAGCTTCTTCTAATTTCCATGCTTTTCCTCATGTGACCTCGCAAAGAAAATCAATGTATTAGTAACCATAAGGCAAATCACACATGAACAAGAATTAAAAATTCATTTCATGCAAAAAAAAAATAAAATTCTAAGATTAGTTCTTAAGCAAAATTTAAATACATTAACATGTGATTCAAAATTTAAAATAAATTTTATGCAACCAAAAATTAAAAATCAAAATTACGTAATTAAAAATTAAAATATCAAACCAAAATAATCAAATATCATAATTTCCATTTCTTGCACACAAAAATCAAATTATCTATCACATGCAATCAAATATCAAAATAGCCTATGCATAAAATAAAATAAAAAATCGATCCAAACTCACCTATTCCTAAAACTATGCCATAGAAAAATAGAGTCAAATCTAAATATACTAAAATCAATACTAAATAAAATCTTAAGCTGAAAAATTTGAGGTCATTGAATAATCACATTAAGTATCTATAGAAATCCTCCAAGTCATCCTCCAGAGAAAAACCAAAATAATGATTGAAAGAGTCATAGTAGACCTCCAATGGAGACTCAACCATAGGTCATAAAGAGGACTCGAAGTGTGAAATGAGGTAACAAGGAATGAACAAGGGCAAACCCTAGATGGCATGTGCCAATAGGAAAAATGGAGGGAGTATACTAGTCTATTCATTCTTTCTTGTCCAACATGTCGAAGTCTAGCATGCCATATGATCATATTATCACATGTATTTCTAGAAGCCGTTATCAAAGAAAATAACTATTAGTAGTATTAGACAACAAATAGTTATCAATGTCAAGAACTATAAAGCCATCTAATAAAATCCATAACTAAAGTATGTTGTTCCTAAATACAACTCCATTACCGAATCATGAAAATTCAAATAGCAACCTAAACCAAGGACTAACATAGAGACCAAATTTCATCTAATATCCGAAGCATAAAGAACATCATGTAGGACTAGAGTAAGTAGAGCTACACAATTGTAATATGCACATTCCAATACCCTTGACATCAACTTTGGAGTTATTTCCTACATAGATCCATCTTGTACTAAAATTAATTCCTTAGAACTTTCCATATGCAACTCAATCTCTAACAATATGGCCGGTGGGGGCTGAGTCTACTTTGGCTCATTGCACTCACAAGCAAAGTGACCCTTGTTGCCATAATTGTAGCATTTCAACTTGCTCTTATCCTTTTTAGCTTGCTTAAATTTCTTACTTGACCTAATGTTCCCTTTCTTTGAAAAATCATTAAATGTCTTATTCTTCTTAAAGAATTTTTTGTTACAATTAAAGTCAAAAGTTTGTGTGAACTAGATTTAGCTACATAAGCTTGTTCATTAGGCCTAACACCCTCAAGTTGCATGACTTCTAATTCAAGATGGTGAACAATATCATTAAAAGTCTTGACACTCTCATTATGTATCATGTTCACCACCATAATTTCCCAACTCTTTGGTAGAGATTTGATGATCGCCTCAACTTATTGCTCATTAGTGAGGACATCCCTAGATGTCTCAAGCTCTCTTATCATTCTTTTTATCTCCTTAAGATGTTATTTTATTGTATGATTCAATCACATCTTTAGAGCTTCTTACATTTCACAAGCAATATGGTATACCTTGTGCTTAATCAAAAGATCATCTTGCATATAGCTTAACAACGTAATGCGAGCTAAATAATTTTTTTCTCTTCCAAGGCATATAAGCCTCCTGATGTCTTCTATGTTGAGCAAAGTTTCCTTGTTTTGGTTCTTGTTTGACATGATTCATTGTTTCAAGAGTCTCTTGCTCTTTACGGATATACCAAACTTTCAATGTAAAATTTCATAATTATTACCATTTGATTTCTCATCCTTGTTTAGTTCTACTTAGGTGGTGTTTGTTTTTTTGGCTTTTTACTGAAAACCATTTAGTTTTAGAATTTAGGTTGTTTGTTTTTTACTTTTTCATGACTTATTATAAACTTTTTACTAAATAGAAAAAGCCAAAATATGTAGCTTTTTCTAAATAGAAAAAATAACACAATGGTTTTTTTTTTACTTTTTAATACTTAATAGAAATAAAATACTACAAAAACAAACAACCTAATATTTAATACTATTAAGTATTAAGGTTCTATTTAGAATTAAGTAAAAAAACAAACACCACCTTAGTTTTTAGTTATGGTCAATATATTCAACGATATAGATATATTGTGCAATCTTGGTACTTTTATAGATATGATGCTTTTATTTGCTCTAATTATATTCTAATTCGTAATAACCTTAAATTGCAATGGAAACAAAAGTTCACTATGTTCTCAATTATCTCCTATATACAATTTTAATTTTTTTTCACAAATAAGAAATAATTTATTCAAGTATTTCTAATTTTAGGCAAGAAATTAATTAAATATCTTTTTAACCTAAAACATCCAACTCCATGAAATAATATGTAAAACTAGCATACATCAATAACATATATAAAAGAACTGAAGACGTGTGAGAAAAAAACATACTAGTTTTTCAAAAGATAAATATTCATGTCATGTCTGGCATATCAATTATTTAAATTTTATCTACAAAACATCAAAAGTAAAATATAAAAGAAAAACTAATCTTTTCCATTAAAGATAAAAGGAACAATATCTAAGTTATACATAGTGTCTTCTATAACTCCAAATGTTATTTTCAATAATCATAATCCTTTAAAATGTATTGTTTAGCTTAGTTGGTAGAATATAAGGCTCTCAACCTTTTGGTCATGGATCACACCCCTTTGTGAGCCATTCCTCCTATTCTTATTTATTTATTTAGTTTATTCATTTTATTTTAGGATGAGTAACGTATACTCATATTTTATATAAACATTTAAACAAATAAAAAATAATTATAAAGACCCTCCTATATTTTTTTTCTTTTTTTTAAAAAAAAAAGAAATAATAATTTAGATATTTTTAGTCATAGTCTAAATTAAAGGAAACTAAAAAAACCCCCTTTTGAGGTAATAAATCTAAACCCAACTTCAAGACAAGGTATAAAGATTTTCTTCTAGGTCTAAGTATTATAAATCTATAAATATAACCACAATTAAAGTTTACATTTTATAATATACAAAATAATATTTTGCATCTTTTTAAAACAAATAAGTACCTATCAAATTAAGAAGAATATTTTACATCACACTAGTTGTTGTGCATTAAATGCACCTGAAGGTGACTATTAGGGTTTAGCACCTCAATTGTTTGGCCAAACAATTTGATCAATAGAGGCTCCTTCCTTAATTAAAACATGTTATTGCTATTGGAAGTTTGAGGTGCGCAAAATGAACCTCGAAACCCAACCTACTCAACTGGTTCCTCTCTATCTCAAGTGCTTGCATTATAAACTATAGAAAAAGCCCAAATTGAGGTTGAGAACCTTTAATAAAGCATCCTTAATACCAAATAAGCTTTTTAAAACATGTTTTAAGAGAATTAAGATTAGGGTTTCAACAAAAACAAGGAATCATCCAATTTTATGAAGATGTGGTCAATTTAAGTTCAAGAAGTGATGATTTGTGAAACTTTAAATGCACGAAAAAAATTTAATATCGGTACCTCAAGTGCACAAACAAATACAACTTTACATTGGTTCCTAGGTCTTCTTAAGTCTTCAATAAACTCAAGTCTCCATTAATGAGAATCTTCTGTTTGAATTGCTTAAAATTTCTTGAATTGTTTGAGAAAACCTTAAACAATTAATATTTAAGTTGATTCAAACTGTTAGTAACTTTAACCTTATTCTATTATCATCAAAATATGATTAGGGGAACTCTTGGGCTAATACGTATTTCCAATATACTTTTTATTTTTTATTTTATTTCTATTGAGGCGCATAAGTAAGTTACCATTTTATTAACTATCTTATTGAAAGATAGAGTAATCTCTTCCTATTTGTTTTTAAATCTTTTACAAAATTTGTTTGTTAGTCATCTTTAATAAATGATGTGCACAAATGAAAATGCATTTTATTCTCAAAGTTGGAAAGCACTAGTAAACAAAATATTTTCTTAAATATATATTAAATGTAATTTTCACACTTTAAAAAAAAAATCATATATTTATAGATAAAATTAAAGAATTATGTGACTATTCAAACAGTCTTTTAAATGACAACGAAGAAAAAAAGATGCAACCAAAAATTGAAATTAAATTGATAATATTTCCAATGTATTTTTTATTTTTTTTTGTTGGGGCATCATAATGAATAACTATTACTTACCAAATAAATAAAAAGATAAAGTTTATTCCTTTCTACTTGATTCTAATCTTATTAAATTTAATTTGTTCTTTATCTTTAGATAATTTGTAGGCTATAATTAAAAATGTGTCTTATCCTTAAAGTTGTAAACACAATATTGTAATTAGAAATGCATCTTGTTTGGTTTCTTGTACTAATGTTAAAAAGAATCAAGATGGTACACCTATCCTTTGCATCTATCCCAAAGTGTCCCTCAAAAACCTCCACATTATTCCATGTGTGTCATCTTAACTACAAAAGCCCAACATGCTACTTCAATTAAACACATTTAATGTGTTTCATCATGCCATAAGTTTGGTGTTATTTAAAATTTAGAAATTAAAAAATTAAAAATCTTAAAATTAAAATCTATAGATTAAAAATTAGACCAAAAAAAAAAAATTTAAAGTAAGGAATTTAAAACAAAACTAAATATTTTATTAAAAATGAATACAACTAAAAAAAAAATCCTTAAAAAATTTGTAGCTAGGACTATTACTATTTTGTGGCCTAATTTATGATTTTATTTTTAATAACTAATTACTTTTAAAAAATTAGTAATTAATAATTAAAATTATAAATACATAATAGGATTGTTTAAAAATAACATAATCAATTGTTAATAAAGAAATGATTACTTTACTAAAGAACTTTTGATGTATATAGTATATTAATAATATATAGTACATTTTTTATTTTGTAAAATAGTACTACAATAGTTATGCATATAGTAAAATTTATTATATATAAAACAATATTTAACTCATAATAATATATTTGTTATTAATATGTAATATCCTTATACATAGAAGTCATATTTGCAATTCTATATCAATGGAATGTCTTTACATAAGCTAGGCTATTTATTTGATAAATTTTATTATTAACAGTTATTTAAGAACCAAGTAATAATTAGAAAAAATATTCTTATCAGGTTAAATTAGGTAATTAAATGTTAGTATAAATTTTCTTTTTGAGGGAACAAGCTTAGGAGCAACTGTTCATGTTGGTGGGTTATGTTCGTGTCGTGTTAAAGCCTAGTATTTTATTATATCACTCAACCCAAAATCAATACAAATAATAATTGAGTTAAAACTATAAACCCCAAATTATTAAACAAGTAACACATTGAGTAACTCATTTATTGCATTTAATAATTTAGTCCTTTGATTAATAATCGGATTGAGTTTTGTCTTCTATTAATTTATATGATTAATGTCTCAACCAAATATGTTTGTGACTCAATTGACCTATTTATTTAAAATCAAATTTAAAATAAGTCAAATATGAGTTAAATAGTTTAAAGTTATAATTAGGGTTTGAAAAATTGTAAAACAATTGATATCGCTTGAAAAATTACCAAAAGTCTAATAGGTAACACCCAAAGAGGGGGTAAATAGGTGATTTAAAAATTTAAATAAAGATTTATATGTTATATTCAATTTTTCTTATACAAGATATTATAGGGATGTTCAAGATATCCAAAAAGGAGTTCCCCAAATCTTTATACATAAAAACTTGATTTTTATGTTTTATGGATACCCTATGATTTATTAGGGATAAAATAATATAACTATAATATCTTAAATATATGTATTGAGATATGTTAGGGTTAATAATAATCACTAGAATAATTATCTTAACAAACTCAATAACAATCTCAACAAATCAAACAAAATATATCAAGAGAGAAGTTAGGAAATTGGTTATAGGTATAACTAACCCAACAACCTCAATAACTAACTAACTAATCAATCATAAGGTTATCAATATCATCAATTAGAATATAAGCAGTAATAAAAATATATGCAATGAAGTACAAGATTTTTACATGGAAAACCCCCACAAACTATGGAGATAAAAAACCACGAGGTCTAAGACCTACCAATCTAAATCCACTATTCAAAATCAAGTTACACATATTCATTTAGTTGTTTTATCTTAAAGACTTACTCTCTAGCAACTACAACTTGATCTACATTCAAGACACAACAACTCCCTATTGCTCCATAATAGATTTTTCGGCCACTCCGAAGGGATTAAGGTCTTCAACCTATGATTCAAAGATTCAAATCTTTGAATGAGATATCGGGAATGGTGTGATAATTAGGCTTTCTCTCAAAGAGTCCCTCTCTTGAGAATGAGAGGTCTCTCATATGATATATCTCCAATATCCCAAAATCTCTCTAACTCTCAAGGAGTTATAATGAGGTATTCATAAATACCAAAAGAGTCTCGGTATCTTAAGTTTCCAAAATAGAGTGAGTGAAATTCATCCAAAATATATTTCTAAACTCGATAGGACTGTCATGACCGCTTGAGCAGACTTAGACCACTTGAGCACTTCGCTTGAGCAGTCCTTACTGCTTGAGCGTCCACTACTTCTTCTTAAAAATCATTTTAAATCATTTTAAGTACAAAAATGATATTGAATCTTTTATACCTCAAAGAAGCCTTATATGCCACAAACCAAACCTTTTTAAACGTACTTTTGACTTCTAGGTTGGACAAACAACAACCCTTGATATTGAATAGAAAGCAAGTCACAATCTAAAAAGACTTTTATGGCTAAACATAAAAAGGAAAAAAAATTTCAACATATAAATAAGACTCAATGTCTTAACAATCTCACCATTTGGCAATTTTATGACAAAACATCATTATATAAACCCACCCAAACTCTCATATTGGAGTTTACATAACACACATTAATGCTCAATTAAAATATAACAGGGAAAGCTTTGCAACGATTTGTAGTACTTATCTTCCAACCTTGTAACTTCCACACATACAAAAAACTATGTCAAAGGTAAAACAGTGTGAGGGATAAAATAATGTTGTGAAAGCAAAACAAGATAGTTGGAGATTTTGCTTGATGCCTTGTGAAAGCATGAAAAAGGAACATATTTTTTTAGTGACACCCAGGTACAAAGCAAAGCTTGAAAGGAATATAGATAAATGCAAATCAACTTAATAAAATAGAAGTTAGATAATAACTAATAAGATTAGAAGTAGTGAAAGTTCTAGGAAAAAGCTTCTGTGACTGGGAATAGTTCTAGAGAGATAGTCAATTCAAACATAAATATCTTGCAAGAAACATCCATGTTAGGTATCTCTTTAAGGTATCTAAGTCATGTTTCTTAAGGTTGATTTGGTTTACTCCAATTTCTCATGTTCAATTTCCTCCAATATTTCAATTAAATTCCCTTAATTAATGAATGAGTTAAATTTAAAGAATTCAAAATTTGAAAAAAAAAATATTAACTTCCCTAAAATTGAGGAGTTTCTATGATTACCCTATGTTCCCTTATTTATAACTCCCATTTTTTTTAAATGAATTAAATATGGGTAATGATCTCCACCACTTCCTTCATTTTTATTTTTATTTTTTAAGTGGGTTAAATATTCAACATTCTCACTTTTTTTTGTCATAAAAATGTCAAAGCAATTGAAATATAAACATGAGAAATTACACAAGAAATAAGAACAAATATGAGTAATATAGATATAACAAAAATTGATTATGGATACACAATATAAGCAATGAATAAACATCAAGATAAAAAATATACATATAAAGATAAAAAATAAAAATAAAAATCACTAAAAATCAGGAGAAGACGAAGGAAGGAAGGAGCTCGGACCAATCTAAGCATGGATCCAAAAAATAATGTAGGTCAATTGACCCTAGATCTCATGGAGTTAAATGTCCTGTGAATCCAACCTCTGAAGTACTCGAGTCATGGGAGCCATCTCTTGAGAAGTCAAGTCTGTAGAAGTCAATGCTTTGTGAGAAGCTTTAAATGATAGAGCACGACCTTGATTGGAGCAAGTCCTAGGAGCAACTTCTAGTATGGGTGCATCCTGCTCCATGGCACATATCTTATTCTTCTCTACAAGCGCCTCCTAAGTAGCATGTTGTGCTAGTGCAGCATCCTGGGGAATATCTGGAACTAGAAGAGCCATAGGACTATACACATGGTTGTAGTGCTTGGCTTATGAGCTCTTATCCAATAAGACATAAGTTGCCTAAACCCTTTGTGCAGTGCCTATCTCAAATCCTACATGCTCCAACAAACAAAATATGAGGAGCCTAAAAGGAAGACTACCTCAATGAAAAGAATAATCACGAAAATGAGTAATGGTGTCGATGATAACCTACCCTATATCAAACTATTATCTTGAGAGAATTGCATGAATGAACCGAGCAATCAAGTGACGGATCTTAGTGCAATAGGTCGAGAAGTAGAATGAATATGTAAGGAAAGTAATAAGAATCCAAGTTGGCTTGGAGAAGTTGGCCAAAGGAATATATGAGGGAAGCTCACAAGAATAATCGTATAATGAAACTGGAATCGAAAAAGCTTTCCAGGAGTGAGAGACTAAACCTCCGAAAGGAAGGAAGGGAAACACCCATCAAGTCAAGGCATGTCGAGTACACACTTGATTGACAAGAAAGTGATTTGAAAAGTTTTACCAAGCATAGTCACCTAAAAGGAGTGACCAAGAGAAATGGTATGCATGTTCGTATAAAACATGCAAACTAAAAAAGGATAATACAAATCTTGTAAAGTAAATAAGGACCCCCACATTCTCTCTCTAAGAATGATAAGAAGAAAAGTATCTTGAAAGACATAAAGGTCAATAGAACGCTCAACCTCAATATGACGACTTTGAAAATGGGCATAAAAATGATCATGCGACTCTTGAGAGTAGGACACTCCACAAGAAGATCACAAGGGTTAAAAGGACCCTGAAAAGAATCACCCTAAATGGGCTCAAGTGATCGAGGATGAGTCACCTCTCACTGATGCCTATTGGTTAGACATAGCTAAGGGAATGCTAAACGACACAAAAATTGAGAAAAATACGAAGAAAATCTAAACTATTAGAAATGCTAAATGAAGTGTAGAACAATATTGTAAAGTCAAAAACTCAAAAAATGATGAAACCTAACCTCAAATATTAAAGGGATGGAGCCCTAGAGCACTTGAGAGAATAAGAGAATGTTTGAAAAAAAAAACACGTTGGATGGGTTTTTAGAATCAAATGCAACATCGGATATGAATTAGCTAGAGCTCAAGCAGGATGCTTGATGGATGCATCACTGGATGTAACTAAGACCACTTGAGTGGTAAAGCCGTTGGATAAAGCTTGAGCGCTACATGTAGTGCTCAAGAGGTTTGAGACTATTTTCAATTCTAAAAATGGATAGAATACTCAACTATCTAACTTAAAGACAAGGATTGACACCAATTAAAATAACCTTTAAGGAGAAAATAATTAATTTAAAAAACTCTCAACATTAGATCGATCGATATTAACTTAAGCAAGTTACTTCAGATAGTACACATCAATCCATCAAGAATAAGGTTTCAAGATCATATGTCAAAGTTAATCATAATCTTAGTTTCAAAAACCCAATGCATAACCATCAATGTTATAGAGAGTCAAAATAAAAAACATAAGCATTGATATTCAAGGAACTATGACTTATTGTCTAGTTTTATATTTCAAAATTGATCACTTAGAAGAGATCCAATCATACCTTTGGTTAATTAAAAAACATATCCAATCAATTTGAATTAAGATTGTTAGATTTTTGTTTAACAAGGCCTCGTTAACCTACATATAGCACAACTTGACCTCTGGTCAATTTGATATCATTTTTATTTTATTTTAAAGTAGAGGCATTATACACCATGATCAATATTGATTTTTCATTTTCTTTTCTTTCATGGTTTTTGTATCCTCTTTGGGGGTGTTTCTAAATGTTGCAAGTAAGCAACTTATAGTTGAGAGCATGAATCTTGAAAAGAAGATGAGAGTTATGCTTAACCAAAGATTCAATATTTTGCACTAACTCACTTTGGGCAACAAATATAATGATCATAGTTAAACAAGGTATGCGGATAACAAGATTTGAGTATGACAACGGATCATCCAAAGCAATCAAAGTATACTTCATGAGTTCAACTTAAGAAGTATCTCTCTTGATCAAGTACAAGATGTAACTAATATTGAATTTTCCACATACAAAGACATTTAATTATCAGGAATCAAATATATCAACAGTGATTAACAAATATCTATGAATCCATCCACATCAAATCTTATAGATATAGTATATTTCTATAAATATATCAAGTAAATAAACAAAAAACATGTGCCCAAAATAAAATAAGGCCAAAGAAAACACAAAAAGATATAAGCACTAAGCTCAAAACCTTTGAAGCCTATTTCTAAGATGATCAATCGATTAGGCATATGCCTAGAGATTTCTTAAGGTACACAAACCTAAGAGAATCCATAGGTCTGGTAAGAATATCCACCAATTGATTTTCAGTGGGAAAAAACTCTAGAAAAGCAACATTTTCTTCGACAAGATCCTTAATGAAATAATGATAGATTTCAATGTGTTTAGTACGGGAATGAAGAATAAGATTCTTTGAGATATTTATAGCACTAGAGTTTTCACAATGTATGCTCATGGTCCTTACTCAATTCCATAGTCATTAAGCATTTGCTTCATCCATGGGAGTTGCATATAACAACTCTCAGTGACAATATACTCAACTTTGACAATAGATAAAGATATAAAGTTTGGCTTTTTACTAAACTAAGCCACTAGACAATCACCAAAAAAACAAGCACTAGATGTGCCTTTTCTATCCTCAACATTTCTGACCCAATCAACATTAGAATATTTAGCAATCACAAGAGAATAATCATAGGGATACCATAAACCATAATCAAGAGTCCCATTTATATAACGAATAATTCTTTTAATAGACATTAAGTGTGACTCTTTGGGGTTTACTTGATATTGCTCCAACACTAAAGGATATGTCAGGATGACTCATTATGAGGTATAATAAGCTTCCTATCATACATCTGTAAAGCTTTTACTAAATTTCTTTGTCAAATGAATCCTTGTTAAGCTTAGTGGTAGTGCTCATAGGTGTTCTAAAATGTTTGGAGGATTCTAGATTGAATTTCTTAACTAATTCCCGAGCATACTTTGATTAAGAAAGAAATATTCTATTTTTTAGTTACCTAATCTGCAATCCTAGGAAGAAAGCTAATTCACCTACCATGCTCATCTTGAATTCAGTTTTCATCTCTTTGGCAAAACTAAGGGCAAGTTCACTAGAGGTAGCTCCAAAAACAATATCATCTACATAAATCTAAACTAGCAAAACTCATTATTAAACCTATTTTATAAATAAGTTTTTGTCAACTCCCCTTATTTCTAACTATTTCTCCAAAAGATAGGTTATGAGCCTCTCATACCGCTCTAGGAGCTTACTTTAATTCATGAAGGGCTTTCTTACCTATAGACATGATTGGGGAATTTTGGACCCTCAAATCCCTTAGGTTGCTTAACATAAACTTCTTCACTCAAAATTCCATTTAGAAAAGCACTCTTGACATCTATTTGGTAAAACTTTATCCCCAGGGAGCATACTATTGCAAAAATTATCCTAATTGATTCTAATCTTGCTACGGGTGTAAATGCCTCTTCATAATCAATCCCTTCTATTTGTGAGTATCCTTGGCAACAAGTCTTGCTTTATTTCTCACAACGACCCCATTTTCATTTTGTTTGTTCTTGAATATCCATTTTGTACCTATGACATGTTTATCTTTGGGTCTAAGGACTAAGCACCACACATCATTCCTAGTGAATTGATTTAACTCTTCCTAGAGTATGGTAGTCCAAGATTCATGTCTTAAAGCTTCCTCTCCATTCTTTTGCTTCAATTAGAAGGTATAGTGTACAAGACCCATCTCATTTAATCTTGATTGTCTCTTAGTAACCACTCGTTCATTAACATTTCCTATAACATTTGAGATTGGGTGGTTCTTAGGTATTCTGGATCTATGTTTACTCCTTGTCTCTTCAAATGTATCATCTAGAGGTACAAATTCATCATTATTAAGGTCAATGTCTCTTTTAGGGATATCATTAAGGTTTTCTTTAATAGTCTCCACATCTTTTAGGGTTATCCCCAATTGATTCCTAAGTTTAAATCTGATTGTCAATTATATCTTGATCATATCTAATATCATTTATAACCATATTAGAAGACTCTTGGATAATCTATGAATTTTGATTATAAACCCTATAGGCTTTACTAGAAATAGAATAGCCTAAGAAAATACCTAAATCAGATTTAATATCAAATTTACCAAGGTTCTCCCCATCCTTACGTATATAACATTCACTTCCAAAGGTTCTAAAATATTTAAGGTTAGGATTCTCCCAGTCCATAATTCATAAGATGTCTTCTTTGTTCCAAGCCTAAGAAAAATCCCATTGGTAGTATAACATGCAGATTAATAGCTTCTACCCAAAATTACATAGGGGTATCATGGATATGAATCATCACCCTAGCCATATCTTGAAACACTATTCTTTATTTCAACTATTCCATTATGCTAAAGAGTTTCAAAGGCTAAAAACTAATGTCTAATTCCTTTTGATTCACAAAAGAGGTCAACATCTACATTGTCAAACTCTCCCCCCTATCACTCCTAATTCTTACAATTGGATGGCCTATTTCCACTTGTATTTTATTGAATAATGACTTCAAATGTTCAATGGCCTCAGACTTCTCCCTAAGAAAACTCACAAGTAGTATCTCGAAAAATCAACTACAATCACAAGGACATATCTTTGGCCACCTATGCTTTCAGTTCGCATTGAACCTATAAGATATATGTGAAGAAGGTCTAAAGGTTTAGTAGTCCTTATCTCCTTAACCTCTTTGTGTGAAGTCTTAGTTTGTTTTCTTTTCATGCAATATCTCTAATTTTTTCAGTATTCTCTAAGTTCACAAGGTCCCTATAGTTTATGTGATCTAGTCTTTTATGCTAGGGCTCAATAAGATCTAAATTTTCCCTAATGCACACAAAAGGCATTCTAAAGTTAGGATTTATAGCATAATAGTTATCAATTATCTTATGTCATGTGATGACTACTTTACACTCTTTATTGACTACCTCACATAAGTCTTGATGAAAATTCACCTTATGGTCTTGGCCACACTTTTGATTAATGCTTAAAAGGTTTGCCTTGAGTCTTTCAATATAGATAACTTCATCTAATTTGGGACATCCATGGATAACTATATTATCCTTACCTTTTACATGAGTTAGGTTTCCATCCCCAAAAGTAACAGTCCCACCATTATAATTTTCAAGAGAAGTAAAAGAAAATGTCTCATTTCATGTGTCTAAAGAAACCACTATCAAGGTACCACTCACTAGAAGATTTAGCTTTAAGAGCATTAAACACAACTTGACATTTAGACCTATCCTTTCTCAACCAAACTTGTTTAGTCCTAGGTGGTGACTTAGAGGAACTAGGTTAACTTTTAGGCTTCTAATTAGTTTTATTCTCTTTTCCATTGTTCAAAAAGTTATTTTTAAAGGAATTAAAGTCATTCATAAATCAATTCATTTGAATTTCAAACTTTTCAAGAAACCTAGTGTAGCATCTAAACTGAGTGTGTCCAGTTTTCTAATAGTGTATGCATAGTGATGTCTTTTTAGAATAATCTACTTGGTTAGAGGTATCTTTACCTTTGACAAACATAGTTTCTCCACTAGAGGGAGTTTCATATTTTTTAATGGAACCTAAACCTCATTTATCACCATGAGTTTTGCATTTATCAAGAATTTCATTAAGCACATTAGTTCTAGGGTGAAAATTTTCATTCGCAAATGAGGAAGGCTTATTATTCTTGATCTCTTGAGTAAGGGCATTATTTTTCTCAAGGAGAGAATGATGCTTAGATTCAAGAAATCTAATTTTCTCAAGTGAATTAGTCTTTTTAACATTAAACACATCAATCTTATTTTTGTGAGCTTTAAGAATAACATTATTTTTCATATAACTCTTAATTAGTCTTTCATGCTCAACAACAAGATTACTCAAGAGTTCAGCCCTTTGTTCATCTGTAAACTCATCATCATCACTATCATCATCACAATAACTATCATACACAAATTTCATAGATGCAATAAAAGCTAATAAGTCATTGAGATCTTACCTTGCATCTTCAAAAGTTGTGGAAGCACTCTCTTCAGAATCAATATCGCTCCTTGTTGATTGCATAAACTTTTTGGCATCTTTGGGACTAGGACAATCATTAGCATAATGTCCCAAACCTTCACAGTTATAACACTCAATTTTCTTACCTTTGGAATAACATTTTCCCTTCTCATTGGATGATTGTTCATTAGGTTTTTTTCCTTTTCTAGATTCTTGGTTCTTGTAGAACCTTTTATTGAATTTCATGACCCTTTTAATTCTTTTGGACATATGTGTCAATTCATCACTAGTTATATCATATGGCATTTCAATATCTTTCTCCTCATTCTCAAAGGCCTTAAAGGCAAAGTCTTTAAGCTTTTGGGAATCAGGTAGGGTATAAGTTCACCAACTCTCATGGAATCAATGTCCTTGCTCTTCTCTATGGCCATTGGGAGACCATCATTCTTAACTTGTGAAAATTATTCTCATTGAATTGGAATGTCATTGAATTTAGTTGGTCTCCACCTAAGGTTTTGGGTAAAGAAGGTAGATCAACAAATGTTGTCCAACCTAAATTGGAATGGGATAGAGGTGAAAATGAAGCTAGTGAGAATAATGCTAGATCCATGTATTCAATCTTCAATTCCATTAGAATAGATGAATTTCATAGGATTGCTACTTGTACCTCAGCTAGGGAAGCTTGAAACATCCTCTAAGTGACTCATAAAGGAACCACTACCATTAAAGTGTCCAAGCTTCAAATTTTGACATCTAGGTTTGAGACCATTAGGATTGGTTATCATGAAACTTTTAGAGAATTTCATGCAAAATTGATGGATATAGTTTATTCTAGCTTTAATCTTGGTGAGCCTATCTCTAACTCTAAATTAGTAAGAAAATTTTTGAGATCTCTTCTAGAGAGATTTAGAGCAAAAATGACTGTCATTGAAGAGTCTAAGGATGTGGATTCATTAAAGATAGATGAACTTGTACATTCTCTCTAAACATTTGAGATGACCTTTGTATCACCTAGGAAATCTAAGAGGATTGCTTTAAAAGCTACTAAAGAAAAGTCCTTAAGTTTCAAAAGTGAGGATGATGGGAAAATGCTAGAGGGTAAGCTTACTAGGTTTGAAAAAAAATTCAAAAAGTACATGAAATTCAAAAATTCTCAAAACGAATAAAAAAAAAGAGGAACTCAATTGCAAAAAAAAAAAAAAAAAAAAAGAAGAGAAAGGTATGAAAAAAAAGTTGGAAATTGAGTGTTTTAAATGTGGAAGAAAGACTCACTATACATTTGAATGTTCCTCAAAGAAAAAGAATAAAAAGGTCATACAAGACAAGTTACTTAGAGTGACTCCGAGTCTAATCAAACAAATGAAAAATGAATTAAATGAATGTGATGAATGCACTAACTTCATAGCCTTTGCTGCAAGTGCATGTCAATGAGGAACCTCTCTTAAAAGAAACTTCAAGTGAGTTAAGTGAGTCAAGTGACTCCAATGATGATGACATGAGATTTGACACAACATATGAAACTTTGTATAAAGAGTGCTTGAGCGTTAAACAAGAACAAGTCAAGTGGAAGGTTTCTAAGAAGATTTTAACCAATGAGATTGATGTTTAAAGGGAGAAAAGAAAGTTTTACTTAAAAAAAAAAAACAAATACTTTGAATTGAAGAAAAAGTGTGATGAATTGAAGACTAAAAATCAAGTGTTTAAGAATGAGTTTGTTAGGATAGTAAGTCTTGTATAAATGTTGGCAATTTTGTTCCTTGTATTGTTTGGTCATATAAGTCTTTTTAGATAGTGACTTTCTCTCCATTAAAGATCAAGGGTTGTTGTTTGTTCAACTCAAAAGTTACAAATATGTCTAAAGAAGTTTGGTTTGTGGCAAATTAGGCTATTTTGAGGTATTAAGAGGATCGATTTTATTGTGAACTCAAAATGATTTAAAATTATTTTTTGAAATAGAGCACTTAAGTGCTCAAGACAACTCAAATGAGTCATATTACTTAAGCACCTGAGACGATCAAGCGGTGGGTGACTTAACTCGAGCAATCATGCTGATTCAGTTGAGTTTTTCACGTAATTTCAATTGAGAAACCTTCCAAAACTGAGACTTTTTAGGCTTTTACCTATAAACACCTCCCTATTAACCCCTTAGAGGGTTAGAGAGATTAGAGAGGTCGCATTGAGATCATTTAGAGACCTTTCATTCTTCAGAAAGGGTCTTTTAGAAAGGAAGCCTAAAGTGTCACACCATTCCCAATCTCTCATTCAAGGATTGATTCTTTGAATATTGTGGTGAAGACCTTCGTCTCTTCAGAGTGGCTAAAAGATCTACTAGGGAGCAACAGGAGGTTGTTACGTCACATATGTGAATCAAGTTGTAAGAACTAAAGAGTAAGTTTTTAGGGAAAAAAAAGGCCAAGTAAATCTGTGTAGCTTAATTTCAGATAGTGGATTTAGATTAATAGGTCTTAGACATCATGGTTTTTTATCTCCATAGTTAGAGTAAGGGTTTTCCACGTAAAAAGCTTATGCCTCAATGTCTATATCATTTATATTTGATATTCTATTTGAATTGTCTATAATTGATTGAATAAGTTATCCTTAACATCTCATAGAGTAAAAGAATTAGGTATAACATGTAAATCTTTATTGAAAATTTTAAAATCACCCATTCACCCCCATCCCTCCTTTTGGGTGTTCTCTATAGGACTTTTGGTTTTTCAATTGGTATCAAAGTGAGATAAATAACCGATTATTTATCCTATTTATTAAGAATTATATTTTTATTGATCATATTGTTTAAAAATCAAATTTTTAGTTATCACATAAGATAAAAATCAAATTTTTATTGATCCTATAAGTACATTATGGAACAATCAAAATCAAGGGCACTTTTTAATAATCCACCCACTTTGATGGGAATAACTACTCCCATTGGAAAGAACGAATGATGTTTTTCCTTAATGCAAAGTGAAAGAGTGTGGAATTCAATTAAATATAGATGGGGACCCCTATTGATCCTTGATGCTCAAGGAATATCTATAGGAGAACTTAAACCTAAACACAAATGGGAGAAAGTCAACAATGAAGGTCATGAAGCCAATGCTAAGGCTTTATTTAGTATTTTCAATAAAGTTTGTCCAAATGGGTTTCACATGATAGTAAACTACAAGAGCGCAAAGGAAGCATGGGATATTCTTCAAGTCACTCATGAAGATACGTCTGCTACAAAGATTTCTAAATTACAAATGTTTGCCACCAAATTTGAGAATATTAGGGTACATGAAAGTCACTTTTCTTTCTTTTACTCTAAATTAAGTGATATTGTTAATTACTCTTTTAATCTTGGAGAACCTATTCCAAATCAACGATAGTTAGGAAAATGTTGAGATTTCTTCCAAAGAGATTTAGACCTAAGGTTACTACCATAGAGGAAATAAAGGACATCAATTCCATGAGAGTGATGAACTTGTAAGCTCCATACAGACTTATGAGATTACCTTACCTAGTTCTCAAAAGCCTAAAGACTATCTTTAAGACTTTCGAGAATGAAAAAGAAGGTATTGAAATGTCATATAATATAGCTAGGAAAATAAAAAAGGTCATGAAATTTAACAAAAGGTTTTATAAAAACCAAGAATCTGGAAAAGGAAAGAGACTTAATGAACAAACACCTCAAAAGTCTTCTAATGACAAAGGAAAAGGTTCCTCCAAAGGTAAGAAGATTGAATGCTTTAATTGTAGAGGTCTGAGACAATTTTCTAATGATTGTCCTAGCTCCAAAGATGTCAAAAAGTTTATGCAGGCAACATGGAGTGATATCAACTTTAAAAAGAGCACTTCCACAACATCTGAAGATACAAGGTACGATCTCAATGACTTCTTAGTTTTTATAACATTAGTGAAATTTGTGTATGATAGTGATTGTGATAGTGATTACGAGTTTGCTAATGAACAAATGGTTGAATTCTTAAGTAATCTTATTATTAAGCCTAAAAAACTAATTAAGAGTTATTTGAAAGATCACAATATTCCTTAAGCTCATAAAAACAAGTTTAATATGCTTAATGTAGAAAAGACTAATTTATTTAAGAAAATTAGATTTCTTGAATCTAAGCATCATTCTCTCATTGAGAATAATAATGCTCTTACTCAAGAGATTAAGAATATTTGGGAACCCTGGATTACTTCGTTCCCATGCCTTGGATCTTGTAGGGTGCATGCATCTATCCTTAGGCATCTTTAAATCTATCGCAATGGAAAACTAGGCATTCAAAAACCAATATTGATACCACATAAATCATAGATCTAGGGAATAAAGCCACATACCTTTCATTTAGATGTTCCTAGATCGATTCCAATCGATGTAGATGACTTTAAAGTTGCAAAGGATCTCATAAATACCATGACTTTTCCTTGTGTCTAGGCATTGAGATGGTGAAGATCTCAAGGGTGAAGGTCAGGGTTCTCTCTTTGGACTATAGGGAGAAAATGGTAAGACATGGAAACCCTAACCCTTAAAGGGGTATTTATTGGCTTCCTATTAAGCTTAAGTGACTTAAACCCACTATGGGCTTGGATCACTTAATCTAGCCCCAAAGGGTTGCTAATTGATTAATTACCCATACAAGACCTTAATTAATCAATTAGTCAATTCTAGATATACCGCTCACTTATCCCTGTACAACCTTGTGTAATTACTAAAATGTCGTTATGCACAAAAGTAAACTAAAACCCCATCCAACCCTCATAAACTATGTCATAAAGGAATATGATCTTAGAGTGGGGGGACCACTAGATACCATAAGAGTACTGGCTCTCTCATAATCAAATTCTAAAATTCACTCAGTTTCTCACAATAAAGAGTGAAATGCACTCCACTACCATATGTATACGAGACACTAAGTGCTCAGATCCGTGACCTACTATCTACTGTATACAGACTCCATATAAACCAGTGTCCGTAATCTAAAAAGGTAGTGTTATCACCTAATTACCTCTAAAATCCTTGAGTTATAGATTCCACTTATTATGTGATAACACTTCCTCTTTATGTGTTTCCTCTTCTAATGGTACTTCTGTTTAGACCATATCACCATCCCACTATTATCACATAATAAGATCTTAGATGATATAGCTAGGGAAACTACTTATAAAATAAAAAACTTCCTTTGTTGCTACAGAAGCAATAAAAACCACTTAGAGTGTACACATACCTAGAGGTACACCTGCGAGAGTCCTCATTAGACTGGAAGTTTAATTTCTTGGTATAAAAAAAATGTATTAACTCATCACAAAGACTCACAAAAATATAATCACTCATTTTCCAAGGATACTTGAGTATATGTTTGACATCTGCCCAAAACTCTAATTAGGAAATGGACTAATATCCACTCAATATTCCTACAATAAAGTAAATATCTAGTCTAGCACATAACATCACATACTTAACGTTATCCATTGCAGAGACATTTGATACCACCTTAATGAGATCTCTTTCCACAGTTGTCTAAGGATAATGATCATAAGAAAGAAAACTCTAAATCCAAAGAGTAACAAACCCTTCTTGGAGTTTTACATCATGAACTTGACTAAATGCTCATCAATGTAGGTGACATGGCACAATCTTTCTATTCTTGCAGTCTTAAAGGACCTTAATCCCAAGTATATATTGCACCTTCCTCTAGATTTTCATCTAGAATTGAGTAGACTACCAGATCTTGATTGATGACACTATCCCTACATCATATCCAATGAGTAGATTATTAACTACCTACAAGATCTTAGAGCATCACTACGCTTCCCTATGTCTTCTTGTACACACATGGCTCTTTGCAATGAGAATGTTTAGTTGTTTTATCTCATAAGTGAGACACTACAATAGATAGAAGTAATATGATGGATTTGAGTATGACCACTATTAAAAAGGTTTTCCATAGTTGAAACAAAGTTTCAAACTATAAGCTTTAGTTGTAGTCTTAGCCACATAAAACTTAAGTTTTTCATCTACTCTTGTGTTCCTCTTATAAACTAACTTATACCTATGGGTTTTATCCCTTTAGGTAATTCTATAGGAACCCAAATTATGTTAGAATACAAAGATTCTAACTACCTCTTCATTGCTCCTTACCTTACGTGAGCACAAACACCGCTTAGCGATTCATCATAATCTGTGGGATGTAAACCTCACACTACAATGAGGCATTGACGTACTAAAAATCATAGGAATGGTATGTCTTTAAACCCTTAGATCCATATATAGTAGTATTCTATGCAATGTGGGACTATTTTCTAATATACCTTCCAAATATATCACTCTTTGCCTTATTCCTTATCATATAGTCTTCATAAAAAGTTTGACATTTGTGTTAACAATTATCTTATGATGATCTTAAGTATAAACGTAATAACCTAAAAATACTCTAAAATATCTCATAAACTGATATACCTCTTAAGAAGAAGAGGTATTACACAGTCTATAAAACATATCTCTAAAAGAATCTAGGAAAAGATGAGAAACCTATCCATGATCTCACTATGTCCATTCAAGTTTGATATCTTCTTTCCACTTTTTCATTTTGCAATAAAGACCTTGGTGCACATAACTGGAAAATAATCTTGTGCTCCAACTAAAAGAATCAAACTTACTAGACATATCACCTTGATCTAATCAAAGAGACTTGGTACGTATACCCAATAGGTTATTCGATCTCACCTTAAATTCAATGAATGTATTTGAGGCATCAGATATCCAAACCTAGAGTAATCATTACTAAAAGTGATGAAATACCCATACCCATCTCATGCATGGACACTAAAAGTTCCATACATGTTAGTATGCATTAACTTCAAACGTTCCTTGGCTTTAGTGTTCTTGGTCATTTTACTATCTATACATGATTTGTAGACCAGAAGATCTTCTAGAATCAAAGAGTCCAAACTTTACCAGTCTTTGGATCCTATTTAGATTAATATGACCTAGGTCTAGATACCAAATGTTTAAATAGTGCTAGGTTTAATCCTAAGATCTGACTATTCTCATCACTCAACAAAGTGATAATGGAATACATATAAAAGAATAAGATATTACCCCCCACTAACCTACATAACTAACCTTGCATTTGAAGTTAAGGTAAGTATAATCTCATTATTTAACCTTCTTACTTGTTGAATATCTTGTGAGGACTTACAGATAGTAGGCCTGGAATCTAACCATCATAAATGGTGAAATCCACGACCAAATATTCAACTTTCCTTTTTCCATTAGGTAAACTGGGCATTCTTTTTCTAATGTCCTAAAAGGTCACAAAAGGATCACTTACCCCTAAGTTTTCTCTCTTATTCATTCTCTTGAACTTTCCTTATTTGGTGTTGTTTTTCTTCTTCTTGATAGAAGAACCTGAAGAACCTTTGACTTCCATGTCTATTGTAAATTTCATGTTTGAAATTTATTTTCATGGTGGTAGAGCATTTTCTGAAAGTTTTAAATTGAAACCCTATGATAGGATGCAGGGGGAGATTTTTATATCCTATGATAGGAGTTAGGGGTAAATTTTTGTATCTTATTAATATTTTTTTGAGATGTTGATATGGATACTTAATGATATGCGGATACTTGATTTTTAGGCATTAGACACATTGTTGACATGTGGATACTTTTTGTTTTGAATATTAGATATTATGTTGTTGAATGGTTGATTACTACTCAAAAAGTGCTATTTGATAGCTTGTAATGAACTCTTTTAAACACTTTTGAGTAGTAGTTATCACCTTTTAACCCAATTAACATATTAAGGACCCTTGCAATCTATTCTAATCAAATTGTGTTAAGTTTTGGTGTTTTGATAGCCTTTTGATCACCAAAGCAATAAGAGATTAAGGAGAGTTCTTTGGAATCCATGGCAAAGATGTCCGGACAAGGAGTCCGAACACACCATCGGATGGCGGTGGAACATGGTCTGTGGCAGGCTGTCTGAATGACGAAGCAAGGCTTGCTCACTTTAGTCAATGTTTTCCATCTGGACAACATATCCGGATAGGATATGCTATCGTCCGGGTGTAATGTTCACGAGTGTCGTGTGCTTCTCCCTGAGGGAGTCTGGATAGGGGAGAGCACCACATGTCCTCTTGGGGAATCCGGATGGAGTTGATCCGGATAGCCATGCGCACTCCGTGTCATTCGGGAGAGGGGTCCCTACACCTTGCACACACAGACGGTCCCCCTTGCAACATAGCTCCTTCCACCCGGGGGAATCCGGATGGAGTTGATCCGGATAGCCTGGTGGCGCGGGATATCTCACATCCGAATGGGAGAAGAGGACGTTTCAACTTCTCCGGTTAGACATGTCCGGATCCTCTGATCGAATATTTCACATCCGATATCTCACAGCCGAATGGGAGAGAGGACGTTTCAACTTCCCTAGAGAGCATCCGGGGCCGACAATTCAGATTACCCGGAGCCATTTTGCACAGTGTCGCGGTGTTCTCCTGAAGCTTCCCGATATTTGCCACCGACTAAGTTAGATTTTTTCTCTCACGATATTTTGTGTAAATTTCTATTTTCTCCTTGTAATCAGTCAAAGATATTATTGTGATATTTCTTAGAAAATATCTTCTCTATATATATCTTTGAACCAATGTAAAGAAGATGATATATCATATATATGGAATAGACGAACAGAGCACTTGCTCTGTTTCTTCTTCATATTTTTGTTTTCTCGTTAGTTTTCTTTCTAGTCAATCAAAATCTGAGGATTTTTCCTCAGAGGATGAGTGGCTAGGCTCTTCGTCTCTTGGAATGAAGAAAGCCGGGTAAGTTTCCTCATGCATAAATTGGAAGTTTTGTTGTTTTAGTTTTTAATGAAGAGAAAGTATGACCCGTTAATGGTTTTTATCTTTTTAGTTAACTTAAAACGCCTTTAACTCACCTGGGCCAACACTTGATAAGGCAAGTGATCTCCATCCATTGAGATGCACTTGCTTATCTCTTGCGAGCCTTTGGGAGGTGGTTTAGAGGTAGGATTTTCTAGAATAGCCAACACTTGGTAAGCTTTTGGACTCCAATGAGACATCCATTAGTTATCTCTTGCGAGCTTTTGACGAGTAATCCAAGGTTAAAGATCACCTTGAATGGAAAATGCTAGGTGAGAGGCACGAGCCATTGCAAGGTGCATCAGTGAGAGGGATTTAGTGTTTGAACCCATTAAGGGGAAGCATTTGTACCACACCGGTTAGAGAATTAACTATATGTTAATTCTCTAATGTGAGGAAAAGAAACAAGTGACCGGAACTCTCCTTTTTATATGAGGAACCTGAACCTAGTGATCTAAACTCCAAGAAACACTTTTCTTAGTAAGTAATTTCCATTACTTTATTTTTGGTTTCACTTAAAAACCAACCTTTTCAAACATCTTTATGTTTTCTTTTAGTGCTAACCTTGAAATGAAAAGGCATCAATTCAGCTCTTGAATTAATATCAATTGTGAAGTGAAAACCCATCCCAATGAACGACCCTAGAGCCACTATGCTATGCTAGCTAAGGCTATCCTAGTACATGGTGTAATAGGTTATAAATTTTGTTGATTACTCCCTTTTGAGAACCACAATCAAGGGATACCAGCTAGACATGAATCAGCTAAGACACCAATTGGGAACGAATCAATGGTCATCCTTTTGTCTCCTTTTGGGACAAAAAAGGGAGATACATTTAAGGCTTTCAATTTTTTTTGGATATTAGATGTTGTTGATGATTATTGTTATTTTGTGAATATGTTGATATTGGATATTTTGATACACATGTTGATATAAGATACTTGGATATATTATGCATATTCAGTTGCTTCACACTTGTGCTACTAATTGTTCTTCTAAGGTTTATTTATAGGATTTGTAGTACCTAAGTTGTGAGGTTGAGTGGGTAAGTGAGTGGATATATGAGAGTGGGTGGGGTTTGCTTGCTTGTACTCATTCGTGTTGTAAAGTGTTTTTTTCACAAAATTGCCAAATGGGGAGATTGTGAGTATTTAGCTAGGTTGTCAATTCTAGACAAAATTTTTAAGTATCTCCTAACTCAATTTTTTTTTTTTTTAAATCCTTCTTCAAACTACTTGCCTAATGAAGATCAAGTTGTTAAATTTGCTAAGAGACTAAGGTATATAGTTGAGGTTGGAGTTGGATGAAATTGAATCAACCATGTCTTTCAAATTGTTGTTTTTCTTGAAATAATTTTTTAGGAGTTAGGGAAGCTTGGGAAACATTTTTTTTACTATGCGTTCAAAATGCCCTGTTCCAGGATTAATCTAACTTCAAGTCAAATTGATCTAGGTTACACTTCCTATCTTATTTCATTTATTGGATCAAGGGTTTCTATCAACTTAAATAGCAAAAATTGCTTCATGAAATGTAGAAAACACCAAAGAGAAAAACCTGTAGTCGCCCTTTGTGCTCTCCTTTCTTACCAAATTGAGGATATCTTGAATATGTTTTTCTATCCTTATAGCCACCACCATAAGAAGTCACACCTATATATTCTTTCAGTTGTGGAAATAAAGTACTGGTCGAGACGAAAGCCTCCAAACCCATTACCGTGCTTTTACATCGGACCACAATCATAGAATTTATTTGCGTCCCCTTAGTCGCGCTTAGCAACGGTACCAAGCAAATGTCTAAATCAAAGGTGGCAAAGGATGAAAATACAAAAATAGTAAAGAAAGGCTACCTAAATGAATAATTGCGAATTATATGTATACATATAGGTGCCAATATATATAAAGATACACATATAGCCAAGAATACAGATGCAAATTAAGCCACACGCCCCATTCAGAGATCTCATGCATCTCCAGCTTGTTGGTGGATGGGTCCCACTCGCCACTACCACTAGCCATGTTCTTTTGCTCAGAAAAGACCAACTTGGTGTTGCAGTGGACACCATAACTCATGCACTTGTCTTTTTAAAAAAACCAATTAAGTAGTATAGACTCCAAGACCATAACTGTTTTACTCCAACAACTCACCTTGAGCATGAAAATAATTAGGGGTCTGGAGGCTCTGTGTCATGCTGCCTCCTGCATTGTCAACATCACATGAGATTAATTATTAGGACTGTAGAAGTTGAATCTATCTGGTAAACTAATACAAAGGCTGAGGATGGGCATGCCTTGGCTAGCATTGAGTGGAGCCACCTCCACACTCAGGCCACGGTTGGTCAGAATGGGAGAGAGAGTGGGTACTAGGAATACTTGTGTATTGGTTTCTAGTGTTTTCATTCTTTTATTTGGATATATAAGCCTATGGGAATGAGCCAGAATGTGAAAATGACTTCTCAATCACGTTTTTTAGTGGCTTTGAAAGGCATAAAATAATGAAAATAATAATAAAATAAGGAAAATGCCATACAATGGGCCTCTTGTGTTCTGCCCTGTACATAGATATTATCAATTAAATATCTAAATATACTTGGGCTAAATAAGGTCGAATTTATTCAATGTTCACATCTTTATTCTAATTTTTTATATAGAAAATTAATGAAAAGCTTACTAAAGAATAATTATTAAAATCCAAAGTTTGTATTCACGAGAACAAATACTTCTATTTCTAGTGGTTGAGAAGACCGAACACTATGACAATTAATTAAGTTGCCTAGGATTTTAGAATTATGTTTGTTTCTCTAATGTTTGGTTTTCGGAAAATATTAAGGAAAGAAAAAAAAAATGCAGAGGAAAATGATTTTTTCATGTTTGGTTGTCCTATAAAAAATATAAAAGAAAATAAAATATAATTAAAACTAATTAAAAACTTATGTATTTTTAAATTATTTAATATTTATATTGATGAGTTAAAATAAATAAAATGAGTTTGAAGTAACAAAAAAAATAATTTATTGACTTTAAATCTATTTTTTATTTTCCTTTACTTTTTATTTCCTTCTACTTTTCCTTTGTATTTTCGTTCCCTTGCATTTTCCTTCAAATTTTCCGGGAACCAAACATAGGGTTTTAGAATTAAAAAGAAAACGTAAGAGAATTAGTTAAAGAGAATCATATTGTTATTAGATATTAAGAGGCTTTTGGACAGGTCTAAGCTCAAAATGATACAGTAGAATTGAGACGGATATGGAAGAATGAGTATATCAATGATCTGACTGCTGACAGCCATGTGGTAAAGGGCATTGTTGGGAGCGTTGGCAATATATTAAGCTAAGTGTCTAACGGCATAGTAGCCAAAAGGGGATCCTAGGAGGAATGTTTGGGATTGGTGATCAGAGAGAAGTTAGGGGTGTTAGACGTCTCTTTTTTTCTCATCAGGGGTTCTCATCCAAATGGTTGTTCTAGTTTACATGATCTAAGAGTGCGACTAGTGTCCTTTTAACACAAATTTGTAAAATAAAATGTGTCATACAAGTAAATTAAACACAATTGTACAAGGGATATTAGATTAGAAGAGACAATATAATCCTAAAATTAGAAAGATAACCTCCATTTACTATTTGCTATCTCAAATATGATCTCATATAGAAATATTAGAGATAAAATACTCTTTATTAAGTATTTTTATAGTTCAAACTTATATAGAAATAAAATGAAGAAGTTCTCTATTTTCTTTACCTATGGATATAGGCTTTAGATCAAGGATATAATTTTTTTTATGTTTTTTGTATTCTATATTTTTTTTGCTTCCTTATTTTCTTGTCTAGTTTTCACAATAGTCCCTAACGAATGTCAAAAACTCCTTCACTTAGCCACTCTAATCTCATCATCCTAATGAATTTAAAATAATAGAGATATAGCCCTTATAATTATAAAGAACTCACTTAGGCCATATAGGATCTCATATTTTCCACTTTGCATTGTATGTATCTATATGTATATGATCTATTCATGCAACAAACTAGCATAAAAAAGCACGGGGGTACCTATGGATGGTTCCAAAACTTAAAAATGTATCAAATCCTAGGTAGAGAAATTTGGAAGGAAAATGATTTTGGACTAATGGCAAAATTTGAGTGGACAATTTTCTAATTTAAAATAGGGTCTATAAATTAAAGATTTGAATTGATTGGTAAGTCTTAGGACATGTTTTATGACTACTTGAGGACTTTGGTCTTCAAGTACATAGTGAAATCCCATTGTCTTTCTCAAAAGTCATTACTTATAATGTTATATAATACATCAACTACTAAGATTTGGTTGAAGTCTTTAGATGATAAAGTTTCTAATTAACTTACTATAACTTACAAAAGACAAGTCTCATGTTTCAAATAGAGGAATAAGTCAATGCATGATAATCTTTACTAGTTTAGTAGAACTATATTAGACTATCTAAGATTAAATTCAACTTGAATAGTGGAAAATAATTATCTTTAATTACCTCTAGAAGAAGGACATTATTAAGTACTATATTAATGAAGTTATAGCAACACTTCTTTCAAAAGTATATGAAGAAAAGCTCTAGTAGTGTTTTTCAAACTAAAAGGATTGACTACTAAGGGAAGGGTAGAAAAGGGAATATCTAGATAGAAATGGAAAAATCTAAACTATAGAAGAGATTTGAAAAATTACATTTTTCGCAAGCACTTCAAGATACGTAATTAGATGCTCCAAACTTTGAACATAATGAAAATAAAAATATAAAGGGATAGGTTTTTAATGTTGGTATGTAGTGTGGTAAAGGTTGTTTCAAATTATGATAGAAATCTATTCAAGTAAAGGCCTCCTTTCTCCTAGAGGTTTAGACAAGAGGAACCATTTTAGAGGGTAAAAGTATGGATTGTATAATGATGGGGTAAAACAATCTAACTCAAAACAAGAAATTGTGAAGAACTTTAATAAAAGTAAGTCGTATTCCATAATTGAAGTAAAACTTGGATTTCTTTGATTGCTCTAGTAAACAAGCTCGTAAAAAACCGAAACCTTTGATGGCATAAATGAGAACCAAGCAAGAACCATCACAAAATTAGAAACCATAGTAAATATGACATATCAATACCCATAAGTTGGGAATAATTTTTTGTTATTAAAGTATCCTTATATTGCTTGATGGTAGTATTGCTACCACAAATATGGGATTTAGTGATATATATTTTGCTTACAATAAATACTGTTCATAAATTATGAATCTTATGTTATAAAAAATACAAGTTTTGTCACAATTTATTTAAAAGCTTTCCTCTAAAAGTTTTTTTTCCTATTTCTCAATAAAGTGTTGATGCCAAAAATTGTTGTTTCCCATGTGTGGAGGGAATTTTTTTTCGATGAAATAAACATGTTTAATATTACTTTTAATTTTGTAATGATGAATAGTTTTCATCACCAATTCCTCAATTATTTTTAGAAAAATATGTCTACTATTTGTGATTACTATTTGCAACAATAATGTTTTGTGAAAAAAATAAAATTGTTTAATTGTTAGAATATTTATTCCTTAATAAAGGTACTTGGTCATGAAAATAATTATTCTTTTGTAATGATGTGATGATAGTGTTTACATACAAGCAAATTAAGAGAAACGTTATCTAGTTGCACTTTTATGATGTATTTTGTGAGAAATATTTTGTTGCCACTAATTATCTATATATAGATGGTATCGGTGAGAAACATATTATATCGCAAAAAGTATTTGTAATGATATATCTAACAACAAACATTTTTACATATGAAATAGTTAATAATTATAAAATTTAACTTTAGAAGGAAAATAAATAATCTTTCCATAAAATAAAATTTATGGGAACATGTTACTTTTCACCCTAAAATGAAATTTGTGGCAATATATGATTTTCCACCATCAAACAAGTTTATAGCAAAATGTCAATTTTTTTATGAAAATAATCATAGTAAAAGGTAATTTTTTGTTTGCTATAAAAAAATAAATCATAGTACTGAAAGATCACTCTTTTACCGTGAAATATGTTTTGTTATAATTTTTTTTTTTTAAAAAAAAAAAAAACATATTCTTATGTATCTCACATGTTTCATCTTTAATTTATCTCCCTTGTTTTAGTTTTAAATATCTTTCCTAATCATTTCAATATTAGTATTTCAACTCAAATTCATCTTTACAATTAACATCATCTCCTAGGAAGAATAAGAAAAAAAAAAAATAGAAATAACCCAAAAACAGTTTGCAACTCCCATGGAATCTTTTGCTTCTACACAATGTGTCACACATGGCTTAGGAATGTAGGAAAAATAAGTTTACATTGAAGTGATTGTGCATCCGAAGAAAGAAAAATTTTATAAAATATTGATATGTGAATTTACATGTTAATCAAACAAATGTTCTACCATATATTACTGAAAACATTGAGATAATCAAATATATTATATATAAATGAAGGAAACACAATAAAGACAACTTATAGCACTATCAAAATACTAATTTGTGACATTTCGTAAAGGATGTGCAATTAAAAATTCAACTTAACATGAAGAGGAGGCATCTATGATGGCATCTTGGTTATTATGACATGCAACTTTAGTTTGTTAAGATTAGATAATTCATATTTCAACAATAATCTCATCCAATCATCTAGTGTGCTCTTCCAATTACCAACCTCGCTCCTCTAATTGTTGAGTTTGTACATCCATTTTCTTAGCTTGATATTTAACTTGATTTTGAAATCGGTCAACTCTCCTTTTAGCTATCATAGTCTCTATATGGTTTCTTTAACTAAAGATTTTAGCCACCTCATCATGAAGTCCTTGGACATAGCTAGAGTTGCTACTAAGAGCATCAAAGCAAATTTCATCTACACTCATTTGTATTGATCCTTATATGGAGGGCTTGGAGGTTTGAGCATGCAAACATTCAATCATCTTTCCCTATAATTCATATCATAAAAGGTTGGATAAGAAAAATATAAAACATTGTCAATTAGGTTATCTTCTTTACAAGGGTGTAAGATATGAGTAACATGTTGTATATGCTTTCAAATGCAAAATGAGATTAAAAATAATAGACTTTAAGAGAAATCTGAAGCTCATAAATAAAACATAATTTTATGCCTGAAAAGTATGCAATTAAATATTTGATATGTTAATCCCTTACTCATAAAATTAAAAGAAAATTATAACAATTACCCAAACTAGTAGACCAATTAATCCATAGGAAAATTTTGAAAGGAATTTAATCTTTGCTATAGAGTGAAAATTTATATAGGGTAGGATTGGAGTTTGTTCAACTTAAGGTGATGTAGTAGTGCCATTAGTGTAGAAAAATTACAGAGCAAGACCTGAAGTTTATTTAATGCATCCATTAAAGAGGTTCAAGCAACCTAACTCTGCTAAAAAAAAGAAGGCAAAATTCAAACTATTTCATGGCTTAAATATTGTTAAAATTCACCTACCCAGAGATGCTAGTGAAATAGAGGTCTAAGTGGCTACAAGGAAGGGATCCTTTATGAAGCAAAAAGAGAATATGTAAGTGTCGAAATCAAGCAATCAATGGTACTAAAGAGAAAAAACAACTTGTCCAAACAATAGCAACTTACCAACTTTATTTTTCTAACCAATCATTTTTATGACATTTTTTAATTAACTAACAACAACTTGTTTTGATCTTCTTATATTTAGATATATTTTTGCTTTTAAAGAATATTCTCATGACCATAAAATTTGTTAATCATCCTTTTCAGTTCATTTAGATGCAACAATTATATGAATTATCTTAATCCATGTCCTATCATACTAGAAATGACATATCTATTATTTCAAGTAATAAATATTGTCACTCTCGTTAACATATATTTGAAACATCCTCAAAGCTTTTTGATTCAATCCATTTTCCAATTTAATATGTTTATAAAGGTAAGTTATTAAACAAAAAAGAGTCAATGAATTACACTTGAAAAAAGTTTTTTCTAAAAGACATGGGGTGAGAGATTATATTAACTTTATTGTGACTATAAACATAAAACTCATTATTATTCGCATTTATTGATAATCCCTTTTTTATTCTTTTATAAACAAAAATTATATGAGTTATCTTTGTTCATGTTCATGTCATATCAGTAATGACATATCTATTGTAGACTACAAGTTATAAATATTGTAGGTCTCATTAACATATATTTGAGACATGCTAAAAACCTTTTGATTCAATCCATTTTCCAATTTAATATGTTTATGTTTAAAATTATATAATTATTATAAAGGTAAGTTATTAGAGGAAATTAAACAAGAGTGGATGGATTACACTTGAAAAGATTTCTTCCAAAAAAATATGACGAAAGATTATTTTAACTTTGTTGTGACTATAAAAATTAAGAACTCGTTAGTTTTTAGATAATTCAAGGTTTTCATATTGTCTCTTTATATGATTCAATAACCCATACGAGAAGCAAGATATTTAAAAATTAAGGTGATTACCAATCAAAATATTTAAGCCAATTTAATTGTATACGAAGATAAAACTTGGGGATATAGATCAAGCATATCACCATGGACCTTTTCATGTTTCTTTAAAAACCCAATGCTTGTTCTGCCATTTAGAAGAGTGATGATTACTTGTACTTGGGATGATTGATCAATCATTATCATTTTTTATCTCCTTGAAGAGTTATTGTTAGTGAAATATTGGTTCATCCCTAAGGGCCATTAACTAATCCTCGTATGTTTTAATTTATTCTATAATAACTTTTATATATTTTTTAATCTATGTGAAACTTGTTTTATTGAAAGAACTTCTAAAAAATAAATTTTTATTCAAGTGAAGACTAATAACTTCCTAATATCATTTATGGTAGTTTATTTTGATGTAAAAATTTTGGTTAAGTTTATTTTAGGGTTACAAAATTAGAATGTCTACCAACGAACTTTTATGAACAATTATGGAATAGTTTAAGAGTACGATTAAATTATGCTTGATAAATCTTTAAGTGAGAGAAAAAACTTACTTTTTTAGGATTTTTATTTTTATTTTAAAAATTATTTCTCTTAATTTAAATTGATTAAAATGACAAAATAAATTATACGGGTTATAATACTTTCATTAAAAAATTGTTTTAGCTATTGTAAAATTATGTTTTATAAAGCTAGGTAACATCATGTGTAGGAATGGTTATGAAGATACTAGAGCTTAAAAGAATGATCTACAAGTAGTCAAACATGGTTTAATATGGTGTGAAAGGTTACTTGGTGTAAGTTTATTCTTGATTACAAAGTCATGTAGATAGGGAAGGGATGAATAGGTAGTGCACACATTTATGCATGAAAATGATATCCTATATCTAACTCTTTTTAGGTCAAATTATGATAGACCAGTTTGAATGATTATGCTATTTATAATTATTAGCCTTAGAAATATCGATAGTAGTACATATAAATCAATAATTATTCCCTTAACACAAGTCATGATATGTACTATAGAAGTCCACATAAAATAGTTTCCTCAATCGCTACAAATACAATAAGAAATTTAATATAATTAAAGCAAAAATCAATAACTAAACAATATTTTAAACTTTCTTAAAATTTTAGGCTGATTTTTTATGTTAAATTTAATTATTAATTTTGTTATTACTTAACTAAATCTAAAACTACATATTTACCTTAATTTTTTTTACTTCCTTCAGAATTCATTATTAAGAAAAATTATCGAAGTAAATTAATATTGTTTAAAACTTAGTAAAATAAACAATTTTCTTTTTCAAACAATTAAATTCAATTCAATACTTAGATTGCAAATGGTGCCAAAAAACTTATTAGTTTATGAATTCAGCACTTGTAATTGTCAATACCTATAATTTAATACTAAAATTTCAGTATTAAATCTTTGATTTTATTCAGCAGGTCTTCTGATACCTTTAAAATTTTAAAGAATCAGCATCTAAAAGAATTGACTGAATTTAAATATAGAGTGGCTTAGGCATATGTTAAAGTGATGTACTTTTCTGAAAGTTAAAAAGTTATAGCTTCATATATTTAAAAATAAAGTATGCAAAATGTAAACAAAATGTTAAATCGCTAACTTAATACCTCTTCAAATTACCTTTTTTCTAACTTGGTCTATATTTTTTCATTATAGGTCTTTTTATGCGACTATTAAGCATATAGAAACTAGTAATGGGTCTTTTATTTAGATTTTCATGCACATTTGTTGTGCTCGTAAGTGTTTTTATTTTTATTTTTATTATGACACTCTTATATCATATGTATCTTTTATCTCACGAAACAAAATTTTGGCATAAGTTTTTTCCTTATATTTAAATAGTCAAAAAATTTATTTTCAATTAAGAATATTCAAGATAGATATTCATGGTAACAATGTAATGATTTAAGTTAATAAAAACACATGTAGTGTGTGAGAATTGAGGCATTTTCTTGGTAAAATTATAATTATTGTGAATCTGAACTCATGAAACTACTTAATGTTAGCATAACACATGTAACGTATGAGAATTGAGATATTTATTTGATAAAAATGTAAATATCATGAGACTATTTAATTTATATTTGAAGCATATTGACCAATTTTAATTTAACTTGTTTTCCAAGTAGAAACATTTATTCTTATAATCACCACAACTGCTATAAAAGTTGAGATATTGGAGGAAACTAAAAGTAGAAAGACTCATATCGATTATAATAATTATTATTGCGAAGTGATATTTGAGTAGTTGTAGAATCTTTACTTTAATTTAAATGTTGTTCATGCATTTGCTATAACTTAAAATTTCCTTTCATCACTCTATCAAGGCCTCCAATTGGCAAGTTTTCCATGCAACATCTAGTATTTGTTTTTGGTGTGGCCGAGTTTTTTACAATGATCACAACATACTCTTCTTCCAGTTCTCAGCTCCTCACCACTAGGATATAGTTCGAAACCTTCTTTTCTCCCAACATCACATTTCTTCCACTCTCTTCCTTTTTTACTTCAGTAAACACTCCATCAAGAGGTGCACAACATTGACTCCTTTCCAAGAATCCTTCCTTGCACCTCATCTAGGTCCTCATTAAGACCTGCCAAAAAATCAAACATCCTTTCCTTCTCTATTGACCTTCTCTATTTTTCAATACACTCAAGGTAAAAATCAACCTCTATAAATAAATCTGACTCTTGCCATAAAGCTTGAAGATTAGTGTAATATTGAGTTACACAATGATTACCTTGTTTGATCTTCTTCAATTTGCACTTGAAGAAAAAAACAACTCTTTGTTTTATTTTATTGAGAATGTAATGTTAGGATAGAACCCTTAAAAGCATAACATGATGTAATAAATTTGGAATTCGTTATTTATTTAATGATGTTCTAGTTTCACTTTTATCTATCCTTATTCCATGTATTATACTTTATGAGCATTCTTGTATGCATCATTTGTGTTGTACGTGACTTAGGTGCATTAGGAGTTGCATAAAAGATCTAAGTCATGGGTTCTTTGCAAATAGATGACTTGTTCACAATTGGTTCATGGGTTTAGGCAACCCATTAAAGGTTATAATACACCATCTCTTAATTGGAGGGATGGTTGGTCTTGGCTATCAAGATGGTTTCCCATGGTGAGTGCACTAGTGTGTATGGTTACACATTGGATAGGACCTACGGTGAGTCATGAATGAAGGTTGTCAAGTAGTCATGACCTCACCAAGTTGCTTCATTGTGTTGTCTCTCAACCTTGAGAGAATATTAAGCTTGTGCTAAAATAAGTAGTGGATTTGACCTATGAGTGAGATCGTAAGTTGATCATATATTTCCTATAGATTGGGTCACTATTTATAGAAATCGGTAGCAATAGGTATTCTCAATAGAGGCACAATGATATCTCATGGGATTAAGATAGTGTGTCCTCTTGGATGATCTTAAGGAGTGTGTTCATGTAAACTATGACCATAGTAGTTCCTTAAGTGGAACTTGACATAGTCTCTTTGAGAGCTAAAACATGTCAATTGAATACACAATAAAAGGATTTGTAACTCAAGGATAGTAGAGGTAGTTTGGAAAGCTGATAACTTTCACCTTGTTAAACTATGGACACCACTTCATGGGAAGACTGAACACAATGAATAGAAAGTCATGGACTTAAGCACATAGTTCCTCGTTGTTATTTATATAAGATACTGGAGTTCAATTGATTCTTTATAGTGGGATGTTGAATCAACTTCAGAATTGGATTATGAGGGAGCCAGTACTCCTATGGGTCTCAGTGGTCCCCACTATGAGCTCATATACCTTGTTGGCATGGATTATGAGGGTTGGATTGGCTCTAGGTTCACTTTTATGCATAAGGGTGTTTTGATAATTACGCAAGGTTGTACAAGGGTAAGTGAACAAGGTCTTCACATTGGGCTAATTGATTAATTAGTAGGCCCTATTGGATTAATTAATAAATTAGAACCCATTCTGGGCTAGATTAAGTGACCTAGGCCCATATGGATGCAAGTCACTTAAGTCCAATTAAGAACCCTATAAATACCCCCTAGGGGTTAAAGTTTCTATAACTTTTGTCTTCCACCATCCAGAGAAAAAGAGAGTCATAACCTCCACCCTCCTTTCCTTCCCATCATAAGTGTGCCAAGAATAAGGTTGAGTCATTGAGCGAAAGATCATGGGTTTATAAGACTTCCAACAACTCCAAGGTTGTCTTCAACACTTGGAATCTAAGGTTTGGGAACATCCAAACCTAAAGGTTAGAACTTTAACCCTAAAAGATCATTTTAAAAATAAAAATAAATAAATAGTATTGCTTCTATTGCTTAGATCTAAGGTACCAACAACTAGTATCAGAGCATAATGTTATAAGCATGGTTAGATATTTATTTAGGGTGTGCTAACACTTTTTTTTTTTTTTTTTTGTAGCCTTGATATTATCCCATGCCCAAGGGACACATGTATGTTTCTTTTTATTATTGCTTGTGATGATTGAATGGGATAATTTGTTTTCTTTCTCTATTTCTTCATAGATGTGGTTGTAAACGCACTCCATTAAAGAAGCATAGGTTTTTTTTTTCTTTTGTAAAGTTTTAATCTTTCCCATAGACTGGGTTGTAAGCTCCATTATAGGAGCATAGGATTTATTTTATGATGTAAAGTCTTGTTTTCTATCATCTATAAAGGACTACAAGAGATGAATTCTTGAATGATGTCAATAAAGATTGGATCTTTATTGGAGCATCATTTATGAAGATTCAAGTATTTTAATGGTTGTGGAAGAAAGGTTGAATCCTTCCTTTGATTGTTTAAAAAAAAAAAAAGTATTTTTTTTTTTTTTTAAAGATCCATGGCTGCATAGCAATGTTCACTTTGACTCAAAATCAAGGCTTCCTACTATGATTTTTTTTAGGGCAATCTACATATGATTTTGAAGCTTAGGAAGTCAGGAATCAAACACCACAAACGATTTGTGATTCGGAGTTGAAATGAGGGAGATATGGTCGTTTGAAACAAAGTTGCACAGAGGGTTTGTTGTAACAGGATTGCATGTGGGTCCAATTCTTTTTGTTTGTTTAGCCTCATCTTTTGGGCCACTTGTTGGGCTTGAAAGTTGCTAAATTGTGGTAGTTATACAGGAGCTTCTTTTAGCAAGTTTTGATGCCAAATATTGGTGTTAAGTCGAAGACAATTGGCTTTGGTTCACAATTGGAAAGTCGTAAAAATTATCCCTTGGCCATGTGTAGACCCTCAATTTTGTCCTCCTAGCACATGTCTTATTAGATACTTGTTCGATACTTTACAGTTAGTTCCTTGGTGGCCCATATCTACTCACACTACTTACCTTTCTTGAACCACCTCGGAGACTCTGGTTAAAGGATTGTCTAACCCCTTATTATGACCTTAGCAGCCCTAATTTAGACTTAGGCACTTTCCTGAACGCCTTAGGTCCATTTAAGCATTTTTAAACTCACTTTTTATATGACTTGCATGATTGCATGGCCTACATGACTTGTGTGGCTTATATGGATTTCTTTATTATTTTTATTTTATTTTATTTTATCTTATTACAAGTTTTTTAAATCATATTTCTTGGCTTTTTGGGCATGAGGAAACGGGCCGCCATCTATTTGGAAGGAGAATCAACAGAATTTTGAAAAAGAGGAGATTTTGTTTTTAGAAGGATAGCACATATATTATTTCCATGGGAGAATCGGTTATAAAAGTGTAGAAAATAATAAAGGAAAGTGGATTTCCTTTTTTTGGATCAGAGAAGTTTTATTTTGGGGGGGGGGGGGGGGGGGGGGTAATTATTTTTCTTGAGGAGAGAGATCTAAGATAAGAGGGACTTTTTCTTGGGCAGGGAGATTTTTTTTTTTCTTTTGGAGCAGAAATTCACATACAAAAAGCAATCTTTTTTAGAGGAGATGAACACACGCAATTTTTTGGGGGGAGCGGTAGAAGACCTGAAAGACTAATTGGGTTGCCATTTTGAAACATCAAGAAAGTATTTTTCCGATACAATACAGGTTAGTTTTCGATTTTTGATGTCGTATTTCCTTTTTTTTTTACTTTGGGTTTTAGTTGTTTGGTCTAATTAATTGTTTGTGATAAATTCTTTTAAATCTCAATTTTGAAAAATCTTTTATTTTTCTTAGATTAAATGTCTCTCTTTTATGATTGCAATTCATTAGTTCTATGCTAGTTTATTTTTAATTTACATGAAAGTTTAAATAAAGTTTATATTTTTAATTCCAATTAGTTTATTTTTAAATTTGAATGAGTTATCGATCTTAATTCTTTAGTTTAATTGACTTGTGAGATAAAATTTATATTTTTAATGCGAATTTGTTTAATTTTAGTTTATTCTTAATTTGAATGAGTTATTGATCTTAATTCTTTAGTTTAATTGACCTTGTGAGATAAAATTTATATTTTTAATTCCAATTAGTTTAATTTTAGTTTATTTTTAATTTGAATGAGTTATTGATCTTAAATCTATTAGTTTAATTAGACTTGCAAGGTAAAGTTTATATTTTTAATTTCGATTAGTTAAAATTCTAGTTTATTTTTAATTTGAATGAGTTATTGATCTTAAATCTATTAGTTTAATTGGACTTGTAAGGTAAAGTTTATATTTTTAATTCCGATTAGTTTAAATTCTAGTTTATTTTTAATTTGAATGAGTTATTGATCTTAAATCTATTAGTTTAATTGGATTTGTAAGGTAAAGTTTATATTTTTAATTCCGATTAGTTTAAATTCTAGTTTATTTTTAATTTGAATGAGTTATTGATCTTAAATCTATTAGTTTAATTGGACTTGTAAGGTAAAGTTTATATTTTTAATTCCGATTAGTTTAAATTCTAGTTTATTTTAAATTTGAATGAGTTATTGATCTTAAATCTATTAGTTTAATTGGACTTGTAAGGTAAAGTTTATATTTTTAATTCCGATTAGTTTAAATTCTAGTTTATTTTTAATTTGAATGAGTTATTGATCTTTATTTTTAAATTTGAATGAGTTATTAATCTTAAATCTATTAGTTTAATTGGACTTGTAAGGTAAAGTTTATATTTTTAATTCCGATTAGTTTAAATTCTAGTTTATTTTTAATTTGAATGAGTTATTGATCTTAAATCTATTAGTTTAATTGGACTTGTAAGGTAAAGTTTATATTTTTAATTCCGATTAGTTTAAATTCTAGTTTATTTTTAATTTGAATGAGTTATTGATCTTAAATCTATTAGTTTAATTGATCTTGTTAGGTAAAATTTATATTTTTAATTTCAATTAGTTTAATCCTAGTTTATTTTTAATTTGAATATGTTATTGATCTTAATTCTTTAGTTTAATTGGTCTTGTAAGGTAAAATTTATATTTTTAATTTCAATTAGTTTAATTCTAGTTTATTTTTAATTTGAATAGTGTTATCGATCTTAATTCTTTAGTTTAATTGATCTTGTGAGATAAAATTTATAGTTTTAATTCTAATTAGTTTAATTTTAGTTTATTTTTAATTCGAATGAGTCATTTCTTAATCTATTAGTTTAATTGGTCTTGTAAGGTAAAGTTTATATTTTTAATTCCGATTAGTTTAAATTCTAGTTTATTTTTAATTTGAATGTGTTATCGATCTTAATTCTTTAGTTTAATCGATCTTGTGAGGTAAAGTTTACATTTTTAATTCCAATTAGTCTAATTCTAGTTATTCATGTGTTTCTTGAAATTTAAATGTTAGTTTTTGGATGATAATTTTGTTAGTTTGTTTGATTAGGAAGTCATAAATTTGTTGTCTTAGTGATTGTTGGTCAAATTTTTTTTTAGGGCCACTGGAAACCCATGAAAGTTGGCCTTTACTCTCACCACTTTAATTGACAAGATTTTCTAAAATCTTTATTTTGTGATCTTTGTTTCCTTTTGTTTTGATTGATATTTTGTTTTCTATTTTTGTTATTTTAAAAATTAATTTCTTTTATTTTAAAACAAAACTTTTTTTTCTCAAAAAAATCATTTTTAAAATTTTTTTTTTTATTATTCATTTAAAGCCTTTAGAATCAAAATCTATTTTCTTTTTTAAAAAAACAATATGCAACCATATCTTAATTAGTTTGCATCCTTCTCAATTTTCAACAAAAATTTTGGTTTTAAACAAAACGTGAATCAAAGCTTGTGGTCCCAAATAAATGGGACAATTTTAGGCTAAATTCGTGTATATTAATTTAGGGAATTGGTGAAACCCCTATATAAGAAATTTTTTTCAAAATTTACTTTTGCTACCACCCTACTATTTATCGTAATCATATTTACATTTTTCTTTTTTTGTATACAAGATATGTATGCTAATTAATTATTCCGAATTCTGATAATTTTTGCTAATTAATTAGATAGGCATGCTAGGATTTATTATTTATTATTTATTATCTAACCCCCATATCCTGAGGAAGCACATTAGGAGTTATATATGCTATCCAGGTACGTTCCCAAAATTTCATGAATATGCATGTCATTGCCCTTGTTTGATGCCATACTTGATTGCCTCGATGCTTGTTTGATCATCCTTGATAAAATGCATGTCATGTGTCATATTTCTGAATTAACCATTGATGTTTTATGATAGCGCTTAAGAAGTGGTTCAGGTACGCACCCTAACTCTTCTTTATTGTGATTGATCTCCTTATTTAGCATGCTACTTTCTGAAAATCACCTAGCTTACTTAGTTATCTACAATTAATCAATTAATTGCCCCATTTCCCCAATTTAGTCAGTAAAGACCTCTTTAGGACTTACAAAGGTGCTACCTCCTAGAGGTACCTTCCCAATAAGTAATCTGATCCCTGGACCTAGACTCAGGTTTTTCAAAGACATGTTTTTTCCAAAAATTATGGAGTCACATTTTAGGGTTTTTCTTTCTTGTTTTATTTTCCCTTTAAAATAAAAATAAAATAAGTGGGGGCTCCAACTTTTCCAAAACTAAATAATTTTTCACAAATAAAAAGAGAGTCTTGCCGATCGAGTGGGGACGCACGTGAAAAACGCGGGTCCACACCATGGGATCTCTTTTTGAATATTTCCTTTTTTTATGCATATTGTTATATTGCATGTGATAAGAAGTACTTTCAAAATTACTAATTTTGGATTTTCTTATGAAAAATAAATTCTCATATAAGAAGGTTATTTCCAAATTAAGTTTTATTCAAAATTGGAATGATGTTTCTATTAAGTATTCATATATATATATATATATATATATATATATATATATATATATATATATATATATATTAGAAAATCCCTTTTTCAAAGTTTCTAATTTGAAATCTTCAAAGACTTGAGTGTCTATATTAAGGGTATATTCTCCTATTTTAAAATCTTAAAAAAAAATTGGATATTCCTTATAAGCACAAGTATTCCAATTTAATGAATAAATAAAGTTTTTCGAAATTCTCATGATAGATAATTTATTTTAAGAAGGTCACCAAAATTATTAAAAGTTTCTTATGAAAATTGTATGAAACTCTTATTAATTTTAATGGATATAAATTTTCTTGAAAATTATATTCCTAAGCTTGTTATTTACTTAATTTTGGAATAGTGTAGATTAAGAAAAAAAAATTGTGAAAATAAATTAGAGTGCAAAGTTTCATTTTCTAAATTATTTTAAAGGATTCTAAATTATTTTCTTTAAAATCATTTTGATAAGAATACTTATAGAATAAAAGTTTCCTTTTTGGATAAAGTGCTCTCTAGTTTTTATTTTTCAAGTTTTTGGAAACTTTCTTATTACACTAATCCTTAATTTGGAGAGTAAATATTTGCTTTTAGAAAATTTCAAGATGGATAATTTATCCTTAAGGAAATTACTAAAAGTATTATTTTTTATCATTTTAATGGAATAGATTTTTATGAAAATTAGATTCCTTATTTAAGAATATTTATTAAATTGGAAAGGTGTAGGAATAATGAAATTAAATTTATGAGGAATTTTGAATATGAAAGCTAAAGTTACTTTCTAAATTTATTCTTAAGGATTTGAATTTTTTTTTCTTAATTTTATTTTTGAGAATCCTTGAAGAATTAAATGTTTCCTAATTGGATAAGGTGCTCTCAAGTTCTCAAAATTTTATAGATTGGAGGTTTTCTTATTACACTAAATTTCCAATTTGGATAATAAATATCTTATGGAAATTTTGTTATAAATAATTTATCATTAGAGGTTATTACTAAAAGGATATTTAGTGATTTGATGGAAATAAATTCTTTTGAAAATATTTCCTAGACAAAATATTTAATATTTGGAATTGTGTTAATAAGGAGAATTTTTTTATGAAACTAGATTTTAAAATTTGAGTATAGACATTTTATCAAAATTCATTTTTGGATAAAATACTCTCAGAAATTTTAAATTTTGTATATGGAGAGTCTCCTATAACACTAGGTTTCCAATTAAGAAATAAATATTTTTGAAAATTCTCAAAGAAGATAATTTATTCATCAAGGTAATTACTAATGCTTTAAAAGCTCTATTTTTAAAAGATTAAGTGCGAGAGGGCCATAGGCAAGCCCATAGCCTCCAAGATTGAGTCTATGTTGATTTTGGGTGCATCACCATCCTAAAGATGGGGTGGCCTAAGGAATCAAGGGATATGGACTATCCTTTATGGACAAGACCATATATGTTTTTAGTGGCAGTGATCAATCCTAAAGATGAAACTTTTCACTTGGTTTACCATTGATGTCAAGGATCTTGGTTATACACTTAACTTAGACATGAAGTGGTAGAATCACCTAAAGTAGTCTCATTTGCATGGGCTAAGGGCTAAACAAGAAGGGTATGTTGATCAATTCCTTAGGATAACTTTTAAAGTTTAAGATAAGTTGATCAATTAGAGAGGGTCTCTACCTTAGTATTAATAATCATGACCTGCCTAAAGTAGGCTTGATTCTTATGATACTAGGATACCTTGAAAAAGGATATGTAGTTTCAAAGCATTATATTTTTGCTAAATTAATTACCAACTTGCCTTGAATGCTCAGTTCCTTTTATTAATGTATGGAATTATTATATTTATTACAGATATCATGTCTTTAACCTGTCACCTCTTACTCATGTTTAAATTGGACCTAGTTATAGACTGAAAATGATTAGGATATAGTATTAATTGCATAGAAGTTGATTTAGGTAGAGTTTGTTATTTTCTTTGAACAAACCTAGCATAAAGTAAGAGAAACGTATCAAAAGTGGCATAAGACGGATCAGAAGACCAAGTGTCTCATACTTAGGTCTTTAGATAATGTGTTGCAAAATCAACACATGTCTATTGTCATGGTCTATGATATTATTTTTAAAATTACAAGGGTTATTTAGTGATAAGGGTAGTGTGGACCCGCATTTTTCACGTGCGTCCCCACTCGATCGGCGAGATTCGCTTTTTATTTTGTGAAAAATTAATTTTTGGAAAAAAGTTGGAGTCGCCATTTATTTTATTTTTATTTTAAATGGAAAATAAAACAAGAAAGAAAAACCCTAAAATGTGACTCCATAATTTTTGGAAAAAACATGTCTTTGAAAAACCCGAGTCTAAGTCCGGGGATCGGGTTACCTATTGGGAAGGTACCTTTAAAAGGTAACACCCCTCTAAGCCCTCTAAAGGTCTCTACTAACTAAGTTAAGGGGAATATGGCAATTAATCGGTTTAATTATGGATACCTAAGTAGGCTAGGTGATTCCAAAAACATAACATATCAAACAAGATCAAAACACAATTAAGAAAAGTTAAAAATGCGTACCTGGACGGCTTCCCAAGCGTTATCATAAAACATAAGAGATTAGTTTGGAGATACATCACACAACATTTGTTTTATTCAAGCAAATCAGGCATATATCAAGACATTCAAGAATCATGTCAAATATGGATATGGTCATCAATGACATACAAGTCCATAGAGTTCTAAAAAAAAAAAATAGATGAGAAGAGAGCGTACCTAGATAGCAAGCTAGTACTCCTCTATGGGAAACAAGAGCATCTCGACAATAAATATTAAGTGAATTCAAGTATTTCATCAAGAAGAATAAAAAATCAACATATCAAGTAAACTGTATTGAAGAAGGTATCATGAATGTCGGGCCCCCACCAAAGCCCTAATTAATTTCGCATGAGTTGATTCCATAAATTCCATGACTTGGAATCATGAAGTTTATTCATGCTTGTTGAAAATCGAGAAAACCATGAAAATAGCTGAAAATAATGAAAATGCATGCTTGAAGGAAAGTGGCAACAAAAGATCATTGAAATCTAAATTTTATGCCTAGAAATCCCTAAGGATGGAATTTGAAGAAACTGATTGTTTTAATGAAAAGGATTTTGAAATCCAAATTTAAAATGTATAAGATCACAAAAAAGAAGAAGAAGAATCATTGGGAGTATGATGTGTGGCAAGGTGGCCAAGAGGGAGTAGAGCTTGGGAATTATGGATAGAAGAAGCCAATTCACTATGAAGGTGTTCAGTTGTCAAATGCTTCAATCAAAAAGGCAACTTGATTTGTAAACTCAACTGGATTTTCCCAACAGTGGTTAGATACTGAACAGAAGGTCCATAATTCCCAACTTTCTGCACTGACAGGCTTTTTGTATTCCAAATTAAATTCTCACTACCAAGGTTTCATCACTTCTCTTTCTCAAGTTTCACACTTTCTTTCTTAGCAAGACCAGCAAACTCATCATATATAATAGGTTTACTAATAGACCTTTGGTTGCAGATATCATCCAAATTATCCTCCTTTAGTTCACTAACCTGAGGACCTCTCTGCCCATGGTTCACAAGAATTTCCACCCCACTTTCATAAACTCATATTTATTTGACATACTTAATCATCACCATGTCGATATTCTTGGCGTTGTACATCCAGTGGAACATAAGATTCAATGATTACAGGAACCAATACTGCAGAGCTCTCATTTTCAGCAAGAAAGATATGGAAGGTCACTCTGTTCTCATGTGTTTTGATAAAGGCTGCAGGTCTTCTGAGGTTTCAACAACTGAAGGAGCCTTTGAAGTTAATCTAGTTATCTTCACAGCATCATGGGATTTGCAGGATCTATCTATAGGAGTTGGCGAGCAAGGATCAGAACCTTGGTATGCAGGTAATGGGGGAATGAACATTATGGCGGATTACATCTATCCATATGCCTCCACAACTTTTGAACAGTAGTGCAATCTTGACATTTTCCTTCCAGGTTGCACAAAGAGCATATTGCAAGAACGAAGGCTGCTGCTTTTGATTCTTAAAATGTTGTTCCTGGTTTGTGTTTGCTGATTTACGGGTGGCGTAAATTTTGAGACGTCGATGAACACTCATACTGTGTTCTAGATGATAGAGAGTGCAACTAAGCACCTCTAGGATGGTCTTCATAAGGGTTCTGCTGGGATTGATTCTGCAACTCGGAAAGTTAAAACTGGTCAGAAACTTGTGAACTCAAAATTCCGTTATGGTGCTCTCTTCCAGACTCAACCCTTACTTGACTGCTTAGATCACATGTCTGCTGAAGCTAACCAGAGGCGTCGTTCTTTATCAAAATCTGGTGCTGCTGACTTAGTGGCTTCTTTTCTGATTGACTGACCGGTGATGGCTTCATATGTACAGCTTGTTGTGCATTGTGCAAATTCGACTAGCTGAGTATCAAAGTGGAGTTGGCTTTGGATATCTACTACAAGCTAATTGGATTCAAATTCCTGCGTATTCATCATTGATTCAGCTGGTGTTACAGTATTATAGGAGGTTGCAGATTTGAAGGATTAGCAGCGTTCATCCCATATCCATCACCCTGAATGAGGGGTTGCTGATGTTGATAAGACTACTGTTGCAAAGGTTCGGATGAATTATCATACAGCGTGCCAGTCAGTCAGCCATCAGAAGTGTTGGGTCTCTTCGCCAGTTGCATATCGTTCCCAATATACCCACCATTTAAAGCTCCATCTAAAAAAAAACCACAAGTTTTCTACTGCATATCCTGACTTAATTCCAATACCTCTTGAATCGCCAGTAGCTTTAGAGCCTTCACGCTGATGTGTACATATGCTAATCTTGATGCCATCAATGAATACCTCATACTGTTTTCAGGACGAATACGGGCAAAGCCATACCGACAACAACAACCAGATTTTTGGAGTTCATAAAAATGAAACTGCAATTCATTTTTCCAGCGTTCCTCTTCTCTGATCAGCCTCAAAGATTTCAATTGTTTATGATTCTATTTATTTATCAAGAGTGAGACGATGATTTCTTTGACGCATGAATTGGATATTCGTAATCCAAATGGGTGAATCTTTTAGCAATGGTTGAATCAAGATAAGTGGCTGCACTATTTCCTCCTCTGAAGTTGGTAAGCCATGCAGGCCTCTCTAAGCTGAGCTCGACTCTGATAGATCTACTATTGGTTTAGGACTCTAAAGAAGTTACGAGGATTATCAACTTCTTCTTGCACAAGTTCTATAAAGGATTCTGATAACCCCATGCGGATCTTTGGCAGATTGTTTCTTGATTTTGAGAGTAAATCCCTTATCTGTTCATTGTAGAGCTCAAAGATTTGTGACAAAGAAGTTAAATCGAGACGTAGAAGTAGTATTTGAATTGGATAAATCAAACGACTCCTCAAGACATCGAGCATATAAGCCTCAATCATTGACTAAGTCCTTCCATAGTGCGTGTCTCTCCTGATCGGGTTTGGCCATAAGCAAAAATAGAGACATTATATCCATCCAAAGCTGATTGTACAAGTGGCTGAACATCACTGGAGATTTCAGCTTGTCCAACATGAGGCCCATAAACCCTTTATGTTACCTTTGGTTGTCAGTAAGTCATTAAATAACCTTTTCTTCCTTGCAGACTGGCAAAAAGTCTCACCCACATTTCCGATTGCTTTACTATCATAGCTAAAAGATACTTGCTGCAACCCAAATACATGTTCATCAGACATGATATCAAGACTCAAATCAATTCGGAACCCCTGCCCCACCTTACTTTCATAGCCTTTAGTTAGACCTTCTTTATTTGAGTTGTCATTATGCTTGTTTGTCCTGATATGGGATACACAAAAACCAAATGTTCCTTGCTGGAACTCATTAGTATACTCTGCTGTTACGGAATCAAATATGACCATAGCTTTCTGTACATCCCTTTCTGCTTTTATCAATTACGCAACTTGGGCTGATCTGATTTGCTTCGACTTGTTGATAATCATCTTGTCGCCCATTTTAACTTTCAAGACAACCTTTTTGATAGTGATGTCTTCATCATCAAATTCGTTATCAAGGTTCAACAGGTTCTCAATAAACCAATATCTCCAATCTCTGTCTCTTCTTCTTTTTTTGGTGAGCTGAACCCTAGGCCCTTCATAGAAGTCTTTACTTCCCTGTTTTCTTCGGTGAAGAGAGATCCATGAGACTTCTCTAGCAAATTCTGATCCAATTTTTGAGGTTCTATTTGTACATTATTTGGAAATTCCAGTACTATTACTGCATTCTTATATGCATTTATAAGCTACTCAAATGCTGGCCCGGATATCAAGAGCTCCTCACAACCTCCTGATTGAGTTATCTGTCCAGCTTCCACAACCGGAATTTTGTCGACTTCAAAGAGAAACTCCACTTAATGAGTCACTAAAATGACGATTTAATGAGCAAGGGCAGCCACGACGCATTCATAGAAAAGAATTGCAGCTGTATGTGCATCTACTGCACTAAAGAGATCATCTAGGAAATATACATCTGAATCATTATAAATTCCCCTTGCCAATTGGATCCTCTGCTTTTGGAGTTGATGAACACTATCATTGGACACTTGAGTATATAAGAAACAGCCTCAACCTCTGATTATGGAACAAGAATATAATCAAGGATACTGAAATTCTTCAAGTCGAACTTCGAATTACAATAAGCCATTACTGGAAAACGACTTTTGAGGAGAAAAACAAGTTCTTGATCAGATTTCCTGCGCTATCGCTTAATCTTCCTAGTTAAACTGTTTGATTTGATATTTTTTTTTGTAGGCCTTGGTTATCAATCCTTGACGTGTCTTTGAGAAAAGGACCTCATGGGAACACAAAATCTTTTAGGGAGACCCAACTATCTCCCAATGCAACTCCTCTAAATTTGAGCTTCAAGTTTCATGCTTCTATGGCTTCCATATCTGCTAATCCAAGAATGACGACAAATTTTCCTCTATAAGATTCTGCCACTGTGTAAAGAAGACTCTGCTGGAGGCTTTCGTTCCTTGTTGAAAATCTCCTTCAACAATGTAGTCAAATCAACTGCAGCCTCTACACCAGTCTTCACCAACAGCTTTGTATCATCCACAAAGTTGTATCCTGTTCCACCCAGGTTATCCACAGACCAGATCTGCTCTTCTCTTCATTCCCACACTTAATACATATCATTGTTGCCGCATCGAACTGGACCTCATCAGTCGAAATAAACATTCGAAAAACAAACTCAACACCTCTATATATCCTGTTGGCTTGAATGATGCTAATGATATTTGCAATATTATTCTTATTCCTCCATGACAGTAGTTTTGATTGGAGGTATTGCCACTATTGAGACAAGGAAAAGCCTGCTAGGATTCCAACCCAGAATACCACGAGCAGAGAAACCCAGAAATAGAAGCAAGTTCTGAATCCAACTAAATCTCATCTGGAACCCGGTTTAACGACTTTCTTGCCTTGAAGAAGAAATACCCAATTTGATTCAACAATCTACAATCACGTGCCAAACCTCACAAACAGCCCATATTCTGCACAGCCCTTATAAAGTTTCCACCTTTCATGGAATACTCATGTCGTCATGGTCTCCATAGGCCAAAACGCCAAAGAAGGGGAAAGGAAGAAATACATAGGAATAGAAGACAAGAAAAAAAAGTAATCCAAAAAAAGGTAGCAGAGTTAAAGACAACTGAACAAGCAAGCCACAATTCATTGTTTTCAAAAGGGCTTAAAAAAAAGGGTGGAGATTCTGGAGAACAAGAGAACGGTTTTTGGATATCAATATCAACGACAATCCCATACATCAGCCATTAACAATAGAGATCAAAAAGACTAAAAATCAGAAACCAAAACAGAGCATGCTCACGCTTAAATATATTCAGCAAGAGAAAAATCAGTCCTAATTCTCCACAACAATCAATAAGATGACATCGGGACTTGCAGAATAATATTCAGGATCATATAAAGATGAGAGTATGCGAATTTCACGTGACCATACCTGGAAGAGCCAATCTTTGAGGAGAATTGCTCAGCTTCAAACAAGAAGGATGCGTGCTGTCAGTCCCTCCCTCTATACTTCCCCTCAAGACGATCTCCAAAAATCTTCCGAATTTCCTCCTCTACACTCAGTGTGCTAAAAGTCTCTTAAAAAAATCTTCTTTCCTGCTATCTTCCTTCTTTTCCCTACCAAGACTCCAATACGTGCTTCCACCCCCCATTCTTTCCCTTTTCTCACCTATATATATCACCCCTCAAGACCTAAATTTGTTTCCCAAAAGGAAAATTCTCCTATTTCCTTTCTTCTTCTCTTCTTTTTTTAAATCTTCCAATCAAAAGCAATCTTCCCAATTTCAAATTGCCCTCCAAAACCTTCCAAGGAGAGTCCCACCTTCCTTAAACTCCAATGGTAAGTTCCCTAGCAAAAACATGAAATTTTTGAAGTTAAATAATTGAATGAATAGATAAGCAAGTAAATAAATTAGGAAACGGTAAAAATAAATAAATAAATAAACAAAAATAAATAATAAATAACTAAATAAGTTAAGGAAAATAATATAAAGAGGAAGATAACCAATAAAAAGTGAATGATAATCATAAAACTAAAACTAAAAAATAAAATAAAATAAAATAAAAATAAACCAATAAACAAAAGTCGAGCCCAAAAGCCATGTAACCATGCAAGTCATACAAGTCACACTAAAAATGTCCAAATGGGCCAAGTGTGCCTAAACGGCCTATGATGAGACTAAGTGGGCCTAGGGTGGTGCCTAATGGGCCAAGTGTATCTAAAAGCTATCCTAAAAAAAAACAAGAAAAGCCTAAGTCTAAGTTAGGGCTGCCAAGGGTCACAATAAGGGATCAAATAATCCCTCAACCAAAGTCTCCGAGGTGACTCAGAAAAAGGTAAGTGGTATGAGTAGCCATGGGCCACCAAGGAACTATTGTGGAGCATTGAAAACGAATTTTAAAGACATGTGCTAAAGGGATAAAATTGAGGGTCTACAGGTAGTTAACTAGACAAGTTACCCTTAGGACTATAATGAACACCAGGATTTATGTTAGCTTAAAGATCTTATCAAATTCCTTTTGGATCAGTAAGAAGATTCTCAAAGAGTAGAAGGGTATACATATGGAAGTCAAGGTTCTTCAAGCTCTTCTACCAAGAAGAAGAACAATAACACCAAATAAGGAAAGTTCAAGAAAATGAATGAGAGAACAAACTCATAGGCAGTGATTCCTTTGTGACCTTTTAGGACACTAGAAAATGAATTCTTGGTGTACCTAAGGATAGAGAAGTACACAACATGTTCTCATTGTTGAATACATAGTGGTAGATTTCACCAATTGTGGATGATAGATTCCAAGCCCATTATCAACAACTGAGAAGGTCACATGATGAGATTGTACTTACCTTAACTTTAGTTGCAAGGTTAGTTGAGTAAGTTAGTGAGAGGTATTACCTTTTTTATGTGAGACTCTATTATCACTTTGCCAAGTAATAAGAGTACTAAAATCTCACTAAAAGAAATAACCTAGCACTAATCAAACATTTGACTTCTAATGCCTAGGTCATATTAACCTAAACAAGATCCAAAGACTGACCAAGTCTAGACACTTTTATTCTAGAGGAGCTTTCAATCTAAGAATCTTGTATAGATGGTATAACCAAAAGGTCCCTTTATTTCTAAAAGGACATGAAACCAAGGAATGTTTGGAGTTTGTGCATACTGACGTGTATAAACCTTTTTATGTTTATACATGGAAAGTATGGGTATTTGATCATTTTACTGATAAGTAGTCTAGGTTTGGATATGTAGATAGGAAATTTGATGCCTTGGATAAATTCATTGAATTTAAGGCAGAATCAGATAACCTATTAGGTAAACATATCAAGTCACTTTGATTAGATCGAGGTGGTATGTTTAGTAGGTTCAATCATTTCCATATGGATCATGAGATCATATCCCGTTTGTGTGCACTAAGGACTCCATTGCAAAATGGAGTAATGGAAAGAAGATATTGAACTTTGATGGACAAAGTGAGATCGGTGATTGGTTTATCATCACTTCCCATATTCTTTAGGATGTATCTTAAAGACTATATAATACCTCTTTTTCTAAAGAGGTGCATCAGTTTATAGGATATCCAAGAGGATTTTGGGATTATTAGTTTATAGTCAAGATTATCAGAAGGTGTTTGTTGCTACAAATACTAGATTTCTGATGAAGATTATATGATATGATATGTAATAAGGAAAATAATGATATAGATTGGAGAATACTAGAATATAGTCCCACTATACACAACATACTATGGATCTAGTACCAACCATTCTCATTTCTAGTACACTGATGCCTTGTCGCAGTGGGAGGGTTGTTAAATAGCCGGACTGATTCATGTATTTAGGAGAGTCTATCGAGATTCTAGAGGAACATAAGATCGATCCTATAGATTACAATGATACAATGAGCGATGTGTATACACATCTTTTGGCTAAAGGCTATGGAGGTAGAGTTAGAATTCTTATGATTCTAATATAGTCTGTGTTCCTATAAAAGCACCTAAAAGGACAAAACCCATAGGTGTAATTTAGTCTACAAGAGGAACAAAGGAGTAGATGGAAAAGTTGAGATTTATGTGGCTAGGTTGTAGCTAAAGGTTATTGTTTGAAACATTATTTCAACTATAAGAAATCTTTTCACTAGTAGCCATACTCAAATCCATTAGAGTACTCCTATCCATTGTAGAGCATCTCATTTATGAGATATTGCAATAGGATGTCAAGATAGTGTTCTCAAATGATTATCTTGATATTAGCATCTATATGATGTAACTAGAAATTTTCATAGCAAAGAGCCTTATGTGTACAAGAAACTATAAAGAAGCAAAGTAGTGTTCTAGGATCTGGTAGGTGGATGACAATCTGCTCATTGAGTATGATGTGGGGATATTGTCATCAGTTAAGATTTAGTTCTCTACTTGGTTCTAGATGGAAATATAGAAGGGGCACAATATATTCTTGGGTTTAAAGTCCTAAGGAATAACAAGAATAGGAAAATTATGCTATGTCAAGCATATACTCTAGTATCTTTTGAGAACGAGGGATTATGTGCTTTTGCTTCAAACTGTTGAGATAGTTTAAAGGGTGACAATGGTTGACAAGATACCTTATGTGGAGAACCTAGTAGATCCCTTCACCAAGACACTGATAGGAAGAGTCTATGTTGTTGATAGGGATAGCATAGGTTTCAAATGAGTATCTGGCATGCTTTATAGGCATGATGTTTTGAGGGCTAATGGGAGAATGTTAATATAATGCCCTTAAAAGCATAACATGATGTAATAAATTTGGAATTCGTTATTTATTTAATGATGTTTTAGTTTCCCTTTTATCTATCCTATTCCATGTATTATACTTTATGAGCATTCTTGTCTGCATCTTTTGCATTGTACGTCACTTAGGTGCATTAGGAGTTGCATAGAAGATCTAAGTTATTGGTTCCTTGCAAATAGATGACTTGTTCACAACTAGTTCATGAGTCTAGGCAACCCATTAAAGGTTGTATTGCACCACCTCCTTATTGGAGGGATGGTTTTCCCATGGTGAGTGCACTAGTGTGTATGGATACACATTAGACAAGACCTACGGTGAGTCATGATTAAAGGTTGTCAAGTAGTCATGACCTCACCAAGCTGCTTCATTGTGTTACCTCTTAACCTTGAGAGAATATTAAGCTTATGCTAAAGTTATCAGTGGCTTTGACCTATAGGTGAGATTGTAAGTTGATCATATATTCTCTATGAATTGGATCACTATTGATGAAAGCCAGTAGCAATAGGTATTCTCAATAAAGGCACCATGATATCTCATGGGATTAAGATAGTGTGTCTTCCTGGGTGATCCTAAGGAGGTGGGTTCATGGAAACTATGGTCATAGTAGTTCCTTAAGTAGAACTTGACATAAGCTCTTTGAGAGCTAAGACATATCAATTGAATACACAATAGAAGGATCTGTAACTCAAGGATAGTAGAGGTAGTCTTGAAAGGCTGATAGTTTTCACCTTGTTAGACTATGGACACCACTTCATGGGGAGACTAAACATGATGGATAGCAGGTCACGGACTAGAGCACGTAGTGTCTCGTTATTTACATAGGATAATTGAGTTTAGTTGATTATTTGTAGTGAGGTGTAAAATCAACTTCAGAATTGGATTATGAGGGAGGCAGTACCCCTATAGGTCCTAATGGTCCCCACTCTAAGCTCATATACCTTGTTAGCATGAATTATGATGGTCAGATTGGCTTTAGGTTCACTTTTGTGCGTAAGGGTGTTTTGGTAATTACGCAAAGTTGCACTAGGGTAAGTGAACAAGGTCTCTAGATTAGGCTAATTGATTAACTAGTAGGCTCTATTGGGTTAATTAATCAATTAGAACCCTTTTTAGGTTAGATGAAGTGACTCAAGCCCATGTGAGCTCAAGTCACTTAAATCCAATTTGGAACCCTATAAATAACCCCTAGGGATTAAGGTTTCCATAACTTTTGTTTTCCACCATTCAGAGAGAAAGAGAGTCATAGCCTCCACCCTTTTTTCCTCCCCATCGGAAGTGTACCAAGAATGAGGTTGAGTCATCGGGCGAAAGATCGTGGGTTTACAAGACTTTCAACAACTTCAAGGTTGTCTTCAACACTTGGAATTTGAGGTTTGTACTTTAACCCTAAAAGATCATTTATAAAAAATAAAAATTAAAAAAAAAATGGTATTGCTTCCATTGCTTAGATCTAAGGTGCCAACATGTAAGCCTTAAAAAATATAAACAATCTATTTAGCGAGATAATTACGAAAAAATAAAATATTCCTAAGAAACAAAAAACTAAGTTTATCCAAAGTTAAATACTCTAATAAAATAACTGGATAATTAGCTAGAGTTTATCCAAAGTTATCTCTAACCATCAATAGATCACTCAAATAACACCAAATATATATATGATTGAATGCAAAATTAACTAGCTTAAATTTAAAGAAAAATAACAAACTCATTTAGAAAATTACAAACTTGGAAGAATATCAAATTGGAAAGCTCTTATTTGGCACAAGAATTTTCTCTACACTAAAGTTGACTAAAGCCACTTAGAATACATTGACTAAAAGATATGGGGCTTATTTATACATCTCTAAGCATTAAAAAGACCAATTCATAATCCATGTGAGACAAGGATTCTAAAAAATAACAAAATAATAATTAACCCAAAAACCAACAACATAATATGACTACACTTAATCAGACCAACTAAAATTTGAGTCGTTTTGGCGTCATATGTTAAAATTGTCACCCTAAACTACAACTCTATGGTGTCTTCTTTGATTTCATCAAAAATAAAATTCCAACATCTTTGATCATGTTGGCAAGTAAAAGTAAATCAAGGGAATGTATATTCATTCAATCATATATAACATAAAGCATTAAAGAAATGAATTTGAATCATACATTTTCCTAGTCACTCTCTCATAACTATAACCAATATGCCATCATTTCAATAGTGACCTTGTATAATGGAATGGTGCTTTTGAGAGCATTATCTTAAAGATGGAGGTACTCAATTTGGTTTAAATAATTTCTTATAACTAAATAATGAAGTTAATTAATATAGTTTTAGAAAATTAAAAGGCAAGTCTTAAAAAAATTACCCAAAATGTTGTTCTTTATTTAATTAATTATAAATAAAAACTATATTTTTATGTTGTAATTTTTAGACATTTAGATAGAATTTTATGATGAGCTTTTTGTTTAGCTTTTAATGATTGTTTCTACTTTTTTATTTTTTTATTTTCTTATCTAGCCTCTATATAAAATTTTAAAGTAAGCAATAATCAACTTCTAATGATTATTTTTAATTATTTTAGTTTTTTTACCTAGCCTTTGTTATGACATTTTGACTAACATCTTGTCATGATCTTGTATTGAGAGGTTTTTGCTTTCAAAGAGTATTGTCATTAATATCACATTTCTCATTCATGCCTTTTAGGTTCATTTACAAATAAGAATTATGTGTTATGTTAGTACGCTAGATGCATGACTGGTTAGAAATGAAATGTTTTTTTTATCATAGTTATAAATATTATACTCTAATGAACATATATTTGGAAAAGGCTAAAAGTTTTTTGATTTAATAAATTTTCCACTTTGAAATTATTTTTAAAATTATAAGAAATATTAAAAAACTTGATTTATTGGAGGAAATTAAATAACAACTTCAAATTCAAGTCAAATTATTCCCCATGTTAAGTTGTTCCAACATTTTCAAGGCTAATGAATATATTGCAGCCACTATATCACAAAAATCTGAAGCATCAACATAAGAATCCTTGATATAACTTTACTCGAAGAAGTTACAAATAACTTTTTTTTTAAATATAATTGTTTGAGTGTTCATTTTAGATACATTTTTTGCTTTTTATTTTCTAAAAATAGAAAATAATAATAATTTCCATATCAACTACAAAAAATTTTAGTGGCTTACATTGAAAATGTAATGATTTTTTAAAAAAACTGAATGCAAAAATTGAGATAGTAGAGAAATTTTACTACCTTAAATTGTAAAAAATTTTAAAAGTAAAAAGTAAGTCTATTGTATAAGAGTTTTTATATATTTATCCAAGGGATATAGGAATGACTCATGAATCATCCCTTTATTTGTGTAACGATTATAAATTATGATAAATATAGGAGTAAGAATTAAATAATATTAAAATAAGAAATTTATTAAATTAAGAAGGATAATATAGTAGAAATTTGAGAGAAGATAAGATATAGAAACATATTTTCAATGAAAGTTAATGTGGGAGAGTATTATTTGTCTATGCTTTAAAGAAATCGAAGCTCAATCAACTCTAATACAATAGATTTGAGATTGTTTGATAGAAATAACTAGTTAGGGATTTATGTGATTTTTGCTTTTTAAGAAATCGAATCCCATGATTTTCACAATATTTTTCAAATTCTTTAGATGAGAATTTTCCTCCTCTATCAGATTTCATTGTCTTTATATTGTGATCACTTTCCTTCTCATCAACGACCTTAAATTTTTTAAAAACACTAAATACTTCATGTTTTTCCTTAAAAAAAATATACCTTAGTTTTTCTACTAAATTTATCAATAAAATGCAAAATATATTTATTCTTACCAAAAGAGTTTGGATGAATTGGCCACATACATCCAAATGAATAAGCTCTAAAGGCTTATTTGCTCTTGTACTTGGTTGTTTTGGAAAATTATTTCGGACATGTTTTCCAAGTAGGTCCTTCACATAATTGATTTGGTCGATCTATTGAAGGTAATCCCTTCACCATATTTTTCTTGCTTAACAATTTCAATCCATAAAAATTAAGATGTCCAAATATTAGATGTCAAATTCAAAAAGAATCATTGACACAAAATTTTAGACATTTTACATTATTTTTAATATTTAAAAAAATATATATTCTATTTCTTGGCATATTAGCAATTATATTGGCATATTGATCTCTTATTAGGCGGCTTTGATTTTCATATGAATATCATAACCTTTTTCTAAAAGTTGATCCAAACTTAGTTTATTATTTTTCATGCTTTCCATTTTTCAAATGAATAAGGATTTTACATTTGCCTTTTACCACAATTTTAGATACTAAAGCCAAGTATCCTAAGCCATCATGTCTACTTTGCAACAACATTAGTGTTATGCATCTATATGCAAATCCTATCTTTCATTTAAAAAAATGAAGCATATTGCTCTTGACTACAATTTTGTGCAGGAAAAAGTAGATACATGCTCTCCTCAATTTGCTTGTGTCAACCCATGATCAACTTGCTAATATACTCACCAAACCACTATCAAAGTTCCACTCTAACTTCTTTTAGTCCAAGATTGACGTTTTTTATGGAAACGCCATCTTACGGGGGCATATTAAGAGAGAACTAATCTCACCTACAAATCAAGAACACTCAGTGGTCAATTCTTAAGTTTAGGAGTAATATATGCATATCTTGTATAGTTTATGTATCCTTTAGAAAGTCATGTATATATTTTAAAAGGATGTAGTGTACAACAATAATAATATGCTTTTCACCATCATCTATTTACCTCTTTAGTTGTAAATAATATTGAGCACACCTAAATAAATGTGGAGAGATTCACATCAGTCTTCCTAATTTTGCATGGTATGAAAGCCATAGTCATAAGGCATGACTTCTCAAATAAATTTTCTTGCTTCAATCATACATGCTCCACCATCTTCAATGTCCATTTCTAGTACCTTCAACCCTAATATTTGGATTCGACTTGATTGACACAACTTTTTACTTTGGAAGGCTTATGTCATATTATTTGAGGGCATGATATAGAATATTATATCCTAGGAATTGCATCTTAGCCACCACATTTTCTTGAACTAGCTAGAAACACCTTTAAATTAGTCGGAGTCGATTAACCCAACCTTCTTGCATTTCCAAAAGCAAAACTAATTTTTACTTAGTTTGATCCTGACTACATTAACTAAAGTGATCTTGGCAGGTAGTTGGTTTATTAAAATCTAACGCTATGTGGCAAGCATTAGAGTGAATCTATGCCTCACAATCTAAGGCAATAATTATGCAACTTTGCTTACAACTTCAAACCTTGAAGAAAGGAACATGTTCCATGGTTGAATACCTTCTAAGGTGAAGACCATAGTAGATAACTTAATATTGTTGCTGGAATCTTAGAATAATATATTGTTTTACATATTCAATTTGGGTTAGAGCCTAAGTATGATCCCTTTGTCATCAATAACCATCCAATTCATGAAACTAGACTTGAATATGTAGGTCATACTTCCCACAACTCTTACTGGTAATGTTATTTTGGAGACAAATCAGTAGCCTTTTAAATCAATAAGGAGAGGAATGAAAATTTTTTCTCTAAAAAGTAAATGTCGAAGAAGAGGAAAAGGAAGAAACTCCTCAAAACCACAATGTTAGATTTGTAGTAAAATTAGTAGCTAATTGCTTTTATAGATTTGATCAACATTATCAAGGTACAAATAGCTACCAAGGAAATACAAATAGCCAAAGAAATGCCAATCAAATGACCGCCATAGTTGCAACTCAAAGATAAGACATTGACCAATTGATCACATAACCTCATATCTCAGTCAATTTGCAATTCAATAAGATTACGATAGCTCTCAAAAGGTAGAAGTAGGTAATGGAAATAAACTTCAAATTTCTATAGTAGGATATTCTTACATACCTTCTAATGCATGCACTTCAAATCTTCACCAATCTTAATCAAAATCTTAATATTAGAGGCTCAATCCATGTGGAGACGATTGAACACTATACTAGTTTATTTCTTTATAAATTCATATTGGTTTGGGAAACGAATAGAGACATAGTCAGACAACTGTTGGATATATCTTTAAAACTATTTTTCCAAAGATTTGGTACTAAAAAGATTAGCCAAAATTAGTGTTGTTACTAGGGATTGATTTGTTCTAAATTTAAGATGTTGAAAAATGATCATTTGAGGTGATCCCATTAAGGGAGTGTTAGCGAGCCTTTCTAGGTTATTCCTAGAGCTTGTTGAGGTAAAATCTAACCTTACCTTATGCTTTACTATTCTAAAAATGTTAATGTAGGTTTCAAATTAGGGTTTTAATTTGAAATATTGGTTTTACTGTCAAGATTGGATTGAATTTTAATGATTGACTTGTATGGCATTTCAGTATTTTGGTGATCATCAGTCATTGTTCACATGTTTCTACTTTTGTTTTTTTATTCAAAGATTATTCATGATTTTTGAGGTAAAGGTTCAAACTTTATGGATGGTAGGATGAATGAATACTTGAATGTTTGGGTAGTATAGTGAATAATGCTTTAAATGTGAAATGATGCTTGTTATTCATCATAATGTGATGAAAATACATGACCTTATTTTGGTATGGACAACAAATGCTAATTTACATTTTTGTGTTACTACCATCGTATTGAAGTTTTCCCAAATGTTAATTACTCATGAAGAGAGAAAGAATTAGGGAAGGGCCCCATGGTCTGAATCTATGGATTTAAGCTTTACCACCCATGATATCAAAAGGATAAAGATCCCTCTCATTATTGGAAGAGAAGAAGGACTGTCATTTGTGATCTCAAAGGAAATTCATCACCAAGCAACAATCCATGAGAGAGGTTGAAACAAAGCAGCATGAAGCACCTCAAAAAGGAAAATCACCTTAAGAAGAGTAAAGCTCCACTTATAGTGTCACAAGGGAAAGTGTATTTTATACCTTATAAACATTTTTATGTGTATTCAATAACATCTTTTATTTTTGATTGATAGTGGTTGTACTTGATATCATTGCCAAGGTGTTTTCATCCATCACTTAATAGATAAAGCTAAGAGCTTTCTTCTTCTTCTTTCTCATATCTTATAAAAAAAATCCCTTTGATTTTATGGCAGAATGGTTTCATCTTACAGCTCCTTATAATCTTCCTCGATAACCTCTCATGCATCTTGCAAACTAGCTAAAACCTTCATCTTAATTGTCATAATTATCTTTGTTTAGTTTAGGAACTTTAACATCTCACTTATCATCTTTTTCTAGTGGCTCTTATGTTAATTTATTGGACTAATAGGAGACATAAACAAAGATAATTGACGAACAAAATTTAAGAAAAATATAATCCATCTTACTATTCAACCATTTCATAACTCTTGTTTTTATAGATGCCCATACCTAGCAAAGAGAAACTCTTAATAACAAAAAATATAGAAAGCTCATAGGACTTGATTACTTAAATATTAAAACTAGATGAACATTCAAACTAAAAGTATTCTAATTGACTTTTCAAAACAAATCCAATCCTAATTTTTTGAGAACTTTCCAAACTCAGGTTTACATTCGAACATTCTTAGCCCAAGATTGAATAGGATGGGAAAAGAAAATTTCCGTGTATTATCCTTGTGAAAAAAATTCCAAGAAAATGACTTGGATTATGTAACATTATCAAGTTGCATGTAAACTTCAAATGCCTTATACATGTACATCCTTGGTTGATCTGATCAAAGGAAAATTTTCCATGTCATGGTATGTTGAATAGCAATAAACCACAAGAGAAAGTCCCTTAACACATTCTTTATCTTGGAAACCTAATTAGATTCTATATCCTTTATTTAATGGGAATTCCAATGGTCCATTTGGGATATTCTAATATATTTTTTCTTTCAAACTAAAAAGGTATAATGTACCAAAATCCTAATACTAAACTTTCTATGTAAGAACCATGGTTTTAAAAACTAATCCAACCATCGTTCGGTCACGGTTCCAATGAATTAGGCAAGTGAATGTTTGAGCTGGAATTGGACCGGGCAAATCATATGGTTCAAACATTTTAATTTTTAATTTTTTTTACCGCATCAAAACGACGTCATTTTGTTGAGTACCCCTGTATCCTCTCCCCCTCCCGTTTTCTTTTCCAATGGCATCCTTCCCCTTCCTTTCCAGTTTTTTATTTTTATTCACCTTGTTCATCTCCATTATTATTATTATTTTAATTTTATGATTTTTAAAACTTGTGATTTTAATTTAAATATAATTTTAAATAAATTTTTTATTTTAAAATAAGTTTTTGATTTAAAATAAAATTTTAAATTAAAATTCTTATTTTAATTTAAATTTCTAATTTGAAACTAGATTTCTAATTTTCAAATAAAATTTTAATTTTTAAATAATATATAAATTATATGATTGTTATTTTTATAATTATTTTTAATTTTAATAATTGTTGAAGACGTGCTTAGGACTACTGATTTTTAGTTGTTTTGAATGTTTCAAAGTTGTTGCTAGTTTTTAGGTGTTGGTTGTTTTTCAATTTTTGCATGTTTTGTTCATGGCTTAATCCTTTGTCCACGTTTATAGTAGGTAGTTGTTGATTAAGTTTTTTTTTTTATTTATAATTTCTGATGATTAATGAATTGTTGTCATTTAAGTTTGTTTTTCTTCTGCAACATCTTTCTGTTTTTCTTCATCCTTGTTTTTGAAAAAACTACAATTGGTATCAGAGCCTCTACTCTTAAGGGACCAATGGTGTTCAAAGATGCCATGGAAGCCGAATCAAGCTTTTCTTCAATCGCCCCTCCAGTCTTCGATGGTGACAATTATCACTTTTGGGCTGTTAGAATGGAGATGTACCTTGATGCTATGGACCTCTAGGAAGCTGTAGAAGAGGATTATGAAATCATTCCTCTTCCAAACAATCTGACGATGGCTCAGATTAAGCATCACAAGCAAAGAAAAACAAAGAAGTCCAAGGCAAAAGTCTACTTGTATGCTGTCGTTTCTTCCACAATCTTCACTCGCATCATGTCATTAAGATCAGCAAAGGCAATCTGGGATCATCTCAAGACGGAATATGAGGGAGATGAAAGAATAAGAGGAATGCAAGTTCTGAATCTACTTCGGGACTTGGTTCTTCCTTTCCAGAGTCAAGGATGGTTGAAAAAATCCTTGTGACGGTGCCTGAAAGATTTGAGGCATCCATTACAACCTTAGAAAACACTAAGGACTTGTCAATGATCACACTCGTAGAGCTTTTAAATGCATTGCAAGCACTGGAGCAAAGAAGAGTTATGAGGCAGGACTATGCTATCGAGGGTGCTTTACCAGTCAAGCATCATGTGAGTGCAAGAAATAACAAGAACAAGAAGGGTAAAAAACATCAAGGCTCAAATGGAGAATATACAACCAACAATAACAAGAGCAAAGCTGGAAACAAAAATGAACCCCATCCTCCTTATCAACATTGTGGTGGAAAATCTCATCTGTATTTCAAATGCTAGAGAAGACCTAACTCTAAGTGCACCAAATGCAACCAGATGGGGCATGAAGTTGTCATCTGTAAAAACAAAAATCAGCAACATGGTGAAGAGGCACAGGTTGTTGATCAAGAGAAGAATCAACTGTTCGTGACTACATGTTTCTTTGTCATGGAATCAAGTGAGAGTTGGCTCATTGATAGTGGTTGCACTAACCACATGACCCATGAACAAGATCTATTTAGGGAACTAAGAAGCACAAACACGTTGAAGGTTCAATTTGGAAATGGCCAGTACATAACCGTGGAAGGAAAGAGAACAGTTGCAATTTCAAGTTGTTCAGGTACAAAGCTCATTTCTGATGTGTTGTATGTTCCTGAAATAGATCAAAATTATAAAGTTGTGTTTGAAGACAAAAGTTGCTTGATTAAAGATGCGGTTGGACAAGATATTTTCAAGGTAAAAATGAGAGAGAAAAACTTTGCTCTAGATCCATTGGAGGATGAGAAAATCGCTTTCCCAATCAAAGAAAATATCACAGAGGTGTGGCACAAAAGGTTTGGGCACTATCATCATCAAGGGGTGTTACAAATGAAATCCAAGATGATGGCTAATAATCTTCCAAACCTTGATGATCACATTCCAAATTGCAAAGCATGTCAGTTTGGTAAGCAAAATAGAAAACCATTCCCCAAGGTGACATAGAGAGCATCAAAGAAGCTGCAATTGATTCATTCAGACATTGCAAGCCCTCAAATAACACCTTCTCTAACAGGTAGTCTTTATTATGTTGTATTTATTGATGATTTTATTCAGATGTGTTGGATTTTCTTTTTGAAGCATAAATATGAGGTAACACAAGTCTTTTGGAAATTTAAAGTCAAAGTTGAAAATGAGAGTGGTTGTAGAGTTCAAACTCTCATATCAGACAATGGCAAGGAATACACATCTGAATCATTCAATCGATTCTACAAAGAGGTAGGCATTCAACATCAATTTACCACTCCATATACTCCACAACAAAATGGAGTAAGTGAGAGATGGAATAGATACATTTTGAAGATGACAAGATGTATGTTACATGAGAAGAATCTACCTAAGCAATTTTGGGTAGAAGCAACACACACAGTCGTCTTCTTGCAAAACAGGCTTCCCACAAGAGCAGTGAAGGATCAAACACCCTCTGAGGCGTGGTATGGCTATAAACCATTTTTTTACTTCCTTAAAATATTTGGTTGTTTGTGCTTCACTCACGTTCCGTAGGTCAAGAGAAATAAGTTGGATAAAAGAGCACTTCCAGACATCTTCATTGACTACAACTCTATTATAAAAGCTTATAAATTTTTCAGCCACAAACCGGAAATATTGTTATAAGCAGGGATGTGCACTTTGTGGAAGATGAAAAATGGAACAGGGAAGATGCAAAATAGAATAATAGAGATTGACAGAATGACATGGTAGATGATGTTCCAATCAGAGGCATGAGGTTGCTTTCTGATGTATATTAGAGATGCAATATTGTTGTATATGAACCTACAAACTATGAAGAAGCAATGAAGAATCAGAATTAGATGATTGCAATGAAGGAGAAGCTATCAATGATAGAGAAAAACAAACATGGATTCTTATTGAAAGGCCTAGAGATAGGAAGATGATTAGAGTTAAAAGGGTGTATAGTACTAAGCTTAATGTTGATGGTTCTATTAACAAAAACAAAGCAAGACTTGTTGTGAATGGTTATAATCAAATTTTTGGCATGGACTACTCAGATACGTTTGCTCTAGTTACTCGATTAGATACCATCAGGCTGCTGCTTGCTGTAGCTGCTCAAAATGATTGGAGAGTGTATCAACTCGATGTCAAATCAGCCTTCTTAAATGGTTACTTACAGGAAGAAATCTATGTTGAGCAACCTAAGGGCTTTGTGAAAGAAAGAAAAGAAGACAAGATTTATCTTCTCAAGAAGGCTCTTTATGGCCTGAAACAAGCACCAAGAGATTGATACAAGAGAATCGATGAACATTTGCTGAATTTAGGATTTGCTAAAAGCTTATCTGAATCAACATTGTATGTTAAGCACAATGGAGATGGCATTCTTATCATCTCACTGTACGTGGATGATTTGCTTGTGACTGGGAACCACACAAGTCTTGTGGAGAAGTTTAAGCTAGAGATTATGGAAGTTTTTGAGATGATGAACCTAGGTTTGATGAATTTTTTCCTTAGAATGGAAATCAAACAGAGTGAACAAGAAGTTTTTATTTGTTAGAAGAAATACACCAAAGAGATACTTAAGAAGCTTAAATTAGATGAATGCAAGGAGATAAGAACTCCTATGAATAAAAAAATAGAAGCTTAGTAAAGATGATAGAACTGAGAGAATTGATTAGACATATTTCAGAATCATGATTGGTTGCTTAATGTATCTCACAGTAACAAGGCCTGACATCTTGAACGTTGTAAGCATTTTGTCTCAATTTATACATTGTGCAAGTGAAATGCATCTCAAGATAGCAAAGAGGGTGATTAGATATGTTAAAGGCACCTGTGATTTTGGCATCAAATTCATGAGAAGCAAAGAGTTCGAGCTGGTTGGTTTTTTAAATAGTGATTGGGGAGGCTCCATTGATGATATGAGGAGTACTTTAGGCTATTGTTTCACTTTTGGTTCTGGTTTTTTCTGTTGGTGCTCGAAAAAACAAGAAATTGTAGCCCAATCTACAATTGAAGTAGAGTTTATTGCTTCCAAAACTGCAGTAAATCAAGCTATTTGGCTAAGAAAGATCTTAAATGATCTTAACATGGAGCAAAAGGACAGCACGAAGATACTTATTGACAACCAAGCTGCCATTACTATCTCTCATAATCCTGTGTTTCTTGGGAAAACTAAGCATTTTAATATTAAGTTATTCTTCTTAAGAAAAGTGCAGAAAGATGGGGATGTGATTCTTCTTTATTGCAAAACAAAAGATTAGGTTGTAGATGTTTTCACCAAGCCACTGCAAGTTAGCAAATTTGAAATTCTAAGGACAAAACTTGGTGTTTGCAGTTCATGAAGCAAGAAGGAGTGTTGAAGGCGTGCTTAGGATTGTTGATTTTTAGTTGTTTTGAATGTTTCGAAGTTGTTGTTGCTAGTTTTTAGGTGTTCGTTGTTTTTCAGTTTTTGCATGTTTTGTTCATGGCTTAATCTTTTTTCCACATTTATAGTGGGTAGTTGTTGATTAAGTTTTTTATTTATTTATAATTTCTGGTGATTAATGAATTGTTATAGTTCAAGTTTGTTTTTCTCTACAACATCTTTCTGTTTTTCTTCATCCTTGTTTTTTAAAAAAACTACAATAATATATAAATTATATTTTTATAACATCACCGGTTCGACTGTGGTTCAACCACCAGTCCGACTAGTGAACCAATAACTTTTCTGATTCAATAATCGATCCAGTTCTGAAAACATTGGTAAGAACACACTAGTAACATGCTTTAAAAATAAGCACACATTTGGAATCTAAAGAAACTTCAATTCCAAAGTACTCACATCACATGCCAAGAAAAACTAGAAATTATATTTGGGACTACAATCTTTACTAATCCAAGAAACCAATGAAGCTAGCTAGCTAACCTCAAATCTCAATGGCAACCTTCATAACTTGAACTGTTGAAATGAAGAGATTTCCATCCTTCCCAAACCAGTACATAGCTTAGTGGATATCGTGGAGAAATCTAAGAAGACCCAATTAATATGCCTTGGAAAGAGTTTTGTCATAGCAAATCCACAAGGGACAATCACACCCCAGGTATGCAGATCCAAGGGTGTAAATTTGTCCCAAAGTGTTGAATTTGGTTTATTTTCCGGTTGTTTTCAGTTGGGCTTGAAGGTTTCCTTCATGTGTGATTGTTATCATATATTTCTCTTTCCTATATTCATATTATGCCTATGTTATCATATATTTTGACTTGTGGAAATATACATGGCTATGGAATAATTTAAGAATATATATGAGGGGCCAAATTGTAGGGGTAGCTACCATGTTCTTGGTCCATGGAATTTCCTGTCTGTACACTCAAATCCGCCCTTTGATCAATGAGTCGGATATTTTTGCAATGATATGATAGGGGACGCTTGATTTCAAAAGTAACCGTAACAAACTTATTTATCTAATACTAAAACAATGTATCGGCCTTTTCATATGATGTAAGGAATGGAAAAAAATGAAAATTTGAATGAATAGATGGCAGGCAGTGGGGAATTAAAGGATTCTCTCTTTTTCTTCTTCCTTTGTCATTGAGAATAATCGGAATTGGGAGAACCAAGAAATTCAATTAAAAATAAAACACTAAATTTGAAGTAAAACTGTGAAGAACGACTATATCACTGCAGGAATTCAAAGGAGCCTTTTCTATTAATTCCTCGGCACAGCAGTTGTTCATCACCAGGATCTAAAGCAAGGAAGAAAAGCATTGTGAGCGGCTTCATCCTCCCATTCCAGCTCATTTCTCCAGTCCTTTTCTCCATAAATCACCATTCCACGTCCCTTAGCACTATTGGAATTGAGTGGCAGCTTCTTCAACTTGGGGCAACAATGCACTCGGACTTCTTTCAAGCAAGGGAATGCCAGGGTGTTTCTATAGATGCTCTTCAATTTTGGTAAATCAATCAAAATAAGGTCTTCAAGTTTAGCGAATGGACTCATGTTTCTTCCCTCTGCAGCTTCAACCCATTTACCACTGTCTATAACTTGCTCAATGTTACGGCAAAATACAATCCAAAGATTGACAAGGTTTGGAGCAAAAACTAGCCATGTTAGGTCCTTCAACATCAGGCACCTTTCGATTCGTACAGAGCGGAGACTGTGAAAGTTTTTCAAGCTGGTGATCTTTGAGTTATCAAGATAATTGTCAGATGTTAGTATCTCCTGTCCTTCATCTGTCCCATTGATGTTCAAATCTGCTAAAGTAGCACAATCACTGATGTGAAGCGTATCAAGCCGCTTCATATTTTCTAGAAATGATATGTCAAGAGAGTTCAAACCATTGAAAAACTGGAGGAATAAATCTTGGGTGCAGCCCTCTATCTTTTCAGAGCATAAACACCTTTGGAGAGCAGAGGCACTTCTTATGGTGATATTTAAATCACACAAGTTGTTCAAACACTCCAATTCGTTCACCAAGGCTTCATTCCCATCAGACAATACATTATCTTCACCGACTCCATAGAAACCACAGTGAAACATTTTCAGCACTTGCAGCCTTGACATACTTGATACTACGTGCCTTGGAATTATACCAAGTTGTTGTGTATAATCCAAGTTCAAATATTTCAAATTCACCAAGTTCTTAAACTCATTTGGCAAATGTGATATGCATGTCCATGAGAGGTCAAGATATCGTAGCGAAACCAATCTAAATATTTCAGTGGGTAGTTCACTTACTCTGCTCCATGACAGGTTCAAAACTTGAAGCCGAGGCATGAGTTGGAAGAAGCCATCAGTGATCACCTCCAAGCTGTTATTATTGAGAAACAAGGTCAAGAGATTCGGGCATGTAGGAACTTGTGTTAATTTCTCGATATGGTTGCTCATCAATGACATCCTCTCAACTCCTTTCCATTTTCCAATCTCAGGTAACTCAGTCAAACCAGCACCTGCTTGAACCAAAAATTTATCCTTAACTCTCCCACATTCGCAAGCTATCCATAATGCCATATCACGGATCACATCATGCATTTTCACAAAATATTCTCTACTCTCCTCTAAGAGGCATGCGCGAATAAGGGAACCAATAATGTCAAAACCTTGGTTTCGAGCTCCATCCCTGTCATCAAATTCATCTAAAAATCCCTCACAAATCCAACAGTCGATTAAGTCTTCTTTGAAGATGTCATTGTCTTCTGGGTATAAAGAACAATATAAGAAGCAAGATCTAGCTGTGTCACTGGGTAAATTGTCATAACTGAATTTCAAAAGTGAAAACACCTCGTCTCGCATACCTGGAAAACTTGAGGATGAACTTTGTAACATTTTAATTGCAAATTTCCATTCTTGAGGTGCTTTCTTGCAAGCCATGGTCCGACCTGTGGTAACAAGTGCTAGTGGCAATCCGAGACACTCCTTCACAATAGTTTCAGCTAGCTGAGGTATTTCAGGATGAGAATTAAGGGTATCTTCTCCTACCATGTTTTGAAACAAGTCCCAGGCTTGCTTCCATGCCAAACACTCAACTTTTATTCGCCTGTGAGCTCCCATGCGGCCACAAACCTCTTCAGATCGTGTCGTAAATACAAGCTTGGAATTATTTTGTTGGTTTGGCAGTGGAATCCCCACCTTTAAGAGATCAAACCGCTCCCATACATCATCCAAGAACAAAACAAACTTTTTCTTGCCCAGGATCCTGAATATGCTAATGGCTTTCTCATCTTGGCTTTTGCTTTTCCATTTATCATCGCAAAACCCTACCTTCTTCCAAATTTCATCCTGAACCTTTTCGGGATTTGGGTCTCTGGAAACCACAACCCAAATCACTATGTCAAATTGATGAATAGTTTTAAGGAACTCGTTGTTGACTTGGGTCATGAGGGTGGTCTTCCCAACGCCTCCCATCCCATACAAGCCAATAATTTGCACTTGTTCTTCTCTCAAGCAGCTCCAGACCTCATCAATAGTAGATTCGAAGCCCACAGTGGGCTCGCTAGGTCTTTCATCCACTGCAGGTGGAGGTAACCTATCAGCCAACCCATCAAAAAGTCTGGTGCTCCTTAGAGTGGCTACATCATCGGCCTTTTTCACCAGTTTCCTCCCCAACTTGTAGCTAGACAGACAATTCTTGGAGCAACAACCTCCAAGGCAAAACTTTTGTGTTTCACGAGTCCCATCTCTGATCAGCTGATCGACTTCTAATTCCATAGCTTCTGCCCTTGAGAACCACCTCTGCACCTGATCCAACTGTTCCATTGGTTGTCCCTCACCCATTTCAACCTTTCTCTTCATATCATTTCTGAAGTCCTTTAGATCTTCTAAGGCCTCCTTCAAAGCCTTAATGTTTTCTTCAAATTCACAAATATACTTTGCTCGCAAAGCTGTACCACCCTTGCACCCTGGAAGTGAGTCCTGCATCGAGATTGAGACTGAGAACAGGTTACCCATGGTTCAAAGAGATCTTCAGAAATCAGAAACAAAAGGAAAGGGAGTGTATAACAGTGATATGGAATTTTTTGGACCTTATGCTGATAATTATGTAGTCAAAGAAGACAGGGCTCTGCCTAGGAAAAAAGAAAAAGAAAAAGAAAACAAGTGTTATCTTGGTAGAAGAGCTTATAAAGTATTCAAATGCAACCGCTGTTCAACATCATGAGCATTTTAAATGTCAGGATGTTAAATTATTTATATTGCGGAGGACACTTTCCAAGATGCTTTATTATTTCACAGCTGTTTACTAAAGAAAAGTCCAGGCTGCTTGGCAAAGGGATAATATTTTGAACAAGGTTACACACTGCAAAAGTCTTATGTTCACATGATGCAGATTATTGAATGATTTGAGTAGTCAATGTGGAAAACCCTTCAGCCAGCTGCCATATCTGTGCCCAGCTCACATTCATTGGTTCATACCTTGAGAATTGGACAGTATTTGATATTGTTGTCAATTCAGCGTTATTTTTAGGGAAGAATGTCAGAGTCCCTGCCCCTTTCTATAAAAATATTCAAGAAAAAAAAAAATTGTCCATTATATTGTAAATTAATAGGGATAGCACAACATGCATGCACCCACTAAAAAGTTGAATAGATCAAATATAATTCCATGCCTTCTGCTACTTGGGTCACTTCCATTTTTGCGACGCTGCGTTCCTGAATGACTGTTGTAAAACATAGCTTGAGCATAAGAAGTGCTTAATTTTGAAAATAACCATTCTCCTCTTGAGGCACTTTCTCTTATATTTATAAATTTATTTGAACTTTTGCGCGCGGTAGCTAAGGGGAGCCCATGGGCTATAAAAGATAGGTATGACATATGGACATACAACTTTGTTTGGTTTCACGCTCATTCAACTTTATTAGGGTTCGCACCTTAAGCCCATTTAGCTCAATCATCAAGAAGTATTTAGGAACAAATTAATTTCAATTGAATGCAAAATGAAGGTGTTAGTTTTATCCCAACAAGAAACCCATCAGGTTGTGCTATTGCTACCGCGACTCATTACCTGCATGTTCTGTATTTCTTCCTCCAGCTCTAATTAAGATTTTTTTTTTTTTCTTTCATGAATGATGCTTTACAGTACTGAATCATCTTCATATTAGTTCTCTCTACTTTAATTTGACAGTACTAACAGGTCATATTGGTGCAGCTCATAAGCAGGTCATTGTACCTGTTATTTTTAGGCTTTTAGACAGGTACAAGTGCTTGCTACCATAATCCTATTCATGCTTCTGACTTGCCTACAAGTGAGCCCAGCAGTTCTCAATTTGCTTGTTCTGGTATAATGACTTCGTTTGATTTGGAATGACATTTACTGTGTTCATATACTGATTCAATTTTTTTTAATTAGTATTATATTTTTTTTTAATAGGGTTGTCCCCGAGCCAAAAGAGGACACGTGGTCCTACTCACGAACTTCCCATTTTTTTTCTGACTTTTAAATCCTTTTGAAGTTAATCCTTTTTTTAATTAATATTATATAATTATTTTTTTGAATGGAAAGATCCTTTTGATTTATAACGCCTTGTAATTGCATGAGTAATATGGACATAGCTTCTATATGTTGGGCATTAATGGAATAAAAAGTTTAGTTTATCAAACATAGTTGAATGAGTGAAATCTGAGAGATCTCAGCTCGTTAAAGCTATGATAGTTGAAGCTATTTCTCAAAGGTCTTGGTTTTGGAAGAAGCTACTTCAAACATTCACATCTCTGGAGGTCATCATTTAGAATAGGATAAGGTTGGCTGCTGTTGTGTTAAACTGCTCATACATTCAATGAAGACTTTCAAAGTTTTGCCTGGGTTGTCAATCGATCTTCAGTTTACTTTTCTTCTTTTTATAGGAAAATCTCAAGAAACTTGTCTTCTTATTGGGTATGTTATGAACCAAACAAAACATACAGTGTGATATCTAACATCGGATAGGGAAAAAATTCTTAACATCAACATCCACAGGTACATTTCTTATTTTGCTATTGTCATCAGTAGAATTGTCATTCCCATGCCTAGTTACACTTCTCTCTTGTACATTTGCTTCACCCTTGTTATCATTCCCTACCAACATTTTTGCATATATACTCTGTATCTTGTTTTATTACAGTATAGTTTATTAGTTTTTGGTAAGGAATGATTCTCATTGGGAGCCTGAATCAATAGGCTTTCTTTGAGGTGTAATTCTGATCGGAATACTGAGCAGAATCATCCGGATGACTATGACAAACACATCATTTTCAATTCATGATAATGGTCGTCTATTGTGGGATGTGGATGATCAAAGACAAAAGGTCATCAATCCATCTTGACTCATCAGGAACAACTTTTGTTGTTTCAATTAATTAAAATAATGCACTGACCTGCCCTACAAACATATCATAATCCCTCAAATCTTGTCTCATGCCAGAGAAAGAAATGAAGTATAAGAAGTATATTAATTAACTGTCTTTCTCAGACATCCACAAACACTGGTAATGATCACCTATGGTAACTACATGAAGACCTATAGTGGCGACCAAAAGAATATTTTCTATCCTTATAGCCACAACCGAAAGAAGTAGCACCTATATACTCTTTCAGTTGTGGAAATAAAGTACTGGTCGAGGCTATAGCCGTCAAACCTATTACCATGCTTTTACATCTCGCCGCAATCAAAGGATTTATTTGCATCCCGGCCCTATAGTCACGCTTAGCAGCGGTACCAAGCAAATGTCTAAATCAAAGGTGGCAAAGGATGAAAATACAAAAATAGTAAAGAAAGGCTAGCGAAATGAATGATTGCAAATTATATGTATATATAAAGGTAACAATATATACATATAGCCAAGAATACAAATGCAAATTAAGCCACGAGTCCCATTCTGAGATCTCATGCATCACCAGCCTGTTGGTGGATAGGTCCCACTCGCCACCACCACCAGCCATGTTCTTTTGCCTAAAAAAGCCAACTCGGTGCTGCAGTGGACACCATAACTCATGCACTTGTCTTTTTAAAAAGACCAAGTGGTATAGACTCCAAGACCATAACTGCTTTACTCCAACAACTGCACATTGAGCATGAAAATAATTAGGGGTCCGTAGGCTATGTGTCATGCTGCTTCCTGTATTGTCAACATCACATGAGATTAATTATTAGGACTGAAGAAGTTGAATCTATCTGGTGAACTAATACAAAGGCTGAGGATGGGCATGCCTTGGCTAGCATTGAGTGGAGCCACCACCACGCTCAGGCCACGGTTGGTCAGAATGGGAGAGAGAGTGGGTACTAGGAATATTAGTGTATTGGTTTCTAGTGGTTTCATACTTTCTTTTATTCGGATAAGCCTGTGGGAATGAGCCAGAGTGTGAAAATGACTTCTCTATCACGTTTTTAGTGGCTTTGAAAGGAATAAAATAATGACAACAATAACAAAATAAGGAAATGCCATGCAACGGCCATCTTGTGTTTTGCCCTTAATCCAGCTTTTTTCTTTTTTTCGAAGTTGCCTAGGGTTTTAGAATTATGTCTGTTTCTCTAAGGGTTTTAGAATTAAAAGGAAAAAGTAAGAGAATTAGTTAAAGAGAACCATATTATTATTAGGTATTAAGAGGCCTTTGGACAGGTCTCAAGCTCAAAATGATACAGTAGAATTGAGAGAGGAAGAATGAGTATATCAATTATCTGATTGCTGACAGCCATTTGGTGATTAAAGAGCATTGTTGGCAGCGTTGGTAATATATTAAGCTAAATGTCTAAAGGCAGAGTAGCCAAAAGGGGATCAAAAGAGTAATATATTAAGGGGTCCTAGGAGCAATGTTTGGGATTGGTGATCAGAGAGAAGTTAAGGGCCGTTAGACGTCCCTTTTTCTTCTCATCAAAGGTCCTAATCCAATGGTTGTTCTAGTTTACATGATCTTAGAGTGTGACTGGTGTCCTTTCAACACAAATTTGTAAAATAAAATGTGTCAGACATGTAAATTAAACACAACTGTACAAGGGATATTAGATTAGAAGTGACACAATAAAATCCTAAAATTAGAAAATAACCTCCATCTACTATTTGCTATCACAAATATGATCTCATATAGAAATGTTAGCGAAAAAAATACTCTTTATTAAGTACAGAAATAAAATGAAGAAGCAATGAGAGGATTAATATAACAAAAAAGAATGTTATATTTACATTGTGATATCTCACATCAAATAGGGAAGAAAGTTCTTAATTACATAGACATGTTTTAAAGTCATAAGACTCTTTTGGGTTCAAATCCAACAATATCTACACAGTTGAGTATGAGTTTTTATAAATGGTATAAGAGTAGATCCAACAAATATCTTAACTATGTAGACGCATTTTAAAGTTGTAAGACTCAAGGATAATGAAGGAAAAATAAACGCCTACAAAGAGATTGAGAGATTATTCAAATAAATGTATATAAAAAAAAGAACAATAGGTGAAAGGAAAAATATAGAGAAGAATAAAGACAATTAAAAAAAAAATGTAAGATATTTTGTCTAAATGGGTGTCATCTAAAGTTTGTTCAAAAGGGTTTTTATCATATGATTGGGCTTTAGGATTTGAGAGCTCCACCATTGTAATATTCTTGAACAATAGTGGAAGTTATTTATTTTCTTCACATATGAAGACAAGCTTTAGATAAAACAATATAAATTTTATATGTTTTTTGCATTCTCTATTTTTGTTTTCTTCTAAATTTCACAATAGCCTCCAATACATGTCAAAAACTTCTTCATTTGGCCACTCTAATCCCACTAGCCTCATGACTTTGAAATACCAAAGATGTGGCCCTTATAACTATCAAGAACTTCTCACTTAGGCCATGTGGGATCTCATATTTTCTGTTTTGCTTTGTATGTATTTGTAAGTACATGATCTATTTATGCAACAAACTAGTACGTAAAAGTATGGAGTACTTATGGATGGTTCCAAAACTTAAAAGAGCATACAATCCTCCGTAGAGAAATTTGAAAGGAAAATGATTTTGGACAAATGGCAAAGTTTGAGTAGATGATTTTCTAATTTAACATAGGGTTTATAAAAGATTTGAAACCCTTGACTGGTAAGTCTTGGGATATGTCATATGACAAGTTGAGGACTTTGGTCTCCAAGCAAATAGTGAAATCCCATTGTCTTTTCCAAAAGTCATTACTTATAATGTCATGTAATAACTCAACTACTAAGATTTGGTTTAAGTGTGAATTCTTTAGATGACAAAGTTTCTTATCAATTGTTGTAACCATTGTAGTGGGTAAAAATATAGACTATATAATGGTGGGGACAAAACAATCTGAATCAAACCAAGAAATTGTGGAGAACTTTAATAAAGTAAGTCATTCTCCATAATTGCGGTAAAATCGAATTTCTTTGAGTGCTCTAGACGACAAGCTCAGAAGAAATGATGTCTTTGATGGCTAAATGAGAACCAAGCAAGAACTATGCCAAACTTAATTAGAAACCTGACAAATATGGCATACCAATACCCCTAGGTTGGGAATAATCTTTTTCTATTAAAGTAGCCTTATATCGTTCAATGATAACACCACCACAACAAACATGAGATTTAGTGATATACTTTCTGCTTATAATAAATACTATTCATAAATTGTGAATCTTATGCTATAAATAATATAAAATTTGTCACAAATTATTTAATTATTAAGTTTTCCTCTAAATTTCATTTTTCCCACATATAGAGGGAAAAATTTTAATGATGAAATAGACATATTTATCATTACTTATTAATTTTGTAGTGATAAATAGTTTTTATCATCAATTCCTCGATTATTTTTAGAAAAATATGTATGATAATTTTAACAACAATGTTTTTTTTTAAAAAAAAATGAATAGGTCTAATTGTTAGAGTATTTATTCCTTCATAAAAGTAATTGATCATAAAAATATTTATTCTTTTGTAAGGATGTTATGGTGTTTGGTAACAAGAAAATTAATAGAAACATTATTTATTTGCATTTTTATGAAGTATTTTGTGAGAAATATTTTGTTATCATTTATAATCTATATATAAATGTTTTTAAGCTTCATGATTTGTTCTCTTTTGAGTCTTCTTCATCTATTAGGCATTTTCTTGTGGTTAGCCTTCAAAGTTGAAATCCATATTCTTCCCTTTTTAAGTTGATAATTTCATGATGTTACCATGGCTTTAGGTAGGATTGAACTCAAGTGCCTAAGTTAAATCTCAAATATATATATCAAGCTTAAGGAATAGCTAGTGAAGGTAATTGACCAAATTCAAAGGCATAACCCATTAAAATGAATTTTTCTATGATCTTTTTAAGCTAGATGAGAATGCAACTTTTTATAGGTTTTGAATTATTTTGTTGAGCTTTACAGATGATCTATATTACTGGGGAGTGTTCTAAGCATAGGGTTTAATTTGTAGACATAAGAATACTTAAACCACCCAACAATTTGGAGCCCATGAGAGGGAGTTTTTAGGGTAGCATGTCATATCTTGAAAGGATCAAACCGGTCCTAATGGCATTTCTTGCAGATTTCAAACTAGGTGGATCACATTTTAAGATGAAATGGCTAACATTTTTGGCAAACCATCTAGTGTCTTTTTACTTTAACCCAAACCACTTTATTGTTTCTTTGCCTTTAGGGGTCAAAATATTTGTAGTGTAATTGTTCTTTACTGTTAGAATTTGAATTTAAACTTCACCATCCACATGTGGGTTAAAAATCGAATAAATAAGATTTTATATAATTCAAAATTCCTTTTTGAATTCAATAGGTTAAAAATAGAATGAAAATAATTCTACCTTCAATTTGAAATAGCCTATAAGCCAACTATTGGTAAGTCAAAGAATCCATTTTCCTTTTAGGTATTTGGGTTTTTCCATATTTGTTATATCTATCCCAATCAAGCTCTTTGTAGTGTTCGTCTCTTCACTAAGAGGCACTTGTTTATAGAGGCACTTGTTTGGTGCCTCTATAAAGTATCATTGTATAGGGATATACAATTACGCTTATTGGAAGCCTCATTGTTTAATGTGAGTTATGTGAGTGCAGCAAGGTAAATGATGGCGCTTATCTGAGCGTCATGGTTATGAAATTTTACCCTGGCACTTCCACGAAGCATCATTATCCTATATATATACACAAGCACCCATCAAATATTCCCTTTGCCATTTTAGAACCTGACAATAGATCGGTGAGTTAGCAAAGACTAACTGGTGAGCCATCATCACATATCTCTCCTTCCATTTTTCCAAACCCCAACTGTGTCTATATGATCCAACGTGATTTCAAAGACTTACCAAGTATCCCTATAAACATTAGGACTCATCCTAGATTTGAGCTTTTAAAGTAGAAAGAAGTTGATATTTGTTAATCACGTATAACCCAAGTGGCGAGAAATCCCTTATTCTTCTATTATTGAGTTGCCATAACCCTTTCTTTATCAATGAAATCCATGACAAAGACGCCCTAAACCAATTGACTTCACATTGGTAGCCACCACCAAAACGCCCTAGTCGATTGGAATAGTCGTAACAAACTTCCAAAGGAAGTCACCATTTACAAAATCTCTCCCCAAGCACTACTGCTACTATTAAGTCTTTTAATCTCATCCAATATTCTTTTCCTTATAGTTAAATAGATTGGTATTGTTTGATATTACCATGTGTTGGATGAAGAGGTTATTTGAGGAGGATAAAATTAGGAATGTGGTATCCTAAATTCAATTTTCACTTTATAACTCCATGCCCAAGTTGTTATGTTCCATCTCCATTATTTTTGGTATGGTGTGGCTTTCAATATTATAGATTACATGCCAAGTAGTTATTTTTCATTCCATTATTTTTTTATATATGAAGAAAGTCAATTTCTTTATTCTATTGTAATTAACAAAAAACCATAATATTTTGGATCTTGAAAGGTGAGTAAAGTTGGAGAAGAATTCAGAACAAGATATTAAATTAAATTTAGTACTTTTTTTGTTTTAAGGGTGTATATAATCTCAGTCCTTTATAGAGATAGATGATAGTGTTTGGGTTGATGTCTTGGATTGGTTCATTTAAGAAAGACAAGATAGACTTTTGAAATACAGGCTCATGTAACTATAACATTAGTCTCATCAAATATCATACACTAGATTTTTTTTATTTCAATTTTGAATCTTATAACTTTAATTAGAACATTGGATATTTAAAGAAATTGCTAGTACAACTAACTATTTGAGAGTCTAGGATTCTAATAGTTAATCTTATGGCATATAAAGTAATTTGATCACAAAATTTCTTTACCTTTGTTGTTTTCTTGACAACCTCACTCACAAAAGTTTTAAATTTTATTCTAGGGGCCACTTTATCATAAGGAAGTTATTGTCATTGCTCAATGGCTATTCGTCTACCAAATTCTTGTAAACCAATATTTATGTTTAAAAAAAATTCTTAATAACTCCATAGATTAGAAAGGCTCCCAAATCTCAAGATTCTTTAAGAAGAACCATGTTTCTAAATTTATGCTTGGTTGAGGATCACCTCATGAAAGGATTAAAAGTTGTAGAGTACTTGATCCATTGCATGAATTGTTTTCTTAAATCTTCGCATGTTGAACCAAAATAGATAATATTTAATTCATAATTCTATATTTCTTTTCTTATTTTGTGGTATGAAAATCTTTAAAAATGAAAGAAGTGTAATCCTAAATGGGATTCAGAAGCATCAATTTTGGTGTTACAGAGTTATTAAATAAAGGTCAACCTACCTTTATGTACTAAAATTTACTCACTAACCTTTTTTTATATAGATTTGTGTTGGCTTCATACCCTACCACCAATCAAAAAAAAAATCCTAGGTTTGTTACTATTGGCACCCCATCTGCTCAATAACACTCCCATACCTCCTTTTGTTCCCCTAATTGCCATAAAGATAAAGTTATAAATAGATAGATAGATAGATAGATAGACTGGTAAAGACTTTGAATCAAGTGGGCACTTGAAAAGCTTCATAATTATTGTTTCTTTATCTTAGTAAATGCCTTTACATCTTGACTTTATGGAATGTAGCATTGTTTGGACAAATGATGACTTTATAATTATATTAAACACGAAGAAGTGGCAAAATCATTGGTCCATGAGACTGGATTCATTAACTCAATTAAAGACTATGGGACAAAGATTCCTCTTATTTTTGTTGCATACTTAGTTGCCTCCTAAAGAATTTTGGACCTTTTGTCAAAAAAAAAAAGTTGATATCTAAAAGGATCATGGCTGCACAAGAAATATACATAAGTTGGATAACAAAATTTGTAGGTAATATCCAATTCTTGATAACTTCTTTTTTAGAGGAATACAACCAACTAGATAGCGAGTTTAGTAATTTGTGTTGGAAACCATGGATTTCTTCATTCTCTTACATTAGATCGTATAAATGCATGCAAAACTACCCTAAGCCCCTAGATCCTATGTAACGAAAGAAAAATATTAACATTCCAGGATCAAGAGGAAAGTCATTAAAGAACTTTACCTTTGATTTGGATGTTCTCAATTAATGAACTTCACTCAGTGAAGATGATAAATAATGAATCTAAAAGTCTCGTACACCCAAGATCTTCCATCTGATGACTTGAACCACCATCTTTGCACTTCAAAGTTTTGTCTTTGGAAATGAGGATCTCGTTGCTCTCACTTTCTCTCGTTTTCTCTGGAAGTGGAAGACAACATCATGGAGACCTTAGCCCTAAAAGGGGTATTTATAGGGTTCCCCTATTGGGCTTAAGTGACTTGAGCCCACCAAGGCTTGGGTCACTCAATCTAGCCCAAAATAGATCCTAATTGATTAAATATAGGGTCAACTATCAATTAACTCAATTCAAAGAACTTATTCATTATCCCTTGTGCAACCTTGTGTAATTACCAAAACACCTTAATGCACAAGCGTGAACCAAAAATCAATCCAATCCTCATAAATCGCGTCATCATGGTATATGAGCTCAAAATGAGGACCATTGTGAACCATAGAAAGACTACCTTCCTCATAATCCAATTTTGAAGTTGATTCGACATTTCACTAAAGAGAATCAACTACACTCCAATATCTTATGTAAATAACAACAAACAAACCTCGGGTTCATAACATCCACTGCATGCAAAATCCCCATGAACTAGTGTTCGTAATATAACAAAGTAGTGTTATCACCAATCAATATTACCTCTCTAATCTTTGAGTTACAAATCCCACTTAGTATGTGATCAATTGACATAATCTAGCTCCAAGGAGCATATATCAAATTTTCACTAAAGGAAATGCTATGGTCATAGTTTTCTAGATCACATGTCCTTTGGATCACCTAAGGGGACACACTATCTTAATCCATGAGATATCATGGTGCTTTTATTGAGAATACCTATTATCATTAGCCTTCATCAACAATGACCCAATCCATAGGAATGTATGACCACTTTAGGGGCCTCGCCCATAGATTAAGGCCTCTTATTAACTTTGGCATAGGCTCAATATCCTCTTAAGGTTAAGAGTCCATGCAGTATAGTAGCTTGGTGAATTATGAGAATTGATTACCTTATGTCGTGAATCATTGTAGGTCCCGTCCAATGCGTATCACATGCACTATTGTACTCACCATGGGAAAACCATCCCAGTGGCCAAGACAACCCATCCCTTCAATTAGAAGGTAGAGCACTACAGTCTCAGATGGATTGCCTAAATCCATGAACCGACTGTGGACAACTCATCACTCTACAAGGAACCCATGACTTGGATTTTCTATGCAACTCCTAATTCACCCAATTCATGTACAATACAAGTGATGTCGGGCATGTATGCTCAAATAACCAATTAATACAAATGGGATAATTAAGAGAAACCAAAAAACATAAATAAATAAGTTTATGAATGAATCTCAATCTATTACATCATGTCATGCTTTCCTGGGCTCAATCCCAATAAATTGGCTATTTAGAAATTTGGTTTCTCATACTTTGCTATGTGGATAAGTAATGTTATCAATAGTCTCTTGTCTTATATCTTCCCATCTCTTAAAGTTATCAAACAACGTAATGTTGGTAGAGTGTTCGTGTGTGTGTGTGTGTGAGGGAGAGAGAGAGTGTGTATTTTAAAGTGAAAAATAAGGGAAAAAATGACAATCCCATATTGGAAATGGATGGGCACTTTTAGTGGGCATATATAATAACCCACTTTCCTTAGCCTCATAAGCAAGTGGAGAGCCAAGAGGAAGCCTCATGTGCCTAGGAGGCCCAAACCTATTCGAAAGATAATTTAGGTGGCTTGGGTTAAAAACCCTTGCGATGTGTCTGCACATGCATCCTACGCTAAGGGACCCCTTCACGTATACACGTGAGTCAAACGAATTTTTGCAATTTGAAATATTTTTATTTTAAATTTAAACTTTAGTTTTTGAATTTAAAATTGAATTTTATTAAAACATCCGAACAAAAGAAATTAATTTGAATTTATTTTTTTCCTTCCATTGTGGTTTTATTTTTCAAATTTTAAATCTAACCAAAGGAATTCATTTGGTTTAATTATTTAGGTTTAATTTGTTCAGCTATTTGGACTTCAAGTCTTATAGTCATTTAAGCTTTAAGGCTTGTAGTTGTTTAGCTTATTATTCTTATGGCTTTTTTAAAATTTCTTTGCCTATAAATTTAGAACTCCTCAGTGCCTAAGAAGACATCATCTTTATGGCTCTTTCTCTCTAGTATTTAACATTTGCTCCTTCCATCAACAACTAGTCTTCACTATCTACAACCAGTTCTTGACTGCTACCAACCTCCATTCATCTCTCTCTCTCTCTCTCTCTCTTTGACATTGCAACCAATCTTCCCGAGTTAACCACTACTTCTACAGTAACCAGTCTCATGTTCATCTTTCTCATTGTAGCACTACTACTACATCCCATTCAGCTGGAGAAATTTTTTTTTTGAGCTATAGTATTCCTTGCTTAAGGTGTGCACCTAAAGCAAGGTGTTGGTTGTTGAATCCTAAAGGTAGGTTGTTGATTCCTTTCTGCACTGAGTTCAATACCTAAAAAGGGTGGACTTACTTTAAGAACAATGGCGTCATGCCTTTTTCAAATCTGATAAGTGCACTAATTTAAATTTTCTTTTTCCTATTTTTTATTTTGGGTTTTGTCATTTCTACTTTTATTCCCATTCTTTGAGACCTATTTTTCTAACAATCTTAAAGTAGACCTTTAAAAAAAAATGGAGACCACCCTAGTTCACACCCATCCTAAGACCTCTAAGATTAATTCTTTCAATGAAACATTCTTTAAGAGATGACAGTAAAGGGTATTTTTTGTAGTTGATGTAGTGAACTTGGGATATATCTTGATTGGCCCAAAACTTGAGGATAATTATGAAAATTTACATACATAGGAAACAAGAAATAAACAAGTTAGGCATGCCATCCTTACTACCCTTTCAAATGAACTGTTTGACGTTTATTGTCAATACAAAGTAGCTAAAATATTTGGGATACAATGAACAAAAAATAGATTCTACAAAATGCAATAACCCAGAAGTATGCCATAGCAAATTTTAGAAAATTCCAATTGATCGAGTTCTAGATGTTTCATCTCAAATCCGTGACTACCACTTGCTTATAAATGACCTAGCTCATGAAGACATTAAGCTATCTAAACCTTTTTAGGCTAGATAGTTGATTGAGACTCTTACAAATTCCTTGAAAGATTATAAAAATAATATGAAGCATAAAATAAATCAAATGTCCCTAGAAGATGTCATAATCCATGTTAGGATTAAAGGACAGGACAGAAATAGGGACAAAGCTGAACAATCCAAAAAACTATCTTCTAAGTCTAATGTGGTAGAAGAAAAACCTAAGCTTAAAAGCAATAGGTTCAAAAAAGAAAAACTCTAGGACCAAGCCCAATACAACAAACAAGGTTCAAAACCCAACTATAAAAAATAGAGGTAACTGCTTTATTTGTGCAAACCTGGACATCACGCAACCTACATAGGAAGAAAACTAATAAGTCTAAATCTAAAACATATCTGGCAAAGACTAAGGTGATCATTGTTGTAGTCTCTTCTAAGGTGAGAATGGCCACTAGTATGAAGGATTGGGTGGTAGACTCTGGGATTACCAAGCACATGTGTGGCAATAGAAATGCATTCACTTCCTATACCACTGTAAAAAAAATAAAATAAAGGACAAGTGTTCATGGGTGATTCTATAATGTCCTTAGTGATTAGCAAAGGGTAGGTTGTCCTCAAGCTAACCTCGGGTAAAGTGCTTACCCTTATTGATGTCCTTCATGTGCTAAAAATTCGTTAGAACCTAGTATCAATGTCTCTACTTAGGAAGGTAGGAGTGAGGGTCTTGTTTAACTTTGATAAACTTGTTTGAACTAAGAATAATTTATTCGTTGGGAAAAGCTAGTATAACCGATATTTATGTTGAATGTTTTTAAAATTATCAATAACAAGACATCTTCTTCTGCTACTTACATAATTGATTCTTATGGCATTTGGCATAGTAAATTAAAACATGTGAACTTTTCTTATATAAAGAAAATGGTTTAATTAAATTTAATTCCCAAATTGTCCTTAGAAAACCATTGAAAATGTGAAGCATTCATAGAATCTAAAACCATAAAGAAGTCATGCAAATTTGTACAAAGAGAATCAAAACAATTAAGTTTACTTCATAATGACTTAAGAGATCCAAAAAATATAATAACTAGCATAACTTTCATAGATGACTACTCAAGGTATAAAAGGGTATATCTTTTTAGAAACAAAGATGAAGCAAGAGTTCATCAAGTACAAAAAGAAAGTAGAAAATCAACTAAGTGAGAAAATTAAACAACTTAGAACTAATAGGGGAGGAGAGTATGAGTTCAACCCCTTTAACTCCTTTTGTGAATATAATAAGATTATTCACGAAACTACTTCTTATTCCCCTAAATCCAATGGAGTAGTAACAAGAAAAAATAGGACCCTAAAAAACATGATGAATGCAATGTTAATAAGTTTAGGAGTACCCTTGAACTTGTGGATGTAATCTATCATCTCCTCTTATCATATTGAAAACATGATAACTTATAAGAAAACTAGTAAAACACATTATGAGTTATGAAAGGGTTATGCCCCTAGCATTGCATACCTAAAAGTGTGGAAGTGTTTGGCTAAAGTTCTTTTCTCCAAACCCAAAAAATGAAAATTAGGTCTTAACACTTTTAATGCAATATTCATAGGTTATGCTAAGAATAGTGCATCACATAGGTTCTGGTTATCAAATCAGAAACTCACTTGGTAGAAGTGAACATAATAACAAAAACAAAAATTGTTGATTTCTTTGAAAACATATTTCCTATAAAATCTAGTGGTAGAAAACAAATCCAAAAAACACTTGAGTGTAATGAGTCTTCTGAATTTGAAATAAGAAAAAGTAAAAGGAGATAGAAAAGAAACAAACCTTAGAGATGATTTCTACACCTTCCTAATAGATGAGGACCCTAACTCCTATAAAGAAGCTATAACTTCTCCTGTTGCACCATTTTGGAAAGAAGCTATTAACAGTGAAATCAAAGCGATCATGTATAACCATACATGGGAGATAGTAGATTTACCTTTTGTTGCAAACACTATCGGTGGTAAACGAATCTTTAAAAGAAAGTTAAAATAAGATGGGTCCATAGAGAAGTATAAGGCACATTTAGTTGCCAAAGGCTTTAAACAAAGGAATGATGTAGATTACTTTGACATTTTTGCACTTGTGACTAGAATTTACTTGATTATAGTGTTTACTACTCTACCTTCCATTCATAATTTGGTGATACACCAAATAGATCTCAAGACTACATTCTTGAATGGGGAATTGGAAAAGAAAATTTATATAGATCAACCCAAGGGTTGTGTGGTTCTAAGGAAGGAGAAAAAGATGTGTAGGCTAGTTAAATCACTATACAAGTTAAAATAATGGATTTTCCATTAATGATTTTGATAAATGTATTTACAATAAATTTGAGTATAATGCATGTGGTCATCTACCTTTATGTTAATGACATGTTAATCTTTAGAATTAGCCTATAAGTCGTTTATGAGACCAAGAAATTCCTGGGATCTAAGTTTGACATGAAGGACCTAGGTGAATTAGAGATTATTCAAGGAATCAAGAAAACTAGAACACCTAATGGGCTTAAACTATCTCAAGGATACTATGTTGAGAAGATCTTAAGGAAGTTTGAACACTTTCACTATAAAATCAGTATTAGCACCTTATGATCTCAACTCACAACTGAAGAAAAACAAGGAACATAAAGTTTCCAAAACTAAGTATGACCAGATCATTGGGAGCCTAATGTACTTAACTTACTGTACCATACTTGACATTGCCTATGTAGTAGGTAAATTGAGTTGGTACACCTAAAGTCCTAATCAAGACCATTGGACTGCTATTGGTAGAGTACTTAGGTATTTGAGAGGCACCATTTACTATGGCCTATTCTACAATAGATTTATGAGTGTCCTTGAAGGATTTAGTGATGCTAACTATATCTCAAATTCAGATGAGATGAAATCCACTAATGAGTATGTCTTTACCCTTGGAAGAGGTGCAATTTCTTGAAAATCAACCAAGAAACATGCATCACTTAGGCAAGTTCTAAGGATGAGTGGCTTAGAAATCTCTTAGCAAATATCCTTTTGTGGAGGAGCCTAGCACCCTCTATGTATATGCATTATGATAGCTAAGTTACAATAGCTAAGGCTAAGAGTAAGATATTTAATGGAAAGAACAAGCACATACGCCTAAGGCATAATATTGTATGCCAATTGCTTAAAATAAGGATTATATCTCTAGAATTCATAAGGTTAGAGTTAAAGTTGGTTAATCCTTTGAGCAAACCACTAAATAGGAAACTAGTGGAAGAAACTTCGAGAATGATGGGCTTATGCCTAATATAGAAGCCAAGAATGATGGTAACCCAACCTATTAGAATGGAGACCTTATGAAGTAGGTTCATATGGATAATAAAAAATCATTTGTTGGCTATGAGATGTTCTGCCAATTATATATATATCTAAGAGCCCATCCCTATGGTGTAGATAGAATAATTTGTAGAATGACTAATGATGAATAAATTTACTCTTAATGAAAGTGATACTCCTTATAGATAGTTTGTTTAATTGCAAAACATACTTGATGGATTCACCTATATGAGAGTGGAGATGGGATCACTTCCTATGAGAACTTAGATGGGTTATCTAGAACTCTCATGAATATCCAAGTTGGGTACATGACCTATTTACACCAACCCGTTTTGTATAGCTCATAGTTGAAAAACCTAGTAAGACATTGAGTTTTGTTTATATGTTCGCAATTTTATTCCTTTTAAGGTTTGTTCATCAAAAGCCCTTTAAATAGTGACTTACACTCTATTGAAGATCAAAGGTTGTTGTTTGTCCAATCGAGAAGTCACAGGTACGTCTAAAAAGGTTTAGCCTGTGGCAAGTTAGGCTCTTATGAGGTATAAAGAGGAACAATACTTTTTAAATCAATAAAAATTGATTTTTGTTAAAGTTCAATAAAACAATGATGCTCGAGTGAGCAACAATGCTCAAGCAATGGTTAAGTGCGCTTAAGTGCTCATGAATTTCCTATTTGAAAATTGAAGAATATTTTTTGGAATTTCACACAAGTTAGATTTGGAAACCTATTCATACCGAACCTACTCAAGTTATTTGCTTATAAATACCTCATTATAACTCTCTTAGGGTTAGAGATTAGAGAGATTTCAAAAGAGTCTCCTAGAGAAAAAGCCTAACAGCCACACCATTCTTGATCTCTCATTCAAAGGATCTAGACTTTGAATATTGGGTTGAAGACTTTCATTCCTTCAACAAGGTTGAAGTGTATTCACTGGAGCAATCGAAGGTTGTTGCATTACAGATGTGGATCAATTGTAGGTACTGGAGAGTAAGTCTTTAAGGTAAAGCGGTCAAGTAAATCTATGTAATCTAATCTTGTATAGTGGGTTTAGATTAACAGTTTTAAACTTCATGGTTTTTTGTCTTCACAGTTAGTATAGGGGTTTTCCACATAAAAATCTTTGTGCCTCATTATTTATATTCATTATCTTGTTTACCTTGTCTATTATTAAATGAAGTGATAATCCCTAACTTCTCATAGGGAAAAAATTTGTTATAATTTACAAATAATTAATTGAATTTTTAAATACAGCTATTCACACCCCACCCACTCCCTCCTCTGGGTGTTACCCTATTAGACTCTTATTGATTAAAAATAAAATTTTTATTGATCTTGTAAGTATAGTATGGAACAATAAAAAATGGGGCTCCTTTGAATAGCCCACCTTACTTCGATAGGAGTAACTATCCCCACTAGAAAGCCCAGATGAAGTTCTTTCTTAAAATGCAAGGTGAACATGTATGGAATTCAGTGGAATATGAATAAGGACCTCCATTGATTCTTGATGTCCATGGAAGATCAACTAGAGAACTAAAACCTAAACAAGATTGGGACAAGGTCGATAATGAAAGGATTGAAGCCAATGCTAGGACTTTATTTAGTATCTTTAACGGAGTTTGTCCAAATGAGTTTCGCAAGATAGCAAATTGTACTCATGCTAAGGAAGCATGGATATTCTTTAAGTCATGAATGAAGGTACTTTGTTGTTAAAGTTTCTAAATTGCAAATGCTCATTACTAAGTTTAAGAATATTAGGATGCATGAAAATGAAAAAATAAAATAAAAATAAAAATAAAAAAATTCTTCCTTTTATTCTGAGTTAAGTGATGTAATTAATTCTTCTTTTAACCTTGGAGAACCTATTATAAATTCAAAGGTAGTAACAAAAATTTTGAAATCTCTTCTAGACAGATTTAGACCTAAAGTTGCTATCATAGAGGAGAGCAAGTACATTAATTCAATGAGACTTTATGAACTTGTTAGCTCTATACAAACATATGACTCTACCTTTAAGGCTTCAAAGAAGGAAGAAAAAAATATTGAAATGTCATGTAACATAACTAGGGATGATTGGCTCACATGGTTAAAAGAATTAAAAAGGTCATGGAATTCAATAAAAGGTTTTACAAAAATCAAGAATCTAGAAAATGAAAAAGGCTTAATGAAAAATCATCTGAAGAAAATGATAAAGGTTTCTCCAAAGATAAGAAAGTTCAATGTTTTAAATGTGGTAGTCTAGAACAATTTGCTACTAATTGTCTTAGCCCTAAAAATATTAAATAGTCTATGCAGGCTACTTGGAGTGATACTAATTTTGAAGAAAATGATTCCACAACTTCTAAAGATGCGAAGTACAATCCTAATGGCTTTTTTGCCTTTATTGCATTTATGGGATCTATGCATGATAATGAATGTGATAGTGATAGTGATGATGAATTCACTAATGATCAAAAGGTTCTTTTTTGAATAATCTTATTGTTGAGCATGAAAAAATGATTAAAAATTATTTAAAAGACCATGACACACTTGAAGCTCACAAATCCAAGATTGATATGCTAAAAGAATAAATGACTAATTTACTTGAAAAAAAAAATTAGATTTCTTAAGTTTGAACATCATTCTCATCTTGAGAAGAATAATGCTCTCACTCAAGAGATGAAAAATAATAAACCCTCTTCTTTTGTGAATGAGAACTAAATTGCTTAATGAAATACTTGATAAATGCAAAACACATGGTGAGAAAAGAGGTTTCGGATACATTAACAAAGATGAAACTCCTTCTAGTGGAGAAACTATGTTTGTTAAAGGTAAAGATGAAATCCCAAACCAAGCAACATCTCCTCAAAACCCATAACTATGCACAAATTGCAAGAAGACTAAACACACTCGGTATAGGTGCTATACTAAGTTCCTAGGGAGATTTGAATCTCAAATGAGTAGGCTAATGAAGGACTTTTATTCCCTTAAAAATAACATCTTGAATAATGGGAAAGGAAATAAACCTTATTAGAAGCCTAAAAGTCAACAAAGCTTCTCTAAGTCACTGCCTAGGATTAAACAATTTTGGATGAGAAAATATAAGGTTAAATGTCAAGTAGTCTTCACCTCACTTAAAGTTAGATCTTCTAGTAAGTGGTACTTTGATAATGGCTTCTCTAGACCCATAACAAGAGACAAGTTCTTTTTCACTTCTCTTGAAGACTATAATGATGAGACAATTACCTTTGGGGCTCGTGTTAAAGGTAAGGGAAGTATATCTATCCCTTATTGTGCTAAATTATATTGAGTTCTCTATGTAGATGGACTCAAGGCAAACCTCCTAAGTATTAGTCAAATTTGTGACAAAGACCATAGGGTGAATTTTTGTCAAGACTTATGTGAGGTCGTTATTAAAGAAGGAAAAATCATTATAATAGGACATAGGACAATTAACAACTGTTATGCAATAAATCCTAACTCTAAAACACCTCTTATGTGCAATAAGGCAAAGATAGATCTTATTGAACTTTGGCATAGAAGGTTAGATCACATAAACTATAGGGATCTTATGCACTTAGTGAATGGTAAAAAAGTTAGAGGTATCCCTAAACTCAGTAGTGAACCTAAACCCATTTATGGTGAATGCATAAAAGGTAAAGAAACTAAAAAAAAATGTTAAGGAAATTAGGACCACTAGACCTTTAGACCTTCTTCATATGAATCTTATGGGTCTCATGTGTACTAAGAGTAGAGATAGTAAGAGATATGTCCTAGTTGTTATAGATGATTTTTCAAGATACTCCTTTGTGAGTTTTCTTAGGGAGAAATTAGAGACCATAGATCACTTGAAGTCTTTGCTCACCAAAATACAATTGCAAATAAATCATCCAATTATAAGGATTAGGAGTGATAGGAGGAAAGAGTTTGAAAATGTGATTTTTAACCTCTTTTGTAAGTCAAAAATGATTAAACAATAATTTTCAGCCTCTAGAACTCCTCAACAAAATGGAGTGAATGAAAGAAAAAAATAGTGTTACAAGAAACAACTAAAGTGATGATTCATATGCATAATACCCTTAAGCAATTTTAGGCTGAAACTATTAATAAAACATGTTATACTACCAATAAGATTTTTCTTAGTCATAAAACAAAGAAGACATCTTATGAATTATGGACTAGGAGAAAACATAACCTTAAGTACTTGGCTTGTAAGTAAGAGTGTCAACTTGCATTGTCGTTCACGTTCAATAGGTCTCTTATAAAGAAGTCATTTGGGATTGAAGTAAATTTTCCCTTGGATTTAATGATTTCATTTCCTTTAAACGAGTTCTAGAAGTTTTTGGTAGGGAAGGCAACTTCACAAGATATTTGAGTCACTTGGCCCATCTCCCTATTAGGACAGGTATGAACATATTACAATCAAGGATTGGATGGGTTTTAGGACATTTTAAAAAACCCAAATCGGGTTCAATATGGTATGGGTTTTATACTAACCCGTCCAGTCCCACCCCAAATGTGAAAATAATAAAATTTAAAAAAAAAAAAACTCACTTTCGATATTTCCTTAAACATTTACCCTAGAACCAAATTGAATGTGCAAAGCAATTGAAACTCATTTCTCATATTCAAATGCAAAAAGCAAACAACCCCTATCCTACTTCCTATCTCGTTCATTTTTCTTTCCACACATTAACATTAACTCATTTTTTTCTTGTTTCAATCTCAACCACTAAACCCTTGAATATGAACCCACTTCTTCATCCATTGTGTTTTCCTCTCACTCATCAACTGACACCTATTCTTCTTGTTTCAATCTCAATCATCAAAACTCCTTCAAAATTACATCGAATCAATATTAGATGTCATCATTTTTCATCGGCCACCCAATTGTATATGTCATTAGCTTCTTTAAGATATGTCATCTCCCTACCTTAAATATGTGTAACAAACTTAATCATCTAGAGCATTCTTGTAACACCACTATGATTTTCTTCATCGAATTTTAAACTTTTCAAAATTGTAGAAGAAATAAAAGTCATTGTCCAAGGCAAATTTAGGATGAATGTGAAAGCCTTGAAATTGAAGAATATGAAGTAGAGGATTTGACAAGGTCTTAATGTAAGGATTTTTCTTATGAGGGATCTAAGTCCATGATATATTTAAAGTTTGGGTTTCCATTAACAAGGTTTAGGATTTGCACTAATGAGGCGACGATGGGTTTACATGTTTTTTGTTAAACAGGGATGGGAATGTATCAACTCAACCCATGTCAGATTTGGAACAAGGATAAGAAAAAATTATTTGATTGGGACAGAATGGTATAGGGGTGCCTCATCTTAAATTTGCCTTGTTGCTAACCCTAGTTTCTAGATTTCAACTATTAAGGAAGTGCAATTCATATGTAGTAACTAGGAAAAAGTTTTTGTTGTAGAGAATTTCTTTCATAAAGGTCTATCTTTTAAACCCCTTTTTCAAAATAAATGTTGAGCATTCCACTAGAAGGTTAGTTTAATCTTTTCTTTTGATTAAATAGTTAGCTATCATATTCAAACGTCACGACAACAAATGGATAAAAAATAAATTTATACCTTGAGTGGTAAGCTAGCCTTGAAAATAATGTAGGCGAAAATACATTAACTTTGTTTATGTTAAAATAAAATTGGTTTTAAACTTACATTGGTTTTGCTATGCAATGATATGAAGATTCATCTATAAAAATGGTGGCTTAAATTTTAGAAGCATTTTAAACTTGTAAAATTTTTAGCTTGGACCCAATAGCTTAAGCTATGTGGACGCCTATTAAATGTAAAATTTGCATGAAAAAATAAGTCATCTTTTATTAGATGTATTCGTTTAAGCATAAGAGCTCTCAAGATGATCAAAGATGGTGCATTTAGTATTATATTTGAATTTGAAAATTTCTTTATAAGATCAGCATAAAAGTATATTTAGTCTTGCATTAAAAAACATTCATAAAGACTAACTTGGTGTTAAGATTGAACCCTCGAAAGCATGACATTATATAATAGATTGAAATTCATCTATAAATTTATTTATTTAAGTTTCTTAGTTTCCCTTTATTATCTCATTTGCATTAATTGGATCTTTATGTATACACACTCATATCTCTTAAATTGTAAATGACTTGGGTGCATTAAGAGTTGCACAAATGATACAAGTCATAGATTCCTTGTAAGTAAATAAGTTGTCCATAACCAATTCATGGATTTGGAACCTAATAAACACTATAGTGCACTACCTCCTAATTGGAGGGATGGCTTATCATGGTCATTGGGATGAGTTTACCATAATGAGTGCATTAGTGTGTATGGTTACACATTAGATAAGACCTACAGTGAATCATATAACGTAAGGCTATCAATTTTCATGATTCACCAACCTACTATACTACATAGACTCAATCTTGAGAGGATATTGAGATTATACCAAAGTTAATAAAAGGCTTTGACCTATGGGTGAGATCCTAAGGTGATCATATATCCCTATGGATTGGGTTACTATTGGTAAAGGCTAGTAGCAATAGGTATTCTCACTAGAGGCACCATGATATCTCATAGGATTGAGACAGTGTTTCCCCTAGGGGGATCTAAAAGACGTGTGATCTAGAAGACTATAGTCATAGCATTTCCTTTTGTGAAAATTTGACATGTGCTCCTTGGAGTTAGAGTATGTCAATTGATCATATAATAAATGAAATTTGTAACTCAAGAATTGGAGAAGTAATCTTGATAGGTGATAGTACTATCTTGTTAGATTACGGACACCAATTCGTAGGGAGTCTACATACAATGGATAGTAGGTCACGAACCTAAGCTTCATCTTATTATTATTTATACAGGGTATTGATTCTCTATAATAGGATGTTGAATCAACTTTAGAATTGGATTTTGAGAGAGCTAGTACTCCTATGGTCCCAATGGTCCACATTCTAAGTTTATATACCATAATGACACTGGTTATCAAGGTTGAATTAGATCTAGGATCACTTTTGTGCATAAGAGCACTTTGGTAATTAATCAAGGTTACACAGAGGATAATGAACAAGGCCTCTAGATTGAGCTACTTGATTAATTAGATGGACTTGTATGGTTAATTAATCAATTATGACTCTGTTTAGGCCAAATCAAGTGACTCAAGCCTTATGAACTCAAGTCACTTAAGCCTAGTATAGGAACCTTATAAATACCCCCTTAGGGGTTCACATTTCCATCACTCTTGTGAGAGGGACATCTTCCACCTCCAAAAAGAGAGAGCCAAAGCTTCCTTCCTTCCTTCCATTACCTACCCTTTAAAGTGTCAAGATTATAGTTAGAGTCGTTGGGCAGAAGATCTTGGGTGTATGAGACTTTTGGGTACTTCAAGCATCTTCTATACCATGTAGAATTGTATTTTTATACTTCCAATGCTAAGATCTAGAGCCCTAGGGATTGTTCATGTGCCTAACCTAAACTTGGGATAGGGAATGGAGAAATACAAGGCAAAATCCATGAAAATTTATATCCAATTAAGAATACCAAAATATCTTATGACAACATATGAAATTAATAAAGAGCACAAAGAATAAATAAGGAAACAATTAAATAGAAATATTTACCATGGCCTTGAGGGATCCTATTGCATATTTGGTAATTAAAAACGAATAAAATCCAAATTTATAAAATAACCCTACAACCAAAGGTTAGGGTTAGTAAAAATTGAAAACCCTTAAAAGAACTAATTGCCACCAAAAAATGAGCCCAAGAAAAGACTCAAAATTGAGCCTAAACAACTAAAAACAATTTGGCCTGAACACAATCTCAAAACAACATGCTCTTTGCACAACTTTGCTTCAATTAGTCATATATCCCTCGTTTCAACTTCGAATTGTGATTTGTTTGAAGCATTGGATTTCTAACTTCCTAAGTTTCAAAACCATATATGATTTTCCCTAACAAACTTATTAAGGATAGTACCAATTTTGAGTTAAAGTTGATGTCACTATGCTGCCATGTTCTTTGCGCTATCTTGCTTCAATTGGTCCTATCTCCCTTGTTTCAACTTCAAATTACAATCCATTTGAAGCATTAGATTCTTGAATTCCTAAGCTTCAAAACCATATATGATTTTCCCCAAGAAAATCCTAGGAGATAGTCCCAAATTTAAGTTAAATTTGACATCATTATGTTGTCATGGATCTCAAAATAAGAACTTTCAAGAATCTTTCTTTTTTTCTTAAATCACCATAGGATTTCAAAAAGAAAACTTCAAGAATTCTTATTTTCTCTTAAATCACCATAGAATATAAAAAAGAAACTTCAAGATTATTTCTTTTCTCTTGAGTCTCTATAAATAGATATAAAAAACTGAAATTTTTATATTAAAAATCCATATGCTCCTATAATGGAGCTTACAACCCATCTATTGAAAAGAAAAGATTTTTACAATAAATAAAAAATCTTATACTCCTTATGGAGTGTACAACCAAGTCTAAAGAAAGAGAGAACAAGATATTACACCTCTCCATATCTGTTCATTCAATTGAGTAAATCACAATTAATCACAAAATTCATTCACAAATTTAATTTTATCCCTAGGGACCATGGGATAAAAAAAAACGCTACTAAATAGAGTTAGCACACCCTAAAAAAAATATAACATAACCTAGGATTCTTATACCAGTTCTTAGGAAGCTTAGATTACTCTATTCTCATGCTCTATATCTCGTAGGATGCATGCATCTATCCCTAAGCATCTATAAATCTATCACAATAGAATAAAATGGCAATAAAAACCATTATTGACTATAAATCTTGAGAGATAGTACTCATACCTATGATCCGGGTGTTCCCGGATCAAAAATCCATCCAATGAAGATGAAATTTGAAGAGCTCAAAGGTCTCGTGCACCCAAGATCTTCTACTCAATGACTCGAACCATAATTAGGCATTCCAAATAGTAGACTTTAGAGGATTGAATGCTTAAAATTTCTCTCTCTCTGGTGGTGAAAGAGGCTCTTACACCAAAAAGTGATGGAAACCCTAACCCCTAAGGGGTATTTATAAGGTTCCCCTGCGGGGCTTAAGTGACTTGAGCCCACCAAGGCTTAGGTCACTTAATCTAGCCCAAAACATATCGTAAGTGATTAATTAGATTTGAAAAGATTTTAAATAAAATTAAAATCTCTAAAAATAAAATCTTTCTTTTAAGGAAAAGTTTTTGTTTTTCCAAATCTTTATAAAATAATATTTTCTTATTTTGCACAAGATTCTGATTTAAAGAAAATAAATTAATTTTGAAAATTCATTATAGATAATTTATAATTAAGAAAGCAAAATAAGTGTTAAAACCTAAAGAAAAGTATTTTGGTATGTTTATTAAATTTTTATGAGAATATTTTTCCAAATGATAAGGAATAAGAGAGAAATTCTTTTAGTACAAGATTGTCGGTTTAAAAGATAAATAACGAATTTGGAAAATCTCATGATAAAGAATTTATGACAAAAAGAGTTGTCAAAATATTTTTGGGAACTTTTAGTATTTAATGGAGACATAAAATATCTTGAAAATACTTTCCAAAATGGATTGTTTAATTCCTTTTAAGGAGAAACTTTTTTGAAAGTTTTTCATAGAGAATATTTTATCCATTAAGGAATTACTAAAATGGTTGTGATTTTGGTAATATTTAATGAAATAAATTATTCTGAAGTTTCATGAGAATATTTATTAGATTGGAAAGGTGTAAGGATAAGGAAAGTAAATTTATGAGCAATTTTGAATTTGTGAAGCTAAAGTTCCCTTCTTAGATAAAGTATTCTTCAAATTCTCAAAATCTCATAAATTGGTAACTTATTACACTAGTGAAAAATGGTATTGCTCTTAATATCACTTGAAAAACTACTGAAAGTCCAATAGGGAACACCCAGAGGGGGGTGAATGGGTGATTTAAAAAAATTAGATAAAAATGTATATGTTATATCAAATTCTTTTATCTTAAGAAATATCAGGGATGTCCCAAATAAATGAATGGTTATACCTAGAATCTTTAGGTATATAAAAAATATGATTTTTAACTTTTTGGGATACCCTACAATTCATTAGGGATAAAAATAATATGATTGTTAATATCTAAAATATACCCTAGAGATGTTAGGAAAAACAATAATTAGTTATAGGTTTAACAACCATAACCTCCAAGATAACTAACCAATACAAAAGTTTACCAATATCATGAACTAGAATATAAGCAATAATAAAAAGATATGCAATGAGGCACAAGATTTTTCCATTAAAAAACCCCCATAAATTGTGAAGATAAAAAACCACGTGGTCTAAGACCTACCAATCTAAATCCATTATTTGAAATCAAGTTACACAGATTTACTTGACCGTTTTATCCTAAAGACTTACTCTCAAGCACCTACAACTTGATCCATGTCTACAATACAACTCCCTGTTGCTCCCTAGTAGATCCTTTGGCCACTCCAAAGGGATTAAGTTATTTAACCCATGATTCAAATATTCAAATCCATGAATGAGAGATTGGGAATGGTGTGGCAATTAAGCTTTCTCTCAATGAGTCATTTTAAAGAATAAGAGGTCTTCAAACTCTTAGATCTCTACGATCTCCAATCTCCAATCTCTTAACCTGAATCTATAACCCTCAAGGGGTTATAAGGGAGGTATTTATAGGAAAAAGCTAAAGAGTTCCGGTATCTTAAGTTTCTAATTTAGAGTTTGAGTGAAATTTATCCAAAATCCATTTCTAAACTCAACAAGACTATCATGATTATTTGAGCAGACTTAGACCGCTTGAGCGCTTCACTTAAGCAGGTCGACCACTAGAGTGGGATTAACAGCTTGAGCAGCCCCTACTTTTGAAAAATTATTTTAAAACATTTTAAGTTCAAAAATGATACCAAATCTTTTTGTACCTTAAAAAAGCCTTATATGCCACAAGTCAAACCTTTTTAGACGTACTAGTGACTTCCTGGTTGGAAGAACAACTCTTGATCTTCATAGAGAGCAAGTCACTATCTAAAAATACTTCTATGGCCAAACATTAATTTGAACAAAATTGTCAACATATAGACAAGACTCAATGTCCTAACAACTAGAATTTCCAATTTAGATATTTTGAAAATTTTCATTAAAAATAATTTACCATTAAAATATTAATACCAAAAGGCTCAGTAATTTGATGGAAATAGATTTCTATGAAATATTTCCTACATAAAATATCTATTAATTAGAATTTTGTATAAAATGAGAATTTTATGAAAGTAGAATTTAAAATTTTGAGAATGGATATTTTATCAAAATTCATTTTGAAAACTTACATGGAAATTTTAAATTTTTCATGTTGATATTCTCCTATTACACTAGGTATCTAATTAGGAAATAAATTTTTTTGGAAATTCTAAAAGTAGATAATTTATTCATCAAGATAATTACTAAGGATTTAAAATGCTCTTATCTATCTCAAAAGATTAAGTGGGAGAGGGTCCTAGGTAAGCCCACAGTCTCCATTGTTAAGCCTATCTTGATTTGGGTTCATCACCGCCCCACCAACAGGTTGGGTCAATTAAGGAATATGGACTCTCCATTAGGATAAGACTAGACATATCTATAGTGGGAGCAACCACCCCACCAATGGAGTTCTTTGGTGACATTAATAGTTCAAGGGCAATGGTTATACACTTATCATTGGATATGAAGTGGTCGAATCACCCACCACAATCCCACTTGCACAGTCCATTGGTCAAATAAAAGGTATGTTGATCTTGCCTTTAGATATCTTTCATAGTTAAGGTAGGAAGATCAATCTAGGAGGGTTTCTAACCAATAATAAGGTCAGGGCCTGCCCACCATAGGTTTGATTCTTATGATATTGATACCTTGAAAAAAGATATATAGTTTAAGAGCACTACATTTTTGCTAAATTAATTGGTAATTGCCTTGAATGCTCAAATATGTCATATGTATAGTTGTATTCTTTGTTACAGATATCATATTGGTTATTTATTATCACTCTCTTTCTTATTTTAGACTAAGCTCAACCAATCATTTAGACTTAATTTTATTCTGGTTTTAGTAACTAATGGCATAAAAGCTAGTTTTGGTAAAGCTAGTTATTCCTTATGAACTAACATAGTAAAAGGAAAGAGTGGTGTATCAAGGTGGTATTAAACAGATTAGAAGACTAAGTGTCTAATACTTGGATCTTTGGATAATGTGTTGTAATAGCAAAACATATCTATTACTAGAGACTTTGATATTTTCTTTCTAGTTTGCAATGATTATAAGGTGATAAGAGTAGGTCAGCTTTGACAAGTTACTCTTATAACTATTATGAACACCAATATTCATATGACCTTAGAGACCTTGCCATTTTCCTTTAGGATGGCTAAAGGCATATGGAAATCAAAGGTTATTCAGGTTCTTCTGCCAACAAGAAGAACAACTATACCAAATAAAGAAAGATCAAGAAATGAATAAGAAAGCAAGCTCAAGGGCAAGTGATTCATTTGTGACCTTTTAAGACACTAGAAAAAGAATGCCCAATTTACTTGAGGAAAAAGGAAAGTATACTTCATTTTCTCATTGTTGAATATTTAGTGGTAGATTTCACTATTTATGGTAGATAGATTATAAGCCCATTGTCTATAAGTCCTTACAAGGTTTTCAACAAGTGAGAAGGTTAAATAATGGGATTATACTTAACTCCAATTACAAGGATAGTTGTGCAGGTTAATGGGAGGTAATATCTTCCCCTTTTATAAGGTATAAACTACACCTAACCAATGCTCTCAATAAAAAATAAAAAATAAAAAAATTATTGTTCATTAAGTTTGTGGTAGTAGATTGCATCCCCTTACGCCACTAAGGAGTCCATTAAGGAGCAATGATTTTAAAAGCAAACCCATTATTAAACCGAAAAAGTTATCAATTCATAATTCAATGGTTGAACTAATGGTTTAATCATGGTAGAACTAATGATGTCGCAAAAATATATTTGATATACTATTAAAATAATAAATAATTATAAGAAATTAGAAAATATACAAATAATTAAAAATTTTAAACATATTTAATCATTTTATCATCATCAATATTGGCAATTTAAATTATGATATAGATAACACAAAGATTTATTAAATTATTAGTATTTTAATTTTTTAAATTATTAAGATAAAATAATATTTTATTATTTCAATTTGTTTGGATTTCAATAGCTATATGATTTTGCTTACGAAAGACCCAAGTTCAAATCCCATTATCCATAACCTTTTGCCCTTGGAAAAAAAATATAAATAAATAAAAATAAATAAAAAAAACCTATAAAGTTGATGTGCCATTCATTAGTGTAGTTCTAGTATGGACTCAGGGGAAGAGTTTGACTTATAAATGGGAATTTGGAAAAAAAAAAAAAAAAAAAAAGTTTGGCTTAAAAATAGGCATTTACATGTTAGGTCATTGGATGAGTTTTGGGAAGAAAAAAAAATTAGCTCAAGAACTTGAGTTGGCTCATCAATTTAATAATTAGACCATTGGGTGGACCAATTCAATACAAGTTCAACTCATTTTCGACCTAATAAGCCTAACTAAACCATACTAAGCTCCAATCTTCTATCTAACCAATTAAATCGATTAGTCTAATCCAATTTTTAAAACATTGCTAAGAAGCACAACGATGTTATGTCAAGGATATGAGGACAAGTATAGGTTCTAATAGTATAAGTCTTATGGGGAGTAATGTCTATCAAGTAAATCTATATACTTCTGTGTATAGTTTAGGTATGGGCTTGGGTGAAGAGTTTGGATAACAATGGGCATTTATATGTCAAATCATTGGATGAGTTTTGAAAAAAAGATCAACTCTTGAACCAATTGAGTTGACCCATCGATTTAGCAATTGGACTACCAGGTGGATCAATTCAATGTCGATTCAACTCTTTTCAACCCAATGAATTGAACTAAACCAAACTAGGCTCTAGTCAATGGTTCATTCAGATGAATTAATGATCTTATCTATTTTTTAAATTATTGCCAAAGAAAAGTGTTATGTTTAGGATATGAGGACAAGTATATGTTCTAATAGTGCAAGTCTTAGGGATAGTAACATCTGTAAGGTAATTCTATGTACTTCATCATTCATATTTTTTTTAATTTACTTTGTTGTTTGTTTATCTACAGTCTTTACATCTGTAAGGTGTCTAAGAGGCTTTATGGGTGGTTTTCTATATAGATGATTGGAATTTCTTGGTTTTTTTTAATTGAATGTATTATAATTAAAGATATTATAAAAACTCAAAAATAAAATTTTGTGGCTAATAATTGAGGACTACCTATTCACTACCCCTTCCTCCTAAGTAGTTCTATAACATAAGATTTCAAACTTGTAATTTGTATTAGAGAAAAAATAAAATAAAAATTAAAAAGAAATTGTCCCTCAAAAAGATCTTAAATTATGAAATCACAAAAGGGAGATTATCATCAACATTTTGTCATAAAATTGACAAAGGAGAGATTGTTAGGATAATTAATTTGATAATTGTGATCCATTCATTTTTAAAACTTTACATACTTTCCCATAACTTACACTTCCATTAAAGATTCATGATTGCTACAAATTCATCTCCAGATAACACAAGTAAGTAGGGTTGAGCTAATTGTAGAGTAATGACATAAAATTGGCATATACTAGACTTATAAGAAAATTGTGTATGGAACTTAAATAAAAAAGAAAATTTAAGGAGCACTCAAGCGCCCTTGAATGTCACTTGAGTGTTTGAACCTAATTTTGACCAATTTTGAAAAGTTTCCAATTTCTTTAAGTTCCAAAAAAAATGAATTTTTTATACTATGATTTCTAAAATCAACTCAACTCCACTAAGGTTTAACTGGTATAAAAATGCCTCTATGGAGAGATTATTTCTCTTCTAAGCAACTAAGTACAACATTATTATTCTTTGTGTAACTAATGCTCTAAAAAATAAGTATCATTATTCATTAAGTTCATGAGTACATTGCATCTAAAGAGCACATAGGTATTGTGTTGAGAACATGAGAACAAGTATAATAGTGTAAGTCTCAAGGATAGTAGTGTCTATCAGCTAATTCTATATACTTGTTCCTTCTTTTTAGTAGACTTTGCTCTGCAACCTGTTAATCACATGGGTTTTACATATACAAGGTCTCTAGGAAGCTTTGTGAGCAGTTTTTCATATAAATCACTTGTCCCCATGTACAATTGGAAGTTCTTGGTTTTGTTAATTGAATATACTCTAATCAAAGAACTCATAAAAATTTAAAAATTGAATTTTTTAAGCTAACAATTGAGAACTACTACCTATTCAATCCCTCCCCCCTCTCCCAACAGCTGGTGCTCCTTGATTGAGGAAGTGATCAACAAAATTTATTACCTATAACACCATACACTAGGGTAGCAAATAAAAAGCTACTATAGTATAGTGGCTCTAGGATCGTTCACTGGGAATGATTAACAAGCAATCAAGGATACCAATTCCAAGTAAATTGGTCTTGTTTCATTTCAAGGTTAGCTTAAGAAATAAAACACAAACTTTGATTGGTAAAGGTTGAGACTTAAACTAACTAACTTAACAGAAGTTTGGAATAATTTAGGAAGAAAAGCATTCCTTGGAGATTTGGGTTCACTGGGGTGGTTCCTCATGCAAAAGACATAGCTCCGGTCAGTTGGTTCATTCCTCGCATTAGAGATTCAACATATAGTCAATTCTCTAATCGGTGATGTACAGAGACTCCTTCAATTAGATTTCACTTTAATTCTCTCACTGATGCAACTTGCAATGGTTTTAGCCTCTCACCAAGCCTCAACCATTCAAGGTGATCTTTAACCTTGGATTACCCGTCAAAAGCTCGCAAGAGATAACTAATGGATGTCTCCTAGGAGTCCAAAAGCTTACCAAGTGTTGGCTATTCTAGAAAATCCTACCCTGAAGTCACCTACCAGAGGCTCGCAAGGGGTAAACTAGTGCATTTCCACGGTTGGGAATCACTTGCCTTACCAAGTGTTGGCCCAGGTGACTCTAAGGTGTTTTAAGTTAACTAAAAACATAGAAATCACTAAAGGATTTCACTTCCTCTTCATTACTAGCTAAAACCACAAAGCTTTGCATTCTTGCACTTGGAACCTTCCCCGGCAACCTTAGCTCCAAGGAATTGGAGGTTTAGTTACTCATTCTCTGGGGAAAACTCCTCAGAGAATTCATAACTTAGAAATAAAATGAAAATACAAAGTGAGAAGGTAAGGCAGTAGAAAGAAAAGACTTTACTTGCTTACCCAAATGGTTACAGAAGGAACTCCTCCCTGAGAACAGGCTCCCGAGAGGTATATATATCAAACCAATATAAAACTAATTGTTACAAAGATATTTGGTCTTTTTACTAACTTAAAAACTAAGGAATCATGTAATTGGTGGTTTACAAGGAGTATTTTGGGATTTAGACAACAAAAATCTAATGGAAAATATCTCCCAATGTCGGTAGCAAGCTTCGGGAGGCTTCAGGAGCCATTTCGCAGGAGAAAAATGGTGTCTGCGAAATTTCGTAGACACCCAAGAGGGCTGCGAAATTATTTCGCAACACCGAGCTATCTTCATAGGGCTGCGAAGTTGGCTTCCACCTTGAGGTTCCCAGCTCCCTTCTCGCGGCATGGTTCGTGCATCGTCAGAAGAAGAAACACCTTACTGTACAAAAAATGCTGCGAAATTCTCGCAACAAAAGGCTGATTCCGCAGCACTTTAGAGTGATTGACTTGCAGTGGCTGTAACTTCTTCGTTTCAACTCCGAATTGCGCACCGTTTGAAGCATTGGATTGTTGACTTCCTGATCTTTGAAATGGTATATAGCATGCATCATTTGGACTTCAGAAAGTTCTCCAAAAGTGGCTTCTACGACTGTCATCAAGAATAGGCTTCATGGCAGATTCTCTTTGCTTTTTCTCCTTGCAATCCGAATTCACTCTTGGCAAATGAATTCTAAGCTTTTCCCAAGATTCCTTATAGCTCTCCTCAGTCTTGACTTGCTTTGGTGATCAAAATACTAACAAAAACACCAAAACTTACACAAAGTGATCAAAATTGCTTTAAAGGATCCTTAACATGCCAATTGAGTTAAAAGGCCTAAACTACTACTCAAAAGTGATAAAAAGGATTAATTAAAGGCTATCAAATAGCACTTTTTGAGTAGTAATCACTCCCATTTCCTAAAAGGTGAAGTAAAATACAAGTAAGACATAATGTAAAATATCATATATACAAGTAAAATATCGTATTTAGTTTAAACAACATTTCTAAAATTCATGCATCTTTAACCGAGCAAAACATATGTATAAAACATGTTACATCCTAATTATTAAAGCTAACATATTGTATATGAAATTGTTGGGATAAAGCCCTTAAAAACAATATATGATGTAAGAAGTGAGTTTTCAATTTCTACTTTTCTATCCATGATTGCATTAATATTTATTTGAGCATTTAGACATGCCTTACTTGCATTGTACATGACATGTGCCTTTGGAGTTGTACTAAAGATCCACATCATGGGTTCCTTGCAAGTTGATGAGTTATTCGTAGTTAGTTCATCTACTTAGGTAATCCATCTAAGGTTGTAATACATTGTTTCCTAATTGAAGAGATGACTTAGCTTAGTCATCAAAATGAGTTTCCCATGATGAGTGTTTTAGTGTGTGTGGTTACATATTAGACAAGACCTACGGTAAATCATGACATTAACTATTGAGTAGTCATTATTTTGCCATGGTACTATGTTACATGGACTTTGAGAGAATATTGAGTTTGTGTTGAGGTATTTAGTGGTTTTAACCTAAAGGTGAGATCTTAAGGTGGTTTTATATTCCCTATCCATTAGGTCACTATTAATTAAGGCATGTGGCAATAGGTATTCTCAATAGAAGCACCTTGATATCTCATGGGATTGAGACAATGTTATTCCCTTGAGTAATCCTAAGAACTTGTGATCATGAAGTTTATAGCATTCATAGTAATTCCTTAAGTGGGATTTAACATATGTTCTTTGTGGATTAAAGTATGTTAGTTGATCACTTGATAAGAGGATCTAAGACTCAAGGATGGTAAAGTTAATCTTGTAAGGTTGATAACTTCTACCTCATTAAACTGCAAATAGTAGTTCATGGGTAGTTTGCATGTAGTGGATAGTAGCTCACAAACCCGAGAAATCATATTTAATTAATTTTCATCTTGATATAATTTTATAGAGTATTGGAGTATAGTTAACTCTCTTTAGTGAAGTGTAGAATCAAGTTAAGAACTAGGTTCTAAGAGAGCCAATATTTTCCTATAGGTCTTAGTGGTCCTCACTTAAGCTCACAATCATTTTTAGTACAAAGATTTGAAGGAAATTGGAGATTTAGTCAAATGTGCATATAAGGGTATTTTGGTAAAAGCATAAGATTACACAAAATTAATAATTAATTATTTTAGGTTCTTTCTAGATTTGGCTAATTAATATATTGAAACCCAATAATGCTAATTTATTAATTAGGATCCAATGAGCTAGATTAAGTTATTCAAACTCAAGCTGAGTCAAAGGCTCAAGTTATCCAATGAGCTAATCCTAAACCTTAAAAGGGTTTATATAAGAACATATCTAAGGTATGGTTTATATAAACCCTTTTAAGGTTTAGGATTAGCCAAATCATTCGCTCTACTCTTTCATAGAAATAGCTCTAGTCTCATCTTTCTCCCTCTTACATATGCAGTTACTCTACACATGTGCCAAAGATTAAAGACAAAGTCATTAGGTGGAAGATCTTGAGGTTTTTTATATCCCTGCATCAACTAGAGTAGGATCTAAGAACATCCAAATCCAAAGGTAAAGTTCTTATAGTACCTAATGGGAAAAACCCAGATCTCTCTATTTCCCGTCCAAATCAGGTTAGGAACATCCATAACTATCCTAGGCTTTTTCTAAATCCTATACACAGTGAAAAAATAACATATTTATACTTTAAAAGGATTCAAAAAGTGCTAAATAAAACCATACCTTAGATTCGAATGCTCTCAAATCAAATCCATATGGTGAAGATGAAAATCGAAATCGCAGAAGTCTCGTAAACCCGAAGTCTTCTGCCCAATGACTCAAACCCTGATCTTGGCATACTTCCCGTGAGGAAGAAAAGATGGTGGAGGCTATAGCTCTCAATCTCTCTAGATGATGAAAGATAAAAGTTATGGAAACCCTAACACCTATGGGGTATTTATAGAGTTCCTAAGTGGGCTTAAGTGACTTGAGCCCACATGGGCTTGGGTCACTTAATCTAGCCCAAAATGGGTTCTAATTGATTAATTGACCCAATAGGGTTTACTAAGTAATCAATTAGCCCAATCCAGATACCTTGTTCACTTACCCTTATGTAACCTTACATAATTACCAAAACACCCTTATGCACAAAAGTGAAAGTAGAGTCAATCCGACCCTCATAACCCATGCCAACAAGGTATATGAGCTCAGAGTGGGGACCATTGGGACCCATAGGAGTACTGGCTCCCTCGTAAACCAATTCTAAAGTTGATTCAACATAATACTACAAAGAATCACCTGAACTCTAGTATCCTATATAAATAACAACGAGACACCAAGTGCTCGGGTCCATGATTTGCTATTCATTGTGTTCAATTTCTCCATGAACCGGTGTCCACAATCTAATAAGGTGAAAGTTATCAGTCTTTCAAGACTAACTCTACTATCCTTAAGTTACATATCCTTCTATTGTGTGTTCAATTAACATGTCTTAGCTCTCAAAGAGTCTATGTCAAGTTTCACTTAAGAAACTACTACAGTCATAGTTTCCATGAACACACCTCCTTAGGATCACCTAAGGGGACACACTGTCTCAATCCCAAGAGATATCATGGTGTCTTTATTGAGAATACCTATTGCTACCAACTTCCATCAACAGTGACCAAATTCATAGGGAATATATGATCAACTTATGATCTTACTCGTAGGTCAAAGTCATTGCTAACTTTAGCATAAGATCAATATTCTCTCAAGGTTGAGAGACAACACAATGAAGTAGCTTGGTGGGGTCATGACTATTTAATAGCCTTCAGTCATGACTCACTAGAAGTCTTGTCCAATGTGTAACCATACACACTAGTGCACTCACCATGAAAAGCTCATCCCGATAGCTAAGACCAACCATCCCTCCAATTAGAAGGTGGTGCACTACAACCTCTAATGGGTTGCCTAGACCCATGAACCGATTGTGAACAAGTCAAGTCATCTATTTGCAAGGAGCCCATAACTTGGATCTTTTGTGCAACTCCTAATGTACCTAAGTTACGTACAATACAAAAGATGCAGACAAGAATGCTCATAAAGTATAATACATGGAAAGGATAGATAAAAGTGAAATTGGAACGTCATTAAATAAATAATGAATTCTAAATTTATTACATCATGTCATACTTTTAAGGGTTTTATCATAACTGTGCCAAGATCTAAACTTTCTTATATGATGTTTTCACTCTAATTAAATCTAAAAGCCTGAGGATCTAGAAAGTATTAGGGTTTAAAGAGCATGCGCCCCTATGATCCCATTGTTTCCAATATGTATATAGTTCTAAAATCAATTGAAAATAAACAATCATGAGATTACTCACCCAATCTTAATCTAACAAAAACCATAGAACTCACTAAACTCGAGCTCTCCACACTCTAAACTCGAGCTCTCCACACTTTAAACTCAAACTTAATATTTTATTGCAAATAAGCTTAATGAAACACAACATACAAGCCTAAACATCCATCAACAAAACGCATCAAAATTTATTAAATCACTTCAAAACTATACTATCTAATCAATTTACGTCAATTCCATTAACCAATATACTACTTTCTCATTGGATCATGTGAAATGATTTACTAACCCTTCAAGCACCGTGTTGTCTAGGCCAACAACCACACTTTTCCTTATTTTCTTGCCAACCAAAGACTTTCTAAGAGTTATGAAACCATCCAAATTTACTTTTAAACAAATCTAGAATTTATTCAACTCAAAAAGTTAAATATAACATCATCCTTTAGGTTGCCAATTACTAAAAAAAATTGGTGTGCTAGACTTCAATCATAAGTCTCCTTCATTTCTTCACTTGCCCAATGCATGGAAAAACCCTTTTTTTTCTTTTTTCTTTTTCTCTAGAACATGTTATATTAGCCTAATGAAACTTCAAATCTAAGTTTAATCTTCAAGTTAAACCCTAATGAGTGTAATTCCACACTTAAAATATGGTTGCACTTCTACCAGTTTGGTCAAATGCTTTCAAGTGTATTGGCTAACAAAAAATGGAATGTATTTAAGTAATTTGAATTAGATGAACTTAATTGAAACTCTAATTAGTTATTTCACTAATTAAAATACTTTCTCTTTTTTTATAAGTTCCTTTACTTTGCAATCTTCAAACATTCTCAATAATGGCCTTCCTACTTTTCTCTTCCTTTTTTTTTAATCATTTTGTATTGCACCATTATACCAAACTTTTAAGTGTATGATGATACCTTTTCTTAAATATTATTTGAACTTTTCTAATTGTCCTTACTTTGTTACTAAGTCTTGCATTTAAGTCCTTAAAAAATATCTAAATTGCTCCACGTTTCTTTTATATTCAATGGGGCCACAAGTATAAGCTATGTACCACAATATATCAATAAGAAAAACTAACATTATGGAGAAACCATCAAGTACCTCGTTGTAGCACAATACAATGACCCATATTCATGTTCCATCATCTAATTGAAAATTAATCCATTTATCTATTGTTAAAAAATTTTGTTAGTCATTGTCTAATCCAAATAATTTTTTCTTTTTATTTATTTTTAAGCTTATATATATATATATATATATATATATATATATATATATATATATATATATATATATATATATATATATATATATATATATTCATATAGAGAAAAAAAATAAAAATAATAAATAAATAAATAAATTTAAAGTCAATAAATTACTTTTATATATTATTTCAGATTCATTTTATTTATTTTAACTCTTTAAAATAAAGATTAAATATTTTGAAAATTTATAATATTTTCTATATTACAATCAAATATATAAAAAAAATCATTTTTTTAATATTTTTTTTCTTTCCTTATATTTTTTGGGAATAAAAATATAACCTTAATTAATAATTTTATGATTCCTCATTCATATTATTTACATCTTGAACCTAGGGCTAGAACATTCAAATTTCTTTACTCAATGAGCTGCTTCCTATCTTTTCCTCATATATAGCTTCTACAAACATTTCAATCACATCTTTTTATCTCTTTTTTTTTTCTCTCTTTATTTATAGAGATATTTCTAAAAAATTTCTTTAATCATCCTATAAAAAATAAAAATAAAAGGCACATATCATATATAATATTCATTATCAAAAGAAATTCTCTTAAAATTAACAATTAAATTCAATATAAAAAATACATGAAAGACATATATTCAACAGCAAAGATAGCTTCAAAATTTGTGAATTTTTATTCAACATTACCAAGACTGAAATGAATGTGAAATGGTTGGTCGGCTCTTAAAATTGACTTAATGTACATATATGACGTATACAATTTCTCTTTTTTGATGTTTTGTGCTGTCTTTCAAAATTTTGGAGATGACATGGAGACCATCGTTGCCTTTGGCATTATCTTTGTTTGAATGTTTTTTTGTCATATGAAGTTAGGGTTTCCACTGTGTGATTTAACGTGGGGATTGAGTTAATGGTATGATTGAAAGAAAAGGGGGGGGGGGGGCGGTTGTAGCCTCCATCTTTTTCTATAAACCTATGGAGGAAGAATCCATTGATATCCATGTTATTTGTTGGGCATGATGAGACTGTTTGATGTTTCATTTTCACATTAATTTAATCTCCCCATGTACCCACATGCATGGCCATGCATCTTCTTCAATATTCTAAAAAAATATATATGTATTTTGTTACTTTTTTTATTATTGCTATAATTTTAGGAATAAATAATAAGCTGACTTTTGTCATCCAAGAAAATTAATTTCCTAGTTGGTAACTATTCTTGAAAACAGTTTTAAAAAATAGTTTTTGAAAACGATTTTTTGATCTTTTGTAAAATAAAAGTCTATTTGACAATTTAAAATATTTTTAATCTATTATTAATATTTTAAAATAGGTTTTAAAAATAATTTGTGTATACTTTATTTTTAATCATTTTATATATTTATGCAATTATTTTTTTAAACAATTTTCAAAAAATAAATGAAGATAATTAAAAATAACTAAAAGATATTCTCTAAAAATATTATATTTTATATTTTTAAGAACAAAAAACATGAAACAATTTTTTGGTCATCAAACATATTTTTTAATTTTTTTATTATAAATAACAAAAACTGTTCTTAAAACTTTTTATTACCTAGTTATCAGCAAATTATTTTCCATTTTTACCAAATTAAGTTAAAACTCGTTTTCCTGAAAGTTGTTTGAAACAAAGGACGTCTTATAGGTGTGTTGTAGGGTGATCCCAACTATGAAAATTGAGTTTTGGGATAATTCCTTCCAATGTTAGGTTTTTCCTTTTTTTCTTCTTTTTTTCAATTTTAATCATTAGAAATAAGGATGGTAATGAATGGGTTTTTTTGGGTACCCGCTCTATCCTTAATGGAACGGATTTGAAATTTAAATAAAATTTAAATAAACAAATTATAAATGAGTTTAAGATTTTTTTTAAAACTCAGGATGAGTTTGGGGCAAGTTTAAGTATTGTTTTGTCTCATTTCATCCTATCTTGATTATATATAAAATTAATTTTAAAAATTAATCTAATTTAATTTTTATTTTTCTATATATATATAATAAAAGACTTTTCAATAAAATAAGTTATGTTATAAAATATGAGATTTTGTACCATTATGGTAACTTGTGGATTATCACTCATAAATATTCTTTGTAACTCTCTATAAAATGGAGGGACCTCTAATAAAATTTTATTGAGTTTTCTCATGCATTCTATTCTTTTTTTCTTGATTGCTTCTTTTCTCACTTTGTTTTACAACATGTTATCAGTACGAATAATCTCTACAAAAGAAATAGAAATATTTTTTTCTATTCAAAGAAACAGAAAGACGTTCTTCTCTTCAAAGAAATAGAAAGACTCTTATCTCTTCTTTCTCACAAAAAAGTATGTGATAAACTTATATCATGATTTTCTATTTTATTACCCTTTGACTCTCTATTTTTACTTATTTTATTTGAATACATAAATATGCACAATCCCTATAATCAAAAGTTATGGGGTAAATTATAAATTATAAGGTAAATTCATAATCAAAAGTTATGAAAAATATATGCAATTCCATAAAGCAATCCCTATAACCAGAAGTTATGGGGAAAATTAGAAAATTATAAATACATGGCCAGAATGAACCCTAATTATTTATTTTTAATTATACCATATAACTAGAAATTATACCAAACAATATTATATAGCCAGAAGCTACAAAAATTAAAGTTCATAACTTGAAGTTATGTACAAATCTACATAATGAAAGTTCATAGCCCGAAGTTATGCACAAATTTACATAAAAATAATTCATACCCTGAAGCTATTTATTAATTCGCACATTTTTGTTATGATAAAATAATCATAGCAGAAAGCTATGGAAAAATTATATATATATATATATATATATATATATATATATATATATTAGATTTTAATTCCTATTTCATATTTATACATCTTTACCATATTTATAATTGATAAATTTTAGGTTATTATATTTTTAGATATTATTTACTTGAAATATTGTTAAAGCATTTTATTAATAGTTTATTATAATAATTGAAATATTTTTCTAATTAATATTATATATAGTTTTCAGATAATGTCAAACCTTGCAAAGCTTGAATTTGTTGTCCTCGATATTTCGAGCAAGAACTACTTATCTTGGGTTCTAGATGCTGAAATTCATCTAGATGTGATGAATCTTGGAAATATCATTAAAGAGGGAAATGACGCATCCCTGCAGGATCGCGTCAGAACTTTGATATTCCTTCGCCATCACATTGATGAAGGATTAAAAGTGAATACCTTACGGTCAAAGATCATTTCATCCTTTGGAATAATCTAAAGGAACGATATAACCACCAAAAGACCGTAATCCTTCCAAAGGCATGCTATGATTGGATGCACTTAAGATTATAAGATTTCAAGTATGTTAGTGACTACAACTCGGCCTTATTCAAAATTAGCTCACAATTAAAATTGTGTGAAGAAAAAGTCACTAAAGAAAATGTACTTGAAAAAACATTTACGACTTTTCATGCCTCGAATGTGCTCCTGCAACAGCAATATCGAGAGTGTCGTTTCACTAAATATTCAAAATTGATCTCATGTCTTCTTGTGGTTGAACAAAATAATGAGCTTTGACTGAAAAACCATCAATCTCATCCTAATGGGTCTGTGTCATTACCTGAAGTCAATGCCACATGTGTTCAAACTCTTGGGCATGGACGAGGCTAAAATAGAGGACGTGGTCGGGGTAAACACAATTCTTTTCATCGTAGTGGTTCTCAAAAAAAAAAAAAAAAAAAACAACAACAACAACTCAAACCACCAGAAGTGGAATAATTCAGAGGCATAACCTGAAAAGGAGATAGAACCACAAAGTAAACATGCTCATGAAAATAAGTGTCATAGATGTGGTATGAAAGGACATTGGCCACGTACTTGTCGTACTTCAAAGCATTGGTTGACCTTTATCAAGCCTCAATAAAAGCGAAAGGAAAGAAAGTTGAAATAAACTTCATTGATAATGATGGCCCAGTAGATTTAACCCATTTAAATGTCTTAGATTTCTTTGAGAATCCTAATGGAAAAATCAACCATCTAATTGGTGATGAAAATGTTTGTTATGATTAAATGTTCTTCTTATTCTTATAGGTTATATCAAACAATCATTAGACCCATTGAGTCATATGTTGTCATGAACCAGAAGTTTTGTGACTTAAAAACTTTTATGATTTGGCATGAAAGTCTTGGACATCCAAGATTATCCATGATGCGTCGTATTATCAAAAATTCTTTTGAACATCCCTTAAAGAACCAGAAGATTCTAATGCCCAATTATTACAATTATGTTGCTTGCTCACAAGGTGAATTAATTATTAGACCATCATTTACCAAGGTTGAATATGAATCACCAACCTTTTTAGAACGTATTCAAGGTGATATTTGTGGACCTATTCATCCACCTCGTGGACCTTTTCGTTATTTTATGGTTTTAATTGATGCATCAACTCATTGCTCTCATGTTTGTCTTCTTTCAACTAGAAATGTTACCTTTTCTAGGTTACTTTCTCAAATAATTTGACTCAAGGCGTAATTCCTTGATCACCTTATTAAGACAATTTGTCTTGATAATGTTGGTGAATTCTCATCTCAAACATTTCTTGATTATTGTATGTCAGTTGGTATTGATGTTGAATATCTTATTGCTTATGCCCACACTCAAAATGGATTAGTTGAATCTCTTATTAAACGTTTGCAATTGATTGCAAGACCATTACTTTTTAGAACAAAATTATCTTTGTCTGCTTGGGAGCATGCTATTCTTCATGCTACCACTTTAATTTGAATTCATCCTATAGCTAATCATGAATGCTCACCTTTACAACTTGCTTTAGGCTCCCAACCAAATGTTTCACATTTACGTATGTTTGGTTGTGCTTCCTATGTTCCCATAGCTCTACCTCAACCTTCCAAGTTAGGTCATCAACATCAACTTGGTATATATGTTGGTTTTAATTCTCCCTCCATTATCTGTTATCTTGAACCATTCACAAGTGATGTTTTTACTGTCTGTTTTGCAGATTGTCATTTTAATGAAAATGTTTTCCTGTCATTAGGGGGAGGTAAGTCAATTCCAGAAGAATGGCGAGACATTACATGGTATGAATCCTCCTTGTCTCATCTTGATCCTTGCATAAGATAGTGTGAATTAGTTACCTAATGCTTTCACATATATAAAGAAAGTAACAAATTAAGTCACACGTGCCAGCTATGAATGCCCCAACACATATTAATGTCCCTGAAGGACAATTGGAGAATGTCATAGCAAGTGAATCTAAGACACACCTGAAGCGTGTTAAACCTATTGGATCAAAGGATTCAGTTCCTAGAAAAAAGAAAATGAACAACATATGAAAAGCTTAGTACTCTTGAAGAGTTCACAAATATGAAATGGTCAAATGATGAAACCCAACTTGATAAACAGTTAGCCCCTGAAGAGGCATAAATTGATCAAATACCCGTAACTAGAACTGAAGAGATCTCAATGAGTCACACGAGAGAAACAAAGAACCGTAGTGACATTATCATAGATTATATATTTGCATTCCAAGTGGCTATGGACATCGTGAGAAATGATGAAGATCAAAAACCACAAACTGTGGATGAATGTCAAAAAAATGAATGATTGGCCAAAATGGAAAGAAGCAATCCAAACAAAGCTAAAGTCGTTAGCAAAACAAGAGGTATTTGGACCTATATTTCAAAGGATTGTTCATTTGCAAGGACTTGCAAATCAGTTACCTAATGCTTTCACATATATAAAGAAAGTAACAAATTAAGTCACACGTGCCAGCTATGAATGCCCCAACACATATTAATGTCCCTGAAGGACAATTGGAGAATGCCATAGCAAGTGAATCTAAGACACACCTAAAGCTTGTTAAACCTATTGGCTCAAAGGATTCAGTTCCTAGAAAAAAAAATGAACAACATATGAAAAGCTTAGTACTCTTGAAGAGTTCACAAATATGAAATGGTCAAATGATGAAACCCAACTTGATAAACAGTTAGCCCCTAAAGAGGCATAAATTGATCAAATACCCATAACTAGAACTGAAGAGATCTCAATGAGTCACACGAGAGAAACAAAGAACCGTAGTGACATTATCATAGATTATATATTTGCATTCCAAGTGGCTATGGACATCATGAGAAATGATGAAAATCAAAACCACAAACTGTGGATGAATGTCAAAAAATGAATGATTGGCCAAAATGGAAAGAAGCAATCCAAACAGAGCTAAAGTCATTAGCAAAACAAGAGGTATTTGGACCTATAGTTCATACACCTGTAAACATAAAGCCTGTTAGATATAAATGGGTATTTATGAAAAAATGAAATGAGAATGATGAAATCATAAGATATAAAGCACAACTTGTTGCTCAAGGATTCTCTCAAAGACCTAGTATAGACTATGAGGAAACGTATTCCCCTATAATGGACACAATCATATTTCAATACTTGATAAGTTTAATAGTCTCTGAAGGACTAGATATGTGTCTCATGGATGTTGTTACAACCTATTTATATGGGTCTATAGATACTAACATATATATAAAAATCCCTGAATGATTCAAATTGCTTGAAGCAACTAATCCAAAACCTTAAAACATGTACTCAATCAAACTACAAAGATCTCTATATGGATTAAAGCAATCCGGATGCATGTGGTATAATTGTTTGAGTGAATATTTGTTAAAAGAAGGATATGTGAATAATTCAATTTGCTCATGCATTTTTATCAAGAAATCGAAAACTGGGCTTACAATAATTCCAATATATGTGGACGATTTGAACCTTATAAGGACCCCTGAAGAACTCACAAAAATAGCCAATTATTTAAAGAAGAAATTTGAAATGAAAGACTTAAGGAAAATAATATATTGTATCGGCCTGCAGATTGAGCATTATTCAAATGGCATATTAGTCCATCAATTGTCATATATAGAAAAAGTATTAAAACGATATTATATGAACGAATCACATCCAGTCAAATTGTATCTTGCAAATTGTATTAGACCAGACATAGCATTTTGTGTCAACTTGCTAGCAAGATACAATTCTACCCCAACTAAAAGGCATTAGAATGGGATTAAACATATATTGCGATACCTTCTTAGAACAAGTCACATGGGCTTATATTATTCAAAAGAATCAAAATCACAATTGATTAGGTATGTAGATGCAGGATATCTTTCATATCCACATAAAACTCAATCTCAAATGGGATATTTCTTTACTTATGGTGGATCGACAATATCTTGGAAATCAGTCAAGCAGGCAATAGTAGCCACATCTTCAAATCATTCAGAAATTCTTGCAATTCATGAAGCAAGTCGTTAATATGTATGGCTATGGTCAATGATCCAACATATTCAAGAAATATGTGGATTACCTTCCATCAAAGGCAATGCAACCAAGTTACATGAAGATAATGTTGTTTGTATTGCACAAATTAAAAGAGGATTCATAAAAGGTAACAGAACTAAGCCTATCTCCCCTAAATTTTTCTTTACGCACGAGCTCCAAAAAAAAAGTGAGATTGATGTTCAACAAATTCGATTATGCAATAATCTAGCAGATCTATTCACAAAGGCGTTACCTTCGACCACATTGAAAAAGTTAAGATATGACTTTGGAATGCGAAGATTGAGATATCTACCAATTGAAATGTTGAAGAAATCATAATCATGTCTACATGAGAGGGAGAATACTAATATGGATATACTGCACTCTTTTTTCCTTCGTCCAGGTTTTGTCCCACTGGGTTTTATTGGCAAGGTTTTTTAGTGAGGTAGTTATTGTATCTTTATAATCATCCAATGGAGAGTATTATAAAATATGAGATTCTATACCACTATGGTAACTTGTGGATGATCATTCATAAATATCTTTTGTAACTCCCTATAAAATGAAGGGGCCCCTAATGAAATTCCATTGAGTTTTCCTGTGCATTATATTCTCTCTTTCTTGTTTTCTTCTTCTCTCACTTTGTTTTACAACAAGTTATAAAAAATTATAATATTTTAATTATTTATAAAATATATTTATTTTAATGTAATTAAAAAAATTAATTTAATTTTTAAAAAAAATTCAAAAAAAAAAGTTAAATGGGGTGGAGCAAGACAAGTATGGAAAATTCTTATACCCGTCTCATCCCTCCCCGTTTAATTTTTTTAATGAAAAGAGGATAGGAATTATTTTAAACAAACAAAAGAGGATTAAAATGGGTCACTCATCGCTAATCGCTTGTTGTCATCCTAATTAGAAAAAAGTTAGAATAGTTTCGTGATATAATATCTCAAACTTTCACAAATGAATTCCACTAAGAAAGTTTGCCATGTAATGGTTTTTGTTTCTTGAACTAATTATTTTTCTTTTTGTGCCTTTATACATTTTTTAAAGTGACATATTTTGGGCAATAGTAAAGTGGATTTCTTTTTGTATGTTTCCTATCTATTGGCTCCGATTGCTTTACTTTATTTTGTATGATATGTCTCGCACATGTTAGAACATAAGACTTGTTTGTTTGTTTATGCCTAAAGTTTTTTCTTTTTTGAATTAGTTTTATGTTTGCCTTTTTGCGCACTTTCCTTCATTTTTTGGTAGATAGTTTTGCAAAGTAGATCTTGTAAATGCAAGAGTGTGTCTTTTAGCACATGTTTAAGAAATTAATATTCCTAAACTTTATTTTTGTAAAATATTACTAAAATTCAACGTTTTTTTATAATTTTATTTATGGAATTAAAATATTCCCATATATTTATCGATATAAGAATATTTTAAAAGTTCTTTTGATAATGATTTTAAAAAAACATTTTTATATTGTTAATAAGAGAAAATAAATTCAAATGTTTTATTTTTTTATTTGAATTTTTAATAGGGTTCATATGTGCTAGGACAATTTTTTTTTTTTTAAGTCTTGTCTTATTTTTAGATATATTATTTAAATAAAAAATGGAAAATATTGGAAATTTATTTTCTTATTTAAATTTTAAATAAATTCAAAATATTTGGGGGGAAAACAACAAGACAAACACCAACATCATCCACTAAAATTTTTAAGTACCATTCATTTAAAAACTTGAAGGAAAGAATAAGCATATCGTTCTCTTCAAGCATTCACACTGCAAGTAACCAGCAAAACATTTTTAAATCAAACCCGACCCGAAACCGCTCCAAAATTTTCAGAACCCTTATCAGTATCAAACCCCCGTCATAAATCATATCCGTTGCAACAAAACCGGGTCGGGTTACCGTATAGGCCAAACCCGGTTCATCCCTACTCCCCATGCTTGTCTTTTTATTTGCCAATAAACGAAGGACCATAACCAGACAAACCTGTAACGAAATGATGAAAAGTCAAAAACCCTAATTGAGATTGGGAAGGTATCCAAAGAATCTAGCACCTAAAGCCTAAAACCAATAGAAAATAGATAAAAATTTACCACCATCTCTCTCTGTCTCTCTCTCTCTCCCCCACTGTAAACCATTTCTTCTTCCCTCCATTTTCTTTGTCTTTCCCTGTTCCACTGAATCAAAGCCTTTTCCTTTAGTCAAAAGCACCCTTGGGGACCCTCCATCAGTCCCTTTCTCCCTTTATATATTTTTAATTTCCAACATCAACTATCCATTAATCTATATTAATCCGAATAATGTTATGATTAATCCATTTTCATTATCCAACTGTAAAGCAACCTCCTCTGGAGATGAAAATCTCCACCACCTTTTCTTCACCTTCTTTCTCTTCATCTTTCTCTCTAACCAAACACCCCCAACCCAACCCAAACACAGCCTCTCTCGGCCACCATGCCCTCCCGCCCATTTCCTCCAAGCTCAACCCCGAAACCCACTTCAGTTTTCAGGACAAAGGTGTTGTTTTTGGCTATCACTATCTCTTCCACTGTTCTCATTCTCTTTGCATTGGTCTACTTTGTCTTCTACCTCTGGTACTCTCTCGTTCACCGCTCTAGAACCAGTCCTTTTGACTCCACAGCGCCTCTCAAGCTCCACAGGTTTAGCTACAAAGAGGTCAAATCCGCCGCTAATGGATTCGACGCAGGAAACGCCATCGGCAAAGGGGGCTCCGGCACGGTGTTCCGGGGCGTGCTGCGCGATGGCAAGTCCGTGGCGATCAAGAAGCTCGACGCGACGTCGTTTCAGGCGGAGCGTGAGTTCCAGAACGAGTTGATGGTGCTGGGTGGTCTCAGATCGCCTTTTGTGGTGTCGCTTTTGGGGTATTGCGCTGAAAAGGGAAAGAGAATACTCGTTTACGAGTATATGCCGAATCGAAGCTTGCAAGAGGCGCTTTTTCGAGATGGGAATTTGAATATGAGCCTGAATTGGGAGCAGAGATTCGAGATTATCAACGATGTGGCTCGAGCGCTGTCATTTCTGCATCTGGAGTGCGACCCGCCGGTAATTCATGGCGATGTAAAGCCCAGCAATGTGCTTCTCGATTCCGATTATCGAGCTAAGCTTTCGGATTTCGGGCTGTCCAGAAGCAAAATGGAGGGGGAATTCGGAGTGGAGATGTTCAGTCAGGAGTTGGGTCGGAGCCAGGAGCTGTGGAAGAGCCAAGAGCTGTCGGGAAATTTAGCTTTAGCCGGGGGTGGGGCAGAAACACCGGCGGATAGCGCGCATGAGGTAGACTTTGCTCTTGCCTTGCAAGCTTCGTCTTCTTCCAAAAATAGTAGGAGTTGTTACAATGTGAAGAGTTTGAGCTTGAATTCACTCAATTACAATGCTAATATGGCGAGTGAGGGTGATTTCAAGATTGGGAATGGGACTGGGAATGGGAAAGGAAAGGAGGTGTCGTGTGTGGACATGGGTGGAGGCGAAGATTGGAACAAGTTTGTCGCCTATGATGATGAGCCTTGCAGCATTGAGCATAGTAAGGAGTTGAATGGTAATGCTTCTTCAGTTGTTGATGATGTTTCTGCCGGGTCTAAACAATGGGGGAAAGATTGGTGGTGGAGGCAGGATGGGAGTGGTGAATTGTGCAGTAAAGATTATGTTATGGAGTGGATTGGGAGTCAGATTTGCCCTTCTGCAAACCCGGATTGGGAGGAGGAGAAGAAGTGCTCCCCCTCCCCCTCCCCTGCGAAACCCCAAAACTCCAATTTGAATAGTTCCATTAGGCTGGAGGAATCCCAGTTAGGGGAAGTTGGGATTGAAAATGCTAACAAGGGGTTCGAGAAGAGAGAAACCAAGGGCTGGAAAACCCGAACCAAGAAGAAGCACAGGAAGATGCAGGAATGGTGGAAGGAGGAGCACCTTGCAGAGATTAGCAAGAAGGGTGCTAAGATGAAGAAGATGAAGAAGCTGGAGACCAGGTGGAAGAAGGGCTTCAGAATGCCACATCTTGATCTGGGAAGAAGGTTTCAGCTGAGGAGGAGGAGAAGGAAATTTGGGGATCAGAATGAGAACGAGTATGACCCAAATATGGAGTTCAGTTTCAGAAGGGGCTGGAGGAAGAAGAACACCCCTTCTGCTGGTAGCGAGATGTGGAGCGGAGACCTCTTCAGCCGTGAGCTGAGCAGCACAACCAGCATGAGGGGGACCTTGTGTTATGTTGCCCCAGAGTATGGTGGGTGCGGATACTTGATGGAAAAGGCCGACATTTACAGCTTAGGGGTTTTGATCCTTGTCATTGTGTCCGGTAGAAGGCCACTACACGTTCTCTCCTCCCCCATGAAGCTGGAGAAAGCAAACTTGATAAGTTGGTGTAGGCAATTAGCTCAAGCCGGAAACATTTTAGAACTCGTGGACGAGAGATTGAAAGACGGGTACAGTAAGGACGAAGCGAGCTTGTGTATCAACTTGGCGCTCACTTGTCTGCAGAAAATACCAGAGTTGAGGCCTGACACTGGGGAGATTGTTAAGATTCTGAAAGGGGAGATGGATCTCCCCCCACTCCCTTTTGAGTTCTCTCCCTCTCCACCTTCCAAATTGTTCAGCAGGTCCAGGAGGAAACACAAGGCCAGTGCAGGCTCTGAAACTCCAGCCTATTGATCTTGCTTTTCATAATTTGTCAATTCAGGTTCTGCAAAGTGGAAAGAAAAAACACTTTTCACTGTGAGGATTGTGTCGTTTTGTAAATCTAGATGGATGGTGTTTTTATTTTCATAATCTTGAGAACAGGATTTGCAGTTGAATTTGGGAGAGGATGTTTAGAAACCATGCCCAAGTGGGAGGATTCTACATTCTGCCTCTTTTCTATTTCCATTAAGCACCTGTATCTCCATAGATGGAGTGGTTTACTACTTTTATTAGTCTGTAAATATCACCACCAATAGTCTCTGTTATTGGTTTTTGAACTTTAACTTTATTTTGGTGGAAGTGATTTGTAACTACTCTTACTCAAGTGTGTAAATATTGTTTACTCTTGGTCAAAGGAGTCTCACGGCTTTAAAATGTAAACATAGTGTCACTCCGAGATCTTGATACCATTTATAACGATTTGCACCTAATTAAGTAGATATTATTAGTTCTGGACTCAAAAAGGTTTTCACGGCTTGAAAACACGCTTACTTGTCTAAGAAGAGATGTCATGGTCAAAAATTTTATTTCCCATCCAATGTGGGTATTACATTATGACAAAAAAAAAAAAAAAAAAAACAATCATAATGAGGGCTTTAAGGTGTTGGGGATTTTATGTTTTGAACTTTTGATTCATTGAATCATTGGTGGAAGAAAGTTGAAGAGGAAGAATGATTTTAGGAAACACTCAGAAGATTTTTTTTTTTTTTTTTTTTTTTTTTTATCAGATAGATGATTTTAGGGAACTCTCAGGTTGTTTGGCAGTGAAAATTCATATCAATGATAAGGCTAACACTTTTCATCACCTTATTTTTAATTCATATTTCATTTTACTTTTTGAAAATAATCTTAATTAGCATAGAATCTTTGTTGAATGTCATATGGTAACAAGACACAATTGGAACGCATCACCCTTATCTTATTTGATTATTTAGACTTATTCTTATTTTTCCTCCCAAAAAAATAGACACAAGATAAGAGAATTTCTCATAACCACAGCATCTTATCTCATTTAATATTTTTGGAAAATTTTTTATTATATCAAAAATAAATATAAATTATAAATATTATAAATTTTATTATTTATTTTTATAAAAGGTAATTTTATTTTATATGTATTGAAGATGAAAAATAAAAAATTAAATTAAATTATTTTTTATTTAATTCTATATATAATTGAGACATCACGAATTTAACAACCTAGATTAAAAAAAAAAAAAAAAAAAAAAGGAAATCTCAAACTTATTCTTAGCCTTATATTTCTTCCAATCTCGTTCTACGGGAATAGGATGAAATGGATATCGAAAAACTCAATTTCATTGTCATCCCTATGTTTAGGTAATGTGGGATGCAGGCATGGTTTAAGTGAGGTAGGATAGAGGGGCAGTCTTAACCAGGCACTTGCCTTACAACATTTATTGGGTGGGTGGAATAAAATGCCAAAAACCAAACCCTCCAAAGCCCTAAACAAGCTCTCTTGTTTGAATTTTTGATGAGGACATAACAAAATTCTTGTACAAAAGAGCTCCATGAGTCATTTAAGGACTTGTTTTGACTTCCAAGCACCCTATTCAAAAGGGTTGGCAAAGCTTTTAAATTATATACTGCCTCACTCTTCATAACTCCATTTATGACTCATGTTTCCTCCTTTATTCATGCCTTTGATTTTTGTTTGACTGCCCAACAACCACCAAAAGTTTCGATCATCAACCATACACCATAATGGCAATCTTACTTTTTGTGAAGAAATGTTTTTTAATTTTATGAATGAATGCTTATGATTTGTATCATTAAATTTGCAAAATAAACAGTTGATTCACAATAATGATTGAGAATGATAATCATAAATTATGAAGTCATTGACCAACACTTAGTTACTTGAAGTTTCATAATTTGTTATTAAATATATTAAGATTTTATGAAATGTTCATGAAATAGTAAATGACTTCATCCTTTGACACAACCCAATTGAATTTATTATTATGGCAGTTGATGCAAATCCATATCTCATAAGTGAGGATGGCCACATTTTGTGTAGAGTGGAGTACATGGAGGTCAAAGCTTTGCTCTAATTGCATGATGCCTACTCATTTGGCTTCAATTTCATGGGTCCCCCAAATTTCCCATGAAAATCCTAGTAGGCTTTATATTGATATATATATATAACTTTAATACAAATAATGTCATTTCAAGAACAAAAAAATTAAACAGTCATACAAAGGTATATGAGGTTTTAACGTTGTTTGACCAATCATACTTATATCCACAAATAAAATAATCATTCTACTATGACATATAAAATATTATAAAGAATAGAATCAAATACAATTATTGGATTTCCGAAACATTCATATTTTCTCAATTCTTATATCCACATCTTCAATCATGAGTCCTTTCATTCACCAAGTGTTTCTTATTCTTCTTCATATTTTTATATACTTCATATATAGTGAAACATTATAACCATGACCCTCCTCACTCCATTCTTCTTTGCTTTCTTTTGAATTACTTCAATGCATGAGGAGGGCTCACAGGCCTTTCAATGAGTAACGTCGGGTGGAAGGCATAGGTGAAGCCGCGAGGTTTGCCCATTGACATTTATTTTCAAGGAAAAATGTCTTATGTTATCTTTCAAATACCTTTCATTAACAACATAATAGAACTAGGGATGTTACTCTTTTTATTATAATGATCTATTATTGTTTTTTAATCACCTTCAATTTCTAAATTTAAGAATTTATTGTTTTTAGCAGCTAACACACTATTTCTAAAAATCATACATTCTACAATAATTATTGACGCATTGCCCATACCATTGTTAACCAAATATAGGATGACACATCATCACATTTTTTATCCTTCTCCTATCAAATCAAATGAGCCAAATATACCTTAAAGTATTGTTTGATTTTTAAACTTAAGTCTAAAAGCAAGTTGCATTAGACTTAAAAATAACTATTGTCAATTCTAATCAAATATTTTCCCATTGGAACTTCAAAACATAACTCACACTCTTTGAATAACCATTAGAACCAATAATTCTATATGATAAAATTAAGGTTTGATATTTTCCCTTAGATTAAACTTTTAAAAATTGATTCATTAATCTTAATAATTGAACTAGCATTTTAAACATAAATTCATAGATCCACAGATCGATGAGTAACTAATCAAACTTAACCAAGAACATTTTTTTAACATTTTTTTATCTATCAAGTATAATTAGAAACTCTAATTACTACCCAATTATCAATTTCCTAACTAATTACATATCATCATTTTTTACTTAGTATTTTAGACATCTAGAATATATTAAATTACAATTTTAAAAAATTTTAGTTTGTAAATATTGAATTTAATTATATAAAATAAAATTGTAATAAATTTTGAGATTTTAGGATATTTGAAAATATGTTAAATTATTTTTTTTCTTCAAATTATTAGTTTTTCAAATATCTTCTTCCTAATCATAAAGAATAAAAAGAAAAATGATAATCATTTTTAAAAAATTACATTCATCTAATTTCTAATTTTAAAATATTTTAGCATCTAAAAACTATAAAATTTAAGCCTTCTTCAAAAGAGCATATATGGATCTTACACTTCCCAATGTGATTCATTTATATTTTTAAGAAATAAGAAAACCTTGCTTTTCCTCAAAAGTGATACATGAAATAGAATTTTATTTAATAAAATATTTATAAAATGTCATAATTATCTTTAAAATACAATTTCTAAAATGAGATTCAATAACTCCACAACAATAATTAATTTTAGTTTTACTTATTCAATGATTAACATTATCTCAAACATAATTTTAACAATAAGAAGAATAAAAATATTTAGGTTATGTTTGGTTCTCGAAAAATATGAAAGAAAATGAGAGGGAAAGAAAATTGAAAGGAAAAGTAGAAAGTAAGAAAATGTAAAGAAAAATAAATATAGATTTAAAGTTAATAAATTATTTTCATGTGGTTGTTGAAACTCATTTAACTTATTTTCCTCCATTATATAAAAATTAAATAATTTTAAAATTCATAAATTTTTAACTAATTTTAATTATATTTGACTTTGTTTCGTATTTTTATAGTGAAACCAAATATGAGAAAACCGTCTTATTTAGCATTTTTTTTTTCTCTTCTTACTATTTTTTTGGAACCAAACATAGCCTTAATATCTAACAATATTCAAGCATCAATAATATCCAACCCAACTTAAATTTAAATTGAATTCAAAGACATAAAACATTAGCTTAGTATATTAATATAATTAAATAAGAAGCACCCATTAATTATGCCACCATGTTTATTAGATGCAACAAATAATGTGAAAAGTTAAATAATTTTTTTTTTATTTTTTATTTTTAAAATATATATTATATTAGATATGAAATAATTTATTAGAGAGGTAATTGATATATTTTTGTTAGGGAAAAAAATTAAATTGTTTCATGGTATATGAAAAGAAAATAACTATTATTAGTTTCAAATATCATGAGTTAATTTTTGAATTATACAAAATTACATAAACAATTATTCATTTTTTTTTTTTTTTGTAAGGGCCAATACCAATAATGAAGTGATATGCTAGTCAAGAATATTCTCATTTTTGGGTGCTAAAACCCCATATCAATTAAAGTGGAAGAATTTTGTGTTCATCTCACTAATTAGAGCACAAAGTTCACAAAATTATTGGGTGTTTGGTAAACCAATTTAATAACTTAAAGTGATTTAATAACTTAATTTAAGTCATTAAATAAATTAAGTATATTTGATAAAATGACTTAATAATATAACTCAAAGTAAAAATAAAATAAAAAATAAAAACTACTTTAAGTTAACTTATTTTTAGGTTCAAATCTTCATTTTACATTTTTATCCTATTACTTTCACGATCTCCTTTGTACTCCACGACCTATATTATTACTCAACCTCATTTGCCCTAATTATAATTTATAATGATGAATATGTCAATTGATAATTAAAAATAAATTTTAAGTTAATTTTCTCAAACAACCTTAATACTTAAAGTGAGAATTAAATAATAAGCTTTTTAAGCTAACAACTTAAATATGATTAATTAAAAGTCAACTTAAGTCATTAAGTAATAAATTCTTTTTTATTTTTTTATTTTTTTTACTGAATAGGTTATTTGTTAATGAAATTATATACATTCATGGGAAAAAAAAAAAAAGAAGGGCCTCAACATATGTTTGAATAGATAGAAAATTAATCAACCCATGAAGCAAGTAGATAATGGAGATATGGCCGATAAAGAAAGTATGTTGGAAGGATTAAGGAGATCCAATTATGATGAATAGTAGAGAGAGAAACACAATAATTTAGGTAAAAAAAAAAATTAAAGTTATGTTTCAATGATGAAAAAGTTTGAGGGAAAGTTGGAAAGATGAGGGAGAACAGTTAGGGTAAAAAAAAAAATTAAAGTAAAAAGAATTTTAAAAAGTAATAAGCTTTTGAATCATTTTTACTATATTTTGTTTAATTTCAAACAAAAATAAAATAAAATAAATAAGATTCATAGAACCTTTGCCATCATAACTTTTATGGGTGCTCTTGTTTTATATAAAGAGACATGGTTTTGGTCATACCATACTTATCCATGGTTGTCTCAATATGGAGATTTGTGTAAGTAATCTTTCTCTCCTTTTAAGCTATTCACTTTCCTCTTTTTATCTTTTTCTCCTTTGTCTTCACTTTCAATGACACTCCTTAACATTCTTATCACATCTTACTAATCACTAAAACAAAATGTTAAGCCTTTCTAATCTTTTTATATGCACATACATTTTTGGATGTGGCTGCTTACTTGGGAAATAGGCTAACATCATATAAATAGCATTTGAAATTTTGACCAAACAATGAAAGCATTAAATTATAGAACAAAGAAGACTTGGGCCAATTGAAATCACTTTTAAGCCTTCAAATACACCCCCTAATAAACATGCAAATTGCAAATGCATGAGCAAAATGAATTTGTAAAGAAACACGATGATGTTAATATGGAAAAGAAAAATAGGTAACAACCCACGATCATTGACCATTGCCATTAGGGTACTACACCATTAGAGGCTGAGGGAGAGGCGATGAGCAAGCTAGTCGATGACATGTACTTAGTTCATCTACATTAGCTACTAGATCATCGTTTGAGTCATATACCTTGTTGTCCCTACACCCACCTATGGCTTCGAATCTAATCCCTTCACTCTCACCTAAAACCTCTACACTATCCATCCTCCCTCAATTTCAACCATCTACATCTACACCTCCACCTAAAGCACCCTGCAGCCCATTTCCCATCCCCTAACCCATGTGAGACTTCCTTATCATTTACCCTCCTCTACTTGAGCATCAACATCATTGGTATCACCTCTCCTCCCTCTTAATGCATCTATATTAACCCCTCACCACCCTCCTCCCCCTGAGACTTCAAGTTGAGCCAAAGTCAAATGATTTCATAGGAGAATTTATATTAACTCTGCAAGTTTTAAGGTTAGATTTTAATTTTTCTAATCTTTCAAAAAAGTTGATCTTCTAGAGAATTAGCCTTTATCCCTATCATTCAAAAAGTATATAAGCATTCAATACATGTGTCATGGATTCAAAAAAATGAGCCATTAGGATTGGATGCACCGCTACCTAATGCTTCTATACCAACCCTTACATTCTCTCACCAAAGAACTCCATTGTACAAATATACCACTTTAACATCCATGGTACCTATTATAAAGTACACAGCACCTCTACCTCTCCTTGATAAGACATTTTATGCTACTTAACTTCATGTACTTTTGATGTTGTGCCTGTGCTCCACATTTACATTGACTTCTACCTACACCAATTCCACTCAATGACACATGTAAATCTGACATCACAACATATATAGCTAGAGACCTCATAGATAGCATTAGATGGATATGACAAATATGGCCATGTTTTGTAGATTTTCTCATTTCAACTTTGAAATGTTCATACAATAAGGGTTGAATTAACTGGGTAATTAACTTTCTTAGAGTCACGTCTAAGGGAGGCACTAGGTTTTAGATGTATACATAGGGAAAGTCGTGTGCAATCAAAAAAACAAGCACGGCTTGGGGAGGGATTTTTTACCTTTTTTTTTTCAACACAGAAATTATCTACTCTATCCTACTAGTTCCGGGTTCAAGTCCCGGGCAACCCATTATCATATCGAAATCATGATAATTTAAAAACTAATACTAAGAATGATATATTTTACAATTTAAGGTTTAAATTTAAAATTTAAATGTTTTATTATAGGTGTAGGATACTAATTTTATGCTAATCAAGGATTTTTTGGATTAATGCAAATTAAAATAATTATTTATTTTGTTGGAAATTTTCACATGTCCATAAAATAAATATATTATAACAAGTGAAAATTACCATTGAAATATAAAAAAAAATTATTTTATACACTAAATAAATAAATGATTTTAACTAAATAACAAATATAAAAATGATAAAACCGTGATCGATGATTGTAAAAAAAAAAAATATATATATATATATATATATATATATATATATATATATATATATATATATATATATATATACTGAGAATGCTTACATGATTGGAATGAACCATTTTGGTAAATATTTTGAGAAGAGATTTAGACATAATATATTTTTTTTTTTCAAAAAAAATTATTATTATTGTGAAAAAATCACTTTTTAAAGTGTTTATTAAGATTTAAGTCCTAATAGATGTCTCAATAAACAAAAAATAAAGTGATCATAGTTAAGATTAAGATCATTTTTGGGTGCTAAAATCCCATTTTGATTAACGTAGAAGCATTACGTGTTAAGGCTCTCATTAATTAGAACACAAAGTTCACAAAATTAATGTCCTTTTTATTTATTTGCATTCTCTGAAGTTAGACATTAAAATAAACGACCCTTAACATATGTTTGGATAGACAGAAAATTAATCAACCCATCAATCAAGTGGTCCAGGATAATGGTGATGATATCTCCATAAAGAAAGTATTGAAAAACAAAAATGATAAAAGAAAATGTATCTCTATCATATGCTAAGATCGATGAAGTAAGGATATCAAATTTTGATTTCTACTATGCTTGGTTCCCGAAAGTAGTAAGGAAAAAAAAATGTTAAGACTATGTTTAGTTCCCGGAAAATTTAAGGCAAAATATGAGAGAGAGAAAAAATAGTAAAGAAAAATAAAAGGAAAACAAAAAATAAATTCAAAGTCAAAAAATTATTTTTATATGTTTTTTAAAATTTATTTTTGTGACATCCCACATCGGATAAGGGAGAAAGTTCCTGACGGGTGTTACAATTTTTCTTAATTTCCTCTATTGCATAAGGATTAAATAATTTTAAAATACGTAAAAATTCTAACTAATTTTAATTATATTTGATTTTTTTTCCATAAAACTAAAAAAATTATTTTCCTTACTACTTTCTGTAAACCAAATATAGCTTAAGAAAAATGATTTTCCCATATTTGATTTTACCATAAAAAATATGAAAGAAAGTCAAATATAATTTAAATTTATAAAAAAAAATTATATATTTTTAGATTATTTCATCTTCATATATAATAAAGCCAAATATAACAACAATTCATTGACTTTAAACCTATTTTTTCTTTCCTTCAACTTTTTCTTTTTCTTTTTTTTTTCACTCATATTTTTCCTCAGACTTTCTGGAAACCAAAAATAGCCTTAATACATAGAGAAAAATAATAATAATAATTTGGGTAAAAAAAAAATATTAAAGCTACATTTCAATCATGACAAAGTTCAAGGGAATGTCCAACAGAGGATGAACAAAGGAAAATAAAAATAAAAATAAAGTTAAAAAAAAATGAACTTAATAAACTTTTTTTTATTATACTAATAAGAATTTAAACAAGTGATGAACTTGTAAATAATTTTTATTATATTTTTCTTTTCGTAAAATTAAAATTTTAAATAATAATAATAATAATATTGAGATTAATTTATAGAACATAGTTGGAACCTATATCATCATATATGAGATATGGGTGATGAAATAAATACTAGATTTAATGTTGTGTTAATATGGTTTTGGGCATGGTTGTTTCTCTTTTTATCTTTTTCTCCTTTATGTCTTCACTTTTGGTGACCTTTTCACATCTAACTCATTATCCTAATCACTCTAGAGACTCTTGATAATTGGCCTATCTTTGACCAACTAATAATTGATTTTACTTTAATAGAACATTATTGTAATCTTAATCAAGTCTATTTGCTCCATCTTTAGAGTCCCTTTCAACTTGCATGGTATGAACTGTAGAGTGGAAATGAGTAAAATTCAAGTCATTAAACCTACTGATGGGTCAGGCCCACCCTTAGCCCATTAGTCAGCCACGCCTTATGGAGAACTCCAAGCCCAATGAGCGAAACCAAGTCCACCATGTGCATAGTGGGCAGCCTTAAAAGTCATCAGAGGCTGATCACTACTAGCCACCTTTCCATTAAACCTAGGGATCATTTTATAGCTATTATGGGATTTCTCCAAGAACTTAGGCCAAGATTAGTTCCTGTAGTCGGGTCTCGACGAGGTTAAGAACTCTCATGGGCATTCTAACAAATAGTTTGAGCGCAAATACTTTACCCAGTAAGCTACAACCTGAAAACAATAGGATTACCCAAAATTTTCTTCCACTTTCTTTTAGGTTTCAATAATCAAACAAACTACAAAATCCTAATAACCAAATAAACCATAGATCATAATAAGTTCACAAATTTGATAGGGAAAGAGTAAGAACTGGTGAGAAATCTGGCAACAGCTATGATGAACCTAGATGGAGAAAGAAAATGGTGAAGAGACATTAGGTAGTGGCAGCAACTCCCTGGAATTGGTGAGCAAGTGAGAAACAAGGATAAGGATGAAGATTGGGGTTTGAGAACATTTAAGAAATATCCTCTTAATGTCCTAAAATGTAAAGTGGTTTCAATCATAGGATGGTTCATAAAAAAATGTTGAGTTGAGAAAATAAAAGTTATAAAAAGTTACTTGAATTTTTATTTGTTATTTTGTATGGACTTAATTGATATATATATATATATATATATATATATATATATATATATATTGGGTTTTTAAGGATTTTTAAATAAAGTATTTATTAATTTGGTACACCAACCTAAGTTGAAACTAAAAAAAAATTATTATTGAAATGCAATCATTAATATATTGAGTATTTCTTTATCGAGGTTTTATTATAAAATGATTATGGAAGATTTCCCGAGAAGAAAAAAAAAATTACATTTTGAGTATTAAGTTAATATGTGTAACTATTTCCATATAGTACAAATTTTGAAAAATTAGAGACGTTTATTTTGAAAAGAGTTAAAGGCCCTTCTAATGCATAGAAACATTTATTGTACAAAAATTAGAGATTTAACAAATTTTTAAAAATTTAGACAAATATTTGAAATGATTCCAAAACAATTTTCTCATAAATGATTTTTCTAAAAATCAATTTTTTGTTATACAATACAATAAAATTTAGTTTATGAGAAAATAAATACTAATCTTTAAAAAATTAAACACGTCAGAAGAGAGTGAATTGGGATTAAAAAAATCTTTTTAAATACAATAAATTTAAATACAATATGAGTAAATAAAAAAAAATATAAATTTAGAGAAATCAAATTTAGATTTTATAGTGGTTCAGTACTTTCTTGCCTAAATCCAATCTCCTCAAACTCTTAACCGAGTGAGGATTCCACTAACTTGAAACTTCAACCAAGTTTCTAATCACCTTTACACTTAGATTTCGATTCCAATAGGCTCTTACACAATCTCTTCAAGTTTCAACTCACTTGAAGGTTTTAACACTCAATTAACAAGAATGAATCTCTTAACCTAGCTCAACAATAACTCAAATACAATTTAAGGTTATGATGAATCACAAAGGTACACTAAAGGATATGCAAATAAAGATTTAATGTACCAAAAAATGAATGAGAGCTTTTAAGGCAATAACAAGTGGGAAGACAAATAAATACAGGTGTTCTCTTGCTCACAAATGAAGTGAAACTCTCTATTTATAGGTTTCTAACTTCGGGAGCAAAGAAAACCAAAAAGCAGTCTCAACAAGTCAAGTTTGGGGTCGACTGGTTTACTAGATGTTGAAGCATTTAATTCTTGGTAAGTGACCGTTACCCTCAATCGAACCTCGACTAGGAAGGCAAATTCCTCGATTGGGAAAAAAAGGCTACTAGAAGAAAGAGGGAGTTTTTTGCACTTCTCGACCAGATCTCAACTGGGAAAAGGGAACCAATTGACTGATACCCTAGCCGGTTGAGCCGGTTGGTCAGTGCCTTGATCGGTTCACCATTTTTTATCCGAAAACCTATATTTTTATGGTATTTTCTCTTTTAACACTTAGGTAAGGTCTTTAGGTAAATTAGTATACTAATTTTAAAATGATTTGTCTAAGGTTCATTTAATAAAACTCGGATTTTGATGAAATTGTAACTTTAAATAATAAACCACGTTTTTCAAAGATGCATGAAATGATATGTAAATCCTAAGTGCACCCATGTATTCATCTTACATATGTTTCCTATTATTAAAGGTCTTCCAAATGTCTTGAAATTGCATCCAATAGGCCATTTAATAAATTTTCAAATTAACACTTGAAATTCTTTATAATTCAAACCAATTAGTAACTTAACCATGATTTGTTATCATCAAAACGTGATTGAAAGAACCTTTGGGCTAACAATTTACTTTCAAACGTTTGTTTGGTAACTGTTTAAAAAAAAAATTAAAATAGTTTTTTGTAACGGTTTTTGAAAATTATTTTCTAATTTTTATAAAATAAAAGTCTGTTTAAAAACTTAACATGTTTTTAATTTGTTTTTAATATTTTTAAAAATATTTTTTATATATAATATTTTAATTTTAATTATTCTACATATTTGTATAATTATTTTTTAAAACGGGCTTTAGAAAACAAGTAAAAATAACTAAAAAATGTTTTTTGAAAACATCATTTTTTATGTTCTTAAAAACAGTTTCTTATTGTCAAACATATTTTCTGTATTTTTTGTTCTCAAAAATAAAAAAACTATTCTAAAAACAATTCCCAAATAAGCCCTAAGCTATTTTTATTTTTTAAAAAATATTTTTAATGCAATATTACTAATAAAATTGCAAAGAAACGTTTAAAAAATTTAGTCCAAGTAAAAAACTTTGAGGGATTGAGTTGAGTTGATGTTGTGTTTAGATACATGCATAAAACTTAATACTAATTAAGTTATTAAATTTCAAGCATTCTCTAAGCTTGATCCCAAATTTACATCTTAGGATGGGTTGAAAAGAGATTTTAAAATAAATAAATAAATAAATAAAAGAAAAACACATGTGTTGGTGGAGCATAAGATTGGAAGCATAAGGGAGGCAGGGAGTGCCCCACGTTTCCTTTGCTTTTTCCTTCCTTTTTCTCTTCCCAATCATCCTCCCTCTCAAACTTCAAATTTTCCCTCTTTCTATTTCTAAACTTACACTTTCCACCTCCCACCTTTACCCATTTTGAAATCCAATAATTTACTCTCTATCTCTTTCAATGCAGATTAATAATTGAGACACCTTAAACATTTTTTTTACATCATAAGAACTCCTATTTTGAGATGAATTTATTTATTTTAAATTAAATAATTTTAAAATCCATCAATTTTATATTTTAATTATATTTATTTTTCATATTTTCTATAATAAAATAAATCAAAATTTTGACATTTTTCTTCAAAAAAGTGTAACTTATATGTATATATATATATATATATATATATATATATATATATATATATAAAATCATAAAATGAGAACTCAACTTAAAGAAAAAAAAAATCAAATTTTAATACATTTACTTAAAAACAATCAAAATTTTTGTCCACCCACATTGATGCTAATTTATTTAATGATTTAAATTGATTTTAAATTAAATTATTGACTTGAAACTAATTACTTAATATTTACTTTAAATATTAATATTATTTGATAAAATTAAATTAAAATTAACTATAAATTATCTAATTAACATATTTATTTTTATAAATTATAATTAAAACAAAGAAAATTAAATAATAATAAAAATTCTGTAATGTGAAAAGGGATCATGGTAAAAAGCTTCAAAATAAATTAATTATTCTTATTTATTATTTGAAGTTATATCATTTAATTATTTTATTAAATATATTTAATTTATTTAATAACTTAAATTAAATTATTAAGTCGTGATGTAAAATCAAAAGACAATTGCAAGTTCATTACTACATTAATCAACTTCAACTAATCACAATCAATGCTGACCCACCAAAAAAAAACCCGAATAACAATAATCATAATTTAAAAAAAAAAAGAAAAAAAAAAAGCATATTAAATGTGCTTGAGAAGAAAACCAAACAAACCCAGACAGCTAGATCCAGCCAGATCCCAACCAGATCCAACCAATCCAAAGCACCAGACCCACAAACGCCATTGATCCAGACCTCGGAGCACGCGCCGCCGCCGAATTCGGTTTGGAAATCTCAGCAGCAGCGGTGGAGGCCGATGGCGGCGTAGGAAGCGGGTGAACAAGCACAGACACCTTCATCCCAGAGAAGCAGCCCCCATTTCCACATATGAAATAGTACCTCTTGGCCTTATCTAGAAGGATGAAGTCCTTGCCGGAGCTCCAGTTTCCGGTGGCGCTGTCTGTTGTACAGTTGTCGTAGCCGGTCTGGTTCACTTCGAACACATTGTACTGATTCTTCTGGTACCTAAAAGCTGCACAAATAATAAAGAAAAAAAATGAAGGAAGGAAAATCTATTTCCCGTCCAGGAATTGAATTAATAGAGTTTTGAGGAGATTACAGATGAGGTCGTTGACGTAGAAGGTGTGGTTGTTGGCCCAGAGAGTGTAGTTAATGCCGGGGTTCCAGCCGCGGTTGGCGCCGACAATATGGTCGGTGGCCGTGACGGAGGAGATGGTGGCGGCGGCCGAGATGAGGAGGAGGAGGATGAGGGACATGGCTGTTCTTTACTCTGTGAGTGGCTTTGGTTTGTGACTGACTTGATAGTGGGCTACTCTTTTCACTACACTCGGACCCAAGTACTCGGTAGTGTAGCCGTATCATTTAAAAGGCTAAAATAAAAATAAATAAATAAAACCATTAACGATATTATATTTAAATATTTACTAAAAATTTTTAGTAATTGGATTGCTTAGAAGGTGGTTGTTTTGTTTACCTTTTTTTTTTTTTTTTTTTGGTAAAAACGATTTGTTTTCAAACTTTAAAATTATTTGTTTTATTTTTTTTATGATTTATTATAAACTTTTTACTAAATGAAAAAATAACATATCGATTTTTTTTTGTTTTTTAATTCTTAATAAAATATTATAAAAACAAACTATCTAATATTTAACACTATTAATCACTTTTTTGTTTTAAGTTCTATTTAGAATTAAGTAAAAGAAACAAACACCACTTTAATGTTCCTTGAATAGTTTTTCTATTTTTTATTTTAAAAATAAAAATAAAAATTATATGAAAGTAAAATATTTTGTAAAAAAAAGTATAAATTTACTTCATGTCTTCAAATTTATTAAAATTTTAAGTAATATTTTTTTCTTGATATCTTAATTTCTTTAAATAGTTTTTAAAATTATTATTTTGTCAATGTAAGTCTTTAAAAATTCTTCTATCTTATATAAAAGTTACTATTATTTTTTTATTTTAAAAATATAAAATAGGAAATGTATAATACTAAATTTAGTAAGTACATTTATAAATATATCATTACCACAAACTTTTCTAATGCTTTATGCTAGCATTAGAAATTCAAATTCAACCACTTACATTTGGATGGGTAAGAAAGGGATAGAGAGTTTCCTTTTCCTTTTTCTTTTTCTTTTTCTTTTTTTTTTAAAAAAAAAATTCAAAATATTGGGTAATAGTACAATAAAAACGTGTTTGTTAGTGATTTTAGGTAAAACTTCTAACCTGACTAATACTTCAAAAAAAAAAAAAAATTCTTTCAAGTATTACAAAAGTTACAAACACTTTTTATTCGTACTAATGAACATGCCTTTTTATTTAATAATTTATGTTGGATTTAGATAATTCTTCGTCTTCTTATATGACTTGTGATAATACCATTGATTTTGTGAAGTGGCATGTTATAACAGGGCACATAGGCAAAGAGAGTATAACTAGATTAACTAAGGAAGGCTTGTTAGTGTCTCTCACCAATGTTAGCGTGCCCATGTGTGAGTCTTATCATGCATGTAAAGCTTATACAAAGCCTTTTGGAGCACCTAGAGCCTTTTATCCTCTAGAGTTGGTCCATTTAGACATTTGTGGAACTATGAATGTAAAGGAATACTATGATACTATGAATCCATATTTTTCATGTGTGTTCCCACTTGAAACAGTAAGACTCACTTTTTATTTGTGGAAATTGATTTTTAAAAAAGTTGAGTCGCAACTTATTTTAGTTTTTTTTAAAAGGAAAAAAAAATAAAAAAGAAAACTTTGTCTAATTCTTTATTTGGAAAATACATGTCTATAAACCAAGTATAAATTCGGGAGTTAGGTTACCTATCGGGAGGGTTTGGTGAAAAATTGTAACACCCTTCTAAGTCCATATCCCTACGATTTATACTAAACAAATGGAGGGAACTATGAAAATTAACTAATTAATTAATCAAGATTAAGAACACAAATCAATATACAGAAAAAATATTAAAAAGAAAATCTTTATGTTTGGTTTACAAAGGGGTTTCTTGATTTTATTGAGAGAACTTTGCTAACTATTTGAATTTTATTAAAAAGATTTCAACTTTATTATTTTAAAAAGTTCAAATTTATTATTAAAAAAAAAAGTATTCCAATTGGATTTTTTACTTAAAAAGGGAATTTTATTTATTTATTTAAAAAGAAAAGAATTTTTAGGACTTTAATTTTAATAGAATTTTATTTTAATTAAAAGAATTTATTCTCATAACATTATCTAAACCATTTTAAAAAAATAATTGTTTCAAAAAGGATTTTTACAAACTTTAAAAGAATTCTTTGAAAGGACTTTTGGGAATAAAAGAATTGTTCCAGAAGTCCTCTCAAAGAATCTCTCTAAAGCTGCTAGGTGATTTGCTTTATCTGGGGATTCACAATCATATCATCAACGTATACCTCAACATCTTTATGCATCATATCATGAAACAAAGTAGTAGTATCCCTCTGATAAGTGACTCTTGCATTCTTCAACCAAAATGGCATGACTCTATAGCAATAGGTACCTCAGTGATGAAGACAGTTTTCTCCATGTCCTCTAGAGCCATCAAAATCTTATTATACCCAAAAAACCCATCCATGAAAGACAACATCGAATGACCTACAGTGTTATCAACCAACACATCAATATGTGGGAGGAGAAAATCATCCTTAGGACTGGCTTTATTAAGGTCTATGAAGTCAACACAAACTTTAACTTTGTTGTTTTTTTTTGAAAAAATGAACAACATTAGCCAACCACTTAAGATACTCAACCAACATTGAGCTATTTCTGAATCTCCTCTTTTACTTGCAAACTCTAACAAGAGGACAATCGTCTCAACTTCTGCTTAATTGATTTGGCATATGGTAGAATAGGCAAGTGGTGTTGGACTATGGAAGGATCCAACCCTGGCATATCCCTATATGACCATGCAAACACATCTAAATAGGCTCTAAGCAAATTACTAAGGTCGACCCTCTCATCTGTAGATAATGAAGTACTGATTTGGAGCTCTCAATGCTGATCCTCAGTGTCACAATCAATAGTCTCAAAATCCTCATCTACAGGCTCAGTTCCATGACCTGAAAAACCAGAAAGGGTCTCTGAATCTAAATCAGGTGACTAAGGCTCATCATCTTTGTCGAAAACATGTGAAATGGATGGATGTTGTGATAGGTTAAGAGAAAAATCATACACACAATCATAACACAGGAAAATACTCAAAATAACTCATATCCATTGATGAAACAGTGGGTACATCATCATAAATACGGGAGACAAATCTCAACATGACATCAAAAGAAACATCCTGCCCAATAAACAAGCCTACATCAACAGTCTCAACGATAGGAACAGTAAATACCTTAGGTACCACTGGTTGAGCTCCAAATGGTAGGATAACCTTGGGAATCGATGGATCTATCTCTGCAGAACTCTCAACAACCATCACACCAAACACATCAAATTATGGCGTCTCAACTGATCTTGACATCTACATCATGGCCAATAGGTCCAACTCATGTCAATAATCATCCTCGAGAACTACACCATCAAATAAACCCTTTACAAGATCAAAACTCCCATACTCATCCATCTCTCTAGGAAAACGTAAAGAAAATATGCTAGCTCTGTTTAGGGAAGATGAAGTTTTCCTCATAGTAGTAAAAAGACCCGAGACTATCAATAAGCTACATCTACCCAAACATCTGCTCCATAGCGGTCTGCGCACTAGTATAAAGGTCATATATTGGTACCTTCACAGAACGTGTAGCAATAGTAGAAACGGGAACAAAATAATCCAACCAATCTTGACTATATGATCGTAGAAGATAATCAAAAGGTAGGTGCCTCAATTGAGCCAAGAGGCAAGCTCGGTGCAAGTGAGCTTGATGAGTAGACTCAAATCCTAAACCAAATGTTAGGTTTCGGTCCACATCAGACACCAAATCGGAGACACCCTGTTGCCTCATACCTAGCCCCAAACCGGGCAAACGGTCTATACTCTGCATCATTCCTATCACAACTCTGCTATCAAACTCATCAAAAGGTAATGGAAGATAATCTCTAGCAGGATCGTCAGACATCTTGATGGTTTGAACCTCATCAACAGTAAATCTAATCAAGAACAAGTCCTCATCACTAAGACTAATCTCTAATATAGGCTCAAATGAAAGAGCAACATCATGAGAGGATCGAATCGTGATGACCTAACCATCATGGATATACTTCACCTTCTGATGAAGGGAAGACAGTATAACTCTAGCCTCATAGATCCAAGGTCGGCCTAGTAACAGGTTGAAGAACGCGGGTACCTTCAAAACTTGGAATAATGTCAGAAATGAAACTAACCCAACCTGGGTGCCTAGAATCAATTTCCTAACCTCTCTGCATGTATTATCATATGCTCTCACAATTTGTGTAGAGGGGCCAAAATCGGTTGGTCTAAAGCCTAAAACGATAGTAGCAGATAGAGAGCAAACATTCAATGTCAACCCATTACCTAATAAGACAGATAGGACTTGACGACTTGAACAACCAATAATAATATAAAGCAGTTGAGTATGGTCAGCACCCTCAGGCAGGAGATCACCGTCAGAAAAAACTATGCGGAAGGCTCTATTAGTTGTCAACATATGTATCAACCCATTCGACGAAGTGGTAGTATCAATTTGTATTCGACTACGAGCTTTGACTAAGCCTAATGCATGCCCAAATGCATGCCTAAGCCTAATCAGTAAACAAAGGCTCGATCCTAAATCCAAACCAATAGCCTAACTCAAAAATTCAGCAACCAAAGCCTAAATGAAATGTATAAACAAATCAAGACCCAAAAACAAAACCCAATAATCCAATAATCCCACCTAAATAAAAAATCCAACCCAAATGGAGGACTAAACTAAATAAAGGCTCAAATCTTATATGCAAAACCCAAAGCTAAGCCCAAAAACAAGCCCAAGTTTGCAAATAGTTACTGTAGAGATCAGAAAAGGAAAACTTATCAAATTTTGAAGAACCCTATGGGAAAAACAAGGTAATGGATGTGGTGCAAATGAAGGCAATGGTCTTGTGAGAGTCGGACCAGGTGTAAATGGGAAGCCTCATCTCACTTAGAGGATGATACTCTGATTCTCCAATTCATTGTCAAAGCATAGGGAGAAATCAGGAATGAGGACTTAAAAAGAGAATATAAGGAGATTAGGGTTAGAAATAGAGATAGGTGAGTCGGGTGAGAGTGTATTTAGAGAGAAAGAGAAAGAAAGAAAGAAAGAAAATGCAAGAAATGGTCAGTGAGTGTCATCGACATTAGAGAAAGATCAATGACAGTGGGTCAACAATGAGTGTGTTGCGGGATATGAAGAAGAAAAAAGGAAAAAAAAAAGAATGAAAAGAAAAAAAAGTGGGGTATGAATGAGAAAAATTAGGCTAAAAAAATGGAGTCAACAAATACATTTTTTTTCACATTCATTAATGATTATTTGCATTTTAGTTATGTGTATCTAATCTCCTATCGATTTAAAACATTAGATTACTTCTTATTTTCATAACAAAAAATAAGAATAAAAGACTCACTTAAAAATTCTTCAAATTGATGGAGGTTGTAAAGACTATCACCTTAATTTCAAAAAATTACGCGAGGAAAAAGGGATACCAAGGTAGTTGACAATTTATAGCAATCCATAATAAAATGACCGCACTTTACTTGGCCTAGTCAAGTCAATGATGACATAGGTTAACCCCTCCCAATCTCCTTTTGGAGGATGACACTTCTAAATACAATCTACATTCCATGAAAGCATGATGGATGTAACGAAATACAATTTTATTAATAAATTTATTTATTATGATTATGGTTCTCTTTTTCTATCCTTATTTGCATTAATTATTTTCTAACCATTCATGCACTTATCACTTGTATTGTACATGACTTAGGTCCATTATGAGTTGCACAAAAGATCTAAGTCATTGGTTCCTTACAATATGATAAGTAGTTCATAGTCGGTTCATGGAATTAGGTAATCCATCAGAGACTATAGTTCACTACTCCTGATTTGAGGGATGACTTGTTAATCATTAGGATGGTTTTTCCATGGTGAGTTCACTAATATGTGTAATTACATATTGAACAAAATCTAGAGTGAATCATTATATCAACTATCGAGTAGTCATGATTCACCAAACTATTATGTTGTATGAACTCTTAACCTTGAAAGAATATTGAATTAATGTTGAGGTCAAGAGTGACTTTGACCTATGGGTGAGATCCTAAGATAGTCATATATTTCCTATGGATTAGGTCACTATTGATTAAAACATGCGGTGACACATATTCTTAATTCATCACACATTTTTTCCTAAATAGAGGCCAAGTTACAAATTAAATTGCTGACATTAGCATAAAGTTAGGTTAGGTGGAATCAAGATGTTATGCATCTATTTAGGAATAGTTTAAAAAATAATATTTGAAAACCAATTTTTGAAAATAATTCTCAATTATTTTTAAGAAAAAAAAAACTAATTAAGAACTCAAATATGAAAAATAGTTTTATCATTGTATTTGGATTAAGTTATTACAAATGTATGTACAATTGAAAAAAATTTCAAAATATTCTTTATATTTTCAATTATTAATTAAAATACTTTACAAAAATTGATTAAAAAAAATAAAAATAAATAAAAAAATATAAAAAAAACCTAAGATTTGTTATAAAAAAAAATAACATATTTGTAGAAGAAAATTTCAAATAGCAGTTTTTTGTGAAAAGTTATCAAAAATGTTTTTAAAATTTAAATATATATATAATTCGTTGATTCAAAATAGTGTATTTAGTGTTTGGGAAATGGGGAAAACCTTTGCATCTATTAGTTAGCCCCCCCACAGCCCCATTTTCACCACTTTTTTTTCATTTTCCCATCATTCTTAGTCATTTTCTTTCATTTTTTTATTTTTTTTATTTTATTTTAGTAAAATCAAACAATTAAAATGTAGCGCATTTGGTGTAAGGGTATCATAGTACCCTCCCACGGTATTGATCGGGGTTCGATTCCCTTAATACACATTTTTTTTTTCTATCTTCTTTCCTAGAAGCGCCCATTGATAAAAGGGTAAAGTGTGGTTTCATGCACTATATAGAAATATCAGCAAAATAGAAACCTAACTTTATATATTTCAACTTATCAATTCTACACCCAAAATATTTGAGTTTTCATGCACTTTTAACTTAGGTGTAGTTCAATACCAAACATGCTCTCCATTTACCATCTAAGCCTCCAACTAACCTTCCACATATGGAAAAAAAAAAACTTAAGCAAAAACTCTCCATTGAACAATGAACAGTGAAAAAAATCTACCTATTCTTTTCTCTCTTTCTTCCTAAAAAATCCAAGATCCCAACTTCTCCACCCTCTCTAAAAATTTGAAATCATCCTAAATACCTAAACATATATCTTATTCCTCTTAGTCAAATTATGTTTTCTCTCTTCGCAAATCTACCTAAAATCTCTGATTTTTCTTTCTTTGTGTCTCTAAAACCCTCATATCTCTTTCTAACCCTTTATTTCCTTTTCTCTTTCTAAAACCTTGATTCTTCTTTAACATCGTTTTTTCTCTATCTGCAAAGAACTATAAAGTTATTTATCATTTTATTTGCGGAACCTTAGCTTTTTTTTTTTTTTTTTTCCTGAAATTAGGATTTTGGTTATAGTGCTTCTTTGTGGATTTGGTGTTTATTTAGGGTTTTTCAAGATCGCCATCACCACATGCTTGTTTTGTTAAGCTAAAGCAATAATGGTATCTTTGTATCCCCCATTTATCATTGCTTTTGAGGTGATGATTGCTACTTCTAAAATCGCAAACTTTGGTGTTGTTTTGTTATGTTGACATTGTTGTTTTGACGCTCATGATGTTTTTTGTTTTTTTGTTTTGTTTTGTTTGTTCCCAAATCAGTTCGTACTTTGTGTCTTAGAAACATCATGTTCTTCAATAACAACTTGATTTTTGTTCATGAGTTTTACAACGATTTGAGCATGATGATTAGGGTTGATGGAGATTTGGAAGAGTCCATGACCACAATGTTGGTATTTTTATAATGTCTTGTGTATATGCATTGTATTGTTTGTTTGTATTTTTGTATTTATTTATTTTATTTTTTTTGTGTTGAGAAATAGAAATAGAGATTGGGGAGATGTCTTAGGTTGGTTATGTGTTTGGGAGTTTTTAAAAATGATGGATACATTGAAGTGAGCAAAAATGAATATCCTTGGTCAGATTTTAGTATTGCAGATGTATAGATAAGGTTTTTATTCCCAAAACCCAATCTAATTTGCTCACTCCTATTTATCATTTAGTAGGTTGTTGTTGTTTTTTTTTTTTTTTGATGGAACATGTGGTTGATTTCTTAGATCTTCTAAGAGTTGCGTGAGGGTGGAAAAAATGGGTACATGAATAACACCTATCCTAGAAGGCTTAGGTAACCTTTGTCCTAGAAAGATTAGGAAGCACCTATAAAATGACATGTTTTTTTCTTGAAAGTAATAACAAATTGTGTTTATGGTCATCTTTTCTTTATTTGTATTTATTTGCATGTGTATACATTGTGAAGAACAACATGTTGAATGGATAATTTGGAAACCTTAATTCCTCCAATACTCCTTACCCTTAAATATCCCTACTTTTTTTTGTTCATAGATGTAAAAATTTTATACAAGCATAGTTGACAAGATTTGGGAAAGATATGACTAGTAAAATCCTAGGATATATAATATAATATAGTGCAACACCAAAAACACATTTCATTGTAAAAATATGGGGTCTATCTAGGAATTTTTTCAAAAATCATTATCAAAAA